>NW_027507764.1:100354244-101776744 GCF_037356315.1 Lithobates pipiens | reverse complement strand
ATGCAAATATCACAATTAGGTATAAGCGAACGGTTCGGCCTGAGCATAAGTTCAGGCCTAACATTTGCCTGTTCAGCCTTTCACCGGACACCCAAATTTGCAGGATATTCACCGGGTGTTTGCCCCGATGAACACCCAGCAATGCACTGAATACTGCACGGGGAATTCTGTGTCCTGATTGGGCAAAGCTTTGCTCAATCAGGGCACAGTGTACAATGGTTGTGATCGAGCGGGGCGGGGAAGCTGGCTGCAGCATTCATAACAGCCAATGAGTCATCAGCTGTCAGCTGACCAATATAAAAAAAAGTACCGTTAAAAAAAATTAGGAAGAAAAAAATGGTATCCCCTGCCCCCCCCCCCCCACCCCCCAGCACCTTGTCCCTATGTTGATGGGGAAAAGGTTCTCTCTCCCAGAACCCTGGGCTGTGATTGTGAGAGTCTGCGGGCAGGGGGCTTATCGGAATCTGGAAGCCTCGGGAGGATCCGGGTGACGTCACTTCCGGTCACGGCCGAGACTGCAAGCATTCAGCCTGTGTGTAACCCTCCCCTATATTCTGCTGGATGCAGTAATTTTAATTGTAAGGGTCCTTTCACATGGGGCGGATCAGTGCTGATCCGCCCCGTGGATATCTGCTTGCACAGCGGGGATCCAGATTCCAGAATCACAATATAAACAAACTTTACTTAATGCTCCGAATAACGTAACGTAATTCGTCCAAATTTCAGAAATTCGGACTGAAATTTGAATCTAATTTTACAGTTGAATTCTAACTACACATATTGCTGAAATCAAAGATGGTGTGTGTGTTATTAGAGTACTATTTCAAAATAATGCTGTTTTTGTTAAGCCAAGATTTTTCTTATGTTTAATCACTTTGCTGCATTCATATCAAAAACAATATAATATTTTAGTTTCGACTGATTTGAAAATGTATCGATTTGAACGTTTCGAAACTAAAAAAATCGGTAAATTCAAAGAAAATTCCAAAATTTCAAATACGAATTCCGAAAACAAATTAATCGAATCAACCGAATTGAACTAAACAAAATAAGTAGATTAACGAATCAAAATGAAACAAAACACATTTTTTTTTGTCATGCACATGTCTAGTTACTGGCCGGATCAACAGGTGAAAAATAAAGGAAACAAAGTTTAAAAAAAAAAAATACGCTAATGCCGTGCACACACGATCGGACATTCCGACAACAAAATCCATGGGATTTTTTCTGATGGATGTTGGCTCAAACTTGTCTTGCATACACACAGTCCCGCAATGTTGTCGGAAATTCTGAACGTCAAGAATGCGGTGATGTATGACGAGCCGAGAAAATTGAAGTTCAATAGCCAGTGCGGCTCTTCTGCTTGATTCCGAGCATGCGTAGAACTTTGTGTGGCGGAATTGTGTACACACGATCGGAATTTCTGAAAACGGATTTTGTTGTCAGAAAATTTGAGATCCAGATCTCAAATTTTGTGTGTCGGAAATTCCGATGGAAAATGTCCGATGGAGTCTACACAGGGTCAGAATTTCCGACAAAAAGCTCCCATCGAACATTTTCCATTGGAAAATCCGACCGTGTATTCGCGGCATAAGAGTGCGTGCAAACAGGACATTTTTACAGCTGCTGTTAGGGTCTTTGACTTTTTTTTAACTGCCTCTAAAAGCCCCTACATGTTAGCCTATGTATCCATGCACACATAAACTGTCAGAGGCATTTAGAGGAATAAGCGTTTAGGGGCAGTAGAAAAAAAACGTCAGCCTGTGCTTCCAGGAGCACTAAAAATGTGCTTTAAAAACAAAAAACGCCAGAAAAAGCAGCTAAATTTGTCAAGCATTTTTAGGCATTTTTACATTATAAAGAGTGCGCAAAAACGCTAATGCCAAGAACAGCGCTAATGTATAAATGCATCTAAATGCATCTAAATGCGAAAAACAAGCGTTTTTAGCGCTGGCGTTTTTTTAAATGTCTTGTGTGCATAAAGCCCTTACATTTAAGGACTGGTAAGCTGCGATATATTAAATTTTTTTGTTTTTGGATTTAATACCGCTTTAAACTAAAATCAGTTGCATGCGCTTCTTGGCTAAAATGCAAATAAAATAAATATAGAACAATAGCTTGGTGTCGGTGTCATGCAGTGAATTTGTCTTTTTTCAGTCAAGCCTGACCCATGTGCCTTGAGTAGCATTTCTGTGATTTGTTCAGGTCACAAGTGGGATGGAAATGAGTTTGAATCCAGCTTCTTCACACATCCGGATTTAATAGACTTTTTTTCCACTGATAAAAGACCACTAATGAGTTCATTTTCTAGCTATCAAATTGGCTATAATAGCTAGTTCCACTGATGATTGCACAGGGACCTGCTGGTCACAGTGGGTATTGTCTTCTTCTGCTGTTAACTCTTTGCTTCCTTCATTCAAAGTGCCTTTCAAAGGCACATTCTTCAGCTATTGTTGTTTTGTTCCGCTGAATACAGGATTAGAGGAAACGTCATGTCTCCCATTTTTCAATGCTTATATTTCTATCAGGGGTAAACGTTCAATACTCACATTGAAGGAGAACAAGTAAACAGGTCATGGCGCAAACTTGCTGTATAAAGAGCTATGGTGAGGCACAAATTTAGTAAACTACAGCAACCAATTCTTTGACAGCTGCCAGCATTGTATCTTATGATTAACCGTTTGCCAACCGTATACTGTGTATATATACGGTGGCAAGGCAGCTCTCCTGTGCAGGATCATGTACCTAGTACGTAATCCTCTACTTCCAGTTTGGGGTGCGTATGAGTAGGGTGGACTCGATGTCCGCTGGCACCCGCCGATGCTTCGGTACACAGGTAAAATGGAGGTCTGCCTATGTAAACAAGGCAAAATGGGGGTCTGCCTATGTAAACAAGGCAAAATAGGGGTCTGCCTATGTAAACAAGGCAAAATAGGGGTCTGCCTATGTAAACAAGGCAAATCACCATTCTGTCACCACCTAAGACATTGTTTTTATGTCTCTGCTAAGCAAGGGCACCGATCCATGCCTTCTGCTAGTACAAGCACCTCTCCCACAGTAGTAAAACATTGGTCGGGCACACATTTTTTTAAAATTCTTTATTTAAAGCGACAGACTAAAATACAGAACCATGGATTTTCATATATTTTCATATACCCCGGGATAGAAAATCCACTGATTCTCAAGATGCCCTTATGCATAAAATGTCAGAAACGTCTGGCTACTAACAATAATACATATTATATAGAAAGTTATTGCATTTACCCGCTACATCTACTCAGCACTGTGCTTTTTCAAAAAGGAGAAAAAGAAAGACCACTTACTCAGAAATATTCTATATAGTACCAATAATAAATGTATGTCGCTTGTGGGGATACATTGCAGAGTCCCAACACATTTTGTACATATATTTAGGAAAAACAAGATAAAAAAAATAAAATAATATGATGACAAAAAAACCTCCCAAAAAACAAAAATAGAAATCAGAATGAAAGTAAAAAGTATGAATAACAAAGGATACGTTATTACTTATGTAACTGTAGGCTCATCAAGGAGTGCCTGATATCTCTCCAATGCAGTAAAGCTTACATTTAATTCTTTGATCGCCCCTGATGTTAACCCCTTCCCACCTAGTGTCATTAGTACAGAGACAGTGCATATTTTTTAGCACTGATCACTATATTGGTGTCACCGATCCCCAAAAGATATCAAAAGTGTAAATTAGTGTCCTGACTGTCCGCCACAATATCACTGTCCTTCTATAATTCACTGATCCTTGCCATTACTAAGAAAAATAAATAAATAAAAATATCCCATAGTTTGTAGATGCTATAATTTTTGCACAAATCAATCAATATAGGCTTATTGGGAGTTTTTTTTTTTTTTACCAACAACATGTTGCAGAATACATATTGGCCTAAAATTGATGAAGAAATTTGATTTTTTCCATTTTTTTATTGGATGTGTTTTATAGCAGAAAGTAAAAAATATTGTTGTTTTTTTTTTCAAAATTGTTGGTCTTTTTTGTTTAAAGCACAAAAAATAAAAACCGCAGAGCTCAGTAAATACCACCAAAAGAAAGCTCTATTTGTGGGAAAAACAGGACAAACATTTTATTTAGGTACAGTGTCGAACGACCATGCAATTGTCAGTTAAAATAACGCAGTGCCGTATTGCAAAGAACGAAGAATCTTCCAGAGGTCATGCAGTTAAAATAATGGTAAATGCTCAATTTTTTTTAACGATAATAATAAACATATTATATATTCCTGCATTGTGAAAAAACAGGTTTTGCACAGAGCAATACTGATCCTCCTCCCCGCCATCACTCCTGGCTTCTCCTTCTCCTCCCCACCTAGCGCCTCCATAGCAAGCTGTTCTGGGGCATTCATTTGTGCCTCCTCTATTGGCACACAAAGCACAGCTTGGCTCTGCTCCCGGTCTCTCCTTACTGGTGATTGACAGCAACAGGAGTCAATGGCTGCTTCTACTGTCTCTGAGCCAATGAGGAGGGAGAGAGCAGAGCGAGCCTTTGCTCTCCTGCACATCGCTGGATTGATATTGGGCCCAGGTAAGTGTGTGTGTGTGGGGGGAGGGGGTGTTGCACGTAGAAGTTTTTTTTTTACCTTAACGCAGATGACGGGGACACACTAGCAACATACCAGAGCATGCGATAGGGACAAGCATCCCAGACCTGGAAGTGTCAGATTCGAAACATTCTTTTGGCACAAGTATTTTTATTTATTTTTATTATTACTATTATCATTTTTTGTACTACACAGCAGAACTCATGAATAACAAGCTAAAAAATAATGGTCTTTTTGAAGATAAAATAACAGTAGCTTTTGCTGCAATTTTCACCTTCAATCCAGAGATTTCCCCTACAGTAGTTATTTTCTGTCACTTAAAGCGGTAAACACCCCTTGGTGACTTGTACCTACAGGTAAGCTTATAATAAAAGCTTACCTGTAGACACAAGGAATATCTTCTAAATGAGAACTGTTTAGGAGATATTCACTATTTCTGCATCCTATGACATCACCAGTGCATGTACTGAGTATGCCATCCTTGTGCCATGGCTCCTATGTGCATGTGCGGGAGTTACATCATTGCGGCTTAGCTATTTAGCCCGCAAACCTGGAAGGAAGACCAGGTGAAGATGAAATTCCTGACAGAGGTGACAGTGCGCCGCTATAGGGATTCGTTGTGGGGCAAGTCTTTCACAAAGAGCTAGCAATGCCAGCACATTATGACATTATCTTGTAGAGACTGTTTTTTGTTTTTTTCTTTTTGAAGACTTTTTCTAACATTGTATTGTCCTGATGGGCAGCATTATTCCACCCGCTTCCTCTGTGCCCAAGTCATTCTGGATCTTTCTCCAGACTGTGACTGGACAGTAAAAGGAGAAGCAGCACAGTGATGAGCTTATGTCTCTGTCACTCTGTACTCCAATCAGCATGCTTCTTGTCAGCTCATGAGCTGATTGGCTAATTGCACTGCTTGTTCTTTTGACACTCAAGCCCTGTTGCACATAAACTGCAAGAGACTGATACCAGGTCAAATGCAGGTACCGTATTTATCGGCGTATAACACGCGCCGGCGTATAACACGTACCCCAAGTTTGGGAGGGAAGTTTAAGGAAAAAAACTTTTAGGAGGCAAGTTTAGGGAAAAAACCTTACATTTTAAATGTCCATCAATGTAGCCTTCCACTGTCCCCCTGCAGCCCTACACTGTCCCCCTGCATCCTTCCACTGTCCCCCTGCAGCCCTACACTGTCCCCCTGCAGCCCTACACTGTCCCCCTGCAGCCTTCCACTGTACCCCTAGAAACCTTCGACTGTCCCCCTGCATCCTTTCCCACAATTGCAGCATGGTTAGTTTTAAATTTACCGCTGCCGCCGCCAAGATTTTCGGCTCCTCCCGCCACCGCTGTCCAGATCTTCGGCTCCTCCTGCCGCCGCCGTCGAGATCTTCGGCTTCTCCCACCGCCGACATAGACCGAGCCGAGCCGAGGGTACTCGGCTACTCGGCTCTGCTCGCAGTAAGGCCCCCGTCCCGCCCCTTGTCCTGGCTCCTGTGATGGACACAACACCGGGCCAATGGCGGGACGTAAAGGCTAGGAGGCGGGACTGGGCGCGACAGAGCGGAGCCGAGTACACAGTACACTCGGCTCAGCTCGGTAAATGTCGGCGGCGCTCCACAGACAGCGCAGATCGGCGGGGGGATCGGCGTATAACACGTACCCATTATTTTCCCCCGATTTTAAGGGGAAAAAAGTGCGTGTTATACACCGATAAATACGGTAATTACACTGCTTGCATTTAAAAATACTGAATGCAAAGCTGTATTCCTTGGAAACATTTGTCTTTATATTCTTTTCAGCTTTAACCACTTGCCGACCACTGTCGGCATATATACGTCGGCAGAATGGCACGGCTGGGCAAAGTAACATACCCGTATGTTACTCTGAAATTCACGCTGACCGTGCCTGCAGGGTCCGCGGACTAGATTTCCGCCGGGATACCCCTGATCGTGTCACGGAGCTCAAGAACGGGGAGATGCTTATGTAAACAGCATCTCCCCATTCTCACACAAGCCCATCCCCCAGACAGTTAAAAACATTCCACTAGGACACACTTAACCCCTCTTCCGCCCCCTAGTGATTAACCCCTTGACTGCCAGTAACATGTTTACAATAATTAATGCAATTTTAAAGCATTGATCGCTGTATTAATGCCAATGGTCCCAAAAATGTGTCAAAATTGTCCGATGTGTCCGCCATATTATCACAGTCATGATAGAAATCGCTGATCGCGGCCATTAGTAGTAAAAAAAAAAAATTATTAATAAAAATGCCATAAAACAACCCCCTATTTTGTAAACGCTATAACTTTTGTGCAAACCAATCAATAAACGCTTATTGAGATTTTTTTTTTTACCAAAAATATGTAAAAGAATACGTATCAGCCTAAACTGATGAAAAAAAATTTTTTTATATATTTTTGGGGGCTATTTATTATAGCAAAAAGTAAAAATAATGTGTTTTTTTCAAAATTGTCACAATTTTTTTGTTTATGGTGCAAAAAATAAAAACCGCAGGGGTGATAAAATACCACCAAAAGAACGCTCTATTTGTGGGAAAAAAGGACTCCAATTTTGTTTGGGAGCCATGTCGCACGACCGCTCAATTGTCAGTTAAAGCGACGCAGTGCCGAATCGCAAAAAGTGCTCTGGTCAGGAAGGGGGTAAATCCTTCCGGGCTGAAGTGGTTAAGGGAGTTGCCACTTTGTCTTGGCTTGATAGAATTTATGTAGTTTGAAGTTAAACTTTAAATAAAAGTTCAAAATGTGCAAACAAGCATACTTTTTATTGCAGAAAAGATATGTATTACCGTATATCTCTTCTGCAATAAATTATTCTTACCTGCCTGTTGTCAACTTTCTTTACAATTTCCCTATCTGTCTGGATGAGTGAATGAACTGCCTTAATGCATGGACACGTGCATAATGCAAGATTATCTTGGGGCCCCCATGTGCCCTCCAGAGTCCCTCTGTGCTCTGCCCTTCTGCAACCCCCCCCCCCCCTTCTGTACCATTTTTATTGATTACTTTTACTGTTTAAAATGTATTTTATTTAAAGTACTAGAAAACATATGCTTAAATCTATCAACTATTTATACTTTAATTCTTGAGAACAAGTGTGTAAATTGGGGCAGGCTGGTAGGGGCCCCCGTCTTTTACTTTGATCAGGGGCCCATGATGCTATTTAGACAGTTCTGCATGAACTTCTACGCATGAAAGGGAGTTACATCATCCCAAAGTAGCCAATCACAATGATTGAAGCTCCCAAACCTGGAAGGAGTCTGGGTGAAGATTTTGGAGCCAGTGGATTTTTTTCAAACTGTGATTAGCTAAGATTATAATTAAGTCAAAATTTGCAGACATTTCTGGTTCTGTCCTTAGATTAAGACGAATCTCCACTGTTTTAAGAAATAATACCAAATGAACGCAATATATTTAGTAGAAATAATAAAATAAATACTACATATCTTTCGCCTGCTGTATTGTTTCTGAAAGCTCACTGTCATAGCAAAAACAATTTTGGTTACTTACATTTTTTCTAATTTAATTTCCTGGATTCCTAAGGCATTGGTGACTTAGCCTGCACCTCACAGGTACCCCCTGTGAACACAATGTCACCAATGACTTCCAGGGAGATCTCGTACCTAAAGTTTTTTTTCTAGAGAGTGATGTCCTACAGCACATGCTTAAGACATCCCATCTTGTGCATGCACCATAGAATACTACAGTCTGTTTAATAATAAAAAAAAAAAAAACCTTTAGGTAGGAGATCTTCCTGAAAGTCACCGATTGTGTTCACAGGGGGTACCCCTGAGATCTGAACTTATTCACCAATGCTTCAGGAATCCAAGAAATGAAAGTAAAGAGACTGTAAGTAACTAAATACATCTTTTAGGTAAGACGCTCTGAATTTAGCATGCAGAGTTGTATACAAGGGTGATTTTTCATTTGGGATAAAGGTCTGCTTTAAAGCCTACACTTCTTAGTTATATATATTTTTTTAACCAGTTGATGTCCACGCTATAGCCGAATGACGGCCACAGCAGGGACCTGAATTTCCGGGAGGCCGTCATATGATGCCTTTCCTGTGCACGCTCCCGGCCCCTCACCATGTGATCACCTGTCAGCCAACGACAGCGGATCACATGATGTAAACAAAAGCTTGGTAATCGTTTTTTTTTTCTCCTCACGCGTGAGGAGAAAAAAAAGTTGATCACCAGCTTATCTGCAAGGGACATCAGTCCCGAAGAGGAAGAGGCACTTATGCCTCATCTGTGCCCACCACTATCCCCTGCCAGTGCCACCTTCTCTTACCACCTGCCAGTGCCCACCAATGCCACCTATCAATGCCCATGAGTGCCACCTATCAATGCCCACAAGTGCCACCCATCAATGCCCACCAGTGGTGCCAATCAGTGCCACCTAGCAGTGCTGCCTATCAGTGTAATCAATCAGTGCCCATTATTGCCACCCATCAGTGCCCATCACTGCCACCTATCGATGCCCATCAATTCCGCCTCATAAGCGTACATCAATGAAGAAGGAAAATTACCTGTTTTAAAATTTTATAACAAAATATAAAAAATATATTTTTTTTTAAATTCAGTCTTTTAAAAAATGTCTTAACAAAGAATAAAAACCACAGAGGGGATCAAATACCACCAAAGCAAAGCTCTATTTGTGGGAAAGAAATGATAAAAAATTCATTTGGGTACAGTTTAGCATGACCGTGCAATTGTCATTCAAAGTGCATCAGTGCTTAAAGCTGAAAATTGGTCTGGACGGGGGGGGGGGTTAAGTGCCCAGTAAGCAAGTGGTTAAATCATCACAGGAGACAGTACTTATATTTAATGAGAAGTCTCCCTTGTGCTCGTGGTTGCTCTCTTAGTGGAAATCTGAAATCCTCAGCCCGTCCTCCATACTTGGTAATCTTCTGGTGCTGCAGGAATAGATACTATCGGCTGGATCTGTCATAGGCATTTGTCAACTATGTCCGCCCTTTTTGTCCCCCTTCTCCATTCATAGAAGCTGTATTATAGCATCCATCAATGAACATTGCTTTATAAATGGGGGACAAATGTATAAATGGAATGTCTGCTTCTTCCATATATAGAGTGCTATTGATTGATAGAAGCTATAGTACAGCTTCTGTGAATGGAGGCGTAGGGTGGAAAGGACAGGTGCAGTCACAGTTTTAACTAGTGCTTATGACAGGTCCAGCGGCTGTATCATCCACCCACAGCACTGATAGATTACTGCTGGGGGAAGGGGGGTATGGGGGCCGAGGATTTCGGATTTCAAGTAAGAAAGCAGCCACTAGCACATAGAATACTTCTCATTGAATGTAGGCACAGTCCTTTTTACTTTTTTTTATGCCTTACTTGTAGTGAGTTTTTTGCTGTGGATACCTGATTTCTTTTTACAAAAAAATCAGACAGATAGCAGACAGCTCGCTCAACCGAGCTCTTTGTTTTAAAGTAGAACTAAAGTCCCGCTTTAAAAAACTGAGCAGACAGGCTTTTCCTCTGCTTGCATGCTGTCTCCTCCGACACAGCAAACTGAGCTGCATACACGGCACTCGTAGGGTTGTTCTCCAAGTGGCAGGATAACAGCAACCTGCCCATGTGCCAGCCAGTGAAGAGGCCAGAGGACTTAATCAATTCATTTGACTCTGGGTGTGGCTGCCACCATTCTTTTATCTTATATCTAAATACTTCTATAACCTTATTTTTTGATCAAAAGTTGCCTTCAAAGTCCCAATAAGAGTAAATTTGGTTTTCTAGAGGCCTGAGGACTGACACTCAGAAGATGCAGACGCAGGACCATTGGACAATTAGGTATGGAGACTTTAGTTCTACCTTAGGAAGTTAGTGCAACAGGCTGTCTGAGTACCAACAGATAGATATGCAATAATTCGTATTTAAATGGTGGCAATGCATATAACTGGTCTGCAGAAGATTATTTGGGATCTGCCCTTTAAGAGTTAACATCCCACAGGCATTTTAATGTGTTATTTTCTAAAACATATCAATAATTCTCCATGGTTATGCTGCACAACCAGTTTACTATTGCTGTTTGAAGAAAACAATCCAAATAATTTCAATAATAAGAATGTCATTAACTGCAGTGAGCTAAATTAAACGGTAATCAATCCATTGCATTGAAGATCAGCACAATCACAGAACCTTTTCCAAGAATTATTTATAGAAACTGTTAATCAGCTATTCCGTGAGGTTGACGCTTTGCTAATAGTGGGGTTTCCCAAATCTTGCCTCGGTTACCTGCAACCTACTGTACCACGGTCAGAATTCCCACTAGGATAACTATTGGCCATAGCTGACTTAATTATATAAAAAAAATGCAAATTTTCTGTAATTCATAAAAAGTTTGAAAACATTTAGGTTGTTTAAAACTGTGCTCCAGTAAGAGATGAAAAAAACAATTTATTCCAGTTAAGTTCAAGAAAACATTTTTGCTACTTTGACCTTAGGCAACCTTCTTAACTAAGGTTCCTTGGAGTCCTAGGGTTCCACCAAAGGTTGCTAGGGGTTCCTATAGCTGTGAACAGAGGTGGATCTTTATTGTCCCATCTACATTAACCACCCATGTAAGGGGGCTGTTTTCCAATGGCATCCAATTAACACTGGCCGGCAATGTAAAGGGGCAATTTTCTTCTGGCATCCAATGTACGGGGTCACATTGACAATGACCACCAATGAAAGAGGGCACTTTTCAATGAATCACTAACTTGAGAGGACACTTCTCCACTGGCCTCTAGTGTAGTGCTTTCACAGTCATTTTCTTTTCTGGAAATTAATATTTAATTTTAGGAATATTGTTGCTGTCTTGCAGGAGTAATCCTTTACTAAATTAGATGCATCTATCAATTATGTATTTAGCTGCTTGGCCGGGGTTCAGCTGGTATGATATCTGGTATTGTAAATCAGGCTCCATATTTATTTTATTCCAGCACAGGAATCTGGTTGGTTGTTTTTAGGGATAACCTATACCTTCCATGTCTTGTAATTTTTACAAATAAGTTTGTCTCCTTTATGTCTTTTCCCTATGATTATGCTTGATCACAGAATACACAAGAGACAAAACTTTTTCTCTAGTTGTTTCATTTGTAAGCCACACTCTTCTAGGGAATACTCTAACAAGTAACATAACCCAACAAAAGGTTTCAGTTATCAAAGTCCCACTGATCTTCTACAAAGAATACAAAACATGCTTTTAACCACTTTCAGACCGGACCATTTTGCTGGTAAATGACCAGAGGTCTTTTTACACTTTGGCACTGCGCTGCTTTAACTGGTAATTGCGCGGTCATGCAATGTTGTACCCAAACAAAATTTGCGTCCTTTTCTTCCCACAAATAGAGCTTTCTTTTGATGGTATTTGATTGCCTCTGCGATTTTTATTTTTTGCGATATAAACGTAAAAAGACCGCAAATTTTGAAAAAAAATGATATTTTCTACTTTTTGTTATTAGAAAAATCCAATAAACTCAATTTTAGTCATACATTTAGGCCAAAATGTATTCAGCCACATGTCTTTGGTAAAAAAAAAGTCAATAATTGTATATTTATTGGTTTGCGCAAAAGTTGTCACATCTACAAACTAAGGTACGTTTTCTGGAATTTACGCAGCTTTTAGTTTACGACTGCCTATCTCATTTCTTGAGGTGCTAAAATGGCAGGGCAGTACAAAACCCCCCCAAATGACCCCATTTTGGAAAGTAGACCCCCTAAGGAAATTGATAAGAGGCATGTTGAGCCCATTGAATATTTTATTTTTTTGCCTCAAGCGATTGAATAATGACAAAAAAAAAATTTTTTTTTTTTTTTTACACAAAGTTGTCACTAAATGATATATTGCTCACACATGCTATGGGCGTATGTGAAATGACACCCCAAAATAAATTCTGCTGCTTCTCCTGAGTACGGGGATACCACATATGTGGGACTTTTTGGGAGCCTAGCCGCGTACGGGGCCCCGAAAACCAAGCACCGCCTTCAGGCTTTCTAAGGGCGTACATTTTTGAGTTCACTTCTCACTACCTATTACAGTTTTGAAGGCCATAAAATGCCAAGATGGCACAAAACCCCCACAAATGACCCCATTTTAGAAAGTAGACACCCCAAGCTATTTGCTGAGAGGCATGTTGAGTTCATGGAATATTTTATATTTTGCCACAAGTTGCGGGAAAATTACAAACTTTTTTTTTTTTTTTTTTTTTTTCACAAAGTTGTCACTAAATGATATATTGCTCACACATGCCATGGGCATATGTGAAATGACACCCCAAAATAAATTCTGCTGCTTCTCCTGAGTACGGGGATACCACATATGTGGGACTTTTTGGGAGCCTAGCCGCGTACGGGGCCCCGAAAACCAAGCACCGCCTTCAGGCTTTCTAAGGGCGTAAATTTTTGAGTTCACTTCTCACTACCTATTACAGTTTTGAAGGCCATAAAATGCCAAGATGGCACAAAACCCCCACAAATGACCCCATTTTAGAAAGTAGACACCCCAAGCTATTTGCTGAGAGGCATGTTGAGTCCATGGAATATTTTATATTTTGCCACAAGTTGCGGGAAAATTACAAACTTTTTTTTTTTTTTTTTTTTTTTCACAAAGTTGTCACTAAATGATATATTGCTCACGCATGCCATGGGCATATGTGAAATGACACCCCAAAATAAATTCTGCTGCTTCTCCTGAGTACGGGGATACCACATATGTGGGACTTTTTGGGAGCCTAGCCGCGTACGGGGCCCCGAAAACCAAGCACCGCCTTCAGGCTTTCTAAGGGCGTTACAGTTTTGAAGGCCATAAAATGCCAAGATGGCACAAACCCCCCCCAAATGACCCCATTTTGGAAAGTAGACACCCCTAAATTTAGGGGTACACTAGTGAGACTAGGTAATAAATGGCGGGTGCCCTGAAACTATAAAAAAAATAACTAACCAATCAGCGTCACCTGTAACAGTTATATGGTGATCACTGGTGAAAGGGTTAACTAGGGGGCAATCAGGGGGCTTTATGCGGTAGTATATGGGGGTCCCTGGCGCTATAAAAAGCTGCGGCGAACCTAAATACCTACCTGCCTAACTAGCGTCACCTGTGACACTAATACAGCGATCAGAAAAACGATCGCTTATTAGGCTGGGTTCACACTGGAGCGATGCGGGAACGCCACGAATGCGCGGCGGGTTCCCGCATCGCATGCCTCCCGGCGGCAGTTCACACTGCCCTATGCGAACTGCTGGGAGTGTCAGTGAAATGTTACTGACACCCCCAGATCAGTTCGCATATCGCAGTGCGATCTGCAAACTCGGATCGCATGGTGTGAACACCCATGCGATCCGATTCTGCTGCGGGCCAAAAAAAGGGTCCCGTGCGAATTTGCGGCGGGTGCGGCGGGTGCGGCGAATGGCTGAACTCGAATCGCACAGAGATCGGATGTGATTTGCACTGCAGTGCGGTGCGAATCACATCCGTTCTCAAACCGCTGCAATGTGAACCCAGCCTTAGTGACACTGGCGACGGGGGGTGATCACGGGGTTAAACCTTTATTGGGGGGGTTAGGGGGGTACCTTAGAACTAAAGGGGGCTAACCCTAACTGCCCTAACAGTTATTAGTCACAAATGACACCCGCCGGGTGATCAGGGGGTTAAACCTTTATTAGGTAATAAATGGCGGGTGCCCTGAAACTATAAAAAAATAACTAACCAACCAGCGTCACCTGTAACAGTTATATGGTGATCACAGGTGAAAGGGTTAACTAGGGGGCAATCAGGGGGCTTTATGCGGTAGTATATGGGGGTCCCTGGCGCTATAAAAAGCTGCGGCGAACCTAAATACCTACCTGCCTAACTAGCGTCACCTGTGACACTAATACGGCGATCAGAAAAATGATCGCTTATTAGGCTGGGTTCACACTGGAGCGATGCGGAAACGCCACGAATGCGCGGCGGGTTCCCGCATCGCATGCCTCCCGGCGGCAGTTCACACTGCCCTATGCGAACTGCTGGGAGTGTCAGTGAAATGTTACTGACACCCCCAGATCAGTTCGCATATCGCAGTGCGATCTGCAAACTCGGATCGCATGGTGTGAACACCCATGCGATCCGATTCTGCTGCGGGCCAAAAAAAGGGTCCCGTGCGAATTTGCGGCGGGTGCGGCGGGTGTGGCGGGTGCGGCGAATGGCTGAACTCGAATCGCACAGAGATCGGATGTGATTTGCACTGCAGTGCGGTGCGAATCACATTCGTTCTCATAAACCGCTGCAATGTGAACCCAGCCTTAGTGACACTGGCGACGGGGGGTGATCACGGGGTTAAACCTTTATTGGGGGGGTTAGGGGGGTACATTAGAACTAAAGGGGGCTAACTCTAACTGCCCTAACAGTTATTACAGTCACAAATGACACCAATGCAAAAAAAAAAAAAAAAAAAAAAAAAATGACATTGGTGTCACTGTGACTGGGGGGCAGGGGTAATTGGGGGGGTGATCGGGGGGTAAAGGGGGGGTGTGAGTGTGCCTGGCATGTTCTACTGTGTGTGTAGAGTGTTGGTGCAACTTACTGATCTGCTCTCCTCCGTGTCGGAACGAAAAATACCGACACGGAGGAGAGAATACATCACTTCCTCTCCTGTGTTTACATTACAGGAGAGGAAGTGATGTCACCGGGGATTTCTATTCGTCGGGAGCGATCGCGAGGGGGTGGCCATGAATGAATGGCCGTCCCCTCGTCCGGGATCGCTCCCGTACGAATACCGACCGCCGCAGGCACCGGGCGGGGGCCCGATCGGGCCCCCGACCCGCGGGAGGCAAGGGACGTACATGTATGTCCTTATGCCTGCCCGTGCCATTGTACCGACGTACATCGGCGTGCGGCGGTCGGCAACTGGTTAATCTAGACAACCATTTGACCTCTGGAAGGTTTTCTCCCTTTCATGACCAGGCCATTGTTTGCTATTCAACACTGTGCTACTTTTACTGGTAATTGCTCAGTCATGCAACACTGTATGCAAGTTCAATTTATATATCTTTTTTCACACAAATAGAGCTTTCTTTTGGTGGTATTTTCTATTTTCTGTTATAAAACATATCCAATGAAATCAAATTTCTTCATACATTTAGGCCAAAATGTATTCTGCTACACGTCTTTGGTAAAAAACAAACTGCATTTTTGGGAACACTATACTATTGGGAATACTAGTATAGTTCTGATCATTACCAAGATACTGATTCATACAGACACTATACCAGTGGCGGCAAACAAACCTTTCCCCTCACTCACATAACCACCAGTCCTAAGACTCCCTGGAAAATCGGGTCTCAGCTTCCTGATTGGCTGAGAGGAAAAGCAGGAAGACATTAGCGGATATTAATTCACTAATGTCACACAAGTGGGTGGGCTTGGAGTGCAGTGCTCTGCGCCCCGAGACCACCCTTTTTTGTAGCCAATTAAAGCCTCAGGCTCTAATCACGTGCTTCAAGAAAAAACAAACGTTGAAATCCATGTGTCTAGTGCCCTGCATGTAGATTAGGGGTTGGGTGCATAGATTAGGGGGGTGGCGCCCCTACACCCCAATAGATCGGCCGCCACTATACTATTAATGGTGGTGATCAGCGATCTATAGTGTGACTGTGATAGTGATCTGGTGCTAACAGACACAAGCTGGGAGGAACGCTAACTGACTGACACTAACGTAGCTAGTAACAGTAATACAGTAATCAGTAAAGGAGGCATGTTAGATATCTGCAGAAAGATCACTTCTTCTCCACAGAGAACAGCTGCTGACTTTCTATTCAACTTGTGGCTGTTTTAGAGGGAAAACAAACTGTAAAACGCTGAACACCTTTTGTTGGATGCACCTGGATTGCATGTTAGTTTAAATTAAAGGTTCAGTTTGGTTTTAAAACCCTAATGTAGCACCATCTAGGTAGTGTTCTAGATATATAAAGTTAGTTGTTAATGTATGTAAATTGGCTTGGCTGAGAGCCAGGGCTGGGCTGAATCTGGGTCAGAGTTGAGTTACTCAGGAATGCTGGATGACTCATTCAAACAACTCTTCTGGAACCTCCCTCTTTTTTCTGGAACCTTGAAGAAGATTCTAGATGTAGTGGATAGAAGCTAGGAGCTAGGGGCTGTCATGCATATTTATGAGGATCCTGACCAAACCTCAGCAAGATGGGGTGGCAGGGGTCATCTTACCTCATAACTAAACATGAGTCATGCCAGCAGGGGCAGTCGGGTGGAAGATGGAGTGCTGGGGAGTATGTGGGAGGCCACGGCAGAAAGGCGAGAGGACAGCAGGAACAGGTCAGCACATCTGGGAGATCTCTTGAGAATCAGCCAGGTGGGCTGATGAGTGTTCAGTCTGGGAGGACTGTGAAGAATTTACCCTGGAGGACTAATGGAAGGGGCAGCTGCAGCCAGGCTGGTTGGCAGTGCCAAAAGAGATGCTGGGACCAGTAGCCACAGGAATGTACTGTATTTTGAACACTGACTTTTTGCTAAACATCTAAGGGGCCTCAAGCTCCTTACCTGTAACAGGCTTTTGCTCTGATCTGACGTGCCTTGTCAGATCTTTATAAGCCCCCGTACACACGGTCGGACATTCCGATCACAAAATCCGTTGGATTTTGTCCGAAACTAGAGTTGCATACACACGGCCGGACAAAGTTGTTGGAAAATCTGAACTTTCGGAATGCAATGACGTTCGTTGGTTACAACGGGACTACGTTCAGGCTAGTAGTCAATAGCTTTGGTCTTGTAATTTGATCTGAGCATGCGTGGCACTTTGTCCGATCGGAATTCTCTACAATCGGACAAAGTCCGATCGGATCATGTTGTTGGAAAATTTTATATCCAGCTCTCAAACTATGTTGGTCAGACATTCCGACGGAAAAAGTCAGATGGAGCCCACACATGGTCGGATTATCCGACAACACGGTCCGATCGGACATTTTCCGTCGGAATTTCCGACCGTGTGTACAAGGGCTTACAGTGTGCCAGTTGAATTCTGCAAGCAAGTGAGTGCTGGAGGAAGCAGAGGAGTGTATATAGACTATATAGGAAGAGTTGTCCCTGAAGTTGTTCTGAAGTCAAATGGGCATCCCATAATTTTCCAATCCCTATCCAAGTTCTAATTCCTCAATAAAACAAAAAAAGGACTGTTCTCTGACTCTAGAATGACTGTGGAAATTTTGTGTGCCTGGTTGTGCAGGGTGGGGGATCTCAGTTACATGTGGCCCTTCAGGGGGTACACTACACTAATTTATATTTAAACCCTTCCACTCTATCCAAAACAAAACACACGTTTGAGCTGGAGTTAAGCTATAACACCGGAACAGCTTTAACACAGCATTGCCATGCTTGCAGTATGCTCCACAATATCAAACAGAAAAAAAATTGCACATTTTAAAGGCTGACATAAAAAAAGGCCATTTCACATTGATGTAGAAAAAAACAGCAGCTTCATTCATTGCGCTGATAACTTTTTAGGGATTTTAGAAATCCACACGACTGCAAAATGTCCTCCCAGTTGTGCCGTGAAACCGTGGCAATAATAAACCCCTTATAGATTCAAGTAGTTTATTTTTCAGAGCTTATCCAATTGATTATTACAGAATCTGAAACCATTAGAAATGTGACCTTTTACATAGTGTACATGACGGGAGGAGAGCTAAGTAATGCTATTGCGCTACTGTTATTACAGTGGGGTGCTTATTCAGCTGGAAATAAAATTACTTTTCCTAACTGAAAATTATATCCATATGACTAGATGTCTATCAGGACTATATATATATGTGATGAGAGTTTAATTGAAAATGTTGTGGTTATTGCTTATCGAGGTAAATGTGAAAAGGAGGGTGGCGGCAGACATTGGGCATATTATGCCTGGTAAATGGGAGGAAAATGCATATTTGTTTTCTGATAAAAGAGTGTTTATCTGAAATGTCATTGTACTAATACACATTATTGTAAAATGATATTCATTATGGCATATCACTGTAACAATGCTCATTTATAGAATAAAGGCACCTTAAAGCTGAAATCCAGACAGATATAAAAGGCACAAATGAATGTAGCATTTTATTAATTAATGGATCATGTAATGTATTTTGTAAATGCAAGCTTGTGGCAGAAATTTACAAACTGTATACTCATATCATAAGCAGTTTCCACTCTACAGACCCTATCTCCCATGCTTCCATGCACAAAATAGGGCAAACTAACCTACCAGCATGTCTTTGGAGTCTGGGATGAAACCAAGCAACCTCAGGGCCAGGATTTGGACCGGCAACCCAAGTACTACAAAGCAGAAGGGCTAACCACTAAGCCACTGTGAATTAGTCTTAGCATCATCCTTGTGAAGTCTACAGTAGAGCAAAGTTCAGACTGGGATAAGGAGAAGTGAACAACATACACAGTGGCGGCCACTCCAGTAGAGATGCAGGGGCCTAAGCCATGCTATATGCAGGGTGCCGGATGCATGGCTTTCACAGTTTTTTTTAAGCACTTGATTAGAGCCTGAGGCTCTAATTGGCTTCAAAAAAGGGTGAGCTTGGGTCGCAGAGCACTGCGTCCTGAGCCCACCCAGTTTTGTGACAATAGCGAATTGATATTTGCTATTGTCTTCCTGATTCTCCTCCCGGCCAATCAAGTAGTGGGTCCGGAGGAGTGACCGTATTTGCTGCCAAGGAGGAGACACAGTGGGAAGTTGTCAAGGAGGAGATGCGCGGTGAAGCCGACTAAGCTGCCCAAGACTTAGATGGGGTAAGTAAGGGGCCTGTGGGCAGGGTTGGACGGGCTGAGAGATGGGTGGGATGCTGATTGACCGAGCGACGAGGGGGATTTTGACTGACTGACCGACCGAACAAGGGGGAGTTTCCCTGATGAACGAACAGACCAGGTGGGTGTTGGGCAGCTTGTTTACCACCCCCCCAAAAAATGGAGCACCAGCCGCCACTGATCATGCAATAAACATCATAACTTTCCAGTATTCTGGGTGCAGAATATCCTGTTTGTGAGGAGGCAGATATCGCCACTGGAGGGTGCTATAGGTCACCAAGCTACTAATCATGTGGTTTCATCTGAATGGTTAAGTGTTTCCTTAATGCTATGGATCTGTGTGCAAGAACAAATATGGGTCCCCTTCCTCAAGACTCTATACTACCGGGCCTACACACTGCCAGCAACACTAGCAGATTTCCAGGCTCAATCAGAATCATTGATCACATGTAACCACTCATGCGAGATGTTACATGCAATCAGAGCCAGCGCCACTGATTTGCACCAAATAAACACCTATGCCCCTCATTCCCCTAGACTGCATAATATTACTTACTTTTATAGGTTTTATAAACTTTTAACATTCTGAATCATTTGTGGGAACTGGTGAGGAATTAGTCTGGATGTGAGGGTGGGCCAAGCATGTATTACATGTGCACTTAATCAGCATATTGTTGGCACTGCATGCACTCCCTACAGAGGGTACAGAGGCGGCATAGGTGGATCTTTTTTAACTGCAGCCGCAAGTAACAGATTTGGCTGCAGCTCAAAGGACGGCATTGCAGCGTATCAATTTTCCAGTAAGAGAAAAGTCAGCCCCTCCCTTTTGAGGCTCATGTGCACTGCATGTGGAGAAAACTTTGTGACACGCCAATGAATTTAAGGTAT
The DNA here is from genome assembly GCF_037356315.1 of Lithobates pipiens. Taxonomy (NCBI): domain Eukaryota; kingdom Metazoa; phylum Chordata; class Amphibia; order Anura; family Ranidae; genus Lithobates; species Lithobates pipiens. The sequence continues at coordinate 101,756,464 of NW_027507764.1, read as the reverse complement.
CGACCAGTGGCATCGCTAGGGGGTGGTTATTGGGGCTATAGCCCCAAATCTGGGGCCCATAGCCTTGTGTTTCTTGCTGCAGGGTCCCTGCCTAACCAGTGGGCTGCAGGTGCAGCAGGTGGGTGGACATGCAGGCTGACTGCACAAGAGAGGCGGATGCGAGAAGAGAAGCAAGCAAGCGGACAAGCAGAGATGACATCATCTCTCTCTGCCCGCTTCACAGCCGTGCCTCTTCAATGTGGGGGCGAGGTGCGGTGGGGAGCAGAGAGATGACATCATCTTTCACTTCCCATGACACATCAGTGTTCTTCCGCCCTCACAGTGTGAGCCTCTTCAATGTCGGAGGTGCGACAGGGAGCAGCAAGATGATATCGTCTATCACTGCCCGCCCCGCATCACCACTCTCCTGCCCTCACTGAATGGACCAGTGCTGCCAGCCTGCCACCAATGCAGCGACAATGCACATTTGGTGGCACTGGCTGACATGGCAAGTGACAATCCACATCAGTTTGCAAGTGACAATCCAAGTGACACGACCAGGGCTCCCACTGATTTGGCATTATGGTGAGTTGAACCACTTCATTATATATTAGAACGTAACTATAGAAACAATGTGCTTCAGTCACCCTGACACCATATCAACCATGGTGCCATGATGATTGAAGCACCAACACCAGCCATCGCCTGTGAAAAATTGCCACCGGCGTGCCCTCCCCGGGCTTGAGAAAAGGTTGGTGACCTCTGCTATGAGCTCTAGCCCCAGATCTTTTGCAGACCTAGCAATGCCCCTGGTACAATCTAGCAGAGATAGCTAATGTGTCTTTGATCCTCACCTTCATTTGATACCATTTTACTCATGCCTTGGAGTCTGGTCACCTGACCAATACTGGTGGGAGAAGAGTGCAATAAGCATGTCTTAGCCTCTTTATATATTTAGTAGTTCAAGATGGTCCTTAATACATCATAAATACACTTTAAATTCTCCTCTGAACTGTTTATATGCCATAGCTAAGGGATCTTTTAGTAAAGCATGTGAGGGAAATTACCGGGACAGCCGGGTGAGCTTAGCTCAGTTTATGCCTCCAGTTTAATCACAAAACTCTTTCACAAAAATATAAATAAAAACAATCCAACTCTATGAATCAAATATCAGGCTTTCTCCAGCTGCAGTCATGCTTCAAATCTTTGCTGGCTGGGAATCTGCAGATGAATTGATATGTGTGTGAAAACCATTCTGTTCATCTTTCATTACAGGAGGACTGGCAGGCAGCTTGTCGGCACCCATTCAAAAGGCTGGACATTACCCCACCGTGCCAAATTTTCCAATAAAACTTTATTTTCAGCCGCAGTGTACGCACAGAGGATACTAAACAAAATATCCACTTCATGAAATGCGAGACATTCCACAGAAAAGGAATGTAAAGGAGATTTTTGCATTCAAAATGGAAAAAAATAAATCACCAGTAAAGTAAAATAATATGTAAAAATGGCAATATTTAAAAAAAACTAAAAGTCCTTTTATAATACTGCAGCAGCGCTTCCCATACACTGTCCAATATAAATTGTCAGTAGTTGAAGTAAAATATTAGAAAAAACAATATGGAAAAAAAGGAGGCGAATAACTGGCCATACAGTAGTAGAACTTTAAAAATTTTACTTTTTTGGAATTTTTGTTCAGTTGATTCTCATTTTTGACCATACTGACTACAAAATCTGAAGGAACAGGATAGAAAAGTTTTCGATTTTATATCAGCGGTGCTGTTAATTTCCTTTTATACTAAACCAAATGTTGAAAGCAAACAACAAATTTAAGTGCTTTCAAATGACATTTATCAAGTCTCTGTTGGCATTATCAAATGTACTAGCAATATTTTTCGCAAGAACTCACAAGAACTTTTCTGTCAAAAATGTATCAGTGTATGGCCAGCATAATGAACTGCTTACTACTTCATTGTAAGTGGGTGCACCTGGGTATTATGTGCTAGATTATTGTATCTGGAAGGTGTTATTATCCCCCAACTGAGAAACCAACCGGCACATGGTGATTTTGAAGTCCAAGAGTCAAGGCACCAAAACCATATCAAGAGACAGATGTAAAGTCAACGACAAGCCAGAATTCTAAAAGTATTTACACCAATCAGAGTATCAAATCCAAATCAGCAATGGGAAGACAATGTTATGGTTCAGACAAGTTGTGTCTGGTTGGTTGGTGTAGATATTTGCCAGCACACCACAAATCTTCACGTTGAGTCCAAATGGCTTTATTGAAGTATGATCCCATCACAAACAAGAGAGAGCAACATTTCAGAGTCACGCAAGACCCCTTCATCAGGCATGTGATCGAAGGGGTACTACATGAAACGTTGCACTCTCTTGTTTGTCATGTGATCATGCTTCAAAAAAATAATTACACTGACCGGAGTATCAAATTCAAAACAGCAGCAAGAAAAGGGGATCATTGTCCAGGCTAAAGTCAAGTCAGGCAGTAAAGGTTTCAATGTCCAGGGCAAGTTGGGTAAATGTTAGGGAAGTAGTTAAACACAAGCTAAGTACATTCATTAGACAATATTCTGATATCCATAGTTTCAAGTCTGTCTTACAAAATGGCACAAACCAAATAGGAAACAGAATCTTGGGCACCTACACCCACAGTCAACTGATACACACCGATGCATACATGAACTTACAAAAATGCAGGACATTTAGGAAGGTACAAGCATCTGATGGCGGGCAGTAGGGAAAGCATCTTCTGAGTGTTTTTCTTATTTATGATGATTTTACAGTTATTTTGTAGGATGAATTACCCATAGGCTTTGCCTCTTTTACATTAGGCTATTTTGAGGTTGTGGTCCAGATTGGTGCCATGGTGATGTTTAAGGAAATTATATGATGGTAAAACTTGTTACTTGACTCTTTCATTGCCTATGGTTATTGTAATGCGTATGGAGACAAACAGGACTAGGGTAGGCTGGACTAGACTTCCAAAATACACAAAAAACCTTTGATACTTGAAGAACTGGGCAGTGTCTCTCCTTTCTTCATTCCTATACATTCCTATACATTTTTTGCTACTTAAAATGTATCAGTAATCTGAATTAAATAAACACCAGTGGCAGAGCATACATCTATATACACATTCATCCTACCAAGAGCACCATCAGAGCCCCCATTAATGCCTTTTCAGACAAATGCCATAATGTCTGTACCAGTTCTCTTTTATACAGGTTATAGTGTAGTTGATTAAGTTGTTAAGCTAGCCATACACCTTCAGATTTTTCTGCAAGCTTAACAAGAGAAATCCCTCCATTTGCCCTAAAAAAAAAACATGAATGGAGGAACCTCACCTGCTAGATATTGTATTCAGACAGTTGGCAATCACCTGCAGCTGTCAGTATACCAATTTATTACTGCATTTTTTTGGATGCGTCATTGTTTGGCTTAACATTTTCCACTCGGCTCCTTCAACAATTGTTGATCAAAAAATGTACTTTTGTTGAGTCAGGTAGTACTGACAGGGCCACCCATGGTTCAAATTATGGCCAACTCAGCAGGAAGTGCCCAAAATTCAAGCCAGCTATACAACTTGTACTTCTTCTGTAAGAGGTGATTAGTTAAGCTGCAATTGCACTTTCAATAATTGCCAATGATACTATATTGACTTAGAAGCCACTTTAACATGTTTTAAGCACGCATTAAGGCTTCATAAGTGCTAGTGAAGTTTGCTGAATTATGGTCAATGACTTTCTGAAAGATGGTATTTTCATCAGCACTTCAGTTATGCATTGATTTAAAAAGAAACCCCTATTTATTTCAAGTTCTTTGCACTCGATTGGGCATGAATACACATAGAGTGAATACACTGACAATTATAGTATTTTATACAATATACATTTAAGACTTTGACATTTCTATAAAACTACATCTACATTGACATCTGCTTTGCAGTATGGTCATTGCTGATTCTCCTCAGTCATTGAAAGAAATGTAGCGCAGCATCAACAATCCACACTGGAGGTCTGTCATCACTGTGAGGCTTTTGTTGCTGTTACAGACCAAATTATTATTTTTACTGCATATGAAACATATCAAAAAAGGTAAGAATGAAAAATAATATTTAAATCAGACTTTCACTCATTTACACAATTCATTTCCTATACAATTGCAGCAAAAATATAAACTGTAAATACCCTATTTTTACCACCTTAAATCAGAACGTCACGCTCTCAATCAACGTTGACTATTTTTACTCCTTATGCTGCTAGAATTAGTAAAGAGATGGGAAAGTATGTCATATTTACTTGTTTTTTTTTTTTTTTTCAATTACTTCCTGGTTTATTTGCCTAGGCTAATGATGTCATACATCCCAGGAGTCTGGATGTATCATTTTGGATAGAATAAGGGAGTATATTATTATTGTAGTATAGTATTTATTTATTTATTTTCTGTGGCTGGAGGAGAGTGGCCCTGTTGGTTTGTCTTCGGGGGCTGGCAAAAACCCAAAAAACAGCTGGCTCCCAATGATGTCAGAGAGAAAGATGGCAGTGTAGAAACCGGTGGGTGGCAGATTGCAGCAAGACAATTCTGGATTTGCTGAACAGGTTATTAAGCTAATTTAGAATGAAAATTATTCAGAATGACAGAGGGGCCTGAAGGAGTAAAGTTTCTGTTTAAGATTATAACACATGTGGGTTGGAATAGGTTGATTTAAAGACTATAGACAAATGGAGTTTCTAGCATGTAATTTATATTATAGCTATATATAGCTCAGCAACATATACACTATAAATTGTAATATTTGAAAAAAAAAAAAAACCGCGGTAATCATTTTAAAAAGGACAAAGAGACACTGAGCTATGAGGACTTTCATAACACCAAAGTTCAACCAGTCCTTCTGGCTAATGCCAGGAGACAGATGGAAGGACAAGGCCAAGCCAGAAGTAGAAAAGTAGTTATACCAATTAAGATATCACATTCAAATCAATAATGAACGACAGGGTCATGATCCAAACTTGTTGTGTCTGGTAGTTTGGTGTTACCATTCCTCAATTGAAAAACCAAGTGGCATGTCATTTAGCTCTATGGTGGCATGGGACACTGACACTAAGCCAAGAGGACCTCCATACTGCCAAAGTTCATCTAGCCCTTCTGGCTAATGCCAGCTGCCAGTTGGGGCCTGGCTCATTTTAGCCATGTAGGTATAGAGCAGTGTACATTAGAGTTCATATTTGTAATTGTGATTTAGTGAATCTGGAATAAGCCACAATGCGGTATATATGTGTGTTTACTAGACAGACATCGGTTTCAACTTAAATAAAAATGGCTTCTTTGTTATAAATAATTGCTCACCATTTACAGCATGACTTATTTTAGCTGTAACAGAGATTGTAAATGTGCAACTAGTGAGACATGCCTCCATCTGTTAACTGTGCTTCTGTGTGCTGTTACTGTTTTTATTAGAAATGAAAATTCATGATGGGATTATGAGTAATAGAAAGTGGGAGGCATGAGCTGCTAATATTCAACGTAAGTTATTTTTATTGGAACATTCAAAGGGCTTCAAGTGACTGTTGATTAAATCTTCGTCAATGGCAAAATGTACATTAGCTTGTGTATCTCAAAGGCGTTACAATGGTTTCATTTATGTAGCTGTTCTATTAATGTAAACCCGTTAACTAAAATCTCAACATGTTAAAGGCAAATTTCAGCTTCAGCAAAAAATTTATAAATGCACCCACATTCATAAGAGCCTGCGTTGGAGCCTGCAGAGAACTCCAACTACTATCAATGGATGGTGGTTGTGATGCAATAGATCCTGCAGGCTCTTCCCTATACCCCCCAGTGTCTACCAAGGTAAGGACCTCCAGTTACAGGGCAGGAGGAAGTTAACAGTAGATTACAAATGCTCCATTGAGATCCAGCCTAATCTCTACATACACAAATGTCTGCACCCTGTGGGAGAAGCACCCAATGATTTAGACAAATGGAGAGGTAGGTGCATAGTTCTGAAAGGGGGGCTGGGTAATGTTACTATGTAACATGTTTCATGCTAGGCGTGTCACATGAAACATGGCCCCAACACTGGAATTATCCTTAATTGTAATGTCAAAAACTTTTTTTTTTAACTATTAAAATAATACCTGGTTATCCTCCCACAAGGGTACTTCCTGGTACAGGGTGACAACCATCTCCCAGGTTTGTTCCTATATTGTCACCGAGTCACAAGCACGCAAGATAGAGATGCTAACCGGGTTGGCACACATTGCATGGGCCACCATTGTCACTATGAGCAGGCCAGCCCAGTGTGCAGTTAGTAATGGAGAGGGTGTAGGCAGACAGGAAGTGGCTAAAAAGGCTTGAGGAAATAAAATGAAAAAATGCCAATTACTGATGATACACAGTACTTTAAAAAGTAAAAGTCCAATTAGAGTTTAGACTTGCTTTATATTGACATGCTATATGAACCAGCTTTAAATAAACATTTGCACTTTTTCGTGGAACCATATGGAATCATTGCCATTGTCGCCCTATTACACTGAGATGATCTCCACTGACTCTTTTACTGTGCCACTTCCACCAACACTGGACTGGTTAGCTATGACTAAGCATCTGTTTGTGATGTGAAATGCGTTAGTGTTTTTCCCTTTTATATGCTTCAGATATGACTGTTTTTGGATTTTAATCTTTCAATAAAGATGCCTTCAGCGATGTGCAGCCTTCCAGGATTTTTCCCTCCTTCCTAATCTGAGCAATGCCAGCACCTGCAAGATCATATAGGAGTGTCTTCAACAGGTCTGGAGCCTTTGAGCTGCAATATTTCTTCAACATTGGGCTGGCTAAGTGTACACATATATGCACATCACATAAGATAAATACGTACAATTTCTATGCCAAGGTATCTATACCAAAGCCTAGCAGAGAAGGAGCTACAAATAAGACTTTAAAGAATGCCAACGTATTCTTAGAATAAATTATCTATTGTATGTTAGCTGTATCTGAGTGCATATCTATTGTTATATGCCACTATTTAAAATCCTCTATTTAAGAATGATGCACCTCCAAATCTGTTTTAAAGGATAAGTGCGCATTTATGTAAAAACTCTACATTCCCCCCACATTCCCCAGCCTCTGCAGCAAAAGACTAAATATAACCCAGTAACTGTATTTAGCAAAGATGAAACAAGTTTATGCACTGTGACAACGAAAGGGTCTGGTTTATAGAGAATAATGATAAAGCTTTTTTTTTTTTTTATGAGAGATTCAAGCTAGTCAATGCTGCAACTGGTGGTGGGGCCAGACATTTCTACTCAACACAGGTACAGTACTGGATCAAATTTTTAATAAATTTTAATTTTATTATTTTTTTAAATGGGAACCATGTTTACAGTTAACTTTTGTGCTTATAGCAACATAAGAAGCCAGCGGCTACCTTCTAATCCAGCTTATGCTTCCCCAATATAACCTGCAACACATGCATCAATCTGCCCCCAATGGACCAATGAGTGGGCCTGCCAACAGGTTGCATAGGGCATGCCCAATGTGGGGTTTGGATGGGGTTCATGTCTGAACTCCACTATATTGAAATAAAGAGAATTTGGGAGCAGCTCCAGGCTCCACTGGAAGAAAGAAGCTGTCTGTAAAGGTACCTGATGGGATTTTACATAGTCAGCTATTAGATGGTATTGTTGAATCAACGCTGTGTAGCACACCTACAGAGTACATAGTGTATGCTTCTCCCAACTAAACAAAAAATGACCAGTAGATCCCCTAAGTTCCTCTGAAAAACAGAGCATTTATTGAACCAGAGCACTTAGTAGTGTTATAAGGCAGTTTTTGTATTATAAAGGAACTTTTTCGGATTGTGGAGCACACAGTTCCACTTTACCCTCAAACATTATATATTTTCTAAAAGCAAACACCCTAGAAAATAAAATAGTGGTAGTTTTTATGTCGCTTGCTATTACCACAAATTTCAGTAAAAGACATACTAAAGTGAATTTAAGGGCAAACAAACACAATAAACACAATAACCTACCAGAAACTACCTCTGCGGATGCCTTATTAGGACGAAATGTCGGGACGGGCTCTGCTGATGCCCCTGCATTACTTGGTTTTATCCATATGCTTTTAATGTCTTCTCAAATGTGCGTGACCATTTTATCATTTTTTCAATAAATGTTTTACATTTAAAACAGAATCACGCTATGTGGCCCCATTTTTCTCCTTTTGCCCTATGTCATATTGAGAGGAACCGCTTATGAATTTCGGTCACTATACCTATGGTGGATACCTTTTGATGTCACTACTTTAACGGATCCCTACCAGATTGGTCTATGTTGGAAGTCGTGGTTTCTGTACCTTTCCTTGGGTGTGTTACACCAAAAGCTTGGTTGACCCATCAGGCATATTCCTAGCTGGGTTCAACCTGTCTGGTAAGCTTCTTTCCTTACAGTGGTGGATTATCTACAGACAACCAGGTCACCCAGATTCACAGTCACATTATTCTTTGCCATATTATATGGACTATATGCACTTTATATGCACTAACACTGTTGGTTTGCTTAAATGTTTCATTATTGTTGGGAAATCTTAATTTGTTGTGTATTTATCTGCACATTTATATACTGTATCAATTTTTATTGGAAATAATCTCATTGTTTATTTGATCTTTCATTAGCACTGCACTATATTACTTTATTCGATCCTGTGTTCCTGCTAAGCAGGAAAATGGATCTCTGCCTTCCCTTAGTAGAAGCACCTTCCACACAGTAAGAAATCACTGGCTAGGAACAAATTAAACCCCTTGATTGCCCTATGCTGTTAACCACTTCCCAGCCAGTGTCATTAGTACATTGACAGTGCATATTTTTAAGCCATGATCACTGTATTAGTGTCACTGGTCCCCAAAAAGTGTCAAAAGTGTCCGATTTGTCCACCGCAATATTGCAATCCTGCTATAAGTCGCGGATCACCTCCATTACTAGTAAAAAAAAAATTAAAATATCCCATAGTTTGTAGATCCTATAACTTTTGGGCAAACAAATCAATATTCACTTATTGTTGTTTTTGTTAACCAAAAATATGTAGCAGAATACATATTGGCCTAAATTAGCCACTTGCCGACCACTGCACACCGATATATGTTGGCACAATGGCAGCGGTGGGCAAATGGCTGTACCTGTATGACCCCTTTAAAAGGCAGGGATACAGGTGTGTGCACCCGCCACGTACAGCGTGACCATGCCTGCCAGCCTCCCGGCGATCGTGTTACGGAGCCGCAGAATGGGGACCTGCTTATGTAAACAAGGCATTTCCCCGTTCTGTCTTGTATCACAACAGAGATCACTGTTCCCTGCCATTAAGAGCAGCAGTCGCTGTCATGTGACTGGGAGCCCATCCCCCCAGTTAGAATCACCCCTTAGGACACACTTAACCCCTTCATCGCCCCCTATTGATTAACCCCTTCACTGCCAGTGTAATTTACACAGTAATCACTTTTATAGCACTGATCACTGTATAAATGACAATAGCCCCCAAAATAGTGTCAGAAGTGTCCAATGTGTCCACCATACTGTCGCAGTCCCAATAAAAATAGCAGATCACCGCCATTACTAATAAAAAAAACATTATAATAAAAATGCCATAAAACTATCCCCTATTTTGTAGATGGTTTAACTTTTGCGCAAACCAATCAATATACGCCTACTGCGATTTTTTTATTACCAAAAAAATGTAGAAGAATACGTATCGGCCTAAACTGAGGAAAAAAAAGAAAGAAGAAATTTTTTATTAGATATATTTCATAGCAGAAAGTAAAAAAAATATAGATCTTTTTTTAGTTTAGGGTCTGGAGAAGTTTGGTTTTGTGTTTCTAGTTTTTTAATACTAGAGGTTAGTGTTTCTAGATGCTGTGATCTCTTCCTCCTCTCTCTTGCCCTCACTTACATAATGACTCCCCTTATGAAAGCCTTGTGGGCATTCCACAAAGTGGTAACATTAGAGACAGCCCCTTCACTTAATATGAAGAATTCTTCTAGGTTTTTCTGGATATAAGCTGAGTATTCTGGCGAGTGTAGGATCTGGGGATTGGCTCTCCAGATCATTGGGTGATTCTTGTTAGGCGCATCCTCCATTGTTATGGTGACTGGTACGTGGTCCAACCATGTGATAGTGGATATATGTGAATCAGATATTTTGGGTAACAGACATTTGTCAACCAAAAAAAAAGTCAATCCATGTGTGCGAGCTGTGGGAATGTGAGAAAAAGGAGTAGTCCCGTTCGGTGGGGTGATGGCACCTCCAGACAACATATATATCATTAGCCCTTATGAAGGTCCCCATGGGAGACAAGAGTCTGCTATTGCGTGAGGAAGTGTCCATGGAGTTGTCTGGAACTATATTGAAATCTCCACATAGAATGAGGTGGCCATGTTGGAAACTATTTATCTTTTTCATCAGCTTCTTTAGAAATCTGAGTTGGTTAGAGTTGGGTGCGTATATATTTACTATGGTATATCTTATGTTGTTTAGGGTGCAAATTAAGTGCTAGGTACCTTCCTTCTTCATCTTCTAGGCGATTGTGTAGTTGTATTGGGTAAATGCGACTGAGTTTTTAATAGCTATTAAGACTCCATTTTTCTTCAAAGATCCAGAGGCTTTGAAAATTTGGGTGAAGTGAGTATTGGTACAGACTGCTTCTGCTGACCGCTGAAAGTGGGTCTCTTGGATGCACAGCACTTCACTATGAGAGTCTAATGAGGTACGCCACATAGATTTTCATTTAGCTCGGTGGTTCAACCCTTTAGTGTTCAGTGATAAAAAAAAAATTGGCATTTTGGGTAGATGGGTGCAGAGGTTATATGTGACTTGTTCTACTTACACTTAGTTGTGTTGTTTGTTCTCTTTTCAGAGAAAGTTGGGTGATTCCTTCTCATAGACAATCAGATTCGTGGAGAATCTGTTGTTGCTAGATCATAGCTGGACTGTCTCCTGTGCTCTTAGAAGGAAAAAAAGAAAGTGATTGGGGAGGTATAAGATAAACTATAGATAAGGCAGTAGCAACCGGGAAAGGTAAGAAGAAACAAGGATCAGCAGTGTGTTTGGAACTTCTGGTGTTCTCGAGGGTGAAAGTTTGTGAACTATCTGCTGCAAGCAGGCACCAGGACGGAATGCATTATGTGTACATCTTATGTGAGTGTGATGACACCACCAACCTGCTACTGAGATTGCAGAAGTTCTAGGACGACTGGTGTTGGAGTTGTGTTCCTTCTCATGGTGGTTTGGGGTTGTTAGTGAGTCTACTTCAGGAATAATTCCCCAAGTGCGTAGCAATTGGATTCCTTCTTCAACAGTATTGATACTATGCTTCACCCCATTTTTGGTCACAATGAGTTTAGTCGGGAATCCCCATTGGTAGGGGATCTTATGGTTGTTGAGAGGTTTGGTGATGGTATTTAATTGGTGCCTCTTCTGGCGGGTGTATTTGGAAATATCCACATATAACTGTAGTTTTGCGTAAGGTGCTGGGAGTTGTCCCAGATGTCTTGCTTTGTCTTTTGCATGATAGAAATGGATTTGAATCAAAACATCTTTAGGTACACTGGCAGGGAGATGTGGAGGTTTAGGAAGGCGGTGGATGTGGTTGATGATAGTTTCCATTGGGGACAGGTCAGGTAGGTGTTAAGTACCTATGGTAGAATAGCTTCAGGTATGCCCCTTATTTTGACGTTGTTGCGTCTGGACCTGTCTTCAAGGTCCGCTATCTGGGCTATGACCCAGTGTTATGTTTTATTTAATATACTGGTGATTTAATTTAACTATATAGTAAAGTACTGTATCTGCATCAAGTATTATTCTATTTTTTAATTATTTACCGATTGATCTCAATTAAATATTTGATGAATTTATTGCTTTATGCCCATTATTGCCACGTCAGAACATTACTTACATTATATATCAATGTCTCAGCCAACCCTGAGTGCTGTATTTCATATAAAGTCCCCCTGTCCCCTATGTTCCCCTAGCTTCTCTCCCCCTTGTCCATGTATAGATTAGGGATGGAGACCTCTGTGCGGGATGCCTAAGGTCTCATATAAAGTCCCAACTTTGTTCTCCTTGTATTTCAATGAATTTGGGATGGAAATACACACTCACTTACATTTGTCACCATATGGATTACTGTATGATATGCATCAAGAGCCATATATATGTTTCAGTTTTTGGTAATACTGGGATGGTTTTCCCTCTTGTGGCTTTTATTTTTGTATCCATCAATACCCGGGGGTTTGGTCTGTGTCTACTTCCGGGAGCTGCGACGCGCACCGCGTCATTCCCCCACTCCCTCGTCTCCATGACTGCGGGGCTGGGGGCGTGTACTCGCTGTGCGTCGGCGCCACGCCTACACACCCGCACGATTGACGCGATTGTGGTCACCGTGCGGACATGCTAATTCCATCTTTCGCGTACCGTATGGAGAGGGGTTTGGGTGTCTACAAATAGGCGGTATTTCGCCTGTGTGTGGCTGCCTCCTCCCCCACAGTGCGGTACTACGTGGCGTTGGTGCTGACTATTGTAGGCTGGCAGGTCAGGTTTTCTCTCTTTTTCCATCACTCATCCAGAGACCTCTAACTATTCACGGTGCCACTTTCACTTTCACCTCATTTATCCTAATTATTAGGCAAACTCACTCTGGTCTTTTTGGAGCGCATCTTTCCCTCCTCTGGCACACTTAAACTTTCTGTATATCAGACCTTTTTCACTCAAGCACTCCATCATACCATTATTTTCCTTCCTACACCCCCCCCCCCCCCTTGCTTATTGTATTACTTTTGTATTACTTTACCCATATACTTACTATATTATATGTTATCATTTATTACAGTATATCTTCATGATGTATATCGAATACTATAGCATTGGAACGGGGATTTTGCCTATACACTCCTCTCCTCTTTGTCCCCTGGATGCATCTGTCCTGCTGCCGCATTCGTCACTACCTCAGCTCCCGGTTGAACTATGGTTTACCATCCCCTGATATACTTAATCCCAATTACTATTTATTATTTTTATTTTTTACCTGTTCTCTACTACTACACTATATTACTGCAGGTAAGAGGGATAGGATCATAGGTGTTGCTCCCTCTCTTTCCTACATCAAATAATTTTTTTATTTTTTAACCCATTATTAATCTCTTGCATACAATTTATTTTAGATACTCCCAACCAGCTGCTCCTGATGAGTGGATATAAGTCCATGAAACGCGTCAAGCTTTTTACCCCTGCTGCTATATCACAGTATCCATAGTTCTTATCATGGGTCCTACTAAAGGGCGGAGACATTGATTTTTTATTTTTTATTTTTTATTATGCATTTACTTTTTATTACAATTTGTTCATTATGGTCGTGTCGATTCTGGGTGTACTGCTGCTATTTATGATTCATTATTTATCTTTACATATGATATATCATTTATTGTGTTATTATATTTATTATTACTATTATTATTATTATATACTGTATGATATAAAATTATGTTCGTGAGATATTATATGAATTATATTTTATTTAATATACTGGTGATTTAATTTAACTATATAGTAAAGTACTGTATCTGCATCAAGTATTATTCTATTTTTTAATTATTTACAGATTGATCTCAATTAAATATTTGATGAATTTATTGCTTTATGCCCATTATTGCCACGTCAGAACATTACTTACATTATATATCAATGTCTCAGCCAACCCTGAGTGCTGTATTTCATATAAAGTCCCCCTGTCCCCTATGTTCCCCTAGCTTCTCTCCCCCTTGTCCATGTATAGATTAGGGATGGAGACCTCTGTGCGGGATGCCTAAGGTCTCATATAAAGTCCCAACTTTGTTCTCCTTGTATTTCTATGACCCAGTGTTGTTCATCTCGGGTGTGTTCATGAGCATCGACCAGGTTATTAACAGTTACAGTCATGACATTCATACGTTGTTCAATATAATCAACTTTCTGATCAATAAAAGACATTTCATCATTAAATTTTCGGAACATGGAGGAAATGTCAGTATACAGCAAGCTATGAAGCGACATAAGCATCTCCTTCATAGTTGTATCAAGAACCGGCATGTTAGATGTAGGAAACGCTGTAATAGGGGATGGCTGGGCCAGCTGTGTGAGCAGAATGTCTATAGCATAGGGTCCTGCGGTCCAGAATCCAAGTGCATCCGCGCTTTAGCAGGACGTTACTTACCGAGGATGATTGTAGAGGTGAGGGGGAAGTCAGAGCCTCAGCTGCGGGGATACTTATTCTCCATCTGCATCAGGGAGATCAGTGTATGAAGCGGTGCTGTGTGCTGAGGAGCCGCAGGCGCCATTTTGGATTTGTCTGCCGAGCGACAGTGTGAAGAAATCTGTCAATTTCTTTGGCTGTCTGTCTGTACTCTTTTCTCTTTCTGGACAATCCTGGCTGGTACCCCGATGTATGGGGATCATTTGTGGCCATCCTGTGGTTAGTGATCGTTTTCCATTCGGTGCGGGAGCTGTCAGATCAGGCTTCCATACTGCTCGGTGGTAGCCACGCCCCTCTCAAAAATTATAGATTTTTTTTTAAATTGTAGGCCTTTTTTTTATAGCACAAAAAATAAAAACTGCAGAGGTGATTAAATACCACTAAATGAAACTCTATTTGTGGGGAAAAAAGGATATTCATTTTATTGTTGTACAGCATCGCACATCCATGCAATTGTCAGTTAAAGTAATGCAGTGCCGTAGCACAAAAGATGGCCTGGTCGTGAAGGGGGGTAAATCTTTTCCGGAGCCAAAGTGCTTAAGTGTACCTGTAATTTGCCCATGCAAAACACAGGCTCACTTGAAAGGGAAAGGAGACAGCTACATGTAACCTGTAGGCTTGTAAATCACCTACCACCCATCATTACATTCTGCTTTACCCACAAGTGTAGCCAAACAATGAGATAATCCAAACAAGAATGGTCAATATTGCTGTCCCTAGGTATAGGCCCAAAAAGTTCCTTATGAAAGAAAGGCAGCCATGACTACTGATCAAATGTATATCTATAAAGATTCATTACAAGGAATCCAGTTGCAAAAGGAACGGCTTGTAACTCTCACAATGAAAATAAATCACTCCAGTAGCTGTGAACAAGTGTTTTGTTCCACGTAGGTGGCTCTCGAGTGTTTAGGTTAATTGGCTTGAAGGACTACATCTTATAATGTTAAACTAGATTATCACATTCCAAGCTCTCACATTTATTGCTCACTATTCTCCCTGTTAGCCACAAGTTCACCTGAGGGGGATACACGTTTCACCCTAATTAGATTAGAGCAGAGGATTTGTACCATTCGCAGAGAAGCACTGCAGCCACTGCTATAATGTAACTTTCATTTAGAAGAAACACTTTGCTATGCAAATTAATTTTAAAGTAATACTTTAGAGAGAAATTGCTGCCTTAAATTAATAACCGAAGGTTAAGCCGGCATTTAAAGTGTATAACATGAGTGAGATAAAATGCTGTTATTGTTAAGGAGAATAAATGAAATCCTAAATGACATAAAACATGTAAATTAAGAAATAAATCATCAACATTTAGAAGAACAAAACAAGCTTTTATTAATAGTGCTTGTTCATTCTACAACAACATGTATTCTTAGTGAGTGGTTTATTTAAAGCTTTTAGTGAGACACATGTAAAAGATTAAGAAAGCCTGATCATCTAGTTTCATAGAATACAGGCATTTTTGAGATTATATAGAATAATTCAATAAGGGCGTAGAAAGAAGGACTAAAGATCACACAACAGATGCTGGACCTGGAGAAGACAGGAGACCCATGTTGCGTGTAAGATTCTAGATGCCTATCTAATAATACCAATGTTGAGATGCTGATTGTGAAAAAATGTTTATGTGGATGCTGAATGGAATTCATTGTCAAGGTGGGAACTGTAGTACTAGATGGGTATAATTAATGATGGTGGGCAGTAAGGTATTTGAGGGATAATGGAGTCAGAATTGGTTTTCAGATTGCCTGGACACCTCTGCTTTATGGCTTGGGGTAGTCATACTCTGTAGAGACAGATTTTACTCATAACAAGGGTTATGCCCCATACACACGATCGGAAATTCCACCAGCAAAAGTCAGATGAGAACTTTTGGTCGGAAAATGCGATAGTGTGTAAGCTCCATCAGACTTTTGCTGCGGCCAGCAAAAGATTGAGAGCAGGTTCTCAATTTTTCGGTCAGAAAAAGTTCAGATCGGAAATTACGATCGTCTGTACAAATACTGGCACGCAAAATTCCTACGCATGCTCGTAAGCATTGAACTTCATTTTCTCGGTTCGTTGTAGTGTTGACGGTCGAAAGTTCGAGAACTTTTGTGTGACTGTGTGTATGCAAGCCAAGCCTGAGTGGAATTTGAAAATCCACTCGTGTGTACGGAGCATTAGAAGAGATAGAAACCTTTAGGGGTACAGTGCTCGGGATGAAAACGAGTCCTCCTGTTTACTGCTGATCACCTGAACCTATCTGAATTAGATTATACCCTACAACTCTCTAAGGGTGGTGGTTAGGGACTGAGCCATTGAGGCCAGTGATAATGCCAAAGTTAGTGATAGCACAAAAAAATGGATGGAGGGCACGAAGCTATTGATAATATTAATGACTGCATTTAACCAGATGGCTCAACAGTAAGAGGATAGGTACATACAGTACATAGAGGACAAATGACCAATGACAAGCATCGAATGGGTGTCCAAGTACTTGCAGTTGGGCCTTTCATCTGAAGAAGACCAGGTGTAGAGATGAATGGACTACGCCTAGTTTGTGGCCGGTGGTTGTCTTCCATGGATTTCAGTTATGGCGAGTTATGTAATCAGTAAACCTCTGCTCCAGTAAACCTTTTTAATGAACAAACTATCAAATAAAGTTGGGCTTCCTATGTGGAGATCTGCTAATTAATGTTCTATGATTGTCCTTTTTGACACTATACTGGACTGTAATTTAAACAGAAATTTGAACCAAGAGCATACCATTTCTTAAATGGGACACACATCAAGATGTTTTTGATTATGTATATAGTGCTGACATATTTCAGACCTCACTAAAGATTATAGAATCAATCATATTAGTACCTGTCCCCCAAAGGAGCTCACTATCTAATCTTCCTAGTATACTCTCTAGGACAGTGGTTCTCAACCTTTGTGAAACCAGGGCATGGTGTATTCTCCCAAAAAAATTGACCAAACGTAAAAAGAAAAAAAAGAAAAGAAAGAAAAATGAGACAAGTTTACATACATGGAATACACATTAATATGCTTGCTTATAGGCTGTAAGTCCAAACTAGAAACTATTCACACTGAAAATTATGTAAAATAAGTGGTTTCACACTATATGAAAAGCTACAGAGATGTGACAGTTAGAAGCGTGTGGGAGGATATGGAGATTAGGGATATGGCTCAGCTCTGGGAGGAAAATGAGAAACAGCAATGCCAAGTAGAATCACCAGAGAAGATGGTGGGGGGTAAAGGAGAAAGCAGATGAAAAGTAAACTATTCAGAACAATAAGACCAGGGACAGGCAGCAGTGTGGGGCAAAGCGGAAGGAGAGAAGGGTGAAGGTGAACAGCACAATGTACAGAGCAAAGGGACTGGGACAAGATGGCAGTGGGGGACAGAAGGAACAGTTATATCGCAGAATGTATAGATTGGGGGCTGGGAGGATCAGCAGTGCTAGGCGGAATGGAGGGATAGAAGGGAACAAATACAGAACTAAAGGGGGGAGTGGAGTAAGCCAACAGTGCAGGGCAGAACTGTCAAATGAATTGAAAGAAAAAGAAGCTGGTGGAATGCACAGAATGTAAAGGTGGGGGGAATAAGGAGCATTGACTGGCCACCATGTACACACAACCTGACACCTATCCACTTTTTTTGGGGAACATAAAAAAAGAATTTGATTTTTGAAAGGAAGCCCTACGCCGTGGATGAATTGAAGGAGTTCATGTCACAAGCATTCATGAACATTGATGCTAACCAGAATTTATGTGTTAGTTTGTCACAATATTGTGGTCAGGATTCAGGAACATTGCATTGTTAATTGAGGAAATCTTGAGCACCTAAGAGGCTTAACATTATCCCAGATTCAGGGACAGGTTCCAGAGTTGTTGCACCTAAGAGACTTAGGGGTTGATTTACTAAAGGCAAATAGACTGTGCATTTTGCAAAGTGCAGTTGTTATAGGAATGTTTGACCATTCTTCCAGAAGTGCATTTGTGAGGTCAGGCACTGATATTGGATGAGAAGGCCTGGCTCACAGTCTCCGCTCAATCAGGTTGAGGTCAGGACTCTGTGCAGGCCAGTTAATTCCTCTACTCCAAACTTGCTCATCTCATTTATGGACCTTGCTTTGTGAATGGGTCCAAATCATTTAGTGGAGGGGGGATTATGGTGTGGGGGTTGTTTTTCAGGGGTTTGGCTTGGCAGCTTAGTTCCACTGAAGGGAACACTTAAGGCGACAGCATACCAAGACATATTGGACAATTTCATGCTCCCAACTTTGTGGGAACAGTTTGGGGATGGTCCCTTACTGTTCCAACATGACTGCGCACCAGTGCACAAAGCAAGGTATATAAAGACATGGATAAGTGAGTTTGGGGTGGAGGAACTTGAGTGGCCTGCAAAGAGTCCTGACCTAAACCCGACAGAACACCTTTGGGATGAATTTGAGCGGAAACTGGGAGCCAGGCCTTCTCATTCAACATCAGTGCCTGACCTCACAAATGCGCTTCTGGAAGAATGGTTAAGTATTCCCATAAACACACTCCTAAACCTTGTGGATACTGGACAGTCTTCTCAGGGGGTTGAAGCTGTTATAGTGGCAAAGGGTGGGCTAACTCAATGTTGAACCCTATGGACTAATGCCGCATACAGATGATCGGATTTTCCGACAACCAAACCGTGGATTTATTTCCTACGGATGTTGGCTCAAACTTGTCTTGTATACACACGGTCGCACAAATGTTGTTGGAAATTCTGATCGACAAGAACGCGGTGACGTATGACGAGCCGAGAAAAATTAAGTTCAATAGCCAGTGCGGCTATTCTGCTTGATTCGGAGCATGCATGACCTTTTGTGCGTCGCAATTCTCTACACACGCTCGGAATTTTACGACAACGGATTTTGTTGTCGGAAAATTTGAGATCCAGCTCTCAAACATCTGTTGTCGGAAATTCCGACAGCAAATGTCTGATGGAGCCTACACATGGTCGGAATTTCTGACAACAAGCTCACATTGAACATTTGTTGTCGGAAATTTCGATCGTGTGTACGCGGCAAAAGACTGAGATGCCATTAAAGTTCATGTGCGTGTAAAGGCAGGTTTCCCAATACTTTGAACATTATAGTGTATGTGTGTTTATATTTATATACTGTATATTTATATACAAGTGTAAATATACTGTATATACTGTATACCATATGCTCCTACCAATCTGTTTTCTAAGCCTACACGCATACCGTATTCAATGAATACACCTGTTTTGTTGTACTGGTTGAAGTCACATTAGCAGGAATTCAGTCTTTGATTTACTGCCCTGAAAGCATCTCTCTGTCATTGTACCAAAGCTACCATTACCATACAGTGTCTCCTGTCCCCTGGCATTGTGCTTACAACACAGAATTATTCACTTGCTTGTACAATACACAGGGAAGAGGGGAAAACAAGCCTCCACTATTTTTAACCACCTGCATCTATCAACATAACATCCGACTAATGCTCTGGGCAGAGGAAGAAAAAAAATCGCCACACGCTTACGGTGCCACAGGATATCACAGGCTGAGACACATAAATGTGCTGCTGCTCGTAAAGCTGTCAGTCCGGGTTTGTCTTGTGCGACCGAACATCAGCACTGAGCGGACAGTTGATGATTATAGTTGTAGAAATTGAATTTTTCTTCAATGGGGACTTGTTCAGGCCTGGAGGAGTGGCAGATGATTGAGCCTCTGCATGGAGAATGAAGGAAACTTTGACAAAAATATAAATATACAAACCTATACTGAGAGAAGTACAGAGGTTCCCACGTTGACCTTCCTCTGAAGATGTTAACTGCCTGGCTACCTCTGACCTAAATTTTCGCATTGAACTTGGAGCTCCTGAGCTACTATACATACTTAACCTCAGAAAATAATATATAACAGTAAGGAAACTAGGGGTTTAAAAAGGAGAGTTCCATAATGGAAAGCAATGTATTTTCTTAGGACGTGTTTCTATCTGGAATGGATCCACAAGTTTATATTGCAGTAATGCCCGGTATATGAACATTGAGGTGTACTGCTATTAATTTGGAATGGCTCCCTAATGTTAGTAACTATATATATATATATATATATATATATATATATACACATATATATATATATATATATATATATATACACATATATATATATATATATATATATATATATATACACATATATATATATATATATATATATATATATATATATATATATATATATATATATATATATGTATATATATATATATATATATATATATATATATATATATATATATATATATATATATATATATACACACACAGTATATATACACTATATTACCAAAAGCATAGGGACACTTGCTTTTACACGCACATGAATTTTAATGGCATACCAGTCTTAGTCCGTAGGGTTCAATATTGAGTTGGCCCACCTTTTGCAGCTATAACAGCTTCAACTCTTTTTGGAAGGCTGTCCACAAGGTTTAGGAGTGTGTCTATAGGAATGTTTGACCATTCTTCCAGAAGCACATGTATTAGGTCAGGCACTAATGTGGACGAGAAGGCCTGGCTCGCAGTCTGCACTCTAATTCACCTAAAGATGTTCTATCGGGTTGAGGGCAGGACTTTGTGCAGGCCAGGTAAATTCTGGTACAAATCATTTGGGGGGGATTATGGTGTGTGGTTGCCTCAGATGACATCTATGACAAAATGCGTAAGATGGAGCCACGCACCCACGTCACTTCCGGTTCGCTATCATGGAGCCTGGAACGCAGTTGGAGCGCACGTTGTTTGCCGGCACCTGACCATTTGTGTTCACCATAGACTGTAGTTTCGTTTAGGACGTTCTTTTATCTATTGCATGGGACGCCTGTTTTTAACTTGCTTTTTTAATAAAATAACCTTTGGTGCTACACTATGGGAGCCCATATCTCTTCCTTATGAGGATTTATCACTGGAACTTCATTGAAGTATTGAGAGCCTAAGGTATCTCAACCTGGTGAACCAGCTGGTAGAGCTATCAAGGGACGAGACATCTGGTTATTCCTATATGCCAACTACCCCTGCAGGGGTAATAGGAGCTGGTGAGTGGGGACCCGTAAAGGGGAGCACAAGAGTCACCTGATGATCTGAGCACTTGTCACCTTGGAATTTCCTGCATTTGCCACAACAATACTGCATTTTTTTGATTGGACTACCGTATATACTCGAGTATAAGCCGAGATTTTCAGCCTCTTTTTTGAGGCTGAAAGTGCCCCCCTCGGCTTATACTCGAGTCATCGCTGTCTGCCCGCTCGATCAGCGTGTCGAGCAGACAGACAGCGGCCATTCTATAATTCAAAAGCCGCGCCTCCGGCTCCGCCTTCGCCTGTGATAGGCGGAACACTGAATTTCCCAGCAGCCTGTGTTCCGCCTATCACGGACATCGTATCATCCTCGTACTACGGACGAGGATGATACGATGTATGTGATAGGCGGAACACAGGCTGCTGGGAAATTCAGTGTTCCGCCTATCACAGGCGAAGGCGGCGGCGCAGCTTTTGAATTTTACAATGGCCGCCGAGGCGCCGACGAAGAGGGCACGGGACGGAGGCAAGGCAAGGCACGGCACGGGACGGGACGGGACGGAGGCAAGGCACGGCGGCGAGGCACGGAGGCAAGGAGGCAAGGCACGGGACGGAGGCTCGGGACAAAGGCTCGGGACACAGGTAGGCTGGACACACACACACACACACACACACACACACACACACACACACACACACACACACACACGGATGGATACACACACACACAGGGATGGATGGATGGATGGAGACACACACACACAGGGATGGATGGATGGATGGATGGAGACACACACACACAGGGATGGATGGATGGATGGACACACACACACACAGGGATGGATGGACGGACACACAGGGATGGACGGACACACAGGGATGGACGGACACACAGGGATGGACGGACACACACACAGGGATGGACAGGCATGTCTTACCCTCGGCTTATACACAATAAGTTTGCCAGTTTTTTTGGGGGTAAATTGGGGGCCTCGGCTTATATTCGGGTCGGCCTATACTCGAGTATATACGGTATTTACTTTTTGAAGTGTATATATGAACTTTTAGTTTTAGTTTGAGTTTTATCATGGTGTTTTGAAATATTTTAACTCTACAAATTTTTTTTTTATGCTATTTGGTGCCACTTCACAGTTACAAGGTTTTTGGATTGATTCGTTTTTTTTCCAACCCCAATCTTATCACGTATCTGCGAGTCTAGGTGTATTTTACACACTGCTGCTTTTCAGATATATGGTAATCATTTCACTATATGTCACATTATAAGCTGCTTTAATGTTTATCAAGCATTTAAGGTTTTTATAATTAGTGGAGTTTATTCATTTTATTGGCCTTCGCACCCACCTTTACACCTAGAGGGTTTGATCAATCACCTTCTGGCCTATAGGTAGCACCACCAACCCCACTCTGCTTTAATTATACACTGTAGCTCCTTGTGGAAGTCTATTAGGGGAGGCTGCAACTGTAGTTATATTCTAAGCACAGAGCCCTCAATATTTTTGTATAGCTACGACGGTTCGCAGGATCATGCCGACCTGCCGCTGTAAAATGAAGGTGGCTGGTCGGCAAGTGGTTCACATTTGTACGACAAACGCTCCGACATTTGGAGCTCATGTCGCATGACATGTGCAAATCAATGGTTCCCTATAAGAGCCATCTTAACTGGTCTGACACAAATCAGTCCGACTTTGAAAATGGTTCCGACTTTGATCCTACTTCAGCCCATTGAATATTATTAAAGTCGGATGAAAGTAGGATCCTTATCCTAACCATCCGACTTGTGACATCCGACATGGTGATTACAGCATCACTAAAAGGAATTTATGTCACAATGGGATTGTTTTGATTAGTCAAAGGACAAGTTGTACTATAACAAAGTCGGATCAAAGTAGTATCCTGTTCATTCAAGTCAGATGGATATAAGAGCGATGCAGGACTGATGTTGCAAAGAAAAGTAGGATGACCGTCATGTGACTGTCGTGTAGTATCAGTGTGAACCCCGCCTAAGACTAAGTACACACTGGTACGACAAACGCTCCGACATTGGGAGCTCATGTCCCATGACTTGTGAAAAGCAATGTTTCCCTATGAGAGCCATCTTAACTGGTCCGACACAAGTCAGTCCAACTTTGAAATTGCCCCCTGCACAACTTTGGTCTGATCCTATTTCAGCCCATTGAATATCACTGAAGTTGGATCAAAGTCGGATTGCGGTCTTAACTGAACCAACTTTGACATGTGTGAAAACACTCGGGCTTTCACACTGGAGCTGCAGGGGAGGTGTTTTGCAGGCGCTATTTTTAGCCCTTTAGCGCCTGAAAAACGCCTTCAATGTGAAAGGGGTCTTAGAAAAAAGTTCCTGCACTACTTTTGGTCTGATTTTGTTATGACTTGCATTAACTTCTAAAGAAGTTGCATACAAGTTGTGCCGAAGTCGCAATGGGGTCCAAATTCAAAGTAATGCGGAAGTCCCGCAACTTTGAAGTCATGGGCAGTGTAAACCTGGGCTAAAACTTGGAAGCTGATTGGTTTCTATGCACAGGTGCACCCATTTTTGCACTCTCCAGTGTTGTGATGTGAACAGGGCACATAAAAAACAATTGTGCTCTCGTATTGAGCCTGCTTTGATCTGTGCAGATCAATGCAGTTCAACTCAGATGTCGAATGAGCACTAAATGTTCTGATTCCACAGTAAAGCCTCCCAGAAATGGTTTTGTGTTTTGGCAGCCATGGGAAAGCTGCACAGAATTGATTGGCAAAAACATACAAGTCTTCCCAGTGCCACTGTCCTGCTCAGTTTAGCTGCATAGGATCAAGGAAAAACTAAGCATCAAATTAAGGTAAATTGGTTGGATTTTCTGACTTAAAGCTCAATTCCATGTTTTATAAGAACCTTCTCCCGGCCTTAAGACCCCCGCTTTATTACCGGTAAATAAAATCCCTAATAAATACCATAAATTCTGCAGTCTGTTGGCTAATCAGTAAAGTCACAAATCTTGACTTTTCTCTTCTCTCAGGGGCAATAACCACTGGACTCATGACATGTAAGACCAGCTCAGTCCATGACTACTGTAATCTCAGGCCTTGTCCCCAAGAGGCATGTCCACCATGACCCTGGGTTTTCATAAAGTGGGCTTTCAATCCAATGCTGGACATTGGATTGGAAGCAGTGAGTCTGTGGGGCACAGTGCCTGAAGTTAGGTATCAAATCCTATCCTAATGAAAATGTATATGGATTCCTGCTTAACCAATTAAGGGCCAAGCCTCTTTTTGAGATGTGTTGTTTACAAGTTAAAAACATTTTTTTGGTAGAAAATGACATTATACATTATACTTTTTTTTTTGTAACACCCTAGAGAATGAAAATGGCTGTCGTTGCAATACTTTCTGTCACACCGTATTTGCGCAGCATCTTACAAGCGCACTTTTTTGGAAAAAATACACTTTTTTAAATTAAAAAATAAGAGAACACTAAAGTTCAGCTTGCATGTTTTGAGTTACAGAGGAGGTCTAGGGCTAGAATTATTACTCTCGCTCTACCAATTGTGGCAATACCTCACATGTGTGGGTTGGACACTGTTTTCATATGCAGGCGCTTCTCACGTATGGGCTCGCTTCTGTGCACGAGCTCAGCAGGATAGAGCACATTTAAACATTTTTTTTCTTATTTATTTTACCTTTTATTTTTTATTTTTACACTGTTTTTTTTTTTTTTAAAGTGTCACTTTTATTCCTATTACAAGGAATGTAAACATCCCTTCTAATAGGAAAAAAGTATGACAAAGTATATTAAATATGAGATCTGGGGTCAAAAAGACCTTAGATCTCATATTTACGTAAAAATGTAATAGGAAAAAAAAAATGTAATTTATTTTAAAAAAAAGTGTCCCTTCAAGAGCTATGGGCGGAAGTGATGTTTTGATGGCACTTCCGCCCTGCAATGTTATGGAGATGGGTGTGGACCATCTTGCCCTCGTTTCTATGCCCAGCAAGGGTGAAGATCTGATTGCCTCCGCAGCTGCCAATGGCTCTGGTAAGCAGCGGAGGGCACTGGAGCGCGGCGGGAGGGGGCCCTCTCCCGCCACCGATAAAAGTGATCTTGTGGCGAATCTGCTGCAGAGACCACTTGGGCAGCACAGTGGTGTAGTGGTTAGCACTCTCACCTAGCAGTAAGAAGGGTCGCTGGTTCAAATCCCAACCACGACACTACCTGCCTGGAGTTTGCATGTTCTCCCTGTGCCTGCGTGGGTTTCCTCTGGGTACTCTGGTTTCCTCCCACAATCCAAAGACATGCAGGTAGGTTAATTGGCTTCTGTCCAAAATTGGCCCTAGTATATGAATGGGGACATTGGATTGTAGGCTCTTTGAGGGTAGGGACTGATGTGAGTGTGCAATGTACAGGGGCGATTGTAGACACTCACTCAGGTTGAACTGGATGGACTGGTGTCTTTATTCAACCTTACTAACTATGAGACCACTTTTATCGGAAAGCGGACCGCCGGCCGAAGAAGAAGATAGATACCGGGCTTATGTCAGTCAGCTGCTGCCATAACAATGATATTCCTCTTCAATATAAGGATGTATATCGGCGTGTGGCAGTCCGGAAGTGGTTATATATTGCATTGATGGCCTATAATACTAAGTAAATGGTGAATTGGTCCTTTTGACCTCTTATATCTAGTTCACTAATACTGCTTCGGATTCCAAAATTCACCCAGCGGAACAAATATTCCTTCTCCGCCAAATCATCAGCGGACCAGAATTTCCATTATTCGCTTATCTTTGTACATCATTTCTGAATTAAGCTAGGAAATCTGCAGCTCTGCGATGCATATTTTGGTTGTATTTTTCTAGGCTGGATAGGACATATTTTGAATATACAGTACATAGTAAAGATCCTGTAAAAATCTGATTCAGTTTACCTTTTCTACAATTACACTGCAATTCCCCATCACAAGGCTGCCGTTATACAGGACAATGTCCCCAGCCTATTGCGTTGATGTTATTTTTCATACGCAACATTTAATGTGAAGAAATGACATTCGGCAGCGGCACAGTCATCAATCCAGCTGTCCGCGCAGATGAACGCAAAGCCAATGAGTTCAATTATAATGATAGAAAAGTATACAAAGGTGAGTAATGCCCGAGGGCTGCCGCTGCTTATTACCTCATTAATAATAAGTGTCGTGCTATAAATTTGATATTTGAGGCAGTTTCTGAAGAGCAGGAAAAGCATTTTTAAGAGTTTAACATTACCCATCGTGAAGTCAAACGCACATTCCGCGGAGAACGATACGAGAGGAAGTAAATCAGTCACTTACATTCTGTTTCTAATCTTGTATCAATTCAAAGTCCATAAAAATGCTAATTCACAAATACGATGAACAGTATTCTGTGACTTTTTACCACTTAGAACAGTCAGATTAAAAAAAGAATGTTTTCTTTTATAGGATCTTAGCCTCATTGTGAAACACTAGTTTTGTTTAAAAAAACATGTCTGCTACATACAGTATATTGCATGAGCAAACTTTATTTCAAAATCCTATCTGCTTCTATTTTAGAGATATAGGAGAAAACGCTCCTTTTCAAAACAGAGAGGAGAATGAAATCCAAAGAGCAGTGCAGAGCTTGTCAATCAGTTTAGTAAACCAGCTACATATTTATTTCAAGGGTGATTCATTGGCATAGTGCAGTCAGTGGGAGCAGACATCTCTACTGGAAGGCAGAGGGGTTTTCTTTACAGATTCATTTTTTATCACATATTTTTTAAAGCTACTTTTCAGCTAGAAAGGATATTTAAATGCTAAGTTCACCTTTTAGGGAAAAAAAATAATACATGCACATATTTTTGCAGAACAAAAATGTAAATGTATTTTTTCCTACAGGAGTATTGAAAGCATTGCACCCTTGATCATTGGATTGGGTGTACAACGTCGGGCTTCTGCACACTCTCCCTCCAGCATGCTGTCCATACTTCTGTATGGCCTTTAGGTTAGAAAGGTGTAGGAAAAGTGAATGGACTACGAGCTCCATCAGTGCACTCAAAGTCCATTGAGATCTACAAGCTGTCTGCCGCAATGGCAGATGAGACTTGTAGTTTATTCATATAAAGAGCTCTGTGGGTGTGCGGTTGGAGCACTGCACAACCGTGCCAATTTTGAAGTGGCTGTGGGGAAAAGGATCCCCTGCCCACTGTCACAGAAGAAAGGGCTGATGGGGAGAAGGGGGCAAGAGTTGGACCTTGTTACATGTTACACCCTAAATATGAGTGTACCATATAACATGTTCCATAAAGTGAACTTAACCATTAAAACTAGAACAGATCAATAATACTCTGGAAAAGGCAACTAATGATATTTAGTCATTTATTCATAAGCCATGTGTGGTTCTAGGTATGTTTTATGCCCAAAAATTTACCAACATTCATCACTTTTTGTCTGGGGCAATTTTTGGTGCAAACACTGTTTACATGTGCTTGTTGGACCTAAGCAGACATTTGCATTTGCTTGTATTTGTGGGCAGACCGGGGTGCTTTTCATTTTTTTTTATATATATACATTTTTATTAATTTCATTTAAAAAAAGGGTTTATGCTTTTTATGTTTTTTTTTTTTTCATTTACCTTTATTGCCTTCAGAAGGGTGCTAGGAAGCTCCCTTGTGATAGCTTTGCACAGGAGACAGATACTTTTATGGAATCTTCAGGGATCTTTTGTAAGGAAGGACAGCTCTGAAACTAGAAGTGATTAAATCCAATATTATTCATCACAGAGGAGATCTCTTTACCAAAACAGCAGATCACTGACTAAAAATAATATAGAACCAAAACAAGGGCTGCAATAACCATAGTGTTGTAATAACCACATAATACATTTTTTAGTGTACGTCAGTCAGCAAGTGGTTAATAACACAAAACAAAAATGTTATTTCAGAAAAAACGCAACTGTAACCCTTTCTGTGAAAATACTTTTTATGGGGTCTTTGTACCTTCAAAAGTCTTAAAGGAGAAGCCCAGCCTGAGCTCATTGGGCTGGGCTTCTCCTATGGATCATAGAAGTGCAATTCATTTTGCACTCCTGTGACGCGTTTTCAGCAGAGAGCGGTCTGAAGTCCACTCTCTGCTGACATCACCAAGATCAGTCCAGGCACCACGTCATCCTGACTCTGGGAGTCTGGATCTGATAGGTGTCTCAGCTCCCCACCCCTCCACAGCTCAGTGCTCTAATGAGCAAGGAGGAGCAGAACAGGAGAGCGCCGGGGGACAGATGCACCATTGGACAGATGCTGCATCCACTTAGGCAAGTATGATTATGGGATAAACAAATCCCATACTTCTCTTCTTCTTTTTCTTCTTCTCTTATAAATAAGCGGCCACACATGCTCCTCGTTATGTCATAGCTATGTTGGGGCTATTATAACGTCCCACCTTCTGGGATGAAAACAGTAAACAGTTTGTTTATTACATTTTTCAAAATTATAAAAGTTTCCAAAATCATTGACCATGTTGACATATGCACAATAAAGGAATATGGTAAGGGAAGGCAAGGGTGGGAAAGGGCGGAAGGGACAGAGGGTCAATGACAGCTTAGAGCTACCTTGTATATAGGATTTATGATTGTGGCTTACGGCAAGAATTCGTTTTGGGTTGTAGGAGAAATCAAAGGCTACAAAGGAGTAAAAGTATGAAGAGGCAGAATAGAAAGAAAGTTTGAGCATGTATAGTGACTCTAAAAAGTCAATAATGATATAAATGTATTTGATACTATATACATAGTGCAACTTGGCCATGTCTGTAGGTAGGGTTACACATGGTCATTAAAAAAGTCTATGAGAGACACATAGCGGAGCAGAGTAAAAATAATCCCAAGAAGTTTTTTAAATATATTAACATTAAAAAGGCGAGGATAGAACACATAGGCCCTATAAAGGATGAGGAAAGGAAGGTGGTTACAGATGACAAGGAGAAGGCAGCTGTGCAAAATGCTTTCTTTTCCTCAGTCTTCACACAGAAAAAGGATGGGTATACTGACCAAGACAGTTTTGTTAGCAACACACAACATAAATAAAGAGGCTGGAGTCCGTAAAGGATTAGAGAAGCTCAACATAAATAAATCACCAGGACCTGATGGCTTAAACCCGAGAGTCCTTAACCACCTCAATACCAAGCACTTACACCGCCTTCATGTCCAGGCCAATTTTCAGCTTTTAGTGCTGTTGCTGTATAAATGATAGGTGACACTGATGGACACTGGTAGGTGGCACTGATGGGCATTGATAGGCAGCACTGATGGACACTCATGGATGGCACCGGTGGGCACTGATTGGCACTGATAAGCGACACTGATGGGCACTGAAAGGCTGCACAGATGAGTACTTATGGGTGGCATTGATAGCACTAGGTGGCACTGCTGGCACTGATGGGCACTGATAGGCAGCACTGCTGGACACTGATACGTGGCACTGACGGGCACTGATATGCGGCACTGATAGATGGCATTGATAGGCATCACTGATGGCACTGGTACTGGCAGACATTGGGGATGGGCACTAACTGGCAGCTGCCTGAGCACTGATTGGCCTTTCCCTGGTGGTCTAGGGTGGCATACCTGTTGGTCCAGGGTGGTGC
Organism: Lithobates pipiens; assembly: GCF_037356315.1. Lineage (NCBI taxonomy): Eukaryota > Metazoa > Chordata > Amphibia > Anura > Ranidae > Lithobates > Lithobates pipiens. The sequence continues at coordinate 101,726,480 of NW_027507764.1, read as the reverse complement.
CAATCCCTGTTGGTCCTGGTGGCATCCTGGTGGTCCTGGGCGGGCATCCAAGGGGGGGCTGCTCTGATAGATGAACAATCAGCACAGACCCCCCCATCAGGAGAGCAGCCGATCGGCTCTCCTCTACTTATGTCTGTCAGACACGAGTGAGGAAAAGCTGATCAACGGCTCTTACTGTTTACATAGCGATCAGTCATGATTGGATATGGCTGATCACGCGGTAAAGAGCCTCTGTCAGACCCCTTACCAATATGCAAAAAAGGCCAGAGATCTATTTCTGGGAACTATGGATAGTTTTAAAAGACTCTTGCATCTTAATGAAAACAATTTAAGGGGGTATGGGAAATTATTTTTCTACACACACACATACCTACACACACACACACAAACACACAAACACACACACACACACCTACACAGATTGAACTGGATGAACTATTGTCTTTATTCAACCTTACTAACTATGTAACTATGTAACTATTATCATTCACAATTTATCTCTCCATGTGTATAATATCATTGAAATTGGAGGACCAGAACACCACTCTCTCAGCCATGTGACCATCACAGGGAGCAGGTCACACGCTCCCCCACACCTTGAAGTGATGGGTAGTCATGCTGGCTGTAGAGGAGCAAGGTACTGCTAGAAAGTGCAGGTATAGTGAGTATAATGGGGTTCAAGGATAACCTTTGCAGAGATGCTGTCACTTTAACACACATGGGCAAGTTGACAGTGTCTCTTTGTTTTAGCAGGTGTATTATTATTATTTATTGGTAGTTAAATAGCACTAGAGGTAAAGTAGAACATTTATAGTTGAAAGGGATTCTTTTGGATTTTATTTCAAATTATGAAAGTCCTTGCAATAATTGGGATCTGCAATGTATTTATAGATACAACACACCTCTCCCTAACTCTTAATAATCTTTGATAGGATGGACAAAGACATACAATAATGATAAATACCTTTAAAAATGTTCATTAAAGATTGTAGGTCTGGCTTAGGAAATGATCTGCTCTGGCTGTTAGTCAGCCTCATCTGCTCCAGAAATGGCTATAAAATTGTTAATGACTGATACAGATATATACAGCTCATTAAATCCTACAGACACATTTCGATTTAGACTGACTTTTTACATGTATTTCTTAGAAAAAACATTTTTTTTATTTAATGCTTTTCCCAGTCTTTTGCAAACAGTATATGTTTGCAACAGACACAATGTTTAGAATTGGTCAACCTCTCTGATACTGGGCCCTAAATGTCAGTTTTCTTAACATAAACTTTCTATTAACATAAACAGATATCATATCACATTGCAGTAGGTAAGCACATGTGGACAATAATTTCATATATATGTATGCAAGCCATGAAATTTACAATTAATATTTAAAATGCATACATACATAGATTGATAAGCAGCATGTTGCAGTAACCAGTATGTAGAATAATTATACTCCATATAATAAGATTTGTAAAAAAGATAAATTAATTCATGATATAGTGTAGATGGAATCATGGGTTATATAATAAAAACATGGCAGCATCCTACTGATCGACAAGTTTCATGGATAATACCACTTCATCGGGAGCAGATGCATCCAAATGTCTGCAAAAGACATGCATATCAATGTGACCTAGTATTTGACGAAATCAGATTTCATCTCTCATTTTTCTATTGTAGATTAGAAATCAACAGTACCTCTACTTCTACACTGTGTTCATTTATTTATTTTATTATGTTTTTTTTTATAAATTGGACTCACAGATGTTCGAGAAGCTCACAGCACCTTGCAAGGATTAGTACCCTTTATAGGTCTCTGAATATTCAGGAGTTGCTTTTGCAATACAGAATAAGACTGTTTTCACCTTGTATCTTTGCCAGGCGCTCCATCTACATAAAGTTAACTCAAGTCCAATAGTTCAATTTACAAACAGTGTTCACATTCCTGTTCATGCCACGAGGGTTTAAACTGATCCATTTTAGCCATCATGACTTTCATGTTAATTACTAGGTTCCAAAGTGAGCAATGAACCTCAATGACATTTTCTTTGGTTGATGTGTACAAAGAACACTTCTAATAAAAATCCCTTATCTCCCCCATTGCAGCTTGTTCTAATCCACTCATCTGTGGCCTTATTTATTATTTCTGCATCCATCAAAAATGAAACAAGAACACAACATCTCCTGACCGTTTCACATTTGCAGCAAGGTGCTTGAAATCCTGCTGCTTGCTTTCCAAATATCTGTTTCACATGCAGACTGAGGTTCCACCACATATTTATTTTTTCTAAATTCTATTTTTGGATTAAATGATAGAAAAAAAAACAAGGTATGACTCCAACCAAAGCAGGCTGGTCCATATTAGAATTCCTAATGTAATTTTTATATTACGTAGGGTATATAGAACCTCAGAATTTATATGCCCCATAGTTTGAAGACTTGACCTGGCTTGTGCTAGATCCGGTAGTCCTGGCTCCCTTATTCACTTTTTATGGAGTTGTCCCAAACTCCAAAGGTATTCGGTGGAGGTGGTGGGTAAACCTAATGGGTTACTGGAGGTAAATCTTCCAGTCATACAACTTACCTGTTTATTGGGCTGCATTGACTTCTTTCTTTTCCTTATGCACTGATTACCATGTTGCATGCCTTATTTGTGGCCTGCAGACAAATGCCCTTAGGTGGACTTCTCCAGCCCTTGTACCTTATCTGACTGGATTGCAGACCTCAACAAGTGTATCAAGCTTGATAAACATACCTATTTCCTTAAAAACACAATGAAAAAGTTTGAAGCAATCTGGTCGAAATGGCTTGAGTTTATGTGCCACCCGTGGGGTAGGCTCCTTACTGCTTAAGTATAACTGTATACAATTTGGTCTCATTTTAATGTTTCTCTTTCTTAATATTTCTCTCCAGATATCAATGTCTGGGAGTTGATATGATATTACTGTAATACACTTATGTGCCTCTTATTGTATATCTATGCTCCATGCATATGCTCTTGTGATTCTTTCTCAATACCCTACATGGCATATTTTGTTTGTCTTTGAAAGTGCAGGTAACAAAAACTGTTCTTAATAAGATCTGATTTAAAAAATAGAATTTCTAATCAGTCTGTACTTTAGTTGCTATCTGTGCAGAAAGTTTGTTTTCTGCCCCAACATTCAGCATCCATTTCAGATTGAACACTCAGCTCAAAACTATCACTCAATACCGTAATTATGTGCTCTATTCCCCCTACAAATTAGGAATAAATAAATAATTCAGGTTGGGGAAACCAGAAGCTTAGCCTTTTTGTTTGATAGTTTTTATAAAGATTACAAGGCATAAAGGTCATCAGTCAAACAAGACCTGCTCTTCTCATGCCTTGTTACCTTGTGCATAGTATAAAAGAATTCCCAGGCATCAAGTTTCATGAAGAGCGATCTGTTGTGATATGGCTTAGAGGAAGGGTAAACGTTGCAGCCTGACAATATTTTCATACATATTTTTTTTAAATCTCTATTTTTGTGTAACAAAAAATGTTCTTGAAATTTCATTTCTGCAATGACAATCTTTGCCAATTAACTTTTCCTACAAATGAGCAGCTTGTTTGTCTGAAAGATTTACTAAATGTAGCTGCTGTTAATTGGATCATTTTCTGCCCAGCTCCCTCAATTTTTAGGTAGAAAGGTGTTGGGCAGATGGGTGTCTACGGGGCCACCTAACGGATGAATTTCATCCAGTTCATCAGGAAACAGATGGAAATTCACTACATGTATGGCCAGCTTAATCTGGATGTGGCAGCTATTGTTCCATTTGTCCACTGACCCCCCTATCAATGCTGGGACAAGGTCATCCAGCACCAAGGGCAAAGAATCCAAACTGCGTCCCCTCCCCCACTCATGATGTACAAGCTTGGGGCAGAGACATAACTAGAAACTTCATGGCCCTGGTGCAAAAAAACTATTAAGAGCCCCCTAATCCCCAGTTGGGGCCTTTTCCTATGGGCCTGGGGCCCTTGCCATTGATCCCATGGCCTCTTTACTCTCGTCACAGGGCCCTTTATCACAGTTCTGCAGCAGGACCATTTCACACATTCTGCAGTGGGGCCTCTTACTGCTGCCTTGGGGCCTCCCACACGGACAGAATGCCAGGACAAGTGCAACCTTGCTGACCTCTGTGACCCCTGTAGGTATGCCCCTGATTTAGGGGATTCTACAGTCAGCAGTCACTTGCTTTTCAAAATCACTGCTGCTGTCACTATTCCTGTCGGCCTTGCAATAGAAGGAAGGAACCCCAGTAAACCATTGCACCCAGGGCAGCCATCCCTCCCACCTACCCTGCTCCCCTTGCTGTTATTATTTTTGAGACTTTTGAGACTTGAAATCAATTTACATTTTGCAATTAGTTTGCATTTTGGCACTGCCTATTTGGTGTCTATTGAACTATGTTAGTGGCCTCAAGATGGTTTAAAAATTTATGGTTATTGCCAGGCAAACACACACTGTATAAATATTAGTTGGGTCAAATATTAAATAATTATTTTATAATGAATAATTATTGATAGATAAGAGCGAGGACTGCCTTGATAGATATATATATATATATATGTGTGTGTACAAAGAAAGATATACAGTAATACCTTGGATTGCGAGCATAATTCGTTACAGAAACATGCTTGTAATCCAAAGCACTCTTAAAAATTTCCCCATAAGAAGTAATGGAAAATCATATGATTTGTTCCACAACCATTTATTCATAAGTCCTTCCGTATATAGTCCATATAAAAAAGATGATAGCAATGTGATAGGTTGTTTAACCATGAAATGCCCATCCACAAATGGCAGCCTCCACAAGGGGATTCGAAGCAAAATCCATCAGGAACTACAGAGTATAAAAGAGAACAGAGGTCCCTCTAAGTGTAGCAATATGGTTACATTTAATGAAGGTACAACATTTAGCAACATTTAGCAACTAACATGGTTGATGATTAAAACAGACACATCTAAGTATGCAGGCATCCGGGGTAAAGCTGTCTACATAGACCATCCTCCGCACCGCTGGCTCTCACCGCTATCAGACTGCAATCGTGACTGGGAAGACTGCAGTAGAGCGATCTGAAAGCGATACTTGAAGCACTCATGGAGCGCAGCATGGAAGGTATGATGTTGATAGCGCTGCAGAGGATGGTCTATGTAGACAGCTTTACCCCGGATGCCTACATACTTAGATGTGCCTGTTTTAATAATCAACCTTGTGAGTTGTTAAATGTTGTACCTTCATTAAATGTAACCATATTGCTAAACTTAGAGGCACCGCTCTTGTCTTTTATAGTCAGTTGTGACATGACACTACTCTTATATCAAGACATTGCTTCAAAATTTATATATAAAAAAAAGGAATTGACTTGCAAAACGCTCTCAAACCAAGTTACTCTCAATCTAAAGTTTTACTGTATATATAATACAATTCAATGCTACTGTAATTCTGCAATTCGGTGTTTAAATCTTTAAATCTACACACTTTGCACTTTGGATAATAGTTCCTGCAGAGCTGTGAGCTACATTGAGTAGCCTCAATATATATCTATCTATCTATCTATCTATCTATCTATCTATCTATCTATCTATCTATATTATATCTATATATATATCTCACACACACACACACATTTAAATATAATTTAAAATGTGCAGTATTATCTCCAGAGTGTATTCTAAAACACTTCTATCCATATAAATAAAAAATATATATAATTTATCTAGGTTGCTTGAAGGGATTTTGTGCCTATTGTGGCTTGAAGACTGATAGCGGCAAATAAATTTTGTTAGTAATGAAAGTTGCAGACACCCTCAACAGTAGAAAACAGAACATTACTCCTGTCTGCTCTCAGCCTGTCAGGCTATTTCAGTTTTATTTCCGCGTGCTACAATATAAAATGCACTAACCATCCAAGAGGATCAATATACACCTTCCTCAACACCATGGAATTATGTTCTAAAATTGATTCCACCTCCACGCATGAGATCTTACAAACTGCATTCTCAGTTAATTATATACTATTGTCTTACTATGAATGAATAGGGAGTCGGGCCTGCTAGTCACCCAGCATCCAGCAAAATGCTGACATACAACGTTCTCTTTGAAGCAGATAATGAATTGCTACCAGGATGAACATGGCGCATTTTAGACAATAGAAAAATCTATGCATCATTTGAAACAAATAACTTTAAATTAGATCTTTAACAGAGCTTTGGTGACGTATTTTCAAGATGCGGTGAAGTGTGGCAGTATGTAATAGATTGCGTTTTAGGCCCATCATTGGATTATTGCTGTTTTGTAACTTGTTGAATAATGTTAAAACACTGCTTAACTTGAAGCATATGTTTTCCTATTTAAATAGGGCATCGCAATACACTGCTGGTATTGTGACGAGTTGTATCCAGTTTCTACTTTTATCGGGCAAAAAGCATCAAGTTAAATGCCTGTGTGATGTTATTAGGGAGAAAATATGGATCTTGGCTGAAGCAGAATGTTTCCTTTAAGTAGCATAACAAGCAGTTCGTTGAAATGTACTGAATAAGGGAAGACATAAGAATACAGGGTTGTATATGCAATGGGGTTGATTTACTAAAACTGGAAATCTGGTGCAGCTCTGAATGTGAGCCAATCAGCTTCCAGTTAATTGAACAAATTAAGTTAGAAGGTGATTGGCTACAATGCACAGCTGCGCTAGATTTTGCACTCTCCAGTTTTAGTAAATCAACCCCAATGTAACATAGCTTATGGCAAAGATCCTATGCATGAACAGCTACGTAAACAGTAGAAAAAAAAACAATATCTCCCCTTAAAAGCAAGATTTTTTTATACAATATACACCAACTACTTGAACCATGCAAGAGTCCACATTTCAGTACTATAAAGCAAATCTCTGTAACACTTGCTCTGCCTAGAGTTTTTCTAATCCATTCCAAGTAATTTGTTCACACAATTGGTCTTCAATAATCTGTGTCATATTTTTAAAAATAAAAATAAAAACAATGTTTGTCAACCCCAGATACCAGCTAGGATAACAGACATATAGCATGGTGATCCAACAGAAAGAGGCAGTGTAAGTGGCCCCCTGTTATATTATACCTGTCACTATTTGGCTGGTGTTAAAAAAAAAAAATCAGACCCCACTCTCAGAATACCAGCCCTTCTGCAGATCTTGTGCCCCCGAAAAAGAGATGTAGGGATTGAATATGAGATGTGGGGTTAAATTTAAGCAACCTGCATCTATCACCTTGCCTTATGAATGGATAAAATAGCTCCTTTGGACCCAGGGCCGGAGTTACCATTAGGCACAGCAGAATTGGGCTTATAGAAGAGAGAAGCAAAAATGTATACTTTTCCTGTATTTTCAACCAATGCTCTTAATTCAATTGTAGAAAAAGTAATCTCATATACAGTACATTTATTTACACACCATCACTATGTTTAAAGGAAAGGATAATTAAAACAAGAAAATGTTCTAAATAAAAGGGTGACCCTAAAACAGAGTATTGCTGTAGGGGCCAAAGGTCATGTGTTAACAGGCTCCTGTTAAGCAAACGTAACCCTGTTTGGAGCTAAATAAAGGATTATTCTTCAGCTATATGAATATTTCATTTTACTTCAAACACATTTAACACTCCAGTGAAGGGGGGGACCCTCAGAACCCCCATAACATGACATTTCTTAAAATTAGAGTTTTAAGAATAAAGTAGCCTGTCACAAAAGCTCAACCAAGCACTTACCTCTAATGAAGAAACCAAATACTTACCTCTCCTGCTGCTCACACCACTAAATACTGCTTTATTGCAAAAAAAAATGGTCCCCAGACATCCACTGGGAAACTGATACTTGCAGAGTACATATGAATCATATGATGTTCCTTAGGTCACACAAAAAGGGGAGAACCTCAAACAACACACAGTTTGAATAAAAGGGATGTTGCGAAACCTGCATTAGGTGAAGTTGGGGATTACCATAAAAGAGTTAGGTGGGTGCTCTCAGTGCTTTGGGATCTACAAACATGTGGATGGTCAGGAATACTTGGTTGAGTTTCAAAAAACCTTGAGTAAGCGGTGTTTGTGGAGACACCTGTGGATTTACAAGGTAGCGATGATAAGCGATCACTGAAACTTCTGGATGAAGTTTACTTTAATAAAGTAGTTGGAAGGACTTGTATCCTGGAACTTTTTTTTTACAAACATTCAGTAATTCCAGTAATCCCTACTGTATAGATCTGTGACTGCCCCTGCAATGTTTGAAACTCAACTAAGAATTCTAGAGTGTCAGTCTCATCAGTTCCCTGCAACTCTCACTGGTTCCTCCCACTGCCCTCCATGTCATTGCAGGAGACAGTAATGACATGGAAGTCAACAGGAGGAATCAGTGAAAGCAAAGGGAGACACAGGAGATTGACATACATGGAAGTGTCAGTTTCCAAACAGTCTTCAGAGGACCATTTTTCAGCAACAGAGCAGTGTTCAGCATCAAAGGTGGCAGGAGAAGTAAGTAGTCGGGTTCTTATTTACAGGTATGTGCTAGATTGAGACTTTTTTTTTTTATTATGTGACCAAGCCATTTAAATAAAGGCCCTTGGCTTTCCAGTTGTTGGTGTTCGTCCACAGCATTTCATGGATTTTCATCCAAAGCAGCTCTTAATAGCTGCAAGTCATTGAGCTACAAAATACAGATGCCCTATTATACTGTGAGACATCCCCAATTTTGAAGTCTTCCACCTATACTTCCTTAAAAAGGAGAAATCTGTGGCTGCTTTATGACAGATATTATCACCAATCCGGCATCAGTAAACTGAAATCCGATTAGCTGCTCTCTTAGCCAATTATATGACTCTGTGTACCACTTTAATTAATAAGTCTACACATGTTGGTGCCATTACAGCAAGGTGCTTTATTTTATTACTAGTTTTGATTAATACTCTCAACAGGGTGGAGAATTCAGGTAACTAGAACAAAAATAACCTAAAATGGAAATACATTTTGTTTTTGTTTATACCAGTGTCATTCATTCTATTCCCACTTTCCTCTTAAAACATAATTAGACAAGATTAATAACGCAATAGCCCTTTGCGAAGACAAATTGATGATTTCAGGCTTCTCGGCACGGCATTTGTTTGAAATATCAGAGGACAGATTGGCCTTCGTCCCAGACTGCAAAAAAGCCAAAAGAATGTATATATGAAACAACAACAAAAAAAATGTTATATTAATTTGCTTCCTACAACTCCCAGGTCCCCTGTAATACAAACATGCCTCACACTAAAGCAATTCTGGTACTTGGAAGTTTTCCAAACTAGAAAATGTTTTGAAAAATATTAATGTTTCCTTGAACAGAAAATTTTGAGATTAAAAGTATACTCAAGTCAAACACGAACATCTGCCATTTAAACAGACTCAGGAGACACATTGTATCTGCATAGTGACTCTAATTTTCATCCCAGCAATAATTTTGTGCATTAGGCCTTCACGCTCATCAAATCTCTATGATTGCTGGTAATCTGCCCTTTTGCATGTCCCTGCTCATGTGCCAATGATTATACAGAATGGTGAGCCACATTGTTCTAGATCTGCACATATGGAAATGTAGGGGAGGCACAGATCTTAAAATCCAATTGAACGTTCAGCTTAATTCAGCTGGAGAATGCTAAATACATTCCAGGTGCATCAAAAAAAAGTCTTATAGTTTGCTTTCTTTAGATAGCCTGAGCAGCAATGCCCATTCCCTGCCAGCATGCTATAGAAAACCATAGAGGACCATTGCTCTTTGTGTAGAAGCTGCGCACTCTTTGCAGAATTCTGAGCCAGAGTTAGAGCTTTATAATCACAGGGAAGTCCAAGTTCTGCTTCTTGCAAAACACTACAATAGAGAACAGATTTGGTGATGTAACCATGGAAATATCCTCTCCTATGGCCATCAAATGCCTTGAATGAATAAGGACAATTAAAAAGAAAAACCCTATGAGGGTAAGCCGGTCCTCATTAAAAATTGGACTCATAAAACGTCTCTTTTCCAGAGATGGTCATGTGATATCTGCTGAATGGTAGATCGGCAATTTGAAATTGAATTTCCTTTGCAGTACAGATTACATATCCAAGCACTGTACCAAAGCCATAAACATAGGCAGTGCTGAAACCAAAGGAGCATTTACCCCTGGAAAGATAAGTATTTCCTTCCTTCTATCACTCTTGTATCTAGTCAAGCAATCCTGTGGTATGCTTTAAAGCCAAATTCCAGCTTAGACCAAAATAAACTGGTAATTGTTTAAAAATAGAAGCCACTTTAGTTATTACCCTCACCCAATCACTGACATTGTCCTCGTAGACTCAACTTCTCAACTTGGGTTGAATGATGCTTTGCATAATTTAGGTGGGGTACAGAAGGGGGGGGGGGGGTCGAGGCTGGAGTTGGCATTAGACTTGGTTAATAACTTTTTCTCACCACGTAGTTCTTTTAGTGACTTAAAGTTTTAGAAACTCCTGGTAATTACACCTTTATCTCCTTAGAGCTTCATTTTTTTTTAAATCATGTACCTTACAAAATTGTAGCTGTGGCCGGCTTGCTCCCATTTAATTCCTGACTTAATGCTTTGATTAAAATTGTAGAGTCTATACCAAAGTCTAAACCAATATTTGCAAGCATTGTTTTTTATCCTTTGATCATAACAGTGCAGGGCTTGTACATGTCCAGGTAGGAGCACAGAGTAATAGATGAAGAGAGCAAATTACTTTACTTATGATCCTGTGATACAAACTGAAAACCACACACTGACCTTGAGAACTAGGGATGATTAATACTACTGTACAGGATAATTGAAGGGAAATTGCTAGGGCCCTAGCAAGATTCTTTTTTTAGCTTTAAAGGATGAGTGAAATTTTCACACTAACATGTTTTTTAACTTGTTCTTGCAGCCTGTGCAAAAAATCCAATAGTAATGTTACCTTTAGATATAATAACTGTTTTATGTATAGCAGCTTGCTGCCTCCCTGCATTATTGTATACATGGTCTCCTCCTTGTATGAAAGCCTTGATCCTTAAGGCACAGTTCACACCTGAGCGATTTTCTGCTTGAAGCTTGTAGCTGTATGTAGCACTGACCCCCGAAGGAGCTGCTGGTTTGAGTTGGGCTTACCGTTACCTCCTTATTTGCTTCTCCGTCTTGGGGATCCCGTAGTAGATGGCCCAAAGAATGTGGAAACTGACACTGAATCTTCTTTTGGGTTATTTATTTAGAACTTTAAAAAGTCTTTCAATAAAGGGTTAGGAGTGAGTTCAGGTACTTGGATTGCAATAATGGAAGTCTTTAGAGAAAATCCAGAGAATAGAGACCGTTTCACAACTGGATTTAACAACCCCCCACATAGACCTCTCTCACTAGGCCTAGCAGCCGGTAGGGTGCTCAAAAAGTCTCTGCCACAGACTTGTGAGATACACTTGAGCATTACTGAGGGATATGGATAAATTTAAAGAACTGACTATGGTACCAGGTTCTCTCAGCTGATCCGGCGATACCGTATGAGTGTTGATCCAGGATGCATCCTTCACCTAAGCCTCCAGGCTCCTTCAGAGAAGCCAGCCTTGCACACAGCATTCTCCTGAAGAGTCCTCCCCTGGGGTTCTTCAGTTGCTGGGCCTCTCCCTTCAGATGAGACGGCACCGGACCACCCTTGGATCAATAGGCCCCGAAATCCACTCGAGCCTGTCCCTGCAGTTGCGTTGCCTCGGGCCAGCTGGCCCTGAGACTTAGGATGCATGGTTCCATACCCCAGGCCAGGAGGACCATGGGGCTGGGTCAGGAGGACCCAAAACCGAACAGACAGAAAATCAAAAGTGGAACAACCCCCAAAGCACGTGGTGTCGGTACCTTAATTACCACCCCCCCAGAATGCACAGCAGGAGAACACTCCCACTGGGCTGGTTCCGAGAGAATAATGGCATTCAATGCACCCAGCTAGACTGTGTTTCTACTCTTACCAGCAGTGACAGCGACACCTGCAGTCAAGGAGAACCCAGTGCAACCCAGCTGGACTGATTCTGAAACCAGAAATTTAGAGAAATAGGCCCGAAATCCAACTGTAGTTTCAGGCAAATTAACTTTTCAAAAAACCATAGCGCCTGCTCGTCAGGAGCCAGCGCTACATGTAAAACACTCAACAAGTCAAATCTCATTCATTTCAGTGGCCCCTGTTCACATCTGAGCATTCTGTCGCCTGAAGCAATACGCCTGTCGCTCAAAAAAGTACATGAGCTTTTTTTTGGCAGATTACCAGCGTTTTATCTCCCTCTCCTCCCCTAGTGCTTTCTATTGGCTAAACAAAAACACCCAAAGGTGTAAAATGCTTGTAATACACTTCTAAAATGCTTTAAAAATGTTTGTAAAAAGCTGAAAAATTGTTTTAAAAAATGCCCCAAAAACTGCCAGTAAATCACTATGCTCAGGCGTGAATGTAGCATAAGTCTAGTACGCATGGGCCGAAAGTCAGACAGCAGCAGCTGGCTCAACAGAAACCAGCCCACATTCAGCCCCTGCATACTGCAGTTGGTCCGACAGAAGTCGGCCGTTCACTGAAGGGGCCATGACCAAAAAGATCTGCCAATCGTCTCCTGATCAGCGCTGACCAGAGTGTTCTAGCAGGGGAGGGGCGTCCCCCTGTCAGAACACAATAGAACACAATAGAACACAATAGAACAGCAGCGTAAATAGCTGTACTAATGTCAGATAGTTAGTACAGCGGTTCCTCGTGAGCTAGCAGGTTTTTTTTTTTCATTCAGCTCTGCTGGGTTGAACAAAGAAAAATGACTACCCTGTGTGTTCCCCTGAAAATAAGACCAGGTCTTCTAGTAATTTTGGCTAGAAAAAAAACACTAGGGCTTATTTTCAGGGGATGTCTTCTCTATGTCCCCTGTCTTCTCTTCTCCTCTCCCCCTGTCAGATAAAGATAATTTTTTTTTACCAAAGATATGTAGAAGAATATATATTGGCATAAAATGATGAAGAAATTTGTTTTTTTAAAACATTTTTGGGGATATTTATTACAGCAAAAAGTAAAAAATAGTTTTTTTTTTCAAAATTGTTGCTTTTTTTTTGTGTATAGCGCAAAAAATAAAAACTGCATAGGTGATCAGATAGCACCAAAAGAAAACTCTGTTTGTGGGAAAAAAAGGATGCAAATTCTGTTTGGGTACAGCATTGCATGACCATGCAATTACCAGTTAAAATGATAAAAAGTGCTCTGGTCAAAAAGTGGGTAAAACCCAAAAATGGACCTTAGTTGGAGTCATTGTGGAAACGTGTATTCCGTTTTGTGAAAGGATTGTATAGTGTCCAGTGTGTCTCCTTTTGTAACTTTGTTGTTGAGGGTGCCTTGTTTGCGGCGACACCGAGCCCTTTTTGTCTGCTCCGAGCACTGCCGAGGGAAAGGCCGAGATCCCTGCTGGTGTCAGCCCTGCTCTGAGCACTGCAGAGGGTGTGGCGAGTGGAGGGGGGGAGTCTCCGGCATGTCACGTGGGCACCCGGCGGCGCTGTGGTTAGGGTGTTTTTTGACAATGGAGTTGCAGGGGGGAGACACAGTAGACATTGTATGATCCTTTTTGCAGGACGAATTATATATTTCTGCAAGAACTTTACTAATGCTTATTTTCAGAGTAGAGCTTATATTACAGCCCTCCCTGAAAATCACATTAGGTCTTATTTTCTGGGTAGGGCTTATTTTCAGGGAAACATGGTGGGGTGTACTAGGCCTTAATTAGCAGCACACTCCAGTCTTCTAGTAGTGCCCTCTCGTGGCAAAAGTTGCTTGTCACAAGATAACCATGTAATCAAACTGCCCGGGAAGCTACAGGCCATGGTAGGATAGTGCCCTTTCCCACTAGTTTTAAATCTGTACAGGCTGCATGTATCCTTTACTTCCTCAATTTGACCAAACTTTGCTTTAGGATGACACATGACTGCTGTTTGTCATGCACCTCGAATACAACAAGCATCCATAACTTAACACCTGACAAGTTTTTATTCTGTTTTAACTGTATGGAGGTTACTAAACATTAAAACGTTTAGGACGACCAGCTCGACTCTGTAAAGATTTATTAGGTATGAGGAATACGGAACTTCAAACAAAATGACTGAACACGATATATTAGAGACGGAATGAAAAGAGAGCAGTGACCTATTTTATTCATATGTAAACCAACATGTGTTTAGAAATATTTGGTTAGTCCACAAAATCAAGTGTGACTGGAGGGCCCTAAGGGGGCGAGGAGAGCGCTCGGCTGGTTTAAGATGTCTGGGATTTTACAAGTGGAAATGTTGATATGTAAGCCGTAGAACGGGATATTTTCAGATGTAGAATCTGCACATCAATCAGGTGACTGTCTATTTTAGATTTTATTTTCTCTAAACACTGCAACTGGTATCTAACTGAACTGAAATGAAAGCATTGCAGATTGTGACAAAGTTCTCTTTTATATACTTTAGATACATGTAGCTTCTGAAGCGCACACGCTATATGTTTTTGAAATGTAATGTTACACCTGGATCGCAGTTTGGTTTGGGTTTAATTACTCCAAATTTTGACCTGAGCATCAGTCTGACTAGACTACAGGGTGTTCTGCCTGGCCATGAGGGGTGCTGCCACTTCTGGCAGGCATGGTTACACAGTCTGGTTGGGAGCTTTAAGATTACTTTCTCTCGGAGTCAGCCCAGTGAGAGTGTCACTCTTGCTGTGCTTTCTGGGAGAGGGTACTTAAGATGCGGAGGTCACGTGTTTTGGGGTTCTGGTCCAGAAGTATGTTCTGACTACATGGTCCTGGTCCTCCTGATCAGCCCCCAGGATGCCTATGGCCTGGGGTGTGGATCCACCCAACTTTATGTCTTGGGGCTGGCTAGCCTGAGGCAAGGAAACGAAAGGAAGTAATCGGAGGTGGTCCGGTGCCGTCTCAAGTTGTGGAAAGGCCCAGCAACTTCAAAGTTATGCAGGGGAGGACTTTTTGGGAGAAGGCCACGCAAGGGTTGGCTCCTCAAAAAGAGCCTGGTAAAGGTGAAGGACCTAAGCGAATCCAATCTCGTGGGTATCGCTG
The DNA here is from genome assembly GCF_037356315.1 of Lithobates pipiens. Lineage (NCBI taxonomy): Eukaryota > Metazoa > Chordata > Amphibia > Anura > Ranidae > Lithobates > Lithobates pipiens. Next base: position 101,711,378 of record NW_027507764.1, on the reverse strand, counting down.
GACCAGCTGCAAGATACTGGTACCACATGAGTGTTCTACAAGTATTCGAGTTTCCTTGTTCATGTATTATAACAAAGTCTGTGGCAGAGAATTATTCCTACACGTGTTATATCTTTAAAGTCTGTGGCAGAGACTTGTTGGCTGCTAGGCCTGGTAAGAGAATGACTATCCAATTAGGGTGAAGATCCAGCTGTAAATGGCTATTCTCTGGATTTATTCAAAGAGAGTTCTTTCAAGCCATTTTTGACACTAAGAGTGCCTGGACTTTCCACCTAAACCCTCTGATCCTATACTGAGAGACTGTTGTTTAACTGCGTTCTTTGTAAACAAAAAATCCTTTAAGTGGATCTGTCGTCAGTCTCTATAGTTTTTGGGCATCTACCACGGGAAACTCCTAGACGCATGCGAGGAGCAGAAGGTAACGGTAAGCCCAATAAAACCAGCCGCTCCTTCGGGGGTCAGTGCTACATACATTTCGGGGGTTATTTACTAAAGGAAAATCCACTTTGCACTGCAAGTGCACTTGGAAGTGTAGTCGCTGTAGATCCGAGGGGGACATGCAAGGGCAATAAAAAACAACACTTTAGCTTGCACATGATTGGATTATAAAATCAGCAGAGCTTCCACTCATTTCAGATCTACCCCATATGCTGCATACACACGAGCGTAATGGGCGACAGAAAAATTCAGACAGAAGCTTTTCATTGTATATTCCGATCATGTGTGTGCCTCATCTGACTTTTTTTTTAACGAAAATTCTGACGGACCTAGAAATAGAATATGTTTTAAATATTTCCGACGGAACCAAATCCTATTGGGAAAACTGCTCATCTGTATGCTGTTCCGACGGACCTAAAAACAGCGCATGCTCTGAAGCAAGTACGAGACAGAGGCTATTGGCTACTGGCTATTGAACTTACTTTTTCTAGTCCCGTCAGAAGTGTTGTACGCCACTGCGTTCTTAAAGATTGGACTTTGCTGTGATTGTGTGTATGCACGACAGTTTCAGCGGAACTCCATTGGAACACCGCCGGGAAAACCTTCGGCGTTTATTCTGACAGGAAACCGGTCATGTGTATGCGGCATAAGATTTAGAGTGACTGTACTTCCAAGTGCACTTGCAGTGCAAAGTGGATTTGCCTTTCGTAAATAGCCCCCTTTGTGTCTCTAGGCTCTGCTGTTTCACACCCTTCAGAAGGGTTATGGCTCACCCAGATAATTGCTATATTTTGTATTTGGCCTGTGCTGATGTGCAATGTATCAATACAAGGGTAATGTTGGGAAATAGTACCGAGCACATGCTTAACCACTTGCCGACCAGCACACGACGATGTACGTCGACAGAATGGCACGGGCAGGCAAATGGGCGTACATGTACGTCCCTTTAAATTTGCCGCCCTGCCATCGGGAGCGTGCCGCCGGCGGCACGCTCCCGCGCTGGTCGGGACCCCCGTGAGTCCGGTCACGGGACCCGCGGACTCGATCGTCGCGGGCATCCCTGCGATCGTCTCACGGAGCAGCCGAATGGAGAAGTGCCGTTGTAAACAACATTTCTCCATTCTGCCTAGCAACTAGTGACGCTGATCTCTGCTCCATGTGATTGGAGCAGAGATCAGTGTTCACTAAATGGAAGCCCAACCCCCCCACAGTTAGTAACACACCCCTAGGAACACTTAACCCCTACACTGCCACCCACTGGTTAACCCCTTCACTGCTAGTGTCATTTACACAGGAATCACTGCATTTATATAGCAGTGATTACTGTATAAATGACAATGGTCCCAAAAATGTGCCAAAAATGTCCGATGGGTCCCCCACAATGTCGCAGTCACAATAAAAATCGCTGATCGCCGCCATTACTAGTAAAAAAAAAATAATAAAAAATTATTAATAAAAATGCTATAAAACTATCCCTATTTTGTAAACGCTATAACTTTTGCGCAAACCAATCAAAATTCGCTTATTGCGATTTTTTTTACCAAAAATATGTAGAAGAATACGTATCGGCCTAAACTGAGGGAAAAAAATGTTTTTTTATATATTTTTGAGGGATATTTATTATAACAAAAAGTAAAAAATAATGCGTTTTTTTCAAAATGGTCGCTCTATCTTTGTTTATAGCGCAAAAAATAAAAACCGCAGAGGTGATCAAATACCACCAAAAGAAAGCTCTATTTGTGGGAAAAAAAGGACGTCAATTTTGTTTGGGAGCCATGTCGCACGACCGCGCAATTGTCAGTTAAAGGGACGCAGTGCCGAATCGCAAAAAGTGGTCTGGTCATTGACCAGCAAATTGGTCCGGTCTGAAAGTGGTTAAAGTGGAACTGTGGTGTGCTCACATAATCTGTAATAAAAACATCTTTGTCATTATGAAGCTTCCCTCCAACCACTTTGCATGTGATTTTATATATACTGTGATTCTGTACTTGCCAAATATGCTGCAGAAATCTCCCTCCACGGAGTCTGGCTGCAGCCATTTTAACTGTGGGCAGCTGAAGCAGCTGCCTGTTCACTTCCTGGATTTGCAGAGATGCAAACAGAGGCACACCTCTGGCCCTCTTATGACTCACCTCCCCTCTCTTTCTGGCAAACTCTCAGAAAAGTAAGTAAGGGAGAGAGCTGTGCATAATGTCATAAGCCTAGGCTTTTTACCAGACATGAAGCAGGAAGTTGTCTGTATAAGGTATTTACTGGCAGAAAAAAAAAATGTTTTACTAAAGTTAAAACAACAAGGGCAGAAGATTTAATAGATGGAAACATGAAAAAATATAAAAATTATTGAAGTTCCACTTTAATCTCTTAATGTGTCTTTAAGCAGTACATTTCTGTGTGTTGTACATCAGGGCTGCTGTTAGAGGATCAATGTCTGCATTAAGACAGTATAGCTGGACCTCCTGCTCTGCAGGTGCTGGGCCTCCCTTTTAAACTGATGGGGCCTGGGCCCAGTACAAGGGGGCTGGCTGTACTGCCTTATCAGTGGCCCTGCTGTAAATGGACAGAACATCACGTTCTGCTTGTTTGTTGGAAATGCATATTAAACCATGAATAAAAGCTGAACTGGCAAAAATGCTCAGTTTAAATTCAGGTAAGGGAGGTGTCTCACCTGTCATAGCAGTTGTATTTCTGTCCATCCAGTCCTGAGATTTAGACAGCCCTGCCGGACAGCACAGCCAGCCTGGTCACCTAACATTTCTCTGCTGGGGTTAACTTATGAGGCCTCCTCACTGCTCTAATAAGAATGTTCCGAGTTACCAATGTGAATACAGGGTCCCTGACTGGCTCAGAACGCTGCCCCTCCCTCACCCAGTTTGGGGCTGAAATCAAGATAAAATCAGATATTTGTACTAGCTAATTTTAATATACTAATTAGTACATTATAATGTCAAAAGTTTTGGAACGCCTGCCTTTACACGCACATGAACTTTAATAGTAGGGTTTAATATTGAGTAAAGGGTAATATTGTGTTGCCACACCCTAACAGTGTCAACTCTTCAGGGAAGGCTGTCCACAAGGTTTAGGAGTGTGTCTATGGGAATGTTTGACAATTCTTCCAGAAGCGCATTTGTGAGGTCAGGCTTTGATGTTGAACGAGAAGTCCTGGCTCGCCGTCTCCGAGCTCAAATTCATCGCAAAGGTGTTCTATCAGGTTGAGGTCAGAACTTCGTGCAGGCCAGTCAAGTTCCTCCACCCCAAACTCGCTCATCCATGTCTTTATGGACCTTGCATTGTGCACTGGTCCAAATCATTTGGTGGAGGAGGGATTATGGTGTGGGTTGTTTTTCTGGGGTTTGACCTGAGCGGGTCAGTATACAGATCCTTTTTTTAAAGGTTAGGCAGTATAGGTAGAAGCAGGGGGGAGGGAACATTTTTAAGAATTGATATAGTTCGGCTTTTCTTTCACTTTAATGAGATTTTAACCTTGACCCTAAAATGTAGGCTAACATTTGGCCCCTCAAACCGAACCTTGACCACATCAATAACCTTTTCTAAGCAATACCTACTGTACTTCAACCTTGCCAAAAATACTCGCCCATTCTACTCGGCAAAAGGCACCTGGTCTCCCCAGAAAACCAAAGGAAGGAAAAAACAAAGCAGTGTCATGAAATCCATGATTCAAAAATATACATTTCTTTACAGTCTATTTTCCTCAGCTTTGAATTCAAAGTTTCAGTGACACAACTGCATCTTGTTATTTTCTCTTCAATGCCAAAAAAGACGTAATACTGATCAATTAGGATTTGTTTTCTGATTAGTCTGATTCAGGCAGCGATTAAATACTGCTTTATATAGATTGAAATTGTGACAGCCCTAGAAGTGGCTAATTTGTTGACCGATTGCCTTATTTTTTGCGTTAAATCCGTGATACATCCTCAGAGGATACTTCAAGTCCCTAAATACCATTCAAAGATTGAAACTGCTACATTTGCAAAATAAAGGTTTTATTTTTTCCCCCATACTTTAGTTTAGTCAGCAGCTGTATTGTGCGAAAATGGGATACGAGTCTGGAAACTGGAACAGCTTAAGGGAATTTCATACAGCAAAGGGTTATATAATGCTCTATACATAAATGACATTATAAAGACCCAGTGATATAAAGTGAACAAAGACATGCATTTAGTTACAGAGCTTGGTGTATCTTTCCATTGTCAGTTTATTATTAAATGTAAAAAAAAAATCTCTAGTGTTGTCACAAATAATTTAAAATGGTCAGAATTCCATTTATAACTATATAAATGGAAGCAATGTGATCAGCAGAGTAAAGTATGGTACATAAAAGATGAAGGAAAAGGGTAGCAGAGACTGTGCTTTTATTACATTAGGCATGTGACCCAGAGCCCACTTAAACCCTGGGCAAACAGCTAAATAAACGAATTAAATACAATTAAATTAAATATGAGAGCTGTTCTGCCTGTGGCATTTTTGCCCATCCAAGTTTGATGCCCTGTACACATGAGCGTTTTTTCCATCGGAATAAACTCTGAAGGTTTCTCTGATGGAATTCCGCTCAAGCTGTCTTGCATACACACGGTCACACCAAAGTCAGACCATCAAGAACACGGTGAAGTTCAATAGCCAGTAGCCAATAGCATCCATCTCGTACTTGCTTCAGATTCAATTTTGGTACCTTGCAGAAGTATACAGACGAGAGGTTTTCCCGATTGGAATTTGTTCCGTTGGAAAAATTTAGAACATGTTCTCTTTATAGGTCCATCAGAATTTTCAACATAAAAAAGTCCGTCTGACTTTTCTGTTGGAAATTCCACTTGTGTGTACATGGCATGAGATTTACACAGCTCTGCCATACCACACACCCTCCCTGGGGCAGGGCAGACAGCCTAACGTTGCTCTGTAGCAGTTCACTGCCATATATGCACAAAATGAAGAAAAAAATAGGACAATAGAGTGCCTGCTAAACAATTGCTACATTTTATATATTTATTTATTTTATATATATTTTATTACAAAATTGCATATCAACTGTGCCTTGCACTCCAAATCGCGCAAGACATAATTAAAATGATGACAACACTGTCATCAAGATCAAAAGGCTAAAATATATCTCGTACAGACCTACACGACACAAAAGTACATAATAACCCGCCAAGGTAAACTTCCCAAAGTCTCGGTAATGTCTATACTCTGGGATTTATTCTCCAACAATTCTCAAGATACCAGCAAATATAGTAAACCAATAGAGTTTGTCTAATAAAGCAGTGGTGTAAATGTGTGATGTGTAAACACAAAGTTGTGGGAATTTATCAAAAGTGGGGCACACAAAATGTCAACTAGCTGTAGCAGATTCAAGCATGGGATGGAGTATGTTGTCTTTGTACAGCATATATCCAAACTTACTGGTTTGCAGTTATTGGCCACCAACTGGTAGCTGCATATGGCTGCAAGAAAGTAAAGTATTTCATCAACCATGTAGGAGTGTACAACGTTTCTGATGTAGTGGTCCTGCCAACTTGAAGGTCTAGATGTATTGGGCAGCTAGGCTGAAGCCTGAACTCTGATTTTTGTTTGCAGCACTCATTGCGTAATCTCAAGCAGATAGAGTAAGAATATTCAATGTTAAAAGGTTATGAATATTTATCTCACACTGGCCAATCACTAGGAGGTATATGGTCAGTAATGTGGACTGGGGAAGGAGGTAAATATTCCAGGAGGCCTTCTAGAAGGGTCATTGTTATTTGTACCTAATAGCTACATTGGTCTATTGTTTGCCACTCCAAGTAGGCAGTATCTGATTGCTCCATTATGGCTCACCTGATGTTCCAAGTGCAGCAGTGCTGCAGATGATTCTTGAGAGCTGGAAGAGATTGTTTACTGAGAGGTCATGTGGCATGGCTATTACCGGTGCATACATGTATGCCTATCCTGTTGGCCAGCCACCAACAGGTTTTGTCCAGACTCTGTCAAGTCATTAGAAGTTAGGCCAAAACTATTTTATTTAGCTCTGCACTCCTGCGACCCATTTTCAGACAGCAGTGCTGCCGGCTGACATCAATCAGCCAGTCCAAGTTTTGAAAAGATCCTGACCATAGAGTCGAGATCCACCCTTACACTGGACCGGTAACTGGCTCAGCCGAGAGGCCCCTCCTATCCTCTCCACAATTGAGCACTGGAGGGGCAGAGAAGAGAGCTGGTGACTGACACAGCTCTCTGTTCAGAGCGGAGGGAGAGAACTGAGTAAAGAGGCGGCAGGGGCCAGATGCAACATCAGATAAATGTTTTTTGTTTTTTTTTAAGCCCATACTTCTCTTTTAGTTTATGGCAACTATTCACTTAAAGCGGTTCTTCACCCTAAAGGGGAAGTTCCGCTAGTATTATCCCTCCACCCCTCCGGTGCCACAATCGGCACCTTTCGGGGGGGAGGGGGGTGCAGTTACCTGGATAATCCAGGTAACTGCACCCACTTCCGGCCAGACCGCCGCATCGCTCCGCCCCCCCCCCCCCCCCGTTGTGTTCTGGGAAACACACAGTTCCCAGAGACACAGCGGGGGACCATAAGAGAAGCGCAGCGCAACTCGCGCATGCGCAGTAGGGAACCGGGCAGTGAAGCCCTCATGCTTCACTTCCCGATTCCCTGACAGAGGATGGCGGCGGTGGCTGCAGCGAGACGAGCGATCGCTCGTCATCTGCCGCCGACATCGCTGGAACCAGGGACAGGTAAGTGTGATATTATTAAAAGTCAGCAGCTGCAATATTAGTAGCTGCTGGCTTTTAATATTTTTTTTTTAGGTGCAGCTCCTCTTTAACATTTTATTAGAAATGTTGAACTTACATGTCTCTTATCCACCTCCACCCTATAAATGAGCAGTAAAAGGAGCACCAGCAGACTGATGAGCTCATCTCTCTGTCACTTTGCTCTCTCATCACATCAACATGCTCCTTCCAGTGAACTAATTAGCTTCTCTCAATCTGAGCTCTGCTGTACAAGGACTGCAAGACAGATGACAAGTCAAAGTCATGTACTTGCACTGCTTTCAACAAAAAATTAATTTACTCATGTACTAATGAAGACAGAGCTGCGTTATTTTGTGTTTTATATCTGCCTGGAGTTTAGCTTTAAGTGTGACAAGAGAAAATACAGTGGCCCTAGTGGGGAGGGGCTTGAGGCCAGTGTACATATTGGACTATTTCTGTTTATTTGTGGAAGTGAAGAGAAGATACTCGGCACTGGTGCTTGGCGGATCTGGATAAAATGTCTTATTCACCTGCCATGGTGGCATAATCTAAAATTTTGCTTAGAGATCCACAGAAAATGTGTTTTTCGAGGGGAACCTTACATTCGCAAGTGGCCTTGTTAGGGATAATTTTATGGATGGGTTATGTAAGACAATATTGCCCTCTGTAAAACCTGATGATCAGAAGGGATTCCAACTGAAAATAAGACCTACCCTGAAATAAGACCTACTGTGATTTTCCAGGAGGGCTGCAATATAAGCCCTACACCGCAAATAAGCCCTAGTTTAAAGTGGTTGTAAAATCATATAATCCCCTCTATTACAGTATTATATAATGTACAATGTGTGTGTTTCTGTAACATAATTGTGCCAAATACCTTCAGTACAGTGTCGCTCGGCGCTCAGCTGACCCCCCACTGCTTTCTTCCTCTTCTCCCAGCTGTCAGCAGGGGTTTTCAGCCTGTCCCTCTGCAGTGCTCTGAGCAGGGAAGAGAGCTCCTGCGAGTCACGGAAGTGCCGAGTGCAGTTCTCAATCTATTTGTACATTATATAATACTATAATAGAGTGGATTATAGGATGTTACAGCCACTTTAACTCGGTTCACACTGGGGATTCCTGACAGGTAGGGAGGGAGAGGGGGAGAGATCTAATGAGATATAGCACATTACCTGAAAGACCTATCCCCAAAATAAGCACTACTGTGTCTTTTGTTGCCAAAATTAATATAAGACATGGTCTTATTTTCGGAGGAAAATGGTAGGTCAATTGCACCCTATTTGCAAATTTTAAGCACATATAGGCCACCTGAGTCTCCATTTTTGGTGCAATTTATGGCATGTTAAAACCTGGAACCTTGCTGACAAGGTCCTGTATTGATATATAAAAAATGTCCGGAATGTCAGTTTATGGAGGAGCTTTAGGGTCACTCATGTGAAAAGAACAGACACTATACATGGCTGTGCAAACCCTGGGAAGCAAGATCCAAGCTTAGCATCACAGGGAAAATATGCAGCGCTAGCAAATCTTCTGAGTATTTTTTACCGTGACGAATAACTCCCTTGATATTGCAGCTGAATTTTCATAAGTAATACCGATATATGAAGCATATTTAACCTTCATTTATGTAAAATATATTGCAATTTGCTTAGTAGGAAAAGATAGTTCTCAGTGAAAGCTGGTTTTTAGCTTTTTTTTTCAACTTTAACAGATATTTTTAACGTTCATTTTCCCATCTGTCTCCTATATAAAATATTACCATTTAAATCATTTTTTGACAAATAATTTCATTTTATAAGGCTTGGCTGAAGACATTGGGATTTGGATGTGGTTGTCTTAGAGGATCCTGCTGGAAGATTTGTCCTGGTTAGGTCATGTGAAGGAGAGAGCTGAAAAGAGCCTTTTCTCCCGATGCCAAGGTGAATGACACAAAAGTCTCCATTCGCTCTGATAGTCTCACGTGAGACAGATTGCTCAGCTTCTGCTTAGCTTTACATGTTTTCACGTGCCAGTCTCTGGGCCATGGGATGAAAAATTACCTTTCTGCCAATATTGGAGCTAGGACACTTCTCTCCACAGCCTCCACCAGATGGGCCTAATTAAACTATTAGCCAATGAAACCGGGGCTGATAGCTCTATTAGGAATCCTCCTGTGCTTAAATAAACAGCTCAGAATAAATAGATTTTCCACTCGGAATGCAATGCGTGTGCTTATTTGTTTGCCCCTAGCGATGCAATAATGCTTGATCATTCCGATACAAAAATGAATCTTACAGTAATCAAGGGAAACATGATAACATATATATATATATATATATATATATATATATATTTATTTATTTAAATATAGCTATGTAGATATGATATATATTATATTATATATTATATCTACATAGCTATATATATATATATATATATATATATATATATATTTTTATATATATATATATATATATATATATATATATATATATATATATATATATATATATATATATATATATATATATATATATTTATTTATTTATATATATATATATATATATATATGTATATATATATCTCAACCAGCCATAACTGTATGAGCACTGACAGGTTACTTGAATAACATTGATTATCTTGTTACAATGGCAACTGAAAGTCAGAGGAATATATTAGGCAACAAGTAAACATATCCCTGAAGTTGATGTGTTGAAAGCACAATAAAAATGTGCCTCTCAGTTTGTTGTGTATGTGTACAAAAAAGTGTATGGGGCTGTGTAGCTGCAGACCAGTCAGGGTGCCCGTGCTGACCCGTGTTCACCGCTTATGGTGCCTACTATGGGCTTGTGAGCATCAGAACTGGACCACAGAGCTAGGGAAAAATGTGGCCTGGTCTGATGAATCATTTTTTTGTTTAAACTTATGTGGATGGCCGGGTGTATGTACGTTATTTGCCTGGGGAAAAGATGGTACCAAGATAAGATACAGTATGGGAAGAAAGCAAGCCAGTGGTGTGATGCTTTGGGCAAAGTTTTGATGGGAAACTTTAGGTCCTGCTATTCATGTGGATGTTACTTTGATATATACCTCCTACCTCAACATTGTTGCTTAACAAGTACACCTCTTCAATGAAATTGAATTCTCTGATGAAAGTGGCCCTGCCACACTGTACAAATGGTTCAGGAATGGTTTGAGGAACACGACAACAAATTTGAGGTTTTGACTTGGTCTCCAAATTCTCCAGATCTCAATCTAATCAAGCATCTGTGGGATGTGCTGGAAAAACAAGTCTGATCCAATGAAGCCCCATCTCACAACTTACAGGACTGAAAGGATCTGCTACTGATGGCTTAGTGTCAAACACTACATTGTACCTTCAAAGTTCTAGTGATGTCCTTGCCTTTCACGGGTCACGGCTGTTTTGGCATCAAAAGGGGGAATACTCAATCTGCGGTAGGTGGTCATGAAGTTAGGGCAATTTTATTTTGGTAATTAAGCTTAGGTTTTGGGAATTACATTTCTTTAGTGCATGCCTAGCCAATTTTTGGTCGGAGGGGTGGGAGAGCTGGGTGTTTCCCTCACATCCTGTCTCCTGATAGGTGTGAAGGAAAATATGCAATAGCAAATAGACAAAAATAAAAAGCTGATGGGTGTTATGGCCTTCCTCTATTTGTGTTGTTATCAATTTTTCCTCACTGCCTGTCTTATAAAACTGTTGTCACCCTGAAAAGAGATGAGGGGAAATCTTACTAATGCGCACCAGACAGCAGTAAAATCTGATAGGAGTTCTATTTCTTCCCCATGCTATCCAAAGCTAAAATTCATTGAACATACACTATAAGGCTAGGTGTAAATGGGCAGTTAAATCCCTTTTTTTTACAATGCAATATATTAATTTGCAGTACACTCAAATCAGATGATGGGCAACGAATGTACCTAAAGGTAAACTTTTTTTTCAGTTTTGTATTGAGTGGAGTGGGATTAGAACAGCTGTCTGGTTTTTATTGCTGTCTGTTCCCCCGTTAGGGAGATTCTCCCTTTCAGTTTTTCATATACACCATCATGATTTTTATATGATGGTCGGATGTTGGTATGAGACAAGTTGTGTTGTAAGCAGCACACTGTTGCACAAGACTATTTGGAGGTAGTTCTCTCTTTTCTGCACTGCATGAGCCTTGATATCTCCATTACCTTACATTTTGGGTAACTTTATATTGAAGTTTACTCTTGTTAAGTCCATCAACCCTTATACTTTGCCATCTAAGCTTCCCCACAGGCCTGGAGGGTTATAATTACTCACCTATGTTACATATACTGTTTATATTGTATGGTCCATTTTAGATAGATTTGTGTTATCCTAAAAAATGCGTCATATAAGTCCTGAGGAGACACAATTTCAGAAAATAGAGCCAGCAACTCCATTAACCCTTATCCACTTTTTTACATACTTATACATATTTTACTCTTTCTCATGTATCAACAAAATAGATTAAAGATTATTGGAGTTGCCAGATCTATCTTCTGAAATTGTGTCTATTCATTGATGTAGGAGGAAACATCTGAGCCAGAGCACCCACCATGGTTTTCCGTTTTTAAGCCAAAGGGATATACTGCTTTGAGCGGAGGAAGCGGATTATCTGTGAAATTTGTAAACTACAAAACAACTGATTGTTAGGATGTTTGACCTTTCTAATGAGTATTACGTAATCCATTTTTTTTATTTTTTTATCTGTGAACAGTTGATTTTAAAACTACCTAATAAAAATAATATTTTTCATGAAAAAACATATTATTCATATGTTAAAACTTTGTTAGAGTCCATATTTAAACCCTTTTAACTACTCTATGCTATTGTTTTACAGTTATCCCAGAGGGTTAAAGTGAAAGAAAATCCAGAATTTTGGGCTGTCACCGGAACTGGAATAGAGGTGAAATCTTCCAATGGGGGACACTAGTTCGGGTGACCCTGGTAACAATCAGGGATTCTCTCAGTTGGGGGGGGGGGGGGGGATTTCCTTGCACTTCCTGTTTTGGCTATGAAACAGGAAGTGAAGGGAAATCTCCCCAATGGCTCACAAATTGAAAAAAATTAAGCTGACAAGAAATTAGAAAAAAAAAATGTGTTTTAATTCTACTTTAAATCTCTCAGGAACAAAAGCAGTTAATTGCATGTGTAGCTTTGGGCTAAATGCCAATAGCAGGTCTGTAAAGTAAACTAAAACAGACCTATGCAATTCAAACTGAGTGTACGATGCAAAAATGTTACCTTGAAGTGAAACGGTTTCCAGACTATGCACCTTAAAGTGTTTACATATTTTTAGCAGTAAACACACTTTGGAACAAGCTTTCATTTACCTCTGTAGCTATAGGCATTTTGGGGAAATGAATTTCCAAAGTTCACAACAGAGCCACATAAATCTCAGTTTTTTTTTTATTATTAGAAACAACCTTGGCAGCCTGCCAGAGCCCTAATGTAAACAACCACCAGGCATTTTTCAGAGCCAAAATGCATTTAAATACCAACAATGTGCAGCCAGCAGTGCCGCCACCACTGTTTGCAAATTGTTGATATTTACATCACCCCTGAAAGAGTGATTATGCAGCGGCAGCACATGTGTCAAGGGACTTTGGTCAATTCTGAATGAAGGCTGAGGTGTGCACATGCTACCAGAATGACTCTCAGGGCAGATATAAACATCAATAATATTTGATCAGCTGCAGTGGCACCACAGGCTACACATTGTAGATATTTACATGGTAACCCTGAGCAGCAGTGGAGACCAATCGGGTTCATGTGCACTGTATGTATGTAAACTTTAGCAGAAATGTACATGCATACAGTGTACAATATGACCCATACATAGGACTGTGAACACATCTCACACAGTGTTTGTTTATGTAGCTAAATGCTGTGGTCCAAAATAGGGCAGTGTGCCCAGGCCCAAGGCATACAATATCTATATAAATGACAGATCTTTGCAACAGAAATGTTATGTTCATTTGCATAAATCCTTAGAATCTTTGTTGTGATTTTAGGAGATCTTTGAGAATGAATTACTTCACAGCACAAAAAGCTAGAGAGGTAAGTGAGGACTTGTTTTAAAGCTATTTTACTATTTGTTTGGTATACAGTATATAAAAAACTCTAATGACTATTTTGGGCTCCGCTGAACTTTAAATGATATGGAAACCCTAACAATGAACATGTATTATTTTATTTTGGATGGGCTATAAAAATGCCTGGCCTTATTTTTATACAGCACACGACCTACAGGGCACAGAAGGTTTGTTGTGGTGATCTGCAAAGCACATGAATTTCACAAGATACATTAGGGTGCCATACAAAATTAGCATTGTTTATGCATTACTATGTGTCACTGAAATAAGTGTTAAATGTGTTTTACCATACATTACTGCAGCACAAAGATGAGAAGACTTAATGTAAAAAAGGATAAGTAGGCACAGATCTATGGGGAGCTTATATGCAAATTTTCTTTTTTTTCTGTAAAGCTGAACTCCTCCAGCTGCTCCATGCTCTGATGGTCCTTATTGACCAATGATCCATAGGATCAAAGCTGAGATTTGCATATATCTTTTCATTGAGGGTAACCCCTATATATACATTCTTTCATGAAATATTTAGGTTGAGTCACCCAGTTCTGTGACAGCTTTATTTTAACTCTGGTTGTGTTAACATTTAATATAATTTATAAAACTCTTAATCAGACTTCTATAGTTTAATGTTAATGGAAATGACCTTTTCACCTGTTCGGCTGCCTTGCATGATTATGTATAATTTCCAGTGTAATATTACATTTCTTTGTTACTAGAGAAAACTTTAAAGGAAAAGTTTGGGGTAAATCAAAGAAATAAACCTACATGTTCTCCTACATAATGCCGCTCTAACCTCAAGAACTGAGAGGTCACCTGACCGCTGATTGCTCAGTTCTTGGTCAGCTCTGAGCAAAGAGCGAGGACTGCCAGTCACTGTTCTTTGCTCTGCCCTTCCAGTGCTCACTGGAATACCAGGCAGGAACGGGGACGGGCATAGTTGGCTTTGGCTCTCAGCTGAGTACTAAGATCTAGAGCCAGATGTCATTCAGGCAGCTGGGTGGATCCCGACAATATGGTGGTATCCTTCCAGAGCCTGGACCGGCTCTGTTATGTCAGCCAACAGTGGGCTGATTTTGAGTGACAGAAGTAGTAACCCACAAGAGAAGTATGGCCAAAAATGCTTTATCTATACTTCACTTTTAACTTGGCAGCACAGTGGCTACTTTGTTAGCACTCCTAACTTGCCATGCTCTGGTCTTGGGTTCCGTTTCCAACTATAATATGTAAACTATTATTACTGACTTCTCCTCTCACTGCCTGGCTGTCATGTTCATCCAATAACTAAAATACTTTTTTAGGATAGATATTTGGGAGCCTGGACCCCACCTAAGCCTCACCAAGGAAGAGGAGGCAGGAGGATTATCTCGGTACAGGTAGAAAAGATATACATCAGAAATACAAAGCAAATATAAAATTAACAATATGTATTGATACAAAAATATAAAGACAACAAACATTACAAAAGGAATACACAGATGAATTGATATTTCAACTAGTTTCGCGGGTTTGCTGCTTCATCAGGAAATACATCTGCAAATAATAAAACTGCAATAATATATAGAAATGTCATACAAAGAATATTACAATATAATACAATGGGGAAAAGGGGTAAAGGGATTTATGCCAAATATATAGGGCTGCTTACCCATGCTTCAGTTTATGCAAGGCATATGACGCACCCGGCAAAGCCTTTTTTTTAAATACTTTTTTGGGCCAGCAACAGAGCATGTATTTGCCCCAGGAGTGCTCACTTTATCTGCAGTAAGCTTGTTCCAGATTGACAGCTCCTCGGGATGAACTAAAATCAATTGATTTTTGAATTGATTGATGGTCAGGCATTTATTATTTTTAGAAAAAGGGCAGTAATAACAGCCCCTGTTTTTCTCACTACAAGTTTTCTTAAAGTGTTACTAAACATGGGACCCTCCCTTCACTCTATCTGTTCTCCCACAGTACACAGAACACGGAACTGCAATCATTTTAGTAAATATTAATTACTAAATACCTTTTACTCATCAGTAGTCATGTGACTTCTATCAGTGTCTGGTCAAAGCTTGTAGGAAGAGTTTTCATTCTACTCTGACTATCCTTTGAGGCTACAGGACCCCTGGCCCTTTGTCTGGACAGTGCTGATTGGCCCTGTGCTGATAACATGCACTCTCCAAAAAAATAAAAAATAAAAACCTCTAGCAATACACATCAAACAGAGCATGTGCAGAGTGAATCCAAAGGCTTTGTCTTATCAAGAGATGGATTGGGGACAGTGGAAGAAGGGAAGTATCAGAGAAGACAGTATCAAACAGCCTTTTTACACAATGCGGAGGATTAAACCCTTAGGTATCACAGTGAGTATAACAAGCCTGCTATTCTACATTTACAGACTGATTTTACAATTGTGCATTTTGTAACACTTTAACCACTTAAGCCCCGAACCATTTTGCTGGCCAAAGACCAGACCCCTTTTTGCGACTCGCTTTAACTGACAATTGCGCGGTCATGCGACGTGACTCCCAAACAAAATTGATGTCCTTTTTTCCCCACAAATAGAGCTTTCTTTTGGTGGCTCTAGAAACAAAAAAAGAGTGCTAATTTTGAAAAAAAGGCATTATTTTTTATTATTATTTTTTACTTTTTGCTATAATAAATATCCCCCAAAAATGTATTAAAAAAAAAAATTTTTCCTCAGTTTAGGTCGATACATATTCTTCCACATATTTTTGGTAAAAAGTGATTATTGATTGGTTTGCACAAAAGTTATAGTGTTTACAAAATAGGGGATAGTTTTATGGTATTTTAATTAATATTTTTTTTTTACTAGTAGTTTTTATTGTGACTGCGACATTATGGCAGACACATCAGACTTTTTTGACACATTTTTGGGACCATTGTCATTTATACAGCAATCAGTGCTATACAAATGCACTGGATTCCTGTGTAAATGACACTGGCAGTGAAAGGGGTTAACCACTAGGTGGCAGTGTATGGGTTAAGTGTGTCCTAGGGGCGTGTTGCTAACTGTGGGGGGCGTGGCTGTGTTTTACACATCACTGATCTCTGGTCCAATCACAGATCAGTGACACTGCTGCTAGACAGAACAGGGAAATGCTTGTTTATTTTAGCATCTCCCCATTCTTCCTCCCCATGAGACAATTGCGGGTATCCCCGCAGAGATCGAGTCCATGGGACCCGCGGTACATGCACACGCTGCCAGCTCTGCACATGCGATGGCACGGCTGCAAATTTAAAGGGACGTACCTGTACGACCATTTGCCTGTCCGTGGCATATTCTGCTGACGTACATCGGCGTGTGCCGGTCGGGAAGTGGTTAAAATGGTTTCTTACAAAGCTATTAACAGGAAAACTGTGGAATATTTAAGTGCTATATACATATAAGAAATAAGGGTACAAGCTTATCTAAACCCAAGGAAAAAAATAACATATTGTACCTTACCTGTCCTTAGATGTGTTGACTGTATTATTATTATTATTGTTTTCAGGCTTTCTTACCTCTATTTGCACCTGGTGATCAGACTAATAACACACTTCCTGTGCTAGAGTGAGAACACTCAAACACTCTACTGTATCTATGGAGGAAGGGGCATTCTCACATTAGGGCAGAAAGTATGTTTGCACAGCAGAGCATCTTCCCCTTTCCTCTTCTCCATAACAAGAGGGAGGTGTTCTGTAGTTCACATTGAACAATCGTAATTGATATCAGTGCAGCACAGGCAGGGAGCACAGGAGGTTATCATTTCACTAGATTTATGCTAGAATATGTTTTTATTTTTTTTTGCACTTAAACTCAAACATATATAACAAAATTATTTCAATAGTATATTTAGTACACCTGACATAAGCAAATAAGAAAAGTTTATAGCTTTGGTTTACATAAATATGTTTCAATCATGTGCAGAAAAATACATAAAATAAACCAAATTATCATTTAACACTTTCTTGCTGCCAAAAACGAAACTAGCAAAGTGGGTAAGACTACAATATAATAAATTATTTCAGGGGATTACTTTTCATTTCTAAATGAGAGTGACATTTTTGTACAGTAGCTTAAACTGCCTATCATAACACAGTCTGCGATGTTCAGCCTAGCAACTGAGACATAAAAAAAAAACTGAAAATAATCATTATATTATGGAAATTACCCTGTGTCATTCCTCCGGCAAACAGAAAACAAATAATTCCAAGATTCACTATGGCATGCCAAGGACAGCATTTTCTCATTTAATTAACACTATTATGTTTGTGACTTTTCATTCCTTAAGATTTAATTGACACATGAAGATGGTGTAAGTGTTCCCTGTGCAGTTTTGATGTGTCAATAACATAAAACAACACATTCCTGTAGGCAAAGTGCAAAGCAATCCATTTAAGGTCCGCCACAATGCATACCCTACCTATTTACAGTATTTTACAAAATTGAGTGAACCCCTCACATTTTCGTAAATATTTTATTATATCTTTTCATGTGACAACACTGAAGAAATGACACTTTGCTACAATGTAAAGTAGTGAGTGCACAGCTGGTATAACAGTGTAAATTTGCTTTTCCCTCAAAATAACTCAACGCGCTGCCATTAATGTCCAAACTGCTGGCAACAAAAGTGAGTACACCCCTAAGTGAAAATGTCCAAATTGGGCCCAAATTTTCAAATGTTTGTGTGGCTACCATTATGTTCCAGCACTGCCTTAACCCTCTTGGGCATGGAGTTCACCAGAGCTTCACAGGTTGCCACTGGAGTCCTCTTCCACTCCTCTATGTCGACATCATGGAGCTGGTGGATGGTAGAGACCTTGCGCTCCTGCACATTCTGTTTGAGGATGCCCTGCAAATGCTCAATAGGGTTTAGGTCTGGAGACATGCTTGGGCAGTCCATCACTTTTACCCTCAGCTTCTTTAGCAAGGTGGTGGTCGTCTTGGAGGTGTGTTTGAGGTTGTTATTATGTTGGAATATTGTTTTGTGGCCCAGTCTCCGAAGGGAGGGGATCATGATCAGCTTTAGTATGTCACAGTACATGTTGGCATTCATGGTTCCCTCAATGAACTGTAACTCCCCAGTGTCAGCATCACTCATGCAGTCCCAGACCATGACACTCCCACCACCATGCTTGTCTGTAGGTTAGACACACTTGTCTTTGTACTCCTCACCTGGTTGCCACCCCGCTTGACATCATCTGAACCAAATAAGTTTATCTTGGTCTCATCAGACCACAAGACATGGTTCCAGTAAAACCTTTTCCTTAGTCTGCTTGTCAACAAACTGTTTGTAGGCTTTCTTGAGCATCATCTTTAGAAGAGGATTCCTTCTGTGACAACAGCCATGCAGACCAATTTTATGCAGTGTGCGGCGTATGGTCTGAGCACTGACAGGCTGACCCCCCCCCACCCCTGCAACCTCTGCAACAGTGCTGGCAGCATTCATATGTCTATTTCCCAAAGACAGCCTCTGGATATGACGCTGAGCACGTGCACTCAACCTCTTCGGTCGACCATGGTGATGTCTGTTCTGACTGGAACCTGTCCTGTTATATCGATGTATGGTCTTGGCCACCATGCTGCAGCTCAGTTTCAGGGTCCTGGTAATCTTCTTATAGCCTAGGCCATCTTTATGTAGGGCAACAATTCTTTTTTTAGATCCTCAGAGAGTTCTTTGCCATGAGGTGCCATGTTAAACTTCCAGTGACCAGTGAAAGCAATAACACCAAATTTAACACACCTGCTCTCCATTCACACTTGAGACCTTGTAAGACTAACGAGTCATGTGACATCGGAGAGGGAAAATGGCTAATCTAGCCCAATTTTGACATTTTCACTTAGGGATGTACTCACATTTGTTGCCAGTGGTTTAGACATTAATGGCTGTGTGTTGAGTTATTTTGAGGTGACAGCAAATTTACACTGTTATACAAGCCATACATTCACTACTTTACATAGTAGCAAAGTGTAATTTCTTCAGTGTTGTCACATAAAAAGATATAATAAAATATTTACAAATATGTGAGGGGTGTACTCACTGTGTGTATATTTCCATTGTTTCTATAGCTAAGCTTTTTATTATTTATTTATTTATTTGTATTATTATTATTATTATTATTATTATTATTATTATTATTTGAATTATTATTATGTAAATGCTAAATCTGTTACATTCCGTGAGATTATGTTATTAGATTAAATCTGAACTCCAGGCAGACATAAAAAGGCACAAATTAGTGAAGCTCTTTAATCATTATCATTAAAAATATTTTTTCCCATAAAAATGTTATTGAAGTTTTTCATGTACATCCATATATCAACAGCCATATACAAAGAGTACAGATGCCAACAGTAATACAAGAAAGAGAAAAAGAAATAGGCATAGAGTTAAAATGAAAAAGAGCCTTTCCCAAGGAGGGGTTCTAGCTTGAGATATGGGTCATAACGTAGTTCTAGTTGTTAACCATAAACACCATACATGGGGATTCCATGTTGGATCAAGGTAAGTACAACCTTTAGAGTCAATAAGGAAGGTGTCATCCCTTAGGGGTATTAAAATGCTAATGAATAATACAAATATACAGAAAAAGGCCAGTAAAATAACAGTTACATGCTTTATCAAGGGAATATGGACACTTATTGCAACAGGTCCTCTTGAATGGCAATCATCTCAGTGGTCATGGTTACACCCCAGGTGCGAGGAATTTTCAATGACTGCTTTGCCTAAAAAAAAAAATCATATTTTTTTCCCTTTTTTCCTTTTGCTGCAGGCTAAACATTCTAAATGTGCCCAATCAATGCTTAATTCTACCAGGTACTCAAACTATCATTATTATTTCAGCTCCTGGATGCTTGAATTGCAGGCAATACTCCAGCAGCTCAGACTATTAATTGGATTCTATCTGCATTGAGAAAAAATTTGACCTGAGGATATAGGACATGTAAAACAAGGTTTGAGATATTATCCGTGCATCTCGGGGGAGCAATATCTCTCCACTTGTAATTATTTGAGTTCCCAATAATACAGTATTCTAAAAGATGTTGTAAGAAATCCATGATGTCGAAGACTGCTTGCTAAAAGAAACTGGGACAAGTTCTTGTCTTTCTGACATAAGAAGCATCTACATTTTAACCAGAAGCGTCTGTGCCTAGGATTTTATTTTAGTTAAGTCAACTGAAGCAACAGAACATATACACATACAATGAGCTAGTTTCACAAAGACAAAGCTGTGGGATTGAGTGCTTAGGTAATTTTATTTAAATGAGAGTCACCAAAGCAATGACATAAAAAGAAACACTGGAAAGGAGATAAGGAATACGTATCATACCGTAGAGCTACATAAGAGGAATATTTTAAATTGGTTCACAATCACATTCACCCCAATATTTGCTCACCTGAGACTTTTACCTTGTACACATGGTTGGAAATTCCGACCAAAAAATCCGTCAGATTTTTTCTGATGAATTGGGTCTGAAACTGGTGTTGCATACACACGGTCGGACAAAGTTGTTGAAAAATCAGATCGTTCGGAACATGGTGACATTCGTTGCGTACGGCAGGACTACGTAGAGGCTAGTAGCCAAGCTTTGGTCTTGTAATTAGATCTGAGCATGCGTGGCACTTTGTCCGTTAGAATTCTCTACAAGCGATCGGAAAAAGTCTGATTGGATTTTTTTGGTTGGAAAATTTTAGATCCAGCTTTCAAATTTTTTCACTGATCTCTGCCATTACTAGTAAAAACCACCAAAATAAAGCTCTATTTGTGGGAAAAAAGGACATCGATTTTGTTTAGGAGCCACGTTGAATGACCAGGGAATTGTCAGTTAAATCGTCGCAGTGCCGAATCGCAAAAAAAACCAAATGGTCTGGGGCTGAAGTGGTTAAAGAGGAACTGTGGTCTGCTCACATAAATTGTAATAAAACATCTTTGCCATCCTGAAGCTTCGCTCCAACTATTTTGTATATTATTTTATATATACTGTGATTCTGTACTTGCCAAATATGCTGCAGAAATCTCCCTCCACTGAGTCTGGCTGCATCAATTTTAACTGTGGGCAGCTGAAGCAGCTGCCTGTTCACTTCCTGGATACACAGAGGCACGCCTCCAGCTCTGCAGCCCTGCAGCTCTCATTGGCCCTCTTATGACTCTCCCCTCCCTTCAAGGCAAACTCTCACGAGAGTGAGAGAGAACTGTGCATGATGTCATAAGCCTAGGCTAATGACCAGACAAGGAACAGGAAGTGGGCTGTATAAGGTATTTACTGGTATTTACTGGCAGAAAAAAAATGTTTTACTATACAAAGTTAAAACAACAAGGGCAGAAGATTTAATAGATGAAAAGATGAAAAAAATGCCTGAAGTTTTGCTTTAATTCCCAAACATTTAGGCGAACATCTTGCAACACAAATCCAGGCAGATTCTGAACTGCAAATCCACTTGCCAAATTGTGACAAGCAGTGATCAGGCTCTTAGCTGAGGGCCCAGTGAAATGTATTCGCTTAGACACTCTGAGGTTGATTTACTAAAAGCAAATAGGTTGTGGACTTTTTAAGGGAAGATGCACTTTGCAAGGTAAGTTGCAAGCAACAATGCTGACTTTTTTTTTATTTTCCTTGCATGTGATTAGGTATTCTTAGCAAAGTTAAACTACATTCATTAAAGGAGACGTATAGTCAAAGCGTGTTTGGCTATACTTCTCTTGAGGCTCACAGGAGTGCAGTTTGTTCTGCCCTCCTGTGACCCATTTTCAGCAGACAGCAGGTTGAAGCCCACTGTCCTCCACCGCCCATTTGTCCAGTGAGCACAGGGAGGGGGGGGGGGAGCAGACAGTGGTGACTGACAGTCCCCTGCTCTCTGTTCACGATTCTCAGTCTTAGACCCCTTTCACAATGGGGCACTTTGCAAGCCCTACATCACTAAAAATAGCACTTGCAAAGCACCCTGAAAGAGCTGCTGCTGCTCGGGGCTTTCACACTGGAGCGGTGTGATGGCAGGACGGTAAAAAATGTCCTACTAGCAGCATCTTTGGATCAGTGAAGGAGCGGTGTATACACTTCTCCTTCATCGCTCCTGCCCTTTGAAATCAATGGGGCAGCATGGCTATACCACCATCATAGCACTGCTGCAGTAGCACCTTGCGGTGGATTTAACCTTTTCTCGGCTGCTAGTGGGGGGGTAAAAGTTCCCCTCTAGCGGCCAAATAGCACCGCTAAATTGGCGGTAAAGCGCCGCCAAAAATAGCATCGTTTTACCGCCGATGCCGCCCCTGCCCCAGTGTGGTAGGGGTCTTAGAGCCAGCGGGGGACAGATCCTGCAATCAGACCAGTGCTACATCCACCTAGGTAAGTATGATTCATTAAAAAAACAAAAAAAATGAATTTCTCTTTTGAGCTCTGAGGAAAAATCCTTTAAAAGTCAACAACCCCTCCATTTTTTTCCCCCTATGCAAACTGGCAATAACTCAAGTATAACTAAAGGCAAAACATTTTTTTTTTTAGTTATGGATAAAGTGGATTAGTACACCTGTCAGTTTTTATAGCTGTCTGCATCTCCATTAAGGAGATTCACCCTCTCTATCTGTCCTGTTTACCATTATCATTAAAAGTAAAAGATAATCCCCCATTTTGGGTTGTCCCCAGAAAAGTAATAGAGGGGAAAACTTCCAATGGGGACACTAGTTTTGGTGACCTTGATCTGGAAGTCCCCAAGGAATTTCCCTAATTTGCAGGGATTTCCTCTCACTTCCTCTTTGACTATGGGACAGGAAGTGAAGGGAAATCTCCCCAATGGGACACAGATGATGGGAAAAAAATCAGAGATTGGGTTATAACCCTCCATTGCTCTATCCAAAATGAAAAAAAACAGATTTTGCCTATAGTTCTACTTTGAGTTCTGATGCTGCGTACACACGACCACACTTTCCGTCCCAATGAACTCTTTCCGACGGAGTTCCGACCGAATGGACTTGCCTACACACGATCACACCAAAGTCCGTTCGTTTCGAAAGCGATGACGTACGAATGATTTTCCTCGATAGGAATTGATTCAGTTGGAAAGATTTAAAATGTGTTCTATTTCTAGGTCAGTCAGACTTTAAATAAAAAAAAAAAAATCCGCTGAAGCCCACACACGATCGGAATATCCGATGAAATTATTCAGTTGAACCTTTTCTGCCGGAAAGTCCGGCCTTCTGTACGCGTCATGAGGGTTGGGTTAGTGCATATCATATCTTGAAAAGTTTTGCAAAAAGAACTCACTTTTACACCCCGACATCTTAAATTTACCTTCAAATTTTCAATTGAATTTGTTCTAGGGACAAACAGGACCTCTTAGGTCATGTACAGACTTGCTCTCAATTATATTCATATGTAAATGAATGCAACTTCTCAGTTTGGCGCGGTGGTGCCTATGCACTGCCAGTTCCAAGCGGTCTGAAAAATTTGACGAAAATATTTACTTCTAGCTAAACTGTTGTTCTGCCGTGTGAGTGTCAAGTGCCTGAACCGTCTCCATGTTACAAATGAAGTGAAGCCTCAGTTGTCAGCGCAAAGTGTCATAATAGGAGACAAGAGGGCCAAACACGCTCTGCTGAGACTTACTTTCCAGACACCATGGTTCTGTACAATTGAATTCACTCATGTATTGGTTAACATAAACAGTGTGGAGAGTATGACATGTCAAATTAGCAGCTTTGCAAATCTCCTGTTAATTGTCAGCCTAATTAAAAAATTGCTAATTATAATGTTTATAACTTCAAATAACTGTTCAGCTATAAAGAACTGCCTGTCAGGTGTAAACAGGGGGACTGAAGGGAAAAAATCAATCGACATCTGTTAATTTATCAGAGGCAGTACACTAAATTGAAAAATGGATTGCCTAATGCACTGTAAATCTGTTCTACGATAAAAGACCAATTCATTCGAACACCTGCTTTATAAATTGTAATGGGCATTTTTACCGCATAGCCCCAGGGCTCCTTTTGCTAGATTTAACCCCTCGTGTTTTGGGCTTTTAAGGAGGAATCCTATGTATTAAAATAGTAGGATCAATGTGTGTTGAAGTATAAACATCAACTGTGCAGTTTGGTTTCCTGTTTCAGCACAGAGCTGTTAATAACACATGTGATACTTTACGGAGTTAAGATAATATTTTGTAACAACTACATGCACAAATGGAATACATAAATAAGAGCTTGATTAGCCTACCAAAGGATTTGTAATTATTTTCATTCTGTAATCAGATTTACACAGCCCTGCCAGACAGTATAATCCTCCCTGGCATGGAAGGGGACCCAACATTTTGCTACAGTTTCACTTTCACTTAGGGCTCAGTTGCACTTGCTTCGGCTTCAACATGACTTCAGATACGGTTTGTTAAAGCTCTCTGAACCCCAGTCAAAGCTCCTGTTACTAAATAAAAAGGTTAACTTACAGTCCTGTTTACACCTTGCTTTTGCTTTGCTTTGGCTTCACTTTAATAATTATACCCCGTGTAGCTTCAGTGGTTCTTCAAAGTGTCTTCAAAGCATCCATAGAAGTCTATGGCAAAGCTTACTTGAAGCCCCACTGAAGCCCCACCGAAGCCTCATCGGACCCTCACAAAGCCTCACCAAAGCCCCACCAATGCCTCATTGAAGCTCCATGAAGCCTTATCGAAGCTCCATCGAAGCCTCATCAAAGCTTCACAAAGCAAAAGCAGGTGTAAACAGGACTGTAAGCTAACCATTATATTTAGTGACAGGAGCTTTGACTGGTGTTCAAAGAGCTTTAACAAAACCTGTCCGAAGCCATGTTTTGAAGCAAGTGTAAACTAGCTCAGATCTACTCACCACTCTGTGACTAGGCCAGAGTTTCTCAACCTTTTTTGGACAGTCTTGAGGCAGCCCATTCTAAAATGTAGAAAACAATTCTAAGCCCTTGTAAACACGGTCGGATATTCCGACAACAAAATCCGTTGGACAAAATCTTTTGTCTGAAACTTGTGTTGCATACACACGGTCGGACAAAGTTGTCGGAAAATCTGATAGTTCAGAATGTTATGACGTTATTTTGTTACGACGGGACTTCGTTCAGGCTAATAGCCAATAGCTTTGGTCTAGGAATTTGATCTGTGCATGCGTGGCACTTTGTCCGATCGGAATTCTCTACAAACGATAGGACAAAGTCCCATCGGACCATATTGTTGGAAAATGTTATAGCCCAGCTCTAAAACTTTTTCGGTCCGATATTCCGACGGAAACAGACCGATGGAGCCCACACATGGTCGGATTATCCAATAACACGGTCCGATCTGACATTTTCCGTTGGAATGTCTGACTGTGTGTACAAGGGCTAATAGTTGTACATAATGCAGCATCCAACACATAAGACACCCCATGTTAGAGGTGATTTTTTTCTTCCAAAGCAAATACACTTTTGCAAACAGGTACTGACTAGTATACCAATGTTTCTCTTCTCCCTCAATTTCTCTCCATCAGTCAGCTAATGTGACTGCAGTGCTGAGGGAGAGGAACACAAGAGGGTCAACCAAGGATGCTGTGGAGGCAACAGACATCCTTCTTATTAACTGATGGCATCATTGGTTGTTAGAATGTCCGTGTCTAGAAGGTTGTAATGGTGCATAGTGAAAGCCTGTGGCTCTGTATAACTAAAAGACAGACTTCATCCACCTACTGGCTTATATACAATTTTTGATAAATTTTTAGGCATTTTTCCAAAGCACCCTGGTTGAAAACGGATGGACTAGACAGTGAAAGGAGAAGCAGGCAATTTTTTATAGAAATATAGTACTTTTTTAGGTACATAATATGAAATGCAAAAATCTAACATTTTATAACTTTAATTTAGAACATATAAAAAGGTTTGTGTATATATACAGTACAGACCAAAAGTTTGGACACACCTTCTCATTCAAAGGGTTTTCTTTATTTTCATGACTATGGAAATTGTAGATTCACACTGAAGGCATCAAAACTATGAATTAACACATGTGGATTATATACTGAACAAAAAAATGTGAAACAACTGAAAATATGTCTTATATTCTAGGTTCTTCAAAGTAGTCACCTTTTGCTTTGATTACTGCTCTGCACACTCTTGGCATTCTGTTGATGAGCTTCAAGAGGTAGTCACCTGAAATGGCTTTCCAACAGTCTTGAAGGAGTTCCCAGAGATTCTTAGCACTTGTTGGCCCTTTTGCCTTCACTCTGCGGTCCAGCTCACCCCAAACCATCTCGGTGGGTTCAGGTCCGGTGACTGTGGAGGCCAGGTCATCTGGCGCAGCACCCTATCACTCTCCTTTTTGGTCAAATAGCCCTTGCACAGCCTGGAGGTGTGTTTGGGGTAATTGTCTTGTTGAAAAATAAATGATGGTCCAACTAAACGCAAACCGGATGGAATAGCATGCCGCTGCAAGATGCTGTGGTAGCCATGCTGGTTCAGTATGCCTTCAATTTTGAATAAATCCCCAACAGTGTCACCAGCAAAGCACCCCCACACCATCACACCTCCTCCTCCATGCTTCACGGTGGGAACCAGGCATCTAGAGTCCATCCGTTCACCTCTTCTGCGTCACAAAAAGACACGGTGGTTGGAACCAAAGATCTCAAACTTGAACTCATCAGACCAAAGCACAGATTTCCACTGGTCTAATGTCCATTCCTTGTGTTCTTTAGCCCAAACAAGTCTCTTCTGCTTGTTGCCTGTCCTCAACAGTGGTTTCCTAGCAGCTATTTTACCATGAAGGCCTGAATCACACAGTCTCCTCTTAACAGTTGTTCTAGAGATGTGTCTGCTGCTAGAACCCTGTGTGGCATTGACCTGTTCTCTAATCTGAGCTGCTGTTAACCTGCGATTTCTGAGGCTGGTGACTCGGACGAACTTATCGTCCGCAGCAGAGGTGACTCTTGGTCTTCCTTTCCTGGGGTGGTCCTCATATGAGACAGTTTCTTTGTAGCGCTTGATGGTTTTTGCCACTGCACTTGGGGACACTTTCAAAGTTTTCCCAATTGTTCGGACTGACTGACCTTCATTTCTTAAAGTAATGATGGCCACTCGTTTTTCTTTACTTAGCTGCTTTTTTCTTGCCATAATACAAATTCTAACAGTCTATTCATCAGCTGTGTACTGTATCCACCTCCTGCACAACACAACTGATGGTCCCAACCCCATTTATAAGGCTTGAAATCCCACTTATTAAACCTGACAGGGCACACCTGTGAAGTGAAAACCATTTCAGGTGACTACCTCTTGAAGCTCATCAACAGAATGCCAAGAGTGTGCGGAGCAGTAATCAAAGCAAAAGGTGGCTACTTTGAAGAACCTAGAATATAAGACATATTTTCAGTTGTTTCACACTTTTTTGTTCAGTATATAATTCCACATGTGTTAATTCATAGTTTTGAGGCCTTCAGTGTGAATCTACAATTTCCATAGTCATGAAAATAAAGAAAACTCTTTGAAAGAGAAGGTGTGTCCAAACTTTTGGTCTGTACTGTATATATATATATATATATATATATATATATATATATATATATATTAAAACCACATGTTTCAATGGGCAATTCCATTTCTAATCATATTTGTTAACAGCAGTTTATACTAGTTCAACAGCACATACTAAATTCATTGTTTTTCCAGGGGAATGTTAGTAAACACTGTTGATGAAATGCGTTGATTTCTGGTCTGTTGAACTTTCGAATCACCAAAGACATTATTTTGTACAGTAAACAACTGATGCCAAGTTACATTAACTAGACCTAGAAAAACAATGAATTGGTATTTACTGTTAAAGCAGAACTCCGGAATTTTCAAACAATCCGCCATTAGTACACCCTCCCACACAAAACACTAAACAGTTATTATATTTGTGATATTTCCTACCGTTTAAGAGATACGACTGATTGAATTTTCAGGAAGTTATCTTTGTGATTCAAAAAATGCAGCCTGTATTCTGGCAAGTAGGAGGTGTTAGAAGAGTGATTGCATCATATCCTCTTCTCTCTCTCTAGCTGTAATCAGACTACATTTCCCATAAATCCTTGGGTTGGGAGCGAATGTGGGAGGTACACTAAGTTTGTACATGTAAATGTGAACTCATCTACTTCAACATAAATCACACCCCTCATTCTGCAGCCAGCAAGCCATACATTACACATGGTATGATAGGTTACAGCCTTATAAATGCAAACCAGTGCAACGTGTCAGTGTCTACCAGAGCCAAATGCCAGGGACCACAAGTGCTGAATGTCAGGAACCAGAAGTGCCAAATGTCAGGGACCACCAGTGCAGATTATCAGTGCCCATCAGTGTTGTGTCAACAGTGCAGATTATCAGTACCTATCAGTACGGTGTCACCAGTGCAGATTATCAGTGCCCATCAGTGCCTTATCTGTGCCCATCATTGTGGTGTCACCAGTGCATTATCTGTGCCCATCATTGCGGTGTCACCAGTGCATTATCTGTGCCCATCATTGTGATGTCACCAGTGCCTTACCTGTGCCCTTCAGTGCGGTGTCACCAGTGCCTTATCTATGCCCATCATTGCGGTGTCACCAGTGCCGTATCTGTGCCCATCATTGCGGTGTCACCAGAGCCTTATCTGTGCCCACCAGTGCGGTGTCACCAGTGCCTTATCTTTGCCCATCATTGTGGTGTTACCAGTGTCTTATCTGTGCCCATCATGGCGGTGTCACCAGTGCCTTATTTGTGCCCATCATTGCGGTGTCACCAGAGCCTTATCTGTGCCCATCATTGCGGTGTCACCATTATCTGTGCCCATCAGTGCGGTGTCACCAGTGCCATATCTGTGCCCATCATTGCGGTGTCACCAGTGCCTTATCTGTGCCCATCAGTGCGGTGTAACCAGTGCCTTATCTGTGCCCATCATTGTGGTGTTACCGGTGTCTTATCTGTGCCCATCATTGCAGAGCGGGGATAGTTACAGATAATCAGGAGACAGAGCAGATCTCAGGTTGATAGGCCTGTATGTGCAAATGCCGCTAGTGGTACAGCCCCGCCTCCCTGCACTGTAATTGTGAAATTGTGTTATAATGTGTAGGGAGGGGGACCTGTACAACGAGCAGTGTTCCCACATACAGACCTGTCAGCCTGAGATGCACTCTGTCCTGATTATCTGTAACTCTCCCTGCACTGGAGAGAGAGATGGCGGGATGCCGGGTGGGCTGTGGAGGAGGGGGGGGGGGGGGGCAGAGTGCTAGCAGGGAGGAGGAAGAGGAAGAGGACACCACCTCTATGGGCGGCACAGACCGGGGGCTGTGAGACCTCCTCTGCCCACTACAGCGAACCAGGCAGAAGTACAACTCCCTGCACACTTTCAGAGGACTACAAGGGGGCATGTCAGACCACTGGCTGAGGTTACTGGAGGGATAGCAACCAGCGGTTTTGCAAACAGGAAATCACCAGGCAATAACGTTTTTTCAGCAAGTTCACCAGGTTATTGCCCATCAGAAGAACTCAGCTTAGAAGAACATGACTGACATAGTTGGTGAAGGTAGGAGATCAACAATAAGAACATGGAAAAAAAGTTTTTGCCCGGAGTTCTGCGTCAAACTGTGGTTAATAAATATGAGTAGGAATGGAATTACCAACTGAGAAGTGATTTTAATATGTATAATTCTTTTATATTATTTAGATTAGGTTAATGACATTTTAGATTATTTGTTCACTTTATAGGTACATAGGTAGTATAAGGTACTTAAGAATGTACCATCTAGTACTATGTTTTCAAAATGTATTATATAAGTGATGTTGATACATATAACTGTAAAAGTAGCTTGCTTTTGAGGTCCAATAAAATTAACTTACTATAAAGATAAAAGCCGGACACTGATGAAGTTAAAGCCAAAACCAAAAATGTACAGTACTGTATACCAGATTACTAGTCCTTAGTGTGGTGGTGGCATTCATTTTCATTTTTCAAGTTTCTGTATTTGCTTCTGTTGCAAATAACACACTTCCTGTCCCTGGGTGACTAAGTTACTCCTACATTGTATCTATGGAGGAAGTCATGGTTGTCACCCTAGACTGCTCTCCTGATATGAACTAAAAAACATGTCCGTATCTTTCATCCCCATTACATAGGGGGCAGGACAATTGGCCGTTTACTAGCTACAAAGGAAGTTATTCCTCAGTGCAGCTCAAAGGAAGTGACAAGGACATGGCATCTATGGCAAGATCAACAGGTTGTTCTTAATTTGGCAAAAATGTTCTTAGCTTGAAATGCAGCCACCAAATCTAAGGACTTATGTTAAAACATAATATATTATGAATATTGTGAATAGAATAAGAGAGGTTTATGATCCATGTTGGGTTTTTGCCATCTGTATCCCATTGGAGAAATTTCCCTTCACTTCCTGTCCCAAAGCACCAACAGGAAACAAGAAGAAATTCCTCCAAAGTGAGGAAAATACCTCTAATGCCCTGTACACACAGTCGGACTTTCCGGCGGAAAATCGGATCTTGTTGTCGGAAAATTTGATCGTGTGTGGGCTCCAACTGACTTTTTCCATCCGAATTTCCTACATACAAAAATTGAGAGCAGGATCTAAAATTTTCTGACAACAAAATCTGATCGTTTCAATTCCGATCGCGTGTAGACAATTCCGATGGACAAAGTGCCACGCATGCTCAGAATAAATTACGAGACAAAAGCTATTGGCTACTGGCCGGTTTATAGTCCTGTCGTATGTGTTCTACGTCACTGCGTTCTGAACGATCAGATTTTCCGACAACTTTGTGCAACAGTGTGTATGCAAGACAAGTTTGGGCCAAAATCCGTCAGAAAAAATCCGACTGATTTTGTCGTCAGAATGTCCGACCACGTGTACAGGGCATTAGGCATCACAACTAGTGTTTCCATTTGTAGATTTTCCCTCAATTCTTGTTGTGGTGACCACTCAAAATTTTGGATTTTCTTTTACATTCATTTTTGATGATAATGGTAAACAGAATGAATTGAGATATTAAATCTCCATAAAGGTGACACAGACAGCAATAAAAACCTTGTAGGTCGACTAAGCCCTCCCCACTTTCTTCAAAACTAGAAAACAAGTTTTGCCTTCAGTTATGCTTTAATTTCTCTTTATTGCCTTTGTAAGATGCAAGTCGGTGAAACTAGAGAGGACTAGAGTAGGCTCTCAGCATCATCATCCCATAATGACCAGCAGATCCCAGTCAAGAGTCCTCCTGCTTTAACCTTATCCAGGTTTATAGATACAGTATGTTTATTACCAGACATTCCAACATAACGCACTCATTGTGAAAAAATATTGCTCCTCAAATCTTAATGAACTCCTGCAGGAAACCTATTTAAAGGAATGTTTCTACAAAGGGCACATGCTTCAGAACTTTGTATCTCACCCTATAAGCCAATGAGGATGTAAAAACATCTTAGAGTAGTTTAAATGCAGGTGGGAAGCAGGTCAATTGCCAGTCGTATGTACCTGCAATAAATTCTGAATGATCTCAGAAGTATCTTAAACTAAGGTCAAAATCATGCTGAAAATGCCCATCAAAACCAGTCACGACACTACCCTTAACTATCAGATAATTTTTTGTCAGAAAAGTAAAGAGAAGCCCAAGACCAGATTATTATGTGCCTTATAGAGGTTGTGGTTAAATTGCTGGATATAAGTGAGCTCATCTATACAGATATGTTTACCCTGGAGGACACTAATTCATGTATCATAGATTGGAAGACTCTAAATAATGAATAAGAGATTGGAAAACTGAAATTCAGGGATCATAGTTTTGAAGACGCCAATTCATGGCTCATAGACTCGAAGACTCTAATTCATGGATCATAGATTGGAAGACTTAAGTTCATGTATAATAGATTTGAAGACTCTAATTCATGGATCATAGATTGGAAGACTATAATTCATGGATAACAGGTTATAAGACTCGAATTCATGGATCATAGAATAGAAGACTCTAATTCATGGATCGAAAATTGGAAGATTCTAATTTGTGGATCATACGTTGGAAGACCCTACTACATGGATAATAGATTGGAAGACTTTAATTGATCATAGATTGGAAGACTATAATTCAGGTATCATATGTTGGAAGACTCTACTTCATTGGTCATTCCTTGGAACATTATACGTCATGGGTCATGGAATGGAAGACTTTAACTCATGCATTATAGTTTTCATTTTTAAATACTCCTCGCTGCTATTTACACCCAACACTTTTTAACTTGTTTTAACTTTTCTTGAGAGTTTATTTGTTAAAATGAAGTCACCTTAGTAGTTAAACAGGATCCCAGTATCCTGAAATATGGATACATTTAGAGCCAGAAAAGATTTAGCAATATGGTAGAGAAGCGGAACAATGTTAAATGAAGTGAGGCAGTATAATATATCTCTTACATTACACAGCACAATTGTTTGACAGAAACGATTGTGAAATCAGATATGCAAAAATGAAAAACTATGGTCAGTAAGACTGAGGAATATTAGGCGAGAGGGATGACATTTTCCTTGGCAGTACAGAATCTGATTCACTATTACTAGAATCTTTGACTTAGTTTTGTTTTGGCACAAAAGGGGTAAAACTATAGTGTCCCCGTTCCTTGGGAAGGGTTTGTGTCTCTCTCCCTATAGCCTCTGCCTGTCTACAGTCCTACCAGTCCTCCGCCACAACCACTTATATAAAGATGATACCTATGGATCGCTTACCCTAAAAAAGCTCATTCAATTCTAATTGTCCAGACAGAATTTCACACAACAGGGATGACCTCTGTGATGAACTATGACTGCAGAAAAGGAGTAACTCAGGTTATTTCAGGCAGTGTTTTATTTTGGGAAAGAGTTTAGGGCTGTCTAAATGAGTGGGCACACCTGGGCACTGCCCAGGGGCCCCAGCTGCATGGGGGGCCCCTGCATGTTCCCCAAAGCAGCTGGTCCTTGAGCCCATGCTGCCCCATGATGACACTGAGAGTGATGGATACACAGGGGAGGGAGGCTGGCAGTGGTGCGCCGTGCTGTGCAGAATGATACCTATTTCACAGCCAGTAGGGAGGGGCAGGGCCGGAGCGCCAGTGATGCTCTCACTCCGCCCCATGCAGCTTGATTGCTTGGGACTCGAAGGCCATGGGGTAGGAGCTGGAGTAGGAGCTGCTGAATCAGCAGCACTGAGAACCCGCCTGTGGAAGTAGCATTGTGGATGGTGTCATGGTGAGCCCATCTGTCCAGCACTGTTTTCACTGAAGGGCTTGTAATGCCCAGAGGGATGCTCCCTTCTCCGTCCCTCCTTCTCCATTTCTCTTTCTGCCTAATTGATTGGTATAGGTGAGTCCAGTGCTGGAGGTGGGCACATAGCCAAAAGTTTACATGCACTGTATCTCCACTGGAAAAGGGGGTACTACAGAGGGGTCAGAGTGCTGGGGGGATATCTGGGGTGTAGGGGGGTCAGAGTGCTGGGAACATATCTAGGGTGTAGAGGGGTCATAGTGCTGGGGGGATATCTGGGGTGTAGAGGGGTCAGAGTGCTGGGGGAATATCTGGGGTGTAGAGGGGTCAGAGTGCTGGGGGGATATCTAGGGTGTAGTGGGGTCAGAGGGCTGGGGGGATATCTGGGTTGTAGAGAGGTCAGAGTGGTGGGGGAATATCTGGGGTGTAGAGGGTCAGAGTGCTGGGGGAATAGCTGGGGTGTAGATGGGTCAGAGTGCTGGGGAGGCATCAATCTAGCAGATATATTATATGCACAGGACAGCTTTGTTACTTTATGTATGTAGTATTTTCTCACTGTTTCTTCTCTGTACAGAATGATTGTTCATGTAGTTAATGCGGAGCTCCACCCAAAAGGGTCTCCTACATATTTGATGTCCGTTTACCTGCGCTGTCCCCCAGAGCATTACTTTGCCCACGGGCCCTTGATGTTATTAAGATGGCCCTAAACGTGGTGACAGAGCAAGTTTAGTGTTTTTTTACATCCATATACCTTCAAACAATGCACATTTGCAGTAATGTTTGCATTTTTGGGCCTTAATAGGGAGAAGCCTGAGGATGAGGGTGGATTTGCAGACATATTGGTGTTTATTTTTTATTTATTTTTATTTAATTTTTTACAGAAACAAAAAGAAATTAAACAAGTGTGAACATTGTCTGTCATACAGTTGACAGAGTACCGTATATACTCGAGTATAAGCCGAGATTTTCAGCCTCTTTTTTGAGGCTGAAAGTGCCCCCTCGGCTTATACTCGAGTCACCGCTGTCTGACTGCTCGATCAGCGTATCGAGCAGACAGACGGCGGACATTAAAATTCAAAAGCCGCGCCTCCTTCTCCGACTCCGCCTGTGATAGGCGGAACACTGAATTTCCCAGCAGTCAGTGTTCCGCCTATCACGGACATCCGTTCATTCTCATACTACGGACGAGTATGAGAGGATGTCCGTGATAGGCGGAACACAGGCTGCTGGGAAATTCAGTGTTCCGCCTATCACAGGCGGAGGACGGAGGCGCGGCTTTTGAATTGTAGAATGGCCGCCGAGAAGAGCGGCGATCCTGGAGCGGCGATCCATCGGCACGACACGGGACGGAGGAGGCACGGGACGGAGGAGGCACGGGACAGAGGAGGCACGGGACAGAGGAGGCACGGGACAGAGGAGGCTCGGGACGACGGCGGCTCGGGACGGAGGCTTGGGACACAGGTAGGCTGGACACACACACAAGGCTGCACGGACACACACACACACACACACACACACACACACACACACACACACACACACACACACACACAGGGATGGATGGATGGATGGATGGATACACACACACACACACACACACACACAGGGATGGATGGATGGATGGATGGATACACACACACACACACACACACACACACACACACAGGGATGGATGGATGGATGGATGGATACACACACACACACACACACACACACACACAGGGATGGATGGATGGATGAATACACACACACACACACACACACACACACACAGGGATGGATGGATGGATGGATACACACACAGGGATGGATGGACGGACACACACACAGGGATGGATGGATGGATGGATGGATGGACACACACACAGGGATGGATGGACGGACACACACACAGGGATGGACGGACACACAGGGATGGACAGCCATGTCTCACCCTCGGCTTATACACGAGTCAATAAGTTTTCCAGTTTTTTGGGGGTAAATTGGGGGCCTCGGCTTATATTCGGGTCGGCCTATACTCGAGTATATACGGTAAGTTGAATCATTCAGTTGAATACAAATGACAGATTGCGGTAGCAAAAGAGTGAACATTGAAAAGAATTCAATTGCTAAATTACCAGGTAACAGGTGTTATCTACTCTCTCCCAGACACCCCTATGGGATCAAACTGTGTCATAGAGGGGAGACAACACACCACCGACTGTCATTGTCATCACTTCTGATGTAGCTAGAAAAGTGATGTAGAAACAAAAAAACAAAAAAATAAATAAAAAGAAGATGCACCGGTTGGTAGAACAGTCAGTATAACAAATTACCCCTTGTTATGTTGTCACCATAAACATCCATAGGCAATTGCAATGGGTATTTATGTGGGCAGGAAGGTGCACTTGCAAGCTGGGAGGTGAGAGGAAGTGTGAAAAGGATAGTCACCCTATGTTAGTCATCATATAAGAGAAATAAAAAGTATATACAAATGTATGGACTGGGTTATTAGTTCATGGTGAACAATTTATCATTCTTTGACTGTACATCTTGGGTTGGATAGCCAGCCATCCCATTTAGTGCTAAATGGTTTGATCTTGAGGTTGGTGATTGCTAACAGTTTCTCCATCTCACATTGGTGGTTTAGAGTAAATATAACATCAGTGGGAGATGGGGATTCGGCTGTGTTACAAAGCCTTGTGATAGTTATTTTTGCTGCTAACAAAAGTTGTGTAATCACTACTCTTAATGTGGGTGAGAATCTGTGTATTGTTAGGTGTAATAATGCAAAGTTCAGGGTTGGGATCTATATATCGGTCACATATGTCTGACAAGATCTTGTTCCAGAAGGATCGTATGGATTTGCATGACAACAGGATATGGTACAATGTGCCTTAATTCTCCGCATTTCCTCCAGCATAGGGCTGTGTGGTCAGGGTAGTTCTTAGAAAGTTTGTAGGGGGTAAGGTACCAGGAGTGTACTACTTTTTGAAAATGTTCCCAATGGTTTAAAAATCAGAAAGATGAGTATGTGGTGGAAAATGCTACTTTCCAGTTGCTATCTGGAAAGGCCCTACTCAGGGTTTTTTCCCATTTAATAATATTAGTAGTTTTGGAGAAGGAGTTTTGGGCATTATAGATGTGGCAGAATAGGGAAATGTCTTTGATAGGTATTAGTAGGGTCCTGGAAGAAAGTGTATATCAAGGCTGGTAGTTCCAAGTAGAAAGGTAGGGGGTGTTTATTCAGGAAGGTTTGAATTTGTAAATAGAGAAAATGTGCAGAGGGGGAGATTAAATCGAGAGACCAAATAATCAAAATTGTGGAGGGATGTGTTATTTTTTTTTTTATCAATTAACAAAATGGAAAGTAAATGAACAGAAGAGATATCCAAGTCAAATCAATATTTGGTGTGACCACCCTTTGCCTTCAAAACAGCATCAATTCTTCTAGGTATACACACAGTTTTTGAAGGAACTCATGAGGTAGGTTGTTTCAAACATCTTGGAGACCTAACCACAGATCTTCTGTGGATGTAGGCTGCCTCAAACCCTTCTGTCTCTTCCTGACCAAATCTCCAACTCTATTTGCAGAAATGAAGCCCCAACTTGTAAGGAATATTCACTATGTTTCACTCATTATTGTACCGCTTTCGAGCCCTTTAATGAACAAACTGCCTCCTACTGCAGACAAAAATTTCAAATTTTGACTCTTTAGTACAGAGCACCTGCTGCCAATTACTTGCACCCCGGTTTCTATGTTTTCATGTATAGTTGAGCCACTTGTTTTCAAGATGGAGGTATGGATTCTTTCATGAAGACCACTTCTGGCCAGACATCTCTGGACAGTAGATGGGTGTACCTGGCTCCCACCGGTTTCCGGCAGTTCTGAGCTGATGGTACTGCTGGACATCTTTCGATGTCAAAGTGGATGTAACCCTCACATATATCCAGTGAGGTGAACAGCATCAGATGATACACAGGGATGAAACACATCTCCCTACATAAGTTTTACATGTATATCTACTCTCTCCAGCTTCATACTGTATATATACTGTTTAGAAAGTGTATGTCCTGTTTGAATTTTCTCTGCCTGATTCACCTGTGGGTGTGGATTTGTGCCATACACTATGAAATAGCTGAATGGAGGAAAGGCACACATCCCCTCTCCACATACAATAGGCAGAAAAAAGAAGAGACAATGCAGAGCTGTGCTGTGAATAGACAAGCTCTCTGCTAATCTATTTATAGCAACCCCCCCGACACAAAATTCAGCCTGGTTTTATCACAGTTCACAAGGAACTTGTCAGAAGTTATCATTCTGATAACAGAGGAACAGAGCAGAAGAAAGCCACAGGACTTAGGGCTTTGAAGAGAGATAAGAAAACATTACAAATATATGTGCCCAGCTCAAATTTCATGAGTCAGGCTTACATCCACTTTAACTACTTGCCGACCAGCGCACGACGATGTACGTCAACAGAATGGCACGGGCAGGCAAATGGGCATACATGTACGTCCCTTTAAATTTGCCGCCCTGCCATGCGCTGGTCGGGACCCCCGTGAGTCTGGTCGCGGGACCCGCGGACTCGATCGCCGTGGGCATCCCCACGATCGTCTCTTGGAGCGGCCGAATGGAGAAGTGCCGTTGTAAACAACATTTCTCCATTCTGCCTAGCAACTAGTGAAGCTGATCTCTGCTCCATGTGATTGGAGCAGAGATCAGTGTTCACTAAATGAAAGCCCAACCCCCCCACAGTTAGTAACACGCCCCTAGGAACACTTAACCCCTACACTGCCACCCACTGGTTAACCCCTTCACTGCCAGTGTCATTTACACTGGAATCACTGCATTTATATAGCAGTGATTACTGTATAAATGACAATGGTCCCAAAAATGTGTCAAAAATGTCCGATGGGTCCCCCACAATGTCGCAGTCACAATAAAAATCGCTGATCGCCGCCATTACTAGTAAAAAAAAAAAATTATTAATAAAAATGCTATAAAACTATCCCTATTTTGTAAACGCTATAACTTTTGCGCAAACCAATCAATAATCGCTTATTGCGATTTTTTTTTACCAAAAATATGTAGAAGAATACGTATCGGCCTAAACTGAGGGAAAAAAATGTTTTTTATATATTTTTGGGGGATATTTATTATAACAAAAAGTGAAAAATAATGCGTTTTTTTCAAAATTGTCGCTCTATTTTTGTTTATAGCGCAAAAAATAAAA
Organism: Lithobates pipiens; assembly: GCF_037356315.1. NCBI lineage: Eukaryota > Metazoa > Chordata > Amphibia > Anura > Ranidae > Lithobates > Lithobates pipiens. The sequence continues at coordinate 101,672,676 of NW_027507764.1, read as the reverse complement.
ACCGCAGGGGTGATCAAATACCACCAAAAGAAAGCTCTATTTGTGGGAAAAAAAGGACGTCAATTTTGTTTGGGAGCCACGTCGCATGACCACGCAATTGTCAGTTAAAGCGACGCAGTGCCGAATCGCAAAAAGTGGTCTGGTCTTTGACCAGCAAATTGGTCCGGTCTGAAAGTGGTTAAGCATGATGTATCTGTCATCTGCTGCTTTAAGTTTCCTTGGCTGATCACTGTGTCTATGATCCTCAACGCTGCCCAAGTCTTTATGCTTTTTCAAAAGAGCATGGAGAGCACAATTGAAAACCCCAGTATGTTTTGAAATTTTTGCCTGGGAGAGACCTCCTTGATGCATATATAACTACCCTGTGTCTTGTTGCTGTGCTCAGTTTTATCATGGTGTATGACCTTTGACATGAAACTGTCTTCCACAACCTCACATTAGTATCAGAGTTTGGCTGTTCCTTGACAAGTTTTAAGCCACCTACACAGCTGTCTCTATTTCAGTTAATGACTGTGTTTCAAAACTACATATTAACTTGATGATTATTAACACTTGATTGGTATAATTGGTTATTCATACACCTGACTATGATTCTACAAAATCGCTGACTTTGTGCAAGTGTACAAATTGTGCAAGTGTAAGCATTGATGCTAATTTGACACCAAAAAGTAGTCCCACCAAATATTGATCTGAGTTATATTTTTCTTCTGTTCACTTACTCCATTTACTTACTGCATTTTGCAAATTGTCAAAAATAAACAAATTAAATATATATTTTTTAAAGCATGCTTACTTTACGAGAGAGAGAGAGAGAGAGAGAGAGAGAGAGGGGGGGAGAAGAGAGAGAGAGTACTCTTCCTTGAACATTTTTTATTTTTTATACTGTGCTGTGAAATTAACTATAATCCAATTTGTGTTACAGTGGTAGTAAAGGTTAAAAAATAAAAACTCCCACGCATGCGCATGGCCATGGCACAGAGCTCTGAAGGAACAGCACAGGTATGCTGTTCCTTAAGAGGACATGCGCCAGTGACATCACCAGCTGCTGCCCCATAGAATATCTACTAAATGGTGCCCGTTTAGGAGTTATGCCCCATACACACGGTCGGAAATTCCGACGGAAAAAGTCTGATCGGATTATGTTGTCGGAAAATCCTATCGTGTGTTGGCTCTATCAGACTTTTTCTGTTGGAATTTCATCTAAAATTTTCCGACAACAAAATCCGATCAGACTTTTTCCGATCGTGTGGAGAGAATTTCCGATGCACAAAGTGCCACGCAAGCTCAGAAAAAATTTGGAGATGAAAGCTATTGGTTACTGGCCTCTATGTAGTCCCGTTGTACTTGTTTTTTTTGTCGGATTTTCTGACAACTTTGTCTGACTGTGTGTATGCAAGACAAGTTTCAGCCAAAATCTGTTGGAAAAAATCAGACGGATTTTGTGGTCGGAATGTCCGACCGTGTGTATGTGGCATTATTTATTTAATCTACAGGTAAGCTTTATTATACCTGTAGGTAAAAATATAAATACAGCATTTACTACCACTTTAATGCTCTATCATTCTCTGTACACCAGCCAAATCCTGAAATCAGCCTGACAATGGGAATGTTTTTACTTCCTATGGGAATTTAAAAGGGTCAGAGTAAGTGATTAACCTGGATTCCAATGTTTAACTCTTGCAGTTGAAACTTTATCATATTTCATACAATATGATTGGGAGTTGATGTTAAAGCAGCATTATAGTTCATACAAAGGTTAGTATTTTTTCCTGGGCATAGCTAAAATTGCCAAGAAAAACAGTTCCAGGGTTACAGACTAAAATTTCCAGTTATAGACTAAAATTTCCGGTTACAGCAGCCATATTGAAAGTGGGACACTAGGTCAATCACAGAAAAATGTAAAGATTTTACAGTGGGCATTAAAGAGGAAGTAAACCCTGATGAGTTTACTTCCTCTTTTTTTCCCTGCAAAGGTAAAGCATAATGGACTACTATGCATCGCATAGTAGCCCATTATGTGTCACTTACCTGACACAGGAGCCAGCGAAGTCGCCGCTGTCCCCTGTAGTCCGCCGCATCCATCTTGCTTGGGGCGTCTCGCAGCTCCGCCGAATGACAGCGGCGAAGACAGCGGTGCCCGTTTTCGGGCAAATATCTCCTAAACCATATAGGTTTAGGAGATATTTCTTGGACCTACAGGTAAGCCTTAATCTAGGCTTACCTGTAGGTCAAAGTCGTTTGTAAGGGTTTACTTCCTCTTTAAAAACAGGTTTATCTTTGTTGACCAAAATGTTTTAGTCTACCAAAAAAAAAAAAAAAAAGTATATATAGAATATATATATATATATATATATATATATATATATATATATATATATATATATATAGATATATATTCTGTATATATGGGTTAAATAAAAACAACATAAATTAAAACACATGAATCAGGGTAGTAATTATAGAATCCACTGCAAGGTATATATAGCTAAAGCATGTGGCCCTTTACAGCTTGTATAAATAGAAGCATTCGATCAGACATGTCTACGTTTTCATGTTCCCCTGAGGATCTTCTCTTATGCTCTTTCAAATTCAGTAAACAATACTTTATGTCTTTTGCACAGATAGTGGATAATTACCGTAGACTTCCAAACATGCTGCTTTCAGTCACTCTCTTATAGTAAGCTTCCTTCATTATGACAGCCAAAGAGCGTCTAGGGATCTGAAGTTTATCATCCAGCTCCTCCTGGGCTCAGTGACTTGAAAAGGTCATTTTCTTTAACAATATGGCTGAGCGACAAAACTATTCGCATATAGCCCTATAATCTTTGTAATCATGAAGGGTTTCCAAAATATTGCTGATATACTAGATAAATTATGTGATGTGTATGTCAGCACAAGATTGGGTTTGGTTTACTAAAGGGAAATAGACTGTTCTCTTTTCAAGGGAATTTTCACTTAGCTTAGGGAGGCTGGGGAAAACTCACTTTGCAAAGAATACCCTATTATGTACAAGGAAAATTAAGAAAAAATAATTTATTTGCACATGATTGGATAATGAAAGTTAGCAGAGCTTCAACTCATTCACTAATATAAAGGTCAATTATATTTGCCTTTAGTAACACAACCCCTTTACCAAACTGATAAGATGCATGTAGGAGCTCATGCCCCTGAACACTGCTCTAAAATGTGCCCGTAAATGACACAATGGGGGAGATTTAATAAAACTGGTGCACACAGAATCTTTTGCAGCTGTGCATAGTAACCAATCTGCTTATAGGTTTTAGCCCAGGTTCACACTGATGAGGGTTAGAAATTATGCTGAGCTCATACAATTTAAAACCGGAACTGCAGTCCAGCTTCGGGGGCGATTTTGTGGGTTCATGCACAGATGTCTCTTCAAATCCCCCCCCCCCCCCCCCGAAGTCGCCAAAAGTAGAACAGAAACTACTTTTGGGGATCGGTGAGGCGCCAAAAAGTTTTCGGATGGTGCTATTGCTGGCAATAGCTGCTGATTTGGCATGCCATGTGAACGTGGGCTTATTGTCAAAGCTTAATTGAACAAGCTGAAGTTAGAAGGTTATGGTTACTAAGCACAGCTGCACTGGATTCTGTGTACTCCAATTTTAGTAAATCCCCCCCCCCCCAAATGTGCATACTAGAGCTGCTTTCAGAGGCAATACAAAATACCCCACCCCTGATGACTTTAAATGCGGCATTTTTTTTTGCCCATGTGCACAAGGCCTAATTCCCTAAACTTGAAATCTGATTACCACATTCTTGATATTTTTAATACCCAATTCAAGCCACAGAAATATATTCAGATAGACACTGTACTGAAAAACTTTATTATCTTAGGCCCCATACACACGATCAGATTTTCTGCTGATTTTTGTCTTCAGATTTACCAAAATCATGTAGTTCAAGGGGCTGCCTGATTGCATACACATTCAAACTCCTAAATTTTATCTCATATTATTTGTTTTGGTAAATCTGAAGGAAAAAATCTTCAGAAAATCTGATAGTGTGTATGGGGCTTTAGTCTTACTTCCTTCTTTATAGCAGTTGCCCAGCAGGCAGCAGAAGTTGACCACTCTGTCCAATACACTGACCAGGTCAAATACACCCCTCCCTTACTCTGCAGTAGCATGGCTTTTTGGAGTGATCACAACCAGTAAAATAACAGAACAGATGTTTGGATTAAGAGTGGCTTAAGTAAAGCTAATTTGTCCTGAATTAATGAATGCCAAGTTCATTGCCCAGCCCTGTCTGGTTTCTCACTACTGAAACGAACTCTGCCTCTCTACTCACTAACCAAAGAAGTAAAAAATACCTAGGTTGGCACCAAGCTGGCCTGGGTAGAGCTAACATAAGGTTAAGGATCCTCACTCTGCCCCCACATACAGTAACAGTGTTTGATCCTGGTGATTAACTACATGGGCACTTAACACTGCATCATGAGATAAGGTAAAGAGAGCCTAATTTTCCCCCATACCAATACGTATGGGGGTCTGGGGTTATAAATGGAACCATCACTTTGCCTTTAATGGACAAAGATCAGGTTCACTTAATTTATGTAATGGTTATAAATTCTTCTAGAACTCTAACTCTTGATGGCAATGTTAATTTATTGCTGAAGCCAAGACAGGAAGAGTCAATAAGGTCTTAAAACAAAGCATGACTTGTCACAGCAAGGTTTTTCCGCCCCACCAACCACTATTTAACTTTAGCTGTGGAGGTAGAGGCTGGGGTTGTATGTATGCCATGACCATGATGCTTTGCTTTATGGCTGCAGCAGGAATATAACCTGCTGTCACTTCAAGTGAATGGGGCATCTCCCTATGCACCCCACAACCGTGTGCAATGTACATGGTTGCAGCGCACTAGAGTGGGATTGAAGGAGGTAAATCAGATGATGAGGAGGCGAGACATGACCTCCTCATAGTCTGCCCTCTGAACCACACTCTGAATGCTAATTGATCTTCAGAGAGCAAAGCTTGTGTAATAAGCCCTAAAAAAAAATGTTTTTACATTTTATTTTAGGTATAATGTGTGAATGGGAATATGTAACAAACACATAGTGATGTTCTCTCAAATTTGACCTAAAACGGGGAAATATACTTTAAGTCCACCTCCAGCCAAACAATTGTTTTTTTCTTTTTTTATTGCTGTATATCACTTTATAGAGGGGTTTCTCCTGTGACACCGGGAACAGAGGAGAACAAGGACACCAAAAAATGAGGGAACACGGTCTAGAAGTATTGCCATAATGACTTATGGGAAAGATTGGGAATCATTAAATTTAAGGCCGAAGCCCAGGCCGTTTGTAACATCATCTGCCCCTTCTCCATGCCTTGTACAATTAGAGAATGTCTTGATAAAAAATTCAAGTTTCTGAATGGTATCAACGCTCAGCATGCATCCCCTGTATTCCATATACAGATGGCATTACAGTGGTGGCCGCCCCCCCCTAATCTCCATGCACCGCCCTCTAATCTCCATGCACCGCCCCCTAATCTCCATGCAGGGCGCTAAACACACAGGGGTCTTTAAGTTTATTCTTTTTGTTTTTAAGCACATGATTGGAGCCCGAGGCTCTAATTGGCTTCAAAAAGTTGGGCTCAGGGCGCAGAGCCCCGAACCCACCCACTTGTGACATTAGCAAATTAATATACAGAAGGCAGATCTTAAGATCGGATGAGCTGGAAACAGAAGACGAGGAAGCCGCACCCTGGATGGGGTAAGTGCAGACCTGACAGGGAGGTTTGTTTGCCCCCCCCAGAAAAAATGTAGCACCAGCTGCCATTGGATAGCAATTTGCTTGAGCGGCACCTGGAAGAGACTAGAGCTGACTATATATAACAGAGGCTACTACAGTGAATTTCTGCATGCCCAGCCGCCTTCTGCATATGAGATATGTAGAAATACATGTAATTGAGCTGATAATTCCTGAAGATCTGCTTTCAATGCATTTTTAAAAGCAACTAGTGTAAGTATCAGAGTTTGCAGTCCCCATTCAGTAGAGCTCAGAATAAGAGACAGGGAAGCAGCACAAGGGGCCAGTCAATTGAGCTGCAATCCTCAGGTACTAACAAGAAGCATGCTGAAAGGGGAGAGAGCAGAACAACAGCAAGATGAGCTCATCAGTGTATTGCTTCCCGTTCACTTCAAATTCACAGGCTGGGGGCAGGGACAAGACCTATTACTTTATTGCAGTAGACAATTATCATATCTCCAAGGTGGCTGTGCTGTGCCATGTCTCAGGAATACATGGATTGAAATACAAATCCTTTGGCAGGTTAAACAGTTTTTTATGTGCATTTCATCTGTGTTCATCATCCGTTCATCAGCTGTTCACTAAATGTTGGGTTTAAATTCTCAGACTGGCTGGCAAAGAATTAGTAAGTAGGTTCCTTATAGCCCAAAAAACACCAGTCAGACATGTCTGCTTTAACTATCTAGAGCATAAGAGCAAGGAAACCTCAAAAATATATTTTTAAAACGATTCAGAGCTTTCTGATAAAACGCAATATCTAATAGAGGTTGGAAGCTGAATCACTCTCAAGGATGTCACACACAGGACTGGAAGATAATTGGCCAGCATGAGAATACCCTTGTTGCCTCTCCACAACCCAGTCAATTACTTATTTTTCAGTCTTCATTACCCGCATCAAGTATGATACATCTGAAGAAGTACTTAGCACTGTTTCTAGGTCTTGTCATCTATGACTTTGAATTTTTATACAGGGGGAAATTTAGGGAAATAAAGAAAAAAAGCAATTTAATAAGCCACTTACCACCACACATGGCTCATGCAGACCAAATGATAATACAAGTACCTAGAATAACTAATGTAGTAAAAGCATACTGAACATTCCATAATTACACATATGATATGCTACAGCTAATACAATACAAGCCTCTGTTCATTTGAAATTAGGCTTGAGCAAAGCAAGATCATCCTTGAAGCTGGAAAGAGGATTTTTAGGTTAATAGAAAATTGTCACCCTTGCTTTAAACCCTTCAGTCTAATAAAAGGCCACCCACCATCTCCTCATAAGTAATAACTAGAGCCACCGCTGGAATCATAGGTATGGCAGGATGGTTTTGTTTGACATGCATTGCCCGCTCATGTGCTCCTTGCTGCAAAGGCCAGTTATAGGTGGAGCAGTGGCCATTTGTTTGTACTGTTGGAATATTGGTGAGGGGACGCACTGGACAGTTTTTCTGCCATTGTGCCATATGTTGGGTGTCTAGTGTGCCCTGTGCCTTTAAGGAGGGATGGGCTCTCTCCAGGCTCACCCACCCTCTGCTTATCCATTATAATGCATATGCTTCTACTATGGAGATTCTCAGGATTTAGAGTTAGGACTGCAGATAACACTGGAGTGCCGTGAAGTGGCTCTGCAGCTTATGCATGTATTTGCAAATGTGTGCAAACAAAACCCGTTTTTAATGCATACTGTTAGACAGGATAATTTGATTGCTTGCAGACTGGTCGGTAAGTTAACCGGGGGAATTTTCTTTGTTTTTGTTTGACATGTGTCCCCCTTCCATGTGCTCCTTGCTGCTAAGGCCATATATAGGTGGGGGCAGTGGCCATTTGTTTGTTATGACAGGATGGTGCACCTGAAGAGAAAAGTGTATTATGGTTGTGCCATAGATCTAGGAAGGAGTTGCTGCCCACATCCCTAACTTAGATATAAAATAGAACAATTTCCTCTATGGGACTTTAGAAGGCAGAAACTCCTTGACAATCAAAGTGTGTTGGAAATATATTTGTATTTTTATTGGAAAAGTTAAAACTGAGAATATAACTTTGATAAAAAGTCGAAATTGGATGCATATATATTTTACAGGTGAAATGTCAAACAGAAACACATGTATGTACAAACAACCACTTGTTCACATGGTCAGAGAATCCGTTGGAATGTGTCCTATCGGACCGTGTTGTCGGATAATCCGACTGTGTGTGGTATGCATCGGACTGATTCCGTCCGAATATCCGTCGAACCCAATTTTCCAACATGTTGGAAATATTTCCCGACCAACTGGTTCGATCGGAAATACTCCGATCATGTGTAGAGAATTTTGATCGGACCAAGTGCCACGCATGCTCAGATCAAATTCCTACATCAAAGCTATTGGCTACTAGCCTGAACGTAGTCCCATCGTAACGAAATTACGTCATCACGTTCTGAATGATCGAATTTTTCGACAACTTAGTCCGACCGTGTGTATGCAACAGTTTCGGACAAGATCCGACGGACAAAACCCGACGGATTTGGTTGTCGAAATCTCTGACCATGTGTACAGGGGCTAAGGGTCCATGGACACTGGCCTTAAAAAACACCAGTTCCCTTGGCAGAAAAAATAAATAAATTTAGAGCATTTTTGTACACGCGTTTAGGAGCATTTAGCATTTTTTCTGCTGGAAAACTCCTCTTAAAACACAAACCATGTTTTTTTTCCTGTCTCTAAATGCTGAACTTAAAATATGCCTCTACACAACCTAATATGCATGGACACCTAGGATAAAATCGAGCTGCTTCTAAAGGCAAAACTCCTGTAGAAGCAGCATTTTTTTTATGCCAGTGTGCATGGAACCTCAATATGACCATTTCTTAGTGACAAATTCACAAGGTTTTTTTTGTGTAGTTCCTAAAACATACTGATCACAATGATCACAGTGTACAGCAGACATCATGAAGCCACAGACTCCAATAAAAATAAAACTGTGGGGCTTTTATGGCTCCAATAAAAATAGAAACTCTGCAGTAAAGAGGGTATTTATCTGTAGGGGCTGTATCTTTGCAGGACAATTCTCTAATGTGGTGACACCAGTACACTGTCCATTTTCCTTATGGGAGGGTAGAAATGAAGAGCAATGGGAATGTGGATGCCACCACTGCTGTTGCATATTACATAAAGACATAAGATCCAGTCTATCCCAATAAACGCCATAACTGCACTAATCTATTTCAAATATCTTGTGCAAACTATATAAAAACTTAAGTAAGACTCAGCATAATAAAAAGAATCTTTGAAGTTCCACAATACAAATCACAGTAGTTTTCCTGATATGCCTGAACGATGCATTTAAAAAATTCTCCATCTTCGTATCAATCATATTATGTCCTTCACTAAAGTTTATGAAGCATTGCGGTACACCATTTCTGCAATTACACACAGAGCAGGAATCAATGTTTAAAACAGCCAAGTATATAAACCATTTAGACACAGGGTAATAACAGTGCAAGACTGATTTTCTACTATAGCAAAGCTGTATTTGCTGTGTATTCTGTACTGGAACAGTACAGGAGAAGATAATTTAAAAAAATGAGGGCAAAAGTCTCCGTGTTGTCCACAGCAACCTCACAATCAACTACTAAAGTTTGATTGGTTGTTTTGGACAAATCAAATTTTTCTTACGATTTATTCATATAAGGCACATCTCAACTGCAAAGTGAAACCAAATAAAAGAATAATGATAAATACCCGGCAAAGCATCCGAATGTCAAATTTAAATACTTAGATGGTAACTTTTTTTTTTCTGCCAAAAGATGCGTAATAAATATTGTACAACCTATTTTATGATCCAAGCACCACTCAAGATTGCATGACCGATCCTCGACCTTCATTGCAACAGTAGTTGACCATGGTAAAGGACAAACCCTTGCCTAATACTACTCTTCACCCTCTTCCCCCCCAAAAGCATGTCCACTGTTAGTGCAGGTGCATCCAGTAGAGTTCTGTTTCTCAACCAATGTGCCATGGCGCCCTTGGTTGCCATTTGAATCTCCCCAAGGTGCTGCAACTACAAGACCCTGGTTGTCCTGGATAAAAGATGGATGAGAGAACTCCATGATCTGGGTGGGGTCCTGTGGTGATAGGGGGGACTCCAATGTGATGGGGGCATTTGATTATGCGATGGTTGGACTTTGTAGTGTTAGAGGGCCTTTCAAGTATACAGGGTACTTTGATGTAAAGGCAGATTTCTGACATGATGGGGGCCTCTGACATGAAGGTTCTGATGCAATGGGGGACCTCACATGTGAATGGGGAACTTAAGATGTGAAGTTAATTTCATCAAGGCTGCCACCCAGGTAGTCCCAAGCTCAGATTTGCATACTTTAAAAGGGTGACATCTCTGAAAATAGGTTGAGAAATATTGCAGTAGTGCTGCCCCTTCCTCTTCCACTCTAAGGGGTTTATTTACTAAAACTGTAGAGTGCAAAATCTGGATCAACTTCCAGTTTTTTTTTTTTGGGGGGGGGGGTTGTCAAAGCTTAATTGAACAAGCTGAAGTTAGAAGCTGATTGGCTATCATGCACAGCTGCACCAGTTTTTGTACCCTTTCTACAAAAAAAACACTGTACATTAATCGCATTAAAAATATATTCAGGGGATCATTTACAACAGAGAGTTGATATAGCTACCAGCTATTGATATACACCACAGGCCATTCATAAATTGCTAACCATAGTGTGGAGTTTGACATTTTTATGGGTATTTCTTTTATTTTCAAGTTAACAAATGCATACTGACGCCACAAAATTTGACCTGAGTACCTGGATTTAAAAAACCTTCATCCATGAACCCAAAACAGGAATAAAAAGCATTTTCCCATTTCCATTTACCAGAAGTTTAACTTGCCTATGAGATATTGTGATGGAAGTGCTTGCCTATACGGTCATGGAAAATAAATTGCCTTTGTCACCGCAAGCAGACTTTGCATTTGCCTGATGGCTTCTTGACATCCTCATATCAAAATGCTGATGTGGCATTCAGGTGACATTTTTTTTCTTCAATAGTTGGACAGTCAACATAACATAACACATATACTATCAGTCTTCGTAGGTAAATGTGATGCGACTTCAGGAATCCTTGCTGAACTGTATGTTTGTATGTCATAGTGATATGATTGACATTTTTATCTTTTTTTTATCCATTCTTCATATTAAGGTGGATATTTTAGTTTATGCAATTTAATTTGAATGAAGTTAACTGTTTATTACTGCAGAACTTCAGGCAGCCATATGCAGATACTTTGTGTTAACTATCTTATGAAAGGAAAAACAAATAAATAAAATAAAACATTTACTAATGTCTAGTCAATTAAAGAGCAATTCAGATTTTTATGAGTAACTGCATTTTGCATATTCTTCTTTGCCTTAAAGTGTTACTAAACCCAGAACCTGCATTCACTATATCTGGTCTTCCACAGTACACAGAATATGAAAATGCAATTGTTTTAGTAACTCTAAACTGCTAAATACTTTTTTTTCATCAACAGTATATTCCAGTCTTATGACTTCTATCATTTGCTATTAAAGCTTGTAGGAGGAGTTGTCATTCTCCCCTGACCCTCCGTCTGGACATGTCTGGGTGCTGATTGGCCCTGTGATGATCACATGCACTTTCCCAAAAACAAAGAACAATTCTCTAGCAAAACACACCAAACTGAGCATGTGCAGCTTGTCCCTGAGCTCTGCATTATCAGGAATTATTAGGGGACAGTGGAAGAAGAGGAGGATCCGAGGGAACAGGATTACACAGCCTTTATATACAATGCAGGGGATTAACTTCTTAGGTTCCACAGTGAGTATAACAAGCATGCTTTACTGCATATTCAGACCGATTTTACTGTTGTGGGTTTAGTAACACTTTAAATCGGTATTGATCACAAAACCAAAAAAAAAGCCATATATTGTAGTTTACCAATCATGAGATGTGGTGGCTGCATTTGTTTTCTTTTTTTTTAAGGATTTGTTTCCCCTCTGTTTATACCTGGTGATCTGGCTAGTAACACACTTACTGTATTAGATTGCCCCACTCTTGATAAAGGAGCACAGGGGTACATTTGGACAGCAGCAGTGCCGTTATGTTGGAAGGGGAGTGTTAGATGGACTAGCAGATTTTAACTAACAAATTGAAGCTGAACACCAGCTAATAGTTCACAAGAAGTTACAGTAACAATGTTGTTGCTTTTAGGATAAACATTTTAAATAAATAAATAAAAGCTGATCATTATAACCGCCCCCCGGTCAGTGATAAATGGTTTGTCACTTCCCTGTAATTAAGAGCTTGTTCTTTTAAAAAACAACAGACTTACTAGCGGGATTACCAGATGAAATTAGAAGAAGAAAGAAACAAAGAAACCCCTAATAATGCATCATACCTAAGAATTGGTAAGCTGCAATATAAATATAAATGTTTGCTTTTGGGTTTAATATTGAACTTGAGGCAGATAATAAAGAAACACATTAATGGAGCTCTGTATTTGTTAATAAATCCCAAATGTATTTTTTAGTGTAGCTAATGTAGGTACCTCTCACAATCCCCTATACAACAGCACAACTGATTAGAAATTGAAGGGGTAGGTTTGGAAGACAATTAGGTGTGCTACATGCAAATGTACTTACGAGGGTCATGAATCTTATGATGTTAGGCAAAGAGAGCATAGAGAGCAGAAGGATGTCCCTATCAGCCGGTGGATAGTCTTTCACTGCCCAATGAGAAGGCTGGGATCAAGAAAGGACATCGCCTTGTGCTGTTGGCTGTGGTTTAGGTTTAAATACTATTTTTTCTGATCAAAATTCTTTATTTTTTTTTTAACATTAGCAAAGGGGACAGTAGTTACAATCAATGTGAAGTGCCCCTTGAGCCTCTGGATGCAGTTTTAGTTGGAATAATTGTTCTGATCCCCCACCCCTGCATGCATAATCTAATATGCACTCATCAAGACTGCAGACTGTTCCCACCTACTTCGTTCATAGAAGCTGTACTATAGTTTCCATGAATTAAAAACGATCTATGAGTGGAGGAGGCAGAACTTTTATTCGTCTTCCATTCATAGTGTTTTTTTTATTGTTGGAAGCTATAGCAAAGTGGTACCAGCTGTCAGAATATTCGATCAGTGCCTGCATCTGATTGTATGAAGGTGCTGTACGACTGACAATTTTCCCCCTTTACTCCTCAATTTGTCAAATGAAGCATGTCGGGCAGAGTGGTGCTGACAGGGCCACCCACTGATCAAAGTTCACTCAGTAAATGGCCAGCTTAGGTCTTTCTTATGATCTGTAATTGCTATGCACTTCCTGCAACTAAAAACTAGCCATAGACAATGCAATTTTCCTGCAATGACAGGTTGCAGGAAATAAAATCGCTCAATACCCCCTATCAACACAGCTAGTATTGATGGGGCAACCTCTTCTAGGGCGCTATTGTGTTCTCCCAGCAGGGGGGCAGGGGGAGCCATCCCAGCTAGGAGAAGTAATAGTTATTATTGCTAGTGGCTATAGCCACTGGCAATAATTGAATGAAAAATCTGACAGGCTGGTTGTACCCAAGTTGATGGATTGATCAATGTGGATACAATCAGCTTGCCCATGCATGGTTCGAATCTTGCCAGTCCCTGTTGAACCGGCTGAAATTTGAACTGTCTATGGCCCACTTAAGCTGGTTTCAGAGAGCTAAAATGAGGCAGAGATACAGTACTGGCACCACAGCTTTGGCATGATCTATTTTATAACTGAAATCAATCAATGTTTGGTCAGGAGTGACTTGCAATACTTTGGAAAGTGACACATAGGGGTTAATTTACTAAAGGCAAATTGAATGTGCACTTTGCAAAGTGAAGTTGCATTCTGCAAGAACAGTTGCTCCGGAGATTAGTAATTGAGCAGAAGCTCTGCTGACCTCCATCATCCAATCATGTGTAAGCAAAAATTCGGTTTTTTTTTAATTTTCCTTGCATGTAATTGGGTATTCTTTGCAAAGTGCAGCTTTACCTCATTTACTAAGCTCTGGAGCAATTGCACTTTGTAAAGTGCACAGTTTAGTTGCTTTAGTAAATCAACCCTATAGTCTTTCGGGTGTAATTCATTTTGTTGTCATCCCGCCACTTCAAATGTTCGCTACAATATAGTAATTTTTGCAGCGCTGTAGGTTTTAATAACTTTATAGTACATGCTGGAGCTCCTTTTAATTAAACATTGTTAACGTATGTTTAAAAACTCCAAAGCTGCTGAAATACATTTACATACCCTTGCCTCTTTAGGGTTTTTGCAGCCTTTCCGACTAGGTAATAGCTGTATTTATTTTTGGACTGGGTCCCGTTACAGGAAGAATTTCATACAGGTCTTCTTGATACAGAACACTTTCCCAAGACTTGGCAATTTATTTTTGCAATTTTGCTGCACTTTTTTTTCATTGCTTATCAGGATATTGTTCTCTGCCGATGCTTAGCCAGCTGTTAGTTTCCATTAGTTGAACTGAAATGAATGACACTAATATGAAAGCATAAAACATTCACCTAGTTTTATTGGATAAAGAAAGCGGGACTTATAGGGTCTATTAGGTTTTCTAATTTATTTTGACTGTTAAAGAATGATATTTCATAGTTTGCAAAGAAATTATAGCTAATGTGTAATTTACTGTGAAAGAAGGAAAAAAAAGAGAAATATGAGTCTTGCCAGGTTTTTTTCACAACTCCCCAGCTTAACCTATCTTTTTGCTCTACTAAAAAACAACATAATGACTTCAAAATCTAGCTTCAATTTAAAGCATTTCCCATAATTACCTCCCGCTTCTGTGCTTAAGGAAGAATCAATTCATTACTGCTACTTACTTTAGCTGACTTAAAGGAAAAAAAAAATCTCAGGTTAACTTTACCAGGTCATTGAGTGGACTAAGCTGAAAAGGGTTTTAAAGTGTTATTAAACCACTTAAAGTGGTAGTAAACCCATCATGTTAATTTTCTGCCATTTCAAGCATTGCAAAGCATCAAACTGATTGCTTTGTGCAAAATTCTTCCTACCTGCTTTATTTCCATGAAATCTGTCCTTTTCTTTGTACTTACATCATCAGCGCATGTGCACCTCTTCCGATTTTTTCGGCAGCAGAAGAGCATGCTGGAAAAATCGGAAGGCCTGTGCTGACATGCCGGGGCTATGTCATTTGCCTTGCCCCGCGTCAGCTCAGAGATTCTGCAAGACTCAGTTTACATTGACAGTCTGAGTCCCAGTACATCACAGGTGTAGATAGAACTGGCAAGCACGGGACTAAGCAGCGAAAATGAGGCTTGGCTTAATGATTACTGCGCATTCACAAGATTATGGACAGGGAGAAGGAGAAATTGCAGAAGTTCGGACACTAAAGGCAATACTTAATATGGCAGTGGCTGCACTTGGAAAAGAGCAGAGGCTTAAACTAGGAAAATAAAAGTAAGAAACATCCAATGTGGCTTTAGTTTGCAGTGCAATGTTTTAAAATCATTAAGACTATTCCTTCTTTGAAATTTAGGTGCAGATGGTCTGAGTTTACTACCACTTTAAGGACCGAACCTCTTTCTGAGATTTGGTGTTTACAAGTTAAAAACTGTTTTTTTTTTTGCTCGAAAATTACTCAAGCATTATATATATATATTTTTTAACACCCTAGAGAATAAAATGGCAGTCGTTGCAATACTTTCTATCATACCACCGGTCTTACAAGTGTACTTTTTTTGGAAAAAAATACACTTTTTTGCATTTTTAGTTAGCCAAATGTTTTTGTAAATTGTGAAAGATAATGTTACAGTGAGTAAATTGATACCCAACACGTCATGCTTCAAAATTGCACTCGCTCGTGGAAAGGCGACAAACTTTTATCCTCAAAAATCTACATAGGCAATGTTTAAAAAATTCTAAAGATTGCAAGTTTTGATTTACAGAGGAGGTCTAGGGCTAGAATTATTTCTCCCGCTCTACCGATCATGGTGATTTCTAACATGTGTGGTTTAAACACCATTTTCATATGTGGGCGCCGCTCAGGTGTGCATTCGCTTCTGCACGCAAGCTCGGCGGGACAGGGTGCACTTAAAAAAATAATTTATTTTACCTTTTATTTTTTATTTTTACACTTCTTTTAAAAAAATAATTGTCACTTTTCTTCCTATTACAAGGAATGTAAACATTCCCTGTAATAGAAAAAAAGTATGACAGAACCTCTTAAATATGAGATCTGGGGTCAAAAAGACCTCAGATCTCATATTTACACTAAAATGCAATAAAAAAAATGAAATGTAATTAAAAAAAAAAAATAATGTAAGAGCTATGGGACGGAAGTGACGTTTTGACATCACTTCCGCCCTGCAATGATATGGAGACAGGGGGGGGGCATCATTCCCTTACTCATCTCCATACCAAGCCAGGGAGCAGACATGATCGCCTCCACCGCTACCGTAAGCGGTGGAGGGCACCGGAGAGAGGTGGGAGAGGGGCCCTTTCCTGTCGCCGATAAAAGTAATTTTGCAGAGAATCTGCCGCAGAGACCACATTTATCTGAAAGCGGACCACCAGCTGAAGAAGAGGATACCGGGCTTATGGCAGCTAGCTGCTGTAATAACAACAATATCCCTCTTCAAAGTAGCAACGTAAAACGACGGTGGGCAGTCCGTAAGTGGTTAAACCCTTGAAGACAAAGTATATATGTAAAAGCATAATTTACATTTCTCAGGTTGCTGTTGTGTTTTTCTCTGTGTACTCTCTTTTCTGGCAGAATTCTACTTCCAAATTGATGCCTCCTATACTCCCTCCTACATTGCCATTTGGGGTCCACCTGGAGCCCTGCAATGTAAATATTTACCAGCACACCATGGATCTTCAGGATTAGTCCAAACATTTTTTTATTGAAGAAAGATCACATCACAAACAGAGAAGTGCAACATTTTAGAACCATGCAGGGCACCTTCGTCAGGCATGTGATCACATGCCTGAGGAAGGGGCCCTGTGTGGCTCTGAAACATTGCCCTTCTCTAGTAATATTTATCCACAACATCTCCCAGGAAATATACAAAGACTATTCCTGGTTTCATTCTGAACTATGCATGTTAATTGAAAGAGCTGGTCACCTTGGCCTCTAGAGACGGACAGTCTGCTACTTCTGGGAGCTCCTGCTATTGTGTAGAGGTGTCCTGTGTTTATATTTATGATAATGAGTATTGTGTCCTCTGAACTAAAAGACGGCAAGTCTGCCCTGAAAGGTCAGGCCTCTGAGTCACCTGGGCTGGTTAAATGATTAATAAATTAGCTCATGTTAATTTATGTTTCTGGTTACAGTTGTATTGTTAGGATAATATGATCAGGAGGTGGGAATGTTCTTCTTCCTCTCTGTATAAAAGCTTGTATTTCTTGTCCAATAAAGGATTCCATGTTGCAGTTTTGCAACTGAGCTACTCTTGCCTGGTTTTTAGTTACAAATTGTGGCTGTAATATCTGATTCAGGCTGGAGGAGGCTGTATACTGATGGAAGTACTCAAACAGAGTGTGAGAGGGTTCTGTTACACCAACATTACGGACAGCTAAAGAAGATAATTGGTGTCATGCTGCTGGCTCTGCCAATTGGCTGTGGTCCTGCATCTTTGTAGGCTCCATCAAATGGAAGGCCAATCAGCCACAGCTCAAGGAACTCCTGGTGACCTCTGGAGGAACCCTGGTTTAGATTGGCTGGTTTAGGCTGTGAACAGTGTGTGTAGTGGAGAGACAACAAAGCATCTGCAGTCCGCTAAAGCAAATAGTGTCTGTTGCAAACTAGAGTGCCCTTGGCAATCAACCACGGAAACATCTTTTTTGTGCCTGTAACTGCAAACTGCTCACCTTTCTTTAAAAATTTAAGTCACATAGCCTAATCCCTCCTATTGCAAACTCCTGGCTGTCTGTAACAATAAGAAAGGGATGTTTCGTAGCAAAGAATCATGTGATAAGAAGACTAGTCAAGCACAGCAGCACATGTGAGGATCTTCCAATGGTCACTGGATTATATATAACTCAGACTTAAATTTCTGTGTCTTGTAACAGTATTACTTCATTACACTCATTTTGACCCCTTCTCACCAGTCCATGCCCCTGAACAAATTCATGATCTAATTTTCAGAAAGATGGACACCAGTTAACCAATCTACCAGCATGCTTTGCTTATGGGAGGGATTGGAGCACTTGGAAGATAGCCACACAAACACAAAATGTACATACAAAGCCCTACGCAGATGATGACCTTGGTGGGAATGAACCCAAGGATCCCAGTTGTGTAAGGCAGATATACTAATTACTTAGCAATCATGCTTATTCAATGGGGATAACAGTGTGCTTTACAGATTAGTGTTGTTGCCCTCTGCTCGGAATAAAATAGGACAATTGCAATTTGAGCACAGAGACAAAGCCTCCAGTGAATCCAGGGTGTAACAATTAACACAGTCTAAGCCATCCTAAAGCTCTCATGAAGAGAAGCTGAACTTGTTATTGCACTGAACTCTGCCCGTTCGGTGGTGGCCGCCTTGCCGTAAGAGATGCAGTGCTTACCCACTACTAAACCTGATTGCCAACCACTAAGCCAATCCACAGCACATTACTGGCCTTACAAAAATAGAGATGTTGACATTTAAATACATTTAGCCTCAGGCACTCTAACATTTATATAATGTTACATTCATTCTTCCATTAGCCTTTATCCTTCCTCTAAAAGATTTACACTACAATTGTTAATTATTTTAATCCTCCACCATGTCAGGTTTGCGCTAGGAAAGGAATTAATCTCGCCATAGCACAAAGCAGATCTGTGTCTTCCAGCGACTGCAAGAATTTCTCTTCGCATACTCCTTGTAAAAGAACACTTGAATTCATTACATTTATAAAAAGCAGGAGAAAGCGGGAGAGAAGGAGAGAGAAAGTGAACAGAAACATATCAATCACCCTCAGGAAAAGGCTTGTCAGGGATTGTGGATTTCCCTCTAGTGGGCTAATTTTCAGCTGCTTATTACACATAAAGTACCGTGATAGGCTATGCTAAAGCATGATACCTAGAGCACTGTGTGAGAGCTGGGATGGAATGAATCTTCTCTTTTGTCTCATAATAAGCTCACAGCATCGGTTCATCATTGCATCTATATTATAAATTAGAAGACAAATGAATGGAAAGCTGGGGGAGAGGTGACCATTGATTAGCATATGGAAGAATCAGCATATTGCAATTTTTTTTTTAATTGTCCAAGCCAGCGATTCTGAACCTATTTTCGGTTGTCACGCCCTTTAGGCACTTCAGTCTAAAATGTAATAAATGTAAATGTTACGTTGTATTTATTAACAAGAAACCTGAGTCTGGGACGATGCACATAACCAAATTGAAGAAATTAACTTCACATCAAAAGCTACCCATTCACATCTGAGGACCCTATCACATTGGAGCCCCCATTCTTGTCAGAGGGCCCCATCATGTCAGAGGTCCGCATTCGTGTCACAGTCCCTCCATCACATCAAAATCCCCCTTATATATCAGAGGCCCCTGTCAGCACAGAGTCCCACTTCACAGAGTCAAAGTCTCTCATCACATTATATTTTCTCCACATCAGACCCCCCTATACATGAAAGCCTACCATCACATCAGAGTACCCTCATCACTACCTAAATACCATCCTGAAGTTTATTGAAGAGATCATATCACAGCATATAGTAGTGATGTTTGGAGGCCATGCAGGACCCCTTCTTCAGACATGTAGCTGTGCTGCCCCCAAAATTTTGCTACTATATGCTGTGGTGTGATTTCTTCAATAAACATCTGGATGCAATTTTAAGGATCCTTAGTGTGCTGATGATATATACCTTAACCATATGATGACACTTGTTCCCAGCTGGTGGTTGCTGCAGTTGCCATACGGCCATGGCCAAGAATGTGTGCATTGGTAAATATTTCACTGGACTCATCACCACAGAGTTTTTCCTGGATCACAGAGACCACTCATCCATCTCCTATTCAGGGAAAACTGGATCTTGTGATGCCCCCGGAGAGCCAAAATGGCACCCCAAGGGTGTTGCAGCAGTCTGGTGGAAAAACACTGGTCCAATCTGTAGAGAATCATACAAGAACAAATGTCTGGAATCCCATAGTGGTTGATTTTATTCTGGTCAGACGGATCAACACACTGAATAACTATAATCTGCAGTTCTCATCATTTGTCCATGCGTAGAGGTGACCCCTTAGTAAATACTGCTGTCAATAAGACATGTGTAGGAAGATTGCAACCCAACAGTCTACCCTGGTAGGTAGATCCATATAGTTGTAAAAAAGTTGTTATAGTTAGACATTATGCTGCTCTAGACACACCTGAATAATTTTGCCTGTTTGTAAGGAACACCCCTTGTGTCATGTAATTCATTTAGTAACAACAAATTCTAGAATATGCTATTGGAGGCTGAAAGAACTACTTTTCAACTAAAGCAAATAGGAGAAAGGGAAAATGGTTTTCTGAACTCTAAAGAGCCTTCTGACTCCCATCAACATCAACTTCTACCCTCTTTCTCCTAAAGTCATCTTGCTGAATTCTGGCACAAATGTTCAGAGGTGGCCACAAGATGGAAATACAAATTCTGAGACATAGTGCTGCCCCATATTTAACCTTGCTGGCCAAAGCAATGGGCCATGGGTGCCCCTATGGTAAATAAAGCCCTGGTTACCATATATAGTGTGGTAAATAGCACCACACTATATATGATGGAGGCCACACAATAGCAAAAGGGAGTTTTCCATCTATTCAAAGAGGTGTAAGAAACTAGTTAAATATGGCTGCATTGGATTATTTAGAAAACACACATATGTTGATTTGGCATTCTACTTGTTGCACAGGTGTAGCCGGCAGTTTAATGAATGAAATTATGCTTTGTAGTGTATTGCCATGTAATGAATCAGTAGAATTGTGATGCAGAGGTGGACCTAGCATATATTTTTTTTTAAATAAGTGCACGCTAAGTATTCTAAGTAATGCGTAAGGAGCTAATTTTGTCCAGCTCCTGGTGAGCTGGCTGAAATTTGAGGCATGCGTGGCCTTGTTGGCACCTTCCCGTATGACATCTATCGGTCTGAAAACTAAAGGTGTCAGGTGGAAATTTGTTCACTGTGCAGGGGCTGCATCTAACCATCTGCAGCCACTCTTTGGGTTATCTGACAGCCACAGTAGCCAACTCACCGAATACAAAAGCTGTCTGACTCATCCATCCATGATGGTTAGCATGGGGCTGAATGATAGAAAGCTAACAGTGTATGGGCAGCATAACACTTCCAGGAATTTATTAATATTAATATTTCTCACATAGATCAGAGTAGTGCTTCTGAAATGGAGTTGATTTACGAAAACTGGAGAGTACAAAATCTGGTGCAACTGTGCATGATAGCCAATCAGCTTCTAACTTCAACTAGTTCAATTAAGCTTTGACAAAATAACCTGGAAGCTGATTGGTTTCTATGCAGAGCTGAACCAGATTTTTCACGCTACAGTTTTAGTAAATAAACCCAATGCTGTCATTTGCTTTTCTCATCAGAAGCAATATTGTCATTAGAGATGGGTCAAACACCCCCAGAACAGCCAAACATCGCAAAAAGTTCGGACCTGAACACCGAACCCCATTGAAGTCTATGGGACCCAAACTCGACAAATCAAAAGTCCCTATTTTGAGGGCTTATATGCAAGTTATTGGCCATAAAAAGGGTATTGGGGCCCAGGTACAGGTACCAGATATTTTAAACAAAATTGTTTTTTAAAAGAGCAGTTATTTTAATGATGTTTTAAGTGAAACAAAAAATCATTTAAATATAGGGCCTGGGGGGGTCCCCTTAGTCTGCCTGTAAAGTGGTGCATCTGTAGCATGTATACAATATGCTGTAGCAAAAATTACATTTCTAAACAACAACAAAAAAATGCATTTAAATGTATTAGCTATTGCCGAACATCCCACCAAACACTCAGAAAATGTGGGTTTTCAGCAAACACTTGAACGACTGATGTTTGGGTCGAACTTTTGCTCGGCCCAAACCGTTCGTCCAACACTAATTGTCATGTTTGGTAACCCAGGGCTCAGCATCTACTTTCTGGAATGATATGCTGGCTAGGAAATTATGTAATAATGTAAATCCCGTGGTTCTTGCCTATGTTTTAAGTTTGACAGACACAAATCGACCCCTGTTGCAGTCCCCTCACCTACAACAAGGCAGTGTTATCACTGGGGGAGAGAAGACTTAGGAAATGCTTCTTCCTGTCTGTAGCAGGCTGATAAACTCATCTCAGCCTAGGCAAAGTCACCTGGAGTTCGAGGAGTGTTTTTTTATTATAAAAGTTTTTTTTTGTTTGTTTTTTTGAAAGGTTAATAGGTAGATTAACTAGTACTCCACCAAAGAAAAAAAAATTCAGGGGGAGACAATGCTCAATATAAAAAAAATAGCCACCAGACTGCATAAATACACTGCATTTAGAATCAAAGTGCGATGTGCTACTCCTGTCTTTCTGTAGCTCAGTATCCTTTGTTATCCCTCTGCCAATTCCGTCAAACAGTTCCCTAATCTGCATACATTTCCCCACCATCCATCCCTTTTGATCCAGCCTCTTCCCTACACCAGTTCGGCTTTCATTGGGGTTTTTTGAAGTTTAAAATGAATTGCCTGCTAATATAGGTATGAAAAGTATTCAGTTGCAAATTGCTCAATCACATTTCTCTTTAGCCTTTTTGCTGCCTTCCTACTCTATGGAAGGAAAGAATGTACATGACAAGCTTATGGATTTAGATAGTTTTAACAGCAATTTAAAACCTTTGTCTACTTCCTTTACTACCTTGTAAGAAAGTCAGTCTATATTCCAGGAACAATAGGGGGAACTTTTCTGATTGTCTCTACTCCTGAATTGTAGGTTTAATGGAACATTTTCAATGGTGCAGTGAATCAAAAATCTGATAGTAGGTTTAAAATAGTTTATTCGCCAATCAATAGTTTGTTTAGAAAAATGATTACGGGAATGTTGGGTGCAAAATCAATGACAAGATCTAAGAGGCAGTATGAAGAATGGTGGGCTTCAATGAGTTTTTGCCTTTCTAATGTATGTTGAAGGGGTTATTTTATAGTTTTATTGGAAATGCATGTGTTTGCAGGCATGTACATTGCTATGCTACAAACTACTTTGATTGATATGATTAAATTGATATTTAAAGTGTATCTAAGCACAAGTGAAAAATTTAATATTGTATTTCAAGTGTATCTAACCCAATGGGAAAAAAAATATATATTGCAGCTTACTAGTCCTTAACTGTCCTGCTTCCATAGAAATGCAGCATTGTCACCCCAGGAAAGGAAGTGTGTTAGGACTACAGATTACCAGAACATGCTGACCGATAACTGTGCAGCAAGCATGTTATTAGCTTACAGGATTTTTGGCAGGATCACCAGTTATTATTTCAATTTGATTAGATATACCAAAATATTTTTACCAAAAAGCTTACCTCCCAACTTTTTGAGATGAGAACGAGGGACACCTATAAGCAAAAGTATGCAGGCATAGGACACACCCCTTACCACACCCCATTAAAGGAGAATTATACAAAAATAATTATTAGTTAGACCCACAAGTATTTTTTTTTTTACCACTACTATTCCCTTTATACTGGCTTCTGAAATGTATAAATGCAACTTAGAAACTGGATAAAAGGTTTATCACTGGGAAACACTTTTTGAAAGATAAATAGTGTATTTTATATACAACTATATAGGTCAGACCAAAATGAGGGACAAATGAGGAGGAAAGAGGGACTTTGTTCCAAATCAGGGACAGTCCCTCGAAATTAGGGCTAAGCAAAAGGAAGCAAATAAGAGAAGTGTATTGTTAAAGTTTACATACAGAGGTATAAAAATCTAATAGCAAAGTGAATCCAGACTATAATTAAAAGTAAATGTTACATTCAATACAAGAAATCAACAGAATTATATAATAGTTACTATCACCACGTTTTTAAATCTGCTTTTTACATTTTCTGGTTCATCCCAACCTCCTTAATTCATATTCTAATCAACGAAATCTTTGCATTTGTATTACATACAGTACTTAGTATTGTCATCACTGAGACTCTGTGCTTCTCTACACAATGCAGGTAGACCATGGCAGGTGGGTGGGGTTATACATAACATTTTTTAAATCAGCAGACTGCCCAGGGTAATGTTAATGTGAAATGCTAATCTTCCATGATTGAAAGAACTGAAATCCAATGAGTGGGCAGACCAAGGACAGGACATATTTGTCTTGATGGTGTCAGGTCCTGAGAGATGGCTGGAGCATGGGGGAGAAGACGCTGCAGGGAGAGGTCTAGCAGCATGGAGGACACTGTAGCCAAATAACATTTTTGTCCTTTTTCCCCACAAATAGAGCTTTCTTTTGGTTGTATTTCATCACCTCTGTATTTTTTATTTTGTGCACTATAAACAAACAAACAAAAAATAAGAAATCTTTGTACTTTGTGCTAGAAAACACTTCAAATAATAAAAAAAAAAATGGAAAAAAATAAATACATTTCTTGATCACTTTAGGCCAATATGTATTCTGCTACATATTTTTGGAAAAAAAAAATTCCCAATAGACATAGATTGATTGATTGCCGCAAAAGTTATAGCGGCTATAAACTATAGAATATTTTCATTTTTTTAAATAGTTTTTACTAGTAATGGTGCCTATAAGAGGCTTATAATGGGATTGCGATATTGCGGCGGATATTCGGACACTAACTAACACTTTTGACACTTTTTGGTGACCAGTAACACTACTACAGTGTTCAGTGCTAAAAATATGCACTGTCACTGTGCTAATGACACTGGCTGGGAAGGGGTTAACATCAGGGGCAATAAAAAAGGGTTAACTTGACCAGTGTTTTTCTAAACTGTTGGAGGTGCTTTTACTAGGGGAAGACATGTATCCTAGTCCCTGCTTTGCACAGACACAGGATCCATGCCTTCCTTCCTGTCAGAACGACAATCTGCCTTGTTTACATTGGCAGATGGCAGTTCTGTCTCTGTGGCTGATAAACGGCGGGCGCTGGCGGACATCGAGTCTGCGGTACCCGCTGATCAGCTCCCGCTGTGCGTAATCGCATTCGCCTTCCCATACCAGGAAGTGCAGAATCATATATATATATATATATATATATATATATGTGGTTCTGCACACAGCGGCCGCCCTGTAGCAGTAAAAATCCTAGAGGGTGGTCGAGTTAAAGGAGAACTGTACATTTGCTGAAAATCATTCACACTGAGCGGGTAATTCAAAGAAAACGTTAAGAGAGAATAGTTCCTCTTTAACTATATGATATAGGCCAATCCAAATACTATACATATTACTGTACTTTGTATTTTATATACATAACCAACATGCTTATACATAAACATAAGCATATTGGTTACTTGATATAAAATACACAGTACAATTTAATAGAATAATAGAATGCATTAAGATAAAAAACAACTTTCTGCCTTTACAACCCCTTTAACTCACAAGGTTTTAGATACATCAGATTTTAGTCTATCAAATAAAAAAAGGTCACAGCGTTCCCTAAGAAGTATACATAAAGTGTATCTCAATATGCAAAAATAAATGCAATACCATCACTGCAAAAGATGTAAAAAGTAAAAAGTAAAATCCATTCTGTATCTAAAGGTAAGTTTTGGGAATATGAAGAATTTCTTGGCCACCAGGAAGAAAAGCCTGCACGATAAAATAATTTGCTGCACATGCTGGCAGGGTTCACCTTCCCCCCAGGATGATGAAAAGCCGTTTTTTTTCTTTGTATTTGTACATTTTAGATCCGTATTTGTCTAACAGAGAAAGCTAAGACAGAATTTCAATGAAAAGTCTGATCGCAGAACACAAAGGAATGTAAATGACATTTGGAGGAAGACTAGTTACAACGTGCACTGGAATAGATTACAATGTACTTTCTAGTAGTAACAGGATGATAATGACAATAGCAAGATACAGGTACAATAAATAACAGGGAAGGAAGACCGGAACACAATATATATCGCGCACACAAAATTGCCCTGAAGGTATGTACTATACATTGAATGTCCTTAATATAACATGGGAAATATTTTGCAAAGCTATGGCACCCACCCAAATATCTGATTGGTAAGTTATGTATCCGCTCAGACATCTAATTGGTAGGCTGGGTCATTTCTAAGGTCTTAACAGACCAAGGGCATCTTTGGGCACACAGAATAAAATGTTGAAGTGCTGGTAGAATACAATGATGACCACTTTGGATCAAATCGAAAACTAATATAATCTTTGTAACTGAACAAAAATGGATTGGTCTAAAAACTTACAATATGATGACCAGATTAATAATACATTGATTGAAAAGTAAAATGTATAATCTCTATATATCAAAGGAGATCCAGAGCATTTAGTAGAAGACCAGGGTCTGTTCCATAGGTTCTTCCAGTATTGCCCATTGAGAAGTGATTACATGTTGTTACACATTGAAAGATCTGACATTGCCCTATTTTTAAACATGTTATCCTCTACAACTCAGTGTTGTGGTGTCCAAGATGCTCTTCAGTGATCAGATACTCATAATCCACAGATTATACCACCCAAATGCCTTACTACATTCTCTAAGGGTATTCAGCAGAGCTGAAGTTAACATTTGCATCTCTATAAGGGGTAAGAAACTAAGTAAAGTCCTTAAGCCCCCTTACCACACTACCTGAACACATATTCCCACCTCTCAGCTGCTGATTTCCAGGTAACAGCTATAGGAACTTTATAGGGTTTTCGCCTCCAATTAATTACAGGGAACACACGGAAAGATGGGGCAAGATGTTTCTGCCTCTTGATGTAATTGCATGAATGATGTAATTGCATGAATAAAAAATGTACATACTTTAGGGTCTACCATAACAAGGGAGGATGGAGAACTTTTGGATGGCAGGAGAACACAACCAACTGGTCTTTTAATGACAGGGACAGTTTCCCATGGGCTAAAAACAGTGCATCATAGAAAGAGTATTGCAATGGTTGGTGGTCATAGTGAAAGGAGGGAATTGTCTCAGAAAGCATAGTTTATTGGAACACACCTTCTCCATTTACAAATCCTTAAAATGGAGGCTTCTACGGATGAATTGCACAAGGAGTACTTGTAAGTTTAAAAAGATGACTGTTCTCTGAAAATTAAATGGACTCATCTAAATAAAACACTATGAAAAATGCCATGCTGTTGTCACAATAAATCTTTATCATTCAGCTTTCTGAGAAATGAGCACAACATACAGTTCTGTTTTGCATTCTTCTAGAACTGACTCCTGCATTTGGTCAGATAACATCTCAAAGCTGTAAAGGAGGTAGATACTGGAAGACCTTCTCTGCCAGGTATGGGATCGCAGGTCTAAATATGGAGCAGATATCTATATGGCACCCAGCATCTCTCACTGAATCATTCAACTCTGAATTGGTCTCAATGGGGTAGTATGTTTACTCTGAACCACCAGCCCAATATATCCTATTTCTACTTGCCCAGGGGCAGCAAAATTGCTCCTAATGCACCAGCCCAGTCAATGCCCGTATGGTTCTGTTGAACCCAGGAGTCCCTTCAATGGTTGCTAGGGGTTCCTTTGAACAATGAGCTATTTCTGCGTCTCAAATTTTCTACCACTGATACCAATTATCTTTTCAGCCATTTGTAGTAGCATTCTTACCACTGACCACCAGTATACCATAGCCCTCCCCTGACTATCAGTGTAATGGGATACTTCATAAAAGTTGTACTGCCTGTTTTTCCTTTCTGGCTATATACATTTTGCACCATTTTCAATTTTCTTTATTTACTCTTAGATCTACAGCTTACTGTTCATGCTAATGTCTCCTGAGCTGTAGATATAATAATCACCAAGGATTACCTTGGACCTGAATGTTATTTCAGAGGTTACCTTCATGAAAGTTTAAGAAAGGCTGATGCATGGCAACAAAAAAGTATGTTAATCGTTATTAGACCAATTACATCTCAGTGTTGGTGAGAATCTCACACGTTGCATGTAATCTTTCAGTTAATAAAAGCAGGGTGGCCAATGGGTTCTGGCTGGTTCATGGGACTCAATTAACACAAAAAGAATGCTAGAAATACAGATGTCATGACACAACTTCCAGAGATGCAATGGTCCTGACATGCACAAATCTATACTGTGTTTAGAGTCATTATATTTTGCACTATATCACTACAGTATATAAATAGGGCATATGTGATACCATGAGATGTTTGCAATAACAAAAGGGGTATTCTGAGAACTATTGTTGGGTCTTAGTTGTATTTTATTTCTATTGTCTTTTTTTGTTGCCTACTATTAAGCCATTTATTTAATTGGATACCCAACTACCCACACCCTGATGGGCGACTACCTATGTGAACACAGCCTTATGGTGGCCATACACACTTCAGTTGTCAAATCCAGGCAGCACAGTGGCTAAGTGATAAGAACTTCCGCCTAGCAGTACCAGGGTGGTTGGTACAAATCCCAGCCCTGACACTACCTGCCTGGAGTATGCATGTTCTGTCTGTGCCTGCGTGGGTTTCCTTCACACTCCATAGGAAGGCTGATAGGAAAATTGGTCCTGGTATGAATGTGAGTTAGGGACTTTAGCTTGTAAGCTGCTTAAGGGTAGGGACTGATATGAAAAAATAGTACAGTATGTATATAAAGTGCTGTGTAAGTTGATGGCACTATATGAGCGCCTGTAATAGAATAAAATCTGAAAACAATCAAATCTCCATAACTTCCCTTTTGAGTGATTCAGATTCAATTTAGATAGGAAATCAACAAATTATCAATCACTTGGCATTTATCGTTAACACTGAGATACTCTGTTTATTAAAATAATTGTATTTCATATTTCAATTGATCAGATCATGAAGCTTCATGGTGGAAACAGTGATACAATCCTAAATTACGATTGTATATTAACTATCAATTAAAATCACTTTCCACTGTGTGGCATATGAATTAAATGGGTTGTCAACTATAAATCGATTATTCCTTTTCAAAGAGGGTGATTTGAGAAGAAAGCAATTATTTATTAAAGCATGTATGGCCACCATTTAGAGTGGAGATGACTGACTTATCCTCACATACACCTTCTGCTGTTGTACATGGATAACTGACCACTACCAGTACAAGTTGAGAGTTGTAGGCTGACATCTACCACTAGCAGTGGGCAGCACATGCATGTTTCGGCCTAAAGCAGTAGGTACATTCAGAGGCAGCTTATAGAGGTGAGTAGGGCTCCTACATGCTAGTCCCAGGTGGTATGGTCATAACTACCTACCAAGGACAATCCTGGTGCTTCAGAGTTGCACTATAGAGACTTTGCACTCACTGTCGGCAATGTAAAAATCACCTACCTTACCTAAATTTATGGAGTAAATTGCTAACCAATAATCATGCATTACATCTAAACACATACATTCTATTTCTAAACACAGATATCATTCACATCCATATGTTCATTTGCCTGTCTTTACCTCAATGAGGCGATTTCCTCGGCAGCTCAGCTGTGTTATTGAGACATTTCAGCATGAAATTTGTTTTTCCTGACTGAACTTTAAGCGGAAATTCAAGAGCCAAGTCTCTAAAGCCAAGTGGGGCTATTAAGAGATAATTACTAATTATGCTAATTTGAGAAGTTGTGCTATTTCTTTCCTTGGTCATTTTATCTGCAACCCTCCCAAGAGAGCGGACTCCATTCAACGTTAATAACCTTTTCCTGTTCAGCGTTTGGTGGAGGACGCAGTGTCCTAAACCTGAGAGATGGTTACAGTGTTGATCATGAGATGGAGGTTCCTTTTACAGAATAAATGATTTTCATTAACTTCTCAATCGCCATGCACATTTCATATCCATTACTACTCTGATATACATTTACAAACTACGTTTTTATTAAGGACTTTTTTACTCTTGAGACTTCATAAGCCCAATTATGATTCCTAAAGCAAATATACTGCATACTTTTATTATGATCTTTTTTTCTCTGTTAAGATTTCTTCAGCCAAGTTAAGTGTGCCACGTAGGAGATCTATGTTCATTGTAAAGTTGAGTGACCAGAAGTCCCCCATTTCTTGGGGAGAGTCCACAATTTTATGAAGCTGCCCCCAAAGAATACTGTAAAATAATAATGTACAGTTAAATGTGTCCCTGTTTTTTTTTTTTTTTTTTAGCTTTAATAATCGTGTTCCTGGCCTGAGCGGCTGCAGTGTAATCCATTTTAGCAATATGTATGTGGTTGACCTCAAGCAAGAAGAAGAGGAGGGATGTATCTTCTCACAGTTGTGTCTGGGGTATTGATAATGTCACATACTGTAATTACGTGGTCTTTCCAGTCTCTCTGTTCTCGGCTTAAGCAAACTTCATTGCAGGAAGTAAGGATATATATTATTTGCCATTTTTCCCTTGCTTGTGATGGTGACACCTGGGCCTGCATCTTGACCTAGAGTAGCGGCCTTCGAACTGTGGCCAGGGGGCCGGATGTGGCTCTTTGCTCGGCTTTATCTGGCCCTAGGGACACTATTCCTCCCACTAACACGAGTCACTATTCCTCTCACTGACACCAACAGTGGGGCATATTTCCTTCCACTGACACCAAAAATAGAAGGTTTGGAAACCCCTCACCTAGAGAAAAGTAGGCTCAGGTGGTTTTATACCATATCCACTTAAGCCCCTCCTACTGTCAGCAAAATTTGGCCACACCCAACATTTGGTGTGGTGTGCTTTGCATGCCGCTATTATCCCTACCCCTTGCTCCCCCCTTGTCCCAGCCCCAATATAAGTAGGTGCAGTCAGTATGGTGTCCTTAGATTTCACTTTGAAAATCTGACTTCATTGTAAAGTAATGCAGACCTGCATTTAAGGATGGCAGTTCTAAAAGGCAGTGTATTCCTATAGAGAGGAGTAACAGATATACTGTATTTTTCATCTTAATTTGTTTTTAAACCCCCCAAAAAGTAAAATGTTGCAGTTTACCAGTCCTTAGATGTGGTGCCTGCATTTGTTTTTATTTTCAGGCTTTTTTTTCACCTAGTGATGCTGTCACTACTAAGTTTCCTATCCTAGGGTGACAATGCTTTCTCACTGTGACATATATTTGAAGGAACAGTGTTGTCACCCTTGGAAGAGAGTTAAAGTAGAAGTTAAGCCAAAGTTGGTTAGGCTGTACTTCTCCTGTGGATCACAGGAGTGCAGTTCATTCTCAGTGCACCTGTTTTCAGCAGACAGCAGGCTAAACCAGCTGTTGGCTGGCATCACAGAGCTCGTCCAGGCTCAAGAAAGCCTGTGACTATATGATCAGGATTCACCCACATG
Source organism: Lithobates pipiens (assembly GCF_037356315.1). Taxonomy (NCBI): domain Eukaryota; kingdom Metazoa; phylum Chordata; class Amphibia; order Anura; family Ranidae; genus Lithobates; species Lithobates pipiens. Next base: position 101,641,497 of record NW_027507764.1, on the reverse strand, counting down.
CCTGGACCGCCACCTACTTAAGCTTCTCATTGATCCTGCCCCTTCCACAGCCCAGCGCTCCAGTGAGTCTGGGGGGGGGGGGGGGGTTCAGTCACCAGCTCTCTGCTCACAGAGCTGTGAGAACTGAGCGATCGGCGGCATTTGATCGCTCGGTTCTTAGACTTGAAAACCTCCTGGGTTCGGACACTCTGTCTTTGTTGGCTGTCATTTGCTCTTTTTGGAATAAAATCGTTGGAACATTCCTGTGGTGTGCATCTGTTCCTTTCTTTCTATTGATCATCGATGGTGAGCCATGGCTTGCACCCAGCGCATTCAGACTGTATGCCTTGGGTGGCGTCTTCCTTGTCTGAATCTCAGACTGCCGGTGGGGGACGGATGCTGCATCCTCCTAGATAAGTATGACTCTGAAACAAAAACAATTCCCATACTCCTCTTTTAAGATTACATAACATCTCTCCCTCTCATTATCTCTATAACAGAGGGAGAGGTGTTCTATAGTGAAGTGAACTAGGCAGCGCTGATAATAGATGGAGCTGATAAGTGCACATAAAGTTAGGAGCACACCTTAATCACAACGTATTATGTACTTGCATTGTGTCTTAAAAGAGACAAAAACATTGGTAAATGTGCATGTGCTGGGGAGATGTACAAAATATATATTTTTTGCACATATATACACATAAGTGAGTTTGTCAAATATGAAGCAGCTAGAGATGAAAGTACTTCTCTTGACAATGCTTACACCTTCTTTCCTCCCCAAAGAGGCTGACTCCATCTTTGTTCAGGCATCATCTGAGATCTGCATTTATTTCTTGGACTGAGATTCTGGCTTAGAGATGACACAATCATTTAAATCCTTGGGTCTGGGCAGTTCTAAGTAGTAGCCACAGATATTGCCCTATACATATTAGTCTGGTGTCTCTCATCATGTGAGCAGGGATGTACTTGCGTGTCATCCAAATTCATCTCTAGACAAACTTGGAATTTGCCTTTTTTTTTTTCTTTTTACTCACTAAGCTGTGGGCTAGGTCATTCACACCTTGCAGCTTTCATAAACAAAGTGGAGGGCTACAGGGCAGAAATGACTTTACCTGCAGCTCAATGGAATTAAAAAAGACTATTAGAGATAAGTTTGAAGGATGCCCAAGCTTATCTCTACTTGTGATTTGATCACTGACAGTTAGGGCACTAAGTGTAGTTGTTGAAGGAGAAGTACAGCCAAAATGTCATTTGGCTGTACTTCTCCGGTGGATCACCAGAGTGCAGTTCTTTCTGCACTCCTATGACTTTTCTGAAGCCCGTTGTTGGCTTACGTCACAGACCCAGTCCAGGCTGGAGCAAGATCACAACAATATGGTCAGGATCCACCCACAACCCTGGACCAATACCTTGCTCAGCCTCTGAGACTGAGAGCCTGAGCCAGCCTTTAGTGCCCCTTACACAGCCCGGCGCTCCAGTGAGTGAGAAGGCAGAGCAGAGAGCCAGTGACCGACAATCAACAGCTCTCTGCTCACGGAGCTCTGAGAACCGAAAGATCAGCTGGGTTTGATTGTTCAGTTCACAATCTTACAGCCGGTGGGGGACAGATGCAGCATCAAACCGATGCTGCATCCACCTAGGTAAGCAAAAAAATACTGAACTTACATAGTTATATAGTTAGGCAGGGTGAAAAAAGACACAAATCCATCTAGTTCAACCAAAAAAATAAATAAAATAATACAATCCCATATACACAATCCTATACCCACAGTTGATCCAAACAGACCACGAGGTCAGGGGCTCAGCAGCCATGATTATCGTGGTCTATTTACTTAGGGGAGGGGAGAAACTGGCAGGATCAGACGGGTTTTTTAGGCGTTACGGAGATCCAAATTATACAGCACTAGCACTGTGCTGTGTAAAATCCTTTAAAGGAGCAGGATCCATTTTTTTTTTTTTTTGTTGGGTTAACATACGCTTTAATGTTGACTGAGAAAATTGAGTTCCCCTTTAAATAAATTCATCCTTGCTTTCTGAAATCTGTTAGCAGTTATGTGAAATGAAAGCAAATCTTTTCTGTGGGAACACAGACAGTAAAAATACCCTAAACTTTCTTTAATGCTACTAGGGAATATTCTTTTTATCACCCTTCACATGGCCAGGAAGTGAAGAGGAAAGAGGGGGCATAGACAGAAATTAAAACCTGCCAGGGGTTCTAATCCATTTATTCAAACAAATATAAGGCATTTTGCTTACATGGATCTATAAATATTTTTAAAAATTTTTACAGCGCTTTAGGCTCCGTTCACATCTAGGCGTTGCTATTTTATAGGCATTTTTCAGGCGTTTTTGCAGGTATTTTCAAACCTTTTTTGCAGAGTTTTGCAGTGTTTTTGTATAGGCTTTTTCAAGGTTAAAAGGTCATGTAAAAGCAGTAAAACGCCTGTAATCTGCCAAAAAAGAAGCTCCTGTACTATTTTGAGCGATGGGCATTTTGTTTTAGATGACAGAACGCTTAGATTTGAACAACGGCCATTGAACTGAATGGGATTTGTCTTTTTGGGCATTTTTAGAGCTGAGGCTTAGAGCAGAAAAAACGCTCCAAAATACCTAAATGTGAACAGAGCTTAATGGCGCGTACATGCGATCAGACTTTCTGTCAGAATAAACTCTGACGGCCTTTCCGATGGAGTTTCTGATGGAGTCCCGACCGAACGGACTTGCCTACACACAATCACACCAAAGTCCGTTCGTTTCAAATGCAATGACGTAAGATGGGACTAGAAAAGGAAGTTCAATAGCCAGTAGCCAATAGCTGCCCTTGCGTCGTATTTGGTCTGTCAGAATAGCATACAGACGAACGGTTTTCCCAATAGGAATTGATTCCACTGGAAAGATTTAAAACATGTTCTATTTCTAGGTCCGTCAGAATTTTTGAAGAAAAAAGTCAGATGAAGCCCACACACGATCGGAATATCTGATGAAATTATTCCATCTGACCTTTTCTGCCGGAAAGTTCAATCGTGTGTACACGGCATTAGTGTGCTCTACAGCAGCTCACTCTCCCTTTATCCAATACAGATTGCACACAGAAATGAAATATTTTATTTAAACTATCAAACGGTAATCACATGTGATCATGTGAATCAATATCCAAAACTCAGCAAGAGTAATTAATTAGGTTAAGCAGTCTTATTGTGTTCATCCTGATAGACAACATAAAAACCAAACCTCCTTTTACTTGTTTTTTACATTTGATAAATGCAGGCAGCCAACTTGAACTTTTATTGATTTTGCCCCGTTGGCTAAAAAAAAAGTATTACAGATTTTTGTTTTATCTTGTATTAACACATGAAGATTTTCTGCAAGCTTGGATAGGCTTGGCTGTGGCCCGGAGGGTATTGTGGGGATTTTCTGAAGGGTCACGGCCTAAATCAATGATTTTTTTCTTATCTTTCTTATTTTGTCTTACCGTCAAGAGAAGTTGAGACGGGAGAACAATGACGCACCTTGTATTTCTCTAGGAAAGGTAATACTGTGTCTCCTGGTATCATTTGTTTAACTACTTGGTTCATTTGTTTTCCAAGTGTGAAGCTACACACAGCATGATCATATTTGGCCCAATTTTATGCTGATTCACAGGCTGTTGTTGTGACTGGTCCTCGTGGGGTTCCCTAATGGCCATAATAGGTGCTAGTTATTACTCACAGTGATCTTCCCAATGGGGCAATGGGGACCAATCCAAGAAACTGTGCTTGTACTATAGACGCCATACTGATAAACTCTTCCAATTTTTTCAGTTTTGGGTATTGTAAGCAGGGGCCAGAACCGTTGTCAAGTTTTATTACTGTCTTTGTCCCTGCTGGGGAAATTCACCTCTACTATTGGTCTTGATGATCATTATTACTAGGATGGAAAGCAAGGAAAATCCAGATTTTTTAAGTTGCCACAGAAGCATGAAGCGAAGGGAACCATCCAATGGGTAAACCCAACAACTGTCTAAGAAGTAATATCCCTTTGTTTTCAAAAGATCAACCCCTACTCCTACTGAAGGGAAATTTCTTTGATGAGTTGCCAACAGAACCCTCCCCCAAAAACAACTTGTTAGTGGTCTTAAGCCTAGCACACGCTACTAGTTTTTTTTTTTTAAGACTCAAAGCTCAAAGCCGCTGTACTAACAATCCATTGTTAGTATGGTGATCTCCCTCACTGTGGTATTGTGCTCTGAACGGGGGTTCCCCCCACCCGCTAGAACACTCCGGTCAGCGTTCTCAGCCATTGGCTGACAGTGATGATTGGAGCCGGTCGGCTGATGGTTTTCCAGCACGCATATTTGACAGAAGCCAGGCTGAATGACCTGCTTTTGTTGGACCAGCTGCCACACAAATGTTAGCTGTTTTTTACTGAACCAGCCAATATAGCCCGACATTCAGCCCATGTGTACTAGACTTAAGTCATTGCCTATTCTATCAAAAGTTAAACAAGAAGTTTTAGCTTGACATACACTTCGAAGAGTTAATGTGTTTTTTTAAGTGGTTGTAAACCTCTGAATTGAAAAATTAACAGAACATATATAGTGTGTATTTGTCCCAAACCAAAGCACTTAGTGTGGTTCTTACCTGCTCTCTCTGCTATCTGCATGAGTCACTTCTGACAAGTTATATCTAGACCAGTGGTCTCCAAACTGTGGCCCGGGGGGCCGGATGAGGTCCTTTGTTTGCCTGGTCCGACAACATGATCCAATCGTTTGTAGAGAAATCCGATCGGACAAAGTGCCACGCATGCTCAGATCAAATTATGAGACCAAAGCTATTGTCTACTAGCCTGAACGTAGTCCCATCGTAACATACAAATGTCATCACGTTCCAAACGATCGGATTTTCTAACAACTTTGTCCGACACAAGTTTCGGACAAAATCCGTCTAAAAAAATTAATTGGATTTTGTTGTCGGAATGTCCGACCGTGTGTACAAGGGCTTAGAGTTATCATGGGAAAAAGGTGTCTCCACTGAAGCTTTATCACCAATCCTAGTCTCCATCATCCCATCCCAATTTGGGCTGGAGTTACATTTAAAAAAATAAATGTACCTGTTACAACTTACATACAAATTCAATTTAAGAACAAACCTACAGAACCTATCTTGTTTGTAACCTAGGAACTGCCTGTAGGGGAGCAGAGGTGAATCCCAGGACAGTTAAAGAATAATTTTGTCACATAAATAAAAAAAAATCTAATGTACAAATATGACTTTTCAACTTTTTCCTTCCTCTTTGTGTGTTCTGAAATGAAGACGGGGCAGCCAGTTCAAATGTTTTTAGATTTTTCCATTTCCTGATCAACTATGTAGATTTTTAAAAGATTTTTAAAAAGATTTAGAAAAAAAAAAACTAGTATCCCTGGCATACCCTTAGATGCACCTGATCCATAGGCAATGTGCCCGCAAGGAAAAGCAAAAGGTAAGGCAAGGGATATCTAATTCCATCCATATAGATTATTATTTCTTTCTGGCTCATACATCAATCCTCGGCCTGATTTAAACCAGCTGCAAACACTAACTGGGTGATATTTTTAGTTCTTATTTAGTTCTTTGCCTGAAATTCTACTTCAGGACTCAAACCTCAAACTGCTCTTTTTCCTCCTACAGCCCTGCAATCCAGAAACCTATAGACAATCTGAATACATTTTCACTTTTGCTCATCAAATAATCTGTGCTCATTTGCCCTTTTATTCTCTCTAAATCCTATGTTAGTGAAATCCTCAGACAATCTCCAACTGCTTATAAAAATGAAGAGACCTCTCAAAATAATTGTCTGGCTTTTATCTGATGAATATGCATTAAAGCAGCATAAACTGCATTATAATTTAATCTGCATTATTAGGCAAAGTAATTCAATCTGTGTTATTGGGGAGAATTCAGGAGACAAGCTGCCACCGCAAAGAGAGTGTGCATTATCCTTGGTGATGGCCAACCTAGTCTAGGCAGGAACGTATTATGGTTAATCTTATATTTTGTTTTGATTACAGATGTTTTTACATGCTGCTCATTTGAAAATCTGCTCTGCAAGACCATGTGCATTTCCTACATCCAATCAGTTTAATCCCCAGTGTCATCTGCTGCCAATGTATTACAATGACCCTTCTGTGTTCTTAGGAACGAGCAAATGAAAGACCTTTTTCTTTTTTTTCAGAGGAACAATGGCAGAAGCAGAAGGAGATTGACTTCACTAAAGGGGGTAGCGAATGTGCCTGTGACAATTAGGTAACGTGCATTGTGACTTTCTGTTGCTGCAACTGTCCGTTTTTGTTGTCTCCTGATGGCACGGAGAAGGGAGGAGCAGTGCTATTGCAGTAAAACACGTTCATGGTTGGTGTCCTATTCTGAAGCTTTAAACTGTACTAACGACACCACACAATGGAGTCATTTGGGGGCTTAACTATGATTCATGAGCATGAAGTCTATAAGCTAAATCACCCAATTTAGGTCATTTGTCCAGACGAGCAAGATCTGTTTAGCCTGTGCAGGCTGCTGGGGTCCAAAAAGACAAGAAAAGCTCATCAAAGGAACCTGAGAGAGGCCACTTAGAGGACAGGTAGTCAGGACAATTTTTGGTTGCGTTCAATGGACATTTTTTTTTTTTCCCCTGATAGATTCATTTCCTTTGGTTATATCACAGGAATCAGAATTGATGATATGGATATGACAATAAAAATTACTTTTCTTTGCACTGTGGTGAAAGGTTTGAAGTTCCTTAACCACTTCAGGGCACTTATACACCTTCCTGCCCAGATCAATTTTCAGCTTTCAGTGCTATCACATTTTGAATGACAATTATGCAGTCATGCAATGCTGTACCCAAACAAAATTGTAATAATTTTTTTGTCCGCAAATAGAGCTTTCTTTTGGTGGTGTTTGATCACCTCTGGAGTTTTTATTTTTGGCGCTACAAATAAAAAAATACAGAAAAAAAAAAGTTTTACTTTGTTTTTGTTACAAAACTTTGTAAATAAGTAAGATTTCTCCTTCACTGATGGGCACTGATGAGGATGCACTGAGAGGCACTGATGAAGCAGCACTGATAGGCGGCACTGATAAGCAGCACTGACAGGCACTGATATATGGCACTCATAGGTGGCACTTATGGGCACTCATAGGTGGCATTGATGGACACTCATAGGCAGCACTGATGGACACTCATAGGTGGCACTGGTGGGCACTCATAGGTGACACTGGTAGATGGCACCTATAGGTGACACTGATGGGCACTGGTGTGCACTGACAGGTGGCACCGATAGGCAGCACTGATCAAAGGCACTGGCAGGCATCACTGATGGGCACAGAGTTCCATCCCTAATGGGAAATGATTGCGATCCCTTGTGGGCTCTAGTGGGCTTACTTGGTGGTCATGGGTGGGCATCCCTGGTGGCCATGGGTGGGCATCCCTGCTGGCCATGGGTGGGCATTCCTGGTGGCCATGGGTGGGCATCCCTGGTGATCCTGGGTGGGCATCCTGGGGGGGGGCAGCACTGATAATCAATCAGTGCAGACCCCCCCCTGTCAAGAGAGCAGCCAATCGTCTCTCCTGTACTCGTGTCTGTCAGTGCGAGTAGAGGAAAACCCAATACATGGCTTTTCCTGTTTACACTGTGATCAGCTCCATCATAGGCTCATTACCTCAATCTGAGATGTGGTGTGACAGACTGACACACCACACCACCGTGCTATGTGCCCCCGTGGGCGAGCGATCATGGCATATCCTGCTGGACGTCATATGACACCCAGTCAGGATAATACAACCACTTCCCAGCCATCATTTTGCTATATGGCGGGTGGGAAGTGGTTAAGGTTTTTTTATTGGTGTTGTATCTTCCTGTCTTGGTGACCCTCATTCCCTAAATGTATTGTCCTAGTGACACATAGAGAAATCTCCCCAAGGAGACACAATCCATAAAACATGCCCAAAGCTTTAACTATTCTTCATACGATCCAAAACTTAAAAATCCTTGACTAGATTTGGATGTCAATATACACTTTTAACATTTTCTTTTTTCTCCAAATCTACTGAAAAGCCTCCAGCCAGTTCAATTTTTCTTTCATTTTCTAATAAATGCATCTACAGCTCTTTTCATAAAACTCAAGAGCATGTTTCCTTCACTTCTCATATATCGATCATGGTTCATATTTGATGTAGTCCTACACCCTACCTGGAGAACATTTGGGGGGGGGGGGGGTTTACTAAAACGGGTGCAAACAGAATCTGGTGCAGTTGTACATAGCTGCCGCCATTACTAGTAAAAAAAATTATAAATAAAAATGCCATAAAACTATCCCCTATTTCGTAGACGTTATAACTTTTGCGCAAACCAATCAATAAACGCTTATTGCAATTTTTTTTACCAAAAATATGTAAAAGAATACTTATTGGCCTAAACTGAGGAAAAAAAAAATTTTTTTTATATATTTTTGGGGATATTTATTAGAGCAAAAAGTACAAAATAATGTGTTTTTTTTTGTTTCAAAATTGTCGCTATTTTTTCTGTTTATAGTACAAAAAATGAAAACCACAGAGGTCATCAAATACCACCAAAAGAAAGCTCTATTTGTGGTTAAAAAAGGATGTCACTTTTGTTTGGGAGCCACGTTTCATGACCGCGCAATTGTCAGTTAAAACGATGCAGTGCCAAATCGCAAAAAGTGCTCTGGTCAGGAAAGGGGTAAATTCTTCCGGGGCTGAAGTGGTTAATAAACTGACATCTCGTGTTTCAGTGAATTTCTGGTACTGTGCAAAGTCTCACAAGATTCCAGTATCAGGCCGTTCTCCACTGTTTAAAGCATTTGTAGATCACTTCACTCCTCCAAATGAGAAGCGATCTACAAAGCTTCATAAACTGACATCCAGAGGAGAACAATCTCCTCTGAGAATGCTGGGGAATGAAGCAGTGACATTTTTTCACTGCTGCATAAATGGACACTTTTAATTGAGCAAGCTGAAGCTAGAAGCTGACTGGCACAGCTGAACCAGATTTTGCACTCTCGGGTTTTAGTAAATCAACCCCAATGTCTGCTCTCAGTAAACATACTATGTACTATTCCAGTGTATACTGCTAGCAGCCAACCAGGCAAACATCTGTAATAAAACCGACCACAATAGATACAAAGCAAGCATATTGCCCTGAATAAGGGTGAACACAATACCTTCAAGATGCATTGTTACGCTCGAATGTGGCTATTGCCTAACACCTATAGTGGAATTGGGACTTCTGGTCTACATAGGCGTTTAAATGTATCCCATTGTGCATATGTAGAGTTAAATATCAAACAGTAGAAAAACTTCTGTTAAAATATTCCCCTTGTTTTGACGGTTTTGAGTTCCATGGAGGATGGATGCAATCGACTGCCAGAAACATGGACTCAGCACAGACATCTCGGGAACAGGAAGGCAATTAGGTGGTGACAAGTGTGTCATTTTTATAACTGTCTCATTTCTGGTTCCCTCTCTGTGTCCCCTGCAAACAGTCCCTGTTGTGTCATATGACACAGGAATAGTCTAGCATAAAAATCGGAGCTGATGTGTTATTGTGATTGCACTTCGTAGCCGCGGTAGAGAAAAATGTCAGCGTGTAGTCATTTACTCAGTATTCACTATGTTGCCTGAGCTTCAATCCTCTTGTCAATGGGAATCTACAGTTACCCTTTATAGGCTGAAGAAAGTGACACAGAATCCAAATCGCCGCACAGAAGTGCAGACTTCACCTATGAGACATGAAAAGGAGAAAATAGTTGGCCACTTGCTGAACTAAAGTAGCTGTCAGCATCAAAGTAAAGAGGAAAAGAATTCTCTCATCTACATCTTAAAGCAACCCTCATAGCAATATGACAATCTAAATAATTCCTACTCCTGTAAAGAAGAAGGTAAGTACTCCTTCATTGCCTGCATTACTGAACACCACTTTGATCAGGACAAACTGATAGATGAACAGAAAACAAGACATCTGTCTCCTGTTCCCCCTGTTGCACTCGGTGGTTCCTCTCGCCGGCCGCCTGTGTTCTGTAGTGACTTAGTGGTCAGCAGGAGGTACCACTGAGTGCTGCGATGGACACTGGAGGTCAACACTAACATAAGTGTTTAGCCTGTGGTTCCTCTTGAGGAGTTTATCAGAAGTTTACCAGTGTAGGCAGCGGAAGAGGTAAGTATTACCACAAGTCAGGGGTAGGCAACCATGGCCCTCCAGCTGTTTTGAAACTACAAGTCCCATGACCCCAGCTGGAGTGCTGAGGTTGACTACCCCTGCCATAAATGATTTAGCGGGGTTAAACTAAAGAAATGTAATTGATTCCCTCATCTACAAACTCTATGTGGAAGGGGGAATCGCTGCGGTGGAGGTGGAGCTATTGTATTGAGTGGGAACGCTTCCCTGCCTTCCCTGCCTTCGGAAATGCATTCATCAGCACTGCCAGCTAGACCTGTAGGCACCAATCGAGTGCAATTTTTCCAACAGGCTAGTTGTACAGAAGTCAGTTGAGAGATCAAATTCTGTACAACCAGCCTGCCTATAGATGGGTTGAAATTTGGCCGGTCCCTGCTGAACTGACCAAATTGAGATCCATTTATTACCGGCTTTAGTCTTGGACTCTTTACCTATTTATCATTGATTTTATCTTGTGATCATTTACATATCACTGATTTCATCCAAGAGTCACATATTTTTTGAATGAATTCTTAGGTGAAAAGCATATGAATCCTTGGTAAAAGATAAGATAGACCCCATAGACATTAAATGATGAAAAGGAAAGAGCAAGAAGGAGACCAGGAGAACCCAACTAGATTTATGTCACCAAATGACTTTTTTTATTGTACGCCTGTCCTCTACAGAGGACCTCATATTATAATTTTAGATTTTCTTCTTCCTGCAAATTTTAAATTAGAGACAATTATAAGGCCTCAAGCACACTGGACGTTTGGCCAACTCTCCTAGATGCCTTTCCACCTGGCAGCAGCATCTTGGCAGTAAAAATGCTTGATGCTTGCAAACATGTATAACGTATTTAGGCATATTTATGTGCATCAAGCGCTTGGGTATTAATTCATTTTATTTGCCAGAATAATAATTTATTTTGGCCACTGAAATGAATTAAAGTGGTTCTAAAGGCAGACTTTTTTTTTATCTTAATGCATTCTGTGCATAAAAAAACCTTTAGTGTGCAGCAGCATTCCTCAGCCCCCCTCAACACTTACCTGAACCCCATCTTGATCCAGTGATGTTGCAGGAGAACCTCGGCTGTCTGGGACTCTCCCACCTGACTGGCTGAGACACAGCAGTGAGTGTAAAACACGTCTGCTGACCCTCTGTGGGTTGACTGCGTGTGGCATGTCTTTCATTGCCATTTTTGCACAACAAAAGGAGCGGTTTTTATTCTCTGGAAGTGCCGCTATCTTTTTCTTTTCTAACAGTAGTGAGTGTCATTGGCTCTGGCTGCTATTAATCAAAGTCAGTGAGCCAATGAGGAGAGAGGGGTTGGGACGGGGCTGGTGCCCTATAGCAAGTTTCTTGCTATGGAGGCATTTGGTAGGCAGGAGGGAGGGTTCAGGAGTGCTGACAGGAGACCCAAGAAGCAGAGAATCTCGGCTACTCTGTGCAAATCAACTGCATAAGGCACGTAAGAGCGTTTAGAAGTGTTACACACGTCAAGTATTTTTTCTACCAAATGATGCTGTTCTTGGGTGCACTTGCAGTGGGTTGTTTTTTTTTCTCCTCTAAATGCCTGTAAACAAGTATGTGTGCATAGACATATAGTCTAAAAGACAGGGGCATTAAAGTGGTTGTATACTAATTTTTTTAACTTTTACCTAGAGGAAAGCTTATAATAAGGCTTACCTGTAGGTAAAAAAAATATCTCCTAAACCTGTACGGTTTAGGAGATATTCCCCTCGGTATGCGCCGCTGACTGCAGCGGCGCATGCGCACAAGGGGATTCTCGGCTAAAAGTCCGTCAGTGGCCGGCCCGGCCGGGATGAAATCTCCCGCACACATGCGCGGGAATGACGATATCGCGGCTCCGGCCACTCACAGCGCCAGAGCCGCGATACCCGGAAGAAACCCTGAGGGAGCATGTCAGCTCCCTCGGCGTGGATCGGGCCAGATGTCGGGGCCTCGTTCTAAGGTAAGTATTTCATAATGAGCTAGTATGCGGTGCTCATTATGCCTTTTGCTTTGCAGGTGGTAAAAAAAAAAATAATAATTAGCGGGTTTACTACCACTTTAAGAATCATAATAGCAGTGTTAAAAACGTCCAGTGTGCATGAGGCCTTAAAGTGGTTGTAAACCCTTTACAACCACTTTTTACTACAGGTAAGCCTATAATAAGGCTTACCTGTAGCTACACCGGATATCTCCCAAACCTGCACAGTTTAGGAGATATCCCCTATATTTGCAGGTGCCAACGTCATCGGCAGATGTGCACTGAAGCAAACTGAAGCAATGGCACCATACATGCCGTTGCTTCAGTTAGACTGTGCCTTTACCGGTGGCTCCCGCTCTCATGCGCGCGTGTGATGTCATCGTGTCTCCAGCCAGTCACAGCTCCGGAGCCTCGATACCTGGAAGTAACCCCTGGGAACAATGTTGGCCACTGGAGCGGTGAATGAGGACCTCTGCGGGGGCTTCAAACTCAGGTAAGCAATTCATAATGAGCTAGTATGCTACTAGCTCATTATGCCTTTGTCTTGCAGGTTTTTTAAATTTTTTTAGGGTCTACAACCATTTAAAAAAATATGTAATATCATTAATTGTCTGAATATATTTAAAGATAATTTTTTGCAAAGGCTTCAGGTCACATGTGGGTGTAACATGTTGCGTGTCATTAAAACTCAATGTAGTCATGTAGCAGTCTGCACAAATCTGCACAACTGTCTGCACACCACTGCACACATTACACCCTGTATTATCACAACGTGAAGATTGTGAAAGGGCTCTAAAAGGTGAACCAAAATGTTGACTTCTTGCAAGTCTTTCTGACAGCTGACAGGCATGCATACCATAAGGGCAAGGTTCTTATTTTTCCAGAATAAGCATTTGTGAAATGACAATATTGTTTTGTTATGTGCCCATATCAGATATCAAGACACTTAAAAGTATGTATCATTTTACCCAAGCTGTAACCTCATGGAAACCAAAATAAACCACATAAAACCGCCTTGAACATAAAACTAAAGCGTGCATCATCCATATTTCGCCCCCTCTTAAACTTCACAATTTGCTGGCCCACCTGCCGTATACCAACTTGGATTCCCTGCTGCCATCCAGACAAGCATGTTTTAAAAACCATTCAGTTGAGCACAGAGCAGTCCTATAAAGGGGCATAAAATGTCAGTGTACAATGGGCTTCAGGTCTTACTGAGCACCAGACAGCTGGTACCACAGATGAGAACGACTGCATCTAATGTTCCATGAAATTAATAGCAGTAATTGGGAAAAGGTGGAAACAGGAGTGACAATGGTTCAGCACTCTTTGTGCACTGAAACATTATACAAATATTTATCTGAAAGTGACTCAGAATCAGCCAATATGGCACACATCCACCCTTCCCAACACTTTAAAATCCTTTCCGAGGGCAATGTAGTAAATTTACATCCATCACACATAATAAATTATCTGGGTGTGTTGGAGAACATTATTTTGTATTCTCAGCAAATTTACCAACCTTCTAAGATGGGAAGCAGGGGCATCTTTTTAACACAGACTATTCAGGCGATGGACAAACCCTCTCCATAAACTCTGATCATGTGGGCCGTAATGAAATGAAGCACAAGAATAATCACTTTTAGTAGAACTAGACTCTCTCATTAAATATTAAAGTGGTTGTAAACACTTACAAACCACTTTGACCTACAGGTAAGCCTAGATTAAGGCTTACCTGTAGGTCCAAGAAATATCTCCTAAACCTATAAGTTTTAGGAGATATTTACAAAAAGACAGGCACCGCTGTCTACGGCACATGCGCCGTAAACAGCTGCGCGCAGGAGCACTGAGCAAGCCGCAGATCACTGTGATATGCTGCTCGTGTCGGCTCCCGTGCGCATGCGCGGGAGTGACGTCATTGCGGCTCCGGCGAATCACAGCCGGAGCAGAGAGACCCGGAAGTCACTCCAGGATACATGGCAGCGGCGAAGATGAAGACGGAGGACCGCTTCGGGGGCTTCATTCTCAGGTAAGTTATTCATAATGAGCTAGTATGCTATGCATACTAGCTCATTATGCCTTTGCTTTGCAGGTTGCATTTATTTATTTTTTTATTACCTTTACTTCCTCTTTAAAGTGTTACGAAACCCAAGAGACTGCAGTCTCCCAAAGTACACAGAACATGGACATGAAATTATTTTTAGTAAATATAATCTGCTAACTATCTTTTCTCATCAGCAGTATATAGCAGTCTTGCGACTTCTATCAGTGTCTGGTTAAAATTTGTAGGAGTTTTCATTCTACTCTGACTGTCCTATGCGGTTGTAGGACCCTTGACCCTCTGTCTGGACAGTGCTTATTGGCCCTGTGCTGATCATATGCACTCTTCCAAAAAAAAAAACTGTCTAACAATACACACCAAACTGAGCATGTGTAGAGTGACTCCAAAGGCTCTGTCATAGCAGGAGATGGATTGAGGACAGTGGAAGTTGGGGAGGATCAGAGAAGACAGGATCAAACTGCCTTCTTACACAATGCACAGGATTAACCCCTTAGGTTCCACAGTGAGTATAACAAGCATGCTTTACTGCATATACAGACTGATTTTATTCTTGTGGATTTAATAACACTTTAAAGTTGTTGTAAACCCACTTTGAAAAAAAGAAAAATAACACCTGCAAGACAAAGGCATAATGAGCTAGTATGCATAGCATACTAGCTCATTATGTAATACTCACCTGAGATCGAAGCCCTCTCTGCGGTGCCCGTACACAGAAATGGCCGGTTACATCACTCCCAGGGGGATACTTCCGGGTATTGCGGCTCTGGCGCTGTGATTGGCCAGAGCCGTCATGACGTCACTCCCACGCATACGCCCGGTAAAGGCACACATAGGTGCCATTGCTTCAGTTTGTGTCAGTGTGCATGTTTCCTGATGACGTTGGCCCATGCAAATACAGGGGATATCTCCTAAACAGTGCAGGTTTAGGAAATATCCTGGGTAGCTGCAGGTAAGCCTTATTATAGGCTTACCGGTAGCAAACAATGGTCTGTAAGGGTTTGCAACCACTGTAACTGTTTCTAACTCTTATGTTACTAGCATTAGTAACTAGATAGGAAGGTATATTATATTTACTTGTTTTAACCATGTGTTACATTTCTTCAATTGTTTCCTGGTTTCTGACATAGGCCAAAATGATGTCATACATCCCAGGAGTCTTCAAGGGCATTTTTTATTTCATCTGGGGAAAGGGGGGGGGGGTTCTCTGCTAAGCACACCCTCCTGCCTGCATGCCTGAGTTAAGGGCAAAGATTGCATGAAGCAAAGGCTCCATGATTCATCTGCCCTTATTCAAGATGGCCACAGCTAGAAATGCTAGGGAGTGTTTTCCAAAGTGACTTCTCAACAAAATAAAGCATGGAGACATGGATAGATGGATGAGTTTGCATTGAATATTAAAAATTCATTAAATAGTGTTTTTGTGGTGCTCAGCTACAGTTAAGTTCTGCTTTAACTCACTGAAGATTTTTTTTAAATCTTAAATTTTTCTTTACATTATGATAATCTAAAGCAACATTCAATAAAAAGTGGCAGTAAAATAATACATCTATTTGTACAGATCAATACTTTGGAGCTAAAATAGCAACATTTAATGAAGAAAAAAAGGATTTGTTTTCAAACAAGCTGCTGATTAGGCCTGTGCTTTACATGCACACTAAAAAAAATACCATTGTAGGTCCAGTTCACTACTGGTTTGTTTACTTGGTTGCCAGTCAAGCCCTGGTGAAGGGGGACATAGACCCCCAAAACGTGTTGCCTATTTCTTGATCTGTACCCCTGACCTTTAGGAATTAAAGAAGTATCTGGACCTCTTAGCCGTGGCATGGCGGTTAAATTTCAACCCTTCTTGTTATCAAAAGAGGCACTATTGAGAGACTGAGAGGTTGATTTACTAAAGAAATTTCATTTGGCAAGGGGATTTTCCCTGAGCTGAGTGAATGAAGTGAAGCATAACAATGTGTGTACTTCTATTTTGAAGGATGAATTTCTCCACAGTGCCTGAAGCAACAAAGATCAGTTAGGGCTTGTTTTAGAGCTTCCTTTTGGTTAAGCAGATGTCATATCTTGAATATCTACAGCTTAGTCAATGGTTTATGTAAACCAGTGTGACCCTGTGCACCTTCAATAGCAATAAATGGACAAGGCATGACCCCAAATATAAGCTGAATTTTATTAACCTTCTTGCACTTTCATAGTTAAACAGAACAACTACTAACTGTCCATAAGAAGCCTGAACCAAGTATTGCCATGCCAGCTAATATAAACTGCAAGATGTGAATGGCCTGAAAAAAAGGATATTCCAGTTTTCTGGATAATTTCCCTGACATTATTTGGGTTTATGTATATAACATCCGATCACACACAAGAGGAGAAAAAAACTACATTCCAGTAGGGCTTTCCCCGCTACAAGGGTAAAAAAGGATCTTTATTAGACATGTTCAATTTGTTTCATTTCAAAAAATTTTTTTAGCAAATTTAGACAAATTTGTTAATTCGGAAACATCCGAATTAACGAAAACTCTTTTGACAAATTTTTCCTAATAATCGTAAATTCTATTATTCGAAAATTCGTAAACAACCCAGCTCAGAAAGAAGAGGTTAGGGATGGCGACAAGGGAAGTAAGGAATAAGCATCACAGCCTTTTCCTCTACCTCCAATGTCCTAATGAACATTTAAATCCTGGAGTGAAGGAGAAGGGGTTGGTTACTTTTTTAATATGAAATGCAAGATGTGAATGGCCTGAAAAAAAAGGATATTGCAGTTTTCCTGTCCCTGACATTATTGGGGTTTATGTATGTAACATCCGATCACACACAAGAGGAGAAAAAAAAATACATTCCAGTAGGTTTTTCCCCTGCTACAGGGGTAAAAAAGGCTCTTTATTATTAGACGTGTGCAATTTGTTTCATTCCTAATACATTTTTTAACAAATTTAGACAAATTTGTTAATTTGGAAACATCCAAATTAACGAAAAAACTCGTTTGACAATTTTTTGCTAATAATCGTAAATTTGAATATTTGAAAATTCGCAAATTCACAAATTGTAAATTCTAAAATCCAAAAACCCCAAAATGCGAAAATCTGAAATAACTAACTATTAAATTATAGGTATTGGAATTTCCTTTCAAACTTGGCTGCTAGTGAATGTAACAAATACGAATTTATCCAAAGTTACAAATTATCCGAAATAACAAATGCCATATCTAAATTAATGGAATGTTAATTATTAATAATAATTAATAACAATAAATTAATAATAATAAATAACAATAATAATAATAACTTTTTAGTATTATTATTTATTAATAATTTGTTCCATTCCATTTGTGGCATTCGTTATTTCAGATAATTCGTAACTTCGGACAAATTCATATTTCTTACATTCAGCCAAATTTGAAAGGAAATTCCAATACCTATTATTTAGGTTAAATTAAGTTAGCTATTATTAATTAGTTAGTTTGTTATTATTTAAAATTTTTGGATTTCGTTCTTTTGAATTTTCGGGTTTTCTTGCTTATTTTAGGATTTTCGATTTTTTATATTTTCAGATTTTAGAATTTTTCGAATTATACAAATTTACAAATTGCGATCATAACAAATGACCCGAAAGACTAAGGCCGCGTACACACGGGCGGATTGTCTGTCCAACTTAGTCCGCTGAACCGTGTTTCAGCGGACAATCCGCTCGTGTGTGGGCTTCAGCGGACTTTTTCAGCGGACTGTCTGACGAACAAAGTCTTACAGAATTTCCGTAATTTTGTCCGTTCAAACTTGGTTTTGTCCGTCCAAACTTGGTTTCAGCGGACAGTCTGCTCGTGTGTAGGCAAGTTGGATGAACTAAGTATGGCGCATGCTCAGAAAGGATTTACACGGCCGAAGGTTGCATTGCAGTGTATAGGACGTCGTTTTTCTAGTCCCGTCGTACGTGCTGTACACGTCATCGCACACGCTTTCAGCGGACTGTCTGCTCATCGTGTGTGGTCAAGTCCGTTCATGCAAATTTTGAACGGACTGTCTGTCGGATTGTCTGACGAACTTAGTTGGCCAGACAATCCGCCCATGTGTACGCGGCCTAAAAAAGAAAACCAAATAAAACAAAAACTAACACATTTTTCGGCAGTGCACATGTCTACTCTTTATGTCTAGGGGCTGAGGAATAAGTTGCAATATGTACCTCATTCCACATTTCAGCAGGCTTCCTCCACACTGTGCAAGGGGCCTCTACAGCTTCTACTCTAAGGCTCTCCAGCCACTAGTCCTGTATTGTAGGTTAGGACAGCAAGGTCCTGCCCGCAACCCAGCACAGAAAGAAGAGGTTAGGGAGGGCAACAAGAGAAGTAAGGAATAAGCATCACAGCCTTTTTCTCTACCTCCAATGTCCTAATGAACATTTAAACCCTGGAGTGAAGGAGAAGTGGTTGGTTACTTTTTCATAATTCCTGGAGTTCAAATTTAGTTATCCAGCCTAGTACACACCACTAGTATATCTAAAAAAAAAAACTTACAGCTTTGTCCAGAGCCGCTGTACTAACGACCCAATGTTAGTATAGGAATCTCCCCTGCTGTTCTTTTGTGTTCTGGCCCCCTAGCTAGAACATTCCGGTCAGCACTTTCAGCCATTGGCTGAGATGACTGATCTGGAGCCCGCCGGCTGCTGGTTTTCCAGTATTCTTGTCCGACAAGTCAGCCAAATGGCTAGCTTCTGTCGGAACGACGGCTGAATGTCAGCCCTTTTTTTTTATTAAACCGGCCCATGCCGTTTGACATTCAGCCCATGTGTACTAGGCTTTAGGGCAGTAAGGGTGTACAAACTTGCTAAAGTGGTTACCCTCCAGATATTTGCACCTCTAGGCACAGGTCATCTATGCCTAATTAGAAGTCTAGTCCAAGGAAAGACAGAAATAGTACAATTATAGAAGTGAAGCACTTAACACACATTTCCTGTTTATTTCTCTCACTTGTCCTTCCTCTCCTTACATTCTGATAATTTAAGGCTGGTCCGTGACTTACGAGATTTCCATTTTGTGATTAAGAGCTATTATTAAAGGCTTAACTCGGAAGTCTAGTTCTCGCCAGTAATGTACCTAACGACTGCTGATAGCAAGCATAATATCAGCTTTATCTAGAAGGATTTTAAAATGAGCATGAAAGTCAACCAGAAGGAGGATGCTTTTCACTATATGTTACGTAGACTGTTTGAAATCCATACCATGCATTCAGTATACTAGAACTGCAATTCAAGAAGAGTTTGCTGGAAACATCAGAGCCTGACATATTTGGGCTAAGAAAGATTTCAACCTTCTTCAGTAAAAAAAGTAAAATCCATCAATCTGGGCAGCCCACACAATTTCAGAAGATGGTGTGCGCAGGGGCAAAATCTGGATCAGAGCTGATATCTCCAGTAAGATCATTCATATCTAGCTGTCTGTGTATAAAATGTATCTAAGGACCAAAAATTACATACGTGATACACGCTGTTAATAACATGAACACAGCAGTGTTTTTTTCTTCTCAGTCCCCCTGTAAAACCTTTTGGTACCTGTTGATTCTGCTGGTAGATCAGTTATTTTCCCAATGGCTTCAGAAGGTCACTCTGTCAAGCAAAAGGTTTGGCTACAGGGGCTGGGATAAACCATATGCTTACAAATATTATATAGTTCAAACTTTTTTTTCTAAAAGGAAAAAGTAAACCATTTCAGTAGCTGCTTAAGGTCCTAGCAGTATTGATTCACAAAAGTTTTAGCATAATGTTATGTACCGGGTGTCTCGTTTCTCCCACGATCCTGCCAAGCTGGCCGTCGCGATGCCCACAGGCTTTCCAGCCTGAAAGGGGTAGAGAGTTACCTGTCAGTTCCTGCATGGGCTTTTCTCCCCCCTCCTTCTTCCTGTTTCACTGACTGATGGAATCGAATGTAATATGTGCTGACTCACACAGAGCCGTTCTTCTTGCAGCCTTCGCTGTGTCTCTATTGGCAGGAGGAAGAAAGCCAATTAAATGATCAGTTACAGGAGCCAATGAGTGAGACTTTAACAAGCTGCAGGAAGCAGCTGCAAAGGACTCTGGAATATGAAGTTCCAGCACAGAGCAGCCCCATAGCCTTATATAGTGACAGAAACTAGCAAGACCAGCATTCTCTGTGAACCGTAAAGTAAAAAAATCCATTTTAATTCCTGAAGAGATGGTCAGTCAGCATAAGGCGGTAAAAGAGATCAAACCTGAGGGAGAGATGCTGTCTCTCAGGTGACTTCACTAGGAAATTCAGGCCTCAGCTGCTAGTTAGGACATCCAGCCTGAGAGAGGGGGATCCCAGGTGCACATCCAGATGCATCTGCACCAACGGTGAAGCGTTCCAGTGTGAGGATACCGGTCAGGTCGCCAGGAGAGCCTGGCTGTTCCAGGACATTGATTTGGGCCTTGACCGCAGGATTTGGTGAGAGGGCTTTTGCCCATTTTCAGGAAACAGGGACACTGCACCACAGAAGGTGTTATATTAACACTGTATACAGACAACACTTCTGGTAGTCATCTTGTTGACACAAGATGTGTCAACAAGATGACTACCAGTAATGCTACAGGTATAAAGGATAAGGCCATATTTTCCCAGGTATGCTGTATATAGACATCATTGTCCTCTCACCTTGCTGAGGAAGATTCTGCCTATTTCACTTGATAATCTGTGCCAGTTGTGTTGTTTGGCCCTGCTATCCAGGGGTTTAAGTGCACCAATGAAAGCGGCTAGCTGAAAACACAAAGTTTTATCTTTTCTTCAAAAGGACTGAAGCTACTAGTGCCATACGGATCCGCACACACATATTCAGGGCTCTGTATATGCATTGGGTGTGTGGGACAGCTTATCTAGGGAGTTAAGTCATTACCTGTTGACTTAACCTGAATAAAGTGTTTAAACTTGGGTCTGTGGTGTCAGGGGACAGAAGAAAGAGGCCTGACACAAAGGGAGTCATTCCTCTGCTTTCCTCATGCCTGCACTCATAGAGCCAACCTGAGTAAAGGTAACCAATCTGATTGAAATATGCCATGTTGTGCTTTATTTACCATTTTTATTTACCATTTAAGTGTGCCTCTGCTCTTGGTGACATTCTCAGGTTTGAAATCCCCTGAAAGCAACTTAAATATAGGATTGGGAGCTATATTGCGGTTTAAATGGTATTTAATTTGGACCCTGCTTTCTTGCCTAGTTGAGAGTGACATCACACCCCCACCTAAAGCCTCACGGGATACCAACATCACACATCCCAGGAACATTGGGGCTATTTGCATTGCACTGCACATGAGCGAGGAACTCTCTGCGGCACTGCACATGCACTGGTACATTATTAAGGGGCACGTCAACAAGGGAGTGAAGTTCTTTAAAGGATAACTCCACTTTCATGGGAAAAAAATTAGCAAATAAAAAAATAATAATATAAAAAAATAATAATAATAAAAATATAAAAAAAAAATAATATAAAGTATACAGTTGCAACACAAGTCATATTGGAATTTTGATATTATTTAAGATGACCTTTCCTTTTCTGTAAAGCGTAATACAATATGGCTACCTGGAGGCATTCTGTACACAGGTGATGTACAGGACACCCCCTAAATAATATCATTTCCTGCTTGTGTGATTTTCCCAGAAGTCTGCACTAAGTCCGATTTTTGGCATCTCCTGAACAAATGTATTTTTTGGTGAGATACAAACAACTATATATTCAGAATAAGAAAAGGTAAGAATCTGCAACAAAGTTTGTTAACATCCCTGAAATGTATATAGATCACCCAGAGGGGAATGTTTGTTTTTTCTGAAAAAAAGTGGAGTTACTATATTTTATATATATATATATATATATATATATACACACACACACACACACACCTAGTGACAACGCTGCTGTGAGTTTCCCATCTCTGGGATTTGCCAGACACTAGCAGCATGGCTGAGCATGCATGAGATGGAGAACCAAGAAGGTGACTTCCAAAATGGAAGTGTGGAATTAGACTGGTAGCTGGAGAAGTTTTTCTGTTAGGAAGACAACATCGGACTCAATGGACTAGTAAGTAGCTTTTTTAATTAATATTTATTTATTTATTTGTAGTATTACTTGGGTATGGTAAAGTTCCTCTTTAAATTGGTTAAGGATAACTAGGATCAATTCTGTGGTTAAGAGTATAGCATGCATCTTTCTTGCCTGGAAAAAAAAGAAGACTTTTTTTATGCATTAGAAATTCATTTTATATTTATTAAAAAGAAATATAAAAAGCTGACGCAACATACATTTTATATTTATATTTATTTAACACTAAAGTGTACATCTGTATGATTCACCAAGCCTTATGTAGGCCTGCATTTGCCATATGGCCAACATACAATATGCATAGCACTGAGCTGTTCAAAAGGAACTATATACAGTTTTCTTTCTCATGTAATAAAAAAAAATACAAGGGAATAGCAGAAGAGTTTAGATATAATGAGGGCGGGGTCAATATACTGTATATGTCACAACACAGTTTAGTTGTTTACCAATGTATACAAAAAATAAAAAATTACATCAAAATTAATAATGTAAAGATGAGCACTGTATTATGATTTTTTTTTTATATTTTCAGTAAGTTATTTTAAAGGGACAAGAGTTTGGCAGGTTTTTAATTCACCACCCCCCACCCACACCCCTCTTTCTGATCCTGCTTGGATAATTTCTGGTGTCTATGGTGTCTATTATACACATATACTAGTTATTGCACTAACGCCAGGGCTCAAGTCCTGCGGGAAGGCATGGGAACGGAGTTCCTGTACTTTTTCCACAACAGGAACTCAGTTCCCATTAGCAGCCACGTCCTGCAAGACTTTGAAGTATGCGAGCTGTGTGGCAGGTGCTACACCAGCAGCCGCCAACACAGCTTGCAATAGTAAGTGCCGCACACCAGGGGTGGACTAACCATTCAGGTATTGCCAGTAGGGGGCCCCATGACAGCTTCCTCTTCGATCTACATGTCAATCACAGCTAGCTGAAGGGTAGATCAGGTCTCTACTGCTAAGAGATTGTATTTAGTCAGACCTCTAGTGATGCGCTCCTCTCCGCCGGCCCCTCTTGTTTTTTTGTCTCTTCACCCCCCCCCACCCACCCCAGTCTCCTGCATACTTGCACTGTGTGTCCCGCTGAATCCCCCCTCCTCTATCTCCAGTGCCATATAATGAGAGAACCCAGAGGAGGAGCACAGCTATTCTGCTCACAGGACATGCAGGGAGAGAGGTGAGCTGAGGGAGGAACATCAGTTTGGGGTGGTAAGCTGAGCACAATATCTGGCAAAGTTTAATGCCAGAAGGGAAATTTATGTGGAAATATGTGAAGAGTTGAATAGCAGCGAGTGTGTGTTGGGGCCCTGCAGAGTTTGCAGCCCCCCAAGCTAACATACATCTCCTAAGCAGGAACACATCACTATATCCCTAAGCATTCAGTCCAGATAATGTGCAGTTCATTTATGACCTTTCCATTTAACCCTGTGTTATCCAAACTCTATTCAATGAAAAGTGCAAACTCACCACATAAACACTCATATACACACACATATACAAAATAAAATTCCCCAATAAAGATCAGAACATGATGTTTACATTTGCATGGAAGCACAATTGAATGAATGCTGATTATTCTGAGAATTATCGTATTTATGTTTATTGAGGATTGTTTTTTTTTGTTTTGTTTTTATGTACTAACAGTTAAGCTTCATACGCACAATACAGGAATTGGATGAAAAATACCACTTTTGAAGTGTTCGTGCATATGAGCTTATCATTTTTTTTTTTTTTGGGTCGGGGAGTGGATCTCTGGTGGGAGTTTCCACACTTTTTTTCCCCAGGACTTGACCCCTGACTAACGCCACAGGTAACCTGCACAAAGAGGGTGCAAAAGTTCAATATAATTCCAGCCTTGAAAGGGTTAGTCTTCAATAGTAGCACAACCTTGCTGCTCTTGCAACCAGCGGGCACAGGAAACTGCAAACACACAAGAGCACAAGATCTAGTGCAATATCCTTTATTTTATTGCGGTTATAGAACATGTAAGGAGCTTGCACAATTTATTGGGTTGGTTAAAATTTCATTGCTGGGGTTAAGACATTGCAAAGACCATCAGGAACTGTTGTTTTTTTCGAGAATGGTCAACCTACTAACAGTATGCTGCACCCATCCAAAATAAAAAAACATTAGGTGTTGATTTTCAGAAAAATATGATGGCTGCCATTGTTGACCTCCTTCAGGAATTGGTGATAACTTGGCTACAATACTTTCTTTGTTGTTGATCTGGGACAAGCATGCAGATTAGAAGATTAGTAGTCCTACCTACACAAGTGAGTCATGTACTAAACCCATAAGATCAGCATGACAGCCTGGCAATTAGCATTTTCTGATGAAGGACAGCCTTTTTATATTTGTTTTCTCCTGCAAGGCTTTCCTTTAAAATACTCTGCCTAGGACTAAATGAGGCCATCCATGGGGCCAGAACGTGATGGCATAAATAGGAAGAGTGCTGAGTTATTTATTAAACTATGCCATTCATTATAGTGTGATAGTGCTGATCAAGCCTCAGTCACTTTAGTCAATCAGGAGCTTTAGAATGTCCTTATCTGTGCCATTGCAGCTTAATGGATAACCTTCTTGGAAAGGGAGGGGTAGATTAAGTACAGTCTGAAGCGGCTGATTGCACCACCATAATTGGCTGAAAACACCCCACTGACTTGAATAGGAATTCTCCCTGTATCTTGAGTTTCACCCTAAGTGCTTCATTAGCAGCTGATTTTTGTTAAAATGTATCATTTTATGAAGCCGCACAGTGCACTCTCCTGTCTACTCCAGACAGTAGGGTGGAAAGAGTAGTTTTTTTTTCCCCAACTGCAATTTTCTTAGATGGATAGTAGTCTCTGATTGCCTACATATCTCATTTCACTAAATGTTATTTCAAGGCATTTTACTGCTGGCAATTAAACATTCATTTCAGCATCTTCACAGCCATAAAAATCATCCACTAGAACTTTATTCAAAGTACTGATCAAGAAAACGGAGCAAAACTGGATTCTGGACATGCAGTGTGTCTCGAGTACTTGATTTGCTTTTCTCCTCTTCACATGGTAACAATGAAAGAGGAAATGGCATCTGCTGTAAGCCTTATAGCTTCAAATGACAACACCTTGTGTATAATGTAGATGTAGAACTTTATGCTAACAAATAAAAATGGGTGAACAGGCATGATTTTAATGCAGAAAGACATGCTTTGTCATTTCTGCATTAGAGCCCTTTCACACTGGGGCATGGGCTGTGCTTAACCCCGCTAGTGGCCGAGGAAAGGGTTAAAGCTGCCCACAAAGCACCGCTGCCGAGGCACTTTGCAGATGCTTCGACAGCACTGCCCATTGATTTCAATAGCAGGAGCGGTTTAAGAGCGGTGTATACACATCTCCAGCACTGCCCCAAAACCGGTGCTTGCAGGTCTTTTTAAGGTCCAGCAAGCGTAACGCCCCAATGTGAAAGCACTCAAGCTTTCACACTGGGGAGGCTTGAGAGGTGCTTTTCAGGTACTTTACAGGCGCCATTTTTAGCGTAAAATGCCTGAAAAGTGCCTTCAGTGTGAAAGGGGTCTTAAAGTTACTTACCTGACTGTCCAGCCCTGTACAGTAAGCTGCTGGCACGCAGGTCACTGTAAAAATTCTACAATGTCAAAGCTGACAACTCTCCCATGTACGTATGGGAGTGGCGTCATCCCCACCTGGCCAATTAAAGGGAGCTCTGGGAGTATAGTTCCGCTTTAAAGGAAAAGCTCATTTGGCTGTACTTCTCCTGTGAATCACAAAAGTGCAGTTCATTCTGATGCCCGCTGTCAGCTGACGGTACAGAGCCGTCCCAGGCTGGGGAAAGATCGCGACCATATGGAATCCACCTAGAGGACTGGACCTGCACCGGCTCAGCAAGCCACTGAGAGCCGGAGCCAGCTGATCCTGCCCCCTTCACAGCTTAGCGTTCCAGTGAGTACTGGAGGGAAGGGGGATTGGAATCAGAGCAAAGAGACAGTTTTATGCTCATGGTGCTCTGAGAACTGAGTGATCAACGGTGTTTGATCACTCAGTCCTCAGCCTTAGAGCTGGCAGTGGACATTCAGCATTGGACCGATGCTGCATCCATCTAGGTAAGTATGATTTCTAAAAAACAGACAAACCTAAATTCCTCTTTTAAAGCATATTTTCACTTTTGCAGTCAAATCTGAGAAAACTCAGCTATATGGTTGATACAGTATGTGTCCCCATTTACACAGCATACCTAAAAAGAAAATTCTTAAAAAAAAGATTTCTTACCTTTCAATGTTTCTTGAGGGGGGGGGGGGGGTATCATGGCTGACTGCAAGGTTTTTGAACAAGTCTGTCCTCAATAACATACAATGCAAGAAGCCAAGCCTCCAAACCTCCCTCCCTCTCTCCTTCCTTTCCAACCTTTAATCCCGTGTTAGGACAGACAGTGTTCAAACCGAGTTACAATTGATAATGAAGATCTGCCTGCACAGCACAGACATAATTAGTTATGGCAATCCCAGCTGCCCAGCCCCCTCACAAACAAAGGAAACTACCTAGGATCTTTCCTTGCTAGAGGGTCCAGAATAGTGTACCGAATCGAGCTGCAATTTTTAAATATATAAGTTTGCCTATGTGAACAGAGACATGTAATAAATATAAAGTGGACGTTATCCAATTGTGGCTGCAAAAGTGGAAATACACTTTGAAGTGTATGTAAACCCTAACAATGAACTTCTCTTATTTGCCACCTTTCAGTCAGCTTGATATGACATCATGTCCGTTTTCATCTGATCTCACCCGATCCGATCCGCCAGCGATGGATCCGGACATAGGGCCATCTGTCTGCTTTTGGCAGATTGGACCGGGTCAGATGTCAGCAGACATGTCACCGCTGACATCCATGGTTTTGCACAGATCAGCCTTGAACCATCTCCTCTTGGTCACCCTGCCGGTACTCCTGCCCCCCCGCACTTAGTGCTCCCATAAGACACAAACAGTGCTGCTCGGCCCTGACCCTCCCAACTCCTTCCACACTGGCTGTGATTGACAGCTTCAGGAGCCACTGGTTCCCACTGCTGTATCTGAGCTGATGAGGAGAGAGAGCCAAGAGAGCCCCTGCTCTTGTGCACATTGCTAGATCAATATCAGGCTCAGGTAAGCAAAAGGGGAGGCTCTAAGAGAGGTGCTTACAGAAGGTTTTTTACATTAATTCAGAGAATGTATTATGGTAAAAAACTGTCAGCGCTGCCTATTCAAAAACTAGTTGGCAGAACAAGATCTGGCGAGGCATTGACATACTCTAGGCTTGTACAGGTGGGAGGGTCTTCCTGCAAAAGTCACAGGCCTCTTCCAGTGTTGTAATATAAAAAAAACGAAGTGCTGGTAAAAGTCGTGAGTCAATCACATGAGCATAAAATGACATTTCTGAACATCCAGCAGTATAGAAAACACCATCATACATAGAAGACAGGCTTTAATTTTTGCCAGTTTAAGACAATCCTAACTGGCTAAACCAAAAGGTCATCTATATTAACACTAATTTACAAAAAGGCTTACCCTTTAAAGAGAATTTGTCATAAGGGAAAGTGCCCGAGAAGCATTTTCTGTCATCACTCTCCTACTAACATCACTTATGGTGAAGCTGAATTGGTTTAGCTTCATTGCCCTGGATGTATAGTTCCAGGATGAAGGCTTCTTGTCACTCATATGTGCTCACTTGTGAGAGATTCCATTTAATAAAAGAAATTGCAACGTGCAAAATGTAATAAACCATTTAACCCAACTGAACTCATCTTTTGCCGACTGCACTACAATACACAAGTTGTAATATTTCATTTTACCACCATTGCTGTGGACACTGCTAGCCTAAATAAGCCTGCACATTAAAGTATAACTAAAGGCAAAACTTTATTTTTAGCTCTGGATGGTGTAGAGATATATAGTAGCCCTCCTTGCTGTCTGTGCCCCTGTTTAGGGAGATTTACTCCCTCTAATTGTCATGTTTGCTGATATCACCAAAAGTGAATGTAAAATAAAAACAAAAAAAATATTCCAATGCGGAAACTAATTCTGGTGACCCTGGTGACAACCAGGGATTCTCTTACGTTGCAGGGATTTCCCCTCACTTCCGGTTTTGGCTATGGGACAGAAACAGAAGGTAAATCGCCCCAATGTGACACAGATGACAGGGGTTATAAGCTTCTCTTACTCTATCCCAAAAAATGCCCTTATATCTACTTTAAAACAATTCTAAAGGCTTTTTATCTGCTTGCATTCTATGCATGAAGGAAAAAAAAACCTTCTGTGTGCAGCAGCCCGCCCAACCCCCAATACTTACTTGAGCTCCCCCTTGATCCAGCAATGTGCACAAGATTATCGGCTCTCCGGGGACTCTCCCTCCTTGTCAGCTAAGACAGCAGAGGGTGCCATTGTCAATGATAGCCAGTGAGGAGAGAGGGGGGTGAGGCCTAGCTGCGGCTCTGTGTCTGAATGGACACGCAGAGCAGCAGCTTGGGAGCACACCTGCTTGGGTGCCCCCATCAACAGGAGGTAGGGACTAGGAGTGCCAGCAGGGGACCTGAGAAGGGGAGGATTGGGGCTGCTCTGTGCAGGTAAGTATTTTTGTTTTTTCACGTTTGCCTTTAATGTCACTTTAAGGCTCCATGCAAGGGCACAGCTATGATTGATATGTCTTTAAAAAACAATCACTACAAACTTCACAAATATCCTTATTTTGTAGAGGAACTCACAATTTTAAATGTGAAACATTTGACCAAATATAGATAGTTAGTATTCTGGTAAGGTAGGTTAGCGTTCTGGTAAGGTGGGTCAAAATCAACGGAAAGCCCTTCCTTGGAAATAGAAATTAAGTCTTGACCCTGTTTTATCTCTTTATAGTCTTCCCCACAGGTTTTGATGTGTGATAAATTGTTACATGGAAATGCCTTAAAATACCCTGAAATTGCTGCTTCCTGCTCTCCCCATTCAGTGCTCTATACTGAATTAGCTGAATAACAATTCACAGTATCATAGCACTGGGTTCAATTTTAGGGCCATTGCATTGGATATTTCGACAAACCACACAACTGCTGTAAAGGAATGTGGGGGTAAGACTGCGGTAATAGGAGTTGTTAATACAATGTCTAAGTGACTACTACATATCTATTGCTAAATACAATACGCTTACAAGTCCTTATTTCCAACAATGATCCAAGAAACAAATGGTACATGCCACATTTTACAATAAGCTTGCTTGCTATCCAAGTTTGGTCCCCCTTCAAGTTCTACTTCATAGATTAGTGCGTTCTATAGCTTCCTCTGATGGAGACAACATAATGTACAAAAGAGCTGTACACAAGAAATAAATGATTGTAAAATTAGGCTGTGTTATAGGCCAACAGTTTTGGATGTACAGTTAGCCGCAGGGGTATTATAGAATGATTGGCATGCCTCTATTCATTATCCTATGATTAGGATTTGTAATTTAGGCAAGGACATGTAAATAAATCCTGTTTTAAGAATAGAGAACTTAGAACTTAACATAAAAGAGAAAAAGGAATTTCACATTATTTTCCTGACAAGTTGTGAAGAAAAAAATCTTTTTTCACCTGTGTAACAAAGAATGACCTAAGGATCCTTGCATTTCTGAAGGCCTTTTTAACTGCTGCAGGTGACGGCTATGATGTTCACACTCTACTGTGTCGGAAACCATGAAGATAGCTAAGGTTTCATTGACTGCAATACTTACATGCAAGGATTGCCTTGCTTGTATAACTGTGTGAGCCTACATTGGAAAAAAATGTAACTAAAAACAGCAGAGTTCTGGGTCAAAATCTAAAGAGGTTCCTCCTATCATACAAAGACATTTCAAGCTTCTATATAGGTAATTATTATTTTGAGATATCATGTGTACATTGAATCTTAACTCAATTTAGATAAAAGCAAGAACAAATAGGTGTCTCTACGAACCTTCGCTCCTTTTCCATGGTGCCCCAGCACACCCCAAACCTCAGATGATTAGTATGTCATTTGAGCTTCCAGATCTTAGATTGGAGCTTTACCATGTCCTTAGTTATGAAATGGAAACATTAAGGATAATAACCGTCTATATATTTCTGAAAACATGGTTTTAATGGATGGGGTTCCTGAACTCACTGGAATATAAGATACTACTCTACTATTTACAGGCACTTAAACTCACATTGTAACTTTGAGAACACATTCACCTGTAAAGCCCACAGGGGAGGAAAAAAAACACATTGGGGTTGATTTACTAAAACTGGAGAGTGCAAAATCTGGTGCAGCTCTGCACAGAAACCAATCAGATTCCATTTTTTTTGTCAAAGCTTACTTGAACAACCTGAAGTTAGAAGCTGATTGGCTAACATGCGGAGCTGCACCAGATTTTCCACTGTCCAGTTTTAGTAAATCAACCCCCTCCCTATTTTTTTTTTCCTTTGCTTTTTCAAAAACACCCTCTTTTTAATACACCTTTTTTTCTCTAATTCTTGTTGACCTGCATCCCTCCATATACCCAATCCTTCATTGTTTAAAGAGGGAGTCCGCGTTTTTTATTTTATTTTTTAAAAGCCAGCAGCTACAAATACTGCAGCTGCTGACTTTTAATATAGTGACACTTACCTGTCCAGCGCGCCCGCGATGTCGGCACCCGAAGCCGATCTCTCGATCGTCTCTCGGGTGCTGCCGCCGCCATCTTGGGTATGGGAATCAAGAAGTGGAGCCTTTCGGCTTCATTTCCCGGTTCCCTACTGCGCATGCGCGAGTCGCGCTGCGCAATAAGGATGGACCCGCTGCCTCTGGGATCTTTGTGTTTCCCAGCAGGCAGCAGGGGACTTTCGGAAAGGGGCGTAATCTACGCCCCTTTCCGCAGAGAGCCATCCCGGAAGTGGGTGCAGATACCTGTACTGTACAGGTACCTGCACCCCCCTCCCCCCTGAAAGGTGCAAATTGTGGCGCCAGAGGGGGGGAGGATTCCAATGAGCGGAAGGTCCACTTTAGGGTGGACCTCTGCTTTAAAAAGGAAGTGGGGTTGGGGGGGTCTACCAGAAGACCATTAACATTCTAATCTATGAGTAGATAGTGAGGATAGACAAAGGAGAAACAGCAAGGAAAACAGAAAGGAGCATCATTATAATATATAAGTAAGTTCCATATAGAATGGCATACTTTGTACATATACTGGCTGTGTCTGATGTCATATTCTTGGATTTCCCTCAAGAGAACTGTACATACATGTTACCTATTTAAAAGAATTGTCCACAGCAAACCTAAGCTGAAGTTCATGAACCAGTAAACAGAAAGAAAGGGGTGGTGGGGGGGGGGGTAAAAATAAATAGCTTAGACAATAGATTTGACAATGATTTACCAAAGGCAAATAGACTGTGGGGGAGAGTTACTAAAACGGGTGCACTCAGTATCTGTTGCAGCTGTGTATGGTAGCCAATCAGCTTCGAAATTCAGCTTGTTCAAACAAGCTTTGGCAATAAAACCTGGAAGTTTATTGGTTTCTCTGCATAATAATAATAATAATAATAACCCTACTAATAATAACCCTATGTGCACTTTGCAAGTGCAGTTGCTCCAGAGCTTAATAATTGAGGGGACAGACTGCTGACTTCTATCATCCAATCATGTGCAAACAAAAAAAACTTTTTTTTTTCTTGCATGTGTTTGGGTATTCTTTGCAAAGTGAAGCTTCATCTCATTTACCAAGCTCTGGAGAAACTACACTGCCAAAGCGCACAGTCTATTTGTCTTTAGTAAATAAATTCCAATGTTATACCCAATACAGAATGAAATGTGAGCAAAAACTTGGTAAGTAAGAAGGCAGAGCATTATGGAGTTGATTTACTAAAAGCAAATAGACTGTGCACTTTGCAAGGGCTGTTGCTCCTGAGCTTAGTGAGGTGAAGCTTCACTTTGTAAATAATCACAATTAAAGAAAATAAAAAAAACTGCATTTTTGCTATCACATGATTAGATGATAGAAGGCAACAGAGCTTTCCCCAATTTCCTTAGCTCTAGAGCAAATGCCCTTGCAGGGATGCAATTGCACTTGCAAAGTGCGCAGTCTATTTGCCTTTAGTAAATCCACCCCATGAGCTCTCTAACATAATGTGCCCAGAGCAGTAGCACCCTATAAAGATTTCTGCTGGATGTAATCACTTTCTAAAATGATTAGTTTGTTACCCAGCATTAATTGAAGGTTTAATGTGCCACTACAGGCTTTAATTTATTTGCAACCTTATTTTTGGTGAATTTAGAAACAAAAAGTAGATATAGGTAAATAGCTATCCGTTTTGCAAATCTGTGGCAATTTAAAGGGGTTGCAAAGCCTCATTTAAAAAAAAAATGCAAAAAGCAAACATGTCTATACTTACCTGCACTGTTCAATGTTTTTTTCACAAGGCAACCTCGATCTTCCTCTTCTGGGGTGCCCCACCAGCACTCCAGGCCTCTCCTCTTCATTGGGTGCCCCCCAGGGAAAGCTGCTTTCCCTAGAGGGCACCCATGTAGGCTCACTCCCGAGACTAGCTGTTGCATCCATTGACACAGACAACGGGACTCGGCCACCCACTCCCATGTCACTTGATATGATTGAAAATGGCTCCTGCTGCTGTTAATCTGTCCAATGAGGAGAGGGATAGCAGATGGAGCCACTGCACCCATGCACATCGCTAGGTCAGATCAGGCTCAGGTAAGAAAAAAAGGGGGTGTCTAGGTGAAGTTGCACAGAAGGTTTTTAACCCTAATGCACAGAAAAACCTTGAGACTTTACAACCACTTTAATTTTTCTTAGGAAATTCTTTCATTCATGTATGGCATATTTATGTCTTGGTGACTAGTGTAACAGTGGTCACCTGTGGCCATTCTCCATCATAAAACTCTCACACTAGAAGTATACTATTATAAGTCATTTGTGTTGAGCGAAATTCAGAGACTGCCATTGAAAACCATCCGGGCAACTAGCGTTTTCAGTAGGCGGTCAGCAATGGAATCGCCCATATTTGTTTCAGCACAGGTTTCCTTTAAGAGGAGAGTGAAGGAGGTGGGCTGTGTGTGGTGGTGAGGGTGATGGTGGGGATTAAAATATTCAAACATTTCAGTCCCGGCTCGCCAAAATGTAAATATACTATAGTTGGTTAAATAACCTATTTATGTAGTAAAATCTAAATATGTAAATTCTATCTCTTTGCATTTAATGAGATCAGTGATCAAAAACATAGTTTTATCCTTGCGTGGCTCAGCAACATAAATTCTTTGATACAAAAGAAATAGGCAGCTACGAAATGCTACACTGGGGGTATAAATTTAATTTAGTATAATAGAGTGTGAGACATAATCTAAGCAGTGTGTTATTAAAAAGTTACCTTGTTATAATGTCAATGATAGCTCTGGCTGAACCCTACAGTCTGCCTACACCATATGATTCTGCATAATGATCTAAGTGGGAAAGGTTAAGCAGTTGAAATTAAAAACTAACTGCAGGGTGGATATGGAGGATTCAGCGTCTGTTTCACAGGGAGGAAAAAGCTTGTCGTATTTAGATGCGTATTCACGAATCCCGCGTTTTAATTCTAAATTTAAGTTCAACCATCACGGCTAATGCCCTTGATGCAATCTCAAATTGCTGTCATTACACGGATCACTAGAAATCGGATGGCGGATAAAGGATTAATCGATTTAATTTTATCACCGAATCCAGCCCTGCCTCTCGAGCTGTCAGCGGACAAGATAAGAGGTGCACATCTTGAGACGTGACACAAACCTGTCATAGGGAATAGTTTGGTCTGAAAAACACAGTGGCGATGAAACAAGCTCATTTATTGCCATGGCGGAGTTGGAAGATAGAAAAATCCAACTGGTCCTTTTATCTGCAGCCTTACTGTAATCTGTCTCAATGTTATTGGATTTCATACTGAAATAATCGTACTTTTTTCAGCCCACATAATCTACTCCTTTAACCACACCAGCTGCTCTTTATTTTATTTTTTGGATGGTTTGCTGTTACTTGGAAGGTATCCTAAAGAACACAAAGGTGTTTTTATTGTCTTTTACCCTATTTTGTATTGTTATGCCTTTTTATATTAAAGCACTATTACACCCACAGGCAAAGATTTATTGTATTGCAGTTTACCAATTCTTAGATGCAATGGCTGCATTTGCTTTTTTTATTTTTTAGGCTTGGTGATCCGGCCAGTAAGTCTGTAGTTTTTGAAATGCAGAAGCTCTATTGCACATTAATCTGTTACAGAGATGAGACAAACCATTTACCACTGACATGGGTGCTTACAATGATCAACTTTTATTTATTGATGGAAAACCCTTTATCCCAAAAGGAAAAAAAAACTGTTTGATGTAACTGCTTATCAAGTATTAGCTGGAGTTTATTTTTAATTTGTTAGTGTATTTAAATCTACTAGTACATCTTGCCCCCCTCCCCAGACTGGCAATGCAGCTGTTTGCTGTGCCCCCTTTCATCCAGAGTGTAGGCACTCTAATACAGGAGGTGTGTTACTGCAGTGGTTCTCAACCCTGTTCTCAAGTACCTCAACAGGCCATGTTTTGGGAATTTCTCTTAGATAAAATAGCTGTCCAAAATACCAAGCAATTGACTCTGATTTAAATCACCTGTGCAAGATTAAAGGAAAACCTGCAAACATGGCCTGTTGGTGGTACTTGAGGACAGGGTTGAAAATCACTGTGTTACTGGACAGATCACCAGATGAAAACAGATGGAAAAAAGGAAAAGAAAACGGATGCAGCCACCAGACCTGATGATTGGTAAGCTGTAATATGTTCCATTTTTGGTTTTGGGTTTACTGCTTTAAATCTGGCAACATCAAAAATATAAATTTATCATGATCACTGATGGCCTCTCTTCAAGCACACGAATACTTCACATGCCAACGAGGACAAGTCTATCCATGGCCTTATTTTCTTTCATAAGGGGGGGAAGGGTTAGGACCACGTCAGCTTTTTTTTTTTTTCTTTTGTGCTCCTGCTAGGCAGATTCACCCTATATTTTGTTTATTGATGACCCCGTAACTAAAAAAGTGAATAGAAAATTCAAAGCCTTGAGATGTCATCAGAACAGGAAAAAGGGAAAACCTTACAATGGATACTCTTGTTTCGTAACAAAGAGGCTGTAGCCTTGAGATTTCCTTTCACAACTTTATGTGTGTCCAAAATAGGAAGTGAAGGAAAATTTCTCCAAAATAGCAATGTATTAGCCATTCGCTCTTTTAACCCCCCACCCCCCCCAATATATATATATATATATATATATATATATATATATATATATATATATATATATATATATATATATATATATATATATATATACACTGTATATAGGCTATATATGACTTCTATGCTGGTATTTCAGTTATGGGTAGATCCTGCAGCATCTTTTGAGATTTCCCTGCCTATGCTTTTCATGGAAATTCATGGAAATTCACTTCCTTATTGCAGCAACAAAAAAAAAAAACCTAGCCCTCACCCCCCAAATGACATAATAAAAAAGTAAGTGGGAGGAGCTGGGAACACAGAAGTAGAAAATTAACATTTGATGTGGATTGGACCAATGAAAAAAGAAAAAAATGCCTCAACTCAATAAAAAATACCAAAAAGTAGAATATGACCTTTGGACAGACTGATACTTAAAGGGGTTATTTTTTTGCAAAATATAATTTTTTCAATTACAATTTCAATGCATGAATAATAGTTGAAAAATACATCAGTTTGCTGTTTTTTTTTTTTTTTTTTTTAGAAATCCTTCTGCCATCATGTATATGTTAAATGCCATATAACACACAAGCACAGAGGGGAACTCTCAAATAATAGAATTCAAAGAAGTTAGGTTGACGGTATCCGAAAGTCATATGCGATAATAAATGAGATAGTGCTCAGCAATAGTGCCAACTATCATATAAACAGGGTGAGGAACATGCAAAGTTGACCAACAGGCTTAGGAGCAGCCTATTCCGATATACAGTAGGTCACCAGGCATCTGAAGTTAGATACAATGCTGACTTCTCCGTCTTAATTTTCCAATGTTCTGGAAAATATTTATATTCAAAACAAAACAATCCCAACAATAATACCTTTATTTCTTGGTAATCTTTACACCATACCAATTCATCAGTTAGCGAATAATATATTGGGTATTGTATGGCTGTTTTCACACAACCTTAAGAGCATTATAAAGAACATATACCATAACACTTAGCAGCATGGCATATTGCTGAAATTAGATTCCATCCTCACAACATATCCTATATCTAGGTATATTGGGCTTAATAGGAGTAGAGGCTGTTCATTTTGCAAAGTGTATTATAGAAAATAGGTTGAATCTGCTTTCACTTTCAATTACCAATCATGTGCAAGGAAAAAAAAAAGAAAAAAAAAATGTTGCCACATGCTTGGTTGATTGAAGTGACCACATCTTATTCACTAAGCTCAGAGAACATTGACTTTGCACAGTGAACAGTCTCTATTCCTTTAGTAAATCAACCCTATATATTTTTTTGTATGTGTAGATCTCCTCTACAATACAAAAAAACAACTAGGAGGTACTTCAGAGTTCAAACCAATCCTGGACCCTACAGTGAGCATTATATTGTAAGATTTTTGGGTGCTGAAGAGCTATTTTATCATTTGATACAAAATTAATAAAATAAAAATTCACAATAATAATAGAAACACACAACTTAGTTAAATAATAATATGCACAACCCATCTGTCAAGAGCAGTTTTGATTGACATGTGGAAGAGATAAGAGCGCCCACCATAAAGGCACCAGTAAACTTTGATCCTGCTCTGCCTATCTGCCTTTCCATGTTGTAAGAAAATGTTTTACTCACACAACAGCCATGTTCATTTTTTTTTTTTTAAATACTTGAACTAAATTTGTCTCCGTCTACTGCTTAGCAAGCATTCTTACGTCAGCAGGAAAGTGCTGAGACTTTTAAAACACCAATAATAATAATAGTAACCAAATGAAAAACACAAACGCAAGTATAAAAATGCAGATGCACAGGCCTGGAGCACAGCGAGTTATCTTGTCACACATTAGCGAGAAAATATTTTGTATCACACAGGTATCTGTCTATTGACTAACTGAATAACAGATTAAAGTGTACACTATTCTGTGAACCAATCAGATTTATTTTATTCAGCATTTTTGTATGAGCAAGATAAAGATGGCTACTATCTGCTTAATTTATCAATGTGTCTACAAGTCATCAACAGACTGAAAATGTATTGATTAGTTACTATGAGAAACACAGTTTTGTTAGATTTTTTTTTTCTTCTGGCTCTTTAATAAGGTCTAATATGTATGCACCTAGCCTTTTCTATAAACCAGCCTTAGGGCATGTTTAACTTAAATATTAATATTTACCTTTGCCTATATCTACATCAAATAATCATATTATATTCAAAATTCCCCTGACTAGATATCTCCACTAAGTATTTGTTAAAATGATTTATTTAGTAAATCTGCCACATATAGTAGTCAACTTCACAGGTTGAAAGAACCATTGTTAAGTGTTTGATTATGCAGAATGCAAGTGGCATTTAGGGTAATCATCTTTACAGAACGGAAAAAAACATTTCAAAATGGTCAACTTCATGGAATAGAAGAGTCATTTTTAAAGTAGTCAACTACACAAAATAGAAAGCCATTTCAAAGTGGTCATCTACACAGAATGGAAGAGTCATTTTACAGTGGTCAACTACACAGAATGGAAGAGCCATATCAAAGTGGTCATCTACACAGAATGGAAGAGCCATTTCAAAGTGGTCATCTACACAGAATGGAAGAGCCATTTCAAAGTGGTCAACTACACAGAATGGAAGAGCTATTTCAAAGTGGTCAACTACAAAGAATGGGAGAGTCAATTTTAAACTGGTCAACTATGCAGAATGAAAGCACCATTATTATAATGGGGAAATACACAGAATGTAAGAGCCATTTCAAAGTGGTCAAGTATAAAGAATGGAAGAGTCATTTTTAAACTCGTCAACTATGAAGAAAGTAAGCAACATTATTTTAATGGGGAAATACACAGAATGGAAGGGCCATTTCAAAGTGGTCCTCTACACAGAATGGAAGAGCCATTTCAAAGTGGTCAACTACACAGAATAGAAGAGCCATTTCAAAGTGGTCATCTGCACAGAATGGAAGAGTCATTTCAAAGTGGTCAACTATAAAGAATGGAAGAGTCATTTTTAAACTGGTCAACTGTGCAGAAAGCACCATTATTATAATGGGGAAATACACAGAACGGTAGCTCCATTTCTTGAGTAATACAATGCCCACTTCAGCATCTTTCTCATGACAATTCATTAGTACCTAGTAAAATGATGAGCCACATTTTACTTTAACATCAGAATTATGAAGCTGGCTGAACCTTCCCTTCTATGAGTCAAAAATATATTTTATATCTCTATCATGCACACATTCATGATTTTTCTTTGGCTTCTTAAGCAATAAGACTGCTATTAATTTATTTTAAGTTGTTTTAATTATTATTATTACTACTACTGTTACTATCATTAATAATTACTTAGAGAATGTTTAATTAGTATTGGTGTTATTTCTTAGGGAAAATCAGGTATTTTCTTACTCTTGCAGATGCATTCAAACAAAGACTTAGATCATGAGGACTATGAAAACACCTATGAGAACACCTACACAGTATTGTAGAAGACGCCCTTCTTAATGCTTTTAGCAGACTACTCTACTCTAAACCAAAATCACCAGCAAGCCATGACAAATGCTTTATTGTCTGTAATGAGATTCACTGCAAACACAAGGGTACAAATGACTTTGTAGCCTGATTTCTTAAGATTGAGAATTTTTTAAACTATTAAAAATTTGATTAAAATATTTGATTTGTCATTAGCATACCATATGTCAATGCAATGTGTTCCATCAGCTGTCAAGAGCGTGTTGGCAAAATAATGTCATCTTAAAACAAAATGTTGATACATCACTAGTATTATACAGCTGTCAAAATGATCCGATTATGTGTTTTGTTTTTGTTTTTAAAGTCAGCATATTTTTGCATCTAACAACCAGTAAGAGAACAATGGTACTGAGAGTAGTCCATGAAGGGTTAATTCACAAAAACAGGAGGCCCTAAAGGAATTAACCATTATGTACCATGAAATATTAATTGTGACCTATAGCAATAGGGCACAACTTGAGAAATGTAGGTTACTAACTTGGTCATTACCAATGCAATGTTTGGAATATATATACGGTAATTTGTTGTTTTTCTTCTAGATACCTATTCTAATTAGTGTCTAATTATATATCACGCAATTGGATAACGTGGCATACTGTATGGGACAAAAGTAGAATCTTATGTATTGATGAAAAAGCAATGTTTCCTACTTTGATATATTTTGTTTAAGAAAAGTTTTTCTTTCATGTTAAGGTAACTAGTATATTATGCTTCCCTTTGAACATTATATATGCCTGAGAGGCTGCCTGAAGACAACACAAAGGCTCAGTCAAATGAAATCATCTCTTTAGCCAGGAAAATAATGACCTAGCTAATTAACATGCTGGACTGGAGGGAGGCTAAATACTGACCGGTCCGATGACAGTCAATTGCGTATCACCCTATTGATTTTTTGATAAAGGACATCTGACATTGGACAAAGAAGCCAATGGCAACGTACGTCAATCAATGGCTTGGGCAATCCCACTGATTATCTTGGAATGTAGATCATAGTGTGAGACCAGCACTTCATTATGTGTCACTAATTTAATTTGCAAACATCCATGTACGCACACACCCCAAAATCAGAATAATGTTTTTTATGCAACAGATGATTCAGAAAATACAGACTTCACATTCAAGATGTTCAACCAATCCCAATCATTTTTAGAAAATATGGAAGTCAGTTTGCACTCTGTTTTCACTGTATTATTATGTCTATTGCGTTCTTCTAAATAAAATGAAAGATGGATTGGACATATTCCATACAGAATCTCTGCAAAAACCCTTGCAGTCTTATACTTCAACCTCACAGAATTGTGAAGGACAGAAACCGCAGATAGTAACCAACTGAAATACACACCCTGCCATCCAAGCATCTACCTCTAGGATGTACATTTTCTATACCATACAATGCACTAATATCACAACTAGTAAATATTAAACATATGACATATGTTCTTTAAAAACTAGAAAAGGCCTACTCTTTATTATTACACACACAGATGTACAACCATACACATACATACTCAATATATATAATCATACATAAAAATATTGGCAGACTGTTCTGCCAAACAAGGCCTTCACACTTTTTTTTTCTAAAGATGTTCTGTATTTTTACTACTATATCTCCATCCTCTATTGTAAATCCATTTGGAGCATGTTGGTGATCAAAACAATGATAACAATAGATACATAGATAGTTATATAGATAGAAATATGTTGGCGTGAAATACAATAAAGATAGCAATAATAATAATAAGCACATATGGAAAGCTATGGAAAGAAAGGAAGAAAGAGAGAGAGAAAGAAAGAAAGAGAGAGAGAAAGACAGAAAGAAAGACAGAAAGAAAGAAAGAAAGAAAGAAAGAAAGAAAGAAAGAAAGAAAGAAAGAAAGAGAGAAAGAAAGAAAGAAAGAAAGAAAGAAAGAAAGAAAGAAAGAAAGAGAGCGAAAATAAAGAAAGAAAGACAGAAAGAAAGAAAGAAAGAAAGAAAGAAAGAAAGAAAGAAGGAAAGAAGGAAGGAAGGAGAGAGAATGAGAAAGTAAAGAAAGAAAGACAGAAAGATAGAAAGAAAGAAAGAAAGAAAGAAAGAAAGAAAGAAAGAAAGAAAAAGAAAATAAATAGTAATACTGACATATAATCACACACATAGTTTGGATTTGATGGACTTTTGTCTTTTTTCAACCTCACCTACTGTGTATACTTTGTAGAAAGAAAGAAAATACACAAGCGGTGGGGTATTTTATAAATAGATAGATTAATACACATATACATGTAATAGTGATGGACTATTTCTATCAATACATTTAATATGTACAATTATGGGTGATTTTGTATTCAGCAAATCACAATGCAATCTTAGTAATCAGCAAAGTATAGATACAATATTCAAACACAAGCTAGTGTTCTGAGAATTTATTTTTTCCTAGCAAACCAACTATAAGTCATGTAAACAAAATTACATATCCAATACAAGTAATAATCACATGTCTATGATTATATCAGCCACACTTCTCATCTTCAAAAACAAAAGTTGAAGTGAACAGATAGGCGCTGTTTAGGAGACGCAGCAGTGACAGCAATAATGGAACAACTCTCATAATACTATGAGCATATTTTTGTTGTTAGAGCTGTCAAGTCTCTATATAGGCTGACAGTGACAGGTCTGACAAGGAATACAACACATGCAGATGTTGAGATTCCAAAGGGTATTTATAAGCCACATACATCTTCCCAGGAAGTTCATTCTCAAACATATGGGTTTATAAAAAAATGATTTGATTGCAATATGTTACCCAAAAGTAGCATAATTAGCTATAATCCCAGTGCACTTGGGGAATTTCCATGCCAGCAGCTAAACGTTTGTAACTGGGTAAGGGCAAAATAAAAGAATGACACATTTCCTCATTGTATATTTTACAAGTGTGCACATGTCTGTCTATCTCCCTATCTATGAATCTATTATCTTTCCATCTTTATATTTGCATTACTTTTGTTCTCTGTGCAGCAATACAGAATAACAAGGTGCTATATCCAATACTACAGATAACATCATAGTAATGCATAATAACATAAGTAAGTATAATATAAATAATACGTAAAAAATATAATAAAAAATAGACACAGAAAAAGAGATGGATAAAAGCACTGAATACAACACAAGGCACCTGTAGACTGTACCTTTTCAGTTCTGAGGAATATGTGACGTCTTATAAATACATCTCATATTCACACATATAATAAAAATCTGCATTGCATTATTGACATATTTATAAACAAGTCATACCGGCAATTTTATGTATCCATTTTACACATTTTAATAGTGGTGTTGTTAACATGCCACTATGTTTTCACAAAGTTCTTGCATTCAAAAATAACAGGCGATTGTACAACTCATGTATTAGATAACTAGCACTCTTATAGTATACAATTCTTTCTTCAGAATGTGATTTTTTATTTATTGTTTATTTAATTTATCCAATTTTTCCTTTATTCTTTTATAACTGTTTTGGGAATGCTGTCAAAACTTACTTGTACTTACAGTGGTAGGTTATTGTTTATAAAATGAAAAGAAAGCCTATTATACATGATTTTAATCAGTATAAAAAGTAAAAAAAAAATACAGAAATTTCTTGTATTTAAATTAAAGCCGATATTACTTCAGAACACCCAGAAGGGTTTTTACACCTGATGGCGGCATAAGGTGGAAATGTAAGATTTTACTAGGAAGGAATTGCACATCTAAAGGCAAGACCTTTGCAGCCCTGAAGCCTTGAAGCGCCTTCTAGGTCTTGCGCACTAGAGGTTACAAAAACCAAAAGAACGCAGTCATTTTCATAATTAACAGCACAATGCATCACATATCTTTGTACCCTGTACTCATTTCATGAAACACTTCCTTTAAAAATATTGTGGGTTTTTTTCCAATCAAAAAAAAAAAACTTTTATAAAAGCCTAAATGCTTCAAAGCAGTGTGCACTACGTTTTAAGCTGCCTGGCTATATTGTTGGCGTGGAAACAAACAGAACAACTAATTGGTGTAAAAAAACAATCAAATCAGACTAGCAGATATAAATTATTTACTATTTCAGGTTTAAATTAACTCAAAATGAAGTAACGAGGGACTGAAGTGAATCCTCTGTCAGTACAAGCTATCTGCCAGACTACCCTAAATAGTAGCTCATTTAATATTACGTTAGGCTGACGGTTGCTTGTTGTGACCATAATAAAATTGTTTTTAATAGGCTACTTGGCTTTCATAGACTGCATGCTATTAGGTCTTGATGTTACTTATAAATGCTGAGATCCTTGAGGATCACAGAGCATCAAAGAATGCAAACCCAGTCAAAAGATCATAACAAAAAAAAAAGTTTAAGATGAATTTAGACTTCCAGCAGAGTTTCTCTTGCTCTTTTGTCTTGGCGTGGCGCATATGATTCAGAAAAAAGTCTTAAAAAAAAAAGAAAAGAAAAATCCCTCTTTTGTATTTATAGCAGTTTGCTGAGCAAAGCCAAAATCAAAAGGGCTAAATGATACATTTTTACAACTCAGTTCTGTTTCTATACTTTTCAAATTGTATGCTATTCATCTCTGACTCAAAAGCAATATTTCAATATAAATATAAAAAAATATACGCAATTAAAGAAACAGATCCGATTCTCCAGATTCTGATTTGGGCCTTAGCTTTGGTACAAATAATACTGGATGGTCATGGGAATAAACTACAGACCTGCCAGTCTATTAGACTTTTGTATCTTTCTACAAATATTTTTCTTTTATTACTTGTTATTTTATAAACACTTTCATTGTGTTGTTTATTATTCTATTTCCTATTGTTGTTGTATAACTTTAGATTTTATATTGGAAAGTAGCTAAAAAAAAACTTTGTCTCAAAGTTGCCAATACTTTTAGACTTTTATCTCATTTCCATTTTTTTCTGGGCTGGTGTACTATAAACTAGGGAAGTCTAAGATCCCAAACCGTGTAAGGTTTATAATCAGATTTTTTTTAAGTGTAAAAATACACAAAAAAATACAAAAGAGCCATTTAATTAAGCAGCAACATAGTTAAACCTTGGCAAAAAGTCCTTTTATATTACATATGGTGAAAATGTCAAAGTGGAAACACTTCCAGGAACAAATCCTAAAAATCCAGATCAGACCCAGATAACAATTAGGTCTATGGGATGAAGCAGCCTGTTCTTGAAGCCTCTTTGTCTGGAAATCTCAGTTACGGTGGAATGATAGATCACATGTACAGC
Organism: Lithobates pipiens; assembly: GCF_037356315.1. Classification (NCBI taxonomy): domain Eukaryota; kingdom Metazoa; phylum Chordata; class Amphibia; order Anura; family Ranidae; genus Lithobates; species Lithobates pipiens. The sequence continues at coordinate 101,597,193 of NW_027507764.1, read as the reverse complement.
TTTTCTTCTTTTTTTTTTTTGCCATGATTGCATGCTAGGAGATGACTGGCGCTGCTAATGCACTGAGTTTACATTGTAGAAGCAAGAAGCATTTTGTGAATGTGAAATTACTGCTGCTTAGAATTGGCAGGGATCATGTGCTAAGTGTCTGTGACAAGAGGGAAAGAAAGCTACAGACATGCTAATGAATCTCACTGGGGAGGGAATGGGGAGCCGCTGAAGAACAAGCTGTAAGGACGCTGATAACTACAAATCACTCTTCACCTTGTGAAATAAGAATTGCCAGTCCCGTGAGTTGGACCTTTGTCCCTGGAAATGTCCCTGATTTACAAAACTGAAACAAACCATCCCCTTTTTTCCTGCATGCTACATTCAAATCACAGTCTCCCGATGTCTGGAGGAATATGCTCTAAGTGAGTCACGGATCTCTCAAATCATCTATGTAACTGTCCCTGGTTTCCAAGGACGGTCCTAAAAGCTGACTCTTCGTCCCTGGAAATGATTCATGTCACAGTCTTCAAATATCTGAAGGAAGATGTTGGAATACACTGATCTCCCAATTCACCCCTAGATCTGGCAGAAGTCCCTGGTTTCCAAGGACAGTCCTAAAATCTGTAGCTTGGTCCCTGGAAATTATTCAAATCACAGTCTTTCCTTTTTTGGAGGAATTAGCTGTAAGTCACTGATATCTTAAAAAAACTAGAAAGAGTCCCTGGTTTTCAAGGACAGTCCTAAAATCTGAAGTTTTGTCCCTGAAAATGATCAGATCACATTCTTCAACCGCCTAGAGGAATACAATGTAAACCACAGATGTCTTAGATAACTGGCAAAGGTCCCCAGTTTTGCAAGGGCAGTCCTAAAATCGGAAGTTTTGTCCTTAGAAATGATTCAAATCACAGACTTCAATAGTCTGGAAGAATAAAGTCACTAATCGCTCAAATCACCTATATAGCTGGCAGAGGTTTCTAGTTTCCAGTGATAGTCCTAAAATCTGAAACCTTGTCCCTGGAAATGTCTTCAACTGTCTAGGGGAATATGCTGTAAACCACAGATGTCTCAAATAACTGGCAAAAGTTCTCAGTTTACAGGAACCGTCCTAAAATCTGAAGCCTTGTCCCTGGAAATGTCTTCAACTGTCTAGAGGAATACACAAGAAACCACAGATGTCTCAAATAACTGGCAAAAGTCCCTGCTTTACAAGGACAGTCCTAAAATCTGAAGCGTTGTCCCTGGAAATGATCAGATCACAGTCTTCAACTGGCTAGAGGAATACGCAAGAAATCACGGATGTCTCAAATAACTGGCCGAAGTCCCTGGTTTACAAGGACAGTCCATTATCTGAAGCTTTGTCCCTGGAAATTATGCGAATCACTCTCTTAAATTGTCCAGAGATAATTGCTGCACAGTAAGTCACCAGTCCCCCAAATCCCTCATATAACTGGCCGAAGTCCCTGTATTTCAAGGACAGTCCTAAAATCTGAAGTGTGGTCGTTGTAAATATTTTAAATCACAGTCTACAACTGTCTGAAGGAATAAACTGGCCATATACTATACAATCTGATTTTACAATCTAATTTTGCTTTACCAGTATAGGGAAACACCTAAACAACCCTTTGCATATTTGCAAGTCTGGCTATTATACTAAATAGTTGATAGTAGATTTAAAGGAGATCGTACAATCTAAATTGTTAAGTGTATGGTCACCTTAAGACACCTATCACTCCAATCATTCTAGCAGAAGTCCTGGGGACAGTCCTTAAATCTGAAGCTTTGTCATTGGAACTGTCCCTAAGTTCCAGAACTCCCTTTTTTTGCATACTAGTTTTAAATCACAGTTTGCAAGAAAGTGATCAATCAAGCCACTTATCTAACTGGCAGAAGTCCCCAAAAGTCCTATAAATCCCAAGCGTTGCCCCCACAAACATCCTTGATTACCAGAGCTAAATAAAACCCCGGAGTCCTCCTCTATCTCCTGGCTTCTAAAATGTTTACTTCATAGCAACTCTATTGCTAATTCAATCACTATTGATATTCAATTGGGAATTAGGAGCTGGCCAAACAGCAGAGCTGGCTTTATCATGTTGACATCTATGAAAAAAAAAGTGATTGCACCCTAACAGGAGGAAAGAGCAAACTCTTCAGCAGTTAACAGGTCCTTAATCAGAGCTGCTGCTTACCTTTCCTCTTGGATCTCCTCCTCCTCCTCTTGCACTTGAATTTGAGTTGGTTACTTGGACATCCAGATGTCCTGCTGCTCCCCAATACTGAAGCCATGGATGAAGAGGCAGCAGAGGGAAATGCTTTGTAGAATAGTCCCCCAAAATGAGCAGGATGTGAGCAGGCTGCTCTGTAGAAAGCTGTGTAGCTGCTGATTTATCCAGCTGGATGTTGTTGTGGCATGTAGTCACTTGCTACTATTAGCTGCGCTAAGTGTCTTTTTATCTTCTTTGCATGCTTGGTGCTCCTGGGATCAGCCTCTCTCCTCTCTTCTCCCCACTCTCCTCTCTTCTCCCCTCTCTCCTCTCTTCTCTCCCTGTCTCTAGCAGCCTAGATCCACTTTTTTGCACCTCTGCTAGTGCTTTGGCACTGACCACTTTGAAGGCAGTCATGCAGGGAGCCTGTCTATTTGCTCTAGCAAAGTCTAATTAGACCCAATCAGAACTGTCTCCTGGCTCTGACATCAGCAGCACCACCAGCAGCAGTCCCTCTGTATTCCCCCCCTGTCAGCTTTGCAAATTCAGCTCCCATTTGGGCTGACGGATAGGCTTAGGACCTGATGGGGAGGAAGAAGGAGATGCTGCGCTGGAGGGGCTGGGAACATACTGCCAGTGGATGGGGAAGGAGCCTGGGGGGCATCTGAAGAATGCAGCCTACAAAAGCAGCTCTCTGCCTCTCGCATTAAGCCACATGGGCAGAACATTAGGTTCGCAGACTCTGCTTCCCTGGGCATGGAGTTTTCTCTATTAGTCGGTTATTGCCTTCATTTGCAGGGAAGAGAGAAAACACGTTTCTTTGACATTAGAGATGTGTACCATTCATCCCTGGCTGGGAGCTAATATACTGGAGCTTTATTGTCCTAAAGCTAGAAGGAGAGGAAGAAATAATGCATGTTACCTTATAATTAGGAGAACATGAATAATGTTATGGGAAAATGGAATAACAGAAATGATGTGAATTAAAGTGAATGTAAATGATCACCTTGCAAAACCACCCATTCAGTTTAACCACTTCAGCTCCAGAAGGTTTACCAAGTCATTTTTTGCGATACAGCACTGCGTTACTTTAACAGACAATAGCGCAGTCCTGCGATGCTGTACCTAAAAAACAATTATGTCCTTTTTTTCCCCAAATAGAGCCAGTGGCGTCGGGGGGGGGGGAGGGGGGGATGGTGGCTGGAACCCGGAGTGGGTCTCCAAAAAACCCCCGGGTCTCGGGCGTGCACAATTCTATTATTAGCCCCGAGCGAGGCCAGCAAGTGGGGACCGATCTAACTCAGAGTGTGGCCGAGTAACATAGCAGGTCCTGCCTTCTGGAGCCCGCAGCACCTATGATGGACATCCCACTGGTCCAATGCGGTTACCATGGGACGTGCAATGTCCATCATAGGCACTGCAGGCTCCAGAAGGTGGGAATTACAATGCGTCTGCCGTGCTGTTGTGAGAAGATCCCCACTCGGCGCTCAGGCCGATGGGCGCCTTTCCTCTCCTCTTGTGTCCTGTCATCGTGGCTCTGACTGCCTGGAGTGCCTGCTGTCTACTCTACTGTGATGGGTGCGCTGCACACTACAGCTGAGCTGCAGGAGGAGGTTACGTCACCTGAAGTCTGGTCAGGTAGGTCAGTGCATGTCAGTGTGGGTCAGGTAGATCAGTGTGGGTCTGTGTATGTTAGGTAGGTCAGTGTCAGGTAGGCCAGTGTGTGTCAGGTAGGTCAGTGCGGGTCAGTGTATGTTGGGTTGGTCAGTGTGTGTTAGGTAGGTCAGTGTGCGTCAGGTAGGTCAGTGTGGGTCAGATAGGTCAGTGTGGGTCAGATAGGTCAGTGTGGGTCAGTGTGTGTCAGGTAGGTCAGTGTGTGTCAGTGTCAGGTAGGTCAATGTGTGTCAGGTAGGTCAGTGTATGTGAGGTAGGTTAGTGTGTGTCAGGTAGGTCAGTGTATGTCAGGCATGTCAGGTAAATTAGTGTAATGGTCAGTGTATGTCAGGAGGTTGGTCAGTGTATGTCAGGTAGGTGAGTGTAATGGTCAGTATATGTCAGGTAGGTGAGTGTAATGGTCAGTTAGGTCAGTACGCGTCAGGTCGGTAACCCCCCCCCCCCCACTGGGCTTGGACTTTGGGCTGATGCCCCTGTTTTTTTATTGCCATCTAGCAACACCTCTGAATAGCGCTCTCTTTTGGTGGTATTTGATCACCTCTGTGGTTTTTATTTTTTTCTGTTATAAAACATATCCAATAAAAAAAAATTTAAAAATCTAATTTCTTCATAAATTTAGGCCAATATGTATTTTGCTACATATTTTTGGTAAAAATTATTTTTTATAAATAAATAAACGTAGATTGGTTTGCACAAAAGTTATAGCATGTACAGAATAGGGGAAAGATTTATGGCATTTTCTTTTTACTGGTAATGGCGGTGATCAGCGATTTTTAGTGGGACTGTGGCTTTGCGGCAGACAGATCAGACACCCAGCTGACATTTTTGACACTTTTTTGGGAACCAGTGACATTATTGCAGTGATCAGTGCTAAACATATGCACTGACATTGTACTAATGACACTGGCAGGGAAGGTGTTAACATCAGGGGCAATCAATGGGGTTAAATGTGTTCTTTTAGTGTGTTTCTAACTGTGTGGGAGGAAGGGCTGAGACAACACACAGATCCATCTTCCTGCATAGCAGAAAGACAGATCTCTGTGTGATCCCCTGTCAGTACAGAGATCTGCCTTGTTTACTATGGCGGATCCCCGTTCTGTCACTGTGGGGAACGACTGCTGATTGGCCCCCCCGCTGGCCAATGGGCACGCATTATACATTACATTTTTTTTTTTTTTTTTTTTAGCAGAGAGCATCTAGAGAATAAAATGGTGATCATTGTAAATATTGTATGTCACACGGTATTTGCGCAGCAGTATTTCAAGCGCAATTTTTTGGGAAAAATACATATTCACAAATTTAAAAAAAAAACAGAAAACAGTGAAGTTAGCCCAATTTTTTTGTATAATGTGAAAGATGATGTTACGCTGAGTAAATAGAAAACTAACATGTCATGTTTTGAAATTAAGCACAGCCGTGGAATGGCGACAAACTACGATACTTGAAAATCTCCATAGGCGATCATTTACAAAATTTCTACAGGAGATCAAGTTAGAATTATTGCTCTCGCTCTGATGATCGTGGCAATACCACACATGTGTGATTTGAACATAGTTGAGATTAGGGATGAGCCGAATACCCCCGGTTCGGTTCGCACCAGAACTTTGGAACGGACCCCAAATTTGTACGAACGTTAGAACCCCATTGAAGTCTATGGGACTCGAACGTTCGAAATTAAAAGTGCTAATTTTAACTGCTAATATGCAAGATACTGTCCTAAAAAGGGTTTGGGGACCTGGCTCCTGCCCCAGGGGACATGGGTCAATGCAAAAAAAAGTTTTAAAAATGGCCGTTTTGGCGGGAGCACTGATTTTAATGACGATTAAAGTGAAAAAAAAGTGAAATATTCCTTTAAATATCGTGCCTGAGGGTGTCTATAGTATACCTGTGAAGTGCCACGTGTTTCCCGTGTTTAGAACAGTCCCTGCACAAAATGACATTTAACGGAAATAACGCCATTTAAAACTGCTTGCGGTTTTAATGTTATATCTGGTTCCTGCAATATGGTTGAAAATCATTCAGAAAAATGGCATGGGTAGCCCTCCCTGCCCATTACCAGCCCCTTTGGGTCTTGTATGGATTTTAAGGGGAACCCCGTACCCATATTAAAAAAAGGAAATACGTGTGGCCCCCAGGCCCTATATACTCAGAACAGCAGTATACAGGCGGTGCAAACAAGACAGGGACTGTGTAGATTTGTTGTGTTAAGTTGAATCTGTTTGTAATTTTCAACTGGTAAATTTTTAAAGTGTAGCTCCAGTCAAAAAAACTATTTTTAAGCTTTTTGGAAAACATAGGGAAGGGTTATCACCCCTGTATAATTTGTTTTGCCGTCCATCTTTTTTCATCTCACTTGCTGTTGTCTCCTTCCGTTTGCAAGTAGGAGATGTTTGTAAGTTGGATGTTTGAAAGTAGGGGCCTGCCCTATATGCTCTGCAGAAATAGCGGAACAAGGTGTTGGTTTTGCCACAACATTGTAAGCCCTCAAAGTGACGCTTGGTGGGCGCTGGAGCGCCCTGCTGTGAACGATTATATCAAGAATTGTAATTACATGCCATTGTTGAACAGTGGTAGAAAAATTGACCTTTGGTGGTTGTGGTGCTGGTGCCACAACACTATAAGTCCTCACAGTTACTCTGGGTGGGCACAGGAACGGGCCCTCCTGTGAAATATTATATCAAGAATTGTAATTACATGTCCCTGTTAAACAGGGGCTGAAAAATTGGGCTGCTGGCACTGGTGCTGGTGCCACGACACTGCAACCTCTCCCATATACTCTAGTTTTAGTGCTGGAATTAGCCCTGCTGCAAAGCATTGCATCAAAAATTGTAATTAAACGCCCCTGTTAAACAGGGGCAGCAAAATTGGGCCTTAGGCATTGGTGCAATGACACTGCAACCTCTGCCATATACTCGCTGGATGCAGGACAGGCCAGTTACTCAATTGCATACTGTACAAGCTCTGGCCAGTGATCCATCCTCAAGACCCAGTAAGCCAGAGGATTTTCGGTGGGAAAGGCGTACAAGTCTGACCTTGCCCCTAGGTATACCTGCACCATGTAAATCAGACGCTGGCGATGGTTGTTGGAACCGATCATACCTTGGGGCTGCGGATTAAAAAATTGTCTGAAAGCATCGGTCAGATGGCCACCTTCTCCACCGCTCCTTCTGACCGATGCCTCAGCAACATGTTGTCCAGGACCAAGAGTTTGTAACATCCCAGTCTCTGGGAACGCGTTGCACAGACCTTTGTGCCAGGCCTCCCAGAGATGTCTCATCCTCTGCTCCCTCTGCGACGGCAAGATAAGGTCCGCAACCTTACCCTTGTACCGTGGATCAAGGAGAGTGGCCAGCCAGTAATGGTCCCTCTCCTTGATCCGAAGAATACGAGGATCCTTCCGCAGGCTTTGCAGGATCAGGGAGGCCATGCAGCGTAGGTTAGCTGAGGCATTCGGTCCGGAGTCCTCTGGGTCACTAAGGACAACATGATCCGCAGCTACCTCCTCCCAGCCACGTACAAGTCCACGGGTTTCTTGGGACTGTAAATCATCCCTACAAGACTGCTGCTGCTGATGCTGAGTGCCAGCCTCCACCTCCATGCTGACACAATCATCCTCCTCCTCCACCTCCTCCTCATCCTCTTCCTGTGGGATGGGTGGCACAGCAGGAACACTGTCTGGATAAAGGGGGCCTTGAGAGGCAAGGAAGTCCTCCTCTTCCTGCCTCTGTTCTGCCTCAAGTGCCCTGTCCATTATTCCCCGCAGCGTATGTTCCAAGAGGTGGACAAGAGGTACAGTGTCACTGATGCATGCACTGTCACTGCTCACCATCCTTGTGGCCTCCTCAAACGGTGACAGGACAGTGCATGCATCCCTGATCATGCCCCACTGGCATGGTGAGAAAAAACGAGCTCCCCTGACCCTGTCCTGGTGCCGTAGTCGCACAGGTACTCATTGATGGCCCTCTGCTGCGTGTGCAGCCGCTGCAGCATGGCCAACGTTGAGTTCCACATGGTGGGCATGTCACATATAAGGCGGTTCTTGGGCAGGTTCAACTCCTTTTGGAGCTCAGCCAGCCGAGCACAGGCATTAAATGATCGGCTCAAATGCATACAGACTTTCCTGGCCTGCTTCAGGACATCCTGTAAGCCCGGGTACCTGCCCAAGAACCGCTGAACCACCAGGTTAAGGACATGAGCCAGACAGGGCACATGGGTCAGTTGTCCCTGTCAGAGAGCGGAGAGGAGGTTGGTGCCATTGTCGCAAACCACCATTCCTGGCTTAAGCTGGTGTGGCATCAACCACCTCTCGGTCTGCCCCTGCAGAGCTGACAAAACATCCGCCCCAGTGTGGCTCCTGTCCCCCAAACAAACCAGCGCAAGCACGGCATGGCATCGTTTTGCCTGCGTACTTGCGTAGCCTCTGGAATGCCTACGGAGCACCGCTGGTTCTGAGGACAGAGCACTGGAAGAGGCCATGGAGGAAGAAGAAGAGGAGGGGGTGGAGGAGAGAGGTGTGTCACAACCAATAGTAGCATTTTGGAGGCGTGGTGGCGGAACAACCTCCAACACTATTGCACCTTGTCCTGCATCCTTCCCAGCTGCCAGAAGAGTGACCCAATGGGCCGTGAAAGACAGGTAACGTCCCTGTCCATGCCTGCTGGACCATGAGTCAGCGGTAATATGCACCTTACCGCTGACCGCCCTGTCCAGCGAGGCAAGGACATTGCCTTCCACATGCCGGTAGAGAGCCGGAATTGCCTTCCATGAGAAAAAGTGGCGTTTGGGGACCTGCCACTGAGGAAGCGCACATTGTACAAACTCACGGAAGGGGGCCGAGTCTACCAACTGAAAAGGCAGCAGTTGAAGTGCTAGCAATTTAGCCAAGCTAGCATTCAACCGCTGGGCATGTGGGTGGCTGGGAGTGAACTTCTTTCGCCGGTCCAGCAGCTGGGGCAGGGACATTTGCCTGCTATAATCGGACGTGGGTGTACTGCTAGCAGAGTGCCCAGAAGCACTTGGTTGTGACACACCTAATTCTACACCTTCATTCCTCTCAGAGCAGGTTTTATAGAGGACTGAAGGTCTAGTGGGGCTGGAGATCCCAGCTGATGAGGAGCAAGCAGAGGTCCGCTTTGTTCTTTGGTGTGGGTCTTTGAGGTACGCTTGCCAACGAGCTGCATGGCAGGTCAACATATGTCTGGTCAAGCATGTGGTGCCCAAGCGGCTGATGTTTTGGCCACGCGAGATACGCTTGAGACATATGTTGCAAACAGCAGCGGTGCGATCTGATGCACTCGTCTCAAAAAAGGCCCACACCAAAGAACTTTTAGAATAACGCGCAGAGGCAGCGCCCTGCACAGGCGGAGCTCTGCGGTTTGATTCAGTCGGTGTGCTGCCCCTAAGCTGGCCCCCGGAGGGCATCCTGCCTCATTGGACATGTGCCTCCTCCTCCTCCTCTCTCCTACCAGGCACCCACGTGGAGTCAGTGCCCTCATCATCCCCTCCCTCTTCATCGCTGGAGCAAACCTGGTAGTATGCTGAAGCTTGTGGAACATGACTGCCAGATTGCTGTCCTTCTTGAACATCCCCTCTCTCTGCATTCACGCTACTGCCTTCCTCTAGCTGAGTATCATCATCAGAGCCTACAAAACACTGGGCATCCTCCTGGAGCATGTACCCAACACTGTGCTCAAAGAGTTCAGGAGACTCCTCAGGAGGACGTGGTGGGTCTAGGGAAGGAGTCACTGATGATGACATTGAGAGGAGGGAAGACGATGCGTTGGCGGCAGCTTTGCTAGTACCCTGAGCCTGGGTGAGAGAGGATGAGGAGGATGAAGAGGGCTTGGTCATCCACTCTACCAAGTCGTTGGCATGTTGCGGCTCAACATGTCCAGCTGCCGAAAAGAAGGACAAGCGTGTCCCATGGCCACGTGCTGATGATGACGATGCACCGTGTCCACGACCAGCACTGTTGTCTCTAGACACAGAGCCAGCTTGCCCTCTTTTATCGGCTCGCGCCTGTCTGCCTCTCCTTGCTGGCCTTCCAGACATGGTAATGGCCTGAAGGGAGTTGGGAAAACCAGCAATTGGGTAGTGTATATTGTGGTGGAGGCACACACAACATCCACTAACTCCTGCAGATGGCTCAATTAGAGAAGAGCTATGTAGGTGGATATAACGGTGTATACTGGGTTCAGAGCACGCACAATCTCCTACAACTGACTGCAAGCTCTATTTAAAACGAGCAAGATAGCTAGCTATATAGATGGATATAGCGGTGTATACTGGGTTCAGAGCACGCAGACAGCACGCACAATCTCCTACCACTGACTGCAAGCTCTATTTAAAACGAGCAAGATAGTTAGCTATATAGGTGGATATAGCGGTGTATACTGGGTTCAGAGTACGCAGACAGCACGCACAATCTCCTACCACTGACTGAAAGTTCTATTTAAAACGAGCAAGATAGCTAGCTATATAGATGAATATAGCGGTGTATACTGGGTTCAGAGCACGCAGACAGCACGCACAATCTCCTACCACTGACTGCAAGCTCTATTTAAAACGAGCAAGATAGTTAGCTATATAGGTGGATATAGCGGTGTATACTGGGTTCAGGGCACGCAGACAGCACGCACAATCTCCTACCACTGACTGCAAGCTCTATTTAAAACGAGCAAGATAGCTAGCTATATAGATGAATATAGCGGTGTATACTGGGTTCAGAGCACGCAGACAGCATGCACAATCTCCTACCACTGACTGCAAGCTCTATTTAAAACGAGCAAGATAGTTAGCTATATAGGTGGATATAGCGGTGTATACTGGGTTCAGAGCACGCAGACAGCATGCACAATCTCCTACCACTGACTGCAAGCTCTATTTAAAACGAGCAAGATAGTTAGCTATATAGGTGGATATAGCGGTGTATACTGGGTTCAGAGCACGCACACAGCACGCACAATCTCCTACCACTGACTGCAAGCTCTATTAAAAAAGAGAAATATAGCTAGCTATATATGTGAATATAGCGGTGTATACTGCGGTCAGGGCACGCAGACAACAACCACTACAGAAGAGCAAGAACGAAAAATCGGCCGATAATGATCGGTGTATACAGTGTTGAAGGTACACAGAACACCCACTAACTCCTACAGACGCCAACACACTACACAAGGCCGCCGCGCTGGCGGCCTTATATAGTGTGGGGCTTGTACTACACAGCCTGAGCTATGATTGGCCACAGGCATCCTGCCTGTGGCCAATCATGGCTCTCCTCGCTGCCGGTGCTGTGATTGGCCAAGCATGCGGGGTCACAGTGCATGCTTGGCCAATCATGAGCCAGCAATGCACTGCGATGACGCAGTGCATTGTGGGCCGTGAGCGCCACATGAATTTGGCGCGAACGCCCCATAACGTTCGTAATTCGCTGAACGGGCAAACAGCCGATGTTCGAGTCAAATGTATGTTCGACTCAAACACGAAGCTCATCCCTAGTTGAGATATGCAGGCGCGATTTACTTATGTGATCGCTTCTGCACGAGAGCACGAAGAGACGGGGCGCTTTAATTTTTTTATGTATTTATTTATTTATTATTTTTACACTGTCTCTTTAACCATTTGCCTACCACTGCTACCAGGCACTTACACCCCCTTCCTGCCCAAGTCATTTTTCAGCGCTGTCGCACTTTGAATGACAATTGCGTGTTTGTGCTACACTGTACTTAAACACATTTTTTTGTATTTTCTTCACACCCCTTCGTCATTTCTTACTGTGGGGTGGTTTGCAAGTAGTTAAAAAAAGTATTATTCTGATCATTTTTATTGCTGTTACAAAGAATGTAAACATCCCTTGTGGCAGTAATAGTCAGTGATATGTACTCTTTATGGAGGGATCTGGTGTCTATAAGACCCCAAATTCCTCCTTCGCAGTTAAAAGTATTAAAAAAAAAAAAAAAAAATCATCATTTCGGAATACTATGTTTTTTTTTTTTAAATCTGCGCCATTGACAGTCAAGTAAACCGGAAGTGATGTCATGACATTTCTTCTGGGTTACTAGATCTGAGACCCAATCAAAGCCGATTCTGGCTTCATTTGGGGTCTTTGTCTAGCCAGCAAATGTGCCAGCTGGTGGCTCGGGCCTCCCGGAGGGACAGAAGGCATCAGGAGGAGGGAGGGAGGCTTTTAGCCGCACCAATTGTTATCACTAAAAAGCCAATCATTGGCTCCAAAAAATGGTACCGGGGTGATGCGTGTAGCTGCAGGCATTATCCCGGGATAATCCCTTCAACCTGAGAATGCATATTTGCATACGGTCAGCCTGAAGGGATTAATATCCATTTAAAAATGTGCCCCCCCCCCCCCGCCTTCTGGTCATGCAATCCCCATGTTAGCCAGCGCCAGCTGCATGGGTGAGGAGAAAGCACTCCAACAACAATGGTAAAGTCTTGAGTGGTGATATTACACATATTCTTAAGATGCCAATCCATTGTCGGCATTCCCTTTTCTCCCCTGCAGCCACCAATGGCTGTCACAGGGGAGCCAGATCACATGACTGGACAAGAGCGGTCTAAAAACAATGTGTATATACATCTTTATTAGGCAGGTTAGTCAGCTTGGGTTTTAGAAGGGTGGAGGGACATTTTAAAAGTAGAACTATAGGCAAAAGTTTTCTTCATTTTTGGATAGAGTAAGCTAGGGTTATAACCCCTGTAAGGTTTATTTTTGCCATCTTTGTACAATTGGGCAGAGTTACCTTGACTTCCTGTCTCATAGCCAAAATAGAAAGTTAAAGGAAATTGCTGAAAATTAAGGGAATATCTAGGGGACCCCAGACCACCAGAATTAGTGTCCCCATTGGAAGGATTCCTCTGTATTAAAATGTGCGGTTCCTTTTACTTTCCCTTTTAACCTCCCTGGCGGTACGATTATTTCGGATTTTAGGTGCTAAAAGCGGTACCATTATTTTGCATGAAAATTTGGCGTTTTATATTGTAGTCCTGTAATTCTAAGGCCGCGTACACACGGGCGGACTGTCTGACGGAATTGGTCCGCTGAAACGTGTTTCAGCGGACAATCCACTCGTGTGTGGGCTTCAGCGGACTTTTTCAGCGGACAGTCTGGCGGACTAAGTCTTTCGGAATTTCCGTAATATTGTCCGTCCAAACTTGGTTTCAGTGGACAGTCCGCTCGTGAGTAGGCTAGTTCGACGGACTAAGTATGGCGCATGCTCAGAAAGGATTTACACGGCCGAAGGTTGCATTGCAGTGTATTGGACATCGAATTTCTAGTCCCGTCGTACGTGCCGTACACGTCATCGCGCAAGCTTTTAGCGGACTGTCTGTTCGTCGTGTGTGGTCAAGTCCGTTCATTCAAAAGTAGGACGGACTGTCTGTCGGATTGTCTGACGGACTTAGTTGGACGGATAGTCCGCCCGTGTGTACGCGGCCTTAGGAATAACTCTCTTAAATCTGTCCAAACCAGAGTCTAGCAGACATCCCGGGTATGATAAAGTTTGAAAAATGAAATCATAAATTATAATATAATAAAAAACTATAAATAATTGTACCAAATAATAATATAACAATAATAAAAATTATTCAATAATGTAATCAAATCAAAAACACTGAAATTTGCTCAGTTGCAGAATTGTCACTGTCATTACTTTTCAGTATTTGATGACGGATCTCCCCACAAATCGCTATCGCTCAATTCTGCGAGTGATTCCAATTTATCATCGCTGTTTTTTAGCTGGTCTAAACCCATTTTTGATGTAAAGTTACAGTTTGGTTGCTATGGACAATCTCCAGTTTCCAGGCAGAAAGAACAGTTTTTATTATATAAAACTGCATGCAGGGCACTGGGCAGACCACTAGGGACAAAGGGGAGGTGAACTATTTACATACAGCAATGTAATCTGTAAGATTACATTACACTGTATGTATACTGTGTGTTTCACTTTTTCACTCGCGCCGATCTTCGTCCCCGTGCGTCGCAACGCTCGCAGGGAACGGAGATCGGGTCCGTGATAGATCGAGCGAGACACGGCTCGCTCGTACAGCAGGGAGACAACGCTGGATCCGAGGGAGAAGGTAAGTAAACCTCCTCCTGGATCCAGCGATGCAGTCCCGAGTCTGGCTCGGGGATACCGCTTTTGGTATAAAAATTCCACCCGAGCCAGACTCGGGAATACCATCAGGGGGGTTAAGGATAATGGTAAACAGGACAAATATCAAGGGTGAATCTCCCTAATGGGGGCACAGACAGCAATAAAAACTGACAGGTGTTCTAATCCTCCTCCACTATTCACATCAGATGCCCTGGAATGCACTGATTAAAGCATTCCACCGCATATGTATTGTGAAAACAATGGGGGGAGATTTACTAAAACTGGTGCGCACAGAATCTGGTACAGCTGTGCATAGTAACCAGTCAGCTTCTATCTCCAGCTTTTACAATTAAGCTTTGCCAATAAAACCTAGATGCTGATTGGTTACTATGCACAGCTGCACCAGATTCTGTGTGCACCACTTTTAGTAAATCTTCGTCAATGTATTTCATTAGGAGCAGTCCACACTAGTGTGTTGCTCTGATGTGAGCTGTCCTGTGCAGAAACTAAAAAGTAGAACATGCCCTACTTGTGTTCAGCATGACATGTGTGTAAATACATGTAAAGGCACCACAATGAGCATAACTGCAAGATAGGGTTGCCCCCTGTCCAGGATTCACCTGGACAGTCTGGGTTTTGTAATATGATACATGTGTGGAAATGGAAAGATGGGGGGGGATACATTGAAATGGATCTTTTAAGGAACAAGGTATAGCTAAAGACATAATTAATTTACTATCACTAATCATAAAACATTTTCCATATGACATTATATAATATACTGTACATATTAAAACATCAAAATGTGGTGAAACAACATATGTTATTAAAGAAGGTTTATTCCTTTCAGCCCGACTCATTTCATGGACTTGAACCACTTCTTCAGGAGCCGTCACAAATTGTTTATTCAAATAATAGTCTAAACAAAAACAACCAAAGTCATTATTCAACATTCTTCATCAATTTAAAGTGTTAGGGTGATACCCCTGGACACACAGAAAATGGAGGGAGAGGAAAAAAGGCCCATAGGGTAGAACCAACTGAGGGCCCACAGGGAACAATGCTTTCCCCATATAAGCATACAGTCACATCTCCAGCTCACTGATCCCAGTTGTGTTCCCAGTCACAAGCTCTCTATGTGTGAAAGACATCTAGATATTCTTGGTAGGAGGAGGTTTTGGTTGTTCAAACAAGGTATGTGACCCCAGAATCTAGGTATGTGACCCCAGAATCTAGGTATGTGACCCCAGAATCTAGGTGTGGTCAGAAATGTATGGCTCTGCTTTAATGGAGAGACTCATTTTGATTTTTGCCAATATATGGGAAACACGTCGGTCTGAAAGGAGTGAACCATCTTTAATAACATACGTTGTTTCATCACATTTTGATGTTTTAATACATATGTATATTATATGATGTCATATGAACTAATATGGAAAATATGTTTTATGATCAGTGAAGTGATAGTAAATAAATGCTATTTTTAGATATATGGTTTGCCTCAAAAGTTCAATTTCAGTGTATTTTCCTCCTATTTTCCTTTCCCCCATTTTTATAATAATAATCCTTGGATATGCATGTAAATGCGCTCAACGCATTGCAATGTGAATGGACCCTAAAAGCTAAAATAATAAAACCAGCTTTGCTGTAATATTCACCTTCAATCCAGAGATTTAGCATCTGTACTTTTTTCCTCCACTAGATGTCCTCAGTCTAAGCCCCTGTACACATGGTCGGAAATTCTGCCAACCAAATCCGTCGGATTTTGTCCGTCGGATTTAGTCCGACTGATTGTGCCCGAAACTGTTGCATACACACGGTCGGACAAAGTTGGCGAAAAATCCGATCTTTCAGAACGTGATGACGTAATTTCGTTACGATGGCACTATATTCAGGCTAGTAGCCAATAGCTTTGATGTAGGAATTTGATCTGAGCATGCGTGGTACTTGGTCCGATCAAAATTCTCTACACATGATCGGAGTATGTCCGATCGGCCCAGTTGGTCGGGAAATATTTCCAACATGTTGGAAAATTAGGTCCGACGGATATTCGGACAGAATCAGTCCGATGCATACCACACACAGTCGGATTATCCGACGACACGATCCGATAGGACACATTCCGACAGATTCTCCGACCGTGTGTACAAGGGCTAAGGGTCAGCATCATTTAACCAACTTCCTCTGAGCCCAGCTGGTCCTTAACCCAGAAGCCTGCTATTGGACAGTGAAATGAGAAGCACAACAGTGATGGGCTCATTTCTTTATCACTCTGCTCTCTCCTCCTATCAGCACATGGTGGCTCATTGTGCTTCTATTTCCTTTTACACTCCAGCTCTGTTGTACAGGGACTGCAGGATACTGATGCCTTGTCAAATTCAGATACTAACACTACTTGCCTTTAACCACTTCCATACCGGGCCTATTCTGGCACTTCTCTCCTTCATGTAAAAATCATAATTTTTTTGCTAGAAAATTATTCAGAACCCCCAAACATTATATATGTTTTTTTTTAGCAGACACCCTAGGGAATAAAATGGTGGTCATTGCAAATTTTATCTCGCATGGTATTTGCGCAATCATTTTTCAAACGTCTTTTTTTGGGGAAAAAAACAACAGTTTCATGAATTATAAAATAACAAAACAGTAAAGTTCGCCCAATTTTTTGGCATAATGTGAAACATGATGTTACACCGAGTAAATAGTCACCTAACATGTCACGCTTTAAAATTGCACACACTCATGGAATGGCGCCAAACTTCAGTACTTAAAAATCTCTATAGGCAACGCTTTACATTTTTTTCATTTTACAAGTTTAGAGTAACAGAGGAGGTCTAGTGTTAGAATGAGTATACTAAGCAGAGTAAAATAAACATTCCCTAGTAAATTATTTGATACAATTCTTACCCCCAGTACTTACAGTTTACAATTTCCAATGCCTCCTGCTTCCTTGGTGCTGCTTCCCTGAACAAGCAGTGCACACGGTGTTGGATGACTTCACTGCCCAAAGGTCATCATAAGAGGCCCTGCATTGTATGTGAAGAGTGTGAAAGCCTGCTCACATCCCAGGAGCTCACATCCCATTGAGCTATTTTCCTTCACTTCCTGTCTGTCAGACTCAACAGAAAGTCAGAGGATATATTTCCAATGTAAGGGAAATCCCCCTTGACATAGTTATTAGGAAACGTCTCCCCATTGGGAAATTGTCCCCTATTCATGTTTTTTGTGGCAACTCAAAATTTTTACTTACCTTCATACCAAAAGGACATTGGTGATCAGGATAGTTACAACAGTTACGATAAATCTCCCCCAAAGGGGACACAGACATTGAAGAAGACCTAACCCCTCACCACTCTATCCAAATCTAGCCTAAAAAAAAGATAGATATGGTAGTTTTGAATTTGCTTATATGTTAACAAGTTACTGAAAATAGAATCGTTCTTTGCAATCTTTTTTAAATGCAGGTTTCATGATTAAAACCTTATGATCCTGCCCTGAAGGTCCTCACAAAGACCTTCCAATTTAGGTTGATAACTGTCTCCAAGTGGTGCTCCTGCATTTTAACCACTTGCTTACTGGACACTTAAACCTCCCTCCTGCCCAGACCGATTTTCACCTTTCGGCGCTGACACACTTTGAATGACAATTGCGCAGTCATATAACACTGTACCCAAATGACATTTTTTTCCCAGAAATAGAGCTTTCCTTTGGTGGCATTTAATTACAGCTGGGAGTTTTATTTTTTGCTAAACAAACAAAAAAAAAATGCAAAAAAAAATCATGTTTTATAGTTTGTTATAAAATTTTGCAAACAGGTAATTTTTCTCCTTCATTGATATGCGCTGATGAGGCGGCACTGGTGGGCACTGATAGGCTGCACTGGTGGGCACTGATAGGCTTCACTGATGGGCACTGATAGGCACAGTTAAGGCGGCACTGATAGGCACAGATAAGTTGGCACTGATGGGGACAGGTAAGGCAGTACTGATGGGCATAGATAAGGTGGCACTGATGGGCAAAGATGGGCACAGATAAGATGTCACTGATGGGTGGCACGGATGGGTGGCACTGATGGGCACTGATAGGTACCACTGATAGATGGGACTGATGGACACTGATGGGCACTGGTAGATTACACTGATGGGCACTGATATGTGGCACTGAGGTGCAGCACTGTTGTTGAGGCAGATTGTAGGCAATGATAGGTGGCACTATGGGCACTGCAAGGCGGCACTGTTACCGACTTACTTATTCTTACCAACACTGTTGTCATCACATGATCAGCTGTCATTGGCTGACACCTGATCACGTGGTAAGGGGTCGGGATTGACCCCTTACTCCGATCTGTGATCTAGCGAGTCTCATAGACTCGCTAATCACAGAGTGTGCCGCACGCGCCACACATGCCCCTCAGGGGGGGCGCAGGCCGCTCGTGCAGGGGAAGACATCAATAGACTTAGTCCCGGCAAAGCAGGTCCGCGCTGTGCTGTCATTCGGCTATAGTGCGGACCTCTAGTGGTTAAGGACCGATGAATCAGCCCAAGTTCAGTTTTCAGGATCTTCGTTAAGCCCTATGTGAAATTTGCAAAATCTGAATTTAGCAGCTAATCCCACTGAAGTCTATGGGAGGGAGGAGGGGTGGGATGCGTTAAGACCAATTTTGAGGCTGGACTTGAGGAGAAAGGCATTACCATATGTCCCCTATAAAAAAAAAAAATGACACTGGCAAGAGGATACTTTTAATTTTAAGGGTGACATGGAAGTACACAATTTCTTTAAATTACATGCTTGAGAGATACCTTAAAGCTGTATGTGGAGTTATGGAACAGTACGATTTTCACAGGAAAGTGCCATCACATAATTTGGATGTGTAATTGATTTTTTACTTTAACATTTAGCTTGGCTTAAGCACAGCAGCAGGACCACAATCTGAATCATTTCAACTTGAAAAAAGTATTTTTTAGGTAGTTTTGGTTGCAACGCCTGATTTTTTTTTATCAAACCATAATGGACTTAAATTGTCAAGTAGAAAAAGCAGCCACAGCAGATCTAAAAATTATTGGAGAGTTCACTCTTAAAAAAATAAAGCCAAACCTTTCAACTTCCCTACAATGCAGCTCATTAAAAGAGAAGAATGGGATTTTCTTAAAAATCATACTTACCTAGGTGGATGCTGCTTCTGTCCCCTGCCCACTCTAAGGCTGGAAACTGAGTGATCAAACACAGCTGATCGCTTGGTTTTCAGAGCTCCCTGAGCAGGTCACCAGCTCTCTGCTCTGCCCCCTTGCACTTACTGGTGCAGTGGGCTATGAAGGAGGCATGAGCGGCCGGCTGAGAGGCTGAGCCGGATGCCAGTCCAGGCATGTGGGCGGATCACAAACATTTGGTTGTAACCTTTCCCAAGCCTGGACCGGCTCTTTGACGTCAGCCCACAACGGTCTTCAGCCCACTGTCTGCAGAAAAAGGGTCACAGAAGTGTAAAACGATCTGCACTCCTGCGATCCACAGGAAAAGTACAGCCAAATGAGCTTCTCCTTTAAGCACAGCTTGGGCTTTTGAGCATCATTTTTTAGCTTAGTTGCTCTCCTGGCTGTAGCAGCCAGCAAATGACAGCTCTGAAACCATAAATAATGAAATCATCATCACTTTCAGATTTATTAGTCACAGAGGAGATTAGGGAAAAGATGTTCCTCCATTTCCTCAGTGTTTAGGTATCCTATGCATTTACCATGAACCAAGAGTTCCTGGAGGTGGAGGAAAGGCATCAGCCTTTCTCACTTCAGTAAAAGTGATCAGTGGCTATAGAGCTGCCCAAATCACTTTTATTGAACAGCCAATCAGCTGTAGAAAATGACAAAAACCTAATGGCTGCAGCTTGTTGTAAACACTTGCTGACAGGATGAATATATATACGTACAACATTCGGCAAGTGGGTAAAAGGATTTTTATGGTGTACAGATATGTATACACACTCAGGGCATGTAAGGGAACATAAAACAGCACTGCAATTCAAAGAACTTAACCATAGCTTGTTAAAGTAAATTGAAATCCAACATCTAAAACCTCATATAGGATTTAACATGATAATATCACTTGGGAATCATATTTTTATTTTATTTTGTAGCTTTTAAGGTTGAGCCAGCGGTTTGAGTAGAGCGTATGTTCGACTCAAACATCGGGTTTTCATTTGTTCTAAAAGGAATGGAACATATGGGGCATTCGAGGGAAATTCAAGTGGGTCGGAGCACCCCATAATGCACTGTGAGATCGCTGTATGATGCTGTATGATGATTGGCCAAAGCATGCACCTGACCTGCATAGTTTGGCCAATCACAGCACGCTCTGCTGAGAGAGTCATAATTAATAAGGCTGGGGGCCTTTGGTCAATCATATCTCAGGGGGGACGGACAAAGTCCACGGCCCACACTATATAAGGCTGCGGCCGTGTGTAGTGTTGTTGGTGTGAACAGAGAGATAGCTTGAGTGAGATTAAGCAGGCAGGTTATTCAGTTAGTGGCAGTGTATTTTATATATATATATATATATATATATATATATATATATATATATATATATATACACAGTAGCTCACAAAAGTGAGTTCACCCCTCACATTTTTGTAAATATATTATTATATCTTTTCATGTGGCAACACTGAAGAAATGACACTTTGCTACAATAGTGAGTGTACAGCTTGTATAAGACTGTAAATTTGCTGTCCCCTCAAAATAACTCAACACACAGCCATTAATGTCTAAACCGCCATCATCAAAAGTGAGTGCACCCCTAGGTGAAAATGTTCAAAACTGGCCCAAAGTGTCAATATTTTGTGTGGCCACAGTTATTTTCCAGCACTGCCTTAACAATCTTGGGCATCAGGTTCACCAGAGCTTTACAGGTTGCCACTGGAGTCCTCTTACACTCCTCCATGATGACATCATGGAGCTCGTGGATGTTAGATATTTTATATATTATCCGACGATACATTACAGCCGTGAGCAGTTTTCGATTATTTTTTTTTCCTTTAGTGTAATTTGCTGTGGTACTGTTATAAACATGGAAAAGATGCACTACTTTACAGGCAGACTAAAGAGACCCCCCCCCCAAATTTAAAGGAATATTTAATTTTTATTGTTTCACTTTAAGCATTATTAAAATTACCGCTCCCGAAAAAAATGGCTGTTTTCAAAACTTTTTTTTGCATTGATACATGTCTCCTGCGGCAGAACCCGGGTCCCCAAACACTTTTTATGGCAATAACTCGCATATAAACCTTTAAAATTAGCACTTTTGACTTTTCATGTTTGCGTCCCATAGACTTTAACAGTGTTTGCATGTTCATACAAATTTTTTGCCTGTTCACGTTTTGCTGCAAACCGAGTGGGGGGGGGGGGTTTCAGCTCATGCCTACTAGCTTTCATGAAAATGACAGCGGGTGATGCTGATATAAAACTCCTTGTTTAGACACTTTATATTATAGAGTGACAATTCTCTATCTCCCACAATCTCCTAACAATCTAATGTCCTGCGAGCCACCTCTATACTAAAAGCCCAAATCGGATCTCTCAAATGACACACTTATTTAGAATCAGCAGCTAGCGTTGCACACGTCCCACAATTTCCCACCTGAAAATCACCCTGTCACAGGATCTCCCAAAGGAAACTATAATCTGCTGTGCTGATGTATATTACCCAGACATATTCCTGGGTTGTTATGGTTTAAATAATGACCAGAAGAAATACTTGCATCTAGCAACAATTGGGAAATATGCCCTGTTAAAAAACACATGTAGCCTGTTATCACTGTAATTTATGTGGACAAGGACAAACGGTAAAAAAACTGTAAAGACTTGCAATAGGATATAATAAAGGATAAAAAGAAGGTGACCCTCAGCAATTCAAAATGCACAGCATTTTTCTACCTACTGTACATGACATTTAGTAAGGATTTACAGTATATCTACTTTAACTGCTTAAGGACCGCCCCATGTGTATATACTGCGGCAGTGCGGCCCTTAAGTACAAAATAACGTACCTGTACATGATTCCTCTCCTCGGCTCTGCAGAAGCCAATCAGGGGGTCCGGCGGCCAGTTTAGAAACTGCAGTAGTGAGATTTAGCACTCTCCAGCTTTAGTAAATAAAGCCCATTGCACCAATGTACTCTGACCTTTTGTCAATATCAGAAAGTCAAATCCCTCTGTTGCTCTGCGGATGTCCCTATTGTTGTTCTGAGGATGACGAACATGCAGATGAGCTTCCTTGAGACAGTTTGTGCAGAAATTCTTTGGTTATGCAAACCGATTGTTGCAGCCGCTGTCTGGGTGGGTGGTCTCAGACGATCTTGGAGGTGAAGATGCTGGGTGTGGAGGTCCTGGGATGGGGTGGTTACACGTGGTCTGCGGTTGTGAGCCTGGTTGGATGTACTGCCAAATTCACTGAAACGCCTTTGCAGATGGCTTATGGTAGAGAAATGAACATTCGGTTCAACAGCTCTTTTGGACATTCCTGCAGTCAGCATGCCAATCACACACTCCCTTAAAACTTGTGACATCTGTGGAATTGTGCTGTGTGATAAAACTAAACATTTTACTGTGGTCAGCCTAAGGCACCTGTGTAATAATCATGCTGTCTAATCAGCATCTGGATATGCCACACCCGTGAGGTGGATGGATTATTATGGAAAAGGAGAAGTGCTCACTAACACGAACTAATTTAGACCGATTTGTGAACAATATTTTGGAGAAATAGGCCTTTTGTGTACATAGCAAAAGTCATAGATCTTTGAGTTCAGCTTATGATAAATAGGGGCAAACATAAAAGTGTTGCGTTTATAATTTAGCTCAATATATATATATATATATATATATATATATATATATATATATATATATATATATATATATATATATATATATCAAGTGAAATCCCAATTTATGGGTGCTCACAGTCATGGGTACACACGAAATATCAAATGTCCTTTTAGGTGGAAGTCCCTCTTCCAGGGCCCACTGCCCCACAGCTTCTGTTGATAACAGTGACATGGTCTTCCCTTAAATTCCTGATCCAAGATATTTATCTCAGCAGTGCCTCCAAATGTAGCACTATTTTTCACTCTCTCTGCTGCTACTAAGGTATGATGGCGCCACCTGTATAGTATTTAGGAGCAGAGTCTTCTTAATCAGTGTGATCAGGACAGGATCTTTAACAAGCACAGTGCCTCCACTCAATTGGGGCTTGTGAATAGCAAGTGAAATCCCAATTGAGAAATATATCTTCACATAGACAGTAATCCACACAGCATTGTATTTGAAAGTCCATGTACCGAAGAAATAACATTCACTGAACAATCCAACATAAAGTATTTTCCAAACAGGAACATGAAATCATTAACAGTCTCTATGTATGTCTCAGTAAGGTGAATCTGCAGCACTTACACATTCTGTGTTCTCTTAGCAGGAATTCACTCTTCTCTCTCCACATCTCTCTCTCTCCACCCACTTACCCACAAAACTCCTTGCCATCATCTGCTCTTCTTGATGACCTCATCCTTGGTGAGAGAGAGAGAGCATAGCCGCCATATTGGAAAAGGGCAAACAAACACTGCATTACAAGAGTATACACTTGGTAAATGGGCAAAGAAATGGTCACATCACTACATATATAACTTTGTCTCTGGTTTACAAATGTGGATGTTTGTCTCTATTAAGGCTGGACAATAAAACATGACTAGGCCACGGTTTTTGATCATATACTAAATTATCCCGAACCATCCTGTATAGGAATTAGTCACATGAACAAAGCTAAAGTAGTCTAGGCTACTAATGCTTAGACAGAGCAAGGCAATTAGTGGCTTTTCCTGAACATTGATTCCCTGAAAAGCTGAAATAATGTGACCAACTGTCAGCATTTGTTCATGTGATCAGCATTTGGTGCAGGAAAGGCCAATATTAGGGCTTATGCAGCCAAGCCTTGTTGATGAACACTGACTTTTGCATTCAAATGCAGCTCTACTCAAACATACAGTAAAAGCAAAAAGCAATCAAGGGAGGTATTCTGTAGTCCTACTCCTAACAAACGTCCTAGGGTGGACGCGCTGCTCCTCCATGGATGCAGTACATCAAGTGAGCATTGTCACCCTAGGACAGCAATTATATTACTGACAGGATCACCAGGTAAAAATAAAGGGGGAAAAGCCTGAAAAAAAAAAAGAATGCAGCCACCACATCAAGGGACTGTACTTCAGTACATGAAATGTTTGTTTTTAGAATTGGATACATTTTAAGGGACTATATTTATAAAGAAATGTTGCGACCAAACATTTACTGCATTTGAATCTTTCTGGTGCATGTGTTTTACACAACAATGAAAGATTCACTACCAGTGAATAATATGCCTCTAGGGTGATGATATACTAAAACTGGAGAGTGCAAAATATGGTGCAGATCTGCATGGAAACCAATTAGCTTCCAGTTCTTTTTTTTTTTTGTTAAAGCTTATTTGAATAAGCTGAAGTTAGAAGCTGATTGGCTACCATGCACAGCTGCACTAGATTTTGTACCCTCCATTCTTAGTAAATCAACCCCTATGGCTGCATTCACACTTCAGCGTTTTGAATTGCGGGCAGAATTGCGGCGATTCTGTCCATGATTTGACAGTGCCAATGTGTAAATGACAAATTGCGGGACTCACCTTTGAGATGGCATTCATTTGAATGACCCCTAAAATTGGGGTGCAAGTTTGCCGTGATTGTCGCACGATAAATAATGCCGCAATCGCGGCATCTCACATCACATGAAGCATGTCGCCCAAAAGTAGCTCCTGAACTTTTTTTGGTGACAAGCTTTATGCAATGCAGGTTGCCATGATTGCAGAATGATGTATCGTGCAACCACTGCTGGAATTACCAGGGTCGCAACAGTCGCACTTGCGACAGGGCCCTGGCATTCCACCACTGTCTGGGAGGCCCCAGCGGGGTTGCTAGTCGCACGGCCCTGAGCTGGGAGCATGTCTCTCATGGAACAGCACAGAGCCGGCATTGACAGTTCTATCTCCCCCTCAGTCCGTCCTCTCTTGCACAGGATGAGAGAGGACACAGCCGCTCTGTTCTGTCTTCTTCCCCCTCCCCACTCCAGTTTGTGCTCCATGGGTAGTCAATTGTGAAGCTAACAAGCTCACACTGCCCACCTAGCACAAACAGGAGGGGGGGAGGGAGAAGACAGAACAGATCGCCTTTGTCATCTCTCATCCTGTGCTGTCAATGTTGGCCCTGTGCTGTTCCATGAGAGACACGCTCTCCGCTCAGAGCCATACTAAGGCAGACGGCACTGATAGGAGGCTTTGATGGGCACTGATAGGAGGCATTGATGGGCACTCATAGGACGCACTAATGGGAACTGATAGGAGGCATTGATGGGCACTGATAGGAGGCACTAATAGGCATTGATATGCTGCACTGATGATCACTGATAGGAGGCATTGATGGGCACTCATAGGCACTAATGGACATTGATATGAGACACTAATGGGCACTGATATTCTGCACTGATGAGCACTGATAGGAGCCATTGATGGGCACTGATAGGAGGCACTAATGGGCACTGATAGGAGGCACTAATGGGCACTGATATGCTGCATTATTGAGCACTGTTAGAAGGCATTGATGGGCATGGATAGGGGGCACTAATGGGCTCAGGTAGGAGACACTAATGGTCACTGATAGAAGGCATTGATGGGCATTGATAGGAGACACTAATGGGCACTGAAAGGAGGCACTAATGGGATCTGATAGGATACATTGATGGGCATGGATAGGAGGCACTAATGGGCACTGATATGCTGCACTGATGAGCACTGATAGGAAGCCTTGCTGGGCACTGATAGGAGACACTAATGGGCACTTATATGCTGCACTGATGAGCATTGATAGGAGGCATTGGTGAGCACAGATAGGAGACACTAATGGGTACTGATAAGAGGCACTAATGGACAGTGATAGGAGGCATTGATGGGCACTGATAGGAGGCATTGATAGGTACTGAAAGGAAGCATTGATGGGCACTGATAGGAGGCACTAATTGGCACTGATAGGAGGCCTTGATGGGCACTGATAGGAGGCATTGATGGGTACTGATAGGAGGCACTAATGGGCCATGAAAGAAGGCATCCATAGGCACTGATAGAAAGCATTGATAAGTACTGATAGAAGGCACTAATGGGCACTGATAGAAGGCATTGATAGGCACTGATAGGCTGTACTGATCAGCACTGGTAGGAGGTATTGATGAGCACTGATAGGCAGCATTGATGGGCACTAATAGGTGGCATTGATGAGCACTAATAGGTGGCATTGATGAGCACTGATAGGTGGCACAGACGATTGGGGCATTGATTATCAGTGTAAACACTTTTCTGACATTCTTGACGGTTAATCATGGTTTCTTGCACCAGGGCCTTGAAGGTTCTAGTTAAGCCTTTGCATACGACAATCGTGGCAGACCCGCACCGCAATTTTAGGTGTCATTCAGATCACCTATTGTGCTTTCAAATCGCAGGCAGAATCGCAGCAAATCTGCCTACTATTCAAAAAGCTGAAGTGTGAATGCAGCCTAAGTGATTTTTGTTACTTTCCTGTAATTGGATGCAATTTAGAAGTTCATCAGTAATATACAGACAAACACAAAACTAAATTTGAGTTGAAAACTGCATTATCCTTTTAAAAATGACCAGTGTAGTACAGTGCTAATTACAGCAGTAAAACCTTTGCTCACACCAATTATGGAGTCAGATGGACACTCTTAAGTACTTTGTTTTGTTCATGACATATCTGATTCTTTTCTTATTATTTTTTTTTTTTTTTCGGAGAACACTGCAAGCAGCATATCAGCTGAACATCCTACACACATGTGAGAGACACGGCTCTCTGTACCCATATGGCAAGCCCCGTAGTCCGCTTACGTCTGCGTGTGATAAACTTGCATATTTGATGAGATGAATTCATGGAATCTGCCAGTAAAAGATATTTTTAAATTGCAACCCTAAGGTGAAACATACATCTACTTGTTTTTTCAATAACCCAACTCTTTCTCTTAAGCTAAAATGAGGTTGAGGTGTCTGTGTCTCGTCTTGCTCCTTGCCAATTTGCTCAACCAGAACCACTGTATAATTGGCATGGCATCCCTCCATTAATACTATGAACTTTGTTCAAACAAAATAGTACTAAACAAGCTTAACAGAAGCTTTATAATAGATTCTAAGTCATGTTTGCCCATTAGAATTATTGTTAAGATCCTCTACTTGTATCTATGAAAAATGTGCGGACAATTTCAATCAGTCAGACATTTTCAGTCAAACAAATACACTTTTTTTTGTCATTTTGATGAGACCGGTTGGTAAATTTTTAAAGATTTCCAAATCCTTCAGTAAATCAGCCCAAATTGGGACCAGCAGTGATCCAATTACTTGAGTAGAAATTGACATTAAGCCCAGGTTCACACTTGTGCGAACACAGGCATTGCATGTGATTCGCACCCGCACAAGGGTTTCGATTGCATGGGATGTATGTGCAATGCAAGTTCAGCCATACAGTTGTATGACTGAACACGCATTGGATTCTCAGGAAAATCATGTTGGCACTATTTTTTTCCACACTGGAATTGGATTGCATGGGTGTTCTCAGCCATGCGATCCGATTCCTTTCCGAATCCACAGTTGGCACTGTGATCTGTGAACTGATCTGGGGGGTGTCAGTAAGATTGTATTGTCACCCGCAGCGGTTCGCAGAGAGCAGTGTGAACTGTCTGCTGGAGAGATGCAATGCAGGAACCGGTGCTGTAATTGCTTTTTAGATGGTAGTAAATTATCTTTCCAGTATGTTTTTGTAATAAACCTGGAGCACCCAAAAAACTCAGAGAGAATGGGATTAAAAATGTAAGAACAAATGAGCACAGCCTTCAGTGTACATAGGATACTAGCCGGGCAGTAATATTTCTTATATGGGACATTTTAACTCTTCCCCCACTAAACGAACAAAAAAAAGGTGGGCTGAAGTTGTGCTTTAAAACTAACCTACAAAGCAGAAGTCTAGATAAGTCGTCTCCCTGGGAGTACCTAATTACTAGAAACATTTGTCAATCCTGGCTTATGTATCTTGTGTACACAAATCTTTTATGTTCTTTTGCAACAAATACCCAAAGACAGACATCATATTTTCACACAGTGGTTTTTATTTTTATACTTCATGTTTTATTCAGCAACAGTACATTGATAGTAAAGCAGTTTAGAGGCTTTGATTTATTATATATATGTATAGTATGAATCTGTTGGACGTTATCTTTTCTATGTGCCCTAAAAATGTCAATCAAATGGTACTACATGATGTAAAAATCAACAGATTTATACTCATAATGTGTATGATTGTGTATTTATTTACATAAACTATGTATGACAATTTTTTTAATTATAATTTAATAAAAACTGCCCAGCCTGGCAATTAGCCATTGGGATCACAGAAACCCTTAAGCCCCGTACACACGAGCGGACTTTTCAACATCCAAAGTCCGTCAGACCGAGTCCGTCAGACTATCCGATCGTGTGTGGGCTGCAACGGACTTTAGCTCCGCAAAAGTCTGACGGACTTTAGAAATGAAGCATGCTTCAAATTTTCCCAACGGAACTCCGCCGGACCCGGTCCCCTTCGAAAAATCCGCTCGTGTGTATGCTACTCCGACGGACTAAAACCGACGCTAGGGCAGCTATTGGCTACTGGCTATGAACTTCCTTATTCGAGTCGGGTCGTACGTCATCACGTTCGAATCCGTCGGAGTTTAGTGTGATCGTGTGTGGCCAAGTCCGTTCGGCCGAAAAGTCTGTCAGAACTCCGGCGGAACTCCGGCGGAACTCCGGCGGAACTCCGGCGGAAGTCTGTCGGACATAAGTCCTCTCGTGTGTACGGGGCTTTAATGTGTTAGTAAACCCAAGACCCTGCATTCACTATATATGTTCTCTCACAGTACACAGAACATGGAAATGCAATCATTTTAGTAAATATACTAAGCTTATTATAAGGTTAAAAGCAGTATACAGCAGTCATGTGACTTATATCAGTGCCTGATTAAAGCTCGTAGGAGAAGTTTTCATTCTACTCTGACTGCCCTATGAGGCTGCAGGACCCTTGACCCTCTATCTGAACAGAGCTAATTGGCCCTGTGCTGATCAAATGCACCCTACCATTAAAAAGAAAACCTCTCTAGCAAAACAAACCAAACTGAGCATGTGCAGAATAACTCCAAAGGCTCTGTTCTATCTGGAGATGGATTGGGGACAATGGAAGAAAGGGGGGGGGGCAGTGGAAGAAAGGGTGGATCAGAGAAGACAGGATCAAGCATTCTTTTTACACAATGCGGAGGATTAACCCCTTAGGCTCCACAGTGAGTATAACAAGCATGCTTTACTGCATATACTGCATATAAATTGTGCATAATCATGTATAATAATATACAGACTGATTTTACTGTTGTGGGTTTAGTAACACTTTAAAGCTAAACTTCAGCCTTATGTTCAAGATGGCAGCTACCCCAATTTATAACTAACCGTTGCAGTAAGGTGCTCATGAAAGGGCAATGCACAACACAAACAGACAAATATTTTCCCAGCGCACCTACCAGCTAGCTAGAAAAAAAATGACCCTGTCTAACATTTCAAGTTAAAAACAGGGGTTTTGGTTGCACACGTTTGCAAATATATGTGGAACCCGCAGTCCTAACTCTGTATTTTTGAGAGTCTCCAAGTTGGAGCATTTATGACAGTGAATAAATTAAGGGCAGGTTTACCTGGAGGGAGCCCACTCCTCCTTCAAGACATAAGGACACATTGGACCCCCAGAAAGAGCACAATGGCAACTATCCAATTTGTCCCTAGCCAAATCCCGTGAACAAACTATACAAAATGTATATTTATAACTAGCCTTTAATGAGGAGTGGGTTCCCTTCAGGTAAACCTGTCCTTAATTTATCCACTACCATAAATACACCAACTTGGAGACTCTCAAAAATATAGCATTAGGACCACAATACACAGAGGATCCTTGATGTAGGAACTGCAGAGCAGTGGGGATGTGAAGGGAAGGTAATTATATGTAGCTGCAGGGCTGACATTAGTGAATCTGTTGGTGTGGCCTGCATGGACATTTTAGTGTACGGACAGCTTAAAAAGTGATGTGGGGTCCCTGGTGTCTGCTTGTAAGAAAGTGTTGGCTTATGTTTTGTCTGATCTCTTGATCCTTGGTCTGGCTGCACACAGGTCTCTTCCTACGCCATATGTTTCTTATGTCGCGTACACACGAGCGGACTGTATGGCGTACTTAGTCCGTCATACAATCCGACGGACAGTCCGTCATACTTTCGACTGAACGGACTTGACCACACACGGATGCACAAACAGTCCGTCGAAAGCTTGCGCGATGACGTGTACAGCACGTACGACGGGACTAGAAATAGGAAGTCCAATACACAGCAAAGCACCCTTCCGCCGTGTAAATCCTTTCTGGGCATGCGCCATTCTTAGTCCGTCGAACTAGCATACTGACGAGCGGATTGTCTGCTGAAACCAAAGTATGACCGACAGAATTTCGAAAAATCCGAAATACTTAGTACGCCAGACTGCATGCTGAAAAAGTCAGCTGAAGCCCACACACGAGCGGACTGTCCGCTGAAATGTGTTTCGACGGACTAAGTACGCCATACAGTCCGCCCGTGTGTACACGGCATTAGACATGATCATGTGATATCAATATAAATTATGGTAACTGCATCTGGCACACTGGATAGGTGGACTAAGATGTCCCTCAGAATTGTTATGATTATATTCTTCACATATATTTACTGATAAAAGATTCCCATATTACTCTCTATACAGTAACTGTACTATTGCTAGTCCAAATTAATAACTGATAAGTTCCTTTATTCAAGTTTGATAGCCCTATACAAACTTATGTTGTACAAGTTTGTTAAGTATGTTATATTAAAACTTGTATTATTAACTTGTATTGTATCGTTCTCAATAAATTATTTTAAAAATAAATATGTCCCTCAGATAAGGGGTCAAAAACAAATTCTCTCTTATATATAGAGTTGATCTTTAATACATAAGATTCCTTTTTGGAAAATAAAGTTTAAAACATTTATAGTGTGATACAGAATAAAACAAAACAAAAACATGCTTTAAAACGCCCCCTCCCATTTTCACAGACATGCTCATACATATGTTAATGCATGTATTAGGTTTGACTACATATGAAAGTGACGATTGCACTACACAGATGATATATTGCCATGGATGCAAGATTGAGAGCAATCTAACTCTGAGGCCGCGTACACACGGGCGGACTGTTCGCCCAACTTTGTCCGCTGAACAGTGTTTCAGCGGACAGTCCGCTCGTGTGTGGGCTTCAGCGGACAGTTTCAGCGGACAGTCTGACGAACAAAGTTTTTCGGAATTCCCGTAAGACAGTCCGCTGAAACTTGGTCTGAGCGGACAGTCCGCTCGTGTGTAGGCTTGTTCGACAAACTAAGTGTCGCGCATGCTCAGAAAGGATTTACACGGCGAAGGTTGCATTGCAGTGTATTGGACGTCGTATTTTTCGTCCCGTCGTACGTGCCGTTCACGTCATCGCGCACGGTTTCAGCGGACTGTTCGTTCATCGTGTGTGGTCAAGTCCGCTCATCCAAATTTTGAGCGGACTGTTTGTCGGATTGTTTGACAAACTAAGTTGGGCGAACAGTCCGCCCGTGTGTACGCGGCCTTAAAGTGGAAATAAACTTCCCTATCGTTTTCAGCCAAGGAAGCTGCCATCTTTGCCTCTGTTTAATCTTCAACTGCTATGGTGCTGCACATGTGATTCGTTATGACACCAGCCATTGGATGGTTTGATAGTTTGGCTGAGAGCACAGCCAATGTGCAGCTGGCATTCCCGGCATGCCTTTTTTTTTTAACTGTTTAAATTGATGGGTTTACTTCCACTTTAACTATAGGGGCTTTAAAAGCTTTGCCTAGGGACAGTTATGGGTACCAAAATTTGTTGCTGTTTCATGAGCGCACACAATTATAACCAAGAGGTACGCAGAGAGTCCGCAAATATGTGGCCTCTTGGTGGGTGGGCCTTGACGCCGATTGGTTGCATGTTTGCGTACTAAATTGTAATGCATTTTTTGCTGTTAAGCACTGTGCTAATTTAACTGGCAGCTGCTTGGTCATGCAACACATTGTACGCAAATTAAATTTATATCATTTTTTTCACACAAATAGAACTTTCTTTTAGTGGCATTCTATCACCACTGTTTTTTTTTTTTTTTAATTGTTGCTATATAAACGAATAAACAGCTATGTTTTGGAAAAATTTTTTTCTTATTTTCTGTTATAAACAAAAAATTCCTTCATAAGTTTAGGTGAAAATGTAGTCTGTTGCATTTCTTTGGTAAAAATAACCAAAATGATTGTATATTATTTAGTCTGTATAAAAGGTACAGTATAGTATATGTATTTGAAGATTGATCATTCCTGATGTATTGACCACCTATCTCATTTGCTAAGAATGCCAGAATAGTACAAATACCCCCCAAATTACCCTTTTTGGAAAGTTGACAGTCCAAGGTATTTAGTAAGATGAATGGTCGATTTTTTGACGTAATCTTTTTTTACCATTTTTCAGAAAATGAAGAAATTAAATAAACTTTTTTTTTACATACTTTCACCCGGGCAGTACAGCATCGTATGACTGGTGTTGCGGTGATCAGGGATACTGAGTGATGGCAATATGTAAAAAACGATTTTGAATAATGTATTATTTAATTTTTATAAACATTTTGTCCTTCTTTTTAACATTATTTTTTTTTTTTTTTTTTTTGTACATCCTGTTACTTCTGGGGGGTGATCAGGGATTTTTTTACACTATTTTTGCTTATGATCACTGTTATAAACAATAGTTTCAGCTGTCAAGAATGGCTTTCATTTATGACAGCTTGCTTAATATTGTGATCTGTCATTACAGCTAATCACATGGTACAGTGTTGCTGCGACTGGCCCATGTGATAGCGCTGGGCCAATCACAGCATCACAATAGTTAGCAAAATGAATGCAAACCATTTATGACTGTTTTGTTTACATTGTGGTCATGTGGTCGCTATGACCAATCATATCGATCACATGATACCCTTGCCGCTCATATCAGCATTACAGGGTTTACGCCGCTGCGCACATGCGGACATTGTACATACTCAATGATGTACCACTACTTTGCTGAGCTTGAAGCTGTCACTTAGTCACAGCATATTTACTCTGAGCAGGTCTGCAAGTGGTTAAACAACATAAACCATAGACATTGGGGTTGATTTATTAAATGCAAATAGACTGTGCACTTAGCAGTTGCCCTCTGCAAGTGCAGTTGATAAAGAGCTTAATAAATGAGGTAAGGCTTCATTTTGCAAAAAATACCAAATCATGTGTGAGAAAAATAAAATAAAAAAACACTTTTGCTTGCACATGATTGGATGATGGAAGACAGCAGAGCTTCTATTCATTTTCTAAGCCCTGGAGCAACTACATGTATCAATGCAAAAAAATAAGTTTTAAAACTACAATTTTATCGTGTATCGTGCCTGGGGGATATCTATAGCATGCCCTCTCCCAGTCCATAAGCAGGCTCTTCAGGTCTGGTATGGATTTTAAGGGGAACCCTGCACTAAATTTAAAAAAATGGCGTAGGGGTCCCCCCAAAATCCATACCAGACCCTTATCTGAGCATGCAACCTGGCAGACCACAGGAAAAAGATTGGGGGACGAGAGAATGCCCCCCTCCTGAACTTTACCAGGCCACATGCCCTCAGCATGGGGAGGATGCTTTGAAGTAGCCCCCCAAAGCACCTTGTCCCCATGTTGATGGGGACAAGGGCCTCATCCCCACAACCCTTGCCCGGTGGTTGTGGGGGTCTGTGGGTGGGGGGCTTATTGGAATCTGAAGCCCCTTTTAACAAGGGGACCCCCAGATCCTGCCCCCCATTTGAATTGGTAGGGGTACATTGTACCCCCCAGAAATTCACAAGAAAAGTGTCAAAAATTGTAAAAATGACAGGAGACACTTTGGGGGGCCAGGATCTGGGGGCCACCTTATTGAGGGCATGTGGCCTGGTACGGTTCAGGAGGGAGGGTACTTTCTCACCCCCTCTGGTTTTCCTGTGGCCTGCCACGTTGCGTGCTGGAATCTGGTATAGATTTTGGGTGGACCCTTACGCCATTTTTTATTTTAGCGCAGGGTTCCCCTTAAAATCCATGCCAGACCTGAAGGGCCTGGTATGGATTTTGGGGGACCCCTACGCAATTTTTAAAAAAAAGTTTGGCTGGGGGTTTCCCTTAATATTCATACCAGACCCAAAGGGCCTGGAATTGAACTGGGGAGGGGGGAACCTATGCGTTTTTTTCAATGAGTTTTATCTATATTGAAGGGATCCGACAATTCATTACAGCTACGATCAGTTTTAAGTGACATTTTTGTTTCTTTTAGAAATGTCATTTTGCTGTGTTCTAAACATGGAACCCCCCCTGCATGATATTTAAAGGAATATTTAATTTTTATTGTTTCACTTTACGCATTATTAAAATCACTGCACATGAAAAAATTTCTGTTTTTAAAACCTTTTTTTTGCATTGATACATGTCATCTGGGGCAGGACCCGGGTCCCCAAACACTTTTTCATGAAAATAACTTGCATATAAGCCTTTAAAATTAGCATTTGTGGTTTTTCATGTTAGTGTCCCATAGTCTTTAAAGGGGTTCTGTGGCTGTCGAATTTGCTGCGAACACCGCATAATGTTCGTTGTTCGCCGAACGTCTGAACAACCAAAGTTTGGCCCAAACTTATGCTTGGGCCGAACCGTTCACCCATTCCTAGTTATAACATATAGCATAATAATATATTATTTATCTTGATTATAACAGTACCTTTTCAGCAGGCAGCAGATTCTCATACTCCCTCTTAACCGTGTGAGGAAAAACATGGGATTATGGGTAAATCTTATACCCATAAACACATGTTTTTTCCATGTAGTTGAGAGGGCTGGGATGCAAGGAAGCATCTGTCTTTTAGACACATGCCCCCTTCTATGACACTGCATTGAGAGGCGTGCCTCCATTGCAGCATTTTTTTTAACAGCTGGGGCTAATGGTACTTTATTTTTAATCCAAGGCTCCAAGCTGTCCATTGAGCTCAGTGCCTCTGACAAGAAGTGAAATCTCACACTGTGAGCTCATCCTCTCAGTCTGCTGCAAACAGAGTGTGCTTGTATTTAAACTGGCCGCTCTGTATGTAGCTTCTGACAGGATGCTCAAGGAGCCCCATATCTCTGGAACCATAGGTTGCAGTAGCCCCAAATATTTTACCAGTGGGGTGGGGTAGGACTTAGACTACCTACCCCCCACTGACCCACTAATTTGGTGTCTCTGTGACCTCATATCCCCGAGCTACTACCCTCAAAGCTCGATTTCTTTTAATGTTCATGGCTATGCCTCCCCTGCCTCCCCTGGCTGCACGTCCCTGTGCAAAAGAAGTCTCCAGAAACTTGCATGAGGGGCCCCAAAGTTTTGACTGCCTAGAGACTGCCACATAGCTCAATTTGCCACTGGGCAAGGGAAGGCAATTGTTTGTAAAGACAGCCAATGTTTTCATTTTTATTTGCCGTGATTGGTTCGCTGAGATCACAAGGTACAGAGCCACTCTGAAAAGCCATCTGCATTTTTCCTATATCTCACAGTGTAAACAGAGGCATTGGAGTTGATTTATTAAAGGCATATAGATGGTGCACTTTGCAAAGACCAGATGCACTCTGCAAGTGCAGTTGTTCCATAGCTAATGAGGTAATGTGTCACTTTGCAAAGAATACCCAATCTCATGCAAGAAAATTTTTGCTTGCACATGATTGGACGATGGAATCGATGGAAGTCAGCAGAACTTCTGCTCATTTTCTATGCTTTGGAGCAACTGGTTTTGCAGAGCGCAACTGCTCTTTGCAAAGTGCACAGTCTATTTGTGTTTAGTAAATCAACCCCATTTTGTAGGCGCCAGGTCAAAAAACAAGCATTCACCTACCCAGTGTTTTTTATAGGTAGTACTATGGTTTAAGATACCCTGTCACCTCACATTCATTTTAACAATAGTTTTTTTTAAAGATTATATATGTATTTGATGTATTTAGCCATGTTAAAGCCACCCTTGTGTAGACATTCAAAACCCCTGAGGCTGCTGCCATCTTAAATATAATGTGCGCAACCCCATCAGACTCAGGGCTGTCACTCCAGTGGCACTGTATAGCATTTACTTTCTCCCTCCCCAGCAGCTACATCAAAGATTATGTAAGGAGGTGAGGGGAGGGGCAGAGGAGCTTGGCCAGCACAGAGAGTAATTAGACACTCCCAGAACAGGTGAGGGGTATGGCTGTTCTGAGAAAAAGACCCTTCTGAAATAGTCGAGTTTCTAGTAGGTCAAAGTGGAACTAAAGTCTGTGATACTTACCTTTCCTTTAAAGAGGAAGTAAACCCTTACAAACCACTTTGACCTACAGGTAAGCCTAGATTAAGGCTTACCTGTAGGTCCAAGAAATATCTCCTAAACCTATATGGTTTAGGAGATATTTGCCCGAAAACGGGCACCGCTGTCTACGGCGCATGCGCCGTAGACAGCGGCGCGCAGGCGCACTAAACGCGGCAGTTCCAAGAATGGAGCTGCCACATTTGTCGACTCCCGTGCGCATGCGCGGGAGTGACGTCATCACGGCTTTGCCGAATGACAGCGGCAGAGCTGCGAGACGCCACTCCCGTGCGCATGCGCGGGAGTGACGTCATCGCGGCTTCGCCGCTGTCATTCGGCGGAGCTGCGAGACGCCACAAGCAAGATGGATGCGGCGGACTACAGGGGACAGCGGCGACTTCGCTGGCTCCTGTGTCAGGTAAGTGACACATAATGGGCTACTATGCGATGCATAGTAGTCCATTATGCTTTACCTTTGCAGGGAAAAAAAGAGGAAGTAAACTCATCAGGGTTTACTTCCTCTTTAATGGTCTGACATTGCTCGCCGGTGCAGGTGTCTTCTACCAGACTTCTTTGGGATGCCAGGCTGCGACCGGTTTCATTGGCCATTGTGGGATAAAATCATTCCTGTGCATGCACAGGAGTGCAGTTATCCCGGCATACAGAATCATTTGCACAGCCCAGAGTACATACCAAAAAAAGCCTGCGTGCAGGCACGTAGGCTTATTTTATTATTGCACGTCTCTTCTGCAATATAGAGCCTGTCTGCTTGCAATTTTTAACACTTTAGTT
Source organism: Lithobates pipiens (assembly GCF_037356315.1). Classification (NCBI taxonomy): domain Eukaryota; kingdom Metazoa; phylum Chordata; class Amphibia; order Anura; family Ranidae; genus Lithobates; species Lithobates pipiens. Next base: position 101,559,853 of record NW_027507764.1, on the reverse strand, counting down.
CCGCTTTAAGAAGCAGTGAATTCATAATCACTTATAGAAAAGGAAAATGCATTCGATGTTTTAAATACTTAAATTTTCTGTGCTTTTCGAATTAATTTTCTAAAGTTGGTGACAGGGTCTCTTTAATAATCAGACGTCAAGTACTATAAATGGTCTACTTGTGACTCAGCGGCGTGGTTTATAAAAGCTTCTATTCCCCATACTGTAACTGTTGAGGCAAATTCATGCACTGTCTGGGACTATACTGACAACGAGAACATTTTATAAATCTGCCTCGGCAACGTCTTTATTAAAGTATTTTTTCCACATCGGCTTGTGGTTTTTAATAGGCAACGAAGACTGTTAGAGCAAGAGTTGAAGAACAGGCACGTTAAAGCTGCATATGTAAAGCTATTGATCTTAAGCCATCATCTCATCTTTTTCTCTTCTTCTGCCATCAAGGAGCTCACCCTCTCTGTCAGACTGGTCAAATGTGGAGAATCTGACTAACAAGTTTATTATATCTGACACAGCTACGAGAAGAACAGAAAATTCTTTCATGAGTCTTTCAGTATTTGTAGTACGCACCAGCATCCCGGGGGAGTCTAGGCTGCCTTTGTATTGTGTTTTAACCTACACTTGTTCCTGACATTGCTTCTGTAAATAATAAAAAGGCGCATTCTGTATTCTGTTGGTAAATTTAATGATCAATTTTTTTTTTTTTTTTACATAACCATAATAAAAATCTTATAATAACATGACTAATATATTGTGTTTTTTTTTGTTTCAAGAGGAAGCTCAGTCTATGCTGTATGCCATATTCACGAAAGAGTTAAATTCTCCATTGTAGTAACCCATAACAACCAATGAGATCTTGCCTCTATAGCCTTGTTCACGTAGGGCATACTACAGCGCACGCCCTTGTGAGAGCCATTTTTACCTACACATGGATGCACAGGTGTTCCTTGAATCCTGGTGCAGGCAGTCTTTTTCATGTCTATTGGAATGCAGCAGCTGCTCCGAAGTTGACATTCCTGTGGTGTGGCTACATGGTCCGAAAAGCATGCTTTTTTTTTAGGGGTTGAATTTGAGCCTGCACGGATGTTAAAATGGGAGCAGTGGCTGTGTCCATGCAGCTGCCGCGTTTCAATAAGAGGCAGCCCATCCATTAAGGGCGCACAGGCGCCACCCCCACTGTCCTTCACTGCCTCGTCTATCCATGCATCCGGTCCCTTTCAGGACACTGGCACATGAATTTCAATGGGGAGGAGCTGTTTTTTTGAAGCACTGATTAGAACCAGAGGCTCTAATAGGCTTCAATATAGAGTGGGCTCGGGTTGCGGAGAGTGCACTCTCAACCCACCCAAGTGTAACACTGATCCTCCTCCTGGCACATCAGGAATCAGGTTTTGACACCAGTCACCCGATTGGCTGAAAGGACAGGTGATCCTATTGGACGCCTAGGAGGCGAAAGGGAGGAGCTGGAAGCCGCCATGGAGGAGAGAACTCAGCGCTGAGCCTCTGCACCACGCTGCCTGCCACCCACCACAATTGGATAAGTGCCAGACTGACAGCGGGGGGTGGGTGGTTGTTTGCTGCCCCCCACAAAAAAGCCACCACTGGTTTCAATAGACATCAATAGGAATGCACCTGTGCTTCCCCATGCAGGTAAACCTGGCCCTCGCACGGGCATATGCTATAGTACACCCCCGTGTGAAAAGAGCCCTATGAATCAGTGCATTGACATTACTGAATGTTCACCCAATGCATCAGATTCTAACCACCTCCTTGTTTCCAACTGATGTTCCCTGGCAGAGCTGAATCAAGGGAAAGTTGATCAGACAGGATTAAAGCTGAACTACAGGTTTTGCTTTTTGCTGTGGTAGGCCCCTTTCACTTGTTGGTTCACAATCTGCTATGGATCACTTTGTCAGCAGTGACTGGCCCATGGTTTGCAGGCAATCAGGAGGTAATAGTACACTTCTTTGGTTTGCATAGGCAGGTGGTATAACTTGTCGATTACAACAGAACTCCACTTTTTACCCCAAAGTGATGCAAAGTCTTGCAGCCTAGATCTGCCCACATACCCTTGTGAAAGATTCCATAATGCTATTAACAGACTGCATCATATACAAGGTGGTATCTTAAAGTTCCGAGACTAGTTCTGTAACACGCCAACAGATGGCAGCACAAGGATGCACAGTCACAGGGAGCACCGACCTTCATAAGTCAGTATGCCAAAATACATTGTCCTGTGTACATCGGGACCTGTGCAACTGGTGCTATTCTGACCACGTGCATTACCACGTCTGCTATTCATTATCATTAGAACATAGAGCAGACGTGAAAAACTGGATGCTTCCTGTCACCAAACTCTCCTCACACGTGAGTTTTTTTGCCAGAAACAACATGATCTCACTTCAAAAAGAAGACTTCAAGGACACATTCCAGAAGTGCCAGGAATGCTGGGAGTGCTGTATTGCTGTGCAGGGACACTATTTTGAAGGTGATAGTGTGTAAATGTAGATAAATAAAATACTTTCTTTTAAACAGAGCTAGTCTCTTTTTGATACATTTTGATACCACCCCGTATGTGATTTGTTATTTTGTCCATTGTTCCATTTTAATTAATAACTGACCTGGAACACGAATGCAACCAACCTGTTAAAGAGGAAGTAAACACTGATGGGTTTACTTCCTCTTTGATTCCCTGCAAAGGTAAAGCATAAAAGAACTACTATGCATCACATAGTAGTCCATTATGTGTCACTTACCTGACACAGGAGCCAGCGAAGTCACCGCTGTCCCCTTGTGTACGGAGCCTCCATCTTCTTGGTGGGACTCGCTGCTCCGGCGCTGTCATTCGAAGGAGCCACGATGAGGTCACTCCCCGCGCGTGCGCACGGGAAACGCCACTCGTGGCATATCGCCGTTAACAGCGGCGCGCTCAGTGCGCCTGCGAGCCGCTGTCTATGGCGCATGCGCCGTAGACAGCGGTGCCTGTCTTTTGGCAAATATCTCCTAAACCGTTTAGATTTAGGAGATATTTATTGGACCTACAGGTAACCCTTAATCTAGGCTTACTTGTAGGTCAAAGTGGTTTGTAAGGGTTTACAACCATTTTAACTATATATTTTAACACTACTTAAAAGTGTGTTATTCTGTTCACTCAGTCTTGTGACTCAGGCAACCTTGTCAGCATAGTCATACACCACAGTTAGATTGACAAGCTCTATCTCACAAGCAGCATGTCTTGGTCCAACACAATCCTGGACTGTTCATTGCACAGTGGGGAGGCGGCAGTATGCTAATGAGTCTTCATCTGCTCCCTCCTCCATCAGCATGTTTATTTATGCCATGTGTGCACTGCGAGAGCCTGACTGACACTTAGGGATGGTCCCACCTCTCTCCGTACACATAGTATACCTGTACAGGGTATTACAGGAGGTAGATATAAAGACAAATGTATTTAATTATTATTTAATGGATAACCAACTTCACCATCTGTTTTTAATGTTTGCCAGGCGTTCAGTGTCAACAATCCCAACACCTAAATATTATTTTGTTATAAAAAATAGTGGATGCCTTTAATTATTGATTATTCTGTTCTATCATCAATACATATTTATGCAAGGATATCTTAAGGTGATCTCTGCATTTATTTTTGGAAGAAAATTAAATATTGATCCACAGATTATTATTTTAACTAGAAAAGATAAATGTAGACATGTCATTGGGTTGGAATCCCCTCCATTTTCAATCAATACATGCTGAATATCTTTGTAAAGACTTGTGTATTGGCCAGACATTTATGTTTTCTTCCCTGTGCTTGTCGTGTCCTCAGGGATGTAGAATTATTTCTGCTGCTGGTCAACATACAGTTTGCAGATTAATCTATACTCTGACATTGAATTAGGAAATCATCAAATCTTTTACATCAGCCTCTCAATTTTGTTTATATAAATCTTTTAATAGAAATTGAAAGCTGTGTGAACAAATTAAAAATTCAGATTCTTTTTATTCTCTATTATTTATTTTATTTTTTTTGACGTTCACAATAATAATAATAAAAAAAAAAATCTAATCTTCTTTTTCATCCGTGTCAAAATTACTACATGTTGGCTCAAGGAAATGTTTCATTCATTCAATTCCCTATGCAGTTCTGGCAATTCCAACTTTACTGGTGAAAAGATAAAACAGAGAGAGACCACTGTGTTCTGCCATAGGAGCAAGATGGATATGAGCATTCCAGGTGAGTTGACTTAATTCTATAAAAAGTATTGATGTACATTGTTATGAAAGAAATCAGGAAAATAATCACTACCGATTTTGGATTTGTATATGCACATTTATATTTATCTATCTGGTTAGACTTTTTTTAACCTAGAAAAATATACAGCAAACATAGAATAGCTAACATTGTTGAGGTCTGGTCCAGCTAAGGATATTTAGGCCAGTAGATACCTCAGAATATCAACTAATCTGCTAGCATGACTGCCATGCCAGATTTGGTATATCTACTATGGTGAATGCAACAGTTGCATCTTTTATTCTAAATATGGACATGTAGAGACAAAGAAGTCTCAGAGAACCAAATAGACCATTGCATATTCATTGTAGGCTTAAGACAAATTGTATATATTTTTTAAAATATTTTTTACAATATATATTTTAAAAATAGCTTTATGTGGATAATTGGATGCTATGTATGTTAATTATTTTTTGGGGAAAATTTGTCTCTATGCCTAGTTTATAATATATATATAAATAAGCCATGTATGCTCAATACATGTTCAGACATTTTTTTTACTTAAATAATAATACAACGCTCCCTACAGGATAACACTACTAGTGCATAAAAATTACATTCATAGAATAGGAATATGAAAGAAAAAAAAAGTAAACATTTAAAAAAAAAAAATAAGAAAATGTAAAAACACGTCCATCATTAATAAATAAGCATATATTTAACATAAAACACCATAAATTAATATAAAAAAGTCCACAGATATGTGCAAATGAAATTCCCAATTTAAATTAACACACATATAATGTGTTAAAAAATATATATTCCAACTGAAGCACAAGTTTCTCCTATCTGCAGTTCTCATCTCTTCCTTTCTCCAGCTACATTCTGATCTAGGTGACTCATAATAGGATTCCAAATAGCATCAATTGTAAAAAATTATACCATTAGTAGAGATAAAATCACATGGCCCAGAAATATATTTTAATTAACATATATTTAAATGAAGCAAAAGCAAGTGCCTGCCTATCACTGGGAAAAATGTACACTCACTTCAAAATCCTGCAACTCCAGCTATCTGTGTGCATGTGCTCATGTATGACGTCACATCACTTTGCCCATTGCAACATTGTGATTAATCTTAGACTTTGCCAGTGTTGTGATGCAGCAGTTCATCTCACAACCTGCTAAGCTAAGAAAAGGTATTGCATGCATGCAAAGCAACACTGTGTTGTAAACTGAAAGCATAGGAAACAAGTATTTTGCTTTGTCTATACATTGGGGTTGTGCACAAAATAGTTACCAATGTAGCCCCAACACATCTGGTGTGAATGAGCCTTAAATTTAAAGGGTTAGTTCACCTTTACCAAAAACTGCCTATGCAGGTAAGGGGTGTCCGTAGATAGAAACAAACTGTGTAGCTTTGACTAAAGTTGAATAATACCCATGCTTTAAGTGGGTGACATTTACATACCTCCTGAATCCTGGCTGGAATGCCCCCAGGATGGTGCTACCACATTGCTAAGTGAGGCCTAGTTGCTACTGCTCACCTCCACCAGTAGTGCTAAGTCTCTTCTCCTTAGTGGACAATATCTGGACAAAACTTTTCTCCCTCTCTTCACCCATCTGAGGCCTCTTCATGGCAGCCTGTGCATGAGAGGGCAGCATGTCCCACTGTGGGACAAAACCCAGAGTTCAGTGTGCTCACTGAATAAATACATTCATCCAGCTCGCCTTCAGAGCCTGCCTCTCTGGGAAAGACCAGGAATGTATCCATATTCATGCTGCTATGTGCATAACTTCACACCTACTATCCAGAAACTTCTCCAGTCTCCTGGTGGATGCAGAGAAAGCTATAGGCCAGACTGGCAGCAGCTGAACACTCAAAGCAGACCTAACTAGCAGACTGCAATTTCACTGATTACAGTAAGCATAACATGCTTTTGCCTGTCACACAATTACAGCCACATTACCTACCACGTGGCAACTAAATTTGCCTACAGAAAACACAACTTAACAGCTATTTAACTATCCTAGCACCTACCTAAGAGGATGCTACATACATTTATTGACATTTAATTGGTTGGTCTTCCATTTTAGATAAGTCTTTGGGTCCATATTTATAAAGCAGTTGTAGGTAATTTTTCAAGACTTGTTAGATAAGCCATTACCTCAATGTTCACAGTGCTGGTAAAATGGCTGCACAATTTTCCAAGTTACATATGTTCACCTTTTAGTAGTCTAGTGGACATTATTACTGTATTGACCTTCGCATTGTTAATTCCAATCAAAAGTTCCCTTTGCTGCTTCAGAAAGGTATATTATGTTTATAAGAGATACCAGCTAAATTGTATATGGTATTGAAAAACCCATTATTTCATGGTCCTTTACTTATATAGTTTCAAAGTAAGATCTAGCTGAGTCAAATATATAAGGATAAGTAACACAATATAGTATATCCTTGACTTAGAAATAGCGTGTGTGAAGCTTCAGCTGGAGGACCTAAATTAAGTGTCTCAAGTGCAAGGCTAGAGTTGTCAAGCCATTCTTTATTTGGCTTGTGGATATTTGGCCTTCACTGTCATCCAGAGCTTTAATTATCTAGCTAGTGAATTAAATGTTACTTCTGAAAATCTGGAAAAGTAATAATGCAACCTTCAAATGTCAACAATTAATATATAGTATTATCCTGTCAGCAGGACAATACTTTATATTAATAAAGCTACTTGTAAAATATGAATGTTAGCATGTATTGGGTTAATTGCGATCAGTTTACTAGTAGACTTCTCACTTAGCACTGAACCTGTGATCACTTCAATCCACCATTCATGTGCAAGCAAAATTTTTATTTTTTTTTAATAACTATGGGTGTGATCGAGTATTTGATGAGAGCCCATGTCAACTGGGCTAATTGAGCTTTCTACACCTTTAGTAAATCACACATAAAAGTAGCTTATTGACTGTCATTTTTAGTATACTGACCTATATAATTTAATAAAGCTCATGATTAGCAGAAATACAGAAATAAAAAATAGCAATGAACACAGCTTTTAAAGGAATGTATAATGTTTTTTTTTAGGGCTGTGGAAATTAACCTCCCTGGCATATGATTATGTCGGATTTTAGGTGCTGAAAGCAGTACAATTATTTTGCATGGAAATTTGGTGTTTTATATTGTAGTCCTGTAATTCTTAGGAATAATTCATATAAATCTGTCCAAACCAGAGTCTAGTAGACATCCCGGGTATGATAAAGTTTGAAAAACAATATCATAAATTAAAATATAATAAATAACTATAAATAATTATACCAAATAATAATATAATAATAATAAAAATTATTCAATAATGTAATCAAATCAAAAACACTGATATTTACTCAGTTGCAGAATTTTCACTGTCCTTACTTTTCAGTATTTGATGACGGATCTCCCCACAAATCATTATCGATCAATTCTGCGAGTGATTCTAATTTATTATCGCTGTTTTCTAGCTGGTCTAAAAGCACTTTTGATGTAAAGGGACGGATTTGGTTGCTATGGACAATCTCCAGTTTCCAGGCAGAAAGAACAGTTTTTATAATATAAAACTGCATGCAGGACACTGGAGAAACCACTGGGGACAAAGGGGATGTGAAATAATTACATACAGCAATGTAATCTGTAAGATTACATTATACTGTATGTAATGTGTGTGTTTCACTTTTTGAATTTGGCGCAGTTCTCCGTCCCAGTGTGATCGAGCGGAGGACGAACCACTCGCACTGCGGGGAGACATCGCTGGATCCAGGGGGAAAGGTAAGCATAGTCATCCTGGATTCAGCGATGCAATCCCGAGTCTGGCTCGGGGTTACCGCTAATGGTTCTGAATTTTCACCCCGAGCCAGACTCGGGAATACTGCCAGGGGGGTTAAAAATTAATTCCTCGATTCATTTTTTTGATTAATCAAAATTCTTTTGATCGGTACTCACCTCTCCGCCAGCTTCTGGGTCTTCAGGGAGTTCCGTCTGAGATCCGGTGACGTCACCGGACTCCTCCCCCCTTCCCCAAGTGCCTCCGTCTGCTAATGAAGGGAAAGGAGGAGGAGTCCGGTGAAGTTGAAGTTATGATTGAACGTAACATGTAAGGGGGAGGAGCTATGCGTGATGTCACCTGCTGTTGTCTTATGGAACTAACAATACTGTCAGCTTTACATGCCGTGTTTTTATCATCTTTATGTGAGTAGTTTGTGTTTGAACACAGAAATTAAATTTTATACTTAAGCGGTGAGCACTTATATCTTTTATTTCTACCCATGACCTGGCATCCTTGCTGAGATCTAAGGAGACGTGAGAGAAGTTTATGGTCTGTTATGAGAAGTTTTGATACCCGCTTGCATGACCACCTGTTTGCACAGGTGTCCATGCCATAAGGTGAGAGTGATTAATTAGACTGGAGGTGGAGGGATTGTTGCGCTACTGTGGAAAAAAAAAATCCTTACGTCAGTGCTACAGTTTGAAATTAAAACGTATTTGTGTGAACTGTGAAGTTAAGTCATGGATTGTGCAAACTAATTAGTGTCGGGTGATTGTATATAGTGTATACCACATTTACCACTGACTAATGCAGAGTTGCAATGCAAGGAGATCAGCTAAAATTAGTTGGATCTGTATGTGCATTATAATTAATCGAAATTAGTTGATTAATCGATTAAAAAAAAGATTAATCGAACACGAAAATTGTAATCAGTAACAGCCCTAGTTTTTTATTCTATATGCATTCTATTGCATAGTATAGTATATAGTATTATATATATATATATATATATATATATATATATATATATATATATATATATATATATATATATATATGTATGTATGTATGTGTGTATGTATGTATGTATATATATATATATATATATATATATATATATATATATATATATATATATATATATATATACACATACACTATGTTTCCAAAAGTATCAGTATGCCTGCCTTTACACGCACATGAACTTTAATGACATCCCAGTCTTAAAGTGGTTCTGCACCTTTAAAAAAAATATTAAAAGCCAGCAGCTACAAATATTGCAGCTGCTGACTATTAATACATTCACACTTACCTGTCACAGGGTCCAGCGATGTCGGCCGCAGATGATGAGCGATCGCTTGTCTCTCTGCTGCCCCAGCCATCATCCTCTGTCAGGGAATCGGGAAGTGAAGCATTGCGGCTTCACTGCCCGGTTCCCTACTGCACATGCGCGAGTCACGCTGCACGTCTCCACTAGTCCCTGCTGTGTCCTGGGAACTGTGTGTTTCCCAGAACACAACGGGGGGGGGGGGGGGGCGTCTGCGGGGTCTTGTCCCGGAAGTGGGTGCAGATACCTGGATTATCCAGGTAACTGCACCCCCTCCCCCCTGAAAGGTGCCGATTGTGGCACTGGAGGGGGGGAGGGGTCAGATGAGCGGAACTTCCACTTCAGGGTGGAGGACCGCTTTAAGCCCCATACACATTATCAGATTTTCTGCTGATTTTTTCCTTCAGCTTTACCAAAACTATGTAGTGCAAGGGCATGCCTGATTGCATATAAAATGAAGGTTTGACCTCATATTATATGGTTTTGGTAAATCTGAAGGAAAAAATCTGCAGAAAATCTGATAGTGTGTATGGGGATTTAGAGTCTTAGTTCATAGGGTTCAGTGTTGAGCTGGCCCATCCTTTGTGGTTATAACAGCTTCAACTCTTCTGGGAAGGCTGTCTACAAGGTTTAGGAGTGTGTCTATGTGAATGTTCGACCATTCTTCCAGAAGCGCATTTGTGAGGTCGGGACCTTGCTTTGTGTACTGGTCCAAATCATTTGGTGGAGGGGGGTTGTGGTGGGGGGTTGTTTTTCAGGGGTTGGGCTTGGCCCCTTAGTCCCAGTGAAGGGAACTCTTAATGCATTAGCATACCAAGACAGCTTGGAAAATCTCATACTCCCAACTTTGTGGCAACAGTTTCGGGTTGGCCCAAAGCCAACAAACTTGCACAAAGCAAGTTCCATAATGACAAGGATAAGTGAGTTTAGGGTGGAGGATCTTGATTGGCCTGCACAGAGTCCTGACCTCAAACCAATAGAATACCTTTGGGATAAATTAGAGCGAGCTAGGCCTTCCAGCCCACATCAGGGCCTGACCTCTTAAACATTCCCATAGACACACTCATAAACCTTGTGGACAGCCTTTCCAGAAGAGTTGAAGCTGTTATAGCTGCAAAGGTTGGGCCAACTCAATATTGGACCCCGCGGACTAAGATTGGGATGCCAATAAAGTTCATGTGCACAGAAAGACGGGTGTCCCAATACTTTTGGAAATATAGTGTCTGATATATATATATATATATATATATATATATATAGACTAAATATATAAATTGATAATGATAATAATAATAATAATATTAAATAATATTACAATAATATAAAAGGCAAATATAATAATATCAATTAATGTACTTCACAGGGCTAATTTACTGAAGGCAAATAGTTTACTTACTTTGCAAGAAAAATATCACTTAACAAGTTAGCTTACTGAATGTGGTGAAAATTCAAAAAATACCCAATCATGTGCAAGGAAAATAATGAAAAAAATGTATTTTTGCGTGCACATAGTTGGATGAAGGAAGTCAGCAGCTCTTCACCTCTAAGCTAAAGGTGCATTTCCTGGTAAAGTGAAAATTCCCTTGCAAAGTGAACAGCCTATTTGACTTTAGCAAGTCAACCCCTATAAATCCAAGGTCCAGCATATAATAAACATAATAAATACTACTTATTGCAAAGGTAATTGCAAAAAATTGGCAGATTACACCTAAAGCTACTACTACAAAAAAAGCAAAATAAAAAACAAAAGCTTTATATGTTTTCATCTATATGTATTCATTTGCTGATTAGCTGTAACTAGAAAAAAACAAAAGGGAGGGTATGACAGGGCCACGTGAATTTGTTGTGCCACATCCTAGAACATAATAGAAGAGAAGTCCCCTGAGGGTGGATTTTTAAGGCACGTACAGACTAAAATGATACACAAATTATTTTATTGCATAAAACAGACAAAAAGCAGTTTAGTATACAGTATACATCTAAAAAGTACACCAACGGGTATATATACAACCAGTATTAATACTACACTTGGTTATGTCGTATCATTCATTTGGAAAGAATCACCCTACGCGTTTCGGAGCTTGACAAAGCATATCCTTCTTCAGGGGTGTAAATACGGCGTTTTTGTAGAATCGAATGAATAGCAGGGAACATGGTGTCACAGTTAGGTAATAACTAGGCAGGGAATAGGACATGAATACAACAATTGGTTATAAGAAATGGTTCACAGATGCTTACACTACTGGTAATAGAGATGATAATAACCCACAGGTACCGTTTGATAAAAACAGATAGTTATACAAGACCATGCAAATATGAACGGCTCCGCCAGTGTTCAAGGCACGTCCCACAGTTTGTATGCATTCCAGCAAGTATTATAAATGTCATGCAGGTATGGTATCAATCGAGGAAATTATGCAGTCCAAAAGAGGGGGAGAAGTCCATGTGGACTGAAGCTCTTATAGTCCTTAACCCAGAACTACTCCTGAGAAAAAAAAAATAAAAAAAATAAAAGCCTTAATAAAAATTGTCCTCCAGAAAGTGAGCAGTCCGAGCAGGGAAACACTGGGGCTGACATTAAAGTGCAGGGTAGAAAATTATGCAGCAATTAGGGAGTATAAATGAAATAATGAAGGGTGTATATAAAAAATGGCTGTATAGTTGTAACTGGAAAAAAAAAATAAAGCAAACAAATATGCTTGATTGATGCAGTCCCATAATGCCGAGGTTTACCTTGGAATTATACCTCATACATTTATTTTCACCATGCAGACATGGCATACATTTCATTGAGGTGTCAATGTTAGAGAAGGTCTCAGCGTTCAGCACCATGGAGAGAGGACACAGGACAACGCACACAGGATCAGCTATTTCTATGTAAATTGCTCATTTTGCATTATCTCATTATAATTTAAGAAAAAGTCCAACCTTTTATGAAGGGTGAAAACACTTTATTATTGTAGTACTAACTGTGTGAAGCTTTGCTTCTGTTTGGCCATGCCTCCATATTAACATGTGTAGTTTACTTGACTAGAAGCAGATCCTATGATGCAAAGCAGGCCTGGTCCGTATTAGCCCAGTCATCATGATGTCGTGGGGGAAGGGGCACAGACACAAAATGTAGGTTGTTTGGTATAAGAATGCAAATAATTTGCACTTCCAAAGAAGGTAGGTGAGAAGTGGTATTCAGAAATGTCAGCAGCAACAACGTAATGGGGCTTGATTAACTAAAACTGGAGAGTGCAAGATCTGGTGCAGCTGTGCGTGGTAACCAATCAGTTTCTAGCTCCAGCTTGTTCAATTAGGCTTTGGCAAAAAAAAAAAAAAAATTGCACTCTCCAGTTTTAGTAAGACCCCTTTCACACCACGCCGCCCATAGCGTCAGTGGTAAAATGCCGCTATTTTTAGCGGCGTTTTACCATCGGATTTGCGGCGCATTTTGCCCACTAGCGGGGCGCTTTTACCTCCCACTAGCGGCCAAGAAAGGGTTAAAACCACTGGCAATACGCGTCTTGCCAGCGGTATTACAGCACTGCCCCATTGATTTTAATGGGGAGCAGCGGTGGAGGAGCGGTAAACACACCGCTCTTTCACCGCTCCAAAGAAGCTGCTGGCAGGACTTTTCCTGACATCCTGCCAGCGCACCGCTGTAGTGTGAAAGCCCTCGGAGGTTTCACACTACAGACAATGGTGCAGCTGTTTTAGGGCGGCTTGCAGGCACTATTTCTAACGCTATAGCGCCTGCAAAACGCCCTCGGTGTGAAAGGGGTCTAAGTCAACCCCAATATCTTGTTTTGATATGAGAGGTCTTCTTAAAATACTACTGAACAGGTTGCATAGAAAGAAAGATATATTCAGGTTCAGTGGAAGTATCTTGAGAAGAAATGTTCCACTGACGTAAAGATTAATGTTTGGCATCCATTGTACAGGCTTTCATAGAACATGTCTACAGTGTAAAAAAAAAGAAACTCTTTGGTGTCATAGGAATCTGTCTGACTGCACTTATCTAAAGAACGTTCATATTAGCGTAATTCTGAGCCAAACAAAACAAAACGGCGTAAGGTCCCCCCATAATCAATACTGAACCCTTATCTGAGCATGCGGCTTGGCAAGCCAGGAAAGGGGGGGGCAAGCGAGTACCCCCCCCGAACCAGGCCATATGACATGACAGGGCCCCTTCTACGCAATCCTGTCTGGCGGTTGTTGGGGTCGGGGAGGCTTATCAAAATCTGGAAGCCCCATTTAACGAGTTTTTGAGTAGTCCTTTATTATAAAAAAAAAAATGTCCTCCAGTGTACATTCATCCTCAGGCGATCTTCTTTTCTGGGCGAAAGTTCCTGGCGTCTGCCTGCTCCGCTGTCTGACATGATTTAAATAACTAAAAGATGGAGTCATCTGATAATATCAGTGGTAGACCAAGCCCCCTTGTGACATCATCGACCGTGGCATGCTGGATCGATGATGTCACAAGCGGACAGGGGTCACATTTACGATCAACTCCTTTTTTCCTTTCTTTTTGTTCTGTTTCTGGATTTATTCATAAAGACTATAGAGGGTCATAACTTTGTGTTTAATGAGCTCTATAGCAAACCCTTTAAGATCATCACTGTTTAATCTTTAGCTCAAATCTTCATTTTGCAACTTCTCTCATGATTCAAAATACTATTTGTCGAGAAATGTCTTTCCCATTGATAAGAGTCTCTTCACTTTCCTGTTAGACAGTTGTCACAGGAACATGTTTCCCCAGTGCAAGATCTCTTCTTGATTTTTGTTCCAGTGACAACCCAAAAATTCCTAGTTGCCATGACAAATAGAGAGGATGAATCTATCATGCAGGGACACATCAATAAAAACCTGGCAGGGGTTTTATTCCCCCCTCCCTACTCTATGCAAAATGAATAAAAATGTATTTATATACACTATAATATTTATTTGAAATGCCATAATTTTGTAAATATTATTTCAATTTTTTTTAAGTTTGTACATTTTGTTATCTTCATGGCAATCATATTTCTGTCATACAAAGTCAGCATTGCCAGAAAAGTGCATTTGTTTTTTCCTTTGCCATTTCTTAAAGCAGTATTAAACTCAAAAGGAAACATTGATTATATTGCATTTTACCAATACTGTGATGTGATAACTGCATTGATTTTCTTTTTCTATTTTCATCTGGTTTTTCAGACAGTCATTCTGATTTTGTTATTTTTTTTTATTTTTTACATAACAAGCTCTTTTGCAGTTACAGGGATGAGACAAACCATTTAATACCGTCAAGGGTGCTTAAAATTATCAGCTTTTATTTATTCATTTAAAATCTTTATCCCAAAAGTAAAAAGTTTGCTTTAACTGATTATAAAATATTAGCTGGTGTTCAAATTCAAATTGTTACTGGTTAATGTAACATTAAAGATTTTGTTTTATTTTCCCTTTAAAATAACACGCATATCATATTTACCTGATCTGTGCAATGGCTTTGCACAGAGCAACATCGATCCCCATCTTCTGGGCCCCCCCCCCCTCCCCAGTGTTCCTGGCTCCTCCTCTTTGGCAAGTGCCCCTATAGGAAGAGCCATTTGATGTGGCCCTTGACCACAAACTGAATGTAGGGGTTTTGATGTGCTTTTAGAAAGGGCACCACATGATATAATAGATATAATAAGTTTATGGCAAAGCACAACAAACCCCCAGAAAAAGGCGCAGGTATAGTGTGCTGCACCCATGGTGTGGGTAAACCACAGTGCATCCGCGTGAAAGCATCCTTAAAGGGGGCTTAGAACAGTAAGGAATCATTTATATTTGCGGTTTGGGGGTGGATACGTGTTTTTACCATACCTCCCAACCACTGGTGTAGCATCAGGGGTCGCAATGGCGACGCTGCTCCATGTTCCAGGGGGCCTGTGCAGCCTCCCTGTCATATTCTGTTTTACACTTGGACAGGTGGGGCAGCACATGCAGGAACTGATCCTCCTCTGAAAGCCGGCTTCTCCTCCTCTCACTCCCGACAGCATTCAGCAGCTGCAGGAGGGAAACGTTCATGATGATATTCAAAATAAAAAAAAAATGTTAAATTCTGAACCATTCCATTTCATTGTGGCCCGGGAACGGTTATCAAATCACTTAAAGCATTTGTTACCCCAACACTTCATATTACTGATATGTGCCTGCTGTACCATGTACTTGCATGAGAAAGTATCCTGTTCTCTTTGTATTGCTTCCTTTGTGTGAAATCCCTGGTGTTCCTGCCTGCTGGTCTGCTTTCCTATTAAAAACTGACCATAATAAGCAGGAGAGCACACCGTGGTCAGTTCTCCAGCTGAGCTGAGCACAGAGGGATTGTGATCACTTATAAAAAATGGAAAAATATTTATTTATAATGTTTTTTGTTTTTTTATATCTATACAGTGGATGTTTTGCCTTTCATTTCTATTTTAAACTGAATGGGTTGCTTTACAAGGTGATCGTTTACAATCACTTTAAGTTGCCCTAGCTCAGGGATATGCAATTAGCGGACCTCCAGCTGTTGCAAAACTACAAGTCCCATCATTCCTCTGTCTCTGGGTGTCATGCTTGTGGCTGTCAGAGTCTTGCTATGCCTCATGGGACTTATAGTTCTACAACAGCTGGAGGTCCGCTAATTGTATATCCCTGCCCTAGCTCTTCAAAAGGTTTAGTGCCACTGTTTTACCCTAATACATAGAATGCATTAAAATGGTTGTTTAGCCACTTTATACACTTTATACAGTTATCTGTGTTTAATTATGTAAGGTGCCCCAGTGTCTGTGCTTTGTAAAATGCAGCTTATTTCTGAAAGTCACATACACAGGGGCAGCTTACATTATTAAATGGAGAGTGTAGTGTAAAAAAAATGAACTGTAAATTCAGCAACAGGAGGGGGGCGGGCACAGACACAGAGCTGACAGGCAGGGAGGGGAGGGGGGAGAGGATGGAAGAGAGGACAGAGGATCAGCCAAGTATTTCAGGTGATAGAGAAGGCCAAATTACTTTGTATATTGAAGATTTTTAGGATTTTTAAGGTACATATTAAATCAATAGAAAAACTTTTTTTGTTAAAAAGTCTACATTTTTTTAATACATTAAAAACAACGCAGTTGCATCAAAAAAGACTCATAAAGTACAGTCCTTAAAGGCAGAGCCTTCTACCAAAAAACATAATACATATATTATCACAGTTTTATAGTTACAATATTCAATATTTATCATGTGTGTGTATATATATATATATATATATATATATATATATATATATATATAAAAAATTTCCCCACTTACCCCACTTACCCCAAGATGTATTGTAATTGATAATGGTTCAAGGGATCAGGCAGACACCATAAGACCAGAAACCGGACTGTAGGAAATCATAGGAGGCATGAAAGGACCAACTACAAAAGTTGTTCAAAAAAGAGTGGATGCAGTATCTTATAAAAAATAAGTGCCTAAAAATAGAATTTACACTTACAGAGTCTAATTTGCCAAAGAGGTGAACATGAGGATGAGAAACTCCTATTTGGGGACACTCAGCACATAATCTAGAAGAGAGTATATATAATGCATGCAAGCTGGATATAAAAACCAGCAAAACAAAAGATATAGAGTAAAAGGATGCTTCACAAAAAATCCATCCTATAATCCCATACTATAATAATAGCCACCGGGTAATGCTTTGTAGTAGGAGATAGAAAGATATTAGTGCTAAATGCTTGAAGGTCCTGTAGGAAGTATGTGTCTCTCCTCATGGTTTCCAACTAGCCTTAACCACTTCAACCCTGGAAGAATTTACCCCCTTCCTGACCAGAGCACTTTTTGCGATTCAGCACTGCGTCGCTTTAACTGACAATTGGGCGGTCGTGTGACGTGGCTCCCAAACAAAATTGATGTCCCTTTTTTCCCACAAATAGAGCTTTCTTTTGGTAGTATTTGATCACTTCTGTGGTTTTTATTTCTTGCGCTATAAACAAAAAAATAGCGTAAATTTTTTAAAAAAAATAATCTTTTTACTTTTTGCTATAATAAATACCCCCCAAAAATATTTAAAACATTTTTTTTTCCCTCAGTTTAGGACGATACATAATCTTCTACATATTTTTGGTAAAAAAAAATTGCAATAAGTGTATTGATTGATTTGCGCAAAAGTTATAGCATCTACAAAATAGGGGATAGTTTTATGCCATTTTTATTGATAATTTTTTTTTACTAGTAATGGCAGCAATCAGCGAGGTATTCACTATCTGTCATGTTCAGAAACGTGTAGGCCTCTTCACTGGTGTACCAACGATTTGCCATTTTGGGCTCTAAATTTAGTAGTACAACTAGTGAGACTCACAGGTAAAAAAGCTCCTAGGCTGTTAGTGACTGTATCAAAACGCTACCAGAAAAACTGTTAGCGATCGCAGGGATCAGGTCTGACTCTGCCAATGCTACAGTTATGTGTTTAGTGTTTTGTAAGTGACAGTGATCAATCGATACTGCACTTGGGTGGGCTGGGCTGGATGGAAGGGCAAAATGCAGGTGCTAGCAGGTATCTGGGCTGATACTGCTAACACTGATTTTTTGGGAACCCTAAACTGCTGGGGAAGCTAGTATGGATCTGATCAGATCAGATATTGATCTGTTCAGATACTATACCACTAAGGGAGGTGTATGCTGCATGCGTGGGTGTTAGCGGTACTGGCACTAACCTGACACTGTCTGGGGTGATGCAGACCTAACTTATATCGCTCATCGGGTGATCAGGGGGTTAAACCTTTATTAGGTAATAAATGGCGAGTGCCCTGACAATATCAAAAAAATAACAAACTAACCACCGTCACCCATAACAGTTATACTGTGATCACTGGTGAAAGGGTTAACTAGGGGGCAATCAGGGGGTTAAAACCTTTATTAGGTAGTAAATGGGGGTACCTGATGCTATAAAAAGCTGCAGCGAAATGAAATACTTACCTCCCTAACTAGCGTCACCTGTGACACTAATACAGCGATCAGAGAAACGATCGATTAGTGACACTGGTGACGGGGGTGATCTCGGGGGGGGGTTAAACCTTTATTAGGGGGGTTAGGGGAGTACCCTAGACCTAAAGGGGGCTAACCCTAACTGCCTTAACAGTTATTGCAGTTACAGTGCACCAATGCAGTAATCAGTAAAAAACAAAACAAAAAAAAACTGCTATTGGTGTAACTGTGACAGGGGGTACAGGGGGGTGATCAGTGGTGATTGGGGGGTGAAATGTGTGCCTGCATGTTCTACTGTTAGTGTTGTGTTGGTGCAACTCACTTTGGATAGCTTCTCTCCACGGGAGCCGGAACGAAAAGTCTCCACGAGGAGAGATGACATCACTTCCTCTGCCGCTGTTTACATTACAGCAGAGGAAGCATTTCATTCGTCAGGAGCGATCACGAGGGGCCATGAATCAGTGGCCTCCCCCTCAAAGATGTGCCCCCCGCCTGTGAGAGGCAAGTAACGTACGGGTACGTTACTTTGCCTGCCTGTGCGATTCTGCAGACATATATAGTCGTGAGGAGGTCGGCAAGTGGTTAAAGGAACAGGATCCATTTTTTTTTTAGGGTAGCAAACACTTTGAGGTAAAAAACCCTAAAGGCATGTACACACGACCGGACTTTCTGGCAGGCTAGATCTGACGGTCTTCTCGACGGACTTTCGGCGGAGTTCCGACGGGCTTTCCGATTGAACGGACACACACAATCACACCAAAGTCCGACGGATTAGAACGTGATGACGTACGACCGGACTAGAATAAGGAAGTTCATAGCCAGTATCCAATAGCTGTCCTAGCGTCATTTTTTGTCCGTCTGACTAGCGTATAGACAATCGGATTTCTCCATAGGCGCTGGGTTCGGCGGAAAAATTTGAAACATGTTCTATTTCTAAAGTCCGTCTGATTTTTGGAGAGCAAAGGTCTGATGGAGCCCACACACGATCGAATTGTCTGACGGATTTGTTCCGTCGGACCTTTGCTGTAAAAAAGTCTGGTCATGTGTATGTGGCATAAGGCTTTACAACCATTTTTAACTTGCTAGTACATCTAACACTCCCCTTTACCAGACTGGCATTGCTTTTGTCCAAATGTGCCTCCTATGTCCAGAGTGGGGCACTCTAATACAAGAGGTGTGCTACTGGCCATATCACCAGTGGAAAACAGAGGGAAACAAAGCAAAAAAAAATATTTCAGCCACCGCATCTAATGATCGGTAAGCTGCAGTAAATTAGAGTTTGGTTTTAGGTTTAATACTGCTTTAAGGATATCTAAGTGTATTTTATGTGAATATGTAAGACAATATTACACTATCATATAGTGAACATACCTACCCTTGTCTTTGACTAAAACGGTCCAGATATGCAGCACACAAAGTTTCCTCTTCCAAACTAATATAGGCATGAATATTAATTATTGAGACTTTAAAAATTGAAGTGTATACATGATTCTATTTACTGGACCAGATAGTAAAACTGTAATGTCCATGCTGTGATCATCAGTCTCTTGTCAGAAACATGGCTTCCTGTCTATATATTACTAGCGCCTTGACCTCAGCTGTAAATTTCAGCGCACATCCATGAAACTTTAATTTGCAGGAACACTGAGAAACAAGTGTCCACTGCTTTTATGACTTTGCTGACCTTCGGTATCTTATAAAGGCTCAGATTCTGTCAAGTGATTTTATTTGTGTTGAAAATAATGACAGTGTGGAATACAAACCAAAATACTCCTAATGAACTGTTTTCCCAGACACTGCTTAATTCACCTCATTTATTAGTCTGTTGTATTTCATTAGAGTATTTCTGGTCGAGCTGGGTCACTACATCTAATGAAACAGGGAATGCAGTTAACAAAAAAGGGAATTAAAGATGTGACCCTCCTTAAAAAAAATTTATTGTTTAAAGGCAAACTCCATTCAGGATAAGAAGACAGTCAAATGACAAATTATGACTTTGAATAGTATTTCTTTTTTTTATATATTCTTTATTTGGAAAGAAATTGAAACACTTAGCCCCTGTACACACGGTCGGAGATTTCCACAACCAAATCCGTCGGATTTTGCCCGTCGAATTTTGTCCGTTCGATCTTGTCTGAAACTGTTGCAGACACACGGTCAGACAAAGTTGGCAAAAAATCGGATCTTTCAGAATGTGATGATGGGACTACATTCAGGCTAGTAGCCAATAGCTTTGATGTAGGAATTTGATTTGAGCATGCGTGGCACTTGGTCCGATCAAAATTCTCTACACATGATCGGAGTATGTCCGATCGGCTCAGTTGGTCGGGAAATATTTCCAACATGTTGGAAAATTGGGCCCTTGTACACACGGTCGGAGAATCCGTCGGAATGTGTCCTATCGGAACGTTTTGTCGGATAATCCGACTGTGTGTGGTATGCATCGGACTGTTTCCGTCGGAATATCCGTCGGACCAAATTTTCCAACTTGCTGGAAATATTTTCTGACAAACTGGTCCGGTCGGACGTACTCCGATCATGTGTAGAGAATTCCGATTGGACCAAGTGCCACGCATGCTCAGATCAAATTCCTACATCAAAGCTATTGGCTACTAGCCTGAACATAGTCCCATCGTAACGAAATTACGTCATCACGTTCTGAACGATCGGATTTTCCGACAACTTTGTCCGATCGTGTGTATGCAACAGTTTCGGACAAGATCCGTCGGACAAAATCCGACGGACAAAATCCGACGGATTTGGTTGTCGGAATCTCCGACCGTGTGTACAAGGGCTAACAGTGTTCTCACCTCTCTCTAGGCTCATGTTCCTGTCATCCTCAATCTCAGAACCAACATCTGAATCCAGTAATGGCTGGGCATCATCATGGAGCAAGTGGCTGATGCTGTGGTCAAATAACTCAGCTTACTCCTCCATGGCTGATGTTGGGGCTATGGCAGGAATAGATCTGGACAAGGAGGCAGATATATCCACTCTGGCAACTGCAGGGGACTGCACACTTGTCTCTGCTTGTGTGACAGAGGATGAGGAGGATGAGGAAGGTTTAGTAAGCCAGTCCACCACCTCCTCTCCATGTTGTGGCTGGATAGCACTGGCAAACTCACTAAGCAGAGGAAATTATACCCTGCCATCAGGACTGACCATCATGTCCACTTTTGCCTGTGGACACATTTGTTGCTTGCCCCCTTACAGTGCCAAGGGAACATCTGCCTCTCCTTGTTGTCCTACCAGACATTATTATACTGGCAGTAACATACACAGAACTATATGGTGTTAAACTGGCAGTAACACACAGAGAACTATATGGCGTTAAACTGTCAGTAACTCACACAGAGCTATATGGTGATAAACTGGCAGTAACGCACACAGAACTATATGGCAATAAACTGGTAGTGACACAGACAAAACTATATGGCATTAAACTGGCAGTAACGCACACAGAAGTAAATGGCATTAAACTTGGGGCTTTGTGATTGACGATGGATCTACATCGGTGGATATTCTTTTTAGTTTTTTTTAAATAAAATAATTCTCAAAAAACCTGTGTACTGTTTTTATTTATTTTTGACACTTTTTTGGTGAATGAGTAGGGGTACCATGTACCCCTACTCATTCACATAGCGGGCCCTTGTTAAAGGGGGATTCCGATAAACCCCCTGCCTGCAGACCCCCACAATCACAGCGCAGGGTTGTCAGGAAGAGACCATTGTCCCCATCAACACAGAGCACTCCCCATGTTGAGGGCATGTGGCCTGGTATGGTTCAAGAGTTCAAGAGAGGGGGCTCGCTCGTTCCCCCCCCCCCCCTTTCCCAACCAGCCAGGCTGCATGCTCAGATAAGGTTCTGGTATGGATTGGTGGGGACCCCCACACCATTTAAAAAAAAATTGTATTGCTGCATTGTTTTGTTTACATTTTAGCTGTCAGTGGGGAAGCCCGTTGACAGCTGATGAGTCATCGGTTGTTAAAGATGCGACAACTGGCTTCCCGGTCTGCTGATTAACAACCAGTAATTCTTCACACAAAATTCAAATTGGTCAATCATTTTTCGAACAGTCTGTATTCTAATCATTCTGAGAATTCAGAATTCATTAGAAAATGAATAAAAAAAACAAATTTTAACAGATTTCAATGACATTCTTTACTATTTGTTACTACTTCAATCAGAAATTCGGATGCATTCGAATCTCAGAATAACCAAAAATGTGTCTGAATTTGTATTGGGACCGACACAAATTGTCTAATAAGATGTCACTGTCCTTGGCAGATAGGAGGATGGGAGGGTTTAGTTCCACTTTATAATGGCCTTTGGTGCTCAAAATCCCATGAGAATGTGCACCAGCCCATTGCAGGATGCCCAAAATCTTGCAATCTCACAGAATTTTGAGCATCAAGCTTCCCTGGAGCAGTGAGGCACAGTGGTGGAAGCTGTGGCTAAGGTAAGTATTGTTTATTTGAAAAAAAACTTGTTAGCAATATTTACATTTTTAGCATGAGGGCCATGGATAAAGTGGACTTTCCATGTTCTTGGAAGGTCTGCTTCTAGTACTGTTACCAGTTAGAAAAATACATTTCTGAAAAATGACTCTACTTATCACTACTAGAGAAAGAATACCTACATATTTCTTTATGGAAGAGGTCCAAATGGTTGCTGCAACTAAATAATACAACGTGAAGCTGCCTTTACATATTATTTACAAATAATACCCAAAATGTCAAGTTTGTGAAAAGCCACACCTTAGTATTCCTATATACCTATAGAATGTAGGCCGACTCAGTCCTTTGCTTACATGCATGATAAAATTGTTTAGAGAATAAAGTGTTAGGATGTTGTTAACTGGTAAAACTAAAATATAGTTATGATTCCAAATACCAGTAAAATGTAAAACACTATCTTTATTAGCACAAGTATGCACAAGCATATAAAAACAATTACACACATTAAAAAAGGTTGCGGACAGAGTATTTGGATACTGTTAGAACACCTGGATTCAGCAGGTGCCAATGTAAGTAATCCTGATTTGTAAACAGGCTCAAGCTTTGAAGTGTAACAGGCAGAAAGGCAAACACTGTGGCTATTACGAGACCTGGCCAACAGAATAAAGAGCAAAGCCCTGAATATTTAGGCAGAGCTTCCAAAAAACAAGGATCGGGATTATATTTAGTTGGAAATGATTTGCTACAGAGATTGAACATGAGATGTACAGCCAAAATGTCAAGGGTGTAAAGTCAGATCTCAGTGGAAGATACAATGAACTATATTCTCTAAATGAAGAGAATGGAGGTCATAGAGGACTTTTGAAACAAGACAAGATTTAAGGAGCCACAATCCTGCTATTGTTTTTAAATTAATGCAATACATTTAAAACAAATTGCAAAAGAAGACAAGTACTGTGGAAGTGGTACCCAAAAAAGGTTGCATTGCAGGTAGTCATTTTTGAGAAACTTACAGTGAAGAGGTTGATTTCCTAAAATCGGAGACTGCAAAATATGATGCAGCTGTGCATTGGAACACATCAGTTTCTGTTTTTATTTTTTTCAAAGTTTAATTGAACACGTTACTGTAATGGAAATTTGTAGGTTCTGTATATAATTGTATTCTATTTTATATGTATTGCACAATACCCTCACTGTGCACACGGCACTAACAATGTTTTCAGTACATGTTTTGCATTCTTTCAAGTCCTGATTAGAATTAGCCTGCCTATGTAAGTCCCCTTGTTACCATAAACGTACAATTGTAATATTAATGTGATACCTACGTAATCATGTGTATAAAAGCCTTCAAATGCGTAATAATAAAGGAGAATTATTATTTGGAAAGATGCTGAGCGTATCTTTTGTGTCTGTTCCCTACTGCAGTAGTTATTAATTTGGAACCACTAATCAATATGAGGGTAGGAGTTGTCTATCATCAAAATATCCATTTCAGGTGGCAAAGCCAGCCAGGTGGGGTTATCAGGTGACCCTGAGTATCTGAAACGAGGAGCTTGAGACGATCCGGGAATTTCTGATAATCAGCCGGCTGAGGTAAGCCTTTTGCTTACATTTTGAGTTATCAGACTTCCTTGATCGGTAAGGCATTTTCGGGACAAAGGGTACCTATTTTACTCCCCTTAATCAAACTGTATTGATTAGTGGTTATATGTTATGTTGTCACTGTCTACTGTCCATCAGAGTGTTATAGAGAAAGGGAAGAATAGTGCTATTCACAGGTATATGTAGTACATCTGCTAGATAAAGTAGTTTAGAGGCAAAAGGGTATAGGCACACGTAGAGAAGACTGGCCAGTCATTATGGGCATTAAATTATGTAAGGGAATGATGGGTAAGAGACCCTCAAAAATGCCCAGCGCAAGAGGAGTGCTATATATGAACCGAAGGTGCGGTTCCGCCTATACCGAGCCCCTAGATTAATGGTTAAAGTGGACAGGGATCCACAAAGGGTAACTGGGTTACCACCAAAGTCCACAGGGACAAAGAATCATGCAGAGTATACAGCTAGAGAAACAGCTATTTATGTGAGCAGGATGGATCAAGAGTGACATTAACACTAGACAGAAAGGGACTTTTTGATGTTAAGTTGTGGGATGAATTTGGGGTCAGGCACTACAACTAGTAAGGTCAAGAAACAGTAATGAGAGTTAAAACAGAATCCTTTATATGTTGTCAGAGAGGGAAGATGGGATGAGCACTATAGCTGCCCGTCTGATCATAGAAGGTACAGTATGTGAAGTATGGTATTACAATACATTGGATGCAAAGGATATCAGAACAAAATAAAGAAAGCAGAAATTTAAGCAAGGAAGTATTAAAAAGCGTTAAAAGAAAGTGAGAGAATGATATGCATGTGTTGTGTACAAATGGGAATAATGTAAGCGATTTTAGAGGGATACTTATGTATGTTTCTGAATGCTGGAACCTTTAGTTCTATCGCTTGTATGTGTCATGTACACAAATGTGACCCCCTCCTTTGTGCTCTCCTGAAAGAATGTAGCTGGGATGAGGTTGGTGATAAGCTGGAAGGACACCATGCCAATTTCAGTTTTTTTAAACAAAACATTTATAACAAAATGTGCCGGGTTAACGAATCTAATGATAAACAATGTGATTACAATTATTTTTTAATCTGTTTTCCAAACATGGTAAAATGAAGGTTACAAATTAACCGTGTCTTACACAAATTTAATATCCTGTGATAGTGGAAACAGTGCATTAAAAAAACAAGAGAGAAATTGCGTAAAATGAAGTAATATGTCCCCCTTTAAGGACATTTATCTGTGCATATATATTAGTATGTGATATTGAAATTATCATATGAGTATTAATTTCTAATATGAGTTTAACAATTTTATTAATAAATATAGATATATTGAAACTGGTTTAGACAACCTGTGGTTGGAAATAAAATCCAGGTTAATGGGGAAATTGGTAAAAATGGAATTAGCTAAGATTAAGATAACAATTTTGCAATTTTACATTTATTGAGTGGAAAGAAAAAAAAGATTAAGATGAGGTTGTTAATTTGAATACAGCTGCAATAATGTTTAACAAAGCCAAGATGGATGGGATACATAGGAAGTTTTTCTACAGAAATTAAATCTTAAAGTCTGATAATAACTTAATGTGCGGTCCATGATGTGAGAGTAATAATAACATTTAAATATAACAGACCCATCACATCAAGTCCACACACCCTATTAGGATAGCTGCTGCCTGCAGCCAGTTGGTTTATAGTTTTTGATGGCCAAGTGCTTTCTGGTCCGCCATACATATTGTTGGTCCTTTTGTGTTTATGTATTTTTATTTTTGAAATCCAAAGCAGAATGTGTGGATTGTGAAATGATGTGCCCCTTTTCCTTGTAAGTGCAGTGGGTATAAGTAGAAGAATATTTTGGATTTATGGACATGTCTGCATGACTGCAGGGTATTCTTATCATTTATTATAATATTGCCAGGAAAAAGTTGTCTTTTTGAAACATGAAACTGGAGTTCTTACACAAACAGCATGATAGAAAACAAGCCATTGTTATATTTATGCAAGCTGGACCCAGTAATGAAGGGTTCACTCCGATGTATCAGAGCTGTAGCTTTATGCAAAGGTGCTATTAGACAAGTTACAGATATTATTTTGGTTGCATATTTAATTTTTAATAGTCCAACATTCTGCACAGCAAATATATAGCTAAGTGTTTATCTAATGAAAGGTTCAAAATATGAATTTGTTTTGTGTGTTTATGTACAAATCTAACAATAAAAAATGTGTACATTGGAATCCAGCCACCTTGTTGCCTCTATTGGAGTGCAGGACACACTCCCTGGAGACCCAAGTATTTACTTTTTTGTAGTGTTATTCCTGGTTTTATACCGAGGATGAAGTTTATCACCCAGAAGGATTCCCTGTATTCAGAGTCATTGGATCCTTTTTCCCCAGCTCAAGAAGCAGAGCTCCATGTTTAGGAAAAAGCCTGTGAGCTATAAAAAGAGTATATATTTATATACATAGTCAAGAGATAGAGAGCTTTTGGTTCCATTTGAAGGGCCAGAAGTTTGTTTTTACTTCGACAGGTAAACCAATCAAGCATGCCAAGTTAATTTGATTGGCTGTTTTCAGCCTTCCAGGTTCTTGCTGAGGTAGCCATACTAACAGTAAAACTCACATATGGAAGCAGACCAGGCGACTCTAAGGATGCTGCATTTACAGCCCAGGACACTTGTTGGGTCTGTGCAACTCACAGATTCCACTCTAGTTCTGGCCCAGTATAGCTGGGATTAATAATTCAACTTTAAGGACCCCAGAACGAGAAGAACAAGTAGTCCACAGAGGGCAACTTCTTATGAAACAAGACTTTGGAAAAGGTGATCATTTATGTCTGCCAGACACTCTTTTCCCTCCAGCTTGACACATGGACCGTGTCATCAGTCACAAGTAGTTATGGCTGCCTTAGTAAATGAGCGTGGGATAGAGCCAGGGCTCTCCAGAGTTGTTTTTATAACATACCACTTCTTGTTTTACCTGTTACCAAAGGTGTTACCAAAAGCTGAACATCCCTTCCAGAGATAACAAAAAGATATATCCAGATGCCCAAGTCAGGATCTTCCGAGTATGTATTTTGTTTGTATGGACATGTTTTATGGATGTCCAGTGGCAAATGCTACTGCAAAGGCCACAGTAAAAAAAGTGTTATCAGAAATAGTTTGTAAGTACATAGTGCAGAATCTACAGAGAGTAACAGAGGGAATTATTTTTATAGGAGAGTCCTTACTGGAAGTTTTGAGGTTTTATTTTTTACACGCCCTACAATGTAGCGGACAAAGTAGAGTAAGAAACTAGAAAACTTTTGCCTGAATGTTTTATTATATTTTATCAAGCCCCTAAGTGGATGTTGGACTCTCTCCCTATGGGAATTGGTTTGGGAGTGTGTTACGCACTTGCGTATATTTTCTCTCAGCAGCTGAAGTCCTCCATTCGGATCTCACAGAGAATGTTGCTGATTTTTTAAGGTTTTTGACAAACTCATTTATGTGTTTTCTCCCCAATTCCAGATCCTAAAAGTTTGGAAGGATCTAAAACTAAAGCCAGGTGACATGTGTATTGTTAAGAGACATTTATATATAAGGAAATGTTTGGAGACTCAATATAGCATCTATTTCATGTACAGTTGTGCAAAACTTGAAGGAAAAGTCACCTGGATCCACACCAGACACTGCAAAAATGGCTAAATTAAAGAAATCTCTGTGTTTGATTTGTTTCCCTCTTGCGATCACAGTCTAGGGTACTTTTTGATTCAATTACTTTAATTGTAAGGGATATATATATATTTGAAAAGTAGTTTAGCCATGCTGAAGTCATTTTTGCCTTTTGTACCTCTTTCATTTTATGTAGAATTGTCTGTGTTTACATGTGCTGATAAGTCAGCATAACAGCAATTAAGCTAGAAGGCCATTCTGGCCACAGGAGTGTACAGCCAGTACTCTGTAAATATGTATTATCAATCATTTGTTTTTCACAATGAAAAGTCATTTTGTAATGAAAAAAGCTGCTCAGCTATTATTTTCTCCACAATGGAGTTTTTGCCTCTTTGGCCAGGACTACCGCCACCTAAGCGTGTGGAGGTTCCAGGTTAAAGGTGATAGCAGGTATGGTTAGTGATCAAAATATTGATCAAAAGAGAGGAGACTGTAATGGAAATTTGTAGGTTCTGTATATAATTGTATTCTATTTTATATGTATTGCACGATGCCCTCACTGTGCACACGGCACTAACAATGTTTTCAGTACATGTTTTGCATTTTTTCAAGTCCTGATTAGAATTAGCCTGCCTATGTAACGCCCCTTGTTACCATAAGCGTACAATTGTAATATTAATGTGATACCTACGTAATCATGTGTATAAAAGCCTTCAAATGCATCATAATAATGGAGAACAGTTATTTGGAAAGATGCTGAGCGTATCTTTTGTGTCTGTTCCCTACTGCAGTAGTTATTAATTTGGAACCACTAATCAACATGAGGATAGGAGTTGCCTATCATCAAAATATCCATTTGATATTCAAATTGATTGGCTATCATGCACAGCTGCACTAGATTTTGCACTCTCCAGTTTTAGTAAATCAACCCCCAGCGACAGAGGCATCTTACATGATCCTGCAGCTATACAGGTATGAGACTATAGGACAGGAGTGACAAGGTGTAGTCACATGTCAGAAAATGACTGCTGTTTTTCATGGCAATGGTGGATTTTTCAGGATACTGCTTAGGCCAAAAAATTCCCCAAATATGAGAGATGCCATTATTGAACTTTTGAAAATGTTAGTTGTCTATCTTAGGCCCTTGTTATTTTCAGGGGTGCACCTAGAACAAGCCCACGGCAAGTCAAATTAAACTGAATCTGCACCGCCTGATCCGCATACTTATTGTATGTTGGTAACTTAAAACCCTTAAAAAGCTAGAGGATCAACACGGTACCAGGGTAGCTTTATATTTTCAGAAGGAAATCAGTAATAGCAACCCCCTATTTCTTTCATAAAGGATAAAGTACCTCTATAGCCACGGAGAAAATTACATTCAGTATTAAAGGTTAAGTTCATCTTTAGTCCAAAAATAATAAAATGTACATGATTTTTCAGGTTACAAAAATGTATTATTATTTTTTTTTACCTTGGAACCTGCAAAGCATTACATAGTGATAAGTGGATCATAGGTGCAATGTCAGGCTCTTACAGACACTGCCGACAGCTGTCTGCCCTTGCCTCTGTATGGCCAGACAGTTACTCAGCTACAGGAAGTGTCAGTGAACTATTAAGGTGCTGATGATCACTCTGGTAGCACATTGAGAACTACAAGTCGTCTTCTATGGTGCTGTTTTCAAAATATTACAGCGGGTGTGGGGAGAGGAACCCCCACATGCTGTCACAAGGGAGGGGGTTGCAAGTGCTTGCTGTATGTTACATGTTACACCCTAAATACAGGTGTAACATATAACATGTTACTAAAGGTGAACTTATCCTTTAAGTATTATATTATCAGATGTAAGTTCATCATCATATAGCTCTAAAAATAAAAATAGATACCTAATATACATATTATCTGGCTTGTTCAAAGAAACAGGACCTCCACAAAACTGGCCATAAAGCAACCAATCATGTTGCGTATTTTAGTCTCTGGAAAAAAATGTGGCCACCCAATATGAAAGAAGTCAGCAATTTGTTTTTCTAGTTTATATAACCCCTGCCTTTAGTTTGCCAATGATTGAGTACATAATTAATAATGTTATCTTGTAACATTACCCCTGATCTATATTTCTCAGCATCATCATATTTCTCATCATTGTCACACTTATATGACCTAGGTCCTCATAAACCCCCTGTACCCTGAACTAGGGATGAGCCGAACACCCCCCAGTTCGGTTTGCAGCAGAACATGCAAAAAATTATTGTGAACATGCGAACACTGTTAAAGTCTATGGGACACGAAAGTGAAAAATCAAAAGTGCTAATTTTAAAGGCTTATATGCAAGTTATTGCCATAAAAAATGTTTGGGGACCCGGGTCCTGTCCCAGGGAACATGTATCAATGCAAAAAAAGTTTTAAAAATGGTTCTTTTTTCAGGAGCAGTGATATTATTAATGCTTAAAGTGAAACAATAAAAATGAAATATTCCTTTACATATTGTGCCTGGGGGGTGTCCTTAGTATGCCTGCAAAGTAGTGTATCTTTCCCATGTTTATAACAGTGCCACAGCAAAATCACATTTCCAAAGGAAAAAAATGTAATTTAAAACTGCTCATGGTTATAATGTATTGTTGGATCCCTGCAATATAGATAAAAATTCCCCAAAAAAATGGCATGGATGTCACCCACAAAATCCATACCAGGCCCTTCAGGTCGGGTATGGATATTAACTGGTTGCCGACCGCCGGCCGTCAAATGACGGGCAGGCGGCGCACCTATTGTGGCGGGAGGACGTCATATGACGTCCTCCCGTTTAAACAGGGAATGCGCGCGATCGTGCGCGCGCATCCCTGTTTCTTCGGTGGCGGTGTGTCACGGAGACACCGCTCGCCACCGAAGGGGGTGAACAGCCATTCGTTATGGCTGTTTACCACGTGATCGGCCGTGATGAAGTCACGGCCGATCACAGATGGTCACACCCCGAACGTGCACGGCGCATGCGCGCGATCGCGAGCACGCTGCGAGTGCACGTCGGTGGCGGCGTGTTCCCCCGGGAACACTGCTCGTCACCGACGCTGGTAAACAGCCATTGGCCGGCTGTTTACCCACGTGATCGGCTGTGATCCTTTCACAGCCGATCACTAAAATGTACACACACCGATCGTGTGTGAGGAGGAGATTGCGGTAACATCTCGTTACCGCATACAGTGCACACCAATCACACTGATTGCCCCCCCCCCAATAAAGAGGACCTGTCACCACCCCTCATAGTACCTGTCAATCACAGTCCATCAGAGTACCTGTCACAGTCCATCAGAGTATTTGAGTACCTGTCCCAGCCCATCAGAGTACCCGAGTACCTGTCCCAGCCCATCTGAGTACCCGAGTACCTGTCCCAGCCCATCTGAGTAACCGAGTACCTGTCCCAGCCCATCAGAGTACCCGAGTACCTGTCCCAGCCCATCAGAGTACCCGAGTACCTGTCCCAGCCCATCAGAGTACCCAAGTACCTGTCACAGTTCATCAGAGTACCCGAGTACCTGTCCCAGCCCATCTGAGTACCCGAGTACCTGTCCCGGCCCATCTGAGTACCCGAGTACCTGTCCCGGCCCATCTGAGTACCCGAGTACCTGTCCCGGCCCATCTGAGTACCCGAGTACCTGTCCCAGCCCATCTGAGTACCCGAGTACCTGTCCCGGGCCCATCTGAGTACCCGAGTACCGGCCCCGGCCCATCTGAGTACCCGAGTACCTGTCCCGGCCCATCTGAGTACCCGAGTACCTGTCACGGCAGATCAGAGTACCCGAGTACCTGTCGCGGCACATCAGGGTACCCGAGTACCTGTCACGGCACATCTGGGTACCCGAGTACCTGTCACAGCCCATCTGAGTACCCGAGTACCTGTCACAGTCCATCTGAGTACCCGAGTACCTGTCACAGTCCATATGAGTACCTGTCACTGCCCTTCAGAGTACCCAAATACCAGTCACCAAACCATCAGAGTACCTGTCACAGTTCATCAGAGTACCCGAGTACCTGTCCCAGCCCATCAGAGTACCCGAGTACCTGCCCCAGCCCATCGGAGTACCTGAGTACCTGTCCCAGCCCATCTGAGTACCCGAGTACCTGTCCCGGCCCATCTGAGTACCCGAGTACCTGTCCTGGCCCATCTGAGTACCCGAGTACCTGTCCCGGCCCATCTGAGTACCCGAGTACCTGTCCCGGCCCATCTGAGTACCCGAGTACCTGTCCCGGCCCATCTGAGTACCCGATTACCGGTCCCGGCCCATCTGAGTACCCGAGTACCTGTCCCGGCCCATCTGAGTACCCGAGTACCTGTCACGGCAGATCAGAGTACCCGAGTATCTGTCGCGGCACATCAGGGTACCCGAGTACCTGTCACGGCACATCAGGGTACCCGAGTACCTGTCACGGCACATCAGGGTACCCGAGTACCTGTCACAGCCCATCTGAGTACCCGAGTACCTGTCACAGTCCATCTGAGTACCAGAGTACCTGTCACAGTCCATATGAGTACCTGTCACCGCCCTTCAGAGTACCCAAATACCAGTCACCAAACCATCAGAGTACCTGTCACCAGGCCATCAGAGTACCTGAGTACTTGTCACCAGGCCATCAGAGTACCTGAGTACTTGTCACCAGGCCATCAGAGTACCCGAGTACCTCTCACCAGGCCATCAGAGTACCCGAGTACCTGTCACAGTCCATTAGAGTACCCGAGTACCTGTCACAATCCATTAGAGTACCCGAGTACCTGTCAAAGTCCATATGAGTGCCTGTCACCGCCCTTCAGAGTACCCAAATACCAGTCACCAAACCATCAGAGTACCTGTCACCAGGCCATCAGAGTACCTGAGTACTTGTCACCAGGCCATCAGAGTACCCGAGTACCTGTCACCAGGCCATCAGAGTACCGAGTACCTGTCACCAGGCCATCAGAGTACCTGAGTACCTGTCACCAGGCCATCAGAGTACCCGAGTACCTGTCACCAGGCCATCAGAGCACCCGAGTACCTGTCACAGTCCATTAGAGTACCCGAGTACCTGTCACAATCCATTAGAGTACCGAGTACCTATCACAGTCCATTAGAGTACCGAGTACCTGTCACAGTCCATTAGAGTACCGAGTACCTGTCACAGTCCATTAGGGTACCCGAGTACCTGTCACAGTCCATCAGGGTACCCGAGTACCTGTCACAGTCCATCAGGGTACCCAAATACCTGTCACAGTCCATCTGAGTACCCGAGTACCTGTCACAGCCCATCTGAGTACCCGAGTACCTGCCCCAGCCCATCTGAGTACCCGAGTACCTGTCCCAGCCCATCAGAGTACCCGAGTACCTGTCCCAGCCCATCAGAGTACCCGAGTACCTGTCACAGTTCATCAGAGTACCCGAGTACCTGTCCCAGCCCATCAGAGTACCCGAGTACCTGTCCCAGCCCATCGGAGTACCTGAGTACCTGTCCCGGCCCATCTGAGTACCCGAGTACCTGTCCCGGCCCATCTGAGTACCCGAGTACCTGTCCCGGCCCATCTGAGTACCCGAGTACCTGTCCCGGCCCATCTGAGTACCCGAGTACCTGTCCCGGCCCATCTGAGTACCCGAGTACCTGTCCCGGCCCATCTGAGTACCCGAGTACCGGTCCTGGCCCATCTGAGTACCCGAGTACCTGTCCCGGCCCATCTGAGTACCCGAGTACCTGTCACGGCAGATCAGAGTACCCGAGTACCTGTCGCGGCACATCAGGGTACCCGAGTACCTGTCACGGCACATCAGGGTACCCGAGTACCTGTCACGGCACATCAGGGTACCCGAGTACCTGTCACGGCACATCAGGGTACCCGAGTACCTGTCACGGCACATCAGGGTACCCGAGTACCTGTCACAGCCCATCTGAGTACCCGAGTACCTGTCACAGTCCATATGAGTACCTGTCACCGCCCTTCAGAGTACCCAAATACCAGTCACCAAACCATCAGAGTACCTGTCACCAGGCCATCAGAGTACCTGAGTACTTGTCACCAGGCCATCAGAGTACCTGAGTACTTGTCACCAGGCCATCAGAGTACCCGAGTACCTGTCACCGTCCATCAGAGTACCCGAGTACCTGTCACAGTCCATTAGAGTACCCGAGTACCTGTCACAATCCATTAGAGTACCGAGTACCTATCACAGTCCATTAGAGTACCGAGTACCTGTCACAGTCCATTAGAGTACCGAGTACCTGTCACAGTCCATTAGGGTACCCGAGTACCTGTCACAGTCCATCAGGGTACCCGAGTACCTGTCACAGTCCATCAGGGTACCCAAGTACCTGTCACAGTCCATCTGAGTACCCGAGTACCTGTCACAGTCCATCTGAGTACCCGAGTACCTGTCACAGTTCATCTGAGTACCCGAGTACCTGTCAAAGTCCATATGAGTACCTGTCACCGCCCTTCAGAGTACCCAAATACCAGTCACCAAACCATCAGAGTACCTGTCACCAGGCCATCAGAGTACCTGAGTACTTGTTACCAGGCCATCAGAGTACCCGAGTACCTGTCACCAGGCCATCAGAGTACCCGAGTACCTGTCACCAGGCCATCAGAGTACCCGAGTACCTGTCACCAGGCCATCAGAGTACCCGAGTACCTGTCACCAGGCCATCAGAGTACCCGAGTACCTGTCACCAGGCCATCAGAGTACCCGAGTACCTGTCACCAGGCCATCAGAGTACCCGAGTACCTATTTGCAGCCCATGTCTCATAGAATATACGTTGGGGTGTTTGCTTTCCAAAATGGGGTCATTTTGTGGGTAATTTCACCGTCCTGGTGGTCCAGGACCTTCAAAAGTGTGATGGGTAGGAATGAAATGAGATGTGTCATTTATGCTCCTAGAACGCCTGAACGTACTACTTCAATGTTCGGCCTCTCTATGTGGCCAGGCTGTGTAAAAGTCCTACACATGTGGTATCGCCATACTCGGGAGGAGTAGCAGAATGTATTTTGGGGTGTAATTTTTGCTATATACATGCTATGTGTTAGAAATATCTTATAAATTGACAATTTTGTGTAAAAAAAAAATGTGTTTTAATTTTTTTCCACATATTCCAAAAACTTCTGGAAAAAAATTAACCATTCAAAAGACTCATTATGCCTCACAGATTATACGTTGGGGTGTCTGCTTTCCAAAATGGGGTCATTTTATGGGAAATTCCATTGTCCTGGTACTCCAGGGACTTCAAAAGTGTAATAGGTGGTTGAGAAATGAGATGCGTCATTTTTGCTCGTAGAACGTCTGAAGGTACTACATCAATGTTGGTGCTCTGTATGTGGCCAGACTGTGTAAAAGTCTCACACATGTGGTATCGCCGTACTCGGGATAAGTAGCAGAATGTATTTTGGGGTGTCATTTGTTGTATGCATATGCTGTGTGTGAGAAATAACCTGATAATACGACAATTTAGTAAAAAAAAATAAAAAAAAATTAAAAATCTTCATTTTGCAAAGAATTGTGGGAAAAAATGACAACTTAAAAAAACTCACCATGCTTTGTAAAAAGGGGTAATTTGGGGGGTATTTGTACTTTCCTGACTTGTTAGTGTCTCAAGAAATGAGATACACCTGATGTACTGAAGGCCTAATCAGAAGTGATCAATTTTCAGTGATTGGCACCATAGTTTGTAGACTCTATAACTTTCACAAAGACCAAATAATATATACTAATGTGGGTTATTTTTACCAAAGATATGTAGCAGTATAAATTTTTGCCTAAATGTATGAAGAAAAATTAATGATTAGCAAAAATTTATGACAGAAACCAAGAAAAATTCATTTTTTTCACAAAATTTACGTTTTATTTTATTTATAGCACAAAAAATAAAAAACCCACTAGTGATTAAATACCACTAAAAGAAAGCTCTATTTGTGTGGAAAAAAGGATGCAAGTTTCATATGGATACAGTGTTGGGTGACTGAGTAATTGTCATTCAAACTGTGAGAGCGCTGAAAGCTGAAAATTGGTCTGGTCAGGAAGGGGGTGTAACTGCACTGTATTGAGGTGGTTAAGGGGAACCCCACACGCATTTTTTTTAAAAAATGGCATGGGGGTCCCCCAGGCACTATATACTCTGAACAGCAGTATATATACTATACAGCCTGCCCCATATACTCTGCAGAAAATTGGGCCTTAGGTGTTGGTGGTAACAGAACACTGTAAGCCCTCACAGTTACTCTTGTTGGGTGCAGGAGCAGGCCCTGCTGTAAATATTATATCAAAAATTGTAATGACATGCCTCTGTTAAACAGGGGCAGAATAATTGGGCCTTGGGTGGTGGTGCCACAAGACTGTAACCCCTCACAGATACTCTTGTTGGGCACAGGAACAGGCCCTGCTGTGAAATATTAGATCAAAAATAGTTATTACATGCCCCTGTTAAACAGGGGCAGAAAAATTGGGCCTTGGGTGGTGGTGATGGTGCCCTAAACCAAAAATATTGATGGAAGCTAGTATGATCAAGATTGAGGAGGGACAGGATAGTCAGCATAGGCAGTCTTCAAGGGATACCACATCCATAGCAAATTCAATCAGTTACATCAGCATCAGGTGCTTGATAGCTGCTGATCCAAGACTGATTCATTTTTATGAATGTTAGTCTATCAACAGAGTTTGTGGACAGGCGCACTCTTTTATTCGTTACAAACCCTCCAGCACTGAATGTGCATTCAGAAAGCACGCTGGATGCAGGACAGGCCAGTAGCTCAATTGCATATTGAGCAATTTTTGCCCAGTGATCCATCCTCAAGACCCAGTAACCCAGAGGATGCTCTGTTGGAAAGTTCTCCAAGTCTGCTCTTGCCCCAGATATTTCTGCACCATGTAATTCAGACCTTGGCGTGGAGGACTGTAAAATTGTCTAAAGGCATCGGTCAGCCGGCCACTTTCTCCACCGTTCTTCCTCTGACTGAAAGAAAGCCTCAGCAACATGTTGTCCAGCACCAAGACATTGTAATCTCCCAGGATTTGGAAATGCGTTGCAAAAACCTTTCGTCAAGGCCTCCTGAAGATGTTTCATCCTCTGTTACCTCTGCGAAGGCAGGATGAGTTCTGCAACCTTACCCTTATAAGGTGGATCAAGAAGGGTTGCCAGCCAGTAATGATCCCTCTCCTTGATATCACAAATACTAGGGTCCTTTCACAGGTTTTGCAGAATCAAGGAGGCCATGCAGCGTAAGTTTGCAGAGGCATTTGATTCTGAGTCCATTGGGTCACTAAGGATCACATGATCCGTAACTACCTCCTCCCAGCCACGTACAACTCCTTGGGTTTCTGGGGACTGAAAACCATCCCTTGTAGACTGCTGCTGAGTGCTATCCTCTAAATCCATGCTCACACAATCCTCCTCCTCTACCTCCTCCTCCTCTTCTTCCTGTGTATTTGGCAGGCCCGCAGGAATGCTATGTGGATAAAGGGAGCATTGAGAGGTAAGGAAGTCTTCCTCTTCCTCCTACTGTAATACCTCTATTGCCCAGTCCATGATTCCACAAAGCGGAATCAGGAAGACTAGAGGGAGAGTGTCATTGCTGCATGCATTGTCGCTGTTCACCATCCTTGTGGCCTCTTCAAATGGTGACAGGACAATGCATGCATCCTTGATCAGTAGCCACTGGTGTGCGAAAAAAAGCCAAGCTCCCCTGACCCTGTCCTGGTGCCGTACTCGCACAGGTACTCATTGATGGCCCTTTGCTGTGTGTGCAGCCGCTGCAGCATTGCCAACCTTGAGTTCCACCTGGTGGGCATGTCACAAATTACATGTATGACCGGCGGAAATGACCACAGACTTTTCTGGTTTGCCTCAGGAGATCCTGTAAACCTGGGTACCTGCTTAAGAACTGCAGCACCACCAAATTCAGGACATGTGCTAAACATTGAATATGGGTCAAGTGTCCCTGTCGGAGGGTGGACAGAAGGTTGGTGCCATTGTCGCATACAACCATTCCTTGCTGAAGCTGGCATAGCATCAACCACCTCTGAGCCTGCTCCTGCAAAGCTGGCAGAATCTTTGCCCCAGTGTGGCTCCTGTCCCCTAGGCAGACCAACTTAAGCACCGCATGGCATATTTTTGCCTGACTGCATGCATAGCCCCTTGAATGGCTATGGAGCACCGCTGGTTCAGAGGCCAAATCTGCTGAAGAGGCCATAGAAGAAGAAGAAGAAGAGAAGGGGGTTGAGGAGAGAGCTGTGGCAGAATCCCCACTTGCATTTTGGAAGCGTGGGGTGGAACAAGCTACAACACCTAACCCTGTCCTGCACTCTTACCAGATGCCAGCAGAGTTACCAGTGTGCCATGAAGGAAAGGTAACATTCCTGTCCATGCCTGCTGGACCATAAGTGAGCGGTAATATGAACCTTACTGCTAGCCACCCTGTCCAGTGAGGCCAAAACAGCAAGGCCAGTAGAGAGCCGGAATGGCCTTCCGTGAAAAGAAATGGCATTTTGGAACCTGCCACTGAGGTACTGCACATTTCACAAATTCACAAAAAGGGACAGAGTCTACCAGCTGAAAAGGCAGCAGTTGCAGTGCATACAAAGGTTGCAAACAGCTATGGTGCGATCTGCTGCACACGTGTCAAAAAAGCCCACACGAAGGAACTTTTAAAAGTCAGCGAGGAGTCAGCACCCCCCTGCACCTGCGGAGCTCTGCGGTATGATGCAATAAGGTGGCTACCCCCTAGAGGACATCCTGCCTTGTTGGAATTGTGCCTCCTCCTCTCTTCTCTAAGGCACCTAAGTACAGTCATCATCCCCTCGCTCTTCGTCACTGGAGCAAACTTGGCAGTATGCTGCAGCTGGGGGAACATGACTGACAATTTTTTGTCCTTCTGTGGCACCCCTCTCTCTAGGCTCACGTTACTCCCTTCCTCAACATGGGAAGCAAAATCTGAGCCTTCAAATCGCTGCCCATCTTCCAGCAGCATGTACCTGACACTGTGGTCGAATAATTCTGGGGACTCCTCCGTGCATGATGGTGAGGCTATGAAAGGAGTGACTGGACAAGGAGCCGGTGGAATAAGCTGCTTTGGCAGCTGCGTTGGAAGGCAAACTACTCTGAGCCTGGGTGACAGAGGATGAGGAGCATGAGGAGGATAAGGACGACTTTGTTATCCAGTTCTCCAACTCCTCTGCATGTTCTGACTCAATAACACAGCCAGCAGCAGAAAAAACAATTCAAGCATGCCCTACGGCCACCTGCAGTGGATGCACCATGTCCACGACCACCACTGTTGACTGTAGACACAGAGGCTGCCTTTTAGTAGCCTGTGAGTGTCCGCCTCTCTTTGGTGGCCTTCCAGACATGATGTATTTTTTTGTTTTGCAACACCACACATTATATACTATGTACACTGCCTGAAGTGTATTAGCAACTGTACATACTTTATAATATACTGTGTACACCGCCTGTACTGTATCAGCAAAATAATAAAAACAGTGTAGCGCTTCACTAATAGATGTGGTCAGCATAAATTATATAAATAAAGACAAAGATAATATGAATATGAATGCCTAAAGAAAAGTCCAACATTGGCCGCACATTCCACTATGTAGCAGGCCCGAGGGTGGCCGAACCGTCACAGAGGGGGGAAATTGGACTAGGCGGGTGTATTCATACGAGTCTGCTTGACTGTAACATCAGAGAGAAATGGATAAAATACTTCTTACCGACTTAGTTGGACTCATACAGTCATATGACAGTTGAGTCTAGAAGGCTTTAGGTCACAGTTTGGGACCAAGGAGTACAAGGAGGAAGGTCTGTTGAGCTGATGGATGAGCTCCAAACGATTGTAGGCCCTGTGATGGATCCTTTCAAATGGAACGTCAAGGTTGTATGTAGTCCAGCTCAGACGTAGCCCGTTGTACTGATGCTCCAATCTCACCCAAATAGGGAGGGAGACGTTGTGGAGGTTTAAGCCAGAGAAACAGAAAAAAGGAAAAAAGAAAAAAGGCTCCACATGGTGCAGGTCAGGCGGTATAAAAAAGGTTGATTTATTGAAGTCAAAAAATAATTAATGACTTAGTGATCACATAGAAAGTCTAAAATAAAGATTAAAAGCAATGTAGGGTGCCAACAGCTCGCCCAACGCGTTTCGACATATGTGTCTTCTACAGGGGCTTGTTGGGGCCCACCACATTGCTAGCAAATATATAAGGAGTCAGAGAGGGGTTCCGCCTACCAAAGGGCGGGGAATCCTATCTCGGACAACCTCTTAAAGATACAATGAACATTTAATCAAGTCAGAGAAAACATATTTAAGTACAATAAATAAATATAAATAGAATCTAAAAATGTCACTGATACAAGCTATCAAATTGATTTAGTGACAAAAATATAAGAATAAGCCACCATATTCACAAATGAATATCCCTAAGTTAATCATATTATTGGAGGCCTAATCTAACATAAAAATGCAAGAAAATCAAGTACATAAAAGGTATACCCAGAAATCGCATCAAGCACCAATGCAAATTGTTAAATTAATATAGTGACAAAAATATATGAATAAGCCACCATGTTCGCAAATAAATATCTCTAAATTAATCATATTAGACATAGCCTCATCTAACATAAAAATGCAAGAAAATCAAGTGCACATAAAAGGCATATAGAAATCGCATCAAATGCCAATGCAAAAAGATCAGACATATACCACCTATTTCACATAGACTAAACTGCAACATCACGTAAAATGACCTGTTTGCATTTGTGTGGTGTAACAGAAGGAACTGTGAGGGTCTGTATAATAGTATTCCTCATTGTGCTGTTCAGATGTCTCAGACTTATTTTACTAACCGTAGGTGGCCAGAAAAGTGTATATCAGTAACCATAGTGATAGTCCTTACGTGATGATCTATTGTTTACAGTTCCGATCACATGGTCAGAAGGTGTGTAATGAAAGAGAGAAGGCACAGCCAATCACTCCATACATGTGTCACATGGCTATGGGGGGAGTGGATGTGGGAGTGGAAAAGGACCATCATGTCCAATAGCAAGGGCAAATGTACATCTAGGTCACCACATAGAGATGCAAGGGAGGGAGGGAGACAACGCACCATGGCACACTCCCTCTCCTGTACGTGCTCTGTACTGCCAATCGCAGAGAGCCACGTCAGGACCCATTACCTCGGAACAGGGGCGTGCATGTGCGGACGTCACACGCTACGTCACTACGTCACAACCCGGGGGGCGTGTGCGTGTGAACGTGTGCGTGCGGACGTCACACGCCACGTCACTCCGTCACAACCCGGGGGGTGTGTGCGTGTGAACGTCACGCATCCAATAGCTTTCCAGGGAATAGGGAGGGGAGGGGCCACAAAAATAGGCGCCGTTTCCCTCGTGGTGAGCGTCACACGCCACAGGCGTGGCAATACACAGGGCAGCCAATCAGAAAAAATGTGCCCGCTCTACACGTGCGCCGTAACCAATGACGCCGTCACGTCACGTCACGCAATTTATTGAATCCGGGAACATTAAGGAAGCAGGACAACGGGGAGGATACAAAAGGCGTGGCGACATAACGTCACGCCCAGTAAAAACACCCGACGTAACCGTAGCAACTAAGGCATCATAATAGTAGTAAATCAAAAGATATCAGAAAAAGAAAAACAAATAACACCCCATAGCCAGAATGGACAGCTGGTAACAATAGGGAGGTATCTGAGAAAAATATGTGAAAAATAGTGACATAGGCAAATAATGTGAATTGCGCTCATAATTACCGAAAAAAGTGATGAGGTGCCAGTGACATGGGGGTGAACTTAAAGTCTAGCACATATAGCATATTTTCTAATAGTGCCAAAAATAGAGTCAAATAATGTGAATTACGCACATAATGACCGAAAAAAATATATATTAAAGTGCCAGTGACATGGGAGTGAACTTAAAATCTAGCACATATAGCATATTTTCTAATAGTGCCAAAAATAAATATAAATTCTAAATTAGTCGAAAAACATCCGTCCCCAATCGCACGTGGTCTAGAGAAAATGCATAATAATCGCATATATCTAGATTTGGACACGGGACCGAGGATAAAGTGCATAAATGTATGAAATAAATGAAATTAAGTGAGCGTTGTGCCATAAAGGGCACAAACTAATGATCAAATGAATAAATATGATTGAAGTGTCATTATGTGCGTAATTCACATTATTTGACTCTATTTT
Source organism: Lithobates pipiens (assembly GCF_037356315.1). Taxonomy (NCBI): domain Eukaryota; kingdom Metazoa; phylum Chordata; class Amphibia; order Anura; family Ranidae; genus Lithobates; species Lithobates pipiens. The sequence goes on along the minus strand of NW_027507764.1, from coordinate 101,517,619 downwards.
TGGCACTATTAGAAAATATGCTATATGTGCTAGACTTTAAGTTCACCCCCATGTCACTGGCACCTCATCACTTTTTTCGGTAATTATGAGCGCAATTCACATTATTTGCCTATGTCACTATTTTTCACATATTTTTCTCAGATACCTCCCTATTGTTACCAGCTGTCCATTCTGGCTATGGGGTGTTATTTGTTTTTCTTTTTCTGATATCTTTTGATTTACTACTATTATGATGCCTTAGTTGCTACGGTTACGTCGGGTGTTTTTACTGGGCGTGACGTTATGTCGCCACGCCTTTTGTATCCTCCCCGTTGTCCTGCTTCCTTAATGTTCCCGGATTCAATAAATTGCGTGACGTGACGTGACGGCGTCATTGGTTACGGCGCACGTGTAGAGCGGGCACATTTTTTCTGATTGGCTGCCCTGTGTATTGCCACGCCTGTGGCGTGTGACGCTCACCACGAGGGAAACGGCGCCTATTTTTGTGGCCCCTCCCCTCCCTATTCCCTGGAAAGCTATTGGATGCGTGACGTTCACACGCACACACCCCCCGGGTTGTGACGGAGTGACGTGGCGTGTGACGTCCGCACGCACACGTTCACACGCACATGCCCCCCGGGTTGTGACGTAGTGACGTAGCGTGTGACGTCCGCACATGCACGCCCCTGTTCCGAGGTAATGGGTCCTGACGTGGCTCTCTGCGATTGGCAGTACAGAGCACGTACAGGAGAGGGAGTGTGCCATGGTGCGTTGTCTCCCTCCCTCCCTTGCATCTCTATGTGGTGACCTAGATGTACATTTGCCCTTGCTATTGGACATGATGGTCCTTTTCCACTCCCACATCCACTCCCCCCATAGCCATGTGACACATGTATGGAGTGATTGGCTGTGCCTTCTCTCTTTCATTACACACCTTCTGACCATGTGATCGGAACTGTAAACAATAGATCATCACGTAAGGACTATCACTATGGTTACTGATATACACTTTTCTGGCCACCTACGGTTAGTAAAATAAGTCTGAGACATCTGAACAGCACAATGAGGAATACTATTATACAGACCCTCACAGTTCCTTCTGTTACACCACACAAATGCAAACAGGTCATTTTACGTGATGTTGCAGTTTAGTCTATGTGAAATAGGTGGTATATGTCTGATCTTTTTGCATTGGCATTTGATGCGATTTCTATATGCCTTTTATGTGCACTTGATTTTCTTGCATTTTTATGTTAGATGAGGCTATGTCTAATATGATTAATTTAGAGATATTTATTTGCGAACATGGTGGCTTATTCATATATTTTTGTCACTATATTAATTTAACAATTTGCATTGGTGCTTGATGCGATTTCTGGGTATACCTTTTATGTACTTGATTTTCTTGCATTTTTATGTTAGATTAGGCCTCCAATAATATGATTAACTTAGGGATATTCATTTGTGAATATGGTGGCTTATTCTTATATTTTTGTCACTAAATCAATTTGATAGCTTGTATCAGTGACATTTTTAGATTCTATTTATATTTATTTATTGTACTTAAATATGTTTTCTCTGACTTGATTAAATGTTCATTGTATCTTTAAGAGGTTGTCCGAGATAGGATTCCCCGCCCTTTGGTAGGCGGAACCCCTCTCTGACTCCTTATATATTTGCTAGCAATGTGGTGGGCCCCAACAAGCCCCTGTAGAAGACACATATGTCGAAACGCGTTGGGCGAGCTGTTGGCACCCTACATTGCTTTTAATCTTTATTTTAGACTTTCTATGTGATCACTAAGTCATTAATTATTTTTTGACTTCAATAAATCAACCTTTTTTATACCGCCTGACCTGCACCATGTGGAGCCTTTTTTCTTTTTTCCTTTTTTCTGTTTCTCTGGCTTAAACCTCCACAACGTCTCCCTCCCTATTTGGGTGAGATTGGAGCATCAGTACAACGGGCTACGTCTGAGCTGGACTACATACAACCTTGACGTTCCATTTGAAAGGATCCATCACAGGGCCTACAATCGTTTGGAGCTCATCCATCAGCTCAACAGACCTTCCTCCTTGTACTCCTTGGTCCCAAACTGTGACCTAAAGCCTTCTAGACTCAACTGTCATATGACTGTATGAGTCCAACTAAGTCGGTAAGAAGTATTTTATCCATTTCTCTCTGATGTTACAGTCAAGCAGACTCGTATGAATACACCCGCCTAGTCCAATTTCCCCCCTCTGTGACGGTTCGGCCACCCTCGGGCCTGCTACATAGTGGAATGTGCGGCCAATGTTGGACTTTTCTTTAGGCATTCATATTCATATTATCTTTGTCTTTATTTATATAATTTATGCTGACCACATCTATTAGTGAAGCGCTACACTGTTTTTATTATTTCGTTTGTTGAACTTTGTTTGTTTTCGGTGTTGGCTGCTGTTTTTGGCTGTTGAGGCCTTTTTCCACATATACTAAATTGTAGCGCAGTGTTTTCCCCTTAACTGTACTGTGTCAGCAACTGTACAAAGGCTGCACTGTATTGTATACTGTGTACACCACCAGAAGTGTAGTAAAAACTGAACACACTGTATTAGATACTGTGTACACCACCAGAAAAGTAGTAGAAACTGTACATACTGTATTAGATACTGTGTACACCGCTTGCACTGTATTAGAAACTGTACAATGGCTGCACTGTGTTTTGTACTGTGTATACCACCATAAGTGTAGTAGAAACTGTACACACTGTATTAAATACTGTGTACACCTCCTGAAATTTAGTAGAAACAATACACCACTGAATGCACTGTAGATATCGACTACACTGGATGCAGAGTAGCCAATATCTACATATATATATATATATATATATATATATATAAAATATATATATATATATATATACATACATTCTCTCAAATACACATATCTCAAATACACTGCCACTAACTGAATAACCTGCCTGCTTAATCTAAATGTTAGGAATCTTCCCTTGTGATCAGTCAAAACTCTAGATGTGTTGAGAAGCAGACAATTTATTTCTGATGTGGCCCACAAAAGAGAGACATGCTTACAGAACAAAAGCTGAAGAAAGATGTCTACCAAAAGAAAGTGTCCCGCCTTCACATACCCCACAAGAAAAACATCTCTATGCTTCTATTGGCTGAGGGAACATAAATAACGTTGTCATGTCACAGGATGGCACTTTATTTGCTATTCATGTTCCGTACATTCTTAGGCTATCATATTTAGTTAAATCTAATCATCCTACTTACTATGGAGTTAATTAAGACAAAACAATACAATGAGTTAATACAATAATGTGCTCAGAAGTAAGCTTTTTAACAAATCAGTCTCAGGACTATTGTTTTTCTAATAGTCACACAATAAACATTTAAAACTTTTCTAACATTCCCTCCTCTTTGTGTGACTATTTTATCTCAACACATTTCGATGATGGTCCCTGTGTTATACACTTTCGGACTGTATGTCATTAAGTTGAGCTTCAATGTCCACATAGGTCTCCTCAGAGGTAGAGAGGGTTTGATACATTGTTCTTCAGACTGCAATGAGTTTTTGTGAAATTCCTCGAATACAGGGAATGCAGCAGCATCCGCAAGTAACCAAAACAGCCAAAGCCACAGCGATTGAGATCAAACATGATGTGATAAATCCAGTCCATTTACCGAACCATCCTTCAAGCCAAGTTGTGAATGGATCATTAATACCTGAGTTTTCCGCCAATTCATTCGATAGCGCAGTCAGTCCTTCCAAGGCTCTGGTCACGGTCCCTCACGGTCCCTCCAGGAGCTGTATTGTTAGGGATAAAGGTACAACACATGCTACCAAACATTTTGCATACCCTCCTCTTTCAGCTAAGACCATATCTAAAGCCATTCGGTTCTGCCAGGCCATTAGAGATATGGGGGCTAACTGTTCTGCTAGGCCCTTCACAGCATCTCTAGTATAGTTTACAAATCGTTGTAGGTTATAATATATATAATTAATCCAGTCAACATTTTTATCTATAGTCACCCACCAGAGAAGAGACGCAAACCCAGCTGTCACCTGATTCCTGGCTTTAAACTCATCCGGCACCCCGCGAAGAACCCCAATCTCATCTATGTAGATCTGAGAGTCAAATGACCCCAAGGGAGAGGTGTCCCTACGATACTGTCGGTGACTCTTAATCCACGGGTATTCTGACAGGATTCTCAGGGGCATAGCCAGCTGGACCATAGCGCAATCCCCTTGGGCATTGGCTGGTAGTCTAGCAGTTTCTTATCCCCAAACATCCACCAGACATCATCTCTCTGAATGTCATGTCCAACCCAGTCACCGTTTCCGTGTTAATCCTCTCCACACAGTAGTCATCAGGCAGTGACCCAAGATCCACCACGCTACGGGTCCCTGGGAGTGCAAAACAAGTAAAGTTGCCCGGATAAGCGGTAACCGCTGGAGGTATCTGAGGTCTCTGTACTGGGGGAAACAACAAACTCAATGTGTGACAAGTAAAATTTGTTTCAGGTTTATAGCTCTTATTATACAATTGCAACATACATTTTAAACCTTCTGGATCTGTATTGTGATCTAGAGGAAAAGGAACTGTTGCTAAATGTGGTCTGGCTCCGGCACAAACTAAACAGTTTTCCTTTTTCAGAGTTCTAACCGTGTACCTCAACCATTCTAACCACTCATTTTTTCCTTGGTCACCCGTCTCCAAAGCTATGGCATCTTCTATTGTTAGGTTAGTGAATCTTATAGGTGGTAATACCTCAAGGAAAAATGTTCCTGAGGGATCAGTTCCTGACACCCATGCTCCCATGGAATACAACCGCTGATCTTCCTTCCTCGGCTCCTTTAATGTTATTAATAGTTGGTTACAGTTCTTACTATTGTGAAGGGGGAGTTGGCCGCTTTTGTGATTATGAGTCTCTCCTTTATTCCACTCTTTTTAGCCCCTGGTTGATTATACCCCCAATCTTGATGTGCTATAGTCCACAGGGCCCGATCCCATGCTTGACATCCTGTCTTATTCCAGAGCCAGCAGATATATTTATCTGCCCATAGAAGTCCTCTAGCCCCAGTTGTATCCCCACAATCTGCAATCTGACAGAAGTCTACCAGTATAGTGCTAGTTATTCCCTCTATAAAGTTTTGGATTTAATGCTTTTCCTGCTCTTTCCTAATTCAAAGGTTCCTCTACTCTTCCATAATGTATAACCCCTCTTATGGATGCCTCTCCTAGAGTCACCAGTAACCCAAGGACAATTACTGTCCCTTTCATCCTAACCAGCTACAGAGTTCCAGCGGATAGGATAGGGGAGTTGGAAGGGGAGGGAGACTTCACCGGTTTGAGACAAGTCCCACCTTGTGTGAGACCTCCCTTTGTAGCCGGATTTTCTGAACCTCTGGTAGCCATCTGGCCCTACTCTGCCTGTAAAACCTTTTTACAATGGGACTGGTGAATCCAGGTAGACCTCTCTGCAATCCTTATCACAGTAGGGGTAGTTAAAAGGACTTTGAAAGGACCATCCCACCTTGGGGAGTACCACTGCTTTTTTCTTATTACTTTTTATTGAGACCCAATCTCCCACATGCACCTTTTTATCTTCTTAAATTGGACCTTCTAGACCAGAACCAAAATCATTAGTATGTCTTTGTATTAACAACCTAGACATGTATTCTGCTGGTGTGTGCTCAGACTGCTCACTATGTGTTTCATTTGATTGTAAGGGTATCTTATATGGCCTTATCATTCCAAATGGACTTAAATCTTCTTTTGGGGGTGTGATATACATACTGGTCACAGCTACTAGTAGGCAATACATCCAATTATTTTTACCTATTTCTTCCATAGCTTTTCTCAGTTTGCTTTTTAGAATGCCATTATGTCTTTCTACCAATCCAGCTGATTGGGGATGATAGGCACAATGGTATTTCCCTTTAATTCTCATCACTTCTGTCAAATGTTGTATATTTTTTAATTACAAAATGGGGTCCATTATCACCGTAAATCTTTTCAGGGATTCCAAATCTAGGAATAATATCTCTTAGTAATGCTTTGGCTACAGTCTGTGCATCTGCACTTCCTGTCGGGAATATTTCCACCCATTTGGTCAGGGTGCCTAGGTACCAAACAATATTTCTTCCTTTCACATTTGTCTAATTCAATAAAATCCATGCAAATGTGTTGGAATGGATATTGTGGTGTAGGGAACTTCCCTTTCTGTGGTCTTATACCTCCCTGAGCATTGTGTCTTGCACATATAAGACATTGAGAGCAAAAAGTTTTTTGAGTAATTTGTGAATCCATAGGCTGTACATACTTTATTTAACATCTCAGTCATCCCCCTGTTTGACACATGCGTTACTCCATGTGTCAATACTGCTGCATACCTAAATAAAGATTTTGGTAATACCAGTTTCCCTTCAGGTGACGTGTAAATGTCATCAATTATTGTGTAACCCTTTGTTTTCCAATATTGTTTTTCCCCAGGGGGGGCATTTTGCTGCATATCAGTAAGGACTGTATGATCTATCACTATGATTTCTCGTCATTATTTTATGTGTTTCTTGTGCCGCTATTTTGGCAGCTTCATCTGCCCTTTTATTTTCCTTTGAGATGGGGTCCGTATATTTTGTGTGTGCTTGACATTTACAGATTGCAAGCTTTTTTGGTAACTGTATTGCATCTAGGAGTTCTAAAATGAAGTCCGTATGTGAAAATGGTTTACCACTGGAAGTGACCATCCCCCTGTTTTTCCATTGTTGTGCAAAAACATGTACTGTTGAAAATGCATATTGACTGTCAGTGTATATGGTTACAGATTTTCCTTCTGACAGTACACATGCTCTTGTCAGTGCTACAAGTTCTGCAACTTGTGCTGAATAATGTTTTGGTAGTGGCCCCGCTTCCAAAATCTCATCCTGTGTCACTACTGCATATCCTGTTGCATTTGTGCCATCTGGATTTTTCTTACTAGAACCATCAACAAAAAGTATCATGTCAGGGTTAGATAACGATACATCTTTCAGATCACTTCGTGGCAGTACCTTTTCAGTGATGACAGCAGTGCAGTCATGTTTATACCCGTCAGTAGGAAGTAGTAGTAGTGTGGATGGGTTCAATGTAGTACCCCTCTGTATTGTTAAGTGAGGTTGTGTCAAGAGTATTGTCATACAGGAAAGGTGTCGTGCTGGGCTCAAATGTGATACTTTTTGTTGTAACAGGATAACAGACACCTTTCATAGTTAGTAAAGTTGAATAAAGACACCAGTTCATCCGGTTCAGCCTGAGTGACTGTCTAGCCCCTACCCCTGTACACCCACATCGTTCTCCACCCCCAAGGATCCAACGTCCCCATTCATATACCAGGACCAACCCGGGACAGAAGCCAATCAACCCACCTGCATGTCCCCGGAGTGCGGGAGGAAACCAGAGCACCAGGAGGAAACCACGCAGGCACAGGGAGTACATGCAAACTCCAGGCAGGCAGCGCAATGATTGGGTTTCGAACCAGCGACCCCCGTCACTGCTAAGCGAGCGTGCTAACCACTACACCGCTGCTGCTACCAGTGCTTGTACACAGGGTGGAAGTGCTCTAGTTGCACTGTCTAATTCTGTAGAGTAATCCTTCCTCTAAAACCACCTGTGCCTCTCCCGCTATGAGACCCCTCTGGTTCTGCCTCAGCAGTGTACTCTTCTGCATCCTCCTCTCCTTCATCACCTTGCACAAAAACCTTTACTTTCACATTCTTTTTTGCCTTTGTTTTCAAATACTTCTCAGAATGCTTAGCATATTGTAAAACATCTAAAACTGATGCAGTTCGGTAAGTAACCATGTTTTTAACAATGTAATCCTTATGATCCTGTTTCAATCCATTTAAAAAAAACAATCTTTAGCTGTTGTTAATATGCACTATACACATCCTCAGCTTCGGGGAGCCCGGAGAACACTCTAAAAACACTCTCTCGTAATTTATTTAGGTAGTCACTGACACTTTCCTTGTCTTCTTGTACTGTCATATTTATTTTTTGCCAATCAGTCCGTTGTACCCATCTAAGATGGCATCTGTTCAATAAGGCAGTCAACCTGTTCCCTAAGTATGGGCTTTCTGGAGGCAATGGATCCCCCCGTCCCTGTGCATTTTCTGGGGCGCAGGGGTATTCCTCACCGTCCTCCACACCATACCTAATAGGAGGTTTACTTAGTCTCTTGGCTTCTGCTGGGGCACCTAGTACATGAGTTATGGCGTCAGTTAATGTTTCAAGGATCGATCTGTTCATCTCCAGGACTGAACTACTGTCTGACAAGATTGAGGAAGTGGAGTTGGGGTTTTGTTCAGAGGCGGTTCTTTTTTTTTTTTTATTTAAAGAATGCAGATTATACAAACATATAAAAAACGACATGACAATCAGCTGGAACTTACAATAATGAATCATGAGAGCTCACACCAGTCCAAATATACTGTTAAGAATACATTGATGAAGTCTATCCAAACATACTGAAGGAGTGATGCGATTAGCCGTTATCAACTATATGTGTCCAAGAGCTCCAGTCTAACCAACAATGCTATCTACTGAGCAGGAGGGAATATCTAGGTACCCAAAACATGTTGCACATATATCTGTGCTGCATTCGTATTCTGGGCGATCACGTGTAGTAGGGCACCCCCCAAAGGGAGGACTATCGTGTCCCAGGTTACTTAATGAAATTGACTGGAGCAAGTCCCTGTCGTTTTAGGTTATGGAGCTCGCACCCATGAGGCTGGGGGCGGCACCAAGCTGAGGTATTGCATTCAGGAGGATTTTCATTTTTATGGGGAGGAAAGATGAACGACACCCATGGTGTCACGAGAGAAAAGAGGGGGTAGCTTATAAGAAAGAATAAGGATGGGGAGGGAGGAGGGGGGGAGGATAAGGTGAGGCCCCGGCGAGGCCGCCGACCCAAGGCCCCATTGCCCCTAAGGGACTGTCTGTTCATGTGTAAGATTTGTAGAGGCGGTTCTTTTGACAGGGGTGGATGTCACAGGGAAGGTGTTACTCTGGGCAGTTACTTGCACCTGAGGGGGAGGACCATTATAAGGAGGTGGTCTCTGGGTATAGCAGATGAGATCATCCTCTTTGTCCACTAGGGACAATTGGGCTTGGCATTTTTCCTTTGTTCTTCCTTCTACCCTAATTCTAGCATGCTAAAGCCAATACTCCGCCATTTCCAACCCATACCTTTTTTGAACTTTGGGTCCTGACAATTTAAGCTTATCCACAGGGCCCCAAAATAGAACTTTCTTTCTTTTTAATTTTTTTTTTTTAGTATTCTGATTCAGAACTTAGCCTTTTGACTTATAAATGTACCCAAATATAAACAGCATTGCATCATTAACACTTCACAGTTGAAAGTCTATGAATTCTAAAAATAACTCCAATCCAATATAAATATTTACTTTAAGACTATTATTCAGACTCTTTCCCACCAAAAGTCCTAATATTTTCACAGATGACTTCTGTCAGGCAATCTGCATTTTCTTGTTTCCGAGAAACAGCTTCTTGACCATCATAGTAATGAAAACATCCTCAGCCTTTTTTTTTCTTTTCTTTTCACATTCATCAAGCCACCTGATAATAATTCTACAACATTCTATTCACTCCAAAGTGCAATCTACCTTCTTTTTCTTTTATGCTAAGTTTCAATATTTACAATATAACCCTTCTGTATTGTCATAGCTAATCAAGGGTTAACTTTTACAACTTCTGGCAGAAGCAATCCTTACATGAGGGGAGGAAGAGGGGGAGAGAGAGTTCAGTGCCTTGGCTTCTTATCTTCTTGGAAATACCAGCACAAAAACATGTAAACGAACAAAGCAATACAAGAGAAAAAACATCAGCACTCCCCACACTATCGAGAGAATCAAAAAGGGTTAAACATGAACAAAGATAAAGTAAACACACACAGAAGAAAGTTAGCCTTGCGATCTTTTTAGATCACTTAACTAAACAGCGCTTAAATAGTCAGGCATTCAACCTCTGACATTCGGTATACCTCAAATCTTTTTGTTATCTGTCCGGACAGCGGGCGACGTAATTTTTTACCTTAGACAACGTCCCCAAGTGTCTCTGTCTACGAGCACTGGACCACCTAGAATATTATAGGATCAATACCAATGTCGGCAATTACAATACATTAAACCAGAAGCAAAGAGAAAGAGAAGAAAAGACTCTTGGAAAGAATTAAGAATAATTTAAATTATCTTACCTCTCAAACACCTGGAATGGATCACACAAGGTTCGGAAACAGACAGTGGAATCCAGATCTTTTGCCCCCGCCCCTTTTTCACCAAATAACATTGAATGGGGGGACTTTTAATATTCAGTGAGCTTCAAAGTCCAATACTCACCGAAGTTTTGTCGGGGCAGTCTGATCTGAAAACCAGCGTGTTGCTTCCGGCTCGAAAGACCAAAAATGTTAGGAATCTTCCCTTGTGATCAGTCAAAACTCTAGATGTGTTGAGAAGCAGACAATTTATTTCTGATGTGGCCCACAAAAGAGAGACATGCTTACAGAACAAAAGCTGAAGAAAGATGTCTACCAAAAGAAAGTGTCCCGCCTTCACATACCCCACAAGAAAAACATCTCTATGCTTCTATTGGCTGAGGGAACATAAATAACGTTGTCATGGCACAGGATGGCACTTTATTTGCTATTCATGTTCCGTACATTCTTAGGCTATCATATTTAGTTCAATCTAATCATCCTACTTACTATGGAGTTAATTAAGACAAAACAATACAATGAGTTAATACAATAATGTGCTCAGAAGTAAGCTTTTTAACAAATCAGTCTCAGGACTATTGTTTTTCTAATAGTCACACAATAAACATTTAAAAATTTTCTAACACTAAATCAAGCTGTCTCTCTGTCCACACCAACAACACTATACACGGCCGCCGTGTAAGCAGCCTTATATAGTGTGGGGCGTGGACTTAGTCCCCCTGAGCCATGATTGGCCAAAGCAGGGTAGCTCTCTTAGCAGAGCGCGCTGTGATTAACCAAAGCATGCAGGTCAGGTGAATGCTTTGACTAATCATCATGCAGCAATGTACTGCGATCTCGCATTCCGCGGAACTCAAATTTTCCATGCATGCCCCATAATGTTCACTGTTTGGCGAATAGGCGAACAACCGCGAACATCAAGCTCATCCCTACCCTGAACAGTCAGCTAAGAGATACAGAGCAGGCCATCAAAAATTCCATCAATACAGTCCAAATCAGAACAAGATGGCCAGTTATTAGCCATGCAGGCCTACAAAGCCTCTAACCATAATACATATCATTAATCACCTTTTAATGACTAATGTAAAAGATGTGTTAAAACATTCAAGGTTTCATCACAATCCAGGTCCTAACTAATGGATCCAACAGTCTGACATTTTGCAAGCCAACAGCCTATTGATCAAAGCTTTATATTGCGCTGTAAATATTTTAGCACCTTTGTCAGACTATGCTACATTAACTGGATTCTGTAATTACTGTATAGGTGCTTTTTTAAAGTAGTATTAAAGACTCTGCTTTTTTTTTTTTTTTTTTTTTTAAACAACAAACATGTCATATTTACCTGCTCTGTGCAGTGGTTTTGCACAGAGTTGGCCTGATCCTCTTCTTCTTGGGTCCTCTGTCAGCGCTCCTTGCTCCTCCACCTTAACCAGTGCCCCCTATAGCAAGCCATAAGACATATAGAACCTCGGCTCACCTTGCCTCCCGTTCTGTCCTTATTGGCTCACTAGCAGTGATTGCTGTCTCAGCCAATGAGAAGAGGGAGTCCCGGGACAGTAGAGGTTTTTGTGCACATTGCTGGATAGAAAGGGGGCTCAGGTGAGTATTAGGGGGGCTGTGGGAGGAGCTGCACCCAGAAGGTTTTTTAACTTCATAGAACCTTCAGCATTTACAACCACTTTAATCCCATTTATATTACTGTGGCTATTATTGTATTTTTGTATATTGCTTTTTTCTGTAAATATATTTGCGTTCACCATTTTTCAGTTTCTTTAATTAAAGTTAAAAATGGCAGTATTTTTTTTTTTTAAATAACAAACATGTTATACTTACCTGCTCTATGCAGTGGTTTTGCCCAGAGCAGTAATAGGAGCTTGCAATGAGGCACCTGAGCAGGCTTGCCCCAGAGTTGCTGCTCTATTTGTCTATTCACACACAGAGCGTGGCTCGGCCCTGCCCCCTGCTCTCTCCGCATTGCCTCACTGGCTGTGATTATTCAGCCAATGAGGCGGAAGAGACCTGGGAGATCCGCTGCTCTCATGCACATTGCTGGATCGAGATGGAGCGCAAGTAAGTATTGGGGGGGTTGGGGGAGGCTGCTGTACACAGAAGGTTTTTTACCTTCATGCAAAGGAAATACATTTATGTTGGGTGACCCAAATACCTTTCCAAACCACAAAGGTTAATACCAATCAAAGTAGCAGTGACATCATCACTATGCTTTATATAGACTGTTAGAGAACAGAATTGTGGGAGGGACCCGGCAGGTCCACCCACTACATGATGCCTGCAAAAAACTACAGGAGGGGGTGGATACAAGACCAGTCACCCTGCAGAAGGAGAGGGAACAGAAATGACCAGTCTTTTATATAACAGGAAGCTCCTGCACACAGGCAAAATTTCACACTGGATTACTGTACAAATCTCAGAGATATACACCAGAGTTGCCAACCATCAGTAAATTTATAGACAGTTTGTAAAAATCTGTGATTTTTACAACTGTCTTAAATTATCAAGGACTGATAATTTGTCATGTTGTGTTGAATTTTTAAGGGTAAGCCAGTCAAAATACTTGTAACGGGTGTTATCAGTATTTCCTTATTGTGTTTAAACTCTTTATAGATCAATTGTCTTAGTTTTTAATAGGAGTTGTGTCATTTTTCAGGCTGTCAGTAAAATTGTGCTCTGTCAGTAATTTTTTGCTGTTTTGTTAGAAAAAAATTCTGTGTGTGGTTGGCAGCTATGAAACACACAACCACATCAAAATTCTGGTAAAAAAAAGACATGGCTCTTGTGATTAGGGATGAGCCGAACACCCCCCGGTTCGGTTCGCACCAGAACTTTCGAACGGACCCCAAATTCGAACGAACTTTAGAACCCCATTGACGTCTATGGGACTCGAACGTTCGAAATTAAAAGTGCTAATTTTAACTGCTAATATGCAAGATACTGTCCTAAAAAGGGTTTGGGGACCTGGCTCCTGCCCCAGGGGACATGGGTCAATGCCTAAAATGTTTTTAAAAATGGCCGTTTTGGCAGGAGCACTGATTTTAATGATGATTAAAGTGAAAAAAAAAAGTCAAATATTCCTTTAAATATGGTGCCTGGGGGGTGTCTGTAGTATGCCTGTGAAGTGCCACGTGTTTCCCATGTTTAGAACAGTCCCTGCACAAAATGACATTAAACAGAAATAACATCATTGAAAACTGCTTGCGGTTTTAATGTTATATCTGGTTCCTGCAATATGGTTGAAAACCATTGAGAAAAATGGCATGGGTAGCCCTCCCTGCCCATTACCAGCCCCTTTGGATCTTGTACGCATATCAAGGGGAACCCTGTACCCATATTAAAAAAAGGAAATGCGTGTGGCATCCAGGCCCTATATACTCAGAACAGCAGTATACAGGCGGTGCAAACAAGACAGGGACTGTGTAGGTTTGTGGTGTTAAGTTGAATCTGTTTGTAATTTTCAACTGGTACATTTTTAAAGTGTAGCTCCAGTCAAAAAAACTATTTTTAAGCTTTTTGGAAAACATAGGGAAGGGTTATCACCCCTGTATAATTTGTTTTGTCGTCCATCTTTTTTCATCTCACTTGATGTTGTCTCCTTCCGTTTGCAAGTAGGAGATCTTTGTAAGTTGGATGTTTGAAAGTAGGGGCCTGACCTATATGCTCTGAAGAAATGGCGGAACAAGGTGTTGGTTTTGCCACAACATTTTAAGCCCTCAAAGTGACTCTTGCTGGGCGCTGGAGCGCCCTGCTGTGAACGATTATATCAAGAATTGTAATTACATGCCATTGTTGAACAGTGGTAGAAAAATGGACCTTTGGTGGTTGTGGTGCTGGTGCCACAACACTATAAGTCCTCACAGTTACTCTGGGTGGGCACAGGAACGGGCCCTCCTGTGAAATATTATATCAAGAATTGTAATTACATGTCCCTGTTAAACAGGGGCAGAAAAATTGGGCCTTAGGCACTGGTGCTGGTGCCACGACACTGCAACCTCTCCCATATACTCTAGTTTTATTGCAGGAATTAGCCCTGCTGCAAAGCATTGCATTAAAAATTGTACTTAAACGCCCCTGTTAAACAGGGGCAGAAAAATTGGGCCTTAGGCACTGGTGCTGGTGCCACCACACTGCAACCTCTCCCATATACTCTAGTTTTATTGCAGGAATTAGCCCTGCTGCAAAGCATTGCATCAAAAATTTTACTTAAACGCCCCTGTTAAACAGGGGCAGAAAAATTGGGCCTTAGGCACTGGTGCTGGTGCCACGACACTGCACCCTCTCCCATATACTCTAGTTTTATTGCAGGAATTAGCCCTGCTGCAAAGCATTGCATCAAAAATTGTACTTAAATGCCCCTGTTAAACAGGGGCAGAAAAATTGGGCCTTAGGCACTGGTGCTGGTGCCATGACACTGAAACCTCTCCCATATACTCTAGTTTTATTGCAGGAATTAGCCCTGCTGCAAAGCATTGCATTAAAAATTGTACTTAAACGCCCCTGTTAAACAGGGGCAGAAAAATTGGGCTGATGGCATCACCCAGAACCAGAAATGTTCTTCCAACATATCAGCGGAGGAGGAAGAGGATAGACAATCAACATAACAGGACAGTCACTCAGCATCAGCATAGGCAGTCTTGAAGGGATGTGATATTTCAAAAAAAATTATTCGGTTACATCAGCTTCAGGTGCTTGGTAGCTGTGGGTGATCCAAGACTGATTCATCTTGATGAAGGTCAGTCGATCAACTGATTCGGTGGACAGGCGCACCCTGTGATCGCTAACAAAGCCACCAGCAGCACTGAAGGTGCGTTCCGAAAGAACGCTGGATGTAGGACAGGCCAGTAGCTCAATTGCATACTGTGCAAGCTCTGGCCAGTGATCCATCCTCAAGACCCAGTAAGCCAGAGGATTTTCAGTGGGAAAGGTGTCCAAGTCTGACCTTGCCCCTAGGTATTCCTGCCTTGGGGCTGCGGACTAAAAAATTGTCTGAAAGCATCAGTCAGACGGCCACCTTCTCCACCGCTCCTTCTGACCGATGCCTCAGCAACACGTTGTCCAGGACCAGGAGTTTGTAACCTCCCAGTCTCTGGAAACGCATTGCACAGACCTTTCTGCAAGGCCTCCAGGAGATGTCTCATCCTCTGCTCCCTCTGCGATGGCAAGATAAGGTCGGCAACCTTACCCTTGTACCGTGGATCAAGGAGAGTGGCCAGCCAGTAATGGTCTCTCTCCTTGATCCGAAGAATACGAGGATCCTTTTGCAGGCTTTGCAGGATCAGGGAGGCCATGCAGCGTAGGTTAGCTGAGGCATTCGGTCCGGAGTCCTCTGGTTCACTAAGGGCAACATGATCCGCAGCTACCTCCTCCCAGCCACGTACAAGTCCACGTGTTTCTTGGGACTGTAAATCATCCCTACAAGACTGCTGCTGCTGCTGATGCTGAGTGCCAGCCTCCACCTCCATGCTGACACAATCATCCTCCTCCTCCTCTTCCTCCTCCTCATCTTCTTCCTGTGTGATGGGTGGCACAGCAGGAACACTGTCTGGATAAAGGGGGCCTTGAGAGGCAAGGAAGTCCTCCTCTTCCTGCCTCTGTTCTGCCTCAAGTGTCCTGTCCATTATTCCACGCAGCGTATGCTCCAAGAGGTGGACAAGAGGTACAGTGTCACTGATGCATGCACTGTCACTGCTCACCATCCTTGTGGCCTCCTCAAACGGTGACAGGACAGTGCATGCCTCCCTGATCATGCCCCACTGGCGTGGTAAGAAAAAACTGAGCTCCCCTGACCCTGTCCTGGTGCCGTAGCGGCACAGGTACTCATTGATGGCCCTCTGCTGCGTGTGCAGCCGCTGCAGCATGGCCAACGTTGAGTTCCACCTGGTGGGCATGTCACATATAAGGCGGTTCTTGGGCAGGTTCAACTCCTTTTGGAGCTCAGCCAGCCGAGCACAGGTATTAAATGATCGGCGGAAATGCACACAGACTTTCCTGCCCTGCTTCAGTACATCCTGTAAGCCGGGGAACCTGCCCAAGAACCGCTGCACCACCAGGTTAAGGACGTGAGCTACACAGGGCACATGGGTCAGTTGTCCCTGTCGGAGGGCGGAGAGGAGGTTGGTGCCATTGTCACAAACCACCATTCCTGGCTTAAGCTGGCATGGCATCAACCACCTCTCGGCCTGCACCTGCAGAGCTGACAAAACATCCTCCCCAGTGTGGCTCCTGTCCCCCAAACAAACCAGCGCAAGCATGGCATGGCATCGTTTTGCCTGCGTACTTGCGTAGCCCCTGGAACGCTTACGGAGCACCGCTGGTTCTGAGGACAGAGCACTGGAAGAGGCCATGGAGGAAGAAGAAGAGGAGGGGGTGGAGGAGAGAGGTGTGTCACAACCAATAGTAGCATTTTGGAGGCGTGGTGGCGGAACAACCTCCAACACTATTGCACCTTGTCCTGCATCCTTCCCAGCTGCCAGAAGAGTGACCCAATGGGCCGTGAAAGACAGGTAACGTCCCTGTCCATGCCTGCTGGACCATGAGTCAGCGGTAATATGCACCTTACCGCTGACCGCCCTGTCCAGCGAGGCAAGGACATTGCCTTCCACATGCCGGTAGAGAGCCGGAATCGCCTTCCCTGAGAAAAAGTGGCGTTTGGGGACCTGCCACTGAGGAACCGCACATTGTGCAAACTCACGGAAGGGGGCCGAGTCTACCAACTGAAAAGGCAGCAGTTGAAGTGCTAGCAATTTAGCCAAGCTAGCATTCAACCGCTGGGCATGTGGATGGCTGGGAGTGAACTTCTTTCGCCGGTCCAGCAGCTGGGGCAGGGACATTTGCCTGCTATAATCGGACGTGGGTGTACTGCTAGCAGAGTGCCCGGAAGCACTTGGCTGTGACACACCTAATTCTACACCTTCATTCCTCTCAGAGCAGGTTTCAGAGAGGACTGAAGGTCTAGTGGGGTTGGAGATGCCAGTTGATGAGGAGCAAGGAGAGGTCCGCTTTGTTCTTTGGTGTGGGTCTTTGAGGTACGCTTGCCAACGAGCTGCATGGCAGGTCAACATATGTCTGGTCAAGCATGTTGTGCCCAAGCGGCTGATGTTTTGGCCACGCGAGATACGCTTGAGACATATGTTGCAAATAGCAGCGGTGTGATCTGATGCACTCGTTTTAAAAAAGGCCCACACCAAAGAACTTTTAGAATAACGCGCAGAGGCAGCGCCCTGCACAGGCGGAGCTCTGCCGTGTGATTCAGTCGGTGTGCTGCCCCTAAGCTGGCCCTCGGAGGGCATCCTGCCTCGTTGGACATGTGCCTCCTCCTCCTCCTCCTCCTCTCTCCTACCAGGCACCCACGTGGAGTCAGTGCCCTCATCATCCCCTCCCTCTTCATTGCTGTAGCAAACCTGGCAGTATGCTGCAGCTTGTGGAACATGACTGCCAGATTGCTGTCCTTCTTGAGCATCCCCTCTCTCTGCGCTCACGCTACTGCCTTCCTCTAGCTGAGTGTCATCATAAGAGCCCACAAAACACTGGGCATCCTCCTGGAGCATGTACCCAACACTGTGCTCAAAGAGTTCAGGAAACTCCTCAGGAGGACGTGGTGGGTCTAGGGAAGGAGTCACTGATGATGACATTGAGAGGAGGGAAGACAATGCGTTGGCAGCTGCTTTGCTAGTACCCTGAGACTGGGTGAGAGAGGATGAGGAGGATGAAGAGGGCTTGGTCATCCACTCTACCAAGTCGTTGGCATGTTGCGGTTCAACATATCCAGCTGCCGAAAACAAGGACAAGCATGTCCCATGGCCACGTGCTGATGACAATGCACCGCGTCCACGACCAGCACTGTTGTCTCTAGACACAGAGCCTGCTTGCCCTCTTTTATCGGCTCGCGCCTGTCTGCCTCTCCTTGCTGGCCTTCCAGACATGGTAATGGCCTGAAGGGAGTTGGGTAAAACAGCAGTGTAATGGAGTCACACAACACCCACTAAGCCCTGCAGATGGCTCTATTAGAGAACAGCAATAAACGGTAGATACAGGTGTATATTGTGCTGGAGTCACACAACACCCACTAACTCCTGCAGATGCCTTTATTATAGAACACCAGAGATAAAGGGGTATACTGTAATTGAGTCACACAACACCCACTAATCCCTGCAGATGCCTCTATTAGAGAACAGCAATAAAGGGTAGATACAGGTGTATATTGTGCTGGAGGCACAAAAAACCCACTAACTCCTGCAGATGCCTTTATTATAGAACACCAGAGATAAAGGGGTATATACAGATGTATACTGTGCTGTGCTGGAGGCACACACAACTTCCAATAACTCCTGCAGATGGCAAGTGGGCTCAAATAGAGAAGAGCTATGTAGGTGGATATAGCGGTGTGTACTGGGTACAGAGCACGCAGACAGCACGCACAAGCTCCTAACACTACTGACTGCAAGCTCTATTATAAAAGATAGATCACTAGCTATATAGGTGAGGTGAATATAGCGGTGTATATTGCGGTCAGGGCACACAGACAACAACCACTACAGAAGAACAAGATCGAAAATCGTCCGATAACGATCGGTGTGTACTGTGTTGAAGGTACACAGAACACCCACTAACTGCTTCAGACGCCGACACACTACACTAGGCCGCCGCGCTGGCGGCCTTATATAGTGTGGGGCGTGTACTACACAGCCTGAGCTATGATTGGCCACAGGCATCCTGCCTGTGGCCAATCATGGCTCTCCTCGCTGCTGGCGCTGTGATTGGCCAAGCATGCGGGGTCACAGTGCATGCTTGGCCAATCATGAGCCAGCAATGCACTGCGATGACGCAGTGCATTGTGGGCCATGAGCGCCACACGAATTTGGCGCGAACGGCCCATAACGTTCGGAATTCGCCGAATGGGCGAACAGCCGATGTTCGAGTCGAAACGTATGTTCGACTCGAACACGAAGCTCATCCCTACTTGTGATTATCTATCCTGAGGTTAAGCTTTAAACTATATTTTAACGTTATTAAAGAGGAAGTAAACTCTCCCACTCTGATGCTTCTTTTCATTTAGTCCATCATAATAAGTAATTATCAGACTATAGCCACTGTAACCCAGCCCGAATTGCATATTACTTACTTTTTAAAGAAACGTTAAAAAACTTGTTTCTGAGTCCATAGTGGAGTGTATTTCCGCTCTTACATTGAGCCCTTCCTGTACTGTTAACCAAGCCTCCTTCTCAATCCAACGTTTCTATGGCAACCCTGCTTCCTGTTCATAGCCGATTTGTTTTATTTCATAGTATTTACTTGTGCCTATGTCTAATGTTTCCCTTTGCCAGTCTTATCAGCTTCAGCTGATAAGACTGCAGTAATGGCTAAGTTTACACTGCATGGCATGTCACATGGTCACATGGTGTGTAGGAGGAAGCTCTGAATGATTCTGAAGGCTCCTGGGAGTTCATTGTTGTGCAGTAGGAAGATAGATAAGCACATAGAGAGTGTGCCGTAAATCAGGGGAGATCTGGGCATGCTCAGTGACTTCATTCTAAAGAACAAAAAGGATTACAACAATACTAAGCAAGTAAGGAGATATCTACAATCAGTGATCATTAGGATTTTTTATGCTGATTTACATGGGACAAAGTTGTGGGGGAGGGTTTACAACCACTTTAAGCCTTATCTCTGATGCACTAAGTGCCGGTTCACACTTGTACAGTGCGGGAACCCTGCAAATCCACTGCGGGTTCCTGCATCGCACTCGCCTCTCACGGCAGTTCACACTGCCATATGCGAACTGCTGGGAAGTATCATATAATGTTAATGACCCCCCCATTTCAGCTTGCATATCACCCTGCAAACTGACAGCTCGGACAGTAATCGGATTGCATAGTTGTGAACACCCATGTGATCCGATTCTGGTGCGCAACAAAAAAAGGGTCCTTTGCTTGTTTGATCTGAATGTGATCCAATATCAGCCATACTATCTGTATGGCTGAAATTGCATCGAACGGACATCGCATGTTATTTGAGGTGTGAATCACATGGGATATTGCACAGTGCACTAGTGTGAACTGGCACTTAACCAGAACTTCTGTCTTTTTGAAGAATGTTACCATATTTGGAACCTCTGTTATATTCCTGTCTGCTGTGACAGTGTGCAGTATATTCAAATTTATTTATTTTTTTAGAAGTCAGAATTGCTATAGTAGATATTGGTGTACGTTTCCAGTAAAAAAAAACACATGGTGGCAGCTTTTTAATTTGTGTTGAGTTAACTGTGAAGTTAATTGACCTCAGTGAGCATCACACTTGCATTTAAAAAACACAATGATACAATAAACATATTGAATACAAAGCTGCATTCATTTTGACCTTTTTATATATATTTTTATATCTTTTTTATATCTGTTTGTCAAAAAACCTTGCATGTCCCAGTCCTATCAGTGCAGCATATCTTGCTGCGGTACAGCGACATGAATGAAGTGTACTTTTGTACACTTCTAACAAAGTTTGTAAGGAAAAAGAATTATGCACCAAACTGCCCCCTACAACAATCAGGAACGGACAGCTGGTAACTCAAGTGTAAATTTGGCCTAAGAGAACACTTCATTTTAAATGGCTCCTGAGAGCTATGGAAGCTTATTCCAAATATTACTATCCTATTTTTGTGTAAAAAGCAGACCCTCATATTTTTTTGTATTTTTTTTTTTTTTTTTTTAACAAAAAAAAAAAAAAAGCAACATAACACTATTTAAATTTAAATTTCCATCATCATTTCAAATAGCACTTTTCAGCAGTATCTGATTCCTTTGTCTCACTAGTCTTGTCTTCAACAAACACAGATGGCGCTATTGCAGCTGTACACTCTGTGCCCAATCTCACAGATGCTTCCCTCAGGATATCTTCTCTTCCTACATGATCAAAAGCTTCCCTATCTTCTGTAATTCTTGCCAGTGTGCTAATGTCCACTTCTAATTACTTCTCCGAACAGCTTTTTTTTTTAAAGATTTTGCCACTAAATATCAGAATACGCTGTGTTTCTAGAAGCGTTACATTTCATATGTTTTTTTTTTAAAAGTGAGGCATGGTCGTTTTTTATATGTAAACATAAAGTTTACAGTTATGTCCAGATAGTAAATGATGGAAGGAGTGATTTAGGTAAAACTGAAATCTTTGTCTCCAAAATTTCAGAGAAGTGGGAATTTGTTTTTGCTCATTGAACTATTCTTTTTTATTTTTATTTTATTTAAAAGTTTTTAGAAGGATGTACAGTGTTTATGGTAATTTTGTTTATTTAATTTAGTGTTCTTTGTGTAATGTTGTGTGTATATGACCATTATTTGTGTACTACTTAAATAAATTTAAACTTTTTATGTGGAAAAAATGTAAAATAATGAGATTAAAGCGGGGTTCCACCCTAAAGTGTAACTTCTGCTCATCAGAACCCTCCCCCTCTCCGGTGCCACACTTGGCACCTTTCAGGGGGGAGAGGGTGCAGATACCTGTCTAAGACAGGTATTTGAACCCACTTCCGGGCATAGACTCCCGCGGGAGTCTATGCCTCTTCCTGTCCCACTGCGCTGTCTGCTGGGACACACACGGTTCCCAGAGACAGCACGGACCATTCCTATTACGCTGAGTGATTCACGCATGTGCAGTAGGGAACCCGGGAAGGGAAGCCGCAATGCTTCACTTCCTGATTCCGTCACCTAGAATGGCGGCGGCAGCAGCCGAGAGCCGAGCGATTGATCAGCCTCGGCTGCCGACATCGCTGGATCCCGGGACAGGTAAGTGTCCATTTATTAAAAGTCAGCAGCTGCAGTATTTGTAGCTGCTGGCTTTTAATATTTTTTTTACAGCGAAATCCCTCTTTAAGGCATATTCATGTACACTACAACTCCTAAGCTTGAGTTTAGGAGCTTTTGCTGTTTTTTGCCAAAGCTCCTAAACTCAACTCCATAAAAGCCTATGGGGTTTATTCACTAAAAGCAAATCCACTTTGCACTACAAGTGCACTTGGAAGTGGAGTCGCTGTAGATCGAGGGGGACATGCAAGGAAAATTTAAAAAAAACAGCATTTTTGCTTGTACATGATTGGATGATAAAATCAGCAGAGCTTCCCCTGATTTCAGATTTTCCCCTCAGATCTACAGCAACTGCACTTCTAAGTGCACTTGTAGTGCAGAGTGGATTTGCCTTTAGCAAATCACCCCCCCCCCCCCCCCCCATGTGTCTATATACACATAAGCTTTTAGCAGAGTTTTGGAGCTGCTGTGTTTAGAGGAGCTTCAACCGCCCTCTCCTGAACACAGAAGGATCATGTTCAGGATGGGAACGTTTTGATCGTTGGCTGCAAAACATAGCAAAATGGTGGTAAGATCTCGGCACAATTTTTCCACGTTTTGCATTTTCCTGTCAAAGTAGGCTATGTGTACATGAAGCTTTAGGAAGGTTAATTCATTGGCACAAGGATAAATGGAAGGAGCTTCCGAAATCCCCAGGAGCCCATTAAAGTCTTATAGTCCACCAGCAACACACCACCTCAAAAACGTCTGAAAAACTTTTTTTTCAGAATGATCACATCACAAGTCCACCAGAAAGCACCTTCATTTTGACAGATACTGACAGCAGTTAAAGCCTGAGAGGACTCTAACCCTTCTTCACTTCATTCAAGAAATGTTTTGAATGGAATAACACTTTCATTTCAAAGATGAAAGGAAGAGAATATGGCATTTGTTTAATGAAAAAACAAAAAAAGAAAGTCCATGTGGGACTATGAATGCTACAAAAAATACAGAAAGTCACAGCCTTTAAAATTAATTAAAAAACTAGCAGACCGAATGAGCATGCTGGTAATGCAGTTCACAGTAGAACAACAAAAGATGTCCTCATCCTGCCACAACAGTTGACACTGGTCCAAACTACTGTATATCTAAGGGCTCATTTACATCATATCCTATGTTTTTCCACACTGGATGAATACACATCACTACAAGGGAACATAGAGAACAATCGTTTTCTATGTGCCTTGTTCACACCTTTAGGGTGTAGAGCAGTGTATAGAATTAAAACACAAAGGGTATGCATTTTATTGCAATGGAACAGTCTACTGACCTTTTGTATATGTTCAAATAATAACTGTAGCACTGTTATATGCTGCAAGAGTATAGCGAGGATTGGCGGATGCTGTGTATCTGCTATAGAGGTTTTCTTGACTTTGTGGGAACACGTTCTTTTGGTGAGGTTAAAAAAGAGCAAAACTAATCAAATACTTTATCAAGGTGCATCTTTGTTTCTATCTTTTCTGTTAAAGTGAATAAGTAATCAAGGATAATATGCACCCATTACTAATTCACACGGGGAAAGGGGCTGATATCTGTGAGCTCCCTTATTCTAAAGGGGGATTCCAAACTCTAAAAAGTCCTTTGCTTGCAGATCCCCACAACTACCACTCCAGGGTTGTGGGGAAGAGGCCTTTGTCCTCATCAACATGGAAATAAGGTGCTTTTCCAGGGAATCCCTCCTGACAAGGTCCCGTCCACTTTGAGGGCATATGGCCTGGTGTGGTTTAGGAAGGCAGATTACACACATTCACCCCCTTTCCTGGACAGTTAGGCTGCATGCTGGGTTAGGGGTTTGGTTTGGCTTATGGGGAAACCGGTGCTGCCTATTTTTGCAGTGGAACCCAGTACGTGTTGAGCAAGTGTTGGTAAGCACTTGGTGTCTGTCTGGATGTTGATGGAGAGAGAGAGAGATCTGGTATACATAATAGCTAATATATCCATACTGCACAATATGTGACTTCTCTATAACTTGAGAGTCATATGTATCTGGTAAACCACTTGAAGTGTTTGTCTGGTGGCAGAGACATCCTGGCATGGCATGGGATCTTGGATTCACTTATACTTTGTTATTGCATGAACTTTTTTGCACTGAATGTTTATTTACTCACTGGAATATGCATATATTTGGGTTGATTCATTGATCAATTTTTAATCAATGTTATTTATGAATCTATAGAGGTACAGCACTTTGATTAAATCAGTTTTTGGGTATGGTAAATATCTCATAGCGTGCTGGCAGCTTCATACTGGTATAGTTTTTCCACTAGCACGGTTATTTTCAGTTATAAGAAATATATGCAAAGCCACATAATCAAATCAACACACCTCTGTAAAGTCTATTTGATGTTTGACCAATCTCTACTTGTGGGTGGAGTAGCACAGAAGGAGCCCAGACTCTCTCGGCTAAAGAACCCTATTGTATATTTGTACTAAATAGAGAAAAAAACTGAATGTGACAGCTGTTCAAGTCAATTTGTAACTATCAGAGGGAGGTACATGCAAGTGGGGCAGTAATTCAAAAACACAATGAACCTAACTATAAACTCTTTCTGTAATTAATGTTTTCCAGTTTGTGTCCTCATATAGGTTAGAGTAGGACCACACAAATAGTGACTCCTTCATGCGACAGTGAAAACTGGGCAATCTGTTTCCTCATCTAATGAGAAAACTCAGTTCAGAAGAGCACTAACCATAGCTAAAATAGGAAACATAAATAAATAATACAAATTTTAAAAAATAATATGTTTTCACACCGGGCAAATCTAATGCCGTGTACACATGAGCATAATGTCCAACAGAAAAAGTCAGACGGGAGCTTTTCATCGTATATTCCGATTGTGTGTATGCCCCATCAGACTTTTTACGTTGAAAGTGCTGACGGACCTAGAAAGAGAACATGTTCTATATTTTTCCAATGGAACCAATTCCTATCGGGAAAACCGCTGGTCTGTATGCTGTTCTGATGGACCAAAAACGGCGCATACTCTGAAGAAAGTACGAGATGGAAGCTATTGGCTACTGGCTATTGAATATCCTTTTTCTAGTCCGGTCGTATTTGTTGTACATCACCGCGTTCTTGATGGTCAAAATTTTGGTGTGATCATGTGTACGCAAGACAGCTTCAGCTGAATTCCTGCGGAATTCCGTCCTAATTCAGTTGGAAAAACCTTTAGAGTTTATTCCGACGGGAAAACCGGTCGTGTGTACAGGGCATAAGTTTATGTATAAAGCCATTCACATTAGGGCAAGTGTTTTAGCATTTCTTTTTCTTTAAATACATATATACAGTATATTTTATTTATTTTAAACTATATTACCAAAAGTATTAGGACACCTGTGTTTACACGCACGTGAACTTTAATGGCACCCCAGTCTGTAGGGTTCAATATTGAGGTGGCCCACAAATTTGCAGCTATAACAGCTTCAACTCTTCTGGGAAGACTGTCCACAAGATTTAGAAGTGTGTCTATGAGAATAATTGACCATTCTTTCAAGCCAGGCTGGTCAAGTTCCTCTACCCCAAATTCGCTCATCCATGTCTTTATGGACCTTACTTTGTGCGCAGTCATTTTGGAACAGGAAGAGGTCATCCCCAAACTGTTTCCACAAAGTTGGGAGCATGAAATCCAAAATGTTGTGGTATGCTAACGCCTTAAGAGTTGCCTTAACTGGAACAGCCCAAATAGCCCAAACCCTGTGATAAAATCCTGTATCATAATTCCCCCTCCACCAAATGATTTTGACCAGTGCACAAAGCAAGGTCCATAAAGACTTGAGTGAGTTTGTGGTGGAAGAACTTGACTGGCCTACATAGAGTCCTGACCTCAACCTAATAGAACACCTTTGGAATGAATTAGAGCAGAGACTGCGAGCCAGGCCTTCTCGTCCACATCAGTGCCTGACCACACAAATGCACTTATGCTGTTCTTGTACACATCACTGGATAGGGCTTAGGTAAGTATAAGGGGGGCTGGGGGGATCCTGTAGCTTAGAAGGTTTTTTACCTTAATGCATTAAGGTAAAAAAAACCTTAAGGCTTTAGAACCAATTTAAATATCTCTCTATCTATCTCTCTATCTATCTCTCTATCTATATATCTGTCTGTCTAACTCTTTACCTATCAGTGTGTCTGTCCCGCTATATTTCTCAATAATGCTAGATAAGAGTTCTGTCTTTTTTGCTGGATATTAGAAATGGTTGTAGAAATAATGGGGCACTTCACGCTTCAGTCAAAAAAATAAATCTTGGCACAGGTTACTGTAGCAACGGTAGTAGAGAAGACAGAAAAAGAGGTCTTTGTGATCACCTTGCTGGTTTTTAGAGACCCCTGGCAACATCACAATTAATATACAATCCACAAGGAAAGAGACTGGCACTTTGACATTTTCCAGCAACATACAGCAGCAAGCAGACTGACAATCTGCAGTTTACTTGCTCAAGGCTTTGCTGTAAGAAACATCGGTTTGCTGTTTGTGGAGGGTTCTAGGTGAATTAAACCAATTCAGTCTATGGATATCAGTTTCTTTTTTCTTTCTAAAGGAAAAAAAAAATCTATTTAAATGGCAGTTCGAGCACAATCAATAGATGTGACAGACAGCAAATGATGGCAAGGAGGGATGTAATGAAGGTGTGTAGGTGTAAGCGGTTTGAATAACAAAGGGCTGGAAAATTACCGGGCTGTGGGTTATTGAACAGGTGCATGGCAGAACGGACTATAGTTTTCTGCTTACTCTTTCCTGATGCTGCAGTGTCTTGTCCCAGGTAATTGTATGTGGCAGCAGAGCATCCCCGAGCAAGTACTCAGTGACTTCTATTATTTTCCACTAGATAGATTTGTTAACATTTTTAACACTTGCCTTTGTTGACTGTTTCTTAGGTGACCATGCAAATATAAGACTTAATCACATCTAATGCTAATAAAATGGTAATAAATAAAAACAAACTGCGCTTATCCAAATATTAAACCAAAGTCCAAAATTTCATTTCAAGTCCCAAGGAAGGAAACGTTGTTCAATTATTTGTAGGAAAAAGAATTAATGAGATTGCTAATTCCTGACACCACAACATGCATGCATGAACTCCAAACAGTGCCCGATCGCCGTAAATGTAAGTTATGCTTACCAGATAGCAAGCACTAAGGGCAATTGGCTAAACCCAGCCTAGGGCCTTTACACTTGCAGATGTCCACATCAGGAAACAGTATACACTAGGTCCATTCGAAATCCATACATTCTCACAATTAGCACAAAAAGAAGAAAATGGCTGCCATAGTGTAGTATATTAGATAACAACAAATACATTTATTTAAAAGTTGCACTTACAATTCTGTAAAGCATAAAATTCAAATAAACAATATTGCCGGCCGGCATAAACGAATGGAGCCTGTCCTCCTCGAACAAACAGCGTGGTGACGTCACTGCGTACCCTCCCAGGCGCGTTTCGTCACTAATCTGATGTTTTCAATGGGGAGCGCTGTTGCATTCCCTTTTGCTCTAATAAAATGGTAGCCTGTATAGTCCTACCAAGAAGGATAATAGCAAACACTTCCAAACCCTACATCCTTAGGAGTACATAGAGCAGGCTGGAGGACAGGATGAGCACTCCTTCCTGCCTAGGGCCTGCTCCAGCCCTCTCCGAATCCTGTCCTGAGCCAATCACACTATCTGGATGTTAAGACGTGGGCAAGTGAAAACAAAAAAGTTAAGAAAAACAATGGCCCATGTTTTTATAAATTTAAGTGGTTGAAAAAGCAGAGGGATTTTTTTTACCATACTGCTGTATGCAGTTTCCCCTGCAGTCCCTGCTAGATACAACATACCTGAGCCTGATCTCGATCCAGTGATTTACAGAAGACTCTCTCTGCTCTCTCCCTCCACAGTGGCTCAGAAACAGCCATCGGCTCCCATCGCTTTCAATCACAGCCATTGACGAGGACGCGGGAGGTGGGACAGAGCCCGGCTATTTGTGTGCCCCCACAGCAAGTGTAGCACTACCTTTGCAGGGGCTGCTGGTGACCAGCACCCCTACTCCTGCACAGCCAGACAACACGAATTCTCCACTTGCAACCACACATAAGAAATCAGTCCCTTGGATTTGTTTTGATGTTTTATTAAGGGTAATACGTGGATAGGGTGAAAGGATTTATGGGATGCCCAACTAATTGGCAAATGGGGACAACTATTTTCCTCTCTACAAAAGATCCTGGACTGCTTTCCTTCCTGTACGCACACAGTTTTTTGTGGATTGACAGCAAAAGTCCTATACCGACTAGAAACTCTCAGCCCCTCTTGGTACTAGCACAAACAAAATGAGGAAAACTGCATGCAGGGGTTTATCCTCTCTAGACATAGAACTGCCAACAGCTCCACTGCTTGCAGGCACTACCAGCCCTCCTGGCTGCTCTGAAGATCACCTGAGCAAAGATAAAAGGTGTTAAGCACAACACTGTCCTTTTAGAAAGCTAGCTACATGTGGCAGCCTCCCCTCTTGAAAATCCCTTCTGTCTTCCTTGCTCCCACTGCTTCTCAGGTGAGACTCCTAGACAAACCGTGATGCTGTAAGGGTTTTCTTAAGCCAACCTGAGCCAAGCCTGGCAGAAACACTCCTAAACATAGGGGATCCCTCCTGAGTCACCAACAACCTCCTCAGAATTCCATCTTCCACCCAACTCCCCTGCTTGCATCACTCATCAATATTTAAGGGCTGTCTCAGCTAACCTGCCAAGCCCTCTGCCTGGGGATTGGCCAAGCTTCCTCAAGCATGAAGATCAACCCTCCTTTGCCCACTAACTTCTAGAAGTTTCTTCAAACTTCCAGATCCTGTGGGAGGCCTCAGAGTCCTGCCTCTGTGAGTAATCGAGTCTGACCAAGAAGCCAGGAGCACTGGCAAGGGACCTGAGAAGAGGAGGAATGAGGCTGCTCTGTACAAAAACATTGCACAGAGCAAGTAAGTTAAATCATAAAAAAATAACCTTTGCAATACCTTTAAATATAAATTCTTGTTACATTTATCTATTGCATTAAGGCAGAACCTAAGTAGAAGAAAACAATTAAATAAAACAAACTAATCAAAAGCCTGTAACTGGACAGTGGGGGAGTAGCAGAATGGTGAATAACTCATTTCTATAGCACTCTGCTTTCTTCTCCTATAAGCCTTGTGCTGCTTTTTCCTCTCCCACTCTGAGCCCTGCTCTACAACTGCAATGGGTTGATACCAGATACAATTCAGGTATTTACACTTAATGATGTATAAACAGTCACAATAATTAGGGTCTTATGTATGTGCCTGGAGTTCTGGTTTAAACATATTTGATCAAATAAGGGAGGAAACTAGAAGGGGAGTAAAGAAACAGAGAACAGAAGGGTGAAGAGGAAAAAAAATATCTAAAAGATCATAGTTCTTTACATTTTTCTATTGATCAAGGATTAACAACAGAAATTTCTTCCATTTTTTTTTTTACAACCAGCCCTTAAATGTAAGAATCTGCGATGAATTCCTAAACTTGTCAATCATATTCTTGCTGTCAGCATTACAATCCCTAATGATGTCTTATTTGGGTTTCTAGAATAGTTACTGGAGCATTCAAACAATACTCTTAACAATACCACATTGTACATTGCAGTTTTTCTTACACTAAATCAAATATTAAATTAGAATTAAACCCTCACCGAACGATATTTATCATACACAATCATCTCTTTTTTTTTTTTACTTGTTTTCAACTAATTTTCATGTACTTTGCATATCAGGGCAGATAATCTCCAGATGATTCCAGTGATGGCTGGATGGCATTCCTCAGTGTAGGTTTTCTGATACTGACAATAGTGGACCAAGCTCGCGTAATGTGCTTGAAAGGGTAACTTTAATGTCTTACTAAACCCAGGACCCTGCATTCACTATATCTGGTCTCCCACAGTACACAGAACATGGAAATGCAATTATTTTAGTAAATATAAACAAGACATCTCAAGTCTCCCGCAAGGTGTGGGAGACTCCCATATTTCTGCGGCGGCTCCCTCACACTCGCAAGTGCCTTGCAAACTCCCGAGAATGATTGGTGTGGCGGGGAACAGCTGTGAACACCAATCTCCTTTGTATAGATTTTTATCTGACAGACGTTTTTATCTCTCCCTTCTGTGGCTATCAGCTAAACAGCTATACAGGGAGATCGGTGTTCACAGCTGTCCCTCCTGCTGCACCAATCATTCCCAGCTGCTCTATATGCTCCTCCCCAGCCCCCTCCATGTCCTTCTCCACTCCCCTTGTTCTCCGGCCCCCCTTGTCCCCCGCAGTCGACTCCCATCCTCTCCTGCTGGTTGCGGGGGGAACTAGTAATTGGATACAGTGAGCGAGTTCTGTCCTGTGTCCTGTGATTACTGAGAAGAGTAAACTGTGTGCTCAGTTTATGAATGAACAGGAGCCTCTGTCTCCTGTTCATTCATCTTTAGTGCTGAGAAAGGAACTGGGGAACCTGTGTCCTCAGTCCCTTTGTCTGTCTCAAAGGAGAGATGTCAGGGTTCTGTTTAGACCCCTGATATCTCACCAAAGCCCCCCAAAAAATATATAAAAAAAAATTGTAAAAAATGTTTAAATAAAATGTAAAAGTGTAAAAAAATAAAACAAACTACTGACACCACTCTCCCCTGCTCTACCAACACTGTCCACTGTCCCAACCCCCTCCCCCCAAAAAGCATTGTAAAAAAAAAAAAAAAAAAAAAAAAAAAAATCAATAATTACAACTAAAAAAAATACTGACACTGTCCATTGCCGCATACCATCCACCCCCACCCCCTTCCCCAGAAGCACTGGAAAAAATATTGAAAAAGTATGGGGGGGGGGGGGTTGCGGGTGTGAAGCGCCACCTCCCTGAAATTAGTTTGTGCAGGTTAGGATGTATGTATAAACTGCTAAATACCTTTTCTTATCAACAGTATATAGCAGTCTTGTGACTTCTATCATTGTCTGGTTAAAGCTTGTATGAGGAGTTTTCATTCTCATCTGACTGTCCTATGAGGCGGCATGACTCTTGACCCTCTGTCTGGACAGTGCTGATTGGCCCTGTGCCAATCACATGCACCCTCCCCCAAAAATACTCTCTAGCAATACACACCAAACTGAGCATGTGCAGAGTGCCCCAAGGCTCTGTACTCTCAAGAGATGGATTAGGGACTGTGGAAGAAAGGGAGGATTTTTATACAATGTGCAGGATTAACCCCTTAGGTTCCTCAGTGAGTATAACAAGCATTCTTTACTGCATATACAGTCTGATTTTACTGTTGTGGGTTTACCAAAACTTTAAAGTGGAGGGCCACCCTAAAAAAAAAAAAAAAGCATTAATATTCTTTAAAAAAAAAAAAAAAGAAAAAAAAATGTTTTACCTGTCCAGAAATCCCAGTTGCTAGGCAGTCTTCCTAATCTGCCTTCTTCCTGCTCCTCGGTGATCTTCGGTCTTCTACTCCTCCGCACTGTCTTCTGGGTAATAGGGCGCGCTGTGTTCTGGGAACTGTGTGTTCCCTAACACAGCGCATCCCATTCACAAAGCTTCCCGCGACTCGCGCATGAGCAGTAGGAAACGGGCAGTAAAGCTGCAAGGCTCCACTGCCTGTTTGCCTTAGTTGGAATGGCAGCGCTGGGACCCGAGAGCTGAGGGACATGTCAGCCTCGGCGGCCGACATTGCGGGCACCCTGGAAAGGTAAATTTCCATATTACAAGTCAGCAGCTACTTTTGTTTCAGCTGTTGACTTTTAAAAAAATTTTTTAGGGCTGAAACACCGCTTTAGGTCTCCATCAGAAGTCCTTGTGATAGGGTAACAATGCAAGTGCACAGGGACAGCTTTTTTAATAAGGCTTTCACAATAAAATCTAGAAGCCGATTTAAATGTATTAAAAAAAGGCTTTTTAAATAACATCAACATGGTAAATCTTATATGAGGTTTTAGTCATTGTGTTTACATATACTACATATACTACATATACTTTAAAGAAGAACTTAGTTTTTGTTAAGGAACATCCAGCTAACAATTCTCTATCAGCTATGAATCTGCTATGGCTATAAATACATTACCATCATGAGGCAACTTTAAAATAAGCTAATTTATGTTGTGGACATTTGGACATAGACACTACAGAAAAACTCATCTACCACACCTGTTCAATATCCGTAATTCCCATTTATATCATTGGCCAGCCTACATAATTTCATTTTAGATTATCATAAAAGATAAGTGCTCTTTAATGTGCGATTCCAATTTTATTGAAAAAAATATATAATTCTCTCAAGGTCATTTATGTTCTTTGCAAGCGTCTTAGCAAACATTGCATAAATGTGTCAGGTCTATCTATTAAATATTTAATGTCATTAAGTATGTCACATTGCAACGTGCTCTCTAATACAAAACAATAAATTGTAGCATTAAAGATGATCTATCATTATAAATGTTTTATAGTTTTGTCTCCTATGGAACAAAGTGCATGTAGTACTTTGCCCCATGAGTGCCATCTAACCCTAATTCTGAGTATTGATCTTCCTCCCTCTATTCCTGCCACTGTCCATCCAACAACAGTATTGCTCCTAACTGTCCCTGAGGGATGGTCCCTGATTTGGAACAAAGTCCCTCTGTCCCTCATTTTGGTCTGATATATATATCGTTGTGTATAAAATGCAGTTTTTACCTTTCAAAAAGTGTTTCCCAGTGCTAAACCTTTCATCCAATTTCTAATTTGCTGCATTTGTACATTTCAAAATGCCAGTATAAAGAAATAGTAGTGGTAAAAAAAAAAAAAGGTACTTGTGGGTATAGCTAATATTTTTTTGTATACTTCTACTTTAAGGTGGCGTGGCATGGGGATGTCCTATACCTACATATTTTTGGTAATAGTTCTCCCTTTGTTCCCATCTCAGCTGATTCATAGCTGCAGCACAGACAAGCACCGGCAAGGGGAGTGCAGAGCCTGACAGGTCCCCCCGTCTCTGCATTTCTCTCGTCTCCTTCAGAGCTGGCCTTGGATTGGTTTCGGCAGAAGGGGAAGAGGGCAGGTCGGTCATAACTAGGGTTAGAAAGTACTTAGAAACATGGAGCAAAGAACTACATGGAGTTTGTACTGTAGCATCAGAACTGTGCAAAAAATCCTTCCATGCTAGAATAGTTCTAGAAAGCAGCTTTACAATACAAAACACAACCCACATTTGTGTATGTGATCTACCTTTACCAAGTCAGTTGTTTCAATTATGTTAATTGGTTAGGTTGATGCAATAATCTCAACCCACCAATCTGTAATTTAAAGTTTGTCAAAGATGGCATTATTTTTGAAACCTAGTAGCAGACATTGGGGGTTATTTACAAAAGGCATTTGTATTATCATGTTAAGGGGGCTTTTTGCTTTATATGAATAAATATCATTTTTCATACATCATTATTTAGTTCTAATTTTTTTTTGCTTTTGCTGCCTAAAAACCCCAATTTTGGGGAGTTTTTTCCATGTACTATTTACGAAAGGCAAATCCACTTTGCACTGCAAGTGCACCTGAAAGTGCAGTCGCTCTAAATCTAAGGGGTAGATCTGAAATGAGTGGAAGCTCTGCTGATTTTATAATCCAACCATGTGCAAGCTAAAATGCTGTTTTTTTATTTTCCTTGTATACCCCCCCCCCCCCCCCCCGGATCTACAGTGACTTTACTTCCAAGTGCACTTTCAGTGCACATTCAAGTGTACTTGCAGTGCAAAGTGGATTTTCCTTTAGTAAATAACCCCCATTGCTTAAATAACAATCTTATAGCTTAGTAAATTGAGTCTAATAAACATGAACACCAGCTAAACTGCTAAATAGACTTGAAATACACATATTTAAAAGGTTTTACAAACAAATGGCCACTGCTCCAACCTATAACTGGTCTTTACAGCAAGGAGCCCTGGAAGGGTGATGTATGTTAAACAAATACAAAGAGATTTCCAAGCTCAAACTTACCAACCAGCCAGAGACCAACCGAAATGAATGGTCAAACAATATGCATTAACCTCCTCAGCGGTAATCCCGAGTCTGGCTCGGGTTGGGAATTTCATTACAATAGCGGTAACCCCGAGCCAGACTCGGGCTTGCACCGCTCGATGCAGGGGATGACACAGGTAACGTTACTTACCTTGTCCCCTGGATCCAGCGATGTCCGCCGCGCTGTGTGATCGAGACGTCCTGCGCTCGATTCACAGTGCCGAATGCCGCCGAGCTCCGTTCCCTGCGACGTTACGGCGCACGGGAGCGGAGAACGGCGGCAAATTCAAAAATGTAAAAAGACACAAAACACACACAGCACTGTAATCTTACAGATTACAGTGCTGTAGTAAAAAATACACACCCCCTTTGTCCCTAGTGGTTTGTGCAATGCCCTGCATGCACTTTTATATTATAAATACTGTTTTTTACTGCTTGTAATTGGGAGATTGTCCATAGCAACCAAAACATGTCCCTTTTTCATTTTTTTTTGGATTTGATTACATTATTGAATAATTTTTATTATTCTTTATTATATTATAAACTTTATCATACCCGGGATGTCCGCTAGACTCTGGTTTGAAGAGATTTCAGAGCGTTATTCCTAAGAATTACAGGACTACAAAATAAAAGCCAGATTTCCATGCAAAATAATTGTACCGCTTTCAGCACCTTATTCCAGACTGAATCATACCGCCAGGGAGGTTAAGAACAGGGATTTAGTCTGCACATATTTGCAAGAACAAGTGTAAGCTACAGATCCCGTCAAGGCACCCTGTTTTCTGTAGTCCTCAACTCAAACTTCTGAGTCTCCATAGTGGGAGCATATGCATTTTAATGGATAGGCAGAGGGCAGGTGAGGCTGGAGGGAGCCCATACCTCCTTAAAGGTACAGGGCACGCTGAACACCCAGCACAAAGCACATTGGCAGCAAATATGTCAGTGCGTTGCCTGACAAATATAGACCTCTGACTGCTGCCTATTCATTAAAATGCATGTGCTCCCATTGTGGAGACACAGAAGTTAGAGTCAGGCACTACAGAAAACAGGGTACCTTGACAGGGCCTGCAGCTTACGCATGTATTTGCAAATGTGTGCAGACTAAACCCCCGTTCTTAATGCATGTTGTTAGACAGGTCAATTCGATTGGTCGCTGGCTGGTTGGTAAGTTTGATCTTGGAAATCATTTTGTATTTGTTTGACATGTGAAATGTTCTGTTTGCAAATAATTTGTAATTTTGTCCTTTCCCTTTTTTGATTCAAACACCTCAGCTATGCAGCACAGCCAATAGTGTGACACCACTTTTTCCGTGAGGCCTCAT
This sequence comes from Lithobates pipiens, assembly GCF_037356315.1. Classification (NCBI taxonomy): domain Eukaryota; kingdom Metazoa; phylum Chordata; class Amphibia; order Anura; family Ranidae; genus Lithobates; species Lithobates pipiens. Next base: position 101,482,217 of record NW_027507764.1, on the reverse strand, counting down.
TCACGTTAGGGGTGAACGTACACGTCTACATGTTTTTGTGTGTTGTTACATGCTACTTGTAGTACAGGAGAAGAATTGTGTGTCTCAGCCCCATAGTCTTTTCAATGGCCTTCAAGCATTTTCTAGGCTAATATTAAAGTCCAAAAATATGCAATTCTGCCCCCCAAAAAGTTCCTGTACGCTTTCCAGCTTCACTTGACAAGGCAACAAGTGTCACTGTGCTCAGGTGTAAACTGGCCTATTGAGATTAATGGGATTTTTCAACTTGAGCGTTGTTGTGTTTTGGGAATCAAGCGACAAAACGCTAAGGTGTGAATGGGGTCCTAGTGTTAGAATACAATGGTATCACCTCCCCAGCTTCAAGTTGCTTATTGAACAATAAAGGGAAAACAAAACCGATAAGTCATCATCTGTGCTCCTTCCCTGTAATGCCCTGAACACACGGTTGGACTTTCCGATGGAAAATGTGCGATTGGACTGTGTTGTCAGAAATTCCGATCGTGTGTGGGCTCCATCTGACTTTTTTCGGTCGGAATTTCCGACACATAAAGTTTGAGATCTGGATTTAAAATTTTCCAACAACAAAATCCAATCATTTAAATTCTGATTGTCTGTAGACAATTCTGACGCACAAAGTGCCATGCATGCTCACAATAAATTACGAGACAAAAGCTATTGGGTACTGGCCTCTTTATAGTCCAGTCGTATGTGTTGTACGTCACCTCCTTCTGAATGATCGGATTTTCCGACAACTTTGTGGGGCCGTGTGTATGCAAGACAAGTTTGGGCCAAAATCCGTCGGAGAAAATCTGACGGATTTTGTCGTTGGAATGTCTGACCGTGTGTACAGGGCATTAGCGTATTCTCTGATAACACATGTCCGTGCGGCAGAGGCTGATTTACTTCCCTCCCTCATGCTGTCTGAGTGCTTCTGTACAAGAGATTACAGAAGGCTGACTAAGGTACTTATACTAGTTGTATGTTATAATACATAATATTTTTGAAGAAATACACACCTGTGTTGAATACAATGTTTATACCTTTCTGGAATTTATTTTTAAAGGCCAGTGATCCGTGTTTGCACAGCTTCTACCAGTCCTCGGACATTACCTAGTCCGGTTACACTTTGCTGTCAAGGGTGTATGGTAAAAGGGCTCTTTGGTGGTGTATTTCTTGCAGTGTGCCTATATCAACAGGAAATTAGCTCCAAGCAGCTACCCAGGTCCCTGGTGCAGTCATTTTGAGTGCAGAAAACTGTTTCTCACTGTAGGAACAATGTAAAAAAATAATAAAAAATGTTATGACTGTTTTTTTTCTTTTTTATTCGATTAGCACATGATGAGACTAAAGAGTATACATAAGCTTCTGTAAAGCCTCATGCACACGATCAGACTTTGTATAAACGTTCCCGTGGATTTTTGTACAAAGGGCGTTGGCCGAGAACTTGTATTACATACACACAGCAGGACTTTTTCAGCCAACTTTCACCAAATCACGTGGTTTTTCTGCTCTTTACCACCACGTTTGGTCAACTTCTGTATTGTTGCCTGATCTTTTTCATTGGTTCTGAGCATGCGTGTTTGTACCTTGTACAAAAGTCCAATGGTTTTCTGTACACACGATCAGACTTCGCTCCATCAGACTTTTGTTGCCAGAAAGTTTGTCTGTTCACACAGCCAACAAAAGTCAGATGAAAACCGAAAAAGTTTGCCCGATGGAGCGTACACACAGGCAGATGTTGCCTTAAAACAGCTAATTTGCATGTTTATTGTCAAAAAGTCTGATCAGGTGTATGGGCCTTTAGACACAAAAGCTCTTCTACCCTTTGATACCCAAGTCGAAGCTGGCATACATTTTTTGGGGATTTATTTTAAATTCTCTAAATCAAGGGTGTCAAACTCAATTTAATTGTGGGCTGCATCAGCATTATGGTTGCCCTCAAAGGGTCGATTGTATCTGTAAGAATATATACGTTTATTCAGGGCTTTTTTTCTCAAAGAATAGGTGTGGGACCTCAACTACATTCCCCTGATGAACTGCATTGAATGGTGTGTGTGGCCATATTGCATTAACAGTGGGATGATCCCAAAGGGGCAATAAATACCTGGGATGTGTAATGTGCAGACAGGGTCAGGGGTGCCCTATACACAAAATGCAGAGTTCAGGGGTGCACTAGGTGTGTGCCATATACAGAATGCAGTGTTTAGGGGTGTGCTATGCATAGTGTGAAGGGTTCAACTCTCTTTCAGAGGTTGTCCACATCGCACTTTCACCCCTCCTTTGGCTCTGACCTCTGCACCATTCTCCCCGATCCCCACCTCTGCTGCACACATCTCCTTCCAAAGCCCTCACCTCACCTACCCACCCCAACTCCCCTCCCAAAAAGCTTCCTCACATCTCATCTACCCAGCCTAGCTCTACTACCTCTCAGCCGTGTAGGTGCCCACTCCCACACTGCACTTGTATCTGTATCTCCCTTGTCTCCTCCCTGAGTACAGGAAAAACAGGGATCTGTGCGAGCCACCTGGAGGAAAGCTTTCTTTGTAAACACAGAAGGCTTCTGTGTTTACAAGTGACAGTGGGGAGCGGAGGTGTTGAAATGGAGTTCCGCCATATACCGGGTGAAAAAAAGCCCTGGGTACGAGTGCCTTATGGAATGGCCTAAAGACCCAGATTCAGCCCATGGGCCATGTGTTTGACACATGTGCTCAAAATCAAGGTTTCTCAACTGGGGTTCTGTAGAACCCTGAGGTTCCTTCAGAGGTTGTTAGAAGTTCCTTGAGTAATGAAGAGTTTCTAACTCCCATTAACCACTGATAGCTATTATCTTTTTAGCTGTATTACTGTTTACCCAGTGGTTAACCTATAAAGGGTGTCCTTCCCCCACTGACCATTATTATAACTGGTCTTTCGCCCATAGACCACTAATATATGGGACCACTACACTGACTACAAACATAAGAAGGCATTTTTCCAGTTAGCACCAGTGTAGGCGGCATTATACTTCTCACTGTTTCCTAAATGTGACTGAAACATTTTTTATTTTCTTATAGAGCAGGGGAGTGAAACAAACATGCTCGATACACTACATTCTTTAATATTTTATGCAGGGCTTTTTTCTCATAAGTGCAGCAAGTCTGATCTGTGTAGTACAGAGCCGAGGAGGAGTTTTAGAGCGCTTAACTCTGTGCTACACAGATCTGACAGGCAGCAGGTGGGGTAGAGGCTGCCTCTGGAATCTCCCATTAAATGCTAACATTTGAACCCAGTCCTGGGCACCCATCAAACAGATGTGGGGCATCTGACACATGCCCTGGCCCTGGATGCCAGCACTAACATACAGAAACCTGTGGAAGAAGTGAGTGGTATAGAACACTTCCTCTATTAGATTTTATGTTATGTGATAGGGTGGGGAGTAACGGGCTGCAGGACATGGTGGAATGGCTTTCTAACATGTTCCGGCAGAGAAAAAGTCCTGAATTTATGTATTATTATATTTACAACTTACTGACCACACATTTGTTTCGTAGGTTAGAGATATAATAATTTAAAATGGGTTCTCAGAGACATGAAAATCATATCAAGGGTTCCTATGAATTAAAAATGTAGCGAAAAGCTGCTCTATATGTTTTTGCACACAAAGTGTAACAATGAAAGGTATGACAGGAAGCAGTAGGGAGTGCCAATTTGGAAATGTTTGGACATGCCAGGAATGTGTGTTCAAAAATTCTTTGAAATTCACTAAGTGAGCAAGGTCTGTAACAAGAAATTGGGACTTCAGGCATGGATGTTTACAGTGTATCTACCCAGATGGTGACAAAGTCATATGTGTAAGGTCAGTTTATAAATAATTCTGCAGCAACATGCAGTCAATGTAGCATCTGTTTATATATTCTATGCCTACTCAAATATTTGGTAAAAGGCTAAGTGTAACATTTTATAGGGCCCTGGGGCCAAAATATTTAAGGTATGTAAAAATATATATATATATATAATATATTTTTTGCAATTTTCTGTGGTGACTCTAGTTCTATTACAATTAGATACACCTAAAGTTGTTATATTTACACATTTGTATATTTTTAATTACATTGTGCTAATAAAAATTACTTTTTTAGTTTAGTCAGTACTCAGTAGCATGATTATTTTGTACTGGGGGAGGTTATAATGTATAGTAATGTATAGTTACATTGAAAAAGACACAGGTCTATCAAGTTCAACCTAGTCTCACTGAGCGAATTTATTTAGAGGGAATTGTTTCTTTGAGGGGGGTTTTTAGGCACTTTGTTTTATTTTATTTCACTGTCTATGATTTTTTTTCCCCCTTTTTACAGTGTACATAATGAAATTGTAGTGTTTACAGGTGTCACTTAGAAAGTCTTCTACAAACTGACATACAGCATACTCCTATGAAAAAATGTAAAATAATGAAGCTAACAATTTACATGTTTTTTTTTTTGCTTCAGGACAGGTCCAGCATAATTAAAAGGAACTTCCATGACCCTCTGAAATATTTTTAAAAGTCTTCAAAACCATCAAAAACCATCATAATGTTGCAGTTCTCATTGACCTAACTGCATTCATCAAAATGGCAAAACTTTACCAAAATGTCTCTTTTTTTACTCACCCCTACTTAGGACCATAAAGCAACTGTTGAACCAGAGGAAGGCAAAAACAAACCCTAATAAAGGATGGTCCAGTTGGTCTTAACAGGAAAAGAAACCTGGCTAGGTGTTAAAGCTACATCAGAGGAGCCATGCGTTACAGGTGACCATAGATGGCAGACAAGGACCAAAGAAATATGTTCTGCAGCTTGCTTAATACCAAGGGCCTCACACTTCTAATGCTTTAGTCTCTTTAAGGCTGTCTGGTTGGAAGATAACAACGTGCTTGTGTCCCTTGGTTCTCGCAGCCTGCTGATGTCATTTTAGCACCTAGCCATCCCAGCAGTTCTTGGATCCTTTTCTCTAGGGGATATAGAAGGCTTTGTACCCTCTAAACAGAGAGCATCTCCTGAGGAAGGCCAACATATGGGTGAAATATGTTGGGAAGTTCATCTTATATTGCTGTGTCGATGAAATTGTAACCAATTGTGCTAACCATCTGTATATCTCTTTTTTCATTTTATTTTGCTCCTCAAAATAAAATAACTTTTATACATTATATTTGATATTTTGACAATTCATTTTGCACCTATAAAGTCAAATTTTTTCCTTACCTTAAACCTATAAAGTCAAATTTTTTTCCTTACACTTAAGGTGAACAACGTTTTACCAACTTTACTATATAAACCATTTTTGTATGCATACTAAAAAATCATATTCCCCCACAATCAACTCTTTCTAAAGCAAGACTTTACCTCCTTAAAATAAATGTATGCACAAACAGAAGAGACATATTATATTATGCAAGAATACAAAAGCTATTTGTTTTGTGCATGGGCATTCATTCTGTGTGAATGCAGGCAAAATTAAATGTTACGACTCGTACTCTATGCATGGTCAACTGAACTCCACCCAATCGTCACACATATCTTAATAGCAGCGTGATTATTCCTGACACGTTGCTGGGAAAACCCTAAACCTCCCACTCCACAAACGGTCATCACAACCCTAAATGACCAATGCTTAATGGAATTCCAGTTTGCCAAATCTTATTTAACTCTACACAAATTCTAATCTTCAAACAATGAAACCCTTCGCTATGGGACTCCAGATCAACACCACTCCTCTGACCTATTCCTAACTGCTGGGACAACTTCTCACTCACACTCTACCCATCAACACTGGGCTGGGGCTCAGACCCCCAAACTCTCATCTGCGGACTTCACTAATGTATTGCAATTACCAGTGACTGCTGCTCATATCCCACTAAGCTCATATCCCACTGCTCCCTTCTCCTCTTCTCCAACTCAGTCTACTCACCTAAGTCCCCCCTTTTATATGGACACTCCACAGTTTTGATTATTATTGCTATATGCATTATATTACCATTATATGTATCTCTTGAGAAGTTGCCACTATTTTAAATAACTCATGGCCTACATACAACCATTCTTATACTTTGCAACTTATATGCTTTGTTGAGGAGGTTACACCCTCCTATACCTATAAGCCTCTGTCTTCACAGGTTGAATGCTATTCATTCATCAGAATAACATGAAATACCACCTTATAGCCACTAGTTGGAGCTGACGATCATAGTAAATAGTTATTGTTGATTATTGTTGATGATCATCAGCTCCAGCTAATGGCCATAATGCATTCACACTATTCTTATAAATGAAGAACATCCAACCTAGAGGGAAACATTTGAATGTACATACATTGTGTATCATTTGAATTAAACATTTGAATGTACTGTACATGCAGTTTTGCAGGACAAGTCGCACTTTTTTTTTAAGTATACACCCCCTAAGTCTGCTATAAAACTTTCTTAGTTGCCGGCTTGCAAACATCTTTTAATCCTAATCCTTCTAATTACTCCTGTGCATATGCGTGGGACTCATGTGAAAAAGATGGCCAAAGATTCTAAACACGGACAAGGACCAGTTCGTTCTGGCAAGGATGTCCTATTGCTGGAGGGCAGATAATTATATAGGACTTTATTTATGCTAAAAAAAGTTGCTAAGGGATGTGCAGAACAGAATCATATAACAAGAAACTGCAGTCCTATGCTAAAACAAAAATGTTGCTACATTTAGTTGTAATAGTTTATATAACTTCAGAAGTAGAATTGGCAGTTGTTTCTAACATAATGACTTATTCAAAATTATGCTAGAAAAATTGGTGCTGGAATCTAGTGAGTAACATGCCCACTTTTTTCCTCTCCTTAGTGATCACTAGGAAACGCACACAGCACTGCTGTTTACATACTGTAAGAGAAATCTGTTATGTCCCCTTTCCAGCATCACATCTACTACCTGCAGCAGAAAAATCAGATGTAGTATCTGCATAATTAAGTTCAAACCTTGGAATAAACAAAAGAGTGGATAGACATGAATAGAAGTTAGGCCTCTTTTTAAGCAAAATAATTCAAAATAATAAACATTTTTGTATGGGAACACTACCACCTATCGTCTTACTTATATAAGCCACATTTAATTTTCTGCTCTTTGCGTTTTTTTCGTTTTACATCATTAGACACCTAGACTGTGTTGTGAATAATTCATATTAACTCCTACAGCCTCCCCAAAGACAGGACCATTTTCTTAATGGTTGCATCTTTCCATGATAACTTTGTGCTGATTAAGGAAATGACATAGTTTTAGCTTTTTTAATGCTATTTTAGCACAAATTAGAGGAAAGAGATTAGAGAAAAGTATATTTTCTTAGGACCTCATTTACTAAAGTGTGAAGTGAGATGGGGTGAAATATCCCATGATGTGAAGGGGACACTTTTTTTTTCAAATTCTCTAACATATTGATGGGTGCAATTCTCTTCACTGGAATTTGCACTTTAAATAAACTAATCACAAATCTGGACAATTCAAATTGAGCATAAGAAAAAAAAAAAAAGCCTGAGCCGAGGTTATCTTCACTGAAAATGGTAGGACAACCCAAACAGTAAATTCAAAGATATAGACCAGCCTTTTTTTGGGGTAACTTGGGGCTTCTTCAGGGATGCCTTGGCAAAATGCCTAAAAATTGCCCAAAAATTGTATGCAAGTCAGCGTGTGGATGAAACCTGCCTTTTAGTTACACAAACCCACAGATTTTCATTGTGCACCATTAAAACCTTCTAGCTGCCGGCATCCTAATGGCCAATGGCATCATCAGTTGATATGGAGGATGTCAGTCGCCTGCATAGCATCCTTGTTTGACCCTTCCCTGCCCCTCTCAATCAGTGTTGGGGTCACATTGGCTGAGTGATGGAGAAAAACTGATGGAGAAGAAAACAATTGGAATACTAGTCATTACCAGTTCGCAAAAGTGTATTTGCTTTGAAAGAATAAATCACCTCTAAAGTTGGGTGTCCTACTTGTGTGGATGTTGCTGCATTATGTAAAACTATTAGAATATTTTTTACATTTTAGAATGGGGAGCCTCGAGACTGTCCATAATTTTTTTAAAGGGTGCCTTGACTGAAAAAAGGTTGAGAAACACTGATATAGAAAGTTGAGGTATGAAAATCTTGACTTGTGAGTCAAGTTGACCAGTTGAGCTTGAACCTGTCTGTTCCACCTCCTAAAGCCAGACCCATGTATGGGCTGAATGTACTTTAGTAGGGATTAGCTCAGATGTGTTTGGATCCTAGTTTGAGTGATCCCGCTAAAAAGCTGTCATCTGTACTTGGCCAAAGATCTGCAGCTGGGGCATTCCTAGCCCCACAGTTGTACGTATAGAAGGGGTGTATACATGTGCAATTGTGGGAATGTGGGAATGCCTCAGCCACTTATTATTGGCTCAGTACACTTCCTAGCAGGCTCACTCAGATGGGTTCAGACTAGGATCCAAACACCCAAGCACACCAGAGCTCATCCCTACTTCTGAGTCTCCCAATTGGCAAATTTTTGTGGATTAACATTTAAATGGGCTTGTTAACTTGCCTCATTTAAATGGACTTGAAAATCAACATCTGAGCTATTTTAAATAGTGCAGGACATCATAGAGCATCTCTCATAGAGGTGGAAAAAACTAGTGGTCTGGATTCATTTTTACCAACCTTGACCACCCAACTCCAAAGGAACATGGTGGCTGCTTATGTGAGTACACTATGCCTATGATGCTAAGGTGCTGCAATTTTAACTTGGCAGACAGAGTTTGATTTAGGGTGGGTATACCCCTGGATTTGGCAAAAGTACCTGGCACGTAATAGTCAACATTGGCTGGCTTTCGGTGGAGCTCTTCTTTAGGTGGTGCACTGTCTCTTTAAGAATGCTAATCAATCCCAAAGGCTGAGCCACTAAATGTGAGGAATCACTAGTTTGGCTAAGCATGTATGGTGGGTGGTTAGAACATGTAGTTAATTTTACCACCTTCTTGGAGACTTGCAGCTCCCAGCGATCAGGTTCCAGATCCTTACACAGGTTGCAGTCTTTCAGCTCACACCCTGCAGTGTTTCTCTCTCCCAACTCAGTTTCTGAAGGCAGCTCCAGCAGGCTCAGGTGCAGATCCGTCCCCTCTCCCCTGATGTGAGGGAGCAGGTACAGCAACAGGTCCTCTTAGCTCCTCTTTAATTGCTTTGGTCCTATGGCTGTAAGGCACAGACATTGGTCTCTTGGCTGTGAGGCACAGACTCTGCCTGCTGGTCTGTCCCCATCGCCCTCTTCCCAGGACTGACTTGCTCTGGGCAGGTCTGCCTGGGAAAACAATGTAGCTATCCTCCTCTTACAGAAAGGGTTTGTGGTAAATTAAGTTCAGTGGCCATAAGCTTCCTTAGACAAAGATGATGCAGGGCCTCTTTAAAACTACATCTCCCATGGGGCTCTGCAACACACTAAGTCATTTCCTGAGAATTTCCATTGGCTCTGACTCTCCCCGTGGTACTTCTTGTCCACCACATCTTGCTCTTAGTCTGATGGCCAGAATAATTCAAACCACTTTCTTTCATCCTTGAGTGTTCTGGACCTGCCCCATCTTGTGACTGGACAATGAAAAGAGAAACACCACAGTGATAGGTCTGTCACTCAGCTCTCCTCCTGTCAGCACATTCCTCCTCCCAGGCTCCTCCCAAATTTTAGTTGCTTTCCTATCATGCTGATCCAATAGATTCAATGTCTTCCTGAGTAAATGACCTGGAATTGTTATGGCTTTGATTTTACTGCCATGTTTCCATGTATAAACTCATAAAGCACGCCATGCCATGCACCCAGGCAACAAGAGTTTTGCAGGAGATGATCACAAATGGCTTCCTCTGTATTTCTCTCCTATGATTCCTTTAAACTGAACGTTTGCTTTACCCATGCAGAGCACGTTCTTTTTTGTAAATTATGTTTTGTTTGTGTCCGTTAATAATGATTTCAGTGTATTTTTAGAAAAAAATATATTTTTTATATTTTCAGGAGCATCTCCGATATGCTGCCCTGCCACTTCCCTGCTGACATTGCAGAATGACTGCTAATCTAATGTGTAGTGGAGTTGGAATCTCTGTTTAGCTTCCAACATTAGTCAGTGAGGATTGTCTTTAGACTTTCTGTGGGTTCTGTTTTTTTGGTTACGTTGGAGATCCTACAAACAACTTCTTCGGGTCTGTGTGCTCCTTCTGCTCCTCAGCACCTCCCATCCCACAACCATGGTCTGAGAAACAAGAGAGGAGGATGCCCTCATCATCTTGGTCTCTTACCAGGTTCATGACAAGGAATCCCATAATCCCATAAGTATTCTGTAATTTTCTTAAAGGGCATTTAAAGCCCCCTTTATATTGGTCAACTTTTTCAACTTTTTACAATTGTTAGAGGAACAGGAGGTAATGGAATATCTTTCAATCCGGACATTAGTGTAAAAGAAGAGTTCTTTTTACATTCACTTTCTGATGTATCTACAGTACATCTCCCCAATAGTACGCAGACAGCAAAAAAACAAAATGACGGGGGTTTTAATCTTTTCTTACTCTATCCAAATATCAAAAATAATGTTTTATATATACATATTTATTAACTCCTGGTGACCAAGAAATACATACATCACAGCAGTTTTACCTGCCATATTTTATTTCTGTTGATGCAGTTCTGAGATTTACTCAGCTGTGCCAAATAGACCGGTCTTTACTGGCAGGGGAAGGGAACTAATCTTTCTCTGCTGTAATTTCTATTTCTTCTTCAGTCTACAATCGTGACCGGGAAGACTACCCTGCAGTACAGCGATCTGAAAGTGAGGCTTGCGGAGTGCAGAGTAGAAGAGACATCGTCAATGATGGTGCGGAGGGCGATCTATTTGGACAGCTTTACCCCAGATGCCTGCATACTTAGATGTGCCTCTTTTAATCATCAACCAAGTGAGTTGCTAAATGTTGTATCAAAATCAAATAAGTGGTGCTGCGCTACCTTAAAACTAATAAATTAATCTAAAGTGCCTAGTGCTTACTATTGATTAAATACCAAATTACATATAACTAAACAATAATGTAAACCAGCTAACGTGACCATAAATAAGGCAATCAGTGAAAAAAGTGTCAGGTGTTAAAATGAAACATACAATATATAAGCAAATATTAAAGTGTCCAGTGCTTCATAGATTCAAAATCGCATAAACCAGTGAAAATAAATAGTGCAAGCAAGCTCTTTCCTCGGTGGAAATTGACACAATAAACTAAAAACTGTATCAAAAATGACACACATGTGAATCATCCAGTGCAATTAAAACGCATGATAAAATAGCAGAGTCTCTATAAGAAAATATATAAAGTGACGCGTGATTCATAAGGTGCTTCTCCAGGTACAGGGTGCCAGGAAAACCAATGTGTACAACCCCTTGTGCCTCTTCAGTGTTCCACACACATCAAGTGAAGTGGCCCCTTACCTTACTGCTGTAAGGTAAACAGCAGAAACAAAAATCTCAAGACAATCCAGGTGGTGTGTCCCTACTCCCGGAACATAAATCTTATCCCCATGTCAGTTGTTGGAGTCACAGAGTCTCGTAGGGAAAAGGAAAGGAAGGCTCCAATGGTGAAGTACATATATACTTTTATTTAATAAAACCAAAAACATGGAGAGGTACTCACAAACAACAGATAGGTAATTTGCATATCACAACACAGCCGAGCGTTCCGTTCGTGTCTCGGACGTCACTTCCGGTGTCCTGATTCCTCCTATTCCGACGCGTATCGTCACGTGTCACATGACTTCATCAGGGAATGGGATATAGGTATACGGAAGTGTCTTTTATAGTGGCGTATATGGCGGCCATTATTCCGAAGCCTCCTATAGACTAACATTGTCGCGGCCATTTTCTAGAGGATCGGGCTACAACAGCGGGCCATTTTCCCTATGTCTAGCCGTCGGCCATTTTCCTGAGGCCCTCCCATTACTCAGACTTAGATAGCGCATTCGACCGTACGTCACCATCTTTCCTATGCTTCAATAGTAAAGTAACCATTTTCCCGGAGCCATACACGGATAGATACCCATGCAAACTGTTTATAGGCTACGGTTTTGTTATGTGTCCACACATGTAAACACAGACTATTCTTCTCCAAAACATCCATTAAAAAATCATGTTTAAAAAAATTTATTAGGACTATAACTAAAAAGGCTTCGGGGGAAGGGAGCAGATGGAAAACATCATTAGCAAGTCTGTCCAGCGCAGGCCATATACCAAGCATGGGCCGCCCCCAACATAATATATATCAGGGCAGTCCAGGACCGATAGCTGTACAGATAGTTGTCCAAATACAATATAAAGGGCAAAGAGTATGGTCCCCATTCTAGGCATCCTTCCTACATATTTAATTCAAATCAATCAAACGGACTAGCAGACAATTCCTCATTATAATAAATATAGGGAAGTCCAATTTAAGAGAACGGCTAAAAGGTAAACGACTATAATTTTAGAATACATTTTTTTTTTTTATATATTTAACAACAGGCTAGTAAAAAAAAAAAAAAAAATAATGTCCGAGAGGCCAATAAGTTTACACAGGTCAATAAACAGATATACATAGTTGAGCTAGATTTAGATACCCTCAACTCATATTCGGATAAAAAACGCTATTAAAGTTAAAAATCACTAATAAAACAATTTACATCAAAGTCAATATTAAGGCCTTGGGGTGAAAAAGTATCTAAAATAAATATCCACTTAGATTCTAATTGACTAAGTGTCCTGACTTTATGGCTACCTCTCCAATGCTTTTTATAGGGTTCTATGCCCCAAAAAGTAAGGTGGGTGGGGTCCCTATTGTGGTGGGTGCTAAAATGTCTGGACACACTGTGTTTGTCAAAGCCACTAATGATATTTTTTACATGTTCCTTAATCCTTACTTTTATTTTTTACATGTTCCTTAATCCTTACTTTTAATGATCTCTGTTCGCCCCATATATTGTATATATATCACTTTATATATTTTCTTATAGAGACTCTGCTATTTTATCATGCGTTTTAATTGCACTGGATGATTCACATGTGTGTCATTTTTGATACAGTTTTTAGTTTATTGTGTCAATTTCCACCGAGGAAAGAGCTTGCTTGCACTATTTATTTTCACTGGTTTATGCGATTTTGAATCTATGAACTTTTTTCACTGATTGCCTTATTTATGGTCACGTTAGTCACGTTATATGTAATTTGGTATTTAATCAATAGTAAGCACTAGGCACTTTAGATTAATTTATTAGTTTTAAGGTAGCGCAGCACCACTTATTTGATTTTGATACACGTTTCTCAGTGGTAGGGTTTATACCTCTGTCGGTGTTCTGCTGCAACCCATCTTTAGCACTAATCGAGGTTTTATATGATAGCGCGGGGATACTCCAACTTTGTTTGCTAAATGTTGTACCTTCATTAAATGTAACCATAATATTGCTACACTTCTCTTTTACAGTCAATTGTGACATGACGCTACTTGTATATCAAGACAAACTTTATTAAAAAATGTTGCTTGTCTTGCAAAAAGCTCTCAAACCAAGGTTTTACTGTATTTGCATTGCTTTGATACCCCTTCACTTGCTGAGTTCTTCTTACTTCCTGCTGCATCTAAAGAACTGGAAGTAAAAGATAATGTTCCCAAAATCATGGCAATGTTTTAATCGTTTCCTACTTTCCTTATAAAAAATATTTTGGACAGTGGCATCCATAAGGCTGCTCGGGCGCCGCCCCCTCTCTCCAGCATTTGCTGACACAGTGGCAGAAGTTGATGGGCACAGTGGCGGCATTTGATGGGCACAATGGCTGCGTTTGATGGGCACAGTGGCTGCAATTGATGCATTTTTTTCAGTATTTTTCAGTTTGTTTGCGCCCCCCCCACTGATTTTGGATATACACAAATGCAGAGAAAATTTGTGATTTCAATTTCTGACTCGGAAGCCAATAGCTACCATATCTCAAACTAGCCTATCCAGTGCTTTTTTTTCTCAGCGTATAGGTGCTGTTACTCCCTATTCCCAAGTCACCCCTTGTCTCCACCCCCTACCCACCTCCGAGCACCATCCCTTGGTTTCCCCCCCTACCCACCTCTCAGTATTTCTCTTTTTATAGAATACGGAACCAGCAACAATAGACTCATTCAGCAACAATAGACCCCCCCCCCACCAGTAACAACTGATCTTGCAGTGGCCAGCATCAGTAGACCTTTCAATAAACAATAGATCCCCCCGCAACTTTAGATACCCCAGCAACTTTAGATCCCAACAGCAACAATAGTTCCTACCAACAACAATGGACCAGTCACAAAAATAGATCCCCCAGCAACAACAGAACTGCCGCAACCACAAATCCTCCTAATGACTATAGAACCCTTATGCAGCCAGCATCAATAGACTCTCCAGCACACCCCATCACCTCCTGCCATTACATAAATTCAATGCTGGAGGTGCCATAACTGGGTCCCCCCACCTTCCTGCTGAAAAAACCCCTGAGCCTAGCACTTATTTTACTGCTGTCATTGTAAGAGCATCAAAACTCACCTTTTGTACATTAAATGCTGATAATCTGTTTGAAATGACAGAAAGTGTGAGTGAAGGTTTGACAATAAATTTGGAATGTAAAAAAATATAATTCACTTTCCCCTGCCTCTCCTCCCTTCCTCTCTCACATTTGAATAGTGTTTTTTTTTTTTTTTCAAATTCTGCGCAGGGATTCATGTCCTGGTAGAGCTTTGCAGCACACCTGCACACCAGGGCCGGCCCAAGACATTGTGCTGCCTGGGACCAAGAATGAAATGTTGCCCCCTCTCAAAAAAAAAATTACACTCACCAAAAGGCCCCCACATTCATTATTTTATAACATGATAACTAAAGGGGACTGGTCATGGTGGTCTACATGTATATAGGAGTATAAAGAAGACCTGTCATGGCTCTATGCATGTATATAGGGATAGAAAAAGAACCTGTCATGGCTATATACATGTATATAAGTGTATAAAGAGGACCTCTCATGGCTCTGTACACGTAAAGGAATATAAAGAGGACCTGTCATGGTTCTATACATGTAAAAGAATATAAAGAGGACCTGTCATGGTTCTATACACATAAAAGAATATAAAGAGGACCTGTCATAGTTCTATACACGTAAAGGAATATAAAGAGGACCTGTCATGGCTCTACACATGTTTATAGGAGTATAAAAGGACCTGTCAGGGCTCTATACATGTATATAGAAGTATAAAGGGACCTGTGCATGGCCGGCGGCTGTGTTGTCCACCAGCCACAAGCAATCGCTCCACAGAGTAAGGCCGCGTACACACGCGCGGACTGTTGGCCCAACTTTGTCCGTCCAACAGTTTGAGCGTACAGTCCGCTCAAACTTAGCATGGACGGACATGGCCACACACGACGAACGAACAGTTTGCTGAAACCGTGCGCGATGACGTGAACGGCACGTACGACGGGACGCAAAATACGACGTCCTATACACTGCATTATAACTTTCGGCTTGAAAATCCTTTCTGAGCATGCGCGGAACTTAGTTTGACAAACAAGCCTACACACGGGCGGACTGTTCGTTGAAACAAGGTTTCAGCGGACAGTTTTTCGGAATTTCCGTAAAACCTTGTCCGTCCAACTGTCCGCTGAAACTGTCCGCTGAAAGCCCACACACGAGCGGACTGTCCGCCCAAACACTGTTCAGCGGACAAGGTTGGGCCAACAGTCCGCGCGTGTGTACGCGGCCTTAATAGTGTAAACAGACAGATCCCCATTCTGACAGGGGAAGAGAGACAGATATGTTGTTCCTAGTTATTAGGAACAGCAATCTCTCTCTTCCTCCAGTTAGTCCTTCCACCCAAATTTAGAAACACCTCCTAGTGAACACATTTAACCCCTTGATTGCCCCCCAGTCTTAACCCCTTCTCTTCCAGTGACATTTACACAACAATCAGTGCATTTTTATAGCACGGATCGCTGTATAAATGTGAATGGTCCCAAAAATGTGTCAAACGTGTCCAATCTGTCCACTGCAATGTTGCAGTCCCTCTAAAAATCGTAGATTGCCACCATTACTAGTGAAAAAAAAAATAATAAAAAAAAATAAATTGCCAGAAATCTATCCCCTATTTTGTAGACGCTATAACTGTTGCGCAAACAAATTAATGTACGCTAATTGCATTTTTTTATTACCAAAAATATGTAGAAGAATACATATTGGCCTATGAATGAAGAAATTATAAATTTTTTGGGATATGTATTATAGAAAAAGTCAAAATGTACGCTCTTTTCTTTTGTTTATAGCGCAAAAAATAAAAACCACAGAGGTGATCAAATACCACTAAAAGAAAGCTCTATTTGTGGGGAAAAAGGACATTGATTGTATTTGTGTACAGCATCTCACAACTGAGCACTTGTCAGTTAAAGCGACGCAGTGCCGTATCGCAAAAAATGACCTGATCATTAAGGGGGAAAATCCTTCTGGTCTCTAAGTGGTTAATCAGGGCTTGGCAAGGCAAGTTCATCTCAGGCTCTTATGTCTCATACAACTTGTCATGTGTGTTTGCACTTACGGTTTTGATTTGCACTCCACCCCCAGATGTGGATTGTCACCTGTCACACGTTGCGGATTGTCACTTGCCACTTTACCTGCCATATGTTGCGGATTGTTACATTCCACGTCACCTGCCACACATTGTGGATTGTCACTTGCCACGGTACCTACCACACATTGTGGATTGTCACTTGCCATGTCACCTGCCACACCTTGCGGATTGTCACTTGCCATGTCACCTACCACCTTCTGTCTTGCGGGTGTCAGTTAAACACCAACCCCCCCCCCCCCAAAAGTGCCGCTCGGTTCCGATGGTCCCATCATAGGGCCGGTCCTGCTGCACATGGATGGGTTCCCCATGGATGCATAAATGCCAACTCTCAGCAGATCGCCGTTCTGTCAGGAGGGGTGAGATTGATTCTAGTCCTGCAATAATTTGCTGATCGCTGCCATTACTAGTATAATAAAATGAATACATTTAAAATCCATAAATATATATCATAGTTTGTATACACTATAATGTTCGCGTAAACCAATCAATATTTGCTTAATGGATTTTTTTTTTTACCAAAAACAGAAAAGCAGAATACATATTGCCCCAAACTTATAAAGAAATTTCATTTTTTACATTTTTTTTACTGGATCTGTTTTATAACGGAAAGTAAATAATATTGTTTTTTTTTAACTGTCTGTTTTTTTTGTTTCTAGCGCAAAAAATAAAAAACACAGAGGTGATCAAATAACACCAAAAGAGAGCACTATTTGTAGGGAAAAAAATTACATACATTATTTGGGTACAGCATTGCACGACCACGCAATTGTCAGTTAAAATAACACAGTGCCGTATCGCAAAGAATGGCCTGGTCATGAAATCTTCTGGATGTCAAGTTGTTAACGGATAAAAAAAAGAAATTGGGACTATACAAATATTCTTCGGATGAAACTTTACTAACATAGTTATACAGTGTATTGCAACTAGAGTGAGTTTTATGCAAAGCCAAAACTTTTTTTAAACTTCTGTTTCTGTATTCTCTGCCTACCTCTGCGTCAGGGCGTCAGAGTCAGGGAGCAATTTATGTAAGAGAATTTCTGTTTTCTTCATGATCAATAGCTGCTTAGCGTAACCAGGACATAGCACACAACACTAGCCTTCTGATTTAATAAGTAGTGCAAAGAGCAATAATGAAGTGCAAAGTGCGGTAAAATTTCAATTTTGCAGTTTAGTGGTCCTTGGCAGTTTGTTGCCAGCACTAGATAACATTTTAAGATATTCTTAAAAATTTCTGTCCAGATTTGGCCTTTACAAAAATGGAATAACTTTGTAAACTAAGTTGGGAGTTTCCTAAAGCAGAACTCCAGTTAAATATAACAAGCTAAACGAATAGCTGACAAAAATATAAAATATAAAACAGAGCTTTTGCTGAAATTTTCTGAGGTTTCCCCTGCAATTTTTTTTTAAAAGTCTGATGGCCAGCATTGTTCAATCCATTTCTTCTGAGTCCATTGTGATATTGGGGGTTGTTTAACCTAAGTGTAGCACCCGCTAACGAGACCAATCCACACCAGAAATTCAATTTCAGGGCTTTGTGACCCACTTTTATTAAAGAAAGAAAATGTACATTGAGAATTCCCATGCAGGGGTTTCAAATTCACAGCAGTAATAAACGAAAAATAACAAGCCACCTGGCTCTATGGTCAGCTCTGCTGCTCTGGCTTTGCTTCAGCCCTCTTGACTTTATAACGGAATTACTGTACCTCAGCACTCTTTCCCAGGTTCCTTGCTGTTCCATCCTACAGGCTTGGACCCTATGTCTGTTCTGACAAACAGAACTGTGCGGACATGCACACTTCTCCCTTGCTTGCCTGGACTCCTCGGGAGGGTGGAAAGCCCAGAACCATGGTCAGGTATCTACAAATACACACACCTGACCAGTCAGTGTGCTGGTGAGTCCCAAAATCTGGACCCAGGACTGGGGATTTCATCCCACCCAGATCAATACGAAATCCCCGAGATCCAGATCCCAAAACAGATTTTAGTAAATAATAAGGAAACTGAAAAGTCAGTTTCCTCCTAACGTTGCAAGCTCCCTGGAGTCCCTCAACCCATCCCCCATACACTGGTGGGGTACCACACTACCACACCATATTGTCCTGAATTTCCCCAGCCTTTGACTGTACAGTGAAAGGTGATGAGCTCATCTCTCTGTCACTCATGAACTAATTTTTTCCTTGTACTGCTCACACTCCAGCTGCATTGTACAGGGAGCACAAGAGGCCGATACAGGGTTACAATCAGATACTTACACTGCTTTCATTTAAAAATACATTTATTATGTGCACACACGCGCAGTCCACGGGTACCGACATGCTGTGACAGAGCTCCTCATACCACCGAGCGATAAACCAAGCTAAAAACAACACAGGACAAGCAGCACCTACACGAAAATGGGCCGTAGACCACCCGGATCACCTGGGGAATGCAGTGATGTGCCAGAAGCCTCAAAACAAGCAGACAAACCAGAGGAATCAGCTGCAACCCCCTCCCCCTGCACAGACTCCCTCTTCCAAGATGACGCTGGATAAGCAGAACACATGCGGCGGCCGGAGCACAGAACAGCCCGGCTCCCCACAGTACACAGACCCCTCTCCCATAACAGAGCCGCTGAGCCCCTTCTCCTCCCAGTCTTCCAGAGACCATGAGGAGGAGGATCAGGGAGAAGAGTCTTCTTCCCTGTCTCTGTCCCTCAGAGCGCCCCGGGACTTCCAGAGCAGGCAGGGTCCCCAGGCTCATCTATGGACAAGAACATGGCTGATATGGCAGACTCCATATTTAGCCAATACAACCCAGCTCTAGCAGATCCCTCACTTCCACAGGCTCCCTATGCAGGGGACACAGTGCTACTGGCAAGATTTTCAGCTATGTTACAGCAGGACAAGGCTTGTTCCATCATTACTTATGATATAAAGCAAGACATACAGAGCTTTGGCCTTAGACTAGACAATATTGAAACATAGGTAGATAAAACGGTGACCAGGGAATAAACCAGAACTCCAGGGTGGCTGTAGAACTCCAGGGATGATTGTTGGAGGTTTACGCAAAAATTGAAGACCTAGAGAATAGGTCCCACTGTTACAGTGTGCATATATGAGGCACTACCAGAAACCCACACGGACTTGGAGGGAGCAATTAATACCAGACATATTACCACACCAACTGGAAGTGGATCATATCCATAGGGCCCTGGTGGCCCCAAGGTCGGATGGATTGCCATGAGATGTGATAGTGAAACCACACTACTACAAGATCAAAGAAAAAATTATGGCGACCTCCAGATACAGGCAAGATCTGAATTTATTCAGAACACCCATACAGCTGTTTACAGACCTTGCCCCTTCCATGGTTTCCAGAAACTCTGAAACCACTTCTACAGCAGCTCCTGAACTGTCAGATAAAGAACCGTTGGTCTTTCCCCTTCCAGCTCTTCTTCACATACAGACGCAAAAATCACTCTTTTTCAAATTACCACGATGGAGAAGGGCTCCTACTAGAGCTGGGAATCATCTCCAGGGACCGACTGTCCCCATCGTCCTCCACTCATCAGAACTGACCATTATCCCCCATTGTGTCTTCACAATGCTCTAGGCAGAATGGAAAGACCCCACTTCACATCTGATCGGAGGCAGATCTAGCCCTCACTAGAAAGGGACTTGCTTTTACCTGTGGTGTTTCTTCCCCTCCGGGTCCACAAAAGGATCCATGTCCGAATAGGGCAAGTTAAGCTCATAGTTGGAGATTATTACCTACAGGGGAAGACAGGCTTTGCGGCCTTAAAGGTTATAGTTTTATGTTGCTGAAGTTCAAATGACTGCCTTTTTTGCTAACCAGGCTGTGTTCTAGGAAAGTGACTGGGTAGAGTAGATTATAACATGGCAGAGAGGCCGGTTGTCCCATTACTTTTACTCTGGTGGGAATGGGGGCTGGAGTGACATGGGTACACATAATGGGAAACTGCTATTTTAATTAGGTACAAATTATTTCAGTTAATATCCTGTTTAATTATGATGAAGCTTTGAAGCTGGGGTGGACACGCAGACCACTTAAGTGAACCTGCTCTGGGGTGGGCATTGTCCCCTTGGTGCTAAGGTTTAATTGTTGAAATGTTATATATAATGCAAGGCGTTAAGTATTGGAATTCTCTCCAAAGATTATTTATCTTTTTTACTTTTTTCTTTACTCTCTTCTTTCTCTAGCAGGCTCTGACCTCCCTTCCCGATCCGGCCATATCCTCACGGACCTCTGGGCTGCTCGCGTCCCCCGGAACATGTACACACACAGCTCTACACCTAAGTGTGCTCTGCAAAACCATAATCTCGGCTGACCACCTAAAAAAGTATTCTATTATTACACATAATGCGCAGGGCTTCAATTCCCCTGTTAAGAGAACAAAGGTTTTCCTCTATTACCATAAGCAGAAAGCAGATATATTGATGTTGCAGGAGACTCATTTCTCCAAGACCTCAACCCTGAGATATCTTAGTACTAGATACCCACAGTTTTACACTTCCTCCGGCCCAGAGAAAAAACTTGTAGTAGCCATATATTTTTCACACAAAGTACCATTTGTCCCCACCACCATAGTTAAAGACAAACAGGGTAGATACATAATGGCAGTGGGCCACATTAATGACCGTTATTTCATACTACACTCCAAACAAGGGTCAACTGTAATTCTTTGACAAAATGTTTGCAGTATTACTCCCAAAGGTGCAGGGACAGGTGATTCTAGGTGGGGAGAGTAACCTACAAATCGTCACCCAGTAAACCAACACTCAAACATGTGCCCAGAAACAACAGTAGTCTAGCAAGGCTATTACATAGTAATGACCTCATAGATACCTGAAGAGAGGACAACCCCTCTGCCAGGGACTATGCCTTATATTCCTACATCCACGGCACATACTCTCGAATAGATCACATATTTATAGGGTCCACATTATTACCATACATAACCTCGGTCAGAATACTGACCACACCATGGTCAGACCACTCGCCAGTCAGATTGTCCTCATCTAACGTATGGAAAAAGCCCTATCCATCCCCCTGGAGACTAATGCAACATTATTAAATGACCCGGGAACAATAGCTGAAATAGAGAAGATATGTTTATTCTTTCAGGAGAATTTACCCACAACCACATCCCCCATTTGAACAGCCCACAAGGCCTCTATCGGAGGTAAATTACTACAACTGGCGGACAGGCACAAACTATCCTGAGACAACACTGTGATACTTCAGGAAAAAGCTTTACCATGGGTTGACATTAGACATAAAATAAATGAGGCTCGACTGGCACTAAACCTGAGTCTCACTACCCAGGCAGAAAATAAGGTGGTCACGGCATAGATACTACACGATGGGAGACAAACCCACCACACTACTAGCGAGAAAATTAGTTCCCAGGCCCTACACATCAGCATTACCTAAACTTAGATTGAACAACAGCCAGTTAAGTCAGAAACCAGAAAGGATTGTAACTGAATTAACAAAATTCTACTCCAAAGTGGGACCAAATAAAATGGAAGAATTTTTTAGACACATTCCCTTACCCAAACTGACACAGAAACACTCAGATTTAATGGACCAAGAATTCTCAGAAGCAGAAATAAGACAGGCGATCAACCCCTCTAAGGCTCCGGATCCAGATGGGTTTTCAGGACAATATTATAGAAAATTCCAAGAGGCCCTGACCCCACATCTTTGTACTTTATATTAATGCAATAAGAAAGCTCAGAAAAACACAGCATATATGCATGTAATACCGAAACCAGGAAAAGATCACGGGTGCTGCGTGAGCTACCGCCCCATCTCATTGATCAACACGGATTTAAAAATGATGACAAAGATCCTGCGGTGAGACTGAACAAATTTTTAGCAAAATATATTCACCCAGATCAGGCGGGCTTTGTACTGGGGCGTCAAGCGACGGATCAAACTAGAAGGGTTATAGATATAATTTCTGTGGTTCACTCGGATTGGGATGAAGAAGACCAAGATAGGGAATGTTGCTATCCTTAGATATCCATAAGACATTTGATTCCCTGTCTTGGGACTACCTCTTTTTTTGCCCTGGCCCCTCCTCCGGGACTGTGACATCATAAGGGACGGAATCACCATGTGACATCAGCCGGTGACCCGCCCATATGCCTATATAAGTCGCCGCACAACACGTCCCTGCTATTGCGTCTGGAGAGAGCATCGTGTCAACATTGGAAGGAAGAAGAAGAAGAGAAGAAGGAGGAAGAAGAAGAAGAAGGCGGTGACAGTGATAAGACCAGGCCAATGCTAGTAAAAGAGCTGTAAGAAGATAGAGGAGGCCTGGCAAGTAGCACTGAAGAGCGGGACAAGGTCCCCGAAGTTGGAAGAAGACCCCCAAAGTAAGAAGACCCCCTGGCGGCGGTGACGACGAAGAAGAAAGCCAGGCTCCTCTGCTAGCAAAAGAGAAGCAAAAGAGCAGAAGATAGCGGAGGAGCCCGGCGAGAAGACCCCCGAAGACGGAAGAAGACCCCTGGAGCTGTCTAATAAAGTACTTTAAAACCTGTGCTGTGTTTTTTTATTAACACTTTTTTTCTCCCAGGTGAATAGGTAGGGGTACATCATACCCCATACTCATTCACATAGGGTGGGGGGCTGGAATCTGGGGGCCCCCATATTAAAGGGGGCTCCCGGATTCCGATAAGCCCCCCGCCCGCAGACCCTGACAACCAACTGCCAGGGTGCTTGGGAAGAGGCCCATGTCCTCATCAACATGGCGACAAGGTGCTTTGGGCTGGGGGGACCGCAGGGCCCCCTTCCCCAAACCCCCCCCATGTTGAGGTCATGCGGCCTGGTACAGCTCAGGGGGGCCCTCGCTCGTCCCCAACCCCCTTTCCTGACTGGCCGGGCTGTGTGATCAGATAAGGTTCTGGTATGGACTTTGGGGGGACCCCATGCCATTTTTTTGGTGTAGGGGTTCCCCTTTAAATCCATACCAGGCGACGGGGCTCACGAGGTGTCAATCTTGCCGATGGAGGCAGCAACATTGACTTCCTTCACTAGTCCCGTCTACCTGGAGCCACGTTCAAAATTTACTCCGTGTGTGGGCAAGTCCGCTCGTTCGGAAAGTCCACGGGACCTCTGCTGCAAAGTCCCGCGGATTGTCCTGATCGTGTGTACGCGGCATAACTCTTTACTCTTTTATTTATTTTTCAATCTTTCATTCTTTATATTTCACCATCTCCTTTCTCTAACTCAAACTAACTAACTAAAATAATGAGGGTCATATTACAGATATCTGTAAACGCTAACCTTATCTTTGGTAAAGACCCCTACTTAAAAGAACTTATCTAATAATACAAATACAAATTGATTCTCAGGTGGATGATGTCTATACTAACATATAGAAAGCTTACACTCAAAATAATATGTGATACTGTATATACTCACCATGAAAACGTTTTGCATACTTTGTAATTTTATTATGGAAAATGTGAAAACTTGAATAAAAAATGATTGAAACAAAAAATACATTTAATGAAATATTAATGATTACAGAGCTGTATTAATTTTGTATTTTATGTCTTCCTTGAGGTCATCTTTAATGTAATTCTGTGTATGCAACATAAAGGCAGGTAAAATGAATGTGGCATTAATACTGTACTCTTTCACATATTAATTTAAAGTGGATCTACAATGTCATCATTGCGCTACATTAGAAATCTTACTGGTACAGATAAATGCATAATGAATGATGGGCCAAAATACTTACCTTTCCTACAAAAAATGCTACAGGTTTTGTTCAGAGCAAGCCCCATATCTAATGGTCAAAACACTTGCTCATGTGATCTCTGCTAAAGTTAGGTTTTAAATGTACCAAAACAAGTAATGTCCATGACTTTTTTGTGGGTGTTATTACTATTATAGGGGATTTATATAGTAGCAACGGGTTTTCACTTTAAGTTACGTTTAAGTTAAAGGAAGACAGTACAGTATCAATACAATTCAATCCAAGAGGGTTAAGAGAGCTTTGCTCATGAGAGTTTAGAATCTATTAGGGAGGGCAAGTGGTACAAAAGGTAATACCTGTGAGGGATGAGCTGATGAAAGAATTAAAAGTTCAGGCGGGTAAAGCTTCCCTGAAGCGATCACTTAAGCCCCGTACACACGAGAGGACTTATGTCCAACAGACTTCCGAAGGAGTTCTGCCGGAGTTCCGACAGAGTTCTGATGGACTTTTCGAATGAGCGGACTTGGCCACACACAATCACACCAAACTCCGACGGATTCGAACGTGATGACGTACGACTGGACTCGAATAAGGAAGTTCATAGCCAGTAGCCAATAGCTGCCCTAGCGTCGGTTTTAGTCCGTCGGAATAGCATACACACGAGCGAATTTTTCGAAGGGACCGGGTCCGGCGGAGTTCCGTCGGAAAAATTTGAAGCATGTTCCATATTCTAAAGTCCGTCAGACTTTGGCGAATCAAAAGTCCGTTGCAGCCCACACACGATCGAATAGTCTGACGGAATCAGTCCGTCGGACTTTGGATGTTGAAAAGTCCGCTCGTGTGTACGCGGCATTAGGGATCTCCTAAAAGTGGACAGAGTAATGCCTTTTACACACGGTCGGAAATTCCGACGGAAAAGGTCAGATCGGATTATATTGTCAGAAAATCCGATCGTGTGTGGGCTGTATTGGACTTTTTCCGTCGGAAATTCCTATGGAAAAAAATTGAGAGCAGGATCTCAAATTTTACGACAAAAAAATCTGATCGGACATTTTCCAATCATTTGTAGAAAATTCTGATCGGACAAAGTGGCAAGCATGCGCAGATCAAATTACAAAACCAAAGCTATTGGCTACTAGCCTCAACGTCATAACAAACAAACGTCATCACGTTCCGAACAATAGGATTTTCCAACAGCTTTGTCCGACCATATGTATGTAACACCAGTTTAGGACAAAATCATTGTCGGAATGTCCGAACGTGTGTACAAGGCATAAGAGATAGCCAGACAGACTGATCTAGAGAGTTCCAGAGGATGGGAGAAGCTCTGGAGAAGTCTTGGAGCATGGGAGCAGGAGACAAGGGAGGTTTTAGCAGAGGACAGTTTGGGTGATATACTGGGACAAGATTGATGATGTAACCAGGGGCAGAGTTGTGCCTGGCTTTGTATGTTGTTGTTTATATTTAGAATTTTGTTAATTGAGTGAAGCCAGTGAAATGATTAGCAGAGAAGGGTGGTGAACACTGAGCAGTTGATAAGGTAGATGTGTCTACATTCATGATAAACTGGAGGGGTGATAGTTTGTATAGAGGTAGGCCTACGAGAATGGAGTTGCAAAAGTCAATGAGAGAGATAACTAGGGAGTAAATTAGCAACTTACTGGTTTCACTGAAGAATGAAAAAAGGGAAGTATTTTAGGGATGTTATGGAGGTGAAGTCCATATGATTTTGGGCACGTTGGACAATTTTGACACATTTTTGGGACCATTAGCTATTTTACAGCAATCAGTGCTATGAAAATGCATCGATTACTGTAAAAATGTCACTAGCAGTGAAGAAATTAAGACTATGGGGGCGGTGAAGGGGTTAATGTGTTCCCTATTTTGTGCTCTAACTGAAGGGGGGAGGGGAATGTGCAAGGGAGATGACAGATCACTGTTCATACTCTGTATGAAAAGACGATCTGTCTGCTCTCCCCTCAGAGAACTGGTAACAGTGTGTTTACACACACAGATCCCGGTTCTTTGTGTGCCCGAGTGCTTGTGGGAGCCCGGCGGTGATCGCGACTGCCGGGCACTCACATCAGCTCCGTGGACGAGCAGGGGGGCGTGCATGCCTCCAGCGGCGAGCACGCGCCCCCTATTGGCCGTCTATGTTGCCGACCTAACATGATGGCAATTCACGCAGCCTAGCCATGTTGCTGCAGTATGGTGACTGGTCAGCAAGTCATTAATCTTGATATAAAATTCAAAAATGAGGGTATGGGTGGGGAGAAATATTATAAGATTTGCTTCAGAAAGATTTAGTTTGAGAAAGTGGTATGACATCCATACTGATATGTCAGTTAGTAAGTTAGTAATGCGGGAGGAGACTGAAGGGGGGGGGGTGAAGAAGAGAGAGATATATTTGCATATCATCAGCCATAGACATGGCATTGGAAGCCATGGGAGGTTATCAAGTGACCAAGGCAGGAGGTATAGATAGAGAAGAGAAGGGGCCCAAGGACAGAGCCCTGAGGGACCCCTACAGAAAGCGGAAGTGGAGAGGAGAATATAGGGTTATAGGCAACACTGAATGAACACTGTGATAGCTAGGAGGAGAACCATGAAAGGCTTAAGACTTGTAAGCTCTAAGGGAGTGGAGTTTTTTTGAGAAGCAGGTGGTCAAAAATATCCAAGGCAGCAGAATGATCTAGTAGTATGAGTATGGAGTAATGGCCATTGGTGTTGTCTTAAAAAGGACGTGTAAGAGAGATGACAGATCACTGTTCATACTCTGTATGAACAGACAATCTGTCTGCTCTCTTTCACTTTGTAATCTCTCCAACCTGTGCCTCACTCTTCAGTCACTGACCTTATTAATATTGTCTTTAAGGCTCTCACCACTGACAGCATATTCTAAAGAAGTGGGCAACTCTATGAGAACACTTACAGTTTAACTTAAACGTCCACCTATCAAGGACAAGATTGCCATTGCCAGTCTCAGCTTTGATAAAATGACTGAGGTCAGGGAATGGGTAAAGAGGTGTGGTTGGATTGCAGTTAAGTTTGTTTGCCAGTGCTGCCTGGCCTACAGAACCCATTCACCCACTTGGCTAATGACATACTGACCAAGTGGTAATGGTAGTTGAAAGTGAGGAAGAGTGTTTAGACCTGCTGTGGTGCTTTTTTTTTTTAGATAAAAACAAGTTTAAAAAAGGGTTTTCCCCACATGCCCTGATCCTTACCTTTAATCTGTTAGACCTGAATACTTAACATGCTTCTAAACCCAAGACCAAAAATCGATTATATTCCTACCTACAAGTCCAGACCAATGATGGCTGCATTTGTTTTCTTTTTTTAGACTAAGTAAATTTTCTGCAAGTAGGGAAAACACCTGTTGGCTCTGTCAGAATCGGAGTATCCTTGTCATTTTCTGTACTGCTAAATTTATTATTAAACAATGTTATCAGTTTTATAAGGTTTGCAAGCGAAAAGGAACTGCCCTCTATGTAGTGGAGAAAAGGAAAGAGGTTGGTGTGGTTCAAATCAAGAATGCGGCCTAGGGTGACAACAATACTTGTTCTATTTCAAATGCACTTTATGAATTGAACAAACAAGCTTAAATTTTTAATTAAAATTTGACTTCAGCTAATTGTTGTACAGAGGAAGTTTTTTTCCAGACGTTTGAAGTGCAAGACAGAGGGGTTGACTTACAAAAACTGAAGAGGGAAAAATCTGTGCATGGTAGCCAAACAGCTTCTAACTTAACTTATTCAATTAAAGGATAAGATCACCATTTAAAAAAAATAATAAAAGCACATCTTTTTACAAATAAAAAAAAAATTTGCATTTTCTTTTTTACTAGGAACCTGCAAAGCAATGCATCCGCGATTAGCAGATCCTAAGTGCAAAGCAGGATTCCTGCAGACTGTCAGTGTATCTGTCTGCTCATCTTTCATATGAACATTCAGTTACACAATGACAGGAAGAAACAATTAACTACCTAGAGTGCTCAACAGTGCCCTGGTAGTTCATTGGGAATTAAAAGCAAACGGTCGGAAAGGAGTTTGGTACTTGTAGTACTCCCATTCACAGAACTCTGTGAATGAATGACATGGACACAGGGGCAGACTGACCATTCGGGCACTGCCTGGGACGCGGGGCCAGTAGGGGGCCCCATGAGCAGAGCAGGTTGACCAGGGCAGCAGGTGAGGGAAAGGACTTTTTTTTCAGAGAACATCCGGCTTCTCTGTCTCTGAAAACTGTCATTGAACACAAACAGCAGTAGAGGATGTTTTTGCATTGCTCACTTCCTCCACTGGCTTCTGTGTGCCAGCTCCGTACTTGTGCAGGGCTGCTGTGAGAAGGGGGGAGATCGTGAATAGGTGAGGGGGGGGGGGCTATGAATAGGTGAAATCTGTAAAGGGAAAGGTGGGCAATAAGGGGTGTTGTGCTGAGCTGAAAGCTGGGGGGGGGGTGGTTTAATGGGGGAGTATTTTTACAGAGGTGGGAGCTTTGCAGGGAAAAGGAGGTCAGAGGGGGCAAGTATGTGTAGAGGTAATGATGTGGTGTTAAAGAGAACTGTGAATTGGGGTATACTGTGGATATGAGGGTGCACAAGTGAAATATGGAAGGGGGACAGAGATGAGCAGTAGTTTGTGATGCAAAGGTTAGTTGTAGACTGAGGGTGTAAAGTATGGACTGCAGATGCAGAGGTGAGTTGTTTATAGGTAAGGGGAAGCTGCTAAACTGAACTGTGGGCAGGAGTGCAGACTTAAGCTGTGGACTGGGGGAGAAAAGGGGAGCTGTGGACTGGGGGGGAGTAAAAGGTGATCTGTGGACTGGGGGAGAAGAGGGGAGGTGTGGACTGTGTGAGAAAGAGGGGAGCTGTAGACTGGGGGAGAAAGAGGGGAGCTGTGGACTGTGGGAGAAAAAGGGGAGCTGTGGACTGTGGGAGACAAAGGGGAGCTGTAGACTGGGGGAAAAAAGGAGAGCTGTGGACCTTTTGGAGAAAAAGGGGAACCGTGGACTGTGGGAGAAACAGGGTAGCTGTGAATTGGGTGGGAAAAGGGCAGCTCTGGATTGGGTTAGAAAAGGGCAGCTGTTGATTGGAGCAGAAAAGGAGACTACCTACCTACCAGGCACTCATACCCTTCTGTACTCTCAGGTCCCCTGTCTGCTCTATCAGGAGCCATGAGTCAGATACATAAGGGAGGCCTCCGTCTGCATTACTGGGCTCATCCATAAGGTACGTGGAAACATGACAGTATCAGACATGTCTGAGCTTGAGCAAGGAACCTCCCCTATGGAAGAACTTGGTCGACACCAAGCTGTCAAGCGTCTACAAGAAGGTTACACCCAGCTTGAAGGATGGGTCAACCTCTGCTAGTCCTCAAGGTGGCAATTGCTGCCAGTATATCTTTCTTACCTGCCGTAGTCATACTCCCACCGGAAAAGGTTACCCACACCCGAAAGATTCACTAGAGAACGCAGCAAGTACAGAGCGTTCTGCAACGCTTTCAAACTCTTCTTTGCCTTACAGCCCCATACCTTTTCCCTGGAAGTAACTAAAGTGAGGTTTGTCATTTTTCTGCTTCAGGGTGAACCACTGAAACAGCACTACATTCTCACCAGCAAGGCCACCGAGCGGCTGAAGACTATGTACCCAAATTCAGGCGTTCTGAAACAA
Organism: Lithobates pipiens; assembly: GCF_037356315.1. Taxonomy (NCBI): domain Eukaryota; kingdom Metazoa; phylum Chordata; class Amphibia; order Anura; family Ranidae; genus Lithobates; species Lithobates pipiens. The sequence continues at coordinate 101,452,212 of NW_027507764.1, read as the reverse complement.
ACTGGAATAACCCTGCCCTCTGCTACCAATTCTGGATGAGCCTGTCAGATTCCCTAAAGGATGAGCTAGCACGGGTAGGCGTACCCCAGACTCTGCAGGCTCTAATTAATTTCTCTATACAGATTGATCGACGCTTGAGCGAACGTCGATCTGAGAGATCTTTAGGACAATATCGTCCAACCTAGATGTTATCTAAAGTGCCCAGTTTTCCCAGTGAGGCTCCTCCAACTCCAGCCATTCCTGTTCCTGACATGTCTGAGCCTATGCAGCTGGGATGGCTTCGCCCATCTCTCACTGTCGAAGAATGCCAATGCTGCTGAATTCTAAATCAGTGCATGCATTGTGGAGAACCCAGATATTATGTGAGATCTTGCCCAGCAAAATTACGTTAATTGTCCTTCATCCTCTCATACCTCTGCTTTATCCAACGAACCTTCTCATCTTGCTCTCCCCATCCTCTTACAGCTTCCAAGAAGGAACATCCGGGTATCCGCCATGATTGATTCTGGAGCCTGTAGCTGCTTTGTGTTTCAGTCCTTCACAGCTAGACATCTGATCCCACTCCAAACAAAGACCAAAGGACTAACTGTACATCTGGCCGATGGGACCACCATTAAGTCTGGTCCAGTTACACAGGAAACAGTCCCTCTACTGGCCTTTATCTCCAACCACCATCAAGAGGTACTTTGGATGCCATTTCATCACCTCTGTTTCCTATCATCTTAGGCATGCCATGGCTACAGGCCCACAATCCTCACATCAACTGGGCCACCGGGGGAGATCTCATTTCCTTTTTTTTCAAAATATTTTTTTTGATAAAGATATTGAACAGCAGTACATGGCAAAAAACAGGTTGTACAGATATCTTCAACATTAAAAGATCGTTAACAGTGTTAAATGGTTAATCACAGTTAGGGAGTGGAAATAGGATTATCAACATCTAGTATATAGTGCTTAGCGGAGTGCCCTTTATGCATGGTCGGTTCCATCCGACTTGGTGGGGGTCGTCTTGTAATATGCTGGGTTATTGTTGGCACATGAGTATGGCATTTGTTGCTTAATACCATGATTCAGGGGAGAACCAAGACCAGGGTGTTCATGACCGTTTTTTGGTATTTATAAGAAACTTCTCATAGTCGTTTAGTTTCTTTCTCCTGTGGACTCTGAATCATGGCTTTCTGAATTATAGCTTCTTGTGGAGTGTGGGTTTTCTCTGTGATAATTGTCTACTGGGTGTGCCCTCTCTTTATTGATAGTGTTACTGGTACCTCTTTTGGAAGGGGGGGCATATCTAGAGGGTATGCCAGTTAGGCTGAATAAGTAGGTGTTGGGGATGTCTGGGTGTCTTATTGGGGAGGACAGAGGTGGGAAAGCGGGGTGGTGAAAGAGGGGGTATGGGGGTATCAGTTTTTCAGCATGGGGTTCCTGCCTAGTTCCTGCCTCCCTCCTCAGGGGAGGGATGGTTTGTATGAAGTAATTTCTGTGGGGTCAGTTGTGTGCGTGGGGAGGTGATTAGTCCGCAAATTGGTCGAGGGTCTAAGCAGTCTTTGTGACTGTTGTGACTGGACCTGGGCGTGTCTTTGGGTCATGCTGTCGGATTCATTGTTAGTCTTGTGTCTATTGTAGTGTCTATGTTGAGTTTGGAGAATTCCCCTGTTTTCTGAAAGTGTGACCAGCAGGCCCACTTCATGCCGTGTTTGTGAGGGTTATCTTGTGCGCTGTGAATAAGTTCTTCCATGTTGTCTATATGTTTGATTCTTCCGAACCATTCTTTAAGTGATGGAATGACATTTGCGATTTCCAGTGGATTGGGACACATTGCTTTGCGGCATTGATCATGTGCATCGCAAGCAATTTGTGATATGTGTTGTGGGGTAGATGGGTATGATGGAGGAGGTATTGATACGGGGTCATTTTCAAGTCTAGGGAAGTAACGTGTGTGGTAATGCAGTGGACTTCCTTCCAGAAATTTTGAATGCGTGGGCACGACCACCAAATGTGTAACAATGTGCCCTTTTCTTCTAGACATCTCCAACACGTGTCTGGTATGGTGCTTTTGAATTTGTGAAATACTGAAGGAGTGCGATATCAGCGTGATTGTATTTTATAGCCATTTTCCTGTGTTGTAACACTAACTGATCCTTTGTGTATGTTGAGGTGTATATTTTCCCACTCATCTGATGTTAGGGAGGTAGATAGGTCTTTTTCCCAAGCTTTGCATTGAGTAAGATCGTTTGATCAGTGGTTCCCGAAGAGGAGAGAGTGGACTTTGGATATGAGATGGGTTTGGGGTGTGTTTTGTGTACATATTTTTTCGAAGGACATCAACTCTCTTGCGCAGGAGCTTGTTTTGTCTAGTGCCTTCAGAAAGTGCGTGATCTGTAGGTATGTCCATGTTGAGATGGTGGGTTTGTCCATAAGTGCGGCAAGGCGTGAGGTTGATTGTATTTTCCCCTGGTCATAGAAATGATGTGCCAGTATCTGGTCTCTGGACCAGTGTTGTTGGAGGAAGCCGTTGGTCATGCCCGGGGGGAAGTCTGGGTTCATTTTTAACGGGGTCAGAGGGCCTGGAGTAGACGATAATTGAGTTTGTTTGCATGTTCTGCGGAAGCAGTTTATGGTGGGTTTAATTAGTGGGTGCGCACCGACATCTTGGGCTGTGTGGTAGCTCTTCATCCACGGTATAGATTTGAGGGGTAAGACTGTAAACAAAGCCTCCAAACCTACCCAGTCTTTTGATAATGTGTGTCTATTCCAATCGATGATGCGGGTCAGGTGTACAGCTTTGTAGTAGTTATGGAGATCTGGGAGGCTGATTCCTCCTAAGTGTTTAGGTCGGGCTAGGTGTGAATAGCTGATTCTGGGTCTTTTATCCCCCCATAAAATTTGGAGCAGATGTTCCTGTATGTACTGAAGAAGTTGGGTGGGATATGAATGGGTATGGTTTGTAGAAAATATAAGATCCTCGGTAGAGCTTTCATTTTTAGAATTGCCGCCCTGCCAAACCAGGAGAAGTCTGTCTACAGTTTGTTCAAAATTGGTATATCGTTTTTTATGTATAGGTCTTGTAGGTTAGATGGTAATTGGATGCCCAAATATGTGATTGCTTCCGTTTTCCATTGGAAAGGGAAGTTTTCTTTACATTGTGCCACAAGCGCTGGCACAAATGATTTTGACATTGATTTTCAAGTTGGATATTTGGTTGAAATGTTGAAATTCTCTTAGTAGGACAAGCAGTGTGGTATGTGGGTTTGTGAGGAACAGCAGTATATCATCCACATACGCAGAAAGCTTAAACTCTTTGTGTTTAGCCTTAATGCCTTGGATGTCAGGCTTATGTCTGATACTGTTTAGGAGAGGTTCCAGGGTCAAGATAAATAGAATAGGGGACAAGGCACAGCCCTATCTCATCCCGTTGTGGATGGAGAAGGCACTCGACAGGGTGTTGTTCACTCTGACTCTTGCTGAGGGATTCAAGTATAAGGATAGGATGAAGCTGAGCATGTTAGGGCCTATGCCCATGGATTGGAGTACTGTCTCCATGTAATCCCAGGCTACCCTGTCGAATGCCTTTTCCGCATTCAGGGATAGGAAAAAGCCTTTTTGGTTAGATGATGTGATATGGTAGTGTAAATTTATGGCCTTGACAGTATTGTCCCTGGCTTCTCGTCCAGGGACAAATCCCACTTGACCATTGGGGATGATTGTTGGGAGGAGTGGTAGGATTCAGTTGGCGAGTATTTTGGCAAATAATTTTAGGTCCACGTTAAGCAGTGAGATTGGCCTGTAGTTTGCTATCTGTGTGGGGTTTTTGTCTGCTTTGGGAATTACAACTATGTGGGCCTCCAGCATTTCCCTGGAAAGTGGGTTGGATGGTGTTATAGAGTTGAAGGCCTTTCTGAATGGAGCTTTGAGGTGTTCTGCAAAGGTTTTATAATAAACGGCCGATAACCCATCTGGGCCTGGGCTTTTGCCCGGTTTTAGTTGTTTCAGCATCCATTCTTGTTGGTTGATTGGGCCTTCTAGGCTGTCGGTCAGGTCTTGGGTCAGCTTCCTCCCCCAATGCTGCTCCAAAAACTTTTTGATTTTGTTAGTTTTAGCTGTGCTGGGCATAATTGGGGGGATTGATTTATTAATGTTGTAAAGTGACGGGTAGTATTTCTCGAATTCCCCTGCTATTGCTGAGTTTGTCGTGTGGGTTGACCCTGTAGGAGAGACACGTTTGTGTATTGTTGTTTTTGCTTTTTTTGTCTGTATCGCTTGGGCTAAGAGGCGGCCACTTTTGTTTCCGAACTCATAAAGGAGCTTTTGGGATACCATGTATTTTTTATTTGAAGATCTGTTTAGCTCTTCATGTATCTGTGAGCGGATTTCACTACGTTTTTGGTGCGTTTGTTGTGCTAGGGAACGTTTGTGGAGGGCCTCTAAGGATTTGAGGTTTGTGAATAAGTCTGCCAGCTTCTTGCATTTTTTCTTTTTAATTTTAGCTGCTAGGGAGATGAGCTTACCCCTAACTATGCATTTATGCGCTGCCCACTGAGTCAAGCTGGTTATGTCACTCGTATCGTTTTCTTTGAAATAGTCCTGTAGGCATTGGCTGATTTCTGTGTTTCAAGATGTGTCTGTCAAGATGGTAGGGCCTAGTTTCCAAATTTGGGTGTGGGATATCTTTTCAGGTAGGGAAAGTGTGATAGAGATCGGATGGTGATCGGATAGCGTCATTGGTTCTATTGTGGCTTTCGTTGGGTATGGGAGGTCGCATTGTGTCAGGAATATGTAGTCTAGTCGGGAGTATCGTTTGTGCGGATTTGAGAAAAATATGTAGTCCTTTTCTTTGGGATGTAGGGTGCGCCACGTGTCGTGTAGCAGTAGGTTTTGGAGGTTAAGCCTAATTTGCCCTGTAGGGTATGTGAGATGTGCCTGTAGACATGTCAATTAGGGGTTCCAGGGGTACGTTGAAATCTCCCCCCACTATAAGTATGCTTTTTTGGAAGGACAAGAGTCGTTGTGAGATGTCTCGGGAAAAAGGTACTTGCGATGCATTTCCTTCTACCTATTGTCAGCAACATTGCCTACAAGAGGTCACAGGCAACCTTTTGCCCCTGCTCTGTCTGTACTCGGAAACTGAAATGTGCCAAGTGGTTACAGTGGCGTATCACCATTTCTTAGATGTGTTTAGTAAGAAGGAGGCAGAGTCTCTTCTTATGACTGTCCAATCGAAATCCTGCCAGGGGCCAAAGTCCCATTCGGGAGCATCTTCCCCTTAACCGGGCTGGAACTGGGCACACTAAGAGAATATATAGACGATAATTTGAAGAAGGGATTTATTCGCCCATCCAACTCTCCGGCAGGGGCAGGTATTAGTTGAAAAGAAGGATCACACATTACGCCCCTGTGTAGACTATCAGGAGTTGAACAATATTACTGTAAAAAATCGCTACCAGCTGACTCTGGTATCCAAGTTATTTCAAAGGCTAGGAGCTGCAATTATCTTTACCAACCTGGATCTCCGGGGGGGGGGGGGGGGGGCTATAATGTAGTTCACATAAGAGAAGGGGATGAGTGGAAGACAGCCTTTTCGCACCTGGTTTGGGCATTTTGAATACCTGGTCATGACCTTTGGTCTTTGTAATGCCCTGGCTACCTTCCAACATTTTTTCAACAACATTTTCTGTGATTACCTAGACCTATTCCTCATAGTATACCTGGATGATATCCTAGTCTTTTCAATCTCATTGGATGACCACTGCAGGCATGTCAAATGTGAGCTAACCCGGCTCCAGCAGCATGGCCTTTACGCCAAGCCAGAAAAATGTGAATTTGAGCTACACTGCAACCAATTCCTTGGCTTAATCATCTCAGTTGAAGGCATTAAAATGGATCCACAAAAGTTTACCGCCATCTTGGACTGGCCAGTACCCACGGATAAGAAAGGAATCAAATGTTTCATTGGATTTGCCAACTTTTACAGGAAGTTCACTAGGGGGTTTTCTGCCATCATTGCCCCCATCAACTAATTGACCAGGCAAGGCATACAGTTCCACTGGTCCTCTGGAGCACAGTCAGCCTTTGAAACCCCGAAAAAGTTGTTTACGTCTGCATCCATCCTGAAACATCCTGACTCTGCCCTGCTGTTCATTCTTGAGGTTAATGCATCTGAGATAGCAGTTGGAGCAGTGCTGTCACAACGGCAAGGGTCCAAAGCTCTCCTATACCCAGTTGCATTTTTCCACCGCAAATTGTCATCTGCTGAGAGGAACTACAATGTGGGGGACCGGGAGTTCTTGGCCATCAAAGCGGCACTAGAAGAATGGCGTTACCTGTTGGAAGGAGCAGCACATCCAAACTTGGTCTACACAGATCATAAAAATTTGGAGTACCTGGGGCGTGGCTCGGCGGCGTTCCGAGATGGCGGCGTAGTCCTGGAGCTCCTGTCCTCGAGGCCCAGCACACAGTAACCACGGCGGGGAAAAAACGCCAGAAGCACAGCGGTAAGCAGGGGCCACCACAGGGGATGTCGGCGGCTAGGTCCCGCTCCCCTCTGGAGCAGCATACCCAGCCAAACAGGCAAATACCGGACCTTTTCCGTGCGAGGCCTAGAGGCGGCTCGCAAGCCGCGGCCTCGAGTAGATCGCGCTCCCACAGCAGGAGCCCGCTACGCTCGAGGGCAGACCCCGAAGCCCGGGAACCTCCAATGTTAACGATAGATGACCTAAGGAGTGTAGCTGCCGACATTAAGGGCACACTATCGGCCGCCATTGCGGATCTAAGGGAGGACATTCATTCCATGTCAGTCAGAGTGGAAGAAATTTAATCTGTCCAGGCCCGCCATGATACCTCCCTGTGCCATGTTCAGCAGATTACTGAGTCCCATGCTATCCATCTAAGGGATATCAACAGGCACATGGAGGATTTGGACAATAGGGGGAGACGTCGGAACCTTAGGGTGAGAGGTCTCCCCGAATCGGTTGAACCTGATCGCCTTACTCAAGCAGTCACCCACATTTTCAATGATCTGCTGGAAAGACCCCTGGAGACTCTAGTGGCTTTCGAACGCATTCACCGAGCACTTCGTCCGAGGGGTAGAGATACAGACCCCCCCGAGAGACGCAATATGTTGTCTGATAGACTTTCAGCTAAAGGAAGAGATCCTCCGCAAAGCCCGAGAGAGAAATCAGCTCACATACAGGGGAGCCACCATTAAAATTTTTCAGGACCTCTCCGGTATCACATTGCAACGCAGAAGGGAGCTAAGGCCCCTCCTGGAGGTTCTCCGGCGTAGAGAAATTCAGTACCGCTGGAAATTCCCTTTTGGCTTGTCAGCCTCCCACCAGGGCCGTAGCGCAACCCTTAAGGTACCAGAGGATTTAGACCACTTCTGCGCAGCCCTGGATATTCCTGCAGTGGAACTTCCTGACTGGTACAGCGATTTCAAGCTCCCTTCTTTAACGAGAGTTTCTTCCATGGAAGGTTTGGAGGTAGCGGGTAATTTCCACATGGGACGTCGGCGCAGAGACCCTCAACAGCCTCCCCCTCCTCGTTCGCCACGGAGGCCCCCGGACGCCCCACAGAATGGCAGTCCCACCGCTTCTCCTGTTCACCGAAGGCCTAGACATAATTGACCAGGTACTCAACGTGTTCTTACTCGCATAACCTGACTTATTTGCCCTGAGATTGTTCGATTATTTCCCTGAAACCATCTGCCCTACCTCAGAAGAAACTTACATACTACTTGGCCATGTTGGTTTGGGCAAGACTGGAGACCCCACGATTGGACTTTCCCAACCTCACCCAGTGATCCTTTCTTCTTATGATAGATTTGGTTTCCCCATATAGGCTAGCCTCTGCCCACATGAACCTCTGGTCCCTCACCAAGTTGACTCTTCGTCCACGTGACAATTTGGTTTCCACAGACATTTCTGCAGAAGATCCCCCCTCCTTTGCACTGACTGACTGATGTGGAAAACTCTTAGCACAAAGACTCTATATTAGGGGGAGAAGAGGGGGGGATTATGTGCTCCCTTGATGCTACAACTCTTTCCCTCCCCCACTATGTTCTCCTCTTCTTATTCATCCCTTCTGTCTCCTTTGCCTATACCTTCTTCTCATCTTGTCTTTTAAACCTCTGCCTACTTTAACCCTCCTCTCCCACCCTCTTGCTTGTCTCTTCTGTCTTCGGGCTACGGACCTTGGCAGCTTGGGATGTAGTCAAAATGTTATATTGTATACCATTGGTTCTGTTTTATATTGCAGTCAAGTTCACAATGAAGAGTTTTGCCGCTGAGTAGCACCCGAGGGGAAGGAATCTGGTTTAGTTTACCTGAGGGCGAGTCCCTCCCCTGATCGGAGGATTCCCAAATTGTGGAGAACATTCTCCAGGTATTCAACCTTCTGTATTACGCATGTGGGCCCAAGCCCTTGTTTCACCTGACGCGCCAGGCAATTTGGTTGCATAGGTTTCAATAAGGTTGGTGAGATGGATAACATGCTTAGATTCCTTCCCCTTGTGTTTGTTGGCTTCTTTTTTCTTTCTTTTTGTCCAGCGGTGTGGGTACTAGAATATTGGTTCCAACGTTGTGGTTTCGTTACTTTGTTTTGTGTTTTCTGCTATGCAAATTGTATTTTTTTTTTTTTTCTTTTTGATAATCTCATTGTTACCAACAAGGCGATAGCTTGCTCAATTTAAAGTCTTGCCATGCACTAGTTATGTCCTACTACATGTTATTTAGGCTGCTGCTCCCAGTACCATAACTATGCGCTGCCCTTACAAAGATCATCCCTTCTGCGTAATAGTCTTTCTCAACCTTGTAACAGTTGACCTCGCTCATGAATTAGGCCGTTTCCGGTACTGGGTGCAAACTCTGAATCCCAGGCATTCTGTACACCTTAGATATTACCACCTTCCACTGGAAAACACCCTTCCACGTTCTACCCTAAGCACACTGTTTGTTTGTGTGCGTTCCAGTGGATGCACAAACCCTCTAATGTCCAGTTTAACCTATGGTGGGCTACCCCTCCCTTCTCTTTGTTGCTTCTGATGACGTAGACCTCCTTCTAGCTCTTTTGTAGGGGTTGAGCATAGAAGGGAGATAAAGTTGCTCGTGGCCCCTCTCTCCCCTCTTGGCTCTCTATCTGTTATATATGCCACCCCGCCATCCATATATCGCTTTAGGCCTCATCAGGACCCAGAGCTCGTTTCCCCTCGTGCTACTCCGTCCGCCACCCCCACGCAACGGGCGCTGGTAGTCCCTGTTGACCATACCGAATTTAGATTCCTCGAGAAGGTTGACGAGCTCAACCTACTCTTCGGCTTGACCCTTGTCTCCCCGCTCCCCATCCCGTAAAGACCCATCTATCCAGGCTAACACCCTTCCCCCCTTCCTTTCTTCCCCCCCCCCCCCCTTTTTTTTTTTTTGTTCTGTTTTGTGTGTGTCTTTGCTTTGTTGTTTGTTGTTGTCTGCCTATTGATCCTGGGCGGGGATTTTAATGTTCCACTTGACCCCCTCATTGATACGTCCTCCGGCACCTCCAGCATCCCTTTCAGAGCCATTAAACAAATTAAGAAATGCTTACAAGAGGCGTTTCTTCATGACACATGGCGCATACTCTTCCCAAAAGAAAAAGATTTTACATTCTTCTCTATTCCTCATAATAGATACTCGCGCTTAGACTACATTATGGTCTCGCAACAGGATCTCTATCATCTAACGAGAGCTACCATAGAACCCATGACAATCTCGGATCATCATCCTGTCACCACAACTCTCTCCTTTCCCGACAAGCTGACTCGATCTAATATATGGCGACTAGACGCAAGCATTCTGACGGATAAGATTAGGGAGATGGAAATTCGAGACTGTTTAAAACATTTCTTTCATGAGAATGATACACCCGACACGTCATTCCAACTGCAATGGGAAGCCCACAAATGTGTAGTGAGGGGGAAAATGATTGCTATTACTGCTGCAATGCGTAAAGAGAAGCAAGCTAAAATGGCAGCCCTATTGGCCAAACTTAGAAAATTAGAGGCGCAACACAAACGTTCCCTTGCCCTAGATACCCAAGTTGAATTGAATAGAAACCCGTACTTGCATCCAGGAAGAACTAAATCGCCACGCCAAAAAGAAATACATCTTAACCCAGAAGCTCTTTTATGAATCGGGCAATAAACCAGGCCATTTATTGGCGCAAGCTCTGCGGGCGCAAAGAGCCAAGAACACTGTCCACCAGATCCGATCACCAACGGGTGACGTACACGAATCAAATCCTGCAATAGCGCGTGAATTCGAAAAATATTACGCGTCCCTTTATAATTTGCACGGGCATTCCTCACATACTCAAGATGCACAACAGAGGCAGCAAAACTTTAAAAAATACCTGGAAAACATACCAGTAGGGAAAATTTCTAAGGACGCTTCAGATGCCCTAGAAGCCCCGATTTCCCCCACAGAATGGGTAAAGGCAGTGAAACAAATGAAGCCGGGTAAAAGTCCTGGGCCTGATGGCCTGACTGCGGCTTACTACAAAATTTTTATGGAAACCCTCCAGACCCCCTTTCTAAAGGCATTCAATACCCCCCATCTCTCTGGATCTCTCTCCAAGGGGCTCCTTGAGGCACATATTACGGTCATACCTAAACCGGACAAAGATACCACTAACGTGAGCAGTTATAGACCCATATCCCTCCTAAATGTGGACATCAAGATTTTTTCTAAAATTTTGGCTAACAGGCTCCTTCCACTTCTTCCCTCTTTAATTTCCACTGACCAAGTAGGTTTTGTCCCTGGCCGTGAAGCGAGGGACAACACAATTAAGGCCATTAACCTACACCATTTAATTACTAAATCAGGGCAGAAGGCCATGTTTCTATGCTTGGATGCGGAGAAGGCGTTTGACAGAGTTGCATGGGATTACATGGAAGCGGTGCTATTAAACTTGGGCTTAGGCCCCCATATGCTCAATCTGATCATGTCTCTATACTCAGTCCCTACTGCTAGGGTCAGGGTTAATAATACTCTGTCAGACGCCTTCTCCATCCTGAATGGCACGAGACAGGGCTGCCCCCTTTCCCCAATTTTATACATATTGACATTAGACATGTGCATTCGTTTTCGTCCGAATGCATTTTCGTCCGAATTTCAGCTATTTTCGTTTTCGTTTTGACAAACGATAACGAAAGCACAAAATCCGAAAAACGAAAGATCCGACATAAATAAATGCTTTATTTTCGTTTTCATTGTTACAACAGTTCGATATAGAATAGGAGATTCGACATGACTCTGACAACAATCTGTGTCTATAGAACCTGTGTTCGAATGTGCCTAACCTTACCTCTATTAGTCCAAGATTATATAGAGAAAATATTCGACAGAGAAAAAAGATTTGACAGAGAGAACAGATTCTGCAAGATACTGTCCTAAAAAGTGTTTGGGGACCCGGGTCCTGCCCCAGGGGACATGGATCAATGCAAAAAAAGTTTTAAAAACGGCCGTTTTTTCGGGAGCAGTGATTTTAATAATGATTAAAGTGAAACAATAAAAGTGTAATATTCCTTTAAATTTCGTAGGGGGGGGGTTGTCTATAGTATGCCTGTGAAGGGGCGCATGTTTCCCGTGCTTAGAATTGTCCCTGCACAAAGTGTCATTTATGCAGGAAAAAAAGTCCTTTAAAATCACTCGCAGCTATTATGAATTGTCGGCTCCCGTAATACAGAGAACACTCATTGAAAGTCATTGATAAAAAAAAATAAAAATAAATAAATAAAAAAGCGTGGGGGTCCCCCAAATTCAATTACCAGGCCCTTCAGGTCTGGTATGGATATTAAGGGGAACCCTGCCTCAAATTTAAGAAAACATTTGATGTGGGGTTCCCCCTAAATATCCATAACCAGACCCTTCAGGTCTGGTATGGATATTAAGGGGAACCCCGCGTCAAATTTAAAAAAAAATTGACGTGGGGTTCCCCCTAAAAATCCATACCAGACCCTTTATCCGAGCACACAACCTGGCAGGCCGCAGGAAAAGAGGGGGGGACGAGAGAGCGCCCCCCCCTCCCTCCTGAACCGTACCAGGCCACATGCCCTCAACATTGGGAGGATGCTTTGGGGGTCTGTGACCCCTCAAAGCACCTTGTCCCCATGTTGATGAAGACAAGGGCCTCATCCCCACAACCCTGGCCGGTGGTTGTGGAGGTCTGCGGGCGGGGGGCTTATCAGAATCTGGAAGCCCCCTTTAACAAGGGGACCCCCAGATCCCGCCCCCCCCTGTTTGAAATGGTAAGGGGGTACAAAAGTACCCCTACCATTTCACAAAGAAAGTGTAAAAAATGGTTAAATAAAACAAACACACTTTTGAAAAATTCCTTTATTAAAAATAAAAAAATAAAAAAAAAGATTCCAGCGGCGGTAATCCACTCTTGCTATCCAGCGAAGGACGGTCATCTCTCCAGCGATGTCTCATCTCATCCAGCGCAGCGAATCCTCTGTCCTTCTTCTGTCTCCGTGGAGGAGACACTGCAAGGATTCCGGCGGCTGACGTTTCTAATATACGGAGGGCGGGGCCACCCGTCACCTGACCCCGCCCCCCTCTGACGCAAGGGGAAACCCAGGGTTCCCTGTGACGTAGGGGGGACCCGCACCCCTCTGATGTAACACAGGCAGGTTTCCGTTACATCAGAGGGGGCGGGGTCACCCATACGTCACGGGGAACCCCGGGTTTCCCCTTGCGTCAGAGGGGGGCGGGGTCAGGTGATGGGTGGCCCCGCCCTCCGTGTATAAGAAACGTCATCCGCCGGAATCCTTGCAGTGTCTCCTCCACGGAGACAGAAGGATGGATCGCTGCGCTGGATGAGATGAGACATCGCTGGAGAGATGACCGTCCGTCGCTGGATAGCAAGAGTGGATTACCGCCGCTGGAATCTTTTTTTTATTTTTTTATTTTTAATAAAGGAATTTTTCAAAAGTGTGTTTGTTTTATTTAACCATTTTTTACACTTTCTTTGTGAAATGGTAGGGGTACTTTTGTACCCCCTTACCATTTCAAACAGGGGGGGGCCGGGATCTGGGGGTCCCCTCGTTAAAGGGGGCTTCCAGATTCTGATAAGCCCCCCGCCCGCAGACCTCCACAACCACCGGCCAGGGTTGTGGGGATGAGGCCCTTGTCTTCATCAACATGGGGACAAGGTGCTTTGAGGGGTCACAGACCCCCAAAGCATCCTCCCAATGTTGAGGGCATGTGGCCTGGTACGGTTAAGGAGGGAGGGGGGGCCGCTCTCTCGTCCCCCCCTCTTTTCCTGCGGCCTGCCAGGTTGCGTGCTCGGATAAAGGGTCTGGTATGGATTTTTAGGGGGAACCCCACGTCAATTTTTTTTTAAATTTGACGCGGGGTTCCCCTTAATATCCATACCAGACCTGAAGGGTCTGGTTATGGATATTTAGGGGGAACCCCACGTCAAATGTTTTCTTAAATTTGAGGCAGGGTTCCCCTTAATATCCATACCAGACCTGAAGGGCCTGGTAATTGAATTTGGGGGACCCCCACGCTTTATTTATTTATTTATTTATTTATTTTTTATCAATGACTTTCAATGAGTGTTCTCTGTATTACGGAGCCGACAATTCATAATAGCTGCGAGTGATTTTAAAGGACTTTTTTTCCTGCATAAATGACACTTTGTGCAGGGACAATTCTAAGCACGGGAAACATGCGCCCCTTCACAGGCATACTATAGATAACCCCCCCCCCTACGAAATTTAAAGGAATATTACACTTTTATTGTTTCACTTTAATCATTATTAAAATCACTGCTCCCGAAAAAACTGCCGTTTTTAAAACTTTTTTTTGCATTGATCCATGTCCCCTGGGGCAGGACCCAGGTCCCCAAACACTTTTTAGGACAGTAACTTGCAAATTAGCCTTTAAAATGAGCACTTTAGATTTTGAACGTTGGAGTCCCATAGACTTTAATAGGGTTCTAAAGTATGCTATATACTAGCTCCGTCTAATCTTCTTTATACATTCGACAGACACCATAAGCCTTCAAAGACAGATTCGACCGTGATTCATGTGGATTTTCGGACGAATGCAATTTTTGAACGAAAAACGAAATAAATAAAAACGAATTTCGGGAGTAACTAAATAAATTAAGTTTTCAGACGAAAACGAAATTCCGAAACGAAATATTTTACTCTGCACATGTCTAATTGACATTAGAGCCCCTCTTACAAAAAATTAGACTCAATACAGATATTAAAGGGGTACGAACCCCATATAGAGAATTTAAATATGCCGCTTTCGCGGATGATATTCTTCTTTTCATCTCTGAGCCCGTGACCTCCCTACCGGTAGTCCTTAAAGAATTTGGGTACTTTCAGTCGATAGCTAATCTTAAAATTAACTACAACAAGTCTTATGCCTTGAACATATCTCTACATAAAACGACGAAAGACCAATGCGAACTTAACTTCCCCTTTCACTGGAGGAGTGATTGTATCCCTTATTTGGGAATCAATATCCCATCGGACCTGTCTGAACTATATACCAAAAACCACTTACCCTTACTGTGTAAATTAACAGATGACCTTGTCAGATGGAATAGACCCACGTTCTCATGGTTCGGCAGGGCTGCCATTTTAAAGATGAATGTGCTACCTAGATTGCTATATGTGCTTCAGGCTATCCCTATACAACTGCCTAGCTCCTTTTTTAAGTCCTATAGGAATATATGCACCAAATTCTTATGGGGGGGAAAAACCTCAAGAATTAACTTCAGACATCTCACCTATCCTAAACACTTGGGGGGGATCAGCCTCCCCGACATTTACAATTACTATAGGGCGATCCATTTAGCTAGAATAGCGGATTGGAATCTTCACAGTCAATACAAGGACTGGATCCCATTGGAAGCCTCCTTTACCGGTCTCTCTCTAGCTACTATTCCGTGGCTGGAGCAGACCCACATTCCGCCGGAACTATACCAACACCCGCTGATAGGTCCTACTCTAATGTGCTTTAAGCAAATTTGCTCCCAAACAAGGCTCTCGTCGGTACCAGGCCCCCTCACGCCACTTAAGCTCAACCCTAACTTTCCCCCGGGGATGTCGTCCCAATTCCTTGTAGACAGCTGGTCGAAAAAACTCGTTCAGGCCTTTCACTTCTTCGACTCGGGAAAACTACGTGCGACATCAGACATTGCAACTCAAATGGATAAAATGCCCATATCTCCCTGGTCTTATCTGCTGATTGTACACTTCCTGAAATCGATAGACAAAGATTCGGTTTGCTCTAGGCCTCTCACCACATTTGAAAAACGATGCACTCAAAATGCCCCACAGCGGCATCTTATCGCTATCACACATACCCTCCTATTCGAGGATATACGTCCCAGTTCGGGTAGGCCCTGCCGGAAATGGGAAGAGGATCTTTCGATAACGGTGACGGATGATCAATGGGAACGCATATTTCAGAATATCCACTCAGGTTCACTTAATGTGAACACGCAAGAAAACGGGTTCAAGATTCAGGTTAGGTGGTATCGCACACCCGCTCTCATTAAAAAATTCTACCCTTCGGCCTCTGACACCTGCTGGAGATGCCGGAATGACATTGGAACATTTATGCACATTTGGTGGACGTGTCCGTTGATACAGGCTTTCTGGAAAGACATTTGTCAAATTACTTCCCAGGTGACAACATACCAGATAGACGCAACTCCGGCCCAATGTCTGCTCCACCTGACACCTCTACCACACAGCACATATCATAAGTCACTGGCAATGTTTATGCTTAACGCTGCGAAACAATGCATTCCCATTCTATGGGGCTCCCCTAGGGTTCCCACACTGAAAGAATGGTTTCATAGGATCAACAAAATGGCCGACATGGAAGAACTGATTCACATTTCCAGAGATACAACTCAAAAATTTAACATGATCTGGTCTTGCTGGAAACATTTCACTTCCACCCCAAAATACACTGGAGTTATGGCACCAACAAGAATATATTAGGTTCTATCCCATGGATTACCTCGCGAACATGTTAAGGCAACCTCTGTGATGGGGGAAGTGGCAGAATCGATGATTTAGCAGAGAGCGACATTCTCCCCCGTGCTTCAAGGGTTTAACATCCTACTCTTATATGTTCTCCCCCGTGTGCGTATATGTTTTCCCCTTTTTTTTTTTTCCATCCTTTCTCTCTTTCCTTTTTTCCCCTCCTCTACCTCTAATCCCTTGCTTACCCCCTTCCCTCACCCCTCCCACGCTTAGTCATTCCTGAGAATTTGAAGACGTGCATCTCACCGTGTAAAATACGGAAACCAGATACATTACTGTACTAAGTACGTCTGAAGAATCCCAATGTGATAGCTTATCAGGAGTAGTATAGGAAGTGTACTTTGTACCCTGATATCATTATTTACTCTTTACGTGTCACCATTATACTGGGCTTCTTTGAAAGTCGCCTGGGGAAGATACTCCAACTACGAAGAGAGATTAGACCCACCCTTACTCGAGTACCACACACGATCTGGCTACATCACACCTCCCAGGTAATTGTGGTCTAGATCTATTTCCTCGATTGTGCATGTAAGTGTTCATATGTTAACTCTGATAACTGTTCATGATACTTGCTGTTTTACGGCCACTGGATATGTGTTTCCGTAGGATATGATGAAATGTCCTTTACTTTCTTTTATGCTTATGTTATTTCCCTTGTTTCTCCCAATAAAATGTTTAAAAAAAAAAAAATTTGGAGTACCTGAGGACAGCAAAGAGATTAAAACCACACCAGGCCAGATGGGCATTATTTTCTTGAGATTTTCATTTCAGGTAACCTATAGACCTGGGTCAAAGTACACCAAGCCTGATGCACTATCCTGTATGTTCAATGAATCTAAAGAAAAAACATCTCTGGACACCATCCTGCCCTCGGGAAACTTTCTTGTACAACAAGAAGACTTACTATCCCGGATAAAACAAGCCTCCTCTGATACTGTTTTCCACTGTGATGCCAATCTTTAGGTGAAAGATGGCCTGTTATGGCATGAGGACAAAAACTTTGTACCTACGCACATAAGAGTCACAGTATTGGAACTCTGCCATGATCAAAAGTTGGCTGGACACTTTGGCGATTTGAAGACTACCGAACTTGTGCAACGCACGTTCTAGTGGCCCTGACTGTCAACTGGCAGTTGACTGTAAAAAATATATAGAGGCTTGCACCATCTGCACTCGAAACAAAAATAGCAAAGTCAAAGCCTGGGGTCTGCTGAAACCATTGCCTGCCTGGAAAATTATATCAATGGATTTTATTGTGGAGCTCCCTCCAGCAGAAGGCTTTACTACCATCTTTGTGGTCTTAGACAGGTTGTCAAAGATGGCCCCTTCAGCTACGGAGACAGCACAAGTCTTAATTAAAGAAGTCATTAGGCTTCATGGAGTCCCAGCCAATACTGTATCTGATCAGGGGGTTGCTATTCACCTCCAGGTTCTGGAGAGCCTTTTGTGGATCCCTGAAAATCGAGCCATCCTTCTCTTCGGCATACCATCCACAGACAAATGGGCAAACAGAGAGAACCAACTAAACCCTGGAACAATACCTGCGTTTCTTTTCATCCTTTTACCAGGATGACTTGGTCTTCCTGCTCCCCTTGGCGAATTTGCCTATAACAACTCTTCTCATTCTGCTACTAAACAAACCCCATTCTTTGCCAACTACGGCTTCCATCCATCATTTCTATCAGGCAACATTGCAGAGTGTTCATTTCCTGCAGTCTCTGAAACAATTAACTTTTTCACTGATAACAACAACTGCTGCAGGAAACCATGACCAATATGCAGGAGTATAACAAAAGGATTTTTGACAAAAGGAAACAAAGAGAATTAATCTTGGAACCAGGCAACCAAGTGTGGCTATCCATGGCAAATCTAAAACTAGCATGCCCTTCAAGGAAGTTGGGTCCAAGATTTGTGGGACCCCTCCCTGTAAAAATGAAAATTAATGATGTAGCCTACGAGTTGGAGTTTCAAAATCCACCCTGCTTTTCCTGTCACTTTGCTTAAACCTGTTATCCCTGATCTTTTTTTAGAACGAAGCACTGGTCCACCAGAACCCTTAATAATCAATGCAGAAGAAGTATTTGAGGTTGAAGCAATCCTGGACTGCAGAAAAGGGTGCAAACAAATTAAGTATTTAATTAAGTGGAGACATTATAGGCCAGAAGATAATTCATGGGAACCTGGATCTAATATCCATGCCAGAAGATTGATGCAGGTGCTTATGAAAATCCATTCTGTAAAACTGGCCCAGTTGGGCATCTGGGGACTGCCCTTTAGGGGGTCAATATCAGGAAATGCGTTACAGAAGGAATTTTGATGCTGGTGCACTTCTGCGAGCACCGGTGTGTGCGTGAGTTTTGGCACCAGATGCCCTATTTAAACTGGACTTGTAAACAGAGTCCGTTCTGTCTGATCTGCAGCTTCCTGTGACCTCTGCTACCTGTAACCAGCTTTGAGATCCTGTTCCTATGTTCTGATCCGGCATGCCTTTGACTATTCCTGCCTGATGCCTGTACATGACTCCCGGCTTGTCCCTGACTTTGATCCTGCTGACTCCTCTTGTTATCACACTGTCCGCCTGTTGCCAACCAAGCTTG
The DNA here is from genome assembly GCF_037356315.1 of Lithobates pipiens. NCBI lineage: Eukaryota > Metazoa > Chordata > Amphibia > Anura > Ranidae > Lithobates > Lithobates pipiens. The sequence goes on along the minus strand of NW_027507764.1, from coordinate 101,433,564 downwards.
TATTCCGACCTGTCTCTGCCGCTGAACCTGTCCAGTTTTTCTAACTGTGTGTGCCTGTGACTATCTGTGCTCCAAACCCCTTAGGACTGATCCACTGTTCACTGCCTGCTGTGCTGACCCAGCTCCTCTACTGCCTGTTATACCGACCCAGCTCCTCTACTGCATGCTGTGCTGACCAAGCTCCTCTACTGCTGTGCTGACATCTCATTCCACCAGTCCTCACTCCTGTGGCATCAGGAACTTCGGAGCAACTCTCCTGACCACCTACCTGCCAGGCACTCATACCATTCTGTATTCTCAGGTCCCCTATCTGCTCAATCAGGGGCCACAAGTCAGATACTTAAGGCAAGCCTCCCTTTGCATTACCAGGCTCATCCAAAAGGTACATGTAAATGTGACAGGAGCTGTGGACTGTAGGAGAAAGAGGGGAGCTGTGGACCTGGAGGAGAAAAGGGGTTGCTGTGCATGTGCGTGTCCTCCTGTGTGCGTGTCCCCCTGTGTGACTGTCCCCCTGTGTGACTGTCCCCCTGTGAGAGTGTCCTCCTGTATGTGTGTCCCCCTGTGTGTGCGTTCTCCCTTCAGTGTTCCCCTGTGTGTGTGTGCGTGTTCTCCCTCCAGTGTTCCTGTGTGTGTGTGCGTTTTCCCTCCAGTGTCCCCCTGTGTGTGTATTTTCCCTCCAGTGTCCCCCTGTGTGTGTTTTTCCTCCAGTGTCCCCCTGTGTGTGTGTGCGTTCTCCCTCCAGTGTCCCCCTGTGTGTGCATTCTCCCTCCAGTGTTCCTGTGTGTGTGTGTGCGTTTTCCCTCCAGTGTCCCCCTGTGTGTGCATTTTCCCTCCAGTGTCCCCCTGTGTGCATTCTCCCTCCAGTGTCCCCCTGTGTGTGCATTCTCCCTCCAGTGTCCCCCTGTGTGTGCGCTCTCCCTCCATCCGGTGTCCCCCTGTGTGTGCGTTCTCCCTCCGGTGTCCCCCTGTGTGTGTGTGCATTCTCCCTCCAGTGTCCCCCTGTGTGTGCGTTCTCCCTCCAGTGTCCCCCTGTGTGTGCATTCTCCCTCCAGTGTCCCCCTGTGTGTGTGCATTCTCCCTCCAGTGTCCCCCTGTGTGTGTGTGCGTTCTCCCTCCAGTGTCCCCCTGTGTGTGTGTGCGTTCTCCCTCCAGTGTCCCCCTGTGTGTGTGTGTGTGTGCGTTCTCCCTCCAGTGTCCCCCTGTGTGTGTGTGTGTGCATTTTCCCTCCAGTGTCCCCCTGTGTGTGCATTCTCCCTCCAGTGTCCCCCTGTGTGTGTGTGTATGTGCATTCTCCCTCCAGTGTCCCCCTGTGTGTGCATTCTCCCTCCAGTGTCCCCCTGTGTGTGTGTGTGTGCATTCTCCCTCCAGTGTCCCCCTGTGTGTGTGTTCTCCCTCCAGTGTCCCCCTGTGTGTGTGTGTTCTCCCTCCAGTGTCCCCCTGTGTGTGTGTGTTCTCCCTCCCGTGTCCCCCTGTGTGTGCGTTCTCCTTCCAGTGTCCCCCTGTGTGTGCGTTTTCTCCCCCCAGTGTCCCCCTGTGTGTGCGTTTTCTCCCCCCAGTGTCCCCCTGTGTGTGCGTTCTCCCTCCAGGGTCCCCCTGTGTGTGTGTGTGCGTTCTCCCTCCAGTGTCCCCCTGTGTGTATGTGCATTCTCCCTCCAGTGTTCCTGTGTGTGTGCGTTCTCCCTCCAGTGTCCCCCTGTGTGTGCGTTCTCCCCCCAGTGTCCCCCTGTGTGTGCGTTCTCCCCCCAGTGTCCCTCGGTGTGTGCGTTCTCCCTCCAGTGTCCCCCTGTGTGTGCGTTCTCCCTCCAGTGTCCCCCTGTGTGTGCGTTCTCCCTCCAGTGTCCCCCTGTGTGTGCGTTCTCCCCCCAGTGTCCCCCTGTGTGTGCGTTCTCCCCCCAGTGTCCCCCTGTGTGTGCGTTCTCCCCTCAGTGTCCGCCTGTGTGTGCGTTCTCCCTCCAGTGTACCCCTGTGCAGGTGTAGCTTGAGTGTTGGGATCAATGGGCCCCATGATCTTCTATTGCCCGGGGGGCCCCATGAGTTGTCAGTCCGCCCCTGAGTTCTGATCACTGCAGACTAAGAACATCCCACAAGAGCTGCATGTTTGGAGATGATCTGACCCAGTCTTCTAGCCATTACAATTTGTCCTTTGTCAAAGTCACTCAAATCCTCACCAGTGTAGCACCCTCTACCTTAGGTAGGTAGGTGCTAGAGTAGTGTTTTTGTCTGTAATGTCAGTGCAGGTACATTTAAGCAGGCCTAGCTGTGAGCTAGGCATGTTTGTTTTTGATCTGGGGACAAGGGAGTGGTTTAGTGTAGCAGCAGGTGACTGACATGTGCTTCAGCTCTCTGGCGCCACCTTTGTTTCCAGTGAGAAGGTTCTGGAAGAGAGAAAGGGCAGAGGGTTGGAGTGACATGGGGTGTATTTGGGAGCCCTGACAAATTCTCAACTAGGATTGGCAGCGGGCAGGCCTCCTATATATACCCATGGTCAGCCTGCTGGGGGAGGAGTTGTCGGTTTGAAGAACTGAGATGATGAAGTGTTAAACTGTTGTAACCTTTGAGTCTATCATAGTCCATATGAGTACCTGAGTACCTGTCACAGTCCATCTGATTACCTGAGTACCTGTCACAGTTCATCTGAGTATCCGAGTATCTGAGTACCTGTCACAGTTCATATGAGTACCGAGTACCTGAATAACTGTCACAGTCCATCTAAGTTCCTGCCACAGCCCATCTGAGTACCTGTCACCACCAGAGTACCCAGGTACCAGTCACCAGCCCATCAGAGTACCCGAGTACCTATCTGTAGCCCATCAGCGTACCCAAGTACCTGTCACCAGGCCATCAGAGTAACTGAGTACCTGTCACCAGGCCATCAGAGTACCCGAGTACCTGTCACCAGGCCATCAGAGTACCCGAGTACCTGTCACCAGCCCATCAGAGTACCCGAGTACCTGTCACCAGGTCATCAGAGTAACTGAGTACCTGTCACCAGGCCATCAGAGTACCCGAGTACCTGTCACCAGCCCATCAGAGTACCCGAGTGCCTGTAACCAGCCCATCAGAGTAACCGAGTACCTGTCACCAGCCCATCAGAGTACCTATCACCAGCCCATCAGAGTAACTGTGTACCTGTCACCAGCCCATCAGAGTACCCGAGTACATATCTGCAGCTCATGAAGTTACCCGAGTACCTGTCTCCAGTCCATCAGAGTACCCAATGCCTATGCCTCATAGAATATACATTGGGGTGTTTGCTTTCCAAAATGGGGTCATTTTGTGGGTAATTTCATTGTTCTGATGCTCAAGGACCTTCAAAAGTGTGATAGGTAGGAATGAAATGAGATGTGTAATTTATGCTCCTAGAACGCCTGAAAGTACTACTTCAATGTTGGGCCTCTGTATGTGGCCAGGCTGTGTAAAAATCTCACACATGTGGTATCACCATACTCGGGAAGAGTGACAGAATGTATTTTGGGGTGTCATTTGTTGTATGCTTATGCTCTGTGAGAGATATAACCTGTTGTAACTATGACAATTTTGTAAAAAAAAAATAAAAAAATCTTAACTTTACAAAGAATTGTGAAAAAAAATTACAACTTAAAAAAACTCATCATGCTACTTGTCTGCTTTTTAAAAATGGATCATTTGGGAGGTATTTGTACTTTCCTGACTTGTTATGCCACATACACACAACCAGACTTTGAGAGCATAGGTCCAACTGAACGAATCCGTCTGACAATTCAATCGTGTGTGGGCTCCATCGGACCTTTGCTGTCCAAAAACCTGATGGCCTTTAGAAATAGAACATATTTCAATTTTTTCCGCCGGACCCAGTTCCTATGAAGAAATTCATAGGAACTTGCTCTGAAGCAAGTACGAGACGGAAGCGCTCGGTCTGGTAAAACTACAGTTCGTATTGGAGCTAGCACATTCCTCATGCTGCAAATTCTGTGATTGTTTAAATGCAGCGCATTATTGTCTTCTTTATAATGCTAGAAGAACAAAGTTGTTTTTCATATTCACACAGAGTTTTCACAAACAGATTTCTAGATTCTTTCTCCTGATCTAATGAATGATATTGTATTTTTTAAAAGCCCGATCTTCATAATAATGTTTTAAAAAAAAAATTGTAGTCATCTTTTATTATTTTGGATTTCATCGTGATCTTTTTTTATGATTATTTATAAATTATTTTCTAGTGATCTCCATATTTTTTTTTTTTTTTTGGTGTCAAGTTACCACAATAACATTTAAAAAAAAAAATGTTGGTGTCAAGTTACCACAATATCCTTTTAAAAAAAAAAAAATTTGATGTCAAGTTACCACAATAACATTATATATTTTCTTTTGTTTTGAACCTCAAGGAGGTTGGTGTCCCTTGTTAATTTGACATTGTCTTTTAGAAATTTATTTGAATAAAAAGACATAGGCAAGTATTTTCATAAAATATCTATTTATTCTGGTTAACAAAATAAAGATAAAGGCAACGCTGGAGAAACTTTTGGAATTTGTGCAGCTTTTTGGCCCCAGTGCACACATCAAGTCTGTGTAAAAGAAAATTGGGATCTTGAGGAGTCCATATAAAAGGGAGCCCATCTGGTCCAGGAATCCCAGAGATCAAGACCAGAAGCATAGTTACATAGTTACATAGTTAGTCAGGTTGAAAAAAGACACAAGTCCATCCAGTTCAACCTTAAAAATAAATAAAGAAAATAAAAAATAATCGTACAATCCAATTACCCAATTTTATGCCCACAATTGATTCAGAGGAAGGCGAAAAAAAAAAACCAGCAGAGCATGCTCCAATTTTCTACAGCAGGGGAAAAAAATTCCTTCCTGATCCCCCAAGAGGCAATCGGATTTTCCCTGGACCAACTTTACCTATGTTAGTACCCATTTATATTATGTACATTCACAAAAGTATCCAGGCCTTTCTTAAAGCAATCTACTGAGCTGGCCAGAACCACCTCTGGCGGGAGTCTATTCCCCATTTTCACAGCTCTAACTGTGAAGAAACCTTTCCGTACTTGAAGATGAAATCTCTTTTCCTCTAGACATAAAGAGTGCCCTCTTGTCCTCTGGGTTGACCGTACAGAGAACAACTCAACACCAAGTTCACTATATGGACCCCTAATATATTTGAACATGTTGATCATATCCCCCCTTATTCTCCTTTTCTCAAGAGTGAATAAATTCAGTTGCTCTAATCTTTCCTCATAGCTGAGTTCCTCTATGCCTCTTATCAGTTTGGTTGCCCTTCTCTGCACTTTCTCCAGTTCCCCGAAATCCTTTTTGAGAACTGGTGCCCAAAACTGAACTGCATATTCCAGATGAGGTCTTACTAATGATTTGAACAGGGGCAAAATTATATCTCTCTCTCTGGAGTACATACCTCTCTTAATACAAGAAAGGACTTTGCTCGCTTTGGAAACAGCAGCTTGGCATTGCATGCTATTATTGAGCTTATGATCTACCAAAATCCCTAGATCCTTCTCCACTATGGATCCCCCCAGTTGTACTCCCCCTAGCATGTATGATGCATGCATATTCTTAGCCCCCAAGTGCATAACTTTACATTTATCAACATTAAACCTCATCTGCCACATAGTCGCCCAATTAGACAGTGTATTGAGGTCGGCTTGTAAATTGGAGACATCCTGTAAGGACATTATTCCACTGCATATCTTGGTGTTATCTGCAAAGACAGAAATGTTACTTTTGATACCAGACCCAATATCATTTATAAAGATGTTAAAAAGTAAGGGTCATATATGTCCCCAGGGTGTGGTATTACACCAGCCTCAAAGGAATAATGAGTAAAATAAGTAAAATGCGGCGCTACCAAAAAATAAAATATAATATATAAATGTAAATATAAAATATGGAATATATCAAAACATAAATAGTGCGAAAAAGTGAATCCACCTCACTAAAGTGATAAATGTGCAATATAGGGCAATCAGTTGTTGCAGCTAATAAAATGATAGATGTGCATAAATGATCAAACAATCATGCATGAAATAATGACACAATCCAAAATGCAAAAAACAGGGTTGCTAAATAACATGTGCAAAAAATGCAATAATAAATAAATAGTGCTCCACAATTAAAGTCCATGCAATTGCTTCGTGAGCATATACCAAAGTCCATGCACAAAATTAAGAGTGACTTTCAAACACGTGACTGTTCAGCGACTAACTTCAGTGCAAAGCTTGTGCACCACCAGTTTCCCCCAGCCTCTCACCTCAAATGCTTAGTATACATGCACTGTATGCAAGCAGAAGCTAATCCATCCTCATCCGTCCAGCAAATAGTATGCCCCTGTACACATACCATTAGTCCTTTCTCAGGTTATCAAAGCAGAAAACAGCGAGTAACGTAGTACAATCCGAACTTCCGGTCTCGGCCGCGACCGGAAGTGATGAGTGTAACACCACAGCTCCTTCCCTGACGCGTTGCGTCACGACCCCGTGACTTTTTCAAAGGGTAAAAGACCTTTACCCTTTACATCTTTTACCCTTTGAAAAAGTCACGGGGTCGTGACGCAACGCGTCAAGGAAGGAGCTGTGGTGTTACACTCATCACTTCCGGTCGCGGCCGAGACCGGAAGTTCGGATTGTACTACGTTACTCGCTGTTTTCTGCTTTGATAACCTGAGAAAGGACTAATCGTATGTGTACAGGGGCATACTATTTGCTGGACGGATGAGGATGGATTAGCTTCTGCTTGCATACAGTGCTTGTATACTAAGCATTTGAGGTGAGAGGCTGGGGGAAACTGGTGGTGCACAAGCTTTGCACTGAAGTTAGTCGCTGAACAGTCACGTGTTTGAAAGTCACTCTTAATTTTGTGCATGGACTTTGGTATATGCTCACGAAGCAATTGCATGGACTTTAATTGTGGAGCACTATTTATTTATTATTGCATTTTTTGCACATGTTATTTAGCAACCCTGTTTTTTGCATTTTGGATTGTGTCATTATTTCATTGATGATTGTTTGATCATTTATGCACATCTATCATTTTATTAGCTGCAACAACTGATTGCCCTATATTGCACATTTATCACTTTAGTGAGGTGGATTCACTTTTTCGCACTATTTATGTTTTGATATATTCCATATTTTATATTTACATTTATATATTATATTTTATTTTTTGGTAGCGCCGCATTTTACTTATTTTACTCATTATTCCTTTGGTGCTGAGATCACAATTTTTTTGCTGGCTGCTTCCACACATTTATATACATTTTATATATATTTACTACACATATTTTTTGCTTAGTACTTTTTTCCTACACATCTTTTATTAGTGAGGTGAAGCGCATTAGTACTTTTCATTTATTACACCAGCCTGCATCTTCTGTCAGACCAGACTGAAGCCAGGTCATTATTATTATTATTATTATAATACAGGTTTTATATAGCGCCAACAGTTTACTCAGCGCTTTACAACATGAGGGCAGACATTACAGTTACATTACAATTTGGTACAAGAGGAATCAGAGGGCCCTGCTCGTTAGAGCTTACAATCTAAAAAGGAAGGGGCAATTGATACAAAAGGTAATAGCTGTGGGGGGATGAGCTGATGGAGGAAGTAAAACAGTGTTAGTTAGAAGCAGGATAGGCTTCTTTGAAGAGAAGGGTTTTCAGGGATCGTCTAAAGATGGATAGATTAGGGGACAGTCGGACAGATTGGGGTAGGGAGTTCCAAAGGAGGGGAGAAGCTCTGGAGAAATACTGGAGGCGAGCATGGGAGGAGGTGACAAGGGAACTAGAGAGCAGGAGGTCTTGGAATGACCGAAGAGGGCAGCTTGGTTGGTATTTTGGGACTAGGTTAGTGATGTAACTAGGGGCAGAGTTATGGATGGCTTTGTAAATTATTGTTAGTACTTTGAATTTTATTAGTTGGGTGAGTGGAAGCCAGTGCAGGGATTGGCAGAGAGGGGTGGAGGACACTGAATGGCTGGTAAGGTGGATGAGTCTGGCAGCGGCATTCATTATGGACTGGAGGGGGGATAGTCTATGTAAAAGTAATCCAACGAGGAGGGAGTTGCAGTAGTCGAGGCGAGAGATGACCAGGGAGTGAATTAGAAGCTTGGTGGTGTCATTAGTTAAAAAGGGGCGTATTCTGGAAATGTTGCGGAGGCTAAGGCGGCATGATTTGGACAGGGCTTGTATGTGGGCCTGAAAGGACAGTTCGGAGTCTAAGGTTACCCCTAGCACCCTGGCATGTGGGGATGGACTGATAGATGTGCCATTGATCTTGACAGAGAAGTCAGGCGAAGGGGCAAGTGGGGGAGGAAATATTAAGAGCTAGGTTTTAGATAGATTAAGTTTGAGGAAGTGGTGTGACATCCAGGCTGATATGCCTGTTAGTAGATCAGTGATGCCTGAGGAGATTGATGGGGTTAGCTGAGGGGCAGAGAGATAGATTTGGGTGTCATCAGCATATAAATGGTAGTGAAAGCCATGGGAGGCTATCAGCTGACCCAGGGAGGATGTGTAGATCGAGAATGGTAGAGGTCCAAGGACAGAACCTTGGGGGACCCCAATGGAAAGGGGAGTTGGAGAAGAGGAAGTGGAGTTTTAAGTGACACTGAAGGTGCGATGAGATAGGTAAGATTCAAACCAACGGAGAGTGCAGCCATGGAGACCAAGCAAATTGAGTTTTTTGAGGAGGAGGGGGTGGTCAACTGTATCAAAGGCAGCAGAAAGGTCCAAGAGTAAGAGTATGGAATAATGACCGTTGGTTTTGGCTGTTAGTAAGTCGAAATCCAGACTGAAGAGGATCGAGAAGGTTATTTTCAATGAGGTTGTTGTTGCAGCCTTCCCTGCAGCCTTCCTTGGAGGCTGTGGCTCTGGTCGTAGACTTGTGGCAGGAGGAGGAAGAGGAGGGGCTTGATCATATATTTGGCTGTTGGCAGTTAACTCGCCACTTAGCCCCTTGTGAAGGGCCGAATTTTTTTTTTATTTCACATTGGAGGCATTGGCCCTTCTCCAATTCCAGCAACCTGCCGGCTATATAGCACCCATAGGCCTCTTCAGTTTTGGGGGGGCGCCTTAGTACATTTGTAACTTCTCTAATGAGGCGCAATGATGCCTCCTCTGTGACCGTCCCCTTCCTGGGCCTTTTTGTATGAAGGTGGAGGGGAGGCACCTTTGATTGATTCCATCCAGATCCAATTCACCCTCTGGTAAGTATTCCACTATTAAATTTCCTACCAAAGCCTTATATTCTCATGTAACACTGGAAAAGCCAAATCGCGCCACCACCACCTTGTAGAATGGCCACTCACCAGACTTCACCGTATAGTACGGCTTCGGTTCATTCAATGGATAACCACTCCTTAATCCGCTCACCCGTTAGCAATTCCTCAATTATTTGTATATTCATATAAAGGTAAATGAAACCAACATAGTGTAAAACCGTTTCACCTTTAATTATAAAACTTAAAAAAACATATTGCACTCACATCTCAATGTGTCTTCTAGCTGACACTAAGCTTATCCAGCCATAAGTAAACAGCGTAGAATCGGGCAAGCCAATGATGTTCCGCAGGTGGTTCTTTCCTTCCTCCACTCAGCCAATCATGTCTTCAACTTTTGGATCTCTTCCCAAACAGACAATTGTACACAATTTTAAGCAATGTTTCATATTCCTAGTTCTGGACTCAAATATCTGTGTGTTAAGTATACCTTTTGTTTAATTCTCATTGGGGAGAAAAGACTCAGACCACAGGATCCCAGGGACCCCTGACCTCACCATCCTGAATGGGAGGTTAGCCCCACCCCCCCAAAGGATGTGCAGGAAGGACAGGTAGAGGAAGTGAGGTAGATTTACACCCCACCAGGTGAGTGTCTGACACCCCAGCTTCAGGTATGTATACCTGCATATTTTTAAATACGTGTTTTTTCATCTATTTTAGGTGATGTGCTGGTTGTGGAAAGGGACCCATTTTACAAGTGACAGCGCCCAAAGGCTGATTGGCCAGATCATGGGCTGTAATGGGCGCATAGATGACATGCGCAATAGCCTGTACATCATGCGCAATCGGCTGGACAATATGCAGCAGGAAATGAAGAACATGATCAATGTTTTGGGGAGAATCTAAAATCCCCTTTTCCCTAAATTCGATTATGTTCTTCATTTCCTTTTTAGATGAGCACATTCTATGCTTTTAACTTTGTTAACATTTTAAAAGCCAAATTTTGAAGATGCACACATGTGCTATCTGCAATCAGGGGATCTCAATGTATGCGTTTTGTGGGTGCAAACCCTTCCTCATAACACTAGTACGTGAAAGGAAGGGATTGCAACCACAAAACACGTCCATTGATCCCCCATAATGGGAGATAGCACATGTCGACATTACCCATTTGTAATCCCAATTTGTGTGCATCTTCAAAATTTGGCTTTTACAGTGGGGTGACATCACCCCACCTGAACCCCAATGTTGAACTTTGTAAGTTCCACAGTTGTGTATATGTTTGAAAAATGGCTGTTTTAAAAAATAAATAAAAATATATATATATTTTCCCAATTTTTTTTTTAGAAACGCACATGTGAATGTGCACAGATTAAAAAGTTTGAAAATCAACAATGTGTGGCTTCTTCTTTCAATGCTCAATACCAGTTTTGTAAGTTATTTGGTGTTTATAGTGACAATGGGGCTTATTTAATAAAGAAAAAATATACTTGGCACTACAACTGCACTAGGAGAACCTAGGAGTCAGCCAAAAAGAAAAGCAAGCAATATACATTTCTAGATTTTATCTGATCATTTTTTTTATTCATAAAAAAATTATACATTGTCTGGCATTGCAATGGCCCCCCTACCTGAAAAAATAATTTACATATTTATCCCACACTTCACGGGCGCTTTGGGGGGCCAAGCCAGTACGGCCAGTATCCAGGCCCATCTGAGGATTCTCTGGAATTCTGGCCTCAGGCCCAACTGATGAAAGATATTTTCTAGAATTTTTTCCTAAAAAATTGTGCAGGATGCAACATGCTAGGACGACATGATCAAGTTTGTATTCCAGCAGATGGATGGCTGTCAGAAACAGGTGGAACCGGCTGGCCGTTATCCCGAAGGCATTCTCCACAACTCTTCTCGATCTGGCCAGCTGGTAGTTAAAAACCCTCCTCTCTGGGGTGAGGGTCCTTTGGGGGACGGGTCTCATCAGGTGCTCTAAGAAAACAAGGAAAAATCGCGCTACAGACTATAAATACAAGGAAATTTGAAATCCTGTGAAATGCGGCAGTTCTGTTATATACCCAAAAATTATATATATAAAAAATTTAACCAGAAGAACCGCGCTCTCTGAATACACACACTTCCCACGTGATACCAGTATTCCAACTAAGTAACCGTGTTTAAAAATATAAAATAAATAAAAAATAAGTATAGTGCACAAGTGATTAAACAATCATAATGAATGTGACTACTAAACTTAAATATTGATATTCTAAAGATTAGAGAAAAAAACAAGCAAAAATGCACATATGAAAAAATAATCAAAAGTGTCCTTGTTAACAGTTAAGTGTGTCCTTGTATAATGGTCCTCAAAAAAGATCCAACTTATGGAATCAATTATTATCAGATACCAAACACCACGTGTTGATTATAGTGTCCAAAAATTCAGATTTCTTGCTTCATATTCCCAAACCGTGAAACATGACGCAGTGTACCACCACCAAAGGTCAAGATTGGCTCCTTACCAGATGTCAAAAATTAATCGCACATCAAAAGATCAGATCACGCTATACATATTCCTCAATCCTCCAGAGCTCCGCCCTCTTTCGGGGTCATGGTTCAAACGGGCTTCCAGTTTGTGCAGATTACCGATTTCACCATAAAAAGGAGAAAAGGCGCTCCAATAGTGTAAAATTGCTTATTTAATAAAAGATTAAAACAAAAAAAACACACTTACAATCAAGCAGTGAGATATGGCATGAACAAGTGGGAAGCGTCGGCCGTACGCTGGTCTACCCAGGTCTCTCCTTCTCCAACTGGTACAGTTCACAAGGCAATAAACAGCATGTCACACCGCCCGACGCGTTTCGTGATACTTCACGTCGTCTCGGGGCACGGGTGACACGTCATATTGCCTCTCTTTTATAGTAAAAAATTACCCAAACCTCCTCCATGAAAAGCCCGGACCCCGCTCATAATTCAGTGACGGAAGTGATGCTGTTGTGCGTCCTCCTGCACAGCCAATCCCCATGTCGCCAGAGTCTAATGGCCAATAGTGTCTGGTTAACCGCAGTTCATGTGCGAGAACCAAGCCTGTACAGCAGGGACATGACACGATCTAAGTACCGTCCCATCGCCCATCCCAGCGGCGCCTCCCCCATCCAAACACCCCTCTCAACCCACACAACAGAAGCTGCGGCCAGAGAGGGAAAGACGGCGAGAAGTCGCCTCAAATATATTACTGCATGTTAATGAGCAGAATGTGGTATCAACGGAGGAGGAAGCTTAGACCCACATCCTATCTATAGTTCATAACAATTACATCAAAGACACTGCCATTAAAACATATAACACAGAATTCATAATATCAAATTAATCCTAACACAGAATTCTTAATATCAAATTAATCCTGTCAGCACTCTTACTTGTAAAAAAGTTTTTATACAAGTAGATACTACATAAAAAAAATTATTTTTTTAAAAAAAAATTTTAAATCTCATCAGGTGCTCGCCCAGACCGAAGGCTTCATCCGCAATGAAGACAAACGGGAGTCCTTCCACGTTCTCTGCATCAGGTGGCAATTACCACTCTGGAGACGCTGGTAGAGCTCCGTCTGGGCGAAGACTCCTCCATCCGGCCATTCTTGCCATGTCCACATACAGAAATTCATATTGTGCTGACACCACCACCATTAACACGATACTATGAAAGCCCTTATAGTGAAAATATTATGACTCCGAATGGGGTGGTGGCACGATGTGGACGTGCTTCCCAACTACAGCCCCTCCACAGTTGGGAAAGTCCCAACGGGTGGCAACATGGGAGGCCGCAGTCTGCCATTCCTGTGGCGTTGAAGGAAACTGGGGAGTCAAACAAGAAAAAAATTATTTTGCACATAACATTGCAAGCACATTACACAAAAAACATTCTTGCCCAACATCATTATAACATTTATTTTAAGTATTATTTAAAGACTAAAATATAAGGCCCACTTATCAAATTCCTCACCCCCTCTGATGGCCGATTGATAAAATGTAAGGGGAGGGGCTTATAAATTCATTTAAAGCGGAGGTCCACCCTAAAGTGGAGCTTCCGCTCATTGGAACCCTCCCCCCCTCCGGCGCCACAATTGGAACCTTTCAGGGGTGAGGGGGGTGCAGGTACCTGTACAGTACAGGTATCTGCACCCACTTCCTGCATAGATATCTGCAGAATATACACACCTTTCCGCAGATATCTACGCCCCTTTCCGAAGGTCCCCCGCTGTCTGCTGGGAAACACATGGATCCCAGAGACAGCGGGGACCATCCTTATTGCGCAGCGCGACTCGCGCATGCGCAGTAGGGAAGCGGGAAATTAAGCCGCAAGGCTCCACTTCCTGATTCCCATAGCCAAGATGGAGGCGGCAGCACCCGAGAGACGATCGAGAAATCGGCTTCGGGTGCCGACATCGCGGGCGCGCTGGGCGGGTAAGTGTCATTATTTTAAAAGTCAGCAGCTGCAGTATTTGTAGCTGCTGGCTTTTAAAAAAAAAAGGCGGACTCCCGCTTTAAGGATGGGGGGCTTATAAATGAATTTAAGGGCACACAGACCATTTGGACAAATTTTAAGGGGGGGGGGGTTATAAAGTAATGTAAGGACACACAGACCATTTGGACACATTATAAGGAGGTGGGCTTATAAATTTAAGGACACAACGACCATTTGGACACATTTTAAGGGGGTGTTTAGGCTAAAGCACTGCAATGAAGCTGACAAAATACATTGTTAAGTGACTAGACTAGGGGGATATGGGCCCAGCATAGCATGCTGGGGAGGTTAGTAAAGGCAAATATGCATGAAGAACAAAAAAGGAGCATTAAAAGATTACAGCATGCATGAGGACAAAGGGAACATTCACAGCATATTGCAATCATGGTAATTAGGGATTGAGGAAAGAAATACACTACATTATTAAACATTAAATACAATAAAATGTGATGTTAAAGGATAAATCTTACCTTAATATAGTCCTTCTGCAGGACCTGAATGATGGCAGAACAGGTCTCTGGGATAACGATCCCCAGAGCCTGGGGGGAGATGCCTGTCGAGAACTTGAGGTCCTGAAGGCTTCTCCCAGTCGCCAAGTACCGCAATGTGGTGACTAGCCTCTGCTCCAGAGTGATGTCTTGCAGGTATCCTGCCTGCTGATATAAGGGGTCAGCAAAGCCAACAGACGGTGAAAAACGAGGCCTGTCACCTGAGAAAGTTCCTGAAATCGTCAGGATTATTCTCCCGGATCTCACAAAGCAAAGGCATGTGAGAGAATTGGTCATGCTGGAGAAACCAATTCTTCATTCATGAACTCCTCCCCATCCTGTTCATGGACTGTTTTTTGGGTTGAAGAATGAACTACAACACTAAGCCCAAGCAAAGCATGGCTTCAAAATGGTTGGCTGGTCAGAACGAACTTAAAAGAACGACCTGAAGAACAGCAAGGCCTGTGAAGAGCGAGCTGAAAATCATCAACGAGCGGACAAGAACACACTGAATAAACCAAAGCAAACTGACTACACGCACTGAAAAGCAGATACAAACCTCTCAAGCACAAACTGAAAAACACGAGTCTGAAAAGCTATAATCGTCTCTCACCAAACTTCTACTAACACGAGGTAAACACGAAATTAGCAGAAGGAGCCTAAAGGGTGGTGCATGAGCTATTAAACTTCTGTTTCATAGTCTCGTCTGACCTGGTGTATGTCACCGCGTACTATATGGTCGGACTTTGGTGTGATCGTGTGTAGGCAAGTGCGTTTCGGCGGAACTCTGATGGAACTCCGTTGAAAAGTCCCTCGGAGTTCAGTCTGACGAGTAGTCCGCTCGTGTGTATGTGGCATTAGTGTCTCAAGAAATGAGATAGGCCTTCAGTACATCAGGTGTGATCAGATGTGATCAGATGTGATAAATTTTCAGTGATTGGCACCATAGTTTTTTGTAGACTATATAACTTTCACAAAAACCAAATAATATACACATATATACATATATACAGTATAATTTGGGTTATTTTTTACCAACAATATATAGCAGTATAAATTTTGGCCAAAATTCATGAAGAAAAATGACTAATTTGCAAAATTTTATGACAGAAACAAAGAAAAGGGCATTTTTTTTCACAAAATGTACGATCTTTTTTTATTTATAGCACAAAAAATAAAAAAGGGTTGCATGACTGAGTAATTGTCATTCAAAGTGTGAGAGCGCTGAAAGCTGAAAATTGGCTCCGGCAGGAAGGGGGTGTAAGTGCACTGTATTGAGGTGGCTAAACATACATTTATCGATTTTCTTAATAAATAATTCTCTGTATACATTTGTGTGTTTTATATCTGCCTGGAGTTCAGTATATCTCATATTTACTGCAAGCTCCATATCGTTTTAGTTTACATATGGGCTCCAGTTGTATGTGTTTCCTGGTCCAAAGCAGTTTCTTTGTCTGTTAAGGCCAGTGGCTTTTTTATTTCTTTTAATTAAACGTTAGCACAAAGCAGCATCCAATAATATAATTTTCAGCTTTTCTGCATTATGTTATTGTGCATTTTATGTTCTCCCCTTTCCTCGGAATGATTACAGCCCTTCAGTGAAAGAAGCCGAACCTATTGATCTTTTATTTCTTTACAAACTCGGTTCTTTCCTGCAATTTTATTTTGGCATTTGAATTAAGTGTCTGCAATTATTTTCTAAACCCCAAAGCCTTTATGATCTTTGCTTGAGCTGTACGTATTGGTTTACAGATTAACTTTAGCATTTGCACATGGACATAACAAAAGAGGTTCCAAGAAGCCCTCGTGGCCTCTGTTGATATTCCATTACTTATGATCAATACATTTTGCTGTTTATTATTTTAAAAAGAAATGTCAGGAATATAATTTCTCTACTTTTGGAGTAATGTAGTTTAGTTTTTTTGAAAAAATAACCCAGAGGATGTAAGTTTTATTCTCATTGACATAAGGGTGGTGTACTTGAATAACCCTGAATCTGAACTGCATGCAAACAGCAAAACATACAGCCAGAATTAATATAGGTGAACTGCTTTGTCTGTCAACAGATTTTTAATTCTGTTTAGCCAGTCTTGTAATGCAGAATACCCTGTCAGATGATGTAGGCAGACAGTGGGCAATTGGAGCTTGTAGGGGTAGATAGGTTGTTAGTCACATCCCCCATGTTTCCTCATTAATTAATTGGGCACCAATTACTGGGTCATATGGAAGGCTTAGCCTACGCGGGTTATTCTGGGCTATGTTAGCCACTTTGTTACAGGCTGGGAACACTTTACTGCACACATGGGGTACCTTTGATTTATGTCATCTTCATCAACGCCCTGGAACACGGCTGTCGTGGGAGAATACTCAAAGTGTTATTAAACCCAGTAATATGAAAACAGTCATTCGGCCAATCCCCCTCCCCCTTCCATAGTGCCCAGAGCTTCTAAATCTTCTTTTTACATTAAAATACTGCCAATATATACCTTTTTTGGCTAATCAAAAAAGGGAGACCACGGTCACATGATAAACTGCAGGGTCTGCCTGGGTGATGAGTGATCAGGTAGGAGGAGATTTCCACTACAGCCTGTGTCCTCATGCTGTTATGGGAGGTGGATTTTAGTTACTGGGCATGGAGGAGGAGGGAGGAACTGGGCTGTCATTTAGGATCTGTATATACACACCCACATGTGTAATGCCAATATCATGTGACCTGAAAAGCTCAGCTCAACAAGGAAATGTTCTCTCCAGCAACAGAGACCAAACTGAGCATGTACAGCAGGACTGTGTCTTATCTGGCCTTGCCAAGAGAGACCCCGCAGATGGGGAAGGATCTGTCAACACAGGGTCAAGGAGCCTTTTTACACAATACAGAGGATTAACCCCTTAAGTCCCACAGTGAATATGACAAGCATGTTATTCTGCATATACAGACAAATTTTACTGTTGTGGGTTTAGTAACACTTTAAGGAGGGCCTTCACTCTTTAAGATGAATGTTCACCATGTACACTGACACCGTAACTGTTCTCCAGTTAACTCTGAGGTCCCTGTGCTGTGACAATGTACACCTTCTCTGTAATCTGCATTTATGAGGGGAACTCTGAGCCAGTGTCCACATCCACCTGCCCAATGTTTTCTGCTACTATTTCTAAGTAGCGGAGTGGGCCCCTCTGTGCACTTAATATTCCTCTTGAACCTTTGTATCTCTGTAAAGGATGGGAACCTTGGTGGTGCAATCCACTTCCATTGCCAAGGGAAACAGACCACTAGCGGTAAGAGTCCTGACATCATCCCCCTCACTGCTAGAGGCTGTTTCACCTAGAACCTGTACACGCTATCCACAGGCTGCTTTTTAAACTTCCGTTACTCTAGGTAACCATTTATGTCTTCCTCACACTACACCATGCCACACCAATGTCTTCATACCCCAATGTGTTAAGACCCACTCACCATCTTTGTGCCAATTACTTGTGATACACCTCTTTACTAACTTCAGACCATGCAAGGACAAAGTTTCAAATGCTTTACTTAAAAAAGTGCACATAGAAATCTTACAGTCCAAAAGATAAAGGCATTATGCTTGCCTAGTTCCCTAACTATCTACAGGCTTGAGTGATGCTCCTGCATACCTGCTAATGTATAGTACAGATACATTTTTACAGGCATCTCCACGTAGGTACAAGTCCTTCTGAGACAACAGACCAGTGCTGGTGTCTTCAGGGCAAACCACAGATTCAGATGATTTCACATACTGACACTGATAGATGGCCTCCTTCTACTCCTCACGGGTGTCATTCTCTGTCTCTCTCCCTTACAGGTACTCAGTCTCTCTCTTCTGCAAGGGGAAAACCTTTTCCCTGGGGTTCTTGTTAGGGGGTAGCCCCGAGCTCTCTTCAACTTCCTGTCTGGGAGGTTCTCCACATGCCGGACCACTTTCCCATATTTATACACCACGGGATTAGTGGGCCCAGAGAAGAACCCACCAAAAGACCAAAAAAAACAGGAAAGGCTTTAACTCCTACCCTCCCATCCGAGACAGCACCTAACTAACTATTTCATCCTGCCCACAACTACACAGCAGTTAGGTAATGCAGTCTGATGTGATATGGGAAGGAGATACATTTAAAGTACTGTAGATCTAAATTCATATTGAATTGGTTCTAACGCCATTTTTTACCCTAATGCATTCCCTCTATTAAGGTAAAAGATCATCCTAATATTTGTATTGCCCCCCCCCATTAACTAACCCGATACAGTGCTGTGCCACCCTTCTCTAGCGGCTCACCTCTCTTCCTGCATTCACATTGAAATTCTGTGAGCAGAAAGCAGGGTGTGGAGCCCAGCCACACTGTATGCATCTATGGACTAACACAGCCCAGCTCGGAAGTGAGTCCACAAATGCGCCCCCATAGGAAGTGACTTGCAATGGTGGTAGACAAAGAACAGGAGGAGCCAAAAGTGCTGGCAGGGGACCCCCTGAAGTTCAAGCACACTCTGTGCAATACTACTGCACAGATCAGGTAAGTATAACATGTTTGTTATTTTAATAAAAATACTGTAAATGTTTACTTTACAAATACTTTAAAGTATAACTAAAGGCAAAACTTTTTTGAAAATAGAATAGAATTGAGGGGAAAGAATTAGAATTCTTGTCAGGTTTTTATTGCAGTTGTCCTTTTTTACCATTTTTACTGAAAAAAAGAAAGAACACTGCTTAACTAGAACAATTTATAAGCAAGTATTCCAGGGAGATACAAATCGTTTTTCCCTTTGTCCCTACCATATTTCCCTACCATCTGGGCAAAACACCTGATCCTGTTCAGTATCTTTTTTCATTTTTTTTCAGATATCCTATGCGTTTTCTCCTGGTTAATGGCAACTGGCCATGAAACGCGTCGAGCCTATTCAATGTCATAATGCTCCCAACACATAACTTGATATGAATTCTTCTTTTTTGTATGCCATAGTTTTGTATATAGATTTAAATACTCATGTTCAATCATTTATTACATGTTATGAGGTATGCTTTGTTTTTATGCCAGTTTTGTGCCTCACTCAAAGTCCCAAAAAAACCCTTTCTTTTTATTGCCGATTTAGGGATGGAGGTGCATGTAATCATGCATGTCATTTAAAGTACCATTACCCTCTTGCATAAATATAGATATATGCAAGAGGGTAATGTAGATATGTATAAATATAGATCTACTGTACAGACAGTCCCTGGGTTACATGCATCCGACCTACATATGTACAAACGGAGGGAGACAACAGGAAGTAAGAAGAAAGCTACCCTTAGGAAGGGAAATTCACTCCTGTAATGCCACATACACGTTGTCGGAATTTCGGGCAGCAAAAGACCGATGAGAGCTTTTTGTCGGAAAAAGCGATCATGTGTATGCTCCATCGGAATTTTGCTTGCCGAATTTCTGCCAGCAAAAGATTGAGAGCAGGTTCTCAATTTTTCCGGCGGAAATTCCGATCGTGTGTATGCAATTCTGACGTGCAAAAACTCACGCATGTTCAGATTCAACTATGAGAAGGAAGCTACTGGCTATTGAACTTCCTTTTTCTAGTCCGTCGTACGTGTTGTACGTCATTCTGTTCTTGGCGGTCAGAATTTGGTGTGACCGTGTGTATGCAAGACAGCTTGAGCGAAATCCCGTCGGAATTCCATTGGGAAAACCATCAGAGCTTTTTCCGACTAAAATTCTGATCCTGTGTACGGGGCATAAGAGTTATTGTGGGAAAAATGTGACTCCACTGAAGCTTTATTACCAATTCTTGTTTACACTCCAACCCAACAATTTTTAAATCCAATTGTGAGATGAAATCTTCTAAACAGGGACAGAGACACCAAAACAAACTTTGCAAGGGTGTTAACCCTTCCCTATGCTATGCAAAAAACTTAAAAATATATTTTTTTGGCTGGAGTTACACTTAAATAATGTACCTGTTCTAACTTACATACAAATTCAACTTAAGAACAAACCTACAAACCCTATCTTCCTTATAACCCGGGGACTGCCTGTATAGTTTTTTTTAGCAAATATCCAACAGGATTTTATGTTGTTTTAAATCTAGTGCAGCTGTGCATGGTAGCAAAAATAATAGTTATGGTAATAATAAGTATACTGTTTCTTTACTTCACCCACATCTACCAATAGGTGAATCAATGTGCAAAATAATAATCAGTGTCCTATAAAATGTCCAAATATAGAATTCTAAAAACGTACTGTGCCTTTAATACATCTACGTGCTCCAATAGGTAAATCAGTATGTGTTCCACGCCACCTTGCTCACAAAATATAAACACTCTGCACTTACCAGACATTTGACCTGTTGTCTAAACATGAAAGTCATATTATGCTTTGGATTTAATCACCACTGGACCAAGGATGAAAGGAAGCCAGAATTACCATTGAGCCAAGGAAGAATGACCCAATCTGGATATCATCAAAACACTGCAGGCAGTCCTATTACTCACTTTTTGGTGCTTCTAAATTCTGTAGGCACTCATGGCAGCAAAATTAAATCGGGTAAAGAAAAAACATCCTATTTTATTGCTTTAAAAGATAGGCAAAATTGCACTTACATCTCAGTATAAGAATCATTTTCACAATACAGTAACCTTGAAGCACCACTGGCTCCTCAGTGTGCATTCCACCAAACAGGAAGTGACATGGCGGAAGTCCTCACTACGCATTTCATCATATTGTGCAACGTCCTCAGGAGCTGGATCATAAAAGGAATAAGAGAAACATAAAGGTGAATAATTGGACCAGATTGGAGGACACAGCGTATTAAGGACATGCTACACTTTTTTTATTTCTTGGACATTAATTATTATTTTGCACATTGATTCACTTACTGGTACATGTTGGCTAATTAAGGACAAAGTATACTTATTTATTTATTACAGGTACTTTTATAGGGCTATCAATGTACGCAGATCTTTACATACATAAATGGCACATTCACATCACTCCCTGTGCTCAAAGGAACTTACAGTCTAACTTACATTCATACAAACATATACTAGGGCCAATTTAAGAAACTGAATTACCCAGAGGAAACCCAGGCAGGCACAGGGAGAACTTGCACAAGCTAGGCAGCTGATAGTACTGCTGCTAGGTGGAAGTGCTAACCACTTAACCACTGGGTTGCCCTAGTATTATTATCTTTTTGTTTTTTACCTGGATAATTTATTGAATATTATTATTTTGCACATTGAAGTCTTTTCAGTTTAAAGTGTTACTAAACCCACAACAGTAAAATCTGTCAGTATATGCAGAATAGCTTGCTTGTTATACTCACTCACTTGTTATACTCACTGTGGAAATTGGGGGGTTAATCTTCTGTATTGTTTAAAATGGCTCTTTAATCCTCTAGGGACAGATACTCCTCCTCCTGCAGATTCTCTCTTGGCAAGGCCAGATAAGACATAGTCAGAGTAGTCCTGCGGCACATGCTCAGTTTGGTCTCTATTGCTGGAGAGAACATTTCCTTGTTTAACTGAGCTTTTCAGGTCACATGGTATTGACATCACACATTTTGGTGTGTATATGGATCCTAAATAACAGCCTCGTCCCTCCCTTCTCCTCCATGCCCAGTAACTAAAAAGAGCACAGTGGGTGTGAGATGTTACATCTTGATTGATGGATGATCCGCCTCCCATAACAGCATGAGTACACAGACTAGACTATAGTGGAAATTTCTTCCTACCTGAACACTCAGCACTCTGGCAAACCTTGCAGTTTATCACGTGACCACGGTATACAGATCAGCCAAAAGGGATATAGTGGCAGTATTTTAATGTAAAAAGATTTATAAGGTGTGGGCACTGCAGGGGGGGGGGGGGTTAGGGGGTGAACTATTTTCATATTACTGGGTTTAGTAACATGTTAAGCTCTGTTTATATATTTTACATAATTTGCATCTCTTTGAATTTGGTTATATGATTACTCAGTCACAAAGGTGACAAAAGTTTGTGCTGGAAGCAGGTAGCTTTAGAACACGTTACTATCTATGGGTTCAGCTCTGATTGATGCCAAAATGGTGAAGTATGTCCACTCAGGGACATCAGCCCAGCATATCTTTTTAGAATGGTCCAAGGGGAAAATGTCCCCCAGCCCAGCAATTCCGAGTATACCAGAGACATTAAGAAATTTCCATAAAGCCACTGGGTAATTTAGCGATCAAAGGTGTATTTTAACTCCCTTAGCCACCGCCATTAGGGCTCCAGCAAGTGCTCCCAAATGTTGCTGTGACTGGGACCTCCCTATCACTGTACAATGTATTTAGACGAGTAGCTCTTTGACCTCTGCTCCATTTAGTTGCACAGCTAGTGCCCATGTAAGTCATGAGATCACCAGCATACTTGTTGTATAGCTATATAGTAGACATTATTGTAGGCTCTACCTAGTGACCAACTTGGGAAGCTTCTTTAAAACAAGGTAGGTAGTAAAAATGAGAAAAACAATAGAACTAAAGTTCATAGTCATACATAAAGCCCCCTCTTTGATGTAAAAAACAAATGGTATCCGCTATTATAGGTAATACTACCACTTTTAGTCCAAGTTCCTTACGATTTTAGTTTTGAATAGAGTAAGGACTGGTTAAGACCCGTTTTGTTTTTGTTTGCATTCTGTGCCCCTCTGGGAAGATCGTACTTCATGGCCTGATCCGTAATGGCAGTGGGAGTGAGAAGAGATCTATGCAAAGTGAGGGATATCAATTATTAGGAAGTTGTCATCATAACCAGTGTCCCCACTGGAAGATTTTTCCTCTATACCTGGTCCAATGACAACTCAAAGGTGTGGATTTTTTTCTCACTGTCAATGCTAGTGAAAACAACCACCAGGAGAAATAGCCAAGGTGATTTTCCTCAGTGGGAATATGAACAAGATTAAAAGCTGGCAAGTGTTCCAATCTCCACTATATCCAGATAATAGCATTGGTGTTAGATAGACTTTACTACAGGGTGTATCTATGACACTGGATTCCCAGAATGATATAGGGTTAATTTACTAAAACTGGACAGTGCAAAATCTGGTACAGCTCTGTATGGTAGTCAATCAGCTTCTAACTTCAGCTTGTTCAATTAAAGTGTTTGTTAAGTCAAAATTCATGGTCACTGCCAGCCCCTCTATTAGAACCTGTCATACCACACTATGTAAGTCATTTATAAAAATGAGAATTGTAAATACCTATTTAGAGCTATCTATAGGCCGGTCATATGACTCACGGCCACATTACAGCTCCGATACATGGCTTCTGCGGGAGAGGCCGAGATCTCCCTCTGACGTCAGCCGAGGAGATCACGTGGCCTCCCGCAGAAGCCCTGTCTCAGAGCTGTAAAGCGGTCGTGAGTCATATGACCAGCCTGAAGATAGCTCTAAATAGGTATTTACAATGCTCGTTTTTAGAAATGACTTGCACAGTGTGGTATGCCAGGCTCTAATATAGGGGCTGGCAGTCAGCGTTGTAGGTTTTTTATTTTTAATAATAGCGGTGAGGGGTTGGGGTGGAGACAGAGACACAGAAAGGGACATGACAGGCAAGGAAGAAGGGGTCAGGGGGAGAGAGGAGAGCAGAGAGGACAGTTGCTTATGACAGAGGGACGCACTCTGACCATGGTGTTCAGGGCTCAGCAGCCCTGATTTTCGTGGTGAGTACAGAGAGGGGATACAGGAAGTAGCAGATTTAGGTAGGCTTCTTTACAGTGTTTAATCTGCTTTAACGGACCAGGATCAGATTTTTTTTTTGCGTTAACACTTTGTTCTTTGACAAAAAAAACAACTGGAAGCTGAATTTAATTCTGTGCAGAGCTGCACCAGATTTTGCACTCTCCGATTTTAGTAAATCAACCTCGGTTGATTTTCTGAAGTGACAGTACCTCAGACACATTGGTTCTGACTGGCACTTCATTCAGACGGAGACATATGGAGGAATGGTGGAGACAGAAGGAAGAGTCACTGCTGTGACTTATACATGTGTGTTTAACCTCTTCCAGACTGCCTCACTCAGATATACTGTGGCAGAAGGGCACGTATAGGCAGATTAACGTATCAGTATGTTGCCATGTAAGAGGCAGCCTGCGTGCGTGCGTGGCGGAAGCTCTGTGAGACTCTGGTCCTGAAAACTCGATATCTGCAGGGATACTAATGTAAACAAGCATCTCCCAATTCTGCCTAAAACACACTCACTGATCACAGCTCCCTGTAATCAGGCGCAGCTATCAGTGATGTGTAGGGATGAGCCGAACACCCCCCGGTTCGGTTCGCACCAGAACTTTCAAACGGACCCCACGTTCGTTACGAACATTAGAACCCCATTGAAGTCTATGGGACTCGAACGTTCGAAATGGAAAGTGCTAATTTTAACGGCTAATATGCAAGATACTGTCCTAAAAAGGGTTTGGGGACCTGACTCCTGCCTCAGGGGACATGGGTCAATGCAAAAAAAAGTTTTAAAAACGGCCGTTTTGGCGGGAGCACTGATTTTAATGACGATTAAAGTGAAAAAAAAAGTGAAATATTCCTTTAAATATGGTGCCTGGGGGGTGTCTGTAGTATGCCTGTGAAGTGCCACGTGTTTCCCGTGTTTAGAACAGTCCCTGCACAAAATGACATTAAACGGAAATAACACCATTTAAAACTGCTTGCGGTTTTAATGTTATATCTGGTTCCTGCAATATGGTTGAAAATCATTGAGAAAAATGGCATGGGTAGCCCTCCCTGCCCATTACCAGCCTATTTGGGTCTTGTACGCATATTAAGGGGAACCCTGTACCCATATTAAAAAAAGGAAATGCGTGTGGCCCCCAGGCCCTATATACTCAGAACAGCAGTATACAGGCGGTGCAAACAAGACAGGGACTGTGTAGGTTTGTTGTGTTAAGTTGAATCTGTTTGTAATTTTCAACTGGTACATTTTTAAAGTGTAGCTCCAGTCAAAAAAACTATTTTTAAGCTTTTTGGAAAACATAGGGAAGGGTTATCACCCCTGTATAATTTGTTTTGTCGTCCATCTTTTTTCATCTCACTTGCTGCTGTCTGATGTTTGTAAGTTGGATGTTTGAAAGTAGGGGCCTGCCCTATATGCTCTGCAGAAATGGCGGAACAAGGTGTTGGTTTTGCCACAACATTGTAAGCCCTCAAAGTGACTCTTGGTGGGCGCTGGAGCGCCCTGCTGTGAACGATTATATCAAGAATTGTAATTACATGCCATTGTTGAACAGTGGTAGAAAAATTGACCTTTGGTGGTTGTGGTGCTGGTGCCACAACACTATAAGTCCTCACCGTTACTCTGGGTGGGCACAGGAAGGGGCCCTCCTGTGAAATATTATATCAAGAATTGTAATTACATGTCCCTGTTAAACAGGGGCAGAAAAATTTGGCCTTAGGCACTGCTGCTGGTGCCACCACACTGCAACCTCTTCCATATACTCTAGTTTTTTTGCTGGAATTAGCCCTGCTGCAAAGCATTGCATCAAAAATTGTACTTAAACGCCCCTGTTAAATAGGGGCAGAAAAATTGGGCCTTAGGCTGAGGTGAATATCGCGGTGTATACTGCGGTCAGGGCACGCAGACAATAACCAGAAAACAGCAGAGATAAAGGGGTATATACAGATGTATACTGTGCTGTGCTGGAGGCACACACAACTTCCAATAACTCCTGCAGATGGCAATTGGGCTCAAATAGAGAACAGCTATGTAGGTGGATTATAGCGGTATGTACTGGGTACAGAGCACGCAGACAGCACGCACTATCTCCTAACACTACTGACTGCAAGCTCTATTATTAAAGATAGATCACTAGCTATATAGGTGAGGTAAATATAGTGGTGTATACTGCGGTCAGGGCACAGACAATAACCACTACACAAGAGCAAGATAGGAAATCAGCCAAAAACGATCGGTGTGTAACTGTGTTGAAGGTACACAGAACACCCACTGCTTCAGATGCCAACACACTACACGAGGCCGCCTCAAAGGCGGCCT
Organism: Lithobates pipiens; assembly: GCF_037356315.1. Lineage (NCBI taxonomy): Eukaryota > Metazoa > Chordata > Amphibia > Anura > Ranidae > Lithobates > Lithobates pipiens. Next base: position 101,407,340 of record NW_027507764.1, on the reverse strand, counting down.
TATATAGTGTGGGGCGTGCACTACACAGCCTGAGCTATGATTGGCCACAGGCATCCTGCCTGTGGCCAATCATGGCTCTCCTCGCTGCTGGCGCTGCGATTGGCCAAGCATGCGGGGTCACAGTGCATGCTTGGCCAATCATGAGCCAGCAATGCACTGCGCCATCGCAGTGCATTGTGGGCCGTGCGCGCCACACGAATTTTGACGCGAACGGACCAAGAGTTCGGATTTCGCCAAACGGACGAACAGCCAATGTTCGAGTCGAACGTACGTTCGACTCGAACACGAAGCTCATCCCTAGTGATGTGTCACACACAGCCTCTCTCCTCCACAGTTAGAATCACTCCTTAGGACACACTTAACCCCTACAGTGCCACCTAGTGGTTAACCCCTTCACTTCCAGTGACATTTTTACAATAATCAATGCAATTTTTTAGCATTGATCGTGTATTAATGCCAATGGTCCCAAAATGTGTCAAAATTGTCCGATATGTCCACCATAATTTCCCCTATTTTGTAGACGCTATAACTTTTGTGCAAACCAATCAATAAACGCTTATTGCGATTTTTGTTACCAAAAATATGTAGAAGAATATGTATTGGCCTAAACTGAGGAAAAAAAAATGTATATATTTTTTGGGGATATTTAGTATAGCAAAATGTAAAAAATAATGTGTTTTTTTTCAAAATTGTCGCTATTTTTTTGTTTATAGTGCAAAAAAAAAAAATCGTAGAGGTGATCAAATACCACCAAAAGAAAGCTATATTTGTGGGAAAAAAAGCACGTCAATTTTGTTTGGGAGCCACGTCGCACAACCGCGCAAGTGTCAGTTAAATCGAAATAGTTGAATCTCAAAAAGTGCTCTGGTCTTTGGCCAGCAAAATGGTCCGGGGCTTAAGTGGTTAAACTTCAGCTTGAGTTGTTAAGCTTTGTAAACAGCGAGCCTTTTCCACCAGCAGGTAAAGAAAAAACTTAAAAAAAATATGAAAAGGATCTAAGTTCTCCACCTGTTAAAATGTCAATACAAAGTTTTAGTTATTATTATTATTATTGTTTTAATCATTATTTCAAATGTAACTGTCTGCAAATATACTGTATGTATATTAATTATATTGTATCCCCTACCATACCAATAAAGAAAGACTATATATAAAATACATCTTTATATTCTTTCCAGCCCACACAAGGTTTATTTATCAGTTTTGATAGATTGTGGAGGGTTGACCTTTTTATCTTCCTAAATCTCCTGGGAATTCCTGTGCATAGAACTCCAGGTCCACTCCCCTGCCACCGTTATTGCAGAAGGTCTGTTCAATTTTTAATCTGCTTACAGTATGGAAATATATCAGGAAGATCAAGACTGCTGTTATTGAAGAAGAAGTGATGAGATAACAAGGTGGGGAAAGCTATGACAGAGAAAAATTATAAACAAAAAATATAATTTTATAAATATAAAGAAGTATTTTTTTTTTTGTGAAAGCAGTAGCAGAGTTGAAATAACTTTTTTTGTGATCGTGTTTGTTTTTTTCCTTCTCACCAAAGTATGGCTAGCATTGATTTCATTTAGCATTTTATCCAGTGAAGTAAAGAAGAAATATTACCACTTTGAGTACCAGCCAAAGGTCAGGTAGCTAATACTGACCTCTGTCAGCTGTAACACATTGCACAGAAAGAATTGACAATTACGGTTCCACTGTATTTTGTAAGACTCCGGGGGTCATAGCAATGAAATTGTTATGCTGTAGCAGAACGATATTTTAAGGCTTGTTTAGCTGTGGTGAAGCAGAACAAGAGCCTTAGATTAAATGTAGCTGTGTTAGAATGTAACCCCGGAAACCATGTATGCCATTTAAAGAACTATTTAAAAATAGTGCATACAATACTGTATCTTACTTGCATGCAGCATGCTTATATAGCACACATGTAAGCCATAGTTTGGGATTTTAAGACTGGTTTCACTCTTAACTGATGTGACTCAATAGGGTTAATTTACTTAAAGTGGAAGTTTACCCATGATAAACTGATAAACAATAATGTTCTTTAACAAAACAAATACATTTCACAATGATAATTGTTCTACCAAAATTAATGTGTGCTATAAATTGCCTGAAAAGAAAAATAGGCTTTTACCAGATTAGATTGCATTCAAGCATTTTTTCATACTTTAGCTTTAGTCTCTCATATATCTGCAGTGATGCATCCCTGACGCAGGTGCCCCTTAGCAGCCTGGGCCTCGATTGAGGAAAATACTAACAGATGTGCAGAAGTGTCAATGTGAGCCCAATCAGAAGACGGCACATTGAGTCACTCAGGTGTCAGGCTAACTGTAGTTGAAGGGAGAAGACCTTAGCTCTCAGCTGGATGGAACTGACAGAAGTGTAACAGGCACGATTACACATTTCTGGGGACTCACCCCCTTTCTCAAGCCTGTCCGAAGGCTGCACACTGCTCTGCTATAAGACTACTGTCCTGAAAAACTAAAAATCACATAAGAACATCATATACATAAAAATGTCAATGGTACAAAGGGTGCACTGACTACAATATTACCATTGAGGGTAAATAAAAATGATAAAATAACAAATATCTCCAACAATTTATAATATAAACAGAAATAGGGCTAAGCGCAGGAGACAGGTAGCAGCTGCTAAGTAGGAAGTTTACAAGAATAACTAAATCAAAAAAGCCATGAAAGATAAAAGTTTACTCAAATGGGCAACACTGTCAATATCGGCTTTATCACGAGAGGAAGATAAACGAGGAGTAATGTATAAAATATAAACATAAAAAAATAGATGTAAAATTCTCTATAATGGTGATGGAATGACCACAAAATATGTAAAAATGCTCCAAATGTAAATCCTATTATTAAAAACTCAGAATATTGAAATATGATATAAAAAAAGATATAAAAAAGACAATCTATTATTATCATGTATATCAAAAGTTATGGAAAACCTTGGATATTTCCTGCGGATAGCAGTTTATAAATATTGTTTTGACCTCCAGCTCTTCATTTATTCCATTAGCGGCTAGTGTGCTCAAGGAATAAATTAAATAAGTATTGTAATGGCATAACCATAAGAAATCTCTCAGGAGTAGAGACATATTTGGGTATTGATGCGATAACCTGTACTCTAAGGCCCTCGGGAGACCATCTGTGTTTTTGGGCAAAATGTCTCTAAACACTATATTCCATATTGTCTTGTTCTATGAGTCTTAGGTGCCTTCTGATATGTAAACTTAGTTTTTTTAATGAATAAAGTCCCAATTTCAGATATTGAAGGAATATATGCCAATTCTTTGGAATTTTTAATTTATTCTTTTATACTTACCGTGGAATTGTGTTAAAAATCTGACAAAGAGAAGGAGTAACCCTTCACAGCTAGACTTCCACAGTATCACTACCATTATTATTGACTATTGTTTTCTTTATTTATTTATTTTTTTGCTATCTTGTTTTGCCTCTTTTTCTTTTTTCCCTCTGCTCATTTTTTTTTTACTGTATATGCTTTGTATTCATACTACCAAGTAAGGACCGAGTTGTCACCTTGGAAAGATGTTTGCCTTTTAGAAAGACACAGAGCAGTAATTCCAGCTGCACTGAGACAATCAGTTCTAAAAATGGCTTGTGAAGGTCATCTAGGTGTGGTAAGGACAAGCAACTTTTCAGAGAAGCAGTTTGGTGGCCTAGTATAGACCTAGTATAGACCGGCCTTTTTCAACCAGGGTGCCTCATGGGTTCTTCAGGGGTGCCTTCACAAAATACCTACAAATTGCCCAAGAATTGTCAACAAGCCAATGAGTACAACAAGCCTGCCTTTTTGTTACACAAAGCCACAGGTTTTTATTGTGCAGCAATAAAACCATGGACACCGTGCGGACCAACCACTGGCATTCTAACAACCAATGATGTCTTTGGTTGATAACAAGGATGTTGGGCACCTGCACAGTATCCTAGTTTGCCCCTACCCCTCTTTTGGGGTCACATTAGCAGAAAGTAGGATAGAGGGAGGGAGTAGAAAAATGCTTGAATACTAGTCAGTACCAGTGTGCAAAGATGAAGGAATAAATTGCCTCTAATGTTTGGTGGGCCATGTGTTTGGATGCTGCTGTGTTATGTAAAACGATTGGTTTAGTGCCTTGAGATTGTGCATAATTTTAAAGGGTATGTAGCTCCAGGGGCAGGGGTGAGCCAGAATTTACCCCAGGGCTGAGTCCATAGCTATAATGGGGAGTTTGGAGTCACTTTTGATATTTTCAAAGGTTTAATGCAGAACTTGAAAGGACATAACAGGAAAGAGGATTATGGGTCTCAGATACCAGTAGCAGATCACTTACAGACTCCTTGGATCTAGGATAAGAACAGCTTGACAATACCAGAACCTTTAAGCCGACCTGGCGATACTGCAAACAGTAAAGATCAAAAAGGTTGCACTCCTAAATAATATAAACAATTAACGTGAACGTGTGCTGTGAACAAAGAAAAATCACATATACTCCAATATTAAGTCAGGTAACCACATTGACAAATTCCTGTGAGAAGAAAAAATGTCCTGTGGAAAAAAAATGTCATAAGAAAATCATAAATAAATGTCCAAAATCCGTGATTATTAGTTGACAACTTGTGATAATTTCCACAGTTTGGTGACTTATGCTGAACAAATCCCACCACCGAGTGAAATATACGCTTACCAGCTGTAAGAACTTTAATGCCTGTGGCTATTGCCCAGCCGGGGCCTTTTCATCAGTAGGTTTCACCAGACGATCTGGTCACCAAACGATCTAGTCAGCACCTCTTCTGAAGTGATCTCCCAGTCTTAGCAATATCCGTGCAATCCTCCACTGATAACGAGTAGCGTTGCAAAAGATTGGTGCATATTTGCCCAAAAAAAGAGAAATGGGTAATTTATTATAAAAAACAGATGCCGAAGTATATAAAAACAGGAACACTTCTAGTAAAAAATTCCAAGCAAAAAGTTGCGGCCAGCCGGCTGTAGTACACACGCCCGTGCTTGCAAACAACGGGAGTAGCACACGGTGACATCTGCACGTCGCTCCCTCCGACGCGTTTGTCACAGGTTTGACGTCATCATAAGGGATACTGCAAACAAGTTTTAGATGTAGGTGCTTCCTCCAAACAAGTCACTGGGCCCTCCTGAGAGCGACCAGCCTTCATCCTGGCTCTCTCTAAGCAAGGATCCTCCCTTGGATCTTCTCAGCTGGGTTGGCTTCTTCCACGCTGGGCAAGACAGCCTAAGGACCACCTCAGAATTAGTAGGTCCCAGACAGGCTTCTGGGCCTACTTACAGAGCTCACTGCAGCAGCATATCCTCAGGCCACAAGGGCCTGAGGTAAGAGAGATTGAGAACAAATAGAACAAACAGAATAAATATATTTTCCCGGAATGCACCAGGGGCCAAGAATCTCCTACTGGGCTGTCTGGGAGAATAGATATTCATAGTTCAACCCAGTTGTATGTCTCATACTGGCCTGTGGTACCTACTTGTGACAGTGAAAAATGCACAACCAATTGAGATTAGGGAAAGACCAATAAACTGTACAATCAGTCTGAGCTCAGCCACAAACTAAATTTAGCCCCAGTTTAGGATCAGTAGACTACATGTGCCTTAAAAGAAAAAAGGTTAAGAAACACTGGTTTAGACTACAAATAGAAAATTTAGTTCACAATGTAAAATGTTCTTGCTTAGTGGCAAATATTAGAAGAAAATAGGGGAACCATTACAAGTCAGACATTTCCCAAAAGGCCCATTGAATACAATACAATTGTATATGGAGAAAAAAAAAAAATCGCACCAAAACATCAGAGATACAGTTTATTAGCTTATGACATGACACAATTAGCCAGGAGGTGGCCACAGTAGAAGTCATGACCACGAAACTTGTCATCATCGCCTTGGAGGGATGGTTTACAAGGTGTAGACTACAACTGCAAATCAATACTGACAATGGCCTACAATTTATTTCAAAAGCGTTTGAAAGTGCAGCCCTCCAACTTTCACACACTGGAGGGCTAAACAAGATTCAGCTTTGCTGGGCTCAGGAGTGTCTGACAGAAGAGAACATAGTGGGGAATATACTGTATTTCAAGTTGCAAACATAGATAAGAAAATGTAACACATAACTAGTGGCGAATTATCAAAGAGAGAGGAAGAGAGAGGCAGCCAGGAGAGCCAGAAAGAGACCAACTGTGGGAAGAGAAAATGCCAAGTCTGAGCTATACTGTACAAGAACCACAAGAAGTGGATAGAAAGTTACACTCAGTGGTGAGCATCCTTTCCAGGTTTCATACATTCATGATGCAGTGGTCCCTTGCTGAAGAAGAATGTTACTAGAAGAGATCATTCTCCCACATTGCCAAGTTCTGGATGATTTGTGCGAGTTTTGTTGCATTTCTCTATGCAGCTCATAAGTCTGTGAGTTTGTTGAGGTGGCAGTGTACAAGGTGATAGACTTTTCTGGCAGAAGATTGAAATATGCTAGTATTTGATAATAAAGACTTTTTTTAATGGTCAGTTGGTGGACGTACTAATTTTCTTAGAGGCACACTGACATTATTGTGGATTCTCTTCACTTATGGATCTTTAATTGATGCACTGTATTTCTTATGTTCTATATTGTCTTTGTTTTTTTTTTGTTTTTTTGGTGCTCGAATTTGTTTGTATTTAATCTTCACTTCACTAAAAAGCATTTCCAATTGTGGCTGAAAGGGTTAATTCACCTTTACCAAAAAAATGCCCTATGCATTAATAAGAACAAAAATGTAGGAAAGGGGTGGATTGTCAAAAGTGCAAGCTCTAATCTCTTTCTAAGCAGGTTGATAGCTTTCCCTATGCTTTTCCTGCAACAGCCTTTACTTCATTCACTACGGTTACTCTGAGGAAGTGAGGAAGCTGACTTAACCAAAAGCCCTTTATGGCCCTTATAAGACTGCTGGCTATGCAGTTTATTAAGAAAGAAAAAAAAATTCTCCAGGCAAATCTACACATACCGTACATTTGTCAGGTCTACGAATCCCAAACCTGTGGTTGCTGTCAACCCAAACCTCATCCCTAGTGATAACATAAGGGCCAGCGGAAGGAATCACTGAGCACAGAAATTAATCAGGTATCCAAAACTCCTGGCACTTACAGATGCAAGACATGGAAACATGAATGATTTTTTGCAGGATGGACTTTTTAAATAGTTTTCCAATTGGGGACAGTGGCTTTAAAGTGAACCTGTTGCTTTGCACAGGGTGGTAAAGCATAGGAAAGCTTTAGGCCCTATTGCATTCAAAAATTATTTTTGAAAGCTGATTTGAGTTTTTTTTGGTATTTTCCCAGTATACACAACTGCCATTGTCCTTTCAATTTCAGCTTTAATTGAAAAATTTGGGATAATATACAGGAAAGGATGGAGCATTTTCTTTTCCTATGTACTGTACAAGAGACATATTCCACCATCAATCTTACCTGAAATCAATAAAGTATAATTTGCTTTAATGTCATACTCTGCATTTTTGTCTTGACACCATTTATTATCCATGAAAGGGCCTTGTCAGAAGCTTTGTTGAAACTGCAGTTCATTAATACAAGAACAGAACATTCCAAGAAATAGTTTATATTAAAATCATTATGTCCATTTTCTCTTTGTTTCGTTCTTTATAACAAGGAACTAGCTGACCCAGGGGTTCTCTGCTTCAGCTTTCTGAAACAGCAAAACAGATTATATATGTCATCCACACACTCAGTAAATCCATGTTGGGGGACTTTAAAGCGTTAGGACTTTAGTGTAGTAAACCTCTTCAATCTACTCTTGACAACTAGAATGTACGGGTCATCTTTACTACCAGAATACTTATTTTCAGGATTTTTTGTTCTTTAAAGTTGAACTATGATCAAAATAAAAAATGACATACTGTACATCCTGCAGTCATAAACTGTTTTTTTTTATTAAGTTCCCCTGTAACATAATGTTTTCCTGTTGACTGTCAGTAGATTTGTTTTTCACTTCCTGTAATATGGTCATAACCAGTGGCAGCCCGCCCATAAGGGGTGCAGGGCTGCCTCCCCCTAATCCATGCGCCCAGCCCCTAATCTCTGAGCAGGGCACTGGATGCATGACTTTCAATGTTTTTTTTTTGGAAGCACGTGATTAGAGCCTGAGGATCTAATTAGCTTAAAAAAAGGGTGGGCATGGGGCGCAGAGCACTGTGCCCTAAGCCTACCCAGTTGGTGACAATAGCAAATTAATATTCGTTAACATCTTCATGTTTCTCCTCCTGGTCAATCAGGAAGCGGGTCTTAAGGCCCTATTGGCTGCTGAGGAGGAAGCCGCCGAGGAGGAGACTCAGGAAGGATCTGGAGCTACCCGCAACCTGGATAGGGTAAGTGTGGAGCTAGTGGGCAGATGAGGTACTTTCTGAAGAGTGATCTGCATCTTGATCATTCTTCAGAGAGAATTTGCGTCTATCTAGCAAGGTTACTTTGTGGTATAAGCAAGGAAACTCAGACCTCTGCAGTGTGTAAATGTGCTTTTCCTATACAAAAATGCTGTACATACAAAACTATTACAATATTAGGAATACAGTATCAAGACAGATATATCAGGAAAGATACCTAGCAAATAAGCAGAAACTATGGTTTGAAACAGTAGAAATATGCTTAAAAGTTACTTAAAGAGGAAGTAAACCCTTCCAAACAACTTGGACCTATAGGTAAGCCTAGATTAAGGCTTACCTGTAGGTCCAAGCAATATCTCCTAAACCTATATGGTTTAGGAGATATTTGCCCGAAAATGGGCACCGCTGTCTACGGCGCATGCGCCGTAGACAGCGGCGCGCATGCGCACTAAATGCGGCAAATCCAAGAATGGATTTGCCAAATTTGTCGACTCCCGTGCGCATGCGCGGGAGTGACGTCATCGCGGCTTCGCCGTATGACAGCGGCGGAGCTGCGAGGCGCGACTCCCGTGCGCATGCGCGGGAGTGACGTCATCGCGGTTGCGCCGCTGTGATTGGTCGGAGCTGCGAGACGCCACAAGCAACATGGATGCGGCGGACTACAGGGGACAGCGGCGACTTCGCTGGCTCCTGTGTCAGGTAAGTGACACATAATGAGCTACTATGCGATGCATAGTAGTCCATTATGCTTTACCTTTGCAGGGAAAAAAAGAGGAAGTAAACCCATCAGGGTTTACTTCCTCTTTAACTCCAGTTACTGTGTGTCTGTGATCTCCGTTGACAATTCTGACTCAGGCTTCTTCTTTTGGAGATCAGGTACCTTGGCTGGTTACAGATGAGAGTCTTTTAGTGTTAATGCATTATGGAGCCTTCTGGTCTTACAGACTGTCCTTGGTTTTTAAAGAGGAAGTAAACCCACAGCGAAAAAACGAAAAAACCCTGCAAGAAAATGGCATAATTAGCTAGAATGCATAGCATACTAGCTAATTATGTATCACTTACCTCAAATCGAAGCCCTCACTTTCGTCCACATCTCCACATCTCCCCCTCTGGCTGCCGACATGAGTTCCGGGTATCGCGGCACCGGCGACGCGATTAGCCAAAGCCAAGATGACGTCACTCTGCGCATGCACGTGGTAATGGCACAGTACAACTGAAGCAACGGCATATAGCGCCATTTCTTCAGTTGTCTTAAGTGCACATGTGCCGCATGATGTTGGCACACGCAAATACAGGGATATCTCCTAAATCATGCAGGTTTAGGAGATATCCTTATTAGCTACAGGTAAGCCTTAATATAGGCTTACCTATAGCAAGGGTTTACAACCACTTTAAGGCATGATAAGAGGCACTCAGCTTATGCCTGAAAACTCCTTTTATAGGTCAGATTGTTTACCAATTTGTTGACAATGGTCACAAACTCATTTACCTTAACACACAATTGTCAACAGTTCCCAATGTTACCAAGGCATTAGTTTGAAAAACATCCTCAGACGCACCTGATCTCTGTTAAAAAATTTGTCTGATAGATAAAGTCATTAGTTTAATACAATGTATATATATATATATATATATATATATATATATATATATATATATACTGTACATACATAAATATATAATAATACAATGTGTATGTGTATATTAGGGATGAGCTTCGAGTTCGAGTCGAACTCATGTTCTACTCGAACATTGCCTGTTCGCCTGTTCAGAGAACAGTGAACAATTTGGGCTGTTCGCAGCAAATTAGAAAAACCGGAACACCCTATACAAGTCTATGGGAGAAATCTAAAGTGCTCATTTTAAAGGGTAATATGCAGGTTACTGTCCTAAAAAGTGTTTGGGGACACGGGTCCTGCCCCAGGGGACATGGATCAATGCAAAAAAAAGTTTTAAAAACGGCCGTTTTTTCAGGAGCAGTGATTTTAATAATGATTAAAGTCAAACAATAAAAGTGTAATATTCCTTTAAATTTCGTAGCTGGGGGGTATCTTTAGTATGCCTGTGAAGGGGCGCATGTTTATGGTCCTTAGAACTGTCCCTGCACAAAGTGTCATTTGTGCAGGAAAAAAAGTCTTTTAAAATCACTTGCTGCTAAATTGTCGGCTCCCCGTAATACAGAGAACACTCAATGAGTGTTCTCTGTATTAGCCGACAATTCATTCATTCATTGATTAAAAAAAAAAAAAAAAAGCGTGGGGGTTCCCCTAAATTCAATCACCAGGCCCTTCAGGTCTGACATGGATATTAAGGGGAACCCCGTGTCAAATTTTAAAAATAAATTTACGTGGGGGCCCCCCTAAATATCCATACCAGACCCTTCAGGTCTGATATGGATATTAAGGGGAACCCCGCATCAAATTTAAAAAAAAATTGACGTGGGGTCCCCCTAAAAATCCATACCAGACCCTTTATCCGAGCACGCAACCTGGCAGGCCGCAGGAAAAGAGGGGGGGACGAGAGAGCGGCCCCCCCTCCCTCCTGAACGGTACCAGGCCACATACCCTCAACATTGGGAGGATGCTTTGGGGGTCTGTGACCCCTCAAAGCCCCTTGTCCCCATGTTGATGAGGACAAGGGCCTCATCCTCACAACCCTGGCCGGTGGTTGTGAGGGTCTGCGGGTGGGGGGCTTATCAGAATCTGGAAGCCCCCTTTAACAAGGGGACCCCCAGATCCCGCCCCCCCCTGTTTGAAATGGTAAGGGGGTACAAAAGTACCCCTACCATTTAACAAAGAAAGTGTCAAAATGGTTAAATAAGACAAACACACTTTTGAAAAATTCCTTTATTAAAAATAAAAAAAAATAAAAAAAAGATTCCATTGGTGCTAATCCACTCTTGCTATCCAGTGACGGATCTCCGGGGTCCAGCGATGGATGATCATATCCAGCGACGGGGGATCTCTCAGTCCAGCGCTGTCCATACATCCTTCTTCTGTCTCCACTGCGGAGACTGCGGAGATCCCAGCGCTGACGTTTCTTATATTAGGAGGGCGGGACCACCCGTCACCTGACCCCGCCCCTCTGATGCTGGAGAGGGAAGCCAGGGGTTCCCCAGTGACGTGTGGGTGACCCCGCCCCCTCTGATGTAACGCAGGTTTCCGTTACATCAGAGGGGGCAGGGTCACCCACACGTCACTGGGGAACCCCTGGCTCCCTTCACCATCGTCAGAGGGGGCGGGGACAGGTGACGAGTGGCCCCGCCCTCCTAATATAAGAAACGTCAGCGCTGGGATCTCCGCAGTCTCCGCAGTGGAGACAGAAGAAGGATGTATGGACAGCGCTGGACTGAGAGATCCCGTCGCTGGATATGATCATCCATCGCTGGACCCCGGAGATTCGTTGCTGGATAGCAAGAGTGGATTAGCACCGCTGGAATCTTTTTTTTATTTTTTTTATTTTTAATAAAAGAATTTTTCAAAAGTGTGTTTGTCTTATTTAACCATTTTGACACTTTCTTTGTGAAATGGTAGGGGTACTTTTGTACCCCCTTACCATTTCAAACAGGGGGGGGGCTGGGATCTGGGGGTCCCCTTGTTAAAGGGGGCTTCCAGATTCTGATAAGCCCCCCCGCCCGCAGACCCTCACAACCACCGGCCGGGGTTGTGAGGATGAGGCCCTTGTCCTCATCAACATGGGGACAAGGTGCTTTGAGGGGTCACAGACCCCCAAAGCATCCTCCCAATGTTGAGGGTATGTGGCCTGGTACGGTTCAGGAGGGAGGGGGGGGCCGCTCTCTCGTCCCCCCCCTCTTTTCCTGCGGCCTGCCAGGTTGTGTGCTCGGATAAAGGGTCTGGTATGGATTTTTAGGGGGACCCCCACGTCAATTCTTTTTTTAAATTTGATGCGGGGTTCCCCTTAATATCCATATCAGACCTGAAGGGTCTGGTATGGATATTTAGGGGGACCCCCACGTCAATTTTTTTTTAAATTTGACATGGGGTTCCCCTTAATATCCATGTCAGACCTGAAGGGCCTGGTAATTGAATTTAGGGGAACCCCCACGCTTTTTTTGTTTTTTTTTTGTTTTATCAATGAATGAAGGAATTGTCGGCTAATACAGAGAACACTCATTGAGTGTTCTCTGTATTACGGGAGCCAACAATTTAGCCGCAAGTGATTTTAAAAGACTTTTTTTCCTGCACAAATGACACTTTGTGCAGGGACAGTTCTAAGCACCAGAAACATGCGCCCCTTCACAGGCATACTATAGATACCCCCCAGCTACGAAATTTAAAGGAATATTACACTTTTATTGTTTCACTTTAATCATTATTAAAATCACTGCTCCTGAAAAAACAGCCGTTTTTAAAACTTTTTTTTGCATTGATCCATGTCCCCTGGGGCAGGACCCAGGTCCCGAAACACTTTTTAGGACAGTAAATTGCATATTACCCTTTAAAATGAGTACTTTAGATTGTGAACGTTCGAGTCCCATAGACTTTAATAGGGTTCTAAAGTTCACACGAAGTTTAGGTCTGTTCGCAGGTTCTGGTGCGAACCGAACAGGGGGGTGTTCGGCTCATCCCTAGTGTATATATATATATATATATATATATATATATATATATATATATATATATATATATATATATATATAATGCAACACATTTCGCCCTTGATTTTTCTCTCAGACTGCACACAGAAAATCTCTTCATTACTAAACTCATTCTAAGCATTCATTTTCCTTGAATGCAACCCCCTCCCATATTTCTGCCACTGAAAAGTTTATTAGAAAGTCCATTTTAGAAACAAGTCCAGGCTTATAATACATCAAAGGCCTTGCTCTCCACAGCTCTCGTGGCCTTCCATCATTCTATCCATCGTGTAACCACTTTTCTCTGGTCTTCCTATGGATCAAGTCAGAGACAGCCTGTGGAGTGGAAAACAAAGCGGATTATCTGTTCCTTCTACTAATACATAAACAGTAGACCCCGGCCCTTCAGCTACAATCTCTCCTCTAAGTGACTTCTTGCCCAGATCACTGCTGTTTATTTTGGAAAGTTATGTATCCTCACTTTCCACTCTTGCTGAGAAGTATCCACTAACCAGTCAAAGTCCCAGCCACTGTATTGAAGCTCAACTGCCATAGCAAATATAACTTCAACACTTTCTGTCAGATACCCTCTCATTCCTAGATAAGCTTTAGCTTCAGATATGTCACTTGGTTTCTATGTTATTTAAAGCAGTAACATTGTATCTGTTATGCCCTGTTCTTTCAGGGACCTTACAAAAGTAAGTACACCCCTCACATTTTTGTAAATATTTTCATGTGACAACACTGAAGAAATGAAACATTGCTACAATGTAAAGTAGTGAGTGTACAACTCGTATAACAGTGTAAATTTGCTGTCCCCTCAAAATAACTCACAGAGTCATTAATGTCTAAACCGCTGGCAACAAAAGTGAGTACACCCCTACATGAAAATGTCCAAATTGGGCCCAATTAGCCATTTTCCTCCCCAGTGTCATGTGACTTGTTAATGTTACAAGGTCTCATGTGTGAATGGGGAGCAGGTGTGTAAAATTTGGTGTTATCGCTCTCACTCTCTCACACTGGTCACTGGCACCAGTTCAATATGGCACCTCATGGCAAAGAACTCTCTGAGGATCTGAAAAAAATAATTGTTGCTCTACATAAAGATGGCCTAGCCTATAAAAAGATTGCCAAGACCCTAAAACTGAGCTGCAGCATGGTGGCCAAGACCATACAGCAGTTTAACAGAACAGGTTCCACTCAGAACAGGCCTCGCCATGGTCAACCAAAGAAGTTGAGTGCACGCGCTCAGCGTCATATCCAGAGATTGTCTTTGGGAGATAGATGTATGAGTGCTGCCAGCATTGCTGCAGAGGTTGAAGGGGTGCGGGATCAGCCTGTCAGTCCTCAGATCAAACACTGCACACTTTAGGTATTCCTGCCTCTAATAGGTCCACCCATATATGTTTCCTAGAAATAACAAGCCTTGTTTTCTCTTCATCTCCTGTCTTCTCTACCCCATTCCCTTTCTTCTCTGTTTTGTTTTAGTCTCCTCTAGCTTCCCCAATTGGCTTAACAAGGTAGTGGCTTTAAGAATTTTGCATTTTAATCCCAGGCCTCCCAGCAAAGACAATAAAGACAATAAAGGAGCCCTGAGATTAAATGGCGCAGACTTCATCAGCGCAGAGCAGAAATAAAGGGTTCCATATCTGGACCCATCCTTTCTGGAAATGTATTCAATCCATTTATACAACCTCACTACTCTGCTACAGGTTACTTACGTAACCTGGAAATACCCTCTCCTATTGTTCTCCAGGTTACTAGGACTAGTGTACACTCGAACTATTCTATCCCTCACAAGATCCAACAGTGAAAAGTTCACACTAAACTCTCTGGGTTTTCGCATGGCCTGTGGATCATGGGATAACACTCCCATAGCCACTGCTTCCTTACCTTACCTTAATAGGGGCTCCCCAGACATTTGTTTGTATTGTTTTGCCAGCTTGTGGATTTCAGTTTGTGTAAACTCCTATACTTATTCAAATTCCACATCTCTGGGGTTGCGATAATGTACATTCCCATTTGCCATATCCTCTTTATCATGTTGTATTTTGCTATGCTTAGTAATGAGAGGTCTGGCTCACTTTTTCTTTCCGATTGAATAATCATCATCAGAAACATCAAACTGTATCTCCTCATCTTCACTATCATTTGAGGAGAGCACATCCTCGCAATCCTAGTCTTAGGATGTGACAAGGGCATGTACCTTGGCTTTGCTAACAGATTTATGGCCCTTAGTTTTCCTTAAGGCATTAACTGATTTGGTCATGGAGGCTGCACACCGCTCTTGCAAATCATCAGCCCGACTAGCAGTTGAATGAACACACTCTGAAGCAACTGCTGTCTTGTCTTTTAATACCTTAACTTCTGCCTCTGCCTTCTCCCGCCTTTATGATTCAGTATAGAGAGGATGAAGGAAGTGCCAACCCACTGTGGACACTGCCCTCTCCTCTTTTTTACTTAAACCCAACTTCTTAAGGCTAAAATCTACAAAATTATCTGAGATTTTATCACCCCAAGTCATATTCCAGGGAGGAGCATACTTTACAAATTCTTTAGCAAGAGGCTAGCACTCATTGTCTCTGGCCCAGATAGGTAAGCTGCACACTTCCTTCTGGCCACCAGAATCCTCTACAGTCTTGCTTATCCTAAACAGCTTACACAGCATTTTTACTTAGCACAAGCTACACAACACATCACTGAAAAAAACAGGTCTTCAGTTGAATTATAGCGCAGATCACAGCACATGCCCCCAATTGTTTTGCTTGCATTTATCTAGCAAGGATACTTTGTGGTATAAGCAAGGAAACTCAGACCTCTGCAGTGTGTAAATGTGCTTTTACTATACAAAAATACTGTACATACAAAACTATTACAATATGAGGAATACAGTATCAAGACTGACCGATATATCAAGCACAATGCCTATCAAATAAGCAGAAACTATGATCTGTAACAGTAGAAATATGCTTAAAAGTCATTTAACTCCGGTTACTGTGTTTGTGATCTCCATTGACAACTCGGACTCAGGCGTCTGCTTTTGGAGATCAGGTACCTTCTTCTTGGCTGGTTACAGATTAGAGTCTTTTGGTGTTAATGCATTATAGAGCCTTCTGGTCTTACAGACTGTCCTTTGTGTTGAAGGCATGATAAGAGTCTCTCAGCTTATGCCTGACAACCCCTTATATATGTCAGGTTGTTTACCAGTTTGTTGACAATGGTTACAAACTTGTTTACCTTAACAGCCAACTTCCAACTGTGAACAGTTCCCATTGTTACCAAGGCATTCATTTGAGAAACATCCTCAGACAACCCTGATCTCTGTTAAAAAGCTAGCCTGATAGAGAAAGTCATTAGTTTGATACAATATATGTACATAATATATATATATACATATATATATATATATATATATATATATATATATATATATATATATATATATATATATATATATATATATATATATATATATATATATACATATATATATATATATATATATAGTGCCTTGCGAAAGTATTCGGCCCCCTTGAACTTTTCAACCTTTTGCCACATTTCAGGCTTCAAACATAAAGATATAAAATTGTAATTTTTTGTGAAGAATCACCAACAAGTGGGACACAATTGTGAAGTGGAATGAAATCTATTGGATATTTTAAACTTTTTTAGCAATTAAAAAACTGAAAAGTGGTGCGTGCAAAATTATTCGGCCCCTTTACTTTCAGTGCAGCAAACTCACTCCAGAAGTTCAGCGAGGATCTCTGAATGATCCAATGTTGTCCTAAATGACTGATGGTGATAAATAGAATCCACCTGTGTGTAATTAAGTCTCTGCATAAATGCACCTGCTCTGTGATAGTCTCAGGGTTCTGTTGAAAGCGCAGAGAGCATCATGAAGACCAAGGAACACACCAGGCTGGTCCGTAATACTGTTGTGGAGAAGTTTAAAGCCGGATTTGGATACAAAAAGATTTCCCAAGCTTTAAACATCTCAAGGAGCACTGTGCAAGCGATCATTTTGAAATGGAAGGAGTATCAGACCACTGCAAATCTACCAAGACCTGGCCGTCCCTCTAAACTTTCAGCTCAGACAAGGAGAAGACTGATCAGAGATGCAGCCAAGAGGCCCATGATCACTCTGGATGAACTTCAGAGAACTACAGCTGAGGTGGGAGAGTCTGTCCATAGGACAACAATCAGTCATACACTGCACAAATCTGGCCTTTATGGAAGAGTGGCAAGAAGAAAGCCATTTCTCAAAGATATCCATAAAAAGCCTCATCTAAAGTTTGCCACAAGCCACCTGGGAGACACACCAAACATGTGGAAGAAGGTGCTCTGGTCAGATGAAACCAAAATCAAACTTTTTGCCCACAATGCAAAACTATATGTTTGGCGTAAAAGCAACACAGCTCATCACCCTCAACACACCATCCCCACTGTCAAACATGGTGGTGGCAGCATCATGGTTTGGGTCTGCTTTTCTTCAGCAGGGACAGGGAAGATGGTTAAAATTGAGGGGAAGATGGATGCAGCCAAATACAGGACAATTCTGGATGAAAACCTGTGGGAGTCTGCAAAAGACCTGAAACTGGGACGGAGATTTATCTTCCAACAAGACAATGATCCCAAATATACAGCAAAATCTACAAAGGAATGGTTCACAAATAAACGTATCCAGCTGTTAGAATGGCCAAGTCAAAGTCCAGACCTGAATCCAATCGAGAATCTGTGGAAAGAGCTGAAAACTGCTGTTCACAAACGCTCTCCATCCAACCTCACTGAGCTCGAGCTGTTTTGCAAGGAAGAATGGGCAAGAATTTCAGTCTCTCGATGTGCAAAACTGATAGAGACATACCCCAAGCGACTTGCAGCTGTAATCGCAGCAAAAGGTGGCTCTACAAAGTATTAACGCAAGGGGGGCGAATAATTTTGCACGCCCCACTTTTCATTTTTTTATTAGTTAAAAAAAGTTTCAAAAATCCAATAGATTTCGTTCCACTTCACAATTGTGTCCCACTTGTTGGTGATTCTTCACAAAAAATAAAAATTGTATATCTTTATGTTTGAAGCCTGAAATGTGGCAAAAGGTTGAAAAGTTCAAGGGGGCCGAATACTTTTGCAAGGCACTGTATATATATATATATATATATATATATATATATATATATATATATATATATATATATATATATATGGCGTTGTGTTGGCTCCTCACTGCCTGCTTTAATCCCTAGAAACTAGTGCACAGCAACCCTGTGTGTTGCATGTGGTTGCGGGGCATTGCAGAGCTGCCCCTCATCCATTCAATGGGTCATATGTAGGTGCTATGCCCGCTAAAACCACCTGGAGTAGAATTCCTGCCACAGCTGCAAAGCAGTGTGGCTATGGCATGAGTGCACCCTCAGCCACTGCTTCTGCAGCTAAAGGGGGTAGCAGTTGGATGGGAGGTAAAAAGCAAGGCTCTGCTGCTGTCATGAATGTCACGTCTAACTCAATGCAGGTGGTCAGACACTATAGCTAGCTACTGTGTGCTTCACCTATAGTAGCCCCCTTTTCCTTAAGGCAATTAGGCCTACCGGTACCTGGTTGCCCCCAGGACTTATACAAAATGCTTTAGTGCTTGGCCACCATGCCAGGGCAGATGCAAACAGAGCAAGCAACAGATTTCTTGCAGTTTTGCAGACAGATAACGTGGTTCTCTGACAGTCCAGGTAAAAGGCAGGCTGAGTTCAGGGAATAATCCAATATCCAATCTGGGTCATACACAGGGAAATCCAACAGCAAAGCAGGGCAGACAAATGGGAGGCTAGATCAAGAACAATGCAGGTAACTCTGTTTCTATCACAAGCAATGGATAGAGTGTTCAGTTTGCTTATGTCAGATCAATCACCTTACAGGTGAACACAGGGAGAATGAAACAGCCAACACCCAGATGCTGGAATGAGGAGCAGGAGCACTAAGTTATCCTGACATTCCCCTCCCCCCCTCTGAGGAGAGGCCCCGGACCCTCAAAGACAAGCTGGACATCCATCACAGGACCATCAGACTGGGCAGAGGTCTGTGGATCCACAAGGGTCAGGGTGGTTAGCAGGGGACATGCCACATGGGTCAAGCCGGACAGCTGAAACACGAGCGGAGTACAGAAAGCCCTGAAAAGATTGAAAACCCCACCTGGCCAAATAAGGCAGTTTATCCAAAGGGTGGATCGAGCCTCTTAGACTGCTCAGAATGTGTGTAGTAGAAATTGGGTGAGGCTAGGTTACAGGAAGCCCTGAATAAGAAAAAGCAGGAGGCTCATTGGACATGGGCCAAACCGGCACAATTGATGCAGTGGCCGACCGAGTCGCAATGCCAAGCAGTCTGAATAGCATTGCCAGGCATAGCAACTGTCTGAATCACATCACCACGTGTAGCGACTGTCTCAATTGCATTACCAGGTGTAGCGACTATCTGAATCTCATCACCAGGTGTTGTGACAGTGGAACTTGTGGACAAGTTAGCCTGACTGTGTGTCTAAGGGAGTTTAACGACAGACAAAGGTAGGGATAATGCAGAGGACTTGACTACTGAGGACTTAGAAAGTTTCTAAACAGGGCTCAAGGCTACGAGACAAAGGATATGCTTCTGTTTCTAGGACGAGAGGGTTCAGGCTGTGGCAATTGGCTGGAAAAGTGACCTATAGAGAATTCAATAGACTTGTCAGTGTCATTTGTTATAAAAGAGTTATAATAAGGCACATGGCTATGTAAACTATAGTCACATTTGGAAACATTGTCATGATTAAGATCTGAATAGGACTATAATAAAGGCATGTGACTGGTACTGGCCACACAAGAGTTATACATGGGTAACTGGTCAGCGGTTTTAATGCAATTCTCGATGTAAGTCTGGGAGCAGGACCCAATCTCCTCTGCAACCCAGTGTATGTGCGGGTTGTGAAGTTTAAGCCAGGGATACCCTAAGATAAGGGGATACGCAAGAGATGAGATCAAGTAGAAGCTGATTGTCTCCTTATGAAATAACCCAATGGTCCAGGCAATAGGTACAGTGCACAAAATCACCAAGCCCATGGACAAGGAAGAGTTATAAACAGCTAGAACTGAGAAGAATCTCTGCACCTTTGTCACCGGAATCTGTAGACGGTGTGCTAGGTCCCTATCAATGAAATTGCTAGCAGCACCGGAATCAATGAAAGCTGAGAGGTGATGAGAAAACTTGGCGGAGCTAAGTTGTGCAGGAACAAATCATTTATCTCTGGGGGAAACAGATACATCTCCAGCTTTCATACTTGGGGGGGG
Organism: Lithobates pipiens; assembly: GCF_037356315.1. NCBI lineage: Eukaryota > Metazoa > Chordata > Amphibia > Anura > Ranidae > Lithobates > Lithobates pipiens. Next base: position 101,387,034 of record NW_027507764.1, on the reverse strand, counting down.
GGGTACATGGGGGGACAGGGACAAAAATATATATATATAAAACAAAAGATAAAGCAGGGTGTATTTAAAAAGGCCTATAATGCTCCTCTCAGCACAAAATTCAGCAAACCCAGAATCCAAAAAACGTTTATATCATATAAATGTAACCCTTCCAGTTAGTAAAAATTACCAAAAAGGTCTATAGGATAGCAGCCATTTTAAATAATAAAGCAATTATGTAACAGGTAGTACAAAAATAAATCAGTCCAATTATTGAAGATTTCAATACTAAAACAGCGCTGTAAGCAAACTCCTAGATAACACCATCAAGAAAAAGTCCTTAATGTGCAGGAAAGGTGACAATAGTGGTTTGATCAGCATTGTAAGGTGATATCGGTGTTTATTTCATGTGCTGTTAATATGCCATCCACCAGATTTTCACAGGTATTCACCACGTGTAGCACATCTCCCCCTAGGGGGTTAAACTCACCAGACAAAGCTAAAAGGTATTCCCTCTCTAGATTCTACCACATTTCCATTATCATCCACTAGGGTCCAGCTGCCAAAAGTGCTCCAAACACGTCATAGAATAAAGAAGAGTTTGCACATAGTGTAATTCTATTTTATTTTAACGTTAGTCACACAAGTAAACAAAGACCCCCCATATTAATCTGCGTACATTAATTCAAAGTATTGACGCCAGGAACCTCCGCATGTGTCTCGTTGCTGACACTGTGTCACTTCCTGGATCTGGTCAGCGGTGGAACGCAATCGTCACTTCCGGGAACGCCCTGTAGGCCACGCACTAACGCGTTTCGTCACTTCCGACTTCAACAGAAGGTCCTCTGTTGAAGTCGGAAGTGACGAAACGCGTGGCCTACACGACGTTCCCGGAAGTGACGATTACATTCCACCGCTGACCAGATCCAGGAAGTGACACACAGTGTCAGCAAGGAGACACATGCGGAGGTTCCTGGCATCTTGGACAATACGGTGACTGAACACACATCTTGTAAATGCTGTATTACTTTGAATTATTGTACGCAGATTAATATAGGGGGTCTTTTTTTACTTGTGTGACTAACGTTAAAATAAAATAGAATTACGCTATGTGCAAACTCTTCTTTATTCTGTGATGTGTTTGGAGAACTTTTGGCAGCTGGACCCTAGTGGGTGACAATGGAAATGTGGTAGAATCTAGAGAGGGAATACCTCCTTAAAGGCTTTTTTTCAGCTTTGTCTGGTGAGTTTAACCCCCTAGGGGGGAGACGTGCTACACGTGGTGAATACCTGTAAAAAGCTGGTGGATGACATATTAACAGCACATGAAATAAACACCGATATCACCTTACAATGCTGATCAAACCACTATTGTCACCTTTCCTGCACATTAAGGACTTTTTCTTGATGGTGTTATCTAGGAGTTTGTTTACAGCGCTGTTTTAGTATTGAAATCTTCAGTAATTGGACTGATTTATTTTTGTACTATCTGTTTTTATATATATATATATATATATATATATATATATAAACAGATTACCGTAAAAGTGATTATCAATCTACTCAAGTAAATTAATTAGTTCAAAAATAATCTAAGCAGCGCTCCCATCAGCTCTACATATTAACATAGTAGATTCATATATATTTTCACATGGATAGGAACAAACAAAATTGATCAATCGCTGTTACTAGAGAATTAATCAAACAATTCCAGTGCTCTAAACATAGCAAAGACTAAGAAGGTAAACTAGTCCATAAAAGGGCCGTAGTGGGTGACTCCAGTGAGTATAGATGGAAAATAAGTGCACTTCACACTAACTCCTCCACACGGTGCTCCACACTCCCACAGGGGGTTAAACTCACCAGAAATTCATCTATAATGAGCCTTACTCCAAATATCAGCACAATCACTTCTGATTATACGATTCCGTCCTCCAGTGATATACAGACTATAGTTGTGTGTGTTGAACGCACACTTTCACTCCATATTTATACCTCCATAAGTCAGCAATAGCAGCAGCACATAGAAAAAGATAAGCTCCACTTCGAGTAGATCTTTTTATGTTGTTTCAGTTTATTCACATTAAAAACAGTTTCTTATTTGGCAGATGCAGTAGGCACTTAACATATACCAATATACCATTTCACAATTCCAGTTGACAAGCACAGCTGATCCCATAGCCGATCTCACAACCAGATGGCATACAATAATGCCCGCCAGCCCTACTCCGTTTGAATAGTCTGTTGCATTAATCAAGCAAATACCTGGGTCGATATTTAAGCTCGTAGTAGGGCTTCTATTCCATCATTGAGTTTATCCTGGTCTCAGCGTGCAAGAACATAATTTCCGGACGCCGTTAAGCCAATCCCTGACCGTTTCGTCACTACGACTTTGTCAAAGGGGCGTGGCTTAACGGTGCGGCGTTCCGGATTAAAATATCAGTTAGTCCCGCCCTCTGGATAGCTCTTAACCTATCAATCCTCCCAAACCCTTCAACCTATCAGAATCAAGGGTGGGCGGAGACAGCGTCGGCCATCAGGCTGTGGATCTTCTGCCTGGAGGCACATCCGCTCTCCATGCAGTAAATATACAACATATATTTCAATATACAGTATTTCTTTCCTTTTTATAAAAGATGATAGGAGCCATCTAAAAAAAACATCTACAGTCACAATAATGCAACTATGATATAATTATAATTAAATCTAATTAAATAATATCAGTGTACATTCAGTTCAGGTGACACATAACCAGAAAGGAGTAAGAGTCACAAGGTCAGCAGCATAGTAAAGCAGTCTTGAAAATTACCACAAATCCAACCGCATTTACGCTGCACAATGTACATCTCCTGCCTATCATGATGACCAATGAAGCGAATATACCATTATTCAACCTACAATCTACCCTACTGAATTTCATATGTAATGTGCTACGTATAAAATACAACGCATCTTATTTATAAAAAAAAAATATATATATATATATATATATATATATATATATATATATATATATATATATATATCACTACTGTCAAAAAATACTCATAATAAAAAAACACAACATGAAATTAAAAATAAAAATAAGAAAAAACCAAGAAAAACATCAAGAAAAAAATCATGAAGAAAAAAATCGAGAAAAAATCAAGACAAAATCAAAGAAATAATAAAAATAAAATAAAAATAAAAGTAAAAATAAAAATAAAAGTAAAAATAAAAATAAAAATAAAAATAAAATAAAATAAAAATTAAAAATTAAAATTAAACCATTATACAGACTATCAATCGTACCTATTCATTGCTAATAAAGCAATTCAGATCTAGGTCAATATTTAACCCCCGAGGTGCGAGGCTTTCAGTTAAATATATCCACTGGGTTTCCTTCTTGGACAGTTCCCTGACCATATTGGAACCCCTCCAATTGGGTCCCACATGGTCAATCCCCCAGAATTTTAGACCTGATGGATCCTGGTCATGATGTAATTTGAAATGGAGGGAGACATTATGATCCTTATACCCGATACGGATATTGTGTACATGTTCAGCTATTCTGATTTTTAATAGTCGTTTAGTGCACCCTATATACATTAATCCGCACGGGCAGGTCAATGCATATACCACATGTGTAGTGTTACATGTAATAAAGTGTTTAATAGAAAATGTCCGATCATTACCCAGGGATACAAACGTCTCAATTCCCCTTAAAGGACTGTCTATTTCCCTACAGGGTTTACACTTTCTACAGGCGTAAAACCCGTCCTTGTCCCAAAAGGACGGTAACCGTTCAGGTGGATCTAATATTTTCTTCACCACAGAATCCCCATAGCTTGGGGCTTTTCGATAGATAAATTTAGGCCTAGGGGGCAACACCTGACCTAATGTCCTATCCATACACAGTACATGCCAATGGGTCTCAAAAATATTTTCAACTTGCCTGTACTGTGAATGGAAGGACGTAATAAAACCCCACTCACGATCATTGTTTTTTGTACCCTTTGGTACATTTCTTAAACAAATTTCCAGAGGGGTTGATCTAACCTCCTCCACTACGGTATCAAGGTGGGAGCTCTTATATCCCTTATCAAGAAACCTATTTTTCAACACAGTCACTTGCTCATCAAAGTCCTCTAAAGTGGAACAGTTCCTCCTCACCCTCATCATCTGCCCCTGAGGAATATTCCTCAACCAGAGGGGGTGATGGCCACTATGTATAGGGAGGTAGCTGTTCCTATCAGTGATTTTAAAGTAGACTTTTGTCTGCAATTGGTCACCCACCCGAAAAATAGTAACATCCAAGAAGTTAATATATTCCTTGCTCCACACACTGGATAGCTTGATATTATTTGTATTCATATTCAATTGTTCCAAATAAGAGACCAGAGATATTTCAGTACCTGCCCATATAAGGATCAGGTCATCAATATATTGTTTATAAAACAACAGCTCTACTCTCCTATTCTGGAACACGACTTTATCCTCCCATTCACCCATGAAGAGGTTCGCGAGGCTGGGTGCAAATTTTGCGCCCATAGCCACGCCCCTCTTCTGAGTGTAAAAGTTACCTCCAAACCAAAAATAGTTGTGACCTAAACAGAATTCTAATGCATTTCTTAAAAAAATCTTTTGTGCATGAGGGAGGTCTTCTCTCTTGTGCATATATATATATATATATATATATATATATATATATATATATATATATATATATATATATATATATATACACACACTCACATGCACACACATACAGTGCCTTCAAAAGAAATTTTCCACATTTTGACATGTTACAACCAAAAATGTAAATGTATTTTATTGGGATTTTATGTGATAGACCAACACAAAGTTGCACATAATTGTGTAGTGGAAGGAAAATGATACATGGTTTTCAAAATTGGCACCTGGGGCGGATGCTATATCTGGCATCCCCCCCCCCCCAGGTGGACAGGCAGCACACCGTACATCAACGTCAAGTGAAGTTAGGATAGTATACTGGCAGATTGGGGTGATATAGTGCCAGGTTAGGGTGATATACAATGGTGCCAGGTTAGGTGGTAGTGCCAGGTTAGGTGATATACAATAGTGCCAGGTTAGGTGGTAGTGCCAGTTTAGGTGATATACAATAGTGTCAGGTTAGGTGGTAGTTCCAGGTTAAGTGATAATGCCAGATAGAGTGATAGTGCCAGGTTAGGGTGGTAGTGTCAGGTCAGGGTAATAGTGCCAGGTTAGGGTAATAGTGCCAGGTTAGGTAATAGTGCCAGGTTAGGGTGTTCGTGCTAGAGTAAATACAAGACAACATGAATAGATAAGAGTCCTGTTCCCCTCTTCCTCCATCATCTGCACTAAATGCAGCCTCACCGTGCCATCATTGCCGCCTCACCATGCCCATCATTGCCGCCTTACCAAGCTCTCATTGCAGCCTCACCATCCTTGCAGCCTTACTGTGCTCATCATTGCAGCTTCACAGGCCCATCATTGCAGCCTCACCATGCCCATCATTGCCACCTTACTGTGCCCATCATTGCAGCCTAACCTTGCCCTCATTGCAGCCACACAGTGCCCTCATTGCAGCCTCACCTTGTTAATGGGGCCGAGTGTTTGCTCCGATGAATGGCTTAAATTCAGTGTTGCTATTTTGTTGGATAAAATGGTTTTGAAGGTTTCGGAGTGTAGTTTCTTCTGCAATCTGGTCCAATGCGTTGTTGTTGCAGGTTTTGGTTTTTGATGGGCGGTATTGGTGGAGATTTTGAATTTGATGGCGTGGTGGTCTGTCCATGGTAGTCTGATGTTGTCGAGTATGTCGATGTCCATATTTTGTTTGAAGATGAGGTCCAGGGTGTGTCTTGACCCATGTGTGGGAGTCTTTATCAGTTGCTGGAGACCCAGTTCTTCCAGTTGGTTGATGCAGGCGGTCGCGATAGGATCTTGGGAATCGTTTGCCCAAAGGTTAAAATCCCAGAGTGCCAGGAAGTTTTGGGATTTCAGGGTGTGTATTGCAATGAATTCCATGAGGGGTGAAAGAAGATTAGTCTTTGGTCCAGGCGGTCTATAGCATAGTAGAATGTGAGTGGTGTCATGGGGTGTTGATTGAAGATGTAGCGTCAGTGTCTCCATAAAAGGCACTGGGTTCTGTATCGTTGGTTTGGTGAGCACCAGGTGAGATTTAAAGATCACTGCTAGGCCTCCTCCTTTTTTTCCTTTCCGATGCTCATTTAGGATCCTGTAGTTGTTCGGCACCAATTCGGTAAGGATGGTGTTGCAGTCGGGGAGTAAGCCAGCTTTCAGTGATGAAGAGGAAATCTATGTTGTTTTCGGTGATTAAGTCGTGTACTTCCAGTCTGTGTTTGACTGCAGACCTGGTGTTAATCAAGGCGCATGCTAATTGTTGTGGTTGAGTAGATATCTTCCTGTGTTTGATGGCTGATTGTAGGCCGGTTTTTAGTAGTTGTTCTTTTTGTAGGATTTTTTGTGTGGAGGGTGGCATGTTGAGGTGATACTTCTGCTGAGTATTTGAAGTGGCACATGGCGTGAGGATGAAATTGATGGTACTGAGAGGACTAAGAATATGATCCTGATCTGGGTTTTATTCTGTTGTCAGTCAAGTTATCAGCCTTGCCGCCCTGTTAAGGCTATTTGTAAGTGCGCAAGTTGATCTTTGGGTCACCTATGCGGACGGAGTTTTTTTTTTTTTTGTAATTGTTTATTTTAAATTTTCAACATCATACAGAAGAAAATATACATGAGATATGAATATTAACGTATCAAGAATGCAGGTATACTTTGATTACAAGGCATACAAAATCTAAACATATAGAGGCATAGCGATGTGATTAAAGTAGTGATCTTCCACCGTATCTTTAAGGGGGTTATAGACAGAATCTGTAAACAGACTATGTAACATCAAAGAGAGCTTTAAGGAAAAAATAAAAAATAGATTTCAGACCTTCTCTCGGGGACATGTATGTATCCAGGTTTATCTAAGTAGGAGCAATCCCATCAGAACCATATGTAGACTCATCCCATGTTGACCAAATTTTAGAAAATTTCTGCATCTTATCCTCCACTACGGCCGTCAACTGTTCCATTCTGCGTATGTCAGCTACAGTGGTGATCAATTGCGGAAGTGTAGGTGGAGAGGTGGACAACCATAACCTGGGTATGACCCTTTTAGCAGCCAATAAGATAAAGGACAACAATCTGCGCAAGGCCTTAGAAATACCAGAGAAAGGGAGGCCTAGCAGATAATGCATGGGCGTCAGGGGAATAGGAGTGCCAGCCAGTGTTTCTAACAGATTTTGGACTTGGAGCCAGAACTGGTGGACTAGGGGGCAGTCCCAAAAAATATGGTAGTGAGAGCCGACTTCCCCACCACATCTCCAGCATTGTTTCGAAATTAACCTGTTACGGGCATGTAGAATATCTGGAGTCCTATACCAGTGCATTAGAACTTTGTAAGCAGTTTCCTTGTGGGTCACACATCGAGATATTCTGGAAGTGTGCTCCCATATGTTCCCCCAGTCCACCAGGGAAATATCGTGTTGTAGAATCTGAGACCATTTCCTCATGTATTGGTGGGTGTTCACCGTCATAGGTATGGCGTCATGTAATATCGTGTAAATAGTAGAGATCAGTCTGGGTTCGTAAGGACCCTTAGCACATAGGCTCTCAAAGTCTGTGGGTTTGTCCAGAGTCAGAGAGGGGGACCTGATAGAGAAAAAGTGTCTGATCTGTAAGTATGAGTGTAGAAGCCTTTGGGGGATCTGGTGTTGCTTTTGCAAGGTGGGAAAAGTCAATAAATGGCGTGTCGCCGGGTTAACAAAGTGTCGGAGTTGAAAGAGTCCCGCTTGGGTCCATGGTAGCATACGATCATAGGACAGGCTATCTGGGATGTCTGGGTTAAATAGGATATTTAAAAGCGGTGGACACGGTGAGGATAGGGAAAAGCGGTCATTGCACCTTTTCCAGATATTCAACGTGAACAACATGGGAGCTAGGCATATGTGCTGTAATTGGGGCATATGAAGGGCAGTAGAAGGCCAAAGCATATAGCAAGGATGTACCGGGGCTGTAACACTCATTTCTATTTCTGACCATCTATTTGGGGCCTTCCGGGAGGTCCAGGAGGTAAGAACTCTCAGGTGTGTGGCATAATAGTATTTAATGAAATCTGGGCCTCCGAGCCCCCCCCTATTCCTCCGAGCCAGGACCACTGTCCCCGCTAACCTGTGGGAAGCGTTATTCCAAACAAAACGGAGGCTTCTCCTTTGAAGGGATTTCAACTGTGACATAGGGATAGCCACAGGTAGAGTTTCAAACAAATATAATAACTTAGGGAGGATAGACATTTTAAGGACATTGATTCGGCCCAACAGGGATAGGGGGAGAGATGTCCAGTATGTCAGCAAGCGATTAATTTCTGAGAACAGGGGGGGGAAATTGGCCTTATATAAAGTATCATAGGAAGCAGTAATGCGAACCCCCAGGTATTTAAGTGAGTGAGGACACCAGTGGTAATTATACTTACTTTGAAGCGAGGATAAGAGGGACGGGGTTATGTTTACAGGTAATGCTTCGGTTTTAGTATCATTAATTTTGAAACCCGAGAGGCTACCAAAAGTGGATAGTAGGTGGTGAAGGTGTGGTAGGGATGTGTGCGGGTGGGTGAGAGTTAGGAGGACATCGTCCGCGAATAAGGATATTTTATATTCTGCGTTGCGGAGGCAGACTCCTTTAATATCTGAACATTCCCGTATAGCCGCAGCTAGGGGTTCCAGACTGAGGATAAAGAGCAATGGCGATAGAGGGCAACCCTGTCTCGTACCGTTGCTAAGGGAAAACGGACGGGACAGATGGGAGGAGAGTTGTACCTGGGAGGTGGGCTTCGAGTATAGGGCTTGGAGGGCGTGAATAAAGGGGCCTGAAAATCCAAAGTGGTTTAGTATCGCAAACATAAATGGCCAGCTAAGGCGGTCAAATGCCTTTTGGGCATCTAAACTGAGTATCAAAGCGGGGTTTTTAGTTTTAGTAAGCAGGTCTATAAGGTCAATTGTGCGGCGGGTATTGTCCCCCGCATGTCTTGTGGGAACGAAACCCACCTGATCTCTATGGATCAACGCTGGCAGCAGTAGAGAGAGCCTGTTCGCTAGAATCTTGGTAAAGATTTTGTAATCAGAGTTCAATAAGGCTATGGGACGATAATTGTCAGGGAGGGAAGGATCCTTATCTGGTTTAGGGATAGTGGTTATGACTGCATGTAGGAACGAGGGGTGTGGTATTGTGCCCTGGAGCAGTGAGGAGAATAGGGTCAGCAGGTGTGGGGACAGGGATTCTAGGAACGTCTTATAATAGGAGTATGGAAGGCCATCTGGTCCTGGGGCCTTATGTGTGGGGAGATGTTTAATTACGTCAACTAGTTCGTCATTGGAGATAGGTTGGTTTAAGGAGGAGCGTTGCTCTGGTGAGAGTTTTGGGAGGTGAATAGATGATAGGAAGGAGTCCAACCTGTCTTGTGGGAACTGATCCTGTGTGCCCGTGTTCAGGCAGTTGTAAAGTTTGTTATAGTATTCTCTGAATACTCCGGACATGGTCTGAGGGCAGTGCGTTGGTGTACCGTCTGATTGCATTATATAATCAGGAATGGATAAAAAGGGCCGGGGCTTAAGTTTGTGGACAAGCATCCTATGTGGTTTGTCTGCAAACTCATAGAACTTTCGCTTAGACCATAACATTGATTTTGAAATGTCTTTTGCGTCTATAGCCTTAATGTGGTTGCGAATAGTAGTCACTGCACGCAAGCGATCCACCGTAGGGGAGCGGAGTAACCGCGCCTCCGCGACCTGCAGCTGGGCCACAAGCTCCACCCTCAGCCTAACAGAGTCCCGCTTCAGACGTGAGCCAGCTGAGATGCACTCCCCCCTAAAAACTGCCTTGTGGGCCTCCCACACAGTAGATATATCTGAAATGGAGCCTACATTGAGATGGAAAAACTCCTCCAATCTCTTGAGCAGTCTATCTTTGGTTTCAGCATGTCGCAATAGAGACTCATTCAGTCTCCAGTGGCAAGTTTTAGGTGATGCGTTATGGAGCGTCACATTGAGAGTGATGGGAGCGTGATCAGACCACGTGATAGGCTCTATTTCAGAAGATACCACATTGGGTAGCAAGGGTGCAGTTATTAGAAAGTGGTCCAGTCGGGAATACAATTTATGTGGGGGGGAGAAAAAGGTGTATTGGCGATGGGTGGGATGTTTCACTCTCCATGCATCAAAGAGATTGTGGGAGCGGATTAGTTTGCGAAAGGAGGTGGACAGTTTAAGAGTTTGGAGGGACGGGGTTTGTTGAGAGAGTGCTAATCTATCCCTACCAGGGGACATACACATGTTGAAATCCCCACCTATGATTGCGAAAGGCTGAGAGAAGGAGCGCAGCCGATCCAATACTCTAGTGAGGAAGCCAATTTGTCCCGTATTAGGGGCATAAATGTTAGTTAAGGTAAAGGAGGTGTTCAGGTGAGAACAGTTCAGGAGTATAAACCGACCTTGGGGATCTAGGATCGAAGCAAGGATCCGTATAGGGCATGGACGTTTAATCAAAATGGCTACTCCAGCCTTCCCAGATGGGCTGGAGGCCATAAAAACAGTAGGGTACAGCTTGGAGGCAAATTTAAAAGAGCCCTCTGGGCGGAAGTGCGTCTCCTGAACCATTATCACATCAGCCCCTGAGGATTTGAATTCCCGCAGGGCTAGCCAGCGTTTTCTTAAGGAATTCAAGCCCTTAACATTACAGGAAAATATTTTTAGAGCCATAATACATTCATGGAATAATTAGCAGATGATATTGGAATCTGGTACATGTGGTTGGAGTGCTCTGATCTAAGGAGGTCTGGAAGAGGCATATACACATCAGCATTTCCTAGTAACATAAAATTGTATGTCAAGTTTACAACCTGCAGCGACATGTAAGAACCAGGACAGGTCAAAAAAGGACCTGGTAAAAACTTTGAAAAATTGAAAAAAATAACCTGAGTAAAATATAGAGAGACAAAAATGAAGAGACAAAAAACAAAAAACATAAAACATGTATCTTGAAAGCCTGAAGGATAAAAAAAATTTAAGGGAGCCAAGGCAGAATACCTTGGACCTATAAAGGGACATAACAAACATTTGGAGTGGTAAACTATGTACCGCTCCCGCAAAGAATGATTAACCTCGGACTCTTAACATTTGAACAGTGGTCAGACATACCACCATCGACATCGGGGCCCCGCGGGGGGGGGGGGGGGAGGAGGCTCGTTGAGCACTACAGAAATGGGAGAGATTTAAAGTTAGGGGGATGTTCCCCGAAGAGTTCCTGAAGAGGTCCGATAGGTTCCTGGAAACCAAGGGTAAGGAGGTGCAATTCGGACAGGCGCCGGAACTTCAGGCAGGTTGTTTAGGCACGTTGGGGCGTTGCGGTGTGGAGAAGCCTCTCTGATGTCTCCGACGAACTGGGGTCCAAATTGCCGTAGGGGCTTGGAGAGGTTTGGGGGCCAGAGCGGGCGGGGGGAGTTGGAGGTCCTCTTCCGGGACAGGTGGGAGGCCCAAATTGCGAATGAAGGCCTCACATTCATGCAATTCTCTGATAGAGTATTGTGTGCCATCTTTGGATGCTGACAGCCGAAAAGGGAAACCCCATCTGTAGGGGATTTGGTGTAGTTGGAGGTGTGCAGTGATTGGTCGGAGGTTGCGCCTTTTGGCCAAGGTGATGGGAGAAAGGTCGCTGAAGATCTGGATCTTAGAGCCTTTGAAATCGATGCGATTTTTATTGCGTGTGGCTGCAGTTAAAGCTTCCTTGCTGTCATAATAGTGGAAACGGACTATAATGTCCCTTGGATTGGATCCAGGAGGAGGTTTAGGGGCCAAAGATCTATGGGCTCTGTCTAGACGCCAATCGATATCTGGTATGTGCGGAGCCAGAGTGACAAACAGATCAAGCAAGTATACCCGCAACTCCTTATCACTGACTGTTTCAGGGACTCCACGAATCCTCACGTTTGAGCGACGTTCTCTATTTTCCAAATCTTCTTGTTGTAGTTGTATTTGGGAGACTGTGTGTTTAAGAAATGCGTTTTCGTCCTCCAATACGTGCATGTATTGCACATTCTCATCAAATTTAGATTCCAAAGTGGCAGTACGCTCTCCAAGCTGGTCGATCTCACCCCTAAGCTCCCGAGCAAGCTTTCCAACCTCTGTAGCTATATTGCGTGTCAAATCCTGTAGGAGTGTCTGTAGTTTCAGGTCCAGGACCGTTACCGTAATTGCTTCGGCAGGATTTGTTTTCTGGGTAGAGCCACCTTTGTGAAGAGAACTAGGTGTGGAGGGCAGGGAGTCGGTGGCCTCTAGTGGTTCTGCCAACGTGTGTAAGGCTGGAGATTGCGATCTGTGTAGGTATCGCTCCATGACGTGTGCAGGACGGGAGGTCGATGGCGGGATAAAGCCTTGATATATTCTTTTGAAAACCAATTTTGCCCATGTAGTATCCGGAGGGGTCCGGGGGGCAGCTGATAATGACCCTGTGTATGTGAGAGCTTATGAAGCGGTGCAGGGTCCCTTAGGAAAGGAGCGGTATATTAAGCCATACTAAGACATGGTGTCAGCGTTGTTAGTCGCCCATGAGTTCTGCTAGTTTGCGCTGATTCCAACAACTGAAATTATGAAAGTCTCAGGAGAAGGGGGGTATGTCTCTTTAGGGGCTTGTTGAAGAGGCTGTGTAGGGAGAGCTGACTGGTGAATAGATGACTCCCGTGAACTGACCGTAGCCGTCTGCCTTGATGGTCCAGCAATTTCACCCAGACCAGGGGGGGGGGCCACGGAGACTCCGAGCGGAGATGGCGGAGGCCAAGCCAGGTGTAGCCTGGAGAAGGGGCCTTAGCCGGAGCTCTAACCCACTAGGGCGGTAGTCAGGCTGTGAAGGGCCTGAACCCAGGAGGAGGCCGGGTCGGAGAGAGGGCTGTGGAGCCGTGGGGATGGGGAGAGTGTGCAGAACACAGTGGGGCGAGGTCTGGGGAAAGCAAGGGCCCCCTGGGCTAAGACAGTGCCTCACCTGCGGACCGTGGAGCTCACAATCACCGCCTCTTCCTCAGCTGTCTTGGGATCTTGGAGCGTGGGGGGAGAGGATGGCAGCTGTAGTGTCCAGATTCCAGTGAGTGGGCCCCCTGCCAGGCGCTGGGGCAGAAAGGTGTGGTAGTTGGCAGGCTTCACTGGGCCTTGCTAGGCCTCACTAGGCCGCATCCGCGGCAGACAGTCCCGGGGGCCCCTCGGACCTCCAGAGGTCCCCAATTAGTGACTAGGGCCGACCAGGTGGCAAGGGGAGCCGTGCAGCCCACCAGGAGGGCCTCCGTTAGCGTGATTAAGGAGGGTGGAGGCCGGGAAGACGGCCGCGGCGTCCTCCCGCCGGGCGCTGTTGTAGGAAAGTGCGGGGACTGGCTGGCTGTACTAGGCCGCACTAGGCCGCATCCGCGGCAGACAATCCCGGCGGCCCCACGGGCCTCTGGACCTTACCGGGCACGGAGTAGGGCAGTCCGGATGGCGGGGAGATCCACTGCCAGGTCCCCCGTTGAAGTGGTGGAGGAGGATGAAGGGCAGGGAAGATGGCGACGGCGGCCTAGGACGGACTAGGTCGGCGTCTCTCTCCGCGGATCCCAGGCCAGTCTCGTCCCAATTTACTTCCAGGCTGAGGCAGGACAGGTGGTGGGGTGCATAGGCCGAAGATTTGGGGAAAAACGGCCGTGTATGCACCCGGATTGCTGCGGATTACACTTGGTACTCAGGAGCAGTCTGTGAACACGTCCGTCCTGGGTCACTTCCGGGTACGCCCGCGGACAGAGTTTTTATATTAGGGTTGTGAATTGCTGGCTGTTCCAGCTACCTCTGCTTGAAGATCCTGGGCCAGAAGAATACTGCTGGTGAAAGCTGAATGGTTGTGCTAAAGAAGGTGTAAAATAATTCTGGTGGGGGTGATGGGGGGTGCCTGCTGACCTACTGCCCTCCCGTATATCCAGAGGAAGGCAAAAAAAAAAAAAACCCTAGCTTTGCCAGCCAATTGCACCAGTAGGGGAAAAAAATTCCTTCCTGACCCCCGGAGGCAGTCGGACCCCGAGACTCTGGATCAACCGCTGGGGGGGGGGGGGGTCCCGTGAGCTTACCTTATTGTGGAGTCCCTGGCTTGCTGTGAGGAGGCCCTGTTGTGGTGTCCCTGGCTTGCTGTGTCACCTGGTGCCTCTGCGGAGCGGTCCAGTTGTTACAGGCAGTGGTGTTCTGAGTCGGGAAGGCCCGCCGGCTTGCTGAGAGGAGGGAGGCAGGGTAAGCTGGGAGGTGGGCTCATGTGGTAAGCTGGGAGGTGGGCACATGTGGGCTGGGGCTCAGCCGCAGCCACGGTCTTCCTTGTCTAGCTAGCTAGAGCATTGGAGGCGACTAATGGTGGCTGTAGGTGTTGCCCACCCTGATGGCTGATAGGAATGGGACCAGGTCCCGTTGGAACCTGCTGGCAGGGGGGTCCGGGTGCAGACTCCAGGTCCTGGTGGAGCTGAGGCAGTGACCGGAAGGGCTGGGTGGACCAAGATGGCAGCTGGGCTAGGCCGGAGCCTAGGCTCTGGCTTTGACTGGAGGGGCTGGGTGGACCAAGATGGCCGCCAGAGCCACGGGCTATCCTAGTCTCGGCTTCCCGGTCCTGATAAATGGTCGTTCGCGGATGAGGGAGGGGTCCGGACGGCGTGGGTGCCCGGGCCTGCCGAGGCGAATGGATGCGATGAAGGGGCGGGCTGATGGCAGGAGATGGCCGGTGAATGATCCGGGCTAGGCTGGAGCTGCAGTGTTTCCTGAGAGCCTGTCCGGAGCAGCTGGCAGGCAGGTGGCGGTGGCCGATCGTGTGGTGTGAGGTGACTGGGTAGAGAGATGGTTATCTCGGGGGCCGGGGGGATCACATTTCTAGACCCCCATGCCTGGGGGGTGGCTCTAATAGCCAGTTTGGGCTGCTGGAGGTCCAGGGAGAGCGGTGGCTGGATGGGCCAGAACTTGTGAGCGGCTTGTGATGGAGCTTCTGACAGCACATCTGCTCTGTCTGGTGCTCTCTGTTGGTCTGTTTAGATGGTGGACCATACCATTTCATTAATTATGGTTTATGTATGTCTTTTTGTCTTAGTGATTGATTCACATCACAACTTCATTGAGACCTCCTTTTTTTTTTGTATGATTTATGGTTTTGCTCATCACTGCCCCACACATGCAGCCATGCATTGCTTGTGTGGGGCAGTGATGAGCAAAACCATAAATCATACAAAAAAACGAAACGGTATCAATGAAGTTGTGGTGTGAATCAATCACCAAGACAATAAGACATACATAAACCATAAATAATGAAATGGCATGCATTGTAATTCGGGGGGACGTTATAGGGACATTGTACACAGTCTCTGTTCATCTCTTGCATCATTTCTGCCATCTCTGATCACCTCTTGTATCATGTCTGCAGTCTCTGATCATCTCTGAAGTTGTGGTGTGAATCAATCACCAAGACAATAAGACATACATAAACCATAAATAATGAAATGGCATACATTGTCGTTTGGGGAGACATTATGGGGACATTGTCCACAGTCTCTGTCCATCTCTTGTATCATGTCTGCCATCTCTGATCACCTTTTGTATCATGTCTGCAGTCTCTGATCATCTCTTATATCATGTCTGCAGTCTCTGATCATCTCTTGTATCATGTCTGCAGTCTCTGATCATCTCTTGTATCATGTCTGCAGTCTCTGATCATCTCTTGTATCATGTCTACGGTCTCTGTCCATCTCTTGTATCATGTCCGCAGTCTCTGATCATCTTTCATATAATGTCCGGAGTCTCTGATCATCTCTTGTATCATGTCCGCAGTCTTTGATTATCTCTTGTATCATGTTCGCAGTCTCTGTCCATCTCTAGTATCATGTCCGCAGTCTCTGTCCATCTCTTGCACCATGTCTGCAGTCTCTGACCATCTCTTGTAGCATGTCCGCAGTCTCTAATCATCTCTTGCATCGTGTCAGCAGTCTCTGACCATCTCCTCTAGTATTTTGGGGGAGCCTGGAGCTCCTCTTTAAGTTAACTGCTGTGTTTAGACTTTTCTACATGCAGAGAGTGCTGTCTTTTTTTTTAAGAACAGATAGAAAAAAAATGTCACACAGGCAGTAATCGTGATGCATCGTGATGCATGCGGAATGGAATCATTGACATGATAATTGTAATTGTGAGACCAGTGAAGATGCACACTTCTAGTGTGAATGATAATGATAGGCTGCATCATACAGGTCATTTTCAAATGTTTCCGTAGTTCCACGTGTTTTATAATTATGCTGTTAAAGGCATTGTACACTTTCAAATGTTTTCATTGTTTTAACTAGGTATTAGGGTAGTTATTTTACCTGTGTTTGTTTGCATTTGGGTAAACTTTTTAGGCATCAGCATCCCCCTTTACCCCCCTTTATACTTACCTAATCCCTCATTCAATCCAGCGTCATGCGCATCTGCAGCTTTCCTCTTCCTTCACTTCTGGGTATTGCTGGCTTTGCTGGGGAACCGGGAGCTATTGACTCCCATGGCTGACAATCAAAGCCAGTGACAAGGGAGCGGGGGACAGGGCTGAGTCCGGCTGTCTGTGTCAATGGACGCAGCAGTTGGGCTCGGGAGCAAGCATGCACAAGTGCCCCATTGGAAGTGGACAGAGAGGAGGGGCCAGGAGCACCAGAGGGGTACCCAAGAAGAGGAGGTTTCTGTCCACTCTGTGCAATTCCATTACAAAGAGCAGGTAAGTGCAGCACCACCCCCACAGGAGCCACTGTTTTTCTTTTTTTGAGTCCCTTCTGCCCTGCACCTGTGATGACTCGCCCCTTCCCTAGACCCAAGAACACTGACACACCTCAAAGGGGTTTAAATGGGCTTTATTTAATGGCAAAGCCCTAGAAAGGAATGGGTTAAATAACGACAATTTACAATATAACAATGTAGGTACCAGACGACGTCCGATGACGAAACGCGTAGGGCGTGGCCTCAGGTGTTTCCACTCGTACACAGCGGCATAGGCGGCAAATTCAAACACACAGCATTGTTTTGAATGATTTTAATGCCGGTTTTCATTGTACCTATGTGAGTAGCGATTTTTAACATTTAAATAAACATTTTTAAACTGGATTACACTATGTTCTGCCCCATTTTATTATCTTTCATGAGGATTTCCATGGATATTTAAACCGGACCAGCTTTACAGCAGCGACACAGGGGCTCACACTGTGGAGGCGCATTAACCCCATATGGGGATGGGGAGCTGGTGAGTGAGAATTTTTACTATTAATGCACCGGTCATCATCCTGGAAATTTTGAAGCACTGAAGCACTTTTTGTCACTTCCGTTCCGTTTTAAAGACATTTTACTGTTTTTTTCTGATTTTCACTTTTTCTCCGCTTATAACATCTTACTGTGGGACTTGCACTATATATTTATGATATACTTCCACGTAGCGATTTCAGAATCGCACGGATTATAAGATTGCAATCTGATGAGATTTTTTGTTTATATTTCTTCTGCTGTTGGATTTTAGCACACTTGTGCAATATAGCTCCACTCAGCGATTTCCAAATCGCATACAATTTAGGAATGCGATTTTAACATTTGAATTTATATATATAATTTTGGTCTTTGTGTCATTATGTTTTTGTAATTTTTGAGGTTCACAAATAACACTTAGTGTATTGTATCTGGCACTTTTTAATGAATATTCTATTAGGTATGAAATAATTGTTTATTCACAGATCATCACGTATTTAGTTTTTGCGGTATTTTGATTACTGGATTTCTTCTTGATTGGCATTTTGCACATATTAATAGCAGGTGTGCGCCGTTTACTACCCCTTTGATACACCAATGTAGGTACCTTGTTTAGCGACACCCAACTCAGGGTGTCACTGTTCGTTTACCACATCTGCCTGGGAAGCAACTGGTGCACAAACGTGTACTAGGCAGGTGCTAGTGAGCGATACTGGTTTGTAATTGCAGAATAATGACAATCCAACACAGTACGGCAATACAAACAGCTTTTTCCAAAGGTAATACAGCCTACCTACTACTGTCTTGCCAGTGGGACTATGTAGAGAGTCTGCCAGCGATGGGGCCCTCACTAAAGCTAACAAGATGGTGGCTGGAAACCACTCACCATTGATGACTGATATAAGTCCCGAGGGGTTCCTCTGTGGCTGGTGAAAGGTTCCTTCCTCCTTAGCCAGCTCTCTGCAGCTTTACCAGGTAGCTGGAACTCGTGGTCAGTGGGAGCAACTGGAACGCACTGGAATAGAAGCCCAGTCTCTCCTCCCTCACTGCATTAAGTAGTGTTCAGCATAGCAACAGCTCACAGTCTGGTCCCTGCACACTGTGATTCAGGTACAGCACACTTTTCCTGGCAAAACAGATCCTCTGGCAACAGCATGTGGTCAGCAGATCACAACAACAGTCCTGTGGCTTCTAGCAGCCCTGAGCCCTGTAAACATAAGCTTCCAGGCTGACACTCTCTGGGCACACACAGCACAGTTCAGCTCCCAGACTCTATAAAACCAGTCACAGAAAGTTCTCAATTCTGTTTCTCTACTCATAGAACACTTCCTGAGGATAAATTGTACTGGCCAGGCACTCCTGTTCCCCAAGTGGTTCCCGAGCTCTCTAAAATGGGTCCCAGAGCCCTCTCATCAGAATGTCACAAGGATCACCTGCTTCTTTCAGTGGTGAGAGGCTGAACAACATCCCACAGCCAATTAGGAACCAGCTTGCCTTAGGCAGCTAATCAGGAGTCCTCCTTTTCCAGGGTTGCTAGAAGCAGGGTCCTCTTCAGCTGTAGCAGCAGCCAGTCAGGGCACAGTCCAGTCCCTTCTCTCCCTGTAGCTGTCCATCACAGGAGAGAAGAAAAAAAGTCCTTTCTGTGTTTATTTTGGTAGCACCGTTGGGAATTTTTTTTTAAAGAGCCCAGCACTACATAAGTATACACATGTTTGTTATTTATTTTATTTTAAAAAATTAATCTTTACAATCGCTTTAAAGCGGGAGTTCCGCCGTTTTTTTTTTTTTTTTAAAGCCAGCAGCTACAAATACTGCAGCTGCTGACTTTTAAAATAAGGACACTTACCTGCCCAGCGTGCCCGCAATGTCGGCATCCGAAGCCGATCTCTCGATCGTCTCTCGGGTGCTGCCGCTGCCATCTTGGGTATGGGAATCAGGAAGTGGAGCCTTGCGGCTTAATTTCCCGGTTCCCTACTGCGCATGCGCGAGTCGCGCTGCGCAATAAGGATGGACCCCGCTGTCTCTGGGATCCGTGTGTTTCCCAGCAGACAGCGGGGGACCTGCGCAAAGAGGCGTAGATTCTGCGGAAAGGGGCGTAGATTCTGCGGATATCTATGCCGGAAGTGGGTGCAGATATGAAGTTTACTCTATTATAGGCTGTGCACGCAGGGCAACAAAGGACGCCATGACACTACATGTTTAATGCACATCTTATGCAGGTGAAAAACACCATGGGCAGATGAGATGGTTTACTATGCCTTTAAAATATATCTATACTGTATGTTTTAAAATAATAAACATGTTATGGTTTTGTACATGCTGACCCCCGAACCTCCTTTTCTGGGGTCCCCCGCTGGCAATCCTGGCTTCTCCTCTTCTGCGTCAGCCTAGCAAGCACTTGTTTTGGGGCAGACATGAGGGCTCACACAGCATGGCTTGGCTTTGCTCCCTGCTTTCAGAAGACCACGGGTGCCATGCAGGACTCCTGCAGACTTGTCAATGTATCTGTCTGCTCTTACCCGTACTTGTAGTTTCCCATTCACAGTCCTCTGTGAATGAATGATGCAGCATGGCTGGTGGAGCTTCACACTGCCCACTTGCTATCACTAGATGCAGCAGATTGGAGAGACAGGAGTGGGAACATGTCACATTTTTCACCCAAAAAACGAGTGGAACATGTGTAACATATTCCCATTCCCAAGGGGAACTCCTCCTATAACACTAAACCTGAAGTAACTTTGAACTGTGTGTAGCGGTGGGCTCCTGAAGAGCATGCACTATGTTTTTCAGAGTTAAAACTTTACCCAAACTACAGTTTGGTTTGGGTAAATTTGCCTAGATTTGACTTCTGTGTCAGTCTGACTGGGCCATGAGATGTTCAGCCTGGCCACAGGGGGGTGCTGTCTCTGGTGACAGGCGTGGAACTATAGTCTGGTTAGGCACTTAAGTTAATCTCTTTCGGAGTCAGGTCAGTGGGAGTGGCCCTCTCGCTGTGCCCTCTGGGAGAGGGTATTTAAGATGCAGACGTCACGTGGTTCGGGGTTCCGGTCCAGTATGCTGTGCTAATTACATGGTCCTGGTCCTCCTGACCAGCCCCCAGGAAGGCCATGGCCTGAGGTGCGGTTCCACCTGATCTTAATGCCTCGGGGCTGGCTAGCCCAAGGCATGGAAACTAGAGGAGGCTTCTGAGGTGGATGGGTGCCGTCTCCGGTCCGGGAGAGACCCATTGAACTTTGAACATTCCAGGGGGGGACTCTTTAGAACACCACGTGTGAGTTTGGTTTTCTTAACAGGAGCCTGGAAGGGCTGAAGTAACCAAGAGAATCCGGTCTTGTGGATATCGCCAAGCAGGCTGAAAGATCCAGGTATCCCACAAGTGTTCTACAGCTTAGTTTCCCACGAGTTCTGTAACAACATCTGTGACTGAGACTTTATTCCTGAGTAAGCACCTTGTTGGCTGCTAGGCCTTGTGAGAGAGGGACTGTCCAACCTGAGTGTTCATCCAGCTGCGAATGGCTATTCTCTGGATTCAGTCAAAGTAAGCAAGTTCCTTAACGTTTATAGACTTTGACATTGAGAGTACCTAAATTCCTTCCCAACCCTCTAATCCCAAGTTGAAAGACTGTTCAATGGTTTGCAAATAAAAATCCATTCAACTGGATCTATTGTCAGTCTCAAGTTACCAAGTATCAAGTAGCCAGCAGCTCCTTCGGGGGTTAGTGCTACATGTATCTAAAGCTAAATACAAACATATTGTTTGCAGCTTACCAGCCCCAGATGTAGTGGCTACAGTAGTTTTCTTTTTTCAAGCTTTTTATTTTTTTTATTTTCACCTTGTGATTCTGAGAGTAACATATTTCTGTTCTAAGATGACAATATCCCACTCACCTTTCATGACAACAAAAAAAGGAAAAAAAGGAAAGAAATACTGGAAAATCATCACCTTTTACATAGCTTAGATGTGCAGGGTCCTGTAGTCCTTAGAACAATATAAGTGATATAATCAGCATGGACAGCAGTACACATAAAGTTATCACTTAACTAGATTTCTGGCATGATGAACAGGTGTTTGTTTGCATTTATAAAACATATAGAACAAACGTTTTAAAGGACATATTTAACAGACAAAAAGGAACAGCCAAGTTCATTGTTAGGGTTTACATACACTTTAAATACATTTGACATTTTATTTTGTCTAAGTACCAGCATCTCAAGTCATGCATGGAGAAAGTATTTTAATTGAGTGCGGCACTATTTCTCTTCCACTTTCATCACGGGCATCTTAGGATGTAGTTAAAGTTAATATTTGTCCGTCTTCTTCATAGCATATTTTGTTTTATGGGAAGCTAATGCTAAAAGACCCAATTAATGAAGATAGTTTATGCCTATGCATTATTATAATGGATTCCTTTGTTCTATACTTTCTCTGTGTCAAGACTAAGTCATTAATCAATTGATGCTGAAAAATAATTGTCTAGTTCTTAACAATTTTCCATTGTTAAAACATTTGGAATTTTAAGATAAAGATGCACTGGCTGCTCTGAAAAAAAATACAGTTTTAGATTACCCTCCATGGAAATGTGAGCATATTGTTTGAAATGCAAAGTAGTTGACCTAATGTTAATGTATTTTAGTGAACTGTTGTTCAATTGACTATTCAATCTTTTTCTCGAAGAGTCGACTTCATTAATAAATTAAAATGTTTTTGTCTGTTATTATATTACCCCAGCTATAAATCACATTTTGCAAAGCATCAGGTTAACGCGAAATTGGCAGGTTAAAAGAGAATGTATTTTTCAACAAAGCACGCCTAAAAGAAATACCTGAATTGAGTAATGAAGAAGTTAGCCAACTGGCAGCCATCATTTTCTAAACCTAGGTAGGCTTTGTTAGGCCTGTAACAGCCGTGACACCTAGAGTTTCATTGCACATATTTTTAAAGGGAATTTATGTCGTTTGCAATTTTGTTTTCCAGCTTGATGCAGCACAGCACATTAATGGTGCTTTACTGCTGGTCTGATCTCAATGCAAGTCTATGGGTCAGCCTAAGAGAATCAATTGAGATTGCGCATTTGCAATAATTAATATGGGCATTTGTAATGATGAAAGTTAAAGTGATACTAAATACATGCTGTTAAATTTACATTGTCTCCTATTTCTGAATATAGATGACAGCACTGTAATTATTGCAATAAAAAATTATAATTTAAGTACCTTTTTCCTAATTGATCTACAGCTATCACATGACCCAGCTCTTCCCCAGCCTATCTGCAGGGAAGCAGTGGCATGAGGAGCTTCTTGTCCTCTGCTGCTGGTCACATGTTCAAAATAAAACAACTATTGGGATACAGAGTAAAAATAAATACATAATATCAATAAACAGTTTTAGATTGTCATACAAATTACATGATGTGGGCTTATTTCTGCCAGTCACAGGCTGTATCATGCCCCTCCAGCCTGTGTCTTAGAATAAGAGGCAGGTGAAGCCACCATCAATCTACATGTAGTTTCCTGCCCACATTGTATTTAGCTGGTTAGTAGGCATGGAGGGGAAGGGAGGGAGTGGGTTATCATTTACCACACACGTCATGTATACACTCATGTGTGTGCCTCTATAGTCTCCTGGATTGCTCAGATGTGATAGGGAGGTAATGCTCAGCATAGAAACTTACTGAAAACTGAGTATGTGCAGAGTTGCCACCACAGCTGCAAAAACCCTAGCTGAATTGTGGACTTGGACAGAAGGTGGCGACAGACAGCAGCAGGATCAACCAGTTTTATTGCAGAATACAGAAACAAATCTCATAGTGACTGGGTGAGTATGAACTGCATGTAATACACCATTTATTGATCGTTTTTTATGATGTAGGTTTGGTGGCACTTTAAAAAAATTGTGTACTTTTCAGGTTCTGGTGCTGCATGGAGAGGAGCTAGGTAATTACAGCTCCCACCATGCTCCCCCAAATCCTACATACTGACCAGCCATCGTCCAAGGTATTGCTCCAGCCTCCTCTCTCCTGTGAAGGGAACCCCCATGGATCACTTTGTTGAGCGATTGGCGGCTCGAATGGCACCCGCTCCCCCCTGAACATAGGGGACACAGTACATGTTGCAGCCAATATGGCGCCCACTCCCTCTGCTGTAGTGAATGCAGCTGAAATACCCACAATCAAGCAGGCTCCCTTAATGCCTGCACAGATAGACCCAGCCTCCTTTGCTAGTATTGCCTAGGCTGTGGTGGCACTTTTGACCCATTATGGTCACTCAAGCAGTGGACCAAACGGTCCTTAACGGGCTAGAACACCTCCATAATGAGCTTCAGCTCCAAGTTCTGCATATTCACCACACAGAGGAGGGAATTTCCTCCATAGAGGATGATGGTACTGCTATGTGTTCTGCTATAGCCAGGCTCTCCACTGTTCAGAAGGATTTACAGGAAAAAGTGGATGATTTAGAGAATTGTTTGAGACGCAACAACTTGCGCATCATTGGGCTCCCCAAATCATATTCCTCTTCCAGGCTTACCACCATCTGTTCCTACACCATCCCAGAGCAGCTGGGCTCACACACTCCGTGCATTGTGGAAAGTGTGCACCACATTGGCCAGCCATCAGAAATGCATTTCTAGGCCCCTACCAGTGATTTTCAGGTATCTCAACTACGCGGACAAACATGCCATACTTCAAAAATTTTGCAGAGTGCACAATCTATCTGTTGATGACCATCCATTAGTACTCCTTGCAGATTACTCTATTGAAGTTATGAGCCAGTGCAAGGCCTTCTCTGCCTTCTGCTCCTCGCTTTACAACCATCATATCAAATTTAACCTAGCGTACCCAGCAATCCTGCATATCCTACCAGACATGGGTGAGTGCCTTTCTTTCACTTCACCATATGAAAATGAGCACTACCTTTACACTGCACAACCGTTAGCTATGGAACAGGAAGATCCTTCTATCTCCCATGATGCTTCCTGAAGGGATATTTAGCTTAACCGCTTTCATTCTTTAAGAAATCGGTTTCCATTTCACAAATAGATATGCTCAAGTTTTGCTAATCAAGTTTCGTTTTTCATGTTACTGTTATCTTCTTTAGTTGTTTAGTTTCTTGTAAAGCACATGATTTTTGAGAAATCACTAGTTTGACTTTTGTCATAGACCATAATTGTATATGATTGGATAATTTGTATGACACGTTCAAAGGGCAGTACTTTCTGAAAGCCCCCTTTAAATATTCACACCAAAGAATAAAGATTAGATTTGCTCGGAGAGACTTTGTTGTTTTGTGTCATTGTCTCAATGGGCTAATCTCACAGGCCTATGGGGATTGAAAATCACACCTTGACAGACATTGAGGGTTAAAAAAAACCACCTCTAGACAATCTACATCCCCTTCATGTGGGAGCTCGGTCTGGGTCGATTATAATATATGTCTAGTGAGTTGAATTGTCTCACCTATTTAGAAATCGTTTCCTTTAAAGGGACCTGTAATTTATGTAGAAGTTGTTTTCAGACCTCGATAATAAGTTTAACTGCTCTGAGAAGCAGTAATAAAGGCTGTTCTGAGTTAACAGCGAAAAAAGCCCTGGGTGGGCTTTCTGGGCTCTGAGGAGTCAACTTAATAAGACTGCTTTAAGAAGCAGCATTTGTTCCGGGTGAACAGTGAGAAAGCACTGGGTGGGCTTTCCAGGACTCCGCAGTCCATAGGAAAATGATTTATACAGTACTGTAATTATAAGAAAAAGTCTGATAAGGTGTGCTGGACAAAACCTGCTTATCTCCCTATCACGTAGAAGTCATAAGATAATTTGTTAACTTTCTGTGTGGAATTTGTCAGCGTTGTAAGGTAAGACGATGTCTTCTACTGCACTGTGTTATAATGGGACTTAAATAAAAGGTTACACACGTGTCTTGCAGTGAACTCCCGACTCCTTTTTGTGATTGATGGAAGTTCCCCAATCGAAACGTAGAGTGATGCTACAGTATCCGGTGATGTATTTCTGTTTACTCTTAATGATTTACATATGAATGCTTTGACTCTAATGTATAAGATAGTGAGCGTAATAGCAGTGTTAATAACGCTTTGTTAAGGTAATACATAAATTGGCATAGTGGGTAGTATACTCTAAAGCCGCGTACACACGGGCGGACTGTCTGTCCAACTTAGTCCGCTGAAACACATTTCAGCGGACAGTCCGCTCGTGTGTGGGCTTCAGCAGACTTTTTCAGCGGACAGTCTGGCGGACTAAGTCTTTCGGAATTTCCGTAATATTGTCCGTCCAACTTTGGTTTCAGCGGACAGTCCGCTCGTGAGTAGGCAAGTTGGACGGACTAAGTATGGCGCATGCTCAGAAAGGATTTACACGGCCGAAGGTTGCATTGCAGTGTATTGGACGTCGTATTTCTAGTCCCGTCGTACGTGCTGTACACGTCATCGCGCAAGCTTTCAACGGACTGTCTGTTCATCGTGTGTGGTCAAGTCCGTTCATTCAAAAGTAGGACGGACTGTCCGTCGGATTGTCTGACGGACTTAGTTGGCCAGACAGTCCGCCCGTGTGTACGCGGCTTGAGGCTAACTTTTGGTCAAAACATGCTATTTGAATAATTATTTTTGCTACTGACATCTCTTGCACAGGCGAAGTCTGGTGCAAAATTTGGATATTTGGCTTTTTGCCAACAGGGTTCAAGTGCTAATATCTCACTGACCGAAATAGATAGTGGGGAATTGTTTGCGGCATTGGTACTACAGCAATTGAAAGTACTATTTGAACCTATTGGCACTCTGCCAAAAATTTGAAATATAAATAAAAATTGTTTGCTTATAAAAATAAGAAAAGTATTAACGCACAAAGCTTGCTTGTGATCAGGGGAACCTCTGGCCATAAGGAGTGCTTATTGGCATTTTTCCAAGAAAAAAAAAAAAGAATAAATGTCAGAATGTTTAGAAAGAAAAATAAGGATGAAAATAAACATGCTGTGGAGATCCCCAGCTGGACCGAGGCTCTCTATAGCATCCTAGCCCAAACATTGTCCATGATGGGTTTAACAGAGACATGGGATGGTGGATTTAAGGGTTAAATTAACCTTCTCTATGCCTGTACCATGCGCCCCGCCTCCTCCCCTTTACATTCCACAATCAGATCAAGAGCTGCACGAAAGACTTCATCACATGAGGACACACAGCAAATATCAGAGTGGGCTACAAGCACAATAACTGATTTCTGACAGCGAAGGATGTTGCAGGATGTTTTGACATCCTTAAGCAAACACCAGTGCAGACACATTATCAAAACAATTTCTCAGGAAATCAAAGGGAAAACTTTTATAAAAAGAGAGGAGGGGGATACAGAGGGAGGGGGCAAGGACAAAGGGGGTTACACACAGAGACAACCAAGAGGATGGCTTACAGCCAATAGTTGAGGATTTCTTGAAGAAGGGGGTCTTAAAGGGAAATTGTCTCTCCCTACATTAACATTAACCCAGTAAAGAAGGCAAATGGTAACTATAGGTTTGTACAAGACCTAAGGGCCATCAATAGCCTAATGGTACCAATTGCCCCAATAGTGCCTGATGTGTCATCAATACTGCCATACCACCCGATGCAGAGTATTTTACTGTGATTGATTTATTGAACGCATTTTTATTTCTGTCCCTGTGGATGAGGAGACACAGCCAATATTTGCTTTCTAACGAACTAACATGGTGTAGAATGCCCCAGGGCTATGTAGACTCCACTGCAGTCTATTCCATTGTCCTCCAAACTACTCTCAGAGCTTGGATACCAGGACACTGTCCATCCCTGCTGCAGTATGTGACTCCTCATCTGCAGTCCTAATCGGGTGGCCACCCTGGAGGATGGGAGGGATCTTTTGAAATGTTTTTTTGAAAGTGGTCACAAAGTGTCAAAGTAAAAATTGCAATGGTGTCAGGAAACGGTTGCATATCTTGGTTTTGTACTCTCAAAAGGAGAAAGGAAAGTCAGTCACAAAAGAGCTATGGTTCTTGTGGGTCTGCCCCACCCACTTACTAAGAAAGACATGTTCACCTTTCTTGGTATGATTGGTTACTGCTGCCAATGGATACCTGACTGTTCCTACTATGACAATCTCCTGAGACAAGCCACAGGTTCAGACATGCCTGACTGTATGAAATGGTCAGATGAAATGTGCAATGCTTTTGTGTATTTGAAAAAAGCTATGGTAATGGCTCCAGGGCTCGGTCTCCCTTAATATGGAAAAATGTTTCATTTGTTTGCAAGGGAAAATTGTAAGACTTTGTCAGGTGTCCTCGCTCAGGAGCATGGAGGCAAGTTGCACCCTATTTTTTTTCTTCAAAGATGGTTTCGGTGCAGGTTCCAGGCATGCCTGAGTGTCTTAGAGCTTTAGCATCTTGTGTGGTGATGGTTGAGATGGCCACTTCTTTCACTCTGGGTCAAGACACCACACTTCACACCACCCACAATGTATCAATCCTGTTGAAAAATGTACATACACAGCACATGTCTGCTCAAAGGTTGAGCTGCTATGAGGTGATCTTGCGGTCTAATCCAAAATTGCATATCAAATATGCTTCTCCCACTGCAGGACCAGCACCAATCTTTAATGCCCTTTTAGGATTAAAAGGAGAGCAGGATGAGGTTGTGCTACAACATGATTGCATAAACCTCATTCACCAAGACACATCACACAGGTCTGATTTATCTTCCACAGCACTGCAGGGCACACACAGGCCAACAGGCAGAGATAGCCAGGGGAAATGCTCTGGCTGATTTAGCTGCCAAACAAGCTGCTACTTCACAAAATGCACAGATCCAAATGCCCATGCTAGCACCAGAATCGCCCTTTTTTGATCAGGTTCTTTCAGATTTGCAGGGATGTGCAGAAGAAGCTGATCTCAGAGATTGGGACAAAATAGGTGTGCAGAAAGATCCAAAGACTGCACTTCTCTGCAAAGAGGGAAAGCCATGTATACCAGTAGCTAGTGCATCACTTTTCATTTCCCATTACCATGGAATAGGTCACAGAGGCTGGAAAGCCACTTGTGAACTATTGGAGAAAGATTATGTATCAAGATGCATCACATGTATCAGGAACAATCCAAGCAACCCACACAAGGCCAAACATGAACTCCTGATATATCCAACAACTCCTTTTACACATTTGATTGACTTCACACATATGCCCAAACTAGGCAAAAGACAGGAATATCTTTTGGTGATTGTGAACATGTTCTCAAGATGAGTTGAACTTTTTGTAACCACAAAATAAGATGCACAAACAGTGGTGAGGATCCTCGTTCAGGAAATCATTCCTCGATGGGGATGCCCACTTCAAATAAACTCAGACAATGGACCTGCATTTGTACCAAGGGTCTGCCAAGACTTGGTAAAAACTCTCAAGATAGAATGGAAGTTTCACATTCCCTACCACCCTTAAAGCTTAGGGATAATAGAAATAATGAACAGAACAATAAAAGACAACATAAGAAAGGCCACAGGAGGAACCTTTGCCAACTGAAAGAAGGTCCTCCCAGCAGTCCTGGCATAAATAAGAATAACCCCTTCCAAGACAACAGGGTATTCACATTTTGAAGTCTTGATGGGTCAACCTTTCCCCATCTCATGGGCCAGAGCACCTTTAATGATAGAAAAGGGAGATTTAGACTTAAAACAGGAAGAACATGTAAGGAAATTGGTTGAAACATTGGATACAGTTGGGAGAAATGTTGCTTGCACCTCTCCTTTTTCTTCACAGGAAGCTACTCACCCCTTCAAGGTGGGAGACACTGTGGTGGTCCAACAGCTGAACAGAACTAAGAAGCAAGAGTATCCCTTTGGACCTCCTACCACAGTGGTTGCAGTGACCAGAACAGACACCCTAGTGGAAAATTGCCAGTCCTGGATCCATGCCAACAGAGGGAAAAAGGTTGCCCAAAGCCCCAAGAGCAGGAAGGAGATCTTGGATACAGAAGGCCCTCAAGCAGAAGTCCAAGCAGACGAATGAGGAGTTCCTGGGAAAGCAGATCTGGCCAGAGAAGATGACCTTGCTTATCTCACCACAGACTTCTGGCAATGCATTTTGCCTCCTGATCCTAATCTCTCTGACATTGTTCCTACCCACCTGGATCATCACTAACTGTATCTACCACCCTGAAGATTTGGGTGCAATTAAAAGTATCTGTGGGAACACACACACACAAGCAAGAGAACATTACAGTGACACAAGCTAGAACCAAGAGAGAGATTGGAGACAGTTTTACTGATAAGATGCTTTTTCTAAAATTTAAGTATGTTTATGCTCAAAAATCAGGGTATGAAGAATGTTGTAGCAAATTACATCCTAGCACTGCCTGAATTCCCCTTTTGGCTGTACCTTTAAATATTTCCTCCTTTCTCAATGAGACTCCTCCTGTATTCTTGACTAACATATCCACATTGTACATAAACATTTTTACCTTTCCAATAGCAGGTAGAAGTCATTCCCCTGATTGGTGTTTTAAATTAGGGAATGAGACACAGACTAACCCCTCTTTCTGCAGCAGGTCAATATTTAACATCTCCATGTGCAAATCCCCTGCCTGCTCACTGTTTCAAGTATCTGACCCAGGGCTAAACCGTACTTTGCATAACTTTTCTTCTTTCTCTGATAATGTAAGTGGTATATTGCACACATTTATAATCGCAACACAGGACAAATACACTCATGAGATTGTCACTAAGAGACCTTTTGAACTGGGACAAAATATCTATGTATGTTGTGGGAAAGTGTGTTATCCCTGGGTGCCCCTCCATGTTAAGGGATGGTGTTACCTTGCATCCTTGGTACCTGTCATGGGAGTGGTAGGGGATGATAAAAGGGGACATCCCCTAGAGGCTAGCTCCAGCAGGAAGCTAGGGACATTGCTAAAACATGGAGCCCATTTTCCAATGCAGGATTTGGGCTTGGAGGTATATTTTCATGGTTAAAAGACATTGTCCTTGTTATGATATTTATCCTTGCTCTGATTATTTACCTCTACTTTAAGCGTTGCACTTGCATATTTGCACACTTTCAATCTCCTGATAAGGTTCTATCCTACATGACATACATGAAGAGTCATCAGGCAATCTATGCCACAACCCCAAAGAAGTATTAAAACCCAACCTAGAATGTAGAGATCATCTTATATGATCTAAGATCTAAGGGATATTGAGATTGGTTTCCATTTTGTGTCTCTCTAACATCCACTTCACGAATAGATATGCTCAAGTTTTGCTAATCAAGTTTTGTTTTTCATGTTACTGTTATCTTCTTTAGTTGTTTAATTTCTTGTAAAACACATGATTTTTGAGAAATCACTAGTTTCACTTTTGTCATAGACCGTACTTGCATATGATTGGATAATTTGTGTGACACGTTCAAAGGGCGGTACTTTCTGAAAGCCCCCTTTAAATATTCACACCAAAGAATAAAGATTAGATTTGCTCGGAGAGACTTTGTTGTTTTCTGTCATTGTCTCAATGGGCTATTCTCACAGGCCTGTGGGATTGAAAATCACACCTTGACAGACACCGAGGGTTAAAAAAACACCTCTAGACAATCTACATTCCCTTCACTTCCTCATCCAGGAATTGCTTCATCTTCCAGAATCAGCAAAGTCCTCAGAAACCTCCCTACAAGAGGGTGCACTTCAGATCCCCAGATGATTAATTTGCACACCGCTGACTGCTTGCTCCCACCATAAACTGGCGAATGCTAGACTTTGCCTCTTCTATTTCCCAGCCTGCCATTTCTATTGTCCTCCACCCTGGGGTTCAAGTGCCCCTTTCCTCCCATGAGAGGTGAGGCCCCCTCCCATTGCTTAATGTACTTCTTATGTCCGATATTGCTGTACAATATCACATGTCAACCTGTTTGTTTTCATAGATAAAAATACATTTTTTTTGGACAAAAAAGAACAAAAACCTATGTTTGTTCTGAATTTATCCGTGCTGTCAAGGCTGATTCTATATTACTGTTATTTTCGTTTTACTATGGGTAGAGGTATATGTTATCTGTCTTACAGCCTTCACGGATACATGATTTGTGTTTGCAATAATTTTATTTTATTTATATTTTATATGTAAATTCTTAATAAACATATTATCTCAAAAAAAAAAAAAGAAAATAACAATAACCTTCTGTACTGTCATTATCAAATATTAAGAGAAAGTTGAGACTTTAATGGTCTTAGATATATAGTTACATAGTTACATAGTTAGTCAGATTGAAAAAGACACAAGTCCATCCAGTTCAACCACAAAAAAATAATAATATCATACAATCCCATATAACCAATTCTATAACCACAGTTGATCCAGAGGAAGGAGAAAACCCCAGCAGAGCATGATCCAATTTGCTAAAGCAGGGGAAAAAATTCCTTCCTGATCCCCCGAGAGGCAATCGGATTTTCCCCGGATCAACTTTACCTATAAATGTTAGTACCCAGTTATATTATGTACATTTAGGAAATAATCCAGGCCTTTCTTAAAGCAATCTACTGACCCGGCCAGAACCACCTCTGCAGGGAGTCTATTCCACATTTTCACAGCGCTTACTGTGAAGAAACCTTTCCGTATTTGGAGATGAAATCTTTTTTCCTCTAGATGAAAAGAGTGCTCCCTTGTCCTCTTTGTTGACTGTAAAGTGAATAACTCAACACCAAGTTCACTATATTTACCCCTTATATATTTGTACATGTTGATCATATCCCCCCTTAATCTCCTCTTATCAAGACTGAATAAATTCAGTTCCTCTAATCTTTTCTCATAGCTGAGCTCCTCCATGCATCTTATCAGTTTGGTTGCTTTTCTCTGCACTTTCTCCAGTTCCCCAATATGCTTTTTGAGAACTGGTGCTCAAAACTAAACTGCATATTCCAAATGAGGTCTTACTAATGATTTGAACAGGGGCAAAATGATATCTCTCTCTCTGGAGTCCATACCTCTCTTAATACAAGAAAAGACTTTGCTCGCTTTGGAAACCGCAGCTTGGCATTGCATGCTATTATTGAGCTATTATGATCTACCAAAACCCTCAGATCCTTCTCCACTATGGATCCCCCCAGTTGTACTCCCCCTAGTATGTATGATGCATGCATATTCTTAGCCCCCAAGTGCATAACTTTACATTTATCAACATTAAACCTCATCTGCCACATAGTCTCCCAATTAGAAAGAGCATTGAGGTCGGCTTGTAAATTGGAGACATCCTGTAAGGACGTTATTCCACTGCATAGCTTGGTTTAAATGAATTCCTTTAGAAATGTCATTTTGTGCAGGGACTGTCCAAAACACGGGAAAATGTGCCATTTTACAGGCATACTATAGAAGCAATATTTTACTTTTATTGTTTCACTTTAGGCATTATTAAAATCACTGCTTCCGAAAAAGCTGGTGTTTTTAAAACTTTTCTTTGCATTGATTCATGTCCCCTGGAGCAGGACCTGGGTCCCCAAACACTTTTTATGACAATAACTTACATATTAGCCTCTAAAATTAGCACTTGAGTCACATCACATTTGAGTCCTATAGACTAACGGGGTTCGCACAAAATTTTGGTCTACTCACATGTTCTGCCGCAAACCGAACCAGGGTATTTGACTCATCCCTACTCCCTAGATGTTCCTGACCGATGTAAACATCACTTCTTATAAGTCTGATCCATAACAAGTAAACTCAACCCCATCTAAATTGTAAGTTGGTTATTCCCCTTAAGAGACCCTCCGTGTTCTGATTGACCTTCCTAAAAGAGTATGTGGTCTCAAAGGTTAAAAGGCACTCTTATGGGTAACCATATGCCCTCCATTAAACTGCATAACACTGAACTGGGAGATCAAGTATATATATATCATATAGATCAGTATACTTCCTCAAGGGTAGTACTCTCATTCCAAATACCTTCCCACACCCTTCCCTGATCCCTTCCACCCACCTTCCCTATTCCCGTCCCGTTCCCCCTCTCTCCCTCCCCAATTCCCCAACCCTCCCCCACCAATCCTATTTATCACCAAAGGTATTGCACACATAGACCTCCTTGATTTACAGTCCACGGTACTACCCTGAATTGAGGCTCAGTAAGTGTATTTATTGTTGTCTCAAATGTGTCTTAAAAGTTTTCATCTAGGGGTTGATGTCGCACAGAGGCCAACTCTCTCCCTATAAAGGGATACGGACCCAAATTAATTACTTCACCACCCCCTCTTCTAAATTGAGGAAAATCTGTCACTTTAGATAATCACTCTGTAAGCAACCAAGAGCTTCAGACTTTTCACATAGCTCCCTTGACTGTGCGATTTCACCCCTCTTCCTATAGCCTCATATAGAAAGGATATCACAAGAGTGTTTAAAAGTTAGACTGCATTAGAGGGTTGCTTCTCACTTATCCTGTTGTACCTTTGAAATTTAGTTGTCCGATCGGTCGTAAGGCTCCCAAACCATTTGCACTAAACCAATGAGTTGATTGCATGTGCCTAATCAACTCCAGTACAAGGAGCTACGGGACTGACTCACTTTGCAATTTATGTGATGATACCCACATAAGGGTCTGTGGCGATCCCATTCCAACCAAAGTGGAACTGTAATGTGCTACATGACCAATCCAAAACAGGGCGCTACCGACCACACCCATAGGTAGAATTGTTCTCTGATACAGACTCAACTAAAGTTGTACTATAGATCTTTACATAGAATGTTATAACTACTGTTGGAGATCTCTCCCATCTCCATTCACCTGGAGATACTCCTCAGGATACATACATGTAAAGAGGACTCTGTGTTACTATTTTGGGTCTTGTACTAATATAACATGTTATGCTTTCTACTCTAGATCTGTTATTGTTTGTTCAATACACTTACTAAGTGACCTTAGGAAATGGCCTCATGTTTGTTTCCCTTCAGTTTAGAACTACAGCTATTCTGCCTAGTACTAAAAAAATACTGGCTCCTTCCCGTGATCAGCAGCACAAATCTCCTGTGGATGAGAGATATTGAATCTTGCACGTTCCATACCTACACCCTCCACCTCCCCACAAGACGGCAACACATTTGTTCCTGCCAAACCTTTCCGGACACATTTTTCATTTTGAGGTAGGTTATATTTTACCTCCCCAACTCCGGACTATCGCCTATCCCATTTTACCTACCCCGTCCTCCTTATCCCCCTCTCTCCCCCTGATCTCTCCCCCCAAGCCCCCCTTTTTTTTTCTTCCCCTTTCGCCCTCTCTCTCCTTCCTTCCCTTTCCCTTCATCCCTTGCCTCACAGTCTCCGCCACCACGCATCACTAATAGAACAAAACTACCCCAGAACCTGCTTTCCTTTAGCTCTCCCACATTCACAAGTTAAAAGTTAATTGCCTAACATCTTGCGATCTTCCAACTAGCCTAAGACCGAACACTAACACACTTTGGGGGTTATTTACGAAAGTCAAATTCACTTTGCACTACAAGTGCACTGCAAGTGCACTTGGAAGTGCAGTCACTGTGTGACCCTGCGAAACATATACAGCCCCAATACTGCTCAAGTAAGCTTCTTTAGGTCTATCTCATCACTCCTCTCAGATTTTTACTCCAGACTGACCATCCTAGGAGGAGATTTCAATGTAGCCCTATTCCCAATCTTGGACTTCATGTTTTTCAGACCCACATAATAAATATTCTAGAATTGACTATCTATTCCTATCCCAGAAAGATATCCCCTTTCTATCCTCTGCCACCATTGTCACCATGCTGCTGTCAGACCACCACCCAATCAAAATGACCCTGACGTTCCCAGACAAACGCATTTCCACAAAAATTTGGTGCCTGGACTCAGCACTGCTTACCTCGGAAGAGGTTATCAAAGACATTCATAAATGCAAACACACATTTTTTCTAGTGATACACCTGACACAGCCCCACTTACCCAATAGGAGGCCCATAAATGTGTAGTTCGAGGGAAATTCATCACCCTTAAATCGTCCCATCGAAAGGCCCAACAACAAACAATTACAGGCCTAATCTGCAAGATTAGAAACCTAGAACGTGCCCGCAAACAATCCCAAGCACAGAAAATTGGAAACTATTATGTGAAGAGTTAAACCACAAAATGCGACACAAATTTGTCCTGCACTAAAAATTCTTCTAATGTGGAAAATATATAGCTAAAGCTCTCCAGACCAAGAAAGCACACACAAATATCCACACCATCAAAGACCCCAAAGGGAAGTCCCATATCACCCCGACAGGCATAGCAGCCCAATTTGAGACTTACTACTCTAGCCTATATAATCTCCCTAAACATCCAACTACTATTGAACGTGCCGTTGTTTTAGGGAAACCTGCCAAAAACTGTACATCTCCTCTAACCCTGGACCCCTTACATCTGTAAAACTCAATCCAGCATTCCCACCTGGTATGTCCACACACTTTTTGGCAACATACAGAGGTTCTAGCCTATCATTTCTTCCGACTGGGCCTACTTCTGGAGCGTTCCTCCCTACCAGCTAGCACAGACAACAATGCTTTTGCTCTCTGGACATATTTTCAGATCAGACATTTTCTGAAAGAAGCTGATCGTTTCTCCTCCATTTCTCGTCCACTTACCCCTTTTTAACAGCAATGCTCTCGCTCTGCACCTCAACAGCATGTGATCTCCAACATCCATAACATACTCTCCTCAGATAGCTTGATGAAAACTAACAAAGTCTGTTTAAGCTGGGAAAGAGATCTGCAAACAGAGATGACAGAGGCACAATGTTAACACATATCTACAATAACACATAAAGGCTCCCTCAATTTCTGGATCCAGGAAAACAACTATACAATCCTAAAGCACTGGTACAGAACCCCAGTAATTCTCAACTAATATAATCCTGCCCTTTCTTATAAATGTTGGAGATGTTCCAGGGAAACAGGTACTTTAGCACACATATGGTGGTCCTGCCCCCTAATCCAGCAGTTCTGGGCCCAAATCCGAGAACTGAGGTCACAAATCTCTACGTACACTCTAGAACACATCCCAAACTGTTCTTTCTTCACCTCTCGAACCTACCGATACATCAATACCGTAAAACACTAATACCACCCTTATTAAATGTGGCCAAAATGTGTATCTCCCTTCATTGGGGTACAACCCATGTTCAGACCGTCTCTGAATGGCTCAAACGAGTGAAAAAAATTGCGGAAATGGAAGAAATAATCTCAATAGCCAAAGACTGTCCAACCAAATTTTCACATACATGGGCCTGTTGGGACCACTTTCGCACCACAACCAGATACAAAATATTGACACGCCAAACCCCTACAAACCACACACCCCAAGACAATTGCAACCCTTAACGACTTTACTCCTACATTACAAAAGCTGACCCCATCAAAACATGAGACAACTGGCCTCCCTCCCCTACACAAGGGAAGATTGAAGGAGGACCACTCTCGATTTACCTAAGTAAACACCCAATTCTCTTCAGACCAGGATTTTCTACCCATCCTACTCCAGTCCTTTGGGAATGAGGGCAGAGACTGGGAGGTAATTTAACACACACACCCTTTTTTTTTTTACTTCCCCTCCCCCTCCTTGTTCCCCGTCACTCCTTCTTCCTTCTCTCTTCTTGGGTTTACAACCTAAACCACTCCCTATATCCAACAGAACTCTATCATACCTAATACTGATATTTAGCAGACTTTGGTTTCACATTTGTTAGAAGGAATTAATTATTCAAAGTTGGTTATTACCTCATGAGAAAGCGAATCCCTTATTCTATCCACGAAATACACCCAAACCTATATTAGCTTCAGATAGAAGAACTGTTACTGTGATAAGCATTTTTATTTAGCAAACTAACCACAATTGAACCTCATGTCTTCCTCATTGTTTACTCTGTCGATTTAAGCTGGAACTTCTTTACAACTACTATTGCCAACTAGTTATGATCAACACTGTTATAAGACCTATTGTAATAGATATTACCACCTCAGGCACCTTGTTTAAAAGCAATGTAAACCTTTTCTTTTTTTACCAATAAAAAAACAATATATTCGTAATGATCAGATAAAACATTAAAAATCTTTGAAAAAAGGCAGGAAAGCCAAGATGGCCAGTGTTGTATGCATGTTATTGAAAATTAAGACATTGCTATAGTGAAAGAAGGCCAATGGTGTACTGAGAGAAAGCAATTATTGGAGCAAGTACAAAGTGTAACTAAGAATATACAGTATCTCATAAAAGTGAGTACACCCCTCACATTTTTGTAAATATTTTATTATATCTTTTCATATGACAAAACTAAAGAAATGACACTTGCTACAATGTAAAGTAGTGAGTGTACAGCTTGTGTTGCTCCCTCAATATGACTCAACACACAGTCATTAATATCTAAAATGCCGGGCAACAATAGTGAATACACCCCTAAGTGAAAATATCTAAATTGGGCCCATTTTCTCTCCCTGGTGTCATGTGACTCATTAGTGTTACAAGGTCTCAGGTGTGATAGGGGAGCAGGTTTGTTAAATTTGGTGTTATCACTCTCACTCTCTCATACTGGTCACTGGAAGTTCAACATGGCACCTCTTGGCAAAGAACTCGCTGAGGATCTGAAAAAAAGCAACTGTTGCTCTACATAAAGATGGTCTAGTCTATAAGAAGATTGCCAAGACCCTGAAACTGCAGTGGCCAAGACCATACAGTGGTTTAACAGGACAGGTTCCACTCAGAACAGGCCTTTTCATGGTCGACCAAAGAAGTTGAGTGTATGTGCTCAGCATTATATACAGAGGTTGGCTTTGGGATATAGACGTATAAGTGCTGTCAGCATTGCTGCAGAGGTTGAAGGGGTGGGGGGTCTGTCTGTCAGTGCTCAGACCACATGCCACACACTGCATCAAATTGGTTTGCATGGTTGTTGTCCCAGAAGGAGGCCTCTTCTAAAGATGATGCACAAGAAAACTCGCAAACAATTTGCTGAAGACAAGCAGACTAAGGACATGGATTACTGGAACCATGTTCTGTGGTCAGAGGAGACCAAGATAAACTTATTTGGTTCAGATGGTGTCAAGCGTATGTGTCGGCAACCAGGTGAGGAGTACAAAGACAAGTGTGTCTTGCCTACAGTCAAGCATGGTGGTGGGAGTGTCATGGTCTGTGGCTGCATGAGTGCTGCCAGCACTGAGGAGCTACAGTTCATTGAGGGAACCATGAATGCCAACATGTACTGTGACATACTGAAGTCGAGCATGATCCCATCCCTTCAGAGACTGGACTGAAGGGCAGTATTCCAACATGACAACAACCCCAAACATACTTCCAAGATGACCACTGCCCTGCTAAAGAAGCTGAGGGTATGGAGGGTAAGGTGATGGACTGATCGAGCATGTCTCCAGACCTGAACCTTATTAAGCATCTGTGGGGCATCCTCAAATGAAAGGTGGAAAAGTGCAAGGTAACATTCACCAGCTCGTTTATGTCTTCATGGAGGAGTGGAAGAGGACTCCAGTGGCAACATGGGAAGCTCTGGTGAACTCCATGCCCAAGAGGGTTAAGAATACAAATATACAACTTGAACCAAGATTAGCGCTGTCCCCACCTATACATTTCAACTTGAATGCATCTGGATATTAATATATTCACTCCGCTCTGGGTGTTGCAGCTCTTTCAA
Source organism: Lithobates pipiens (assembly GCF_037356315.1). Classification (NCBI taxonomy): domain Eukaryota; kingdom Metazoa; phylum Chordata; class Amphibia; order Anura; family Ranidae; genus Lithobates; species Lithobates pipiens. The sequence goes on along the minus strand of NW_027507764.1, from coordinate 101,348,075 downwards.
AAGTCCACTGGGTGGCAGACATATATCTAGAAAGTGTAAAACAAGAGAGAGCACACGCCAGCCCTAGTATATTATCATTTATTAAAAAGTCGAATTGATTAACCACTTAAAGACCGCCGCATGGCAATGTACGTCGGTGCAATGGCACCGACAGGCACAAGCACATACATGTACGTGCTCACCTTCCAGCGGGTGGGGGGTCCGATCGCTGCAGGAGCAATCCGGGATGAGGGGATGGCCGTTGGTTTCTGGCCACATGAGAATGAGAAGCTTCCCCCTCTGTGTATAGTAAACACAGGCAGGGAGGAAGTGATATCATTCTCCTCGGGGCGGTCTTTTTGACCGGACTACGAGGAGAACACAGAAAGTAAGTGTGCACCAACACCACACTGACATTTAGGTACACATAGGCACACAAATCCCCCCCCCCCAATCAACCGTAGTTAACCCTTTCACCAGAGATCACCGTATAAGTGCCACTGGTGACGTTGGTTAGCCATTTAGTTATTTAGGTTCCCCGTCAGGTTTTTATATAGCGCCAGGGACCCACATATACTACCTAATAAAAATTTGAAACCCCTGATTGCCCCTAGTTAACTCTTTCACCAGTGATCACTGTATAAGTGACTCTGGTTAGTTAGTTTGCTTTTTATAGCATCAGGGCACCCACCATTTATTACCCAATAAAGGTTTACCCCCTGATCAACCGGCGGGTGATATCAATTAGGTTTTAGGGTCAGGGTCTGCGTCGCCCCAGGCAGCGCTAGGTTAGTGCCAGTACCGCTAACACCCACGCGCAAAGCATAAACCTCCCGTAGTGGTATAGAATCTGAACAGATCAATATCTGATCTGAGCAGATCTATACTAGTGTCCCCAGCAGTTTAGGGTTCCAAAAAAACACATTGTTAGCGGGATCAGCCCAGATACCTGCTAGCACCTGCGTTTTGCCCCTCCGCCCAGCCCACCCAAGTGCAGTATCGATCGATCACTGTCACTTACAAAACACTAAACACATAACTGCAGCGTTCGCAGAGTCAGGCCTGATCCCTGCGATCGCTAAAGCCTCATACACACTATCTGTTTTTCTGATGAGTTTTTCCTTCAGATTTACCAAAACCATATAATACGAGGTCAAACCTTAGGAGTTTCAATTTGAATGCAATCAGGCTGGTCCTTGTAATACATGGTTTTGGTAAACCTGAAGGAAAAACTCAGCAGAAAAACTGATAGTGTGTATGGGGCTTTACAGTTTTTTTTGGTAGCATTTTATATTTAAATCCGGAAGGCAGTGCTTGGTTTTCGGGGTCCCGTACGTGGCTAGGCTCCCAAAAAGTCCCCCACATGTGGTATCCCCATACTCAGGAGAAGCTGCAGAATTTATTTTGGGGTGTAATTTCACTTATGCCCATAGCATGTGTGAGCAATATATCATTTAGTGACAACTTTGTGCAAAAAAAAAAAAATTGTAATATTCCTGCAACTTGTGGCAAAACATAAAATATTTCATGGACTCAACATGCCTCTCAGTAAATAGGTTGGGGTGTCTATTTTCCAAAATGGGGTCATTTGGGGGGGGGGGGGGGGGGGTTTGTGAAATCAAAAATGTGCACCCTTAGAAATCCTGAAGGCAGTGATTGGTTTTCGGGGTGCCGTACGCGGCTAGACTCCCAAAAAGTCCCACATATGTGGTATCCCCGTACTCAGGAGAAGCAGCAGAATATATTTTGGGGTGCAATTCCACATATAACTATGGCATGCGTGAGCAATATATCATTTAGTGACAACTTTTTGTAAAAAAAAATTTTTTTGTGTCATTATTCAATCACTTGGGACAAAAAAAATATTCAATGGGCTCAACATGCCCCTCAGCAATTTCCTTGGGGTGTCTACTTTACAAAATGGGGTCATTTGGGGGGGGTTTGTGTTATTTTGGCATTTTATGGCCTTCGAAACTGTGATAGGTAGTGAGGAGTGAAATCAAAAATTTGCACCCTTAAGCCCCGTACACACGAGCGGACTTTTCAACATCCAAAGTCTGACGGAATGATTCCGGCAGACTATTCGATCGTGTGTGGGCTGCAACGGACTTTTGATTCGCAAAAGTCCGACAGACTTTAGAAATGGAACATGCTTCAAATTTTTCCGCCAGAACTCTGCCGGACCCAGTTCCTACCGAAAAATTCGCTCATGTGTGTGCTATTCCGACGGACTAAAACCAATGCTAGGGCAGCTATTGGCTACTGGCTATGAACTTCCTTATTCGAGTCCAGTCGTACGTCATCACGTTCAAATCCATCGGAGTTTGGTGTGATTGTGTGTGGCCAAGTCCGCTCATTCGAAAAGTCTGTCAGAACTCTGTCGGAACTCCGTCAGAACTCCGTCGAAAGTCTGCCGGACTTAAGTCCTGTCGTGTGTACGCGGCATTAGAAATCCTGAAGGCAGTGATTGGTTTTCGGGGTGCCGTACGTGGCTAGACTCCCAAAAAGTCCCACATATGTGGTATCCCCGTACTCAGGAGAAGAAGCAGAATATATTTTGGGGTGCAATTCCACATATAACTATGGCATGTGTGAGCAATATATCATTTAGTGACAACTTTTTGTAAACTTTTTTTTTGTGTCATTATTCAATTACTTGGGACAAAAAAAAATATTCAATGGGCTCAACATGCCCCTCAGCAATTTCCTTAGGGTGTCTACTTTCCAAAATGGGGTAATTTGTGGGGGTTTGTACTGCCCTGCCATTTTAGCACCTCAAGAAATGAGATAGGCAGTCATAAATTTAAAGCTGTGTAAATTCCAGAAAATGTACTCTAGTTTGTAGACTCTATAACTTTTGCGCAAACCAATAAATATACACTTATTGACTTTTTTTTTACTAAAGACATGTGGCTGAACAAATTTTGCCCTAAATGTTTGACTAAAATTGAGTTTATTCGATTTTTCTTATAACAAAAAGTAGAAAAAGTAGAAAATATCTTTTTTTCTTGAAATTTTAGGTCTTTTTCCATTTATATCGCAAAAAATAAAAATCGCAGAGGCAATCAAATACCATCAAAAGAAACCTCTGTTTGTGGGAAGAAAAGGACGCAAATTTAGTTTGGGTACAACATTGCATGACCGCACAATTACCAGTTAAAGCAGTGCAGTGCGAAATTGTCCTTAGGCTGACAATTGGTCCGGGGCTGAAGTGGTTAAAAAGCAGGGATTGCACTCACAGATTGTCTGTATATACATAACATCAATGTTTCCACGGCAGCCTCCTCTCCTGATCTGTATGCTCTTACAGGGGCTTGCAGTGAGGTATGGTGAATGCTGCAGGCTTACACCGCCTGCTATCCACTACCGCACACTGCCCACACATTCACACAGACCAGCCGGCTATGCGTGACGTCACTCGCGGCCAGGGGCGTGAATACACTGCGAACGTGCTGACTGCTGAAAGGGTATAAACAACTGTTACTACAACAACATGTTTCGGAGGAGTAGCCTCCTCCTTCAGACCTTTGTGGTGCAAAGTTAGTGTGGAGCTAACAGTGAAGGATAAACCCACAATTTGCAATATAATAGAAGTATACCTGGGTATCCAATGGCTCCACCTGCTTGGAAAGGAACAACACTCCACACCAGTTTTACTTAACCAAGAACGTATATTTACTGACGTTAGTGTAAAATAGTAATTACAGCATTTGCACTGTCACGCCAACATAATGTGACAGCACAGTAGGAACACACAACAGCATGCACATGTACAGTTGTCTTGAGTGATCCCTGTCAGTGCTACAGCAACATTCACATTCATTTTTTATTGTTTTTGCTCTTACCATGGGGATCCATTTTAGAGTGGGTTCAGTGTAAAGAAATCATGGTTGCTTTGATCATTTGTTGCAAAAGCCAGGAATACTAAGTTTCTGGGTTCCAAGGAGGGAACTATAAGTAAACATAGCAAGCGAAAAGATATTGTGGGTAAGAATTTGATTCTTCTCTTGTTTTTCACTTCCAGAGTCCTGGCGGAGCAAGATTGGAGAGGTTTCTGTAACAGAGATGAAAGATGTTCATCTGGTTGGCAGTTTGTCTGTGCCACACTGCAAATTTGTTCCGATAAACATTCAGGAGAGAAGGGACAAATGAAAAGATTCAGATTAATACTTGCAATATAAGGTTTCTTTTTCTTTCAGACAATTTAGTGCTAATACTGCATCGGAAAGACTTTGTCCAGCAAAAAGACTGGTGAAAAATGTTGCCGGAGTTTCTCCTGTCACTTAGGAATGCAAACGTACTGAAGGAATATAACCTGTCCAATCCTTCAGAACAAGAAATGTAAAATATGTTTTTTTTTGTTGGGGGGAGGAATTGAAAGAAGGAAATCATGTTTTTAATGTGGGACATGTACTGACATAACTGAATTAAATGGTGCAGGTACCCAGGAGGCTGGCACTTATGGTGTCTCAATCTTACCAGTCCTACAGAGAGGTTATCAGGTACTGGACATGTGGGACACCAAAGCTGGATATGGGAGAAATACGCCTGGTCGTTGTCTCACCTGAGAGGTAATTCCAGTGACTACACACGAGAGCATGCTCCGTTAAATAAAGGGAACAAATGCTGGCTACCAGGATACAGTATGCCTTCACCACATGGCGCTTCAATGTCTACCAATGGTTGATAAAAACCTATTACCCCATATGTGCTCAGTATATACTGAATCAAGTGCAGTCATTGTACCAGTGGCTTACACCCAGAGATGTGCGGACACAGAAGGCATCAGGACACTTATTTCTGAGGAGTAACTGAAAGAGGAGGGATGTATTCAGCATTATATTAGGGGAATAGGAGCTGGGATTGGTGTTGTAAATGGAGTGGACATCGGTATGAGGAACAAACTCTCAGCCATAGCTTCAGACAGGCTTTGTTATTCAGAGCGGTTGGTGGCATCCTTAATAACATTCAACAAAGTCAAATGAATACCCAGGTTAAAGTGGCTCTGGATTTTGTCAACCATGTTGAGAGGTTGGTAGAGAGTGTGATGGTACAGGACAGAAATCTGTCATGGGCTCTGGCATGCACGTAGAGGCAGATCGAGGTATCAACCAAGTTCAAGCTGATTGTGCAGTCTCTGTATGAGGGCAGTGGCCTTATGAGTTAGCATCACAGCTCAGTAAGATTTTGCCAAAACACATCTCTTACACAAATCCAAGATGGTGGTCGAATGCCTGGATGGGCTGCGCTAGTTTGGATTATGAGAGATGTTGTACTTCCTCCTTGATCCCATATACAGAAATGCAGACTCTGAGTCTGTGGGCATGGTCTCTAAAATCCAGGCACAGGGATGGAATTTTGTGGTTTGTCATTGTTTCAGGTTTATATGTGTTAGACTCAAAATTTATATAGGAAGCTCTCGCATTTATCTATGCAAGTTGAGGGACGAATTGACGGTAAAGTCTTTTTGGAAAATTTAGAGGCTTTGCTGCCAATTTAGAAACCTGAAATACAGCTGAAATGCCAAAATGGTGGTAGGAAAGGGCATTGTGAGCAAGCCTGCCTAATCCCGACCCTTATTTACAGTAAATAGTTATAGGAGGCTGGGAGCGGGATGTGTAATTTGATGGGTGACATATATATGCATATATTATGGTAATGGATTGATTTATGTTATGGTATAGTGTGACATATGTGCATTTTAGGTAGTAATATGGGTGAGTAAGGCCCTCCTCGAGACTCTATATCTGAAATCTGGTTAATATGTTGCTTTGAGCGTGTGCTGGTGAATGGTAAGGGAAGGGACACCCCTTGCCTGTAGTGCACGTTGTCATGAAGATACCGGAAAGGAGAAAACACAGAATGGTGACATGGAAGCTGTCACTGAAGAATGATGGTGGTGTATCACTCAGTGGCAAAGTGGTACATGTTGGGAAGCACAACAGGTTAAGACAGTTATGGACTGTTCAAAAGGAACTGGTTCTGAAACACATGTTGGGAAGCACGAAGCATTAAGACAGTTATAGACTGTTCCATAGGAGCCATGTCTGAAGAGGGGTGATATGCGCCCTTCAGGTGTAAAGTGATTGTTGAAAGGCGACATGTTTAATTCCATAATACAAGAGGTGTTTTGAAATATGAACTATGGCTATACCAAGCCTCCGCATTCATGGTGGCTGTCTGGAAAGTAGCAAGTTGTACATCAAAGCTTTGTAGCATATCAGAATCTTCATCTGAAAGAAGTCAGGCCCGCTATCAAGGCTGAACAACAGCTTGGCTCCTGACTGACTGGTGCAATTACGCTCTGCAAGCAAGCTTCAAAAAGGACCATGGCTGACAAGATTATTGATGAATGTCCTGCTACAGAAGATCAAAGGGCCAGCTATGAACTGCCCCTAGAGGCCAATAGCAGGACAGACAGAAATATAATATATTAAAAGGACTACCTCTTGGCAATATCTCCTTGGACAGGAGGCTAGTGGGGTTTGGTTATGAGTGGGTCTGAATGAATGTGTAAAAAGTGCACACAGCAGGGAAATCACCCCTTTTTCCACTCTTAGCTTGTGCCTGATGGCTCTGGGAGCCTCATGGCTCTCTCTGTTACCATCTGGAGCCCAGCTGATGAGACCGTGTTTAGGGTCCCTACTGAATATTGGCCTTAAACTATTTACTAAAATCATTGCAACTAGAATACAGCAACACCTTCCTGCCCTAGACCAGGTTGGCTTAGTCCCACTCAGAAAAGCTAGGGACAACACAACCAAAGTTTTTAATCTACTCCATGTAGCCAACACCACTAAAACCATTTTGACCGTGTTCACTGGCCTTTCATATTTTCGGCCCTACAGCATGTAGGTTTGAGAAGCATGATGATGAATTGGATTAGGTCCATTTACTCTGACCCATCAGCCAGGGTCAGGGCTAATGGGGTTTTATCAGAATCCTTCAAGATCACCAATGGGACTAGACAGAGAAGCCCCCTGTCGCCCTTCCTATTCGCCCTATCCTTGAAGCCTTTTCTGTGCCATGTGTGGCTATATCCAGATGTTACAGGTGTTATGCCCTGTACACACGGTCGGACATTCCGACAACAAAATCCATCTGCTTTTTTCAGATGGATTTTGTGCCAAACTTGTCTTGCATACACGCGGTCGGACAAAGTTGTTGGACAATCCGACCGTTCTTAACGAGGTGACATACAACACGTACGTCGGGACTATAAAAAGGCCAGTAGCCAATAGCTATGGTCTCTTAATTTATTCTGAGCATGCATGGCACTTTTTCCGTCAGAATTGTCTACACACGATTGGAATTTAAATTAAATTTTTTGTTGTCGGAAAATTTTAGATCCTGCTCTCAAACTATGTGTGCTGGAAATTCCGACGGAAAAAGTCAGATGGAGCCCACATACGATCGGATTTTCGGACAAAGCGATTCGATCTCACATTTTCCGTCGGAAATTCCAACTGCGTGTACAGGAGATTAGTGTGGGAAACTCACAACAAAAAGTATCAGCATATGCAGATGATATGATGTTTTCACTTACAAAACCAGTTATCTCTCTCCCAAATCTGCTATGCGAATTTGAAATCTACAGAGCGCTGTCCAATCTAAAAATGTATTTTACTAAATTAGAAGAGATGGGGGCTGGTATATCACAGCCACAACTCCTTCAACTCCAAGCGACCTTTAAATTGAAATGGACAGACACCGCTTTGAAATATTTGGGCACTTTCATCCCTTCAAAGTTCTCCAAAATATTCAACCTAAACTTTCCCCCTTTTCTAAAATTGGGCCAGACTCTTCTCAATACATGGCACACTGGCCTCCATTAGTGGTTCGACAGCTGTAACATATTGAAAATGAGCATCCTCCCTAAATTTCTATATCTTCTCTAGGCCTTGCCTATTCGAATCTCTGCGAGCTAGTTTAAACAGATGCACTCACTATTTATAGAGTTCATCTGGGCCCACAAACGACCACGTCTAAGCAGGATGTTACTTTCACTAACCAAACAACATGGAGGCTTGGCAATGCCAGACCTATTATTATGCAATGCATCTCAGTAGGCTCATAGACTGGTGCCAACATCACGATGCTGAGCTGTGGCCTCACTTGGAACAGACACAAAGTCTCTCAATAGAGCACCGTGGTGTTACACATCGCTTCCTACCTGTGTAAAATGACACCCCTCGTTGGCCCCACTTCACGCATTTGCGCTAATCTACTCTCATGGGCCACTATCTTGTCTAGGAATTCGCACCTAGCCCCTATTTTGGTAACCCACAATTCATGCCTGGTCTTCGCGATTCAATTTTTCAGAATCTGATCTGATCAGGCCACTACCAAGCCTCACATTCCCGGACCATAGGGAAATGGGTGTCCATATCAGAACTCACAGACCCTGCGGGCCCCTTCCATTTGGATTTTCTGAGAGCACTTCCGCTAGGTCATTTTTTAAAATCCATACTACAGCCTAGAGACTAGGCTGCTCAGACACTGAGGCTCTACCACATACACTCTCACTCACTTACAACCTGTTAATTACGCCCCCAGATGACTTCCAACCCCCAAGTTTGATCGGGTGGCAACGGGAGTTAGATTGCTACTTTAACCCAAGCCAGCGACTCCACATCCTCCGTTTCGTACACAAATCTTCCATCTGTACAAAAGCACAGGAGACGAATCTTAAAATGTTGTCGCAATGGTATAGAACCCCATCACAACTACATAAATACTTTCCCTCGACGTCCGACCTCTGCTGGATTTGCCAGAGTGATCGAGAAACACTCCTACACATCTTCTGGTCATCCCTCAAACTTGCAGACTTTTGGAGGAAAGTACGTCAAATTGTGCAAAAGTTTACAGAACACCCTATCCCAGACGACCATGCTTTCTTCCTCCTACATGCTTCCGAGACTCCAGCGAAAATGTATAAGAAATCTGTAATTCGCCATCTCTTTGACGCTGCAAAGGCATGTATACCCCTCCTTTGGAAATCCCTACGCCCACCAACCATCGACCTATGGCTTAGAAAAGTTGTTGACATAAGCAAAATGGAAGACCTTATCTTCACTGCCAGTCATAAGAGAGACCAATACTCCAAAACCAGGACCCTGTGAAACCTGATTGTATTCTCTGACAAGGGCCAGCCCCTAATGGGGAAAGAACACAGACACCTGCATTTCAAGGCACCTCTCCTTTTGTATCTCTGCAATGCGACAAATGCACCAAATAAGGTTATACCAAGCTATACCCTGAAAACGCTGTTGGCCCACGTTCATGGTCACCCTCCCCCCCTCCTCTCTTTACCTTTGACTCTTATCGTCTCTAGTTTCTCTAGTCTATATCCCTATTTTTTTTCTCCCTATTCTTATCAATGTGAAAAAGGAAAATCATAGGAGACGAGACGCATGGGGAAAGTTTTTGTTCTATGATTATGTAGTGAGACATGCTCTCATGGGTATGACGTACTATGTCTGTCAGACTTAGAAGCCAAGACAGTTCGAGGAGCTATGATCTCTGGAGCGTCTTGTCTTTTTTTGGACCAAATAAAAAACGTGAAAAGCTATCTAGGAGACAGCCTCGCAATCAATATCTTTGATGTTCTTTTGTTATATGCTCTATAGTATTTTCATGTTAGAATTTTCCTATTTTCTTCAGAAACAAATAAGACATTGTTTTATTAAGCAGTGTGTTTGTTTTCATAACCTTATATTATTGTGTTATCAACAGTAACATTATCAGAGTTTTAATAGACTAGCTAACTATATGAACAGACAAATTAATACATATATGGAATAAATAGAGGAAATCTGTAACCACTCTCGGATAATATTTATTGTAGAATTTATTTCACCAGGCCATATGCCCTCAACATGGGGAGGGTGCTTTGGGGTCCCCCAAATAGGGGTGAGCACACAGCACATGCTTTGTCTGTGACCCACAAAAGTAATGTTGAAATGGAGTGTCAAAGTGACGTTGTCATTGGTAATGATCTGGAGCAGTTCATTGATGGCCTGAGAAGTTGGGTGAGTCCAGCACCTGGCAGCGCTCTGGTAGAGCACCAGGCTGTGGTTGTTTCCATCTGTGAGAAGGTTCCATTAAACATTGCAACTTCTCAAATATCAGTAAGTAAGTCTGTCTGCATTTCCAGTGTCATGAAAGTCCCCAGGAAGGACTTGGGTCAGTAACCAAGGGTCTGGATCATAACAAAAGTATTACAAGAGATGCTTTAACTTTGGGATATACAGCCAATATGTATTGGGGTGTCTCCTTCACAGTCGGATGGTCTAGTACTGTGGAGTGCCACTAGGTGGAGCTCTGAATGGCAGGTTGTACAGAAAAAAAGGAGAACAAGCTAGAAATGGTTTATTTATGAATGTATTACTTTTGTTAAAAGTTGCCACTGGGTACACTGTTGGATTACTTCTGGAAGATATGGTATATGAGAGAGGCTTTGGAGAAATAAAAAATTAGTCCAAAATGTCTGAGGTTTCACCTCTTAACAGCTGGGTGGAAAGCATTTCTGCTGCTATGATTCAGGGTGGTGCTGGTCAGTTGTTGGTGATGGTGAAGGGCGTGTGTACTACACCAGTGGACAAACCACATGAGATGGAAGGGCCGAGCATGGACCAGAGAACAGCAGAAATCCTGAACGGGACTGAAATAGAGGTGGTTAAAGAGACTTGGGTCCCCAGTCCAATAATAGGTTTATGTGAAAAACTTGATAAGGTCCCTGAGACAGTTGAATGGATAAGAAGTGCGGTAAAAGTTGCATGTGGATCAGACGAGAGCTTGTCTGTTCAAGATGTGGATAGAAACCCAGGTTATGTTGGAAAAGGTCAGGTGGTAGGACAGCTACCTGCAGAGTGGGTGACACCAGGGGGGGGGCATCTGGTGAGGTTCCCATGGGTTATGGTCGCCTCCAGTGTTTGTCCCTTCTGCAGACACTGCCCTAGCAAACCCTGGGAAAATAGTTGATGACATTTGCAATATTGAAAGGTGTAATGTTGGCCTGAATATGTCTGTTCATGATGAACCGAGTAATGTGTTAATGGTACATGAAAATGGGGTGCTCAAAGGTACAGGTAAACCTGGGAAAACAATTAGTGACTGCTGAGTCAGTACCATAGATAAGAGGAGTGGTCCTATTAGGAACAGCATAGAAATAAACACCCTACAGCCTCAGGACAGTAATGCTGAGAGAGATATTGGGGAACCTGGGAACCTGAAGCGTCGAGGTAGAAGGGTTGTTCAAAAGGCCAGGGGGACCCTGTTAAAATTTCAGGAGAGAAAGTGATTTTGGAATTAGACCTGGAAAAAAGATAGGGAAGGACTCATTAGAGCCTATAGCAGAGTGACAGTGAGGCTTAGAGGGAGACACTGTCAGAAACCATGAAATCAGGCCGAGACAGAAGTACAGTTAAATCACACTTGTTTAATGATAAAAGTAAAAAGAACAAACGTAGTCAAAACATAGCCAAAGTTCAGTAACCGGAACAGATAGCCCAGCCAGAAGTCAGGGATCAATGTAGTGGAACAGCAAGCAGGATCTGGAGCCAGAAGGGATGTCAGCAAAGCAAGTCTTGAACAGGATCGCAGGAGATAGTTTCTGTGATGTGACCAAGAGCTTCGGTGGACTGGACGGCTTAAGTAGGTAGGACCGACGAGCAAGATATCATCAACAGCTGAGTAAGTGTGGAGAGATAGGAGCTGGCAATTAGCTGACAGCTGAGCAGCCAGCTCAGAGAAGGAAGGGCTGAGCCCAGCCTTGACAGTACCCCCTCCTCAATGACCCCTCCAACTCAGAAGACCACCAGGCTTGAGGGGGAAATGTCTAGGGAAATCTCGGAGCAGGACAGGGGCATGTACATCTGAGGATGAGACCCAAGATCGTTTCTCCAGACTGTACCCTTTCCAATGCACCAGGTACTGTATGCTCCCACGGAACATATGGGAGTCAACAATGGACTGTACTTCATACTCCTCATGGTTCTCAACCTGTACAGGGTGAGGACGTAGCACAGAGTTGGTAAAGCGGTTGCTGACCAACGGTTTTAATAAGGAGACATGATATACATTCGAAATATGCATATTAGAAGGAAGGTCTAAAGCGTAAGCCACTGAGTTAATCCTGTAAAGAATAAGGAAAGGCCCAATAAACCGATGTGCTAACTTCAGTGGGGGATCACATAGTTGGAGGTTGCGAGATGACAGCCAGACCCTGTCCCCAACCTGGTAGGAAAGTGCAGGCAGACGTCTGCGGTCAACAGAGAGTCCGTACCTATAATTAGCATGTTGCAAAGCCCCCTGGACTTGTGCCCAGGTGGAACAAAGACCACAGAGATGCTCCTCTAACGCAGGCATATTCTGCGGAACAAACCAGTCAGGCAACATGGAAGGTTGGAAATCATAATTCGCCATAAATGGGGACAATCGGGAAGCAGAATTCAAGGCACTGTTGTGAGCAAACTCTTCCCACGGTAATAGGTCTGATCAGTTGTTATGATGGTCAGAAATATAGCAACGTAGGAATTGCTCATTCTGCAGCTCCATTAGACTGGGGCTGATATGCAGAGGATAAAGCAAGCTGAATTCCCAACTGTGCACAAAAGGCTTGCCAGAACCGGGACACAAACTGACTACCCCTGTCCGAGACAATCACCTTGGGTAGCCCATGTAAGCGAAAGATCTCCTGAGCAAAAATGGAAGCCAGTTTCTTAGAAGTGGGCAACTTCTTAAGTGGAATACAATGACACATCTTTGAGAACCGGTCAACCACCATAAGGATAACTGTTTTGCTCTGGGAGTTGGGTAACTCCACAAGGAAATTCATAGACAGGTGGGTCCAGGGCCTCTCTCCACTGGGTATGGGTTGTAGGAGGCCCACTGGAAGGTGTCGTAGAGTCTTACTCTGAGCACACACGGAACAGGCAGCTACGAAGGCAGCTACATAAGCACGTAGACTAGGCCACCAGAATTGTTGAGAAATGGCCCAAAAGAGTTGATTCCTCCCAGGGTGGCCAGCAGCCTTGGGAGAATGGTAAGTCTGGAGCACGGTAGTATGCAGACTCTCTGTGACAAAGCAGTGGTCGCAAAGTTTCTCAGGAGGAACATGTACCTGAGCAGCAAGAATTTTGTCACCGAAAGGAGAAGTGAGACTGGTGTGAACTGTAGTCAGAATATGATCAGGAAGAATCACAGGAACCAGAACCAACTCCAACTTGGAAGTAGAGGAAAATTGTTGTGACAAGGCATCAGCCCTTAAATTCTTAGTACCGGTTAAGAATGAGATAATGTAATTGAAACTTGACAAGAAAAGAGCCCATTGTGCCCTTCTGGGAGAGAGGCATTTAGCCTCAGACAAGAATATGAGATTCTTATGGTCAGTAAGAATGAGAACTGGCACAGTGGTACCTTCGAGGAGATGTCTCCATTCTTTTAGGGCTAAAATGATCGCCAGCAGCACTCTGTCTCCAATCTCGTAATTGCACTCTGCAGGTGACAATTTCATGGAAAAGTAGCCACAAGGATGCATAGCACTCTCAGAGGTAGGATGTTGAGACAGAAGGGCGCCAACACCAGTCTCAGAAGCATCAACCTCAAGGATAAAAGGTAACGTAGGATCAAGATGTGCCAACATAGGAGCAGAAACAAAGGCAGCCTTGAGACTTTCAAAGGCCTTAATGGACTCTGGAGACTAACTCTGTGGGTTACCGTCCTTCCTGGTCATATCAGTCAGAGGCTTGACCAGAGACGAGAAGTTACAAATAAACCGATAATAGTTGGCAAAGCCCAGGAAACGCTGCAGAGGATGTAAACCCATGGGTCGGGGGCCACTGTAGAATTGCAGAAAGTTTTACTGGGTCCATCAAAAAAACAGCAGTAGAAATGACATAACCCAGGATTTTAACCTGTTAACGATGGAACTCTTACTTCTCCAGTTTACAATATATATTGTTCTCTCTTCGTTTCTGAAGCACACGACAGACATCTGTGTGGTGGCTCTCCAGGGCCTTGGAAAATATGAGGATATCATTGAGATAAACCACCACACATAACTGCAACAAATCTCTGAGGACATCGTTAATAAATTCCTGGAAAATTGCCGGGGAATTACAAAGGCCAAAAGGCATTACGAGGTACTCCTAATGGCCTGTTCTGGTATTAAACGCAGTTTTCCACTCATCGCCCTCCTTAATCCCCACAAGATTGCATGCCCCTCGCAAATCAACCTTTGTGAAAACAGTTGCTCCCTTAAGGCGGTCAAATAATTCCATAAGCAACGGAATCGGATAGACATTCTTAATCGTGGAACAATAGAGACCCCTATAATAAATACAAGGTCTCAGTTTACCACTCTTCTTCTTCACAAAGAAGAAACCAGCAGCAGCAGGAGACGAGGATTTGCAGATGAAACCTTGAGAAAGTGCGTCTGCAACATACTTCTCCATGGCCCTGTTCTCCAAGACCGACAAAGGGTAAACCCGACCACGAGGGGGTATGGCATCAGGTTGAAGGTCAATTGCGCAATCATACAGCCGATGGCAGGGAGCAGGCGATTAGTGTCCTGTCATTAGGCAGAATGGGGAGATGCGGCATCTCCCCGTTCTTGAGCTCCATGACACGATCGCAGGTGTCCCGCGTGGGTCCCGTGGGCATGGTCCCGGAGCTCGTGGCAGGTGCGCTCGCTCGGCAGGAAATTCAAAGTAACCTATGGGTACGTTACGTTACATTACGTTACGTTACTTTACCAAGCCATGCACAAGCACAAACCATCCAACCTGAAGGAGCTGGAGCAGTTTTTCAAGGAGGAATGTGTAAAGATCTCAGTGGTAAGATGTGGCAAGCTCATAGAGACTTATCCAAAGTGACTTGGAGCTGTGATAGCCGCAAAAGGTGGCTCTACAAAGTATTGACTTTAGGGGGTGAAGAGTTTTGCTCATTGACTATTTCTGTCAAAAAAAAAATCTTCAAAGTTGTGGGCATGTTCTGTAAATCCACGTTAATTCCAAGTTGTGAGGCAACAAAACACGAAAAATGCTTTTGCAAGGCACTGTACATCTCATCAATATGGGTGGTTCAGGCAAATACCCACCCCCATATTATTCAGGAAATAAAAGTTATTTGAGAGCACCACATACAGTAGACTTTGGTGTGGCCTCTTGAGTGATTGCCCTGTTGAATACACCAAGTACACAAATTTTCAATTTTAATGGAGTTAAATCAACTCTAATTGTGTGCACAGGTTTTTATCCTATTCCAAGAAACGACAATCTAATTTATTATGAAAGAAGTCTCTATTAACATATTTATAAATTCAACCTTCTTTATTCGGCAGTAAGTAAAGGTCTCTCTTATATGAACCATC
This sequence comes from Lithobates pipiens, assembly GCF_037356315.1. Classification (NCBI taxonomy): domain Eukaryota; kingdom Metazoa; phylum Chordata; class Amphibia; order Anura; family Ranidae; genus Lithobates; species Lithobates pipiens. The sequence goes on along the minus strand of NW_027507764.1, from coordinate 101,332,723 downwards.
TCTTATTTAAATTTAACTAACTTCGCTCTTGGAAATAACACCATTGAACCTAATGTCATACAACATTATCGGCACAGTAATTTGCAACAATGGGCTCATTGTATTCATTTTCATATATTCCCTTATCAGAAAAATTCAGGGAGAGAGAAATTCACGTCTCTATGTGAAAGAAATTGAAGTCATAAAACAAAGATAATATGATGGGGCACACAATTACCTGAAAAAGCTGAAAGAAAAAGTCTACAATGATTTTCAAAGTTTTTTAAACTTTTTTCTCTTTGCATTGCTTTTTGTCTTCCATTCTATTCCATATTTGCCCTGATTAATAAGTTATTGCTTGAACATTAGATATATATACCATCTTAATCTACTTGATATACTGCAGTTATGGGAAAATAATAATGGAAACTGAGATATAGTAAATGAAAAATAACTTGTGAATTCAACTAGTGAATTCAATTATATTTTAATAATTATGGTTATCTCTAAGACAAAAATATAATGACACAAATTACTAAATAATGATATACAAATTATATATTAAAACTGATCAAACTAATTTGAAAAGTTGATTTTCATTGCAAAAGGAAAGTTTTTAATTTTTTGGGGATTTATTGTCATTTTTTATTTCTTTATGGTAAATAACATGATATAGTAGCAGAACTAGTAAAAGTAAGTTTGTTGATTTACTCAAATACAACTATAAGTCTTGCCTCTCATAATGCTTTTGTAGGCCAAGTTTGGTCTAACTTTTTATAGTGGAATTCTTTTTATTTGTGTTATATGTATTTATGTCTTCTTTTATACTCTGTTATTGCCCTGGATGAAAATAATTGTTAATGGACAAAATTGGATCTTCTGATTAAGCCTTATCTATAAGCAGAAACGGGTGGCCTAAGACATATGTTGTACATGCATGATCCATCCACTTGAAGGCTTGTTTGTTAGCTCACTGTAAGCCCTTGTACACACGGTCGGACATTCTGACGGAAAATGTCCGATCGGACCGTGTTGTCAGATAATCCGACAGTGTGTGGGCTCCATCGGACTGTTTCCGCCGGAATATGCGACGGACCAAGTTTGAGAGGTTGGCTATAAAACTTTCCGACAACATGATCCGATGCATGTCAGATCGCATGTAGCCTAGTCCGATGGACAAGGTGCCACGCATGCTCAGAATAAATTCTGAGACAGAATCGATCGGTCAGGTAAAACTACTGCTCGTAATCGATATAGCACATTTGTCATGCTGCAATGTTAAAAATTATTTAATGCAGCGCATTCTATTTTTCTTTACAATGCTACAAGAATGAAGTTGTTTTGCTGCTCATATTCACACACACTTCTCCAAAACGTATTTCTTTATTCTTTTTCCTCATTTCATGAATACAATATTTTAATTCGTCACATCTCCACAATCATTTTTTTGTATTGTTTTTTGGTTTTCAATTTGGTGGTTGGTTTTTTTAATCAACATCTCCTTTTTTAACAGTTTGCTCATCTTCGCAATTTTTTTGGTGTGTTTTGTCTGTCAACTTACGACAACACTGTTATTATGTTTTTATTGTATTCTTTTTTAACCTAGAGGAGGTTGTTTGGTGTTGGTGCCCCTTGTTATTAATTTGACTTTGTATTTTTGAAATGTACCTGCCTACTCCCAAATAAACTGACCTTTTTGAAGTAAAACACATAGGCAAGTATTTCTTCAACCAAAAAAAACATTTATTTAGGTGTCAAACAAATAAACAGGAAGGCAACGCTGGAGAAACTGGTTGATTTGGCGAAGTCTTTGGCCCCCAGGGCAAACATGAACTATTTTGAAAATGCAAAATTGGTGGCCTGAGGAGTACATATCTCAGGGAGAACAGTCTGGTCTAGAAGTCCAAGAGATCAGAAAGAGCAAATGCCATCTATGTCCCCAGGCTGTGGTCCTACAAGAGGCTGCATCTTCTGTCAGACCAGACTGAACCCAGGCCATCACTCTCTGGTCTTCCTTAGGCACTTCCCTCCAGGCTTCCCTCCAGGCTGTGGCTCTGCTCCTATAGTTGTGGCAGGAGGAGGAGGAGGGCGATGGTAGACCTCCCGGCTGCCACTTGCCACAACCTCCTCCCGGCTGAGGTCTTCCTGTGTATGAAAATGGGACATAGTTTTAGTTTTTTGGTCATCAATCACACAATTTGGTGCTCATGACTGTTGCAAATTGAATGTTACCAAATAGAACAGACTATCATTCTGAGCCCAGCATTTTTCTTGTCCAAATCATTTTTGGTCACTACTGTCTATTGATATGTAGACCACTTTGTTAAATCACAACTTACTGATCAATAATAACATCTAGTTAACATCATTAAATGATGATAAGAAATATGTTGAACAATGCTATACCTCTCTCAAGCTGGGCCCCTCCACATGTTGTTGCCTGGAAGGCCCAGGTTGGACATCGGAAGCCTCCGCTTGGGGTGAAGGAAGCCTTGAAGGAAGACTGTAGAGTGGTGGCCTGGGTTCCCCCTGGTCTGCCAGAAAATGCAGCCTCTCATAGTACACCATCCTGGGGATATAAATGGCATCTGGATCTCCTGATCTCAGGGAATTCTGATACTTCTTGCGCTCCCTGAGATATGTACACCTCAGGGCACCAACTTTGGCCTTCACTTAGGTCATGTCTGCCGTGGGGACCATGGTCTTTACAAAACCAAGCAGTTTCTCCAGCACTGCCTTCCTCTTTCTTAGGTCCTTATAAAAGGGGTTATTCATCTGCCACAGGCAGGGCAGCTCCCTGAGCAGATCAATGAATAGCCCCATAAAATGTGATTTCTGGAAGGATCCATCTTGTGCAAGACACAACACAAGACAAAACCTAATAATAATGTCATGCTAAACTCTCCTAATCTTGTCCCAAAATAGGCCTATATAGAAGCAGTAAAGGCTAGTGATGTACCAAGTTAAAAATTGTACCTTTGTTTACACAATCGGCGTGTCAGCTCCTCACTCTGCTCACAGATTTTACGTACGACACATGCGTGTTGCGTTTTATATACAGTGCGCATGCGTGAAACTCCGCCCGCCCCTGACGTTCTTTCTAGACTATTCCCCGCCCCTTCTCTTTCAGTGCAGTAGGGAGAGCACATGGCGGAGACACAACAGGTGCGCAATAATAATTCCACTAAAGAGGAAGAGGATGAGGAAAGCCCGGAGCCTGAAACGTACCGATCCCGGAGGAGAAGATTTAAGGCCTCAAATATGTCTTTTGTAGAGATGTTGGAGATGGTGTACATATTGAAGAGGAATGACTATGATGGGAAGTATGGACCTTACCCAAACCCAAATATCAGAAAGGCCAAGATCATGACTAAAGTTGTGAAGATCTTCAGAAGAATTTTGGGGTACGAATTTTGGGGTAGGATCAACTGAGAAAACGCTGGTCAGACCTGAAATTGAGGGAGCACGATCAGTACAGCAGGATCAAGCGAGTTCTTCAAAAAAGTAAGTAGTTGTCATGTGTTCATATTATTATTATTGCTTGCATACTGCTCCATGTGCTTTGATTTAATGTTGTACAGTTTAAAATGGCCACTTTCATGTTCATGGAAAAAAAAAAAGGGTATCCCGTAAGCGGGATGATGCATATATGTATTATAGTGCTCCACAGAACAATGAAGGTGGCAAAAAAAAGCCCATTATAAACAAAACATCACAACGTGGATTTGATTGTGCCCTAAAGCAGGCCAGGGCAACATAACTCGGATTTCGTCAGGAATATTGATGTAGAGACACATGCATTCTAGACTTTGCTGCTAAATAGACATATAAGAGAAACAAAAAATAAAATAAATGGGATTTTCCTCCCTCAAGTGTGTCATCCTTATTTCAAATATCTCATATCGCTGTAACCATCGTCCGTATGTCGACTCCACGAAATGGGAGTCACCAGAAAAGACATACAGAAAAAGGAGAAAGAATAGATGGACTGCAGACTGTGGGTGAGAGTGCACACAGGGAGGGAATAGAGAAAAAGGTGAAGGGCAGGAGAGGGAAAAGGAAGAGGGGTCCTCGGGAGCCGTGCCCACACGCCATCAAATTGAAAGAAGTTGGCTGTTAAACCTAGAGGGCCGAATGTGGGTTATCCAGAGTTGCCATACCCTGAGGAATTTGTCATGGGTGTCAGAAGTAAATGATATCAGCTTTTCATTGACCATTATTTCATTCATGCGATTTTTAACAGCTTCAAAGCTAAGTGTTGGGGTTTTCCCATGCTCTCGCAATGGTTATCTTAGTGGCGTTAAAGAGGTGTTGAGCTAGTTGACGCTCCAGGCGAAAAAGTTCAAGGATGGGTTTACATAAGAGAGCTTCGAAGGGGTCCCTTCTAAGGTTAGAGCGGAGCATATTACGTAGTAGGGTATAAACCCTAACCCATAATCTACCAGCCTTAGGGCATGTCCACCAAATATGGGCCATTGTGCCTGCACTTGCATAGCCCCGAAAGCAATTGGGTAAGTAGGAGGGGATAAAGCGAGTTATCCTGGATGGTGTATAGTACCATCTGTAAAAAACTTTATATTCTCCAGGATGGATACATTCCTGGAGCTTTTCATAAGGGATATTGTCATGTTCTGACAGTCTTCCAGATCTAACCTCCTGCCTAGGTCCGTCTCCCATTGAAGGGGGTATTTTCTAACTGGGGGTTTCTTAAAAGTGGTGATGGAGGAGTAAATTAATGATATTAATCCTGAAGAGTGGGGTCGGGTCCTGCAAACATGTTCAAAAGGGGTCAACGCGTACAGAGTAGGTAGAGCCTTGAGAAGTTGTTGTATGAAATGTCGGAGTTGAAGGTAACTATAATGCTCTCTAAGGGGGGGTATCATGAGAAGATCTAAGGGACTCAAAGGTAAGCATTCTCGTTGGGGTGAGCAGAGAGTGGACATCCATGAAACCACTGTCCACCCACCAGGAGAATTGCCTAGGATTTTCACAGCTAGGGGGGAATAAAGGGCAATGGGTAAGACGCATTAATGGCAGGTGGGGGGATAATAATCCTGCCGAGTATTTAACGGAGTCCCAGATCCTGAAGGGGATGAACCATACATGGCCCAAACCCACGCGGGCGGTTCAGTGGGGGCAACCATGGTATTGAGGAGATAGGGATGGGGTGAGAGTCAATAAGATCCATAGTGGCCCATAGAGGCATTTGGTATGTATCGTGAAGGTGGGCCAAGGGAGCTATAGTCGCTGCTGAATATTAAGCTTGAAGGTTGGGAACTGAAAAACCACCATTAGTTCAACGGGCATACATTATTTGCTTATGGATTCGAGGCCTGGTAGAACCCCAAATAAATTTTAGAAATTTCTGTTGATGAAGTCGCAGGATATGGGAAGCGACCGGTACAGGTAACACTCGAAAAAATTACAATAATTTTGGGAGATAAGTCATGCGGACTGCGAAGATTCTGCCAAACCAGGAAAGCGGGAGGTGAGTCCAAGAAGATAACGTGTCTGTAAGTTTCCGAAATAGAGGGGGAAAATTAGCCTGGTATAAGCCATCATATGTGGGAGTGAGGCGGATCCCTAAATAAGGCAGCGAGGGGAGCCACTGGAAGGGAAAGCTCATTTTTAAGGAGGCCAATTCTGGTGGGGAAAGATTCACAGACATTGCTTTTGACTTTGTGGGGTTGACCCGCAGGCCGGAGAGAGATGCAAAGGTCTCCAATAGGGAGAACAGGTTGGGCAAAGAGACTCTAGAAGACGTCAGTGTCAACAAGATATCATCTGCAAATAATGAAAGCTTATGATCAGAACCTGCAAACGGAATGCCTTTTATGTCTGGATGTAAGCGAATTGCCTCAGCCAATGGCTCCATAGCCAGAACAAACAAGAGGGGCGAAAGCGGACAGCCCTGCCGAGTGCCCCTCCGAATCGTAAAAACAGTGGATTCAAACCCATAGTATTTTATTTTAGCTTGAGGGGCATCGTACAGGGCCGCCAACCACCACATAAACAGAGCGCCAAATCCATAGTGGTGGAGCACTGAGATAAGGTAAGGCCAAGACAAGGTGTCAAAGGCCTTGCTCACATCCAGAGATAAAAGCATAGTCTCCAAAGAACGATTATGAGCCAAATGTTGTAATTGAATGATTCTCTTGATGGCATCCCCTGCTTGTCTCATGGGGACAAACCCCACCTGGTCCTTCTTAATTAAACGGGGGAGAAAAGTATTTAGGCGGTTGGCCAGGATTTTGGTGAGAATCTTCATGTCAAGATTAATTAATGATTATGTTCGGAAATTGGCACAAGAGGAGTGGTCGTGATCGGGCTTCGGCAGCATCAATATGTTAGCTGTCAGTAAATCAGGTGTCAATGTTTGTCCGCTTTTGACTAAATTGAGCATGTTCGTCAGAGGAGAGGCTACTACATCCACCATCTTTCTATAGTAAAGGGCTGTGAAGCCGTCCGGACCAGGCTTCTTACCTATCTTTAGATCTTCAATACATTGCCACACTTCAGATTCCTGGATGTCACGATCCATGAGTTCCCTATGAGTCTCGGACAAAGTCGGGAGCGAAATGCGCCGCAGGAAGTCCATCCTATCCCGTTCGCTAGCAGGATCTTGGGCAGAATATAATTTAGAGAGTCTATAGCGGAACTCATCTAGTATGCGAAACGGTTTACTAGTGCGTATGTTGTGTCGAGTGTGTAAGGTGATAGGAGAGGGTTTGGGATTAAAAGTTCGTAGTCTTTTGGCCAGCATCGCATTTGGTTTGTTCGCTTTAATATACCAATGTTGTCGCGACCAGCAGAGCACACGCTCCATCTGGTCTGTGAGGCAAAGGTCCAGTTCTGTGCGGGCCTGGCCCAGAAGCCTATGATTAGTTGGGGTGGGGGATTGCTTAAAAGTTGCGGAGATAGTCTCAAAGTGTGGCTTCCTTTTTCAATGTGCAAAAGCAGTATTTGGAGTAAAGGTGTTGTTTTCTGTGGCAATGGGTGTTATTTACTAAAGGCAAATCCACTTTGCACTCCAACTACTACTTTGCAGTGCACTTGTAGTGCAAAGTGGATTTGCCTTTAGTAAATAACACCCACAGTGATGTTTAAATTTCCCCCATCACGCCATTTTCATGACCCCACATAATTCTGCCATGGTGCTGAAAATGAGCAATATTTTTGTCAGTAATGCACTACATACATTATCAACAAAAACAAGGTGTGTGTGTGTAGCAGACCCATAACATAATAAGATTATCTGAAGAAGAGACTGTCACCTCATCTTGCTCTGAACTTGGGTTTGCACTGTTCTAGAAAAAGGCCCAAAAAAACACCAAAAAAACCTAGGAGACACCTAAAACAAAGCCAAGCAGTAAATGAAAACAAAGATTATTGGAGTGTCAAAGAAAAATGTATTTAAAAAATGCCTCTCAGACATTGTCTGGCATATCCAGACCCACAAAGTACTCCATGTATTGGTTTCTGACCTCACGGGCACTTTGGGGGGGGGGGGGGGGGGGCAAGCGAGGACGAGCAGCTTCAAGGGCTGTGAAGGTTCACATTTTCCATCAAGTCTGCATCAGGCCCAACTGAGGCCACATAGTTTACATAGTTTACGGAATGTTTTTTCAAAAAACGCAGCAGGCAAGCACTATATGATTTAGTTTATATTCCGCCATGTGTATTGGCGTCAAAAATAGGTGGAAACGGCTGGCCATTATTCCGAAAATGTTCTCCACTACTCTTCTGGCTCTGGCCAGCCACACATTAAAGATCCTCTGATCCGGGGTGAGGGTCCTCATCGGGAAAGGCCGCATCAGGTGGTTTGCCAGAGCAAACACCTCATCTGCGACGAAAACAATCGGGAGTCCTTCTACATTCTCCTCTGGAGGTGGCAAGCCCAGACTGCCACTCTGGAGACGCCAGTAGAATTCCGTCCGCATGAACACTCCACCATCCAACTTACTTCCATTTTTCCCCACGTCCACATACAGGAAGTCATACGTCGCTGACACCACCACCAACATCACAATACTATTATACCCCTTGTAATTATAATAGTAGGACCCCGAGATGGGGGGTGGGATGATGCAGACGTGTTTCTCATCAATTGCACTCCCACAATTGGGAAAGTCCAACGGCTGGCAAAGTGGGAGGCCACAGTCTGCCATTCCTGTGGCATTGAAAGAAACTGTGGAGTGAAACAAGAAAAAAAAAATAGTAATTTTGCACATCAACATTGCAAGCAGATTAGACACAAACATTTTTGGACAATATCAGTGTAACATTTTTGGAAATTAGTATTTAATTTAAAGCCTAAAGTGTAAGGTCCCCTTATCAGATTCCTCACCCCACCGCCCCCCCCCCCCCCACTCAAGATAATAATAGGAGAAAAAATTTCAAACTGTAGCATTTGAAAGCATTGAGGCAGGCCCTTGCACTACATGCTTTGGTGAATTCATCCATAAATCTGACCAGAAAAAAGGTAGGTATAGTGTGTATTGAGTTTGGTAAAGTCAGCAGATAGATAATTGCTATCAGCTGACCTAGCAGTGGGGGGAGGGGGTTCCTAATGAGTTTGGCCCAACCAAAAAAAAAATCTGGCACTCTGCATGAATTTAAGCACACACATAACATTTGTACACATTTTAGGGGGTGTTTAGGGGAAAGCAATGCTATGGACCTGACAAAATACATTGCAAAGTGACTAGGCTATAGGTTTATGGCCCCAGATGCATGAAGGAAAAAAAAGGAACTTGAAAAGCTTCCAGCATGCATGAGGACAAAGGGACACAGCATATCAATTAGAGCATATTGCAATCATGGTAATTAGGGAATGAGGAAATAAATACAACACATCAGTAAACATTAAATACATAGAATGTGATGTTAAAGGAGAAAACCTACCTTCATATAGTCCTTCTGCAGGACCTGAATTATGGCAGAACAGGTCTCTGGAATAATGATTCCCAGAGCCTGGGGGGAGATGCCTGTCGAGAACTTGAGGTCCTGAAGACTTCTCCCTGTCGCCAAGTAGCGCAACGTGGCGATGAGCCTCTGCTCCGGAGTGATGGCTTGCTGCATGCAGAAATCCTGCCTGCTGATATAAGGGGACAGCAAAGCCAGCAGACAGTGAAAAATGGGGTCCGTCATCCGGAGATAATTCCTGAAATCATCAGGATTATTCTCCCAGATTTCACGAAGCAAAGGCATGTGCGAGAACTGGTCACGCTGGCGCAACCAATTCTTGGTCCACGAACTCCTCCTTGCCCTGTTCATGGACCGGGCTTGGGTCAAAGCTAAAAGCCCAACACCAAGCCCCTGCACAGCATGAACTCTATGACGAGTACGTACATGAAACATGGCTTGAAAATGGTCGGCTGGTCAGAACGGACAACAGAAAGCACTGATAAACAGCAAGGCCTGAAAGAATGAACTGAAAACCAGAAACGAGCAGACAATAAGCAATGAAAATCAAAGCATACTAAATACCAAGATATAGTCCACAATGACCAACAAATGCTGAACGATATAAACAGAAACGCACTGACAAGCACAAACTGAAGAACAGTAACGATCTTAAAGCGGAGGTCCACCCTAAAGTGGACCTTCCGCTCATCGGAACCCTCCTCCCCTCCGGCGCCACAATTGGCACCTTTCAGGGGGGAGGGGGATGCAGGTACCTGTACAGTACAGGTATCTGCACCCACTTCCGGGATAGCTCTCTGCGGAAAGGGGCGTAGATTACGCCCCTTTCCGAAAGTGCCCCGCTGCCTGCTGGGAAACACACAGATCCCAGAGGCAGCGGGTCCATCCTTATTGCGCAGCGCGACTCGCGCATGCGCAGTAGGGAACCGGGAAATAAAGCCGAAAGGCTCCATTTCCTGATTCCCATACCCAAGATGGCGGCGGCAGCACCCGAGAGACGATCGAGAGATCAGCTTCGGGTGCCGACATCGCGGGCGAGCTGGACAGGTAAGTGTCACTATTTTAAAAGTCAGCAGCTGCAGTATTTGTAGCTGCTGGCTTTAAAAAAAAAAAAAAAAAACGCGGAGTCCCGGCGGACTCCCGCTTTAAGCACAAATCTGAAAAGCACGAATCATCTACTTCTACTTCAACTTCTACTAACACGTGATAAACACGAGATCAGCAGAAGGAGCCCAAAGGGTGAACTTCCCTTTTCTAGTCCCATCGTACGCGGCTTACGTAACTGCGTTCTTGGCAATTGAAAATTCCGACAACTTAGTCCGACCGTGTGTATGCAACACCACCTCTGGACCACTTCCGGACTAAATCCATTGGAATTTATCTGACGGATTTGGTTGTCGGAATGTCCGCCCGTGTGTACAAGGGCTAAGAGAAATCTGAAACTGCTTACCTTATAGAAATCACAACATTCAAACAAGATTTTGTGACTTGTAAAATCAATATTTGCCCAAGAAATTGGTCAGCTGGGATTGTTTACTGTGGTGAGTTAAGGTGAGTATGTCATGAGTTGGAGGCTGCTCTGTCCCTAAATAGTATACCAAAGAATGCATCTCTCATGGGACTTTATGGCAGCCAAAAAAAAAAACTATTAAACACTTTAAAAGTAAAAAAGTTTATTTGTACAAAAAGATTAAAATTCCATATTCACATAAAATGATCCAGTCTATTATTTTAAAAGCATGGTATACTGTTCTCCCATCTGGAGTGAAAATAGCATACATCATACATCAGTAAATAATTTGTTTGCTACCTATTTATCCCACCGGGAGCAAAATTACTTCATACATAAATGACTGATTAGGTGCCACCGATGGTTCTGGACACGTTTCAATTGTAAACAATCTTCTTCAGGGAATATTAGGTGGAACTCACATAAGTAGAAAGACCAAATTAGCAAAGTGTAGAGTTACTAAAGCCCATCTCAGAGAGATCCCAAGTCAAGGCGATGGAGTCATAATCCCACATGGGTCAGAGAGATTGTTTACTGCTGCCCAATCCAGAGAAAAATGATAATTAATATGTAGGGTTAATTTAGCCATGAAAAAAATTCTAAAATAATTGGCAAACCTCTGGAAAGCACAGTGGGAGCTTTAAATATAAAGTCCAAACGTTTCTTTTGTTTTGGAAAGGATAGGGAATGATTGAAACATCATCATTTTTTTTTGCAGATTGTGTTCTATTGGGGATATTTTCCTAAATTATCAGTCCTGTATACAAAAATGGAAGTAAGAGGACATTTCTCCAAAGTGAGGAAAAATCTTTTACTAGTCAATGCAACATTTTTACCCACTGAATTCCTTCTTCTATTTACTTTCACGCTCAGGCCCAATACTATGGTCAGCAGGATAAACCAATCTCCCCAGTGGGAGCATAGACAGTAATAAAATCCTGAGAGGTACTCACCTTCTGTGCCTATCAAAATAACAAATGGCTTAGTTACATTTTAAAGGGAACTTATAATTCACCCTTGCGGGACAAAGCTATTCTATGGAGCTTAAACTGATTTTAAAACCCAACTTCTCTTATTAAAATATTTTGTTACATATGTTCAAAAAGTGCAAATAATACTTGTTGATCATGTCAGAAAGTCAGAGCTGTCCTGTGCACATCTTTCATTTTATTCAAGGAGGGTGATTAGCCCTCTTATCTTGGACCACAGATGAATCAGCCTCTATGTTTTTGAGAATAGTAAAAATAGAAAAAGGGGAGGGTTTGAATAGTTTAGTAAAAGACAGCTGGGGAGGGCTGACAAAATCAGTCCACATGCCGTATGCGTTTTAGCGCACAACAAGACTTAAGCTGGTCATAGATGGATTGAAACACTATTAATTTGAGGGAGAAGGCGGAGCCGAGCCGAGAGGTAATGCTGGCTTAGAGCTCCATTCTCAGCAGGACAACGGAACCATATAACGGCGGAGGTAACTTGACCCTCCGCACATATATCATACCAAACGGTAGATAAATATCCCTACGTTACATAGGTGACATTCGGGGGTCAGAGGAGACTCATGAGGCAGAAAATTAACAAGAAAGCGCCGCCTCACACATACAGCAGTATGGCACTGAAACCCTCCCCCTCTGAGGGGAGACACAGTGAGGAGAAAAAACAGACAGCCCCTTCTGCTGCTTTACATAAAGATGTTCTCTCATTAAAGGCACATAGTCTCTCTAACCAAATACCTGAGAAAAATATGTCAGTTCTGGAGAATTTAGAACTTTCCACACAAAAAGACTTATCCTCTCCTGTAACACTGAAACAAATAGAAAATCTGCTTCAAAAATCACTAAAATCCACTGCAGATAGCATCAACACAAAACTTACTAAAGAAATTAGAGAGCTTGGTCAGCGTACATCAGCACTGGAAATTAGAGCAGACGATCTGGAAAATTATACATCTAACATTGCCTCAGAAATAGATTTTCTTAAAGAGGAAAACGACATATTACAATCCACATTGGAGGATTTTGAAAATCGTGCAAGACGCTCCAATATACGTATTAGAGGAATAACCGAATCTGTGACTGATTTAAACGGTGCTATTACTGCACTTTTTCAAGAATTACAACCAGCTATCCCACTAGAGTGTCTTGAAATGAACCTGGTTCATAGAGCCCTAGCACCAAAGAAAACAGATGGTCTTCCCCGTGACATTATCGCAAAATTGCATTTCTACCGCACTAAGGAACTACTGCTAAATACAGCTAAAAATAAATGTCCCCTAATTTTCCAGTGTCATAAATATCAATTATTCACAGACCTCTCACAAATTCCAATCAACAAAAGAAGAACCCTGAAACCAATACTTCAAATATTACAGCGAAATGACATAATCTACCAATGGGGCTTTCCGTCCTTAGTGCGTTTTACTTTACAAAGTCGCAAATATGTGTGCCGAACAGCTAAGGACCTGCAAACTACTTTACAGAAACTAGGGATGATAAACACATCAAGAGATGCTGCGGACACTAGCCAAAAATCATCCTCATATACTGATAATCCCTCCTCTGCTTCCAGAAGAGAAGAAGACTACAATCCACAGAAAAGAAGTCGCATACAATCTCCACCTCCGGATCCAGATCTGGCTGACACTATGGACTGATAAACACCTGTACTGAGGCTATTATCTTGCCTTTTCAACAGAATGGCTACTTCCGAGTTTTTTCTCTGACTTCCAATCAATATTTTTATCATAATCTTATTTAAGAAATGTTCCTAATAATTTAGGCACCTTATTATAACTGTTTTTTTCTCTCTCTTCTCTTCTTTGTCTCTGAGGTTGCCTTAATCTTACATTTTAATTTTTTGCTTGAAAAATTAAATTATATGATTGGCTCTTGGTGTTCTGCAGGGAAGTTCCTTGCACCCTCTCTTGCTACCCTCAGCAGCTCGGTGCACACCGGGCAGTTGACAGTGGCTCATGTACCCTTGGAGGGAGAGTTTTTCTCATCCCAACGGACACATTAAGAACATAGATATGTTAAGATATATTTCAATATTGTATATTAATTGTATTTTCTTTTTCAGTCATTATCTCCTTTCCCCTCCCTCCCTCCACCCCTATACTCTGGAGACAAATCATTTCTTATATGACACACGTTCTAACATAAACACCAACATATATTTACTTTTCTCAACTCCATGGCCCCATTAAACATCATATCATTAAATACTCAGGGACTAAACGTTCCACACAAACGCACTAAAGCCTTCCACACATTTTCATTAAAAAAAGCACATATAGTTTGCCTCCAAGAGACTCATTTTGCGTCACAATCCACTCCCAAATTTTTCAGCAAAGACTACCCCCAAGTATACACAGCTTCGGCCTCCTCTAAAAAACGAGGCGTGCTTATAGCTTTCCATTGCAATACACCATTTTCACTAATGAAGGAAATCAAGGATCCAGAAGGTCGTTACTTGATTCTTAAAGGACACCTACTTGATACCGCTATCACCATTACATCATACTACGCTCCTAACAAAAATCCTATTTCTTTTCTTTCTCATTTATTTCAAACTATAGAACACTGCAAAATAGGTACTACAATTCTATGTGGAGATTCTAATCAGACCATATTTCCATTTTTGGATAAATCACCAATCCCACAGTCACATACAGCAGACAAACAACTCTTATCAAACTAATTACAAAACATAACCTAGTAGATACTTGGAGAGAATTGAATCCAACCAAGAGACAATACACACATTACTCATTCCCTCATCGCTCATTCTCTAGGATAGACCATATATTTATGTTCATAGGGCTAATTCCAGAAATAATATCTACAAAAATTATTCCCATCCCATGGTCCGATCATAGTGCACTTTACATTACTGTTGCCTCTATAATTCCAAAAAAAAAAAAAAATCCAATCCATACTCAAAAATCCAGCTCATAAAAATAATATTGAAATTGCGCTCAAAGATTATATAAAATATAACTCCACACCTGACGTCTCTCTGACTACATTATGGGAAGCACACAAACCTGTTCTCCGTGGCATATGTCTACAGCAAGCAAACATATTCAACAGAGAGCGGAAAATCCTTTGTCAGACTTTAGAAACAAATTTTAATAAATATCACACAGCATTCCAAAATAACCCTTCTTCTTTATCTAAAATAAATCTTGACAAAGCTAAATTGGAATTTGATCTATTCCTTACTGAAGCAGCGGATAAAACCATCAAGAGATCACAACACAATTTCTATATCAATGCGAATAAACCTCACACACTATTAGCAAGGGCATTAAAATCCTGCCAGAACCCAACGAAACCGATACGTCTAAAAATCTCTAGGGGGGTATACACAAATAATCCTTTAAAAATATTACAAAAATTCAAAACACAATTAAAAAAATTATACTCTTCTAATAATGAGTTGGACCCTTCTAGAGCGAATAATTTTTTCTCTCATATATCTCTACCGACACTATCTAAAACACAAATGGAAATGAGGGAGGAACCAGTGTCAATTATAGAGGTATCTGAAGTTTTCAAAAATCTGAAACTAAATAAAAGGCCAGGTCCCGATGGTTTTTCTGCGCTGTATTTCAAAATGTTTGTAGACACCCTATCTCCAGTCTTGACAAACACTTTTAATTCCCTTTTGGAAGGTCATTCTTTTAGAAGAGAAACCCTAACTGCAATTATCTGTATGTTCCCTAAACCTCACACAGACGATTCAATATGGTCTAATTATCGACCTATTTCGTTAATAAGTTTGGACATAAAATTTTTTGCCAAAATTCTAGCTAACAGATTAAATACTATTATAGGCAATCTTATACATCGTGATCAAGTGGGCTTCATTCCATTACGTCAAGCAGGAGATAATATTAGACGTGCAACACTCCTGTCACCTGCCACTAAAAAAAGACGTATTCCCACTTGTTTTCTTTCTTTAGATATTATGAAAGCTTTTGATACAGTATCATGGTCATATATGAACTATACCCTTTCCAAATGGGGATTTGGCCCTAATTTTTTACGATGGATCTCTAATTTGTATCAAGATCCCAAAGCTTATATCAGATATGCAGGGTACAAATCGGACGAGTTTAATATACTGAGGGGGACTCGTCAAGGATGTCCACTTTCGCCATTATTATTTGCTTTACTCATTGAACCTTTAGCACAAAGAATTAGGATGGAACCCACTATAACAGGTATTGAAATGGGTGGCTTTCGTCATAAGCTCTGTTTATTCGCAGACGATATTCTCCTTTTTCTATCTTCTCCACATGTTTTGGCCTCAAATCTTATGTTTGTACTACAAGAATTCTCATTTATTTCGGGCCTTAAGGTCAATATTCAAAAATTTTCAGCATTAAACATTTCACTTGTCGAGAAAGATAAACAATCTTTACAAAATTCACTACCCTTTAAGTGGGTAGATCATAGCCTCCCATATCTGGGTGTGCAGTTTACTCCTAACCCCTCTGATTTATTTGCAGTTAATTACCCAGCTCTATTAAAAAATATTACAAGGTCGTTATCTAATTGGTCATCAATGCCGATATCATGGTTTGGGAAAATCAATATCATAAAAATGTCTGTTCTTCAGAAATTTTTATATTTATTCAGAACTCTCTCGAATTAATATTCCTGCATATTTTCTTAGGCTGATTCAACAAAAAGTAACGAAATTTACTTTGGGGAAAATAAAACCCAGACTTCACAAAAAAACACTTGTTCTCCCCAAAGCTTTGGGTGGTTTGGGAATTCCAGACTTTAACATATATTATAAGGCAGCTCAATTATCTCAATTAACAAAATATCACTCTTCTACAGAGATTCCTTTATGGGTCCTCATTGAAGCTGTAGACTGTGATCCTCTTCCTATAAACAATATATTATGGTTACAACCTGCGGATCGTAAGTCTATAAATAACCCCATTTCTAAGCACTCTCTATCTATATGGGATAGGTATAGAAATTCACATGGTCTGCAATCTCCACAAAATCCGCTATTATCTTTCCACAAGAATCCGACTTTTTACCCAGCCTGGAAATATCCCAAAACCTTTAAAGCTTGGTCTAAGGCTGGTATCACTTGTCTATATAATTTAACTTCAACTACATCAATAAATTCTTTTACAGATCTATGTGAATTATATAAGCTTCCACAATCAGAAATATTCAGATATCTCCAAATCAAAAATTTGTATACTCCTCTTCTCAATTTAAATGTAAACTTACATAATATTTCTCAATTTGAAAGATTTTGTCTCAAGGAACCACATGCTAAAGGTCGTATTACATCATTGTATACACAATTGATATCTAATTCTAATACTGTTATACCTAAATATGTGGCCAAGTGGGAAAAAGATTTGGATTGTACGATCGATTCTAGGTCTTGGTCCAACATATGGTCTTTCACAAGATCTTCCTCTATAAATATATTGGCGTCTGAATCATCATATAAAGTTCTCACATGCTGGTATTTGGTTCCTGCGAGAATCGCCAAATTCTCAACAGACAACACTGGCCTCTGCTTTCGTGGCTGTCCAGAAAAAGGTACCTATATACATACCTGGTGGCATTGCTCAATTGTACAATCATTTTGGAAAAAAGATCTTTCTGATAATTACAAAATTTTTTGATCGTCCAATTTTTCCAGACCCAATTATAGCTCTCCTTAATTTAAAACCAGCCTTTCTGAATCAGAAACAATTCAAATTAGTTCTTACACTCCTGATAGCCGCAAAGCAGACTATAGCCAATGCGTGGAAAACAGATGTGGTGAATATTGCTGAAACCAAACGTAGAATGAATCAATCTTTCATCCATGCTAAAATGGACGCTATAGATAAAAACCAGATGACAAAGTTTGATATAATATGGAAACCTTGGATTAAATATTATACGTGAGTTTTATTGTTATGGTGATTAAGATTTTTTATAGAATTACAACATTAGCTGATACATAAAACCTCCTCCGGAGAATTATTCCCTCCCCTTCCCCTCCTATATACCTTTTATGTTCTTCCCTTACTATATAATACTTACTATAAACATACTTTATATTAGTTATGGTCAAAACTTTGAAATCATATATTTTCTTTTAGACATATTTATATTTTCTTGGGATTAAAATGTTTAAAACTCAGCTATAAGAATGTTTTCAAATTCTAAAATATATAAGGCCATTTATTGTCATTCCCACGAGAATATCTTGAAATTCTTCTTTGCTTTGTATCATCCGTACTTCAATATGCCTACTTTTTATTTCTGGTATCACATAATTTTCTTATATATTGTACATGTAATGTATTTTAACATAAAATAAAAACTTTTGAACGAGAAACACTATTAATTTTCTCGGCCAGTAAGGTAGGGACCAGCCAAGATTTGAACCATCTACTTGGGGACAAACAGCCTGTCGGATTTTATTCATGCGATCACTGCCAGTGGCTATAGCCGCTATTATTAATTATTGTGTTCGGACAGATGAGAAGGCTCCGTCAGCCCCCCCAAAAGCACAGTGCACTGTGGGAGAGATTTCACCAGCAACACTGATTATTAGGCTGCGTACACACGGGCGGACTGTATGGCCTACTTAGTCCGTCGAAACACATTTCAGCGGACAGTCCGCTCGTGTGTGGGCTTCAGCGGACTTTTTCAGCATGCAGTCTGGCGTACTAAGTATTTCGGATTTTTCGAAATTCTGTCCGTCATACTTTGGTTTCAGCGGACAATCCGCTCGTCAGTAGGCTAGTTCGACGGACTAAGAATGGCGCATGCTCAGAAAGGATTTACACGGTGGAAGGTTGCATTGCTGTGTATTGGACTTCCTATTTCTAGTCCCATCGTACGTGCTGTACACGTCATCGTGCAAGCTTTCGACGGACTGTTTGTGCATCCGTGTGTGGTCCAGTCCGTTCATTCGAAAGTATGACGGACTGTCCGTCGGATTGTATGACGGACTAAGTAGGCCATACAATCCGCCCGTGTGTACGCGGCCTTAGGGTTGCACTGATACCCATACTAGTATGGGTATCAGTGCCGACAACGAGCATTTTCTCTGATGCTTAATCTAATATCTCCATGTGTCCTCAGTGTAATTGGGGGGGGGGGCAGCCTCACAGATGATCAGTGCGGCAGTGGGGGCAGTTACACGTACCAATCTCCATGTATAGCTTTCAATAAAGCAGCTGACAGCTTCTTCCCCTCTCCTTCCCGCCGCTGTCAGCTGCTTTATTGAAAGCTATACAGGGAAATCGGTGCTTGTAACTGTCCCCACCGACACACGATCACCCCCAACTGTCCCCTGTGTCCTCCTATGGCTTCCTGGGTGCGCCTCTGGCTCCCTGGGTCCTCCTCTGTCTTCTGGTGTCCTCCTCCAGGTCCTCCGGCTCTCTGGGTCCTCCTCTGGTCCCCCCTCATCCCACATCTGTCAGGATAGAGAGCGTAGTAAGGAGCTGGTAAATATCTCATTTACCGGCCCCTTCCTTTTCTGAATGTACAGAGTCAGTGATCACTGAGTGTTCATTCAAGAACTGTGTTTATGATGCTTCAGTTTATGAATGAACAGGAGCCTGGGGAATCTGTGTCCTCAGTCCCTTTCCCTGTCTCAAAAGGGAGATGTCAGGGGTCTGTATAGACCCCTCATATCTCACCAACGACACCCCCCAACAGGGCTGAAAAAAATAAAGAATTGTCATAAATAAATATTTAAAGTTTAAATTGTAAAATTAATGAAAAAAACACTGACACTGTCCACTCCCCCCCCCCCCCCCCCAAAAAAAAAAGAAAACATTGTGAAAAAAACAACAAAAAATATAAATTGTAAAAAATAATAAAAAAGTAAAACTGAAAAAAATAAAATTGTAAAGAAAATATTATTTGCTCCTCATCAGTGGCACCCCATCCGTGCCACCTCATGAGTGCCACCTATCAGTGCTCCATATTAGTGCCTCCTCATCAGTGCACATCAGTGCCACCCCATCAGTGACCATCAGTGCCACACATTAGTGCCACTGTCACATGACATTTAAAAAAAGTATCAGTAACTGGTATTGGCGAGTATTTGAAAAAAGTATTGGTACTTGTACTCAGTCTTAAAAAAGTGATATCAGTGCAGCCTTACTGATTATGTTAATGAGTGAATCGGACAAAAATCACATAATTTATGGCTTGCCTTAGGAGCTGTCTGAATTTCTGGCAGTCTAACAGGTATATTTCTGTACTAGCATGTTCTTAAAATGGAGAAAACATGGGGAAATGTGCATGTATTGCAAAGATGTGTGATTTTTTTTTCCCTAAGTAAAATCAACTTTGTTTTATTTTGCCCTGACATACACTTTAGGCAGAAAGTACTTAACTTTCATTTACTCACCAGTTGCTCTGTTCTGCAGTAGCTCTCTTCTTACCAGAAATATCTAAAAATTTATAAACATATGGTGTTCCTCCTGCCACATTACAATGCAGTACATGAGAGGGAGTGAATCTTAAGTACACAATGCTTACACTCTATTGAGCAAAGTGAACCTGTTATTTTGGCTATTATGTAAGACAGACGTACTTGCCATTTATTATTCCAATTAATACGTTGGCTAATGCATTTAAGCCAGTCTATAGTACTTCTAAATGAGAACAATAAGCAATCTGCGGGAAAAAACAACCAACTAGCATGATTTACTCTGTCAAGCTTAAGTAGAAAAATAGTTCTAAAATATATCTATTTGCATCTGGAAGAATAGAGGAAATCCACAGACACAGCAGAAAATCAAATAATGATAGCCCAGCTATGCGGTGTATAATGAAGCCTATTTACTGGCTTAGCTCCAAGAGGAAGACTCCTCAGGGAAATAATGCCCATTTACAGATCTCATTGATTTTGTATAAAATGAAGTCTAGGCTGTCGGAAGAGTTTAAAAATTCTGAAATATACAGAAAAATGACCAGTGTATCCTCCAATAGGGGACAGAATGGTTATGTCAGAAGGATGCAAGCCACTTCCAATAAGACATGCCATTTTCATTAATACTATGGGTTTTAATAGAAAGATTTTAGTTGTTAAATACTATACATTGTATTAGTGTTGTGTAGAGAATATTAACTGAATAATGGGGCCTCACTATAAGAGCACTCACAAAAGAATATCTTAACCACTTATAGTAGTATGTTGCACCCTGCCGTGTACACTCATTTGAACTAAACATTTCGAAACTAATGCTAAAGTAACTGATTATTTTCAAAAGTGCACCCTTGTCCACCTCAAACATCCATATGTTAATCCCTACTGTTAAAGTGATAATAAAGGCATTTAAAAAAAAAAAAATGATCATGTCATACTTACCTGTGCTATGCAGTGGTTTTGAGGTTTTGCTCAAAGCAGCCCCGGCCCTACTCTTTTCAGGTCCTCAGCTGGTGCTCCAGGCATCTTCCTCTTGTCGAATACCCCCAGAGCAAGCAGCTTTCATAGGAGGCACCCAGGCAGGTGCACTCCTGAGCTGCTGCTCTGACGTGTCCATTCAGACAAGGAGCAGCGGATCGTCCTTCCCCCACTCTCCTCATTGTCTCACTGGCTGTGATTGGCTGAATGGCTCCCACTGCTGTCTCAGCCAATGAGAATGAAGGTCCCCAGAGAGCCAATGTTCTCGTGCACATTGCTGGATTGAGAGGGAGCTCAGGTAAATATTAGGGGGTGGCTGGGGTGGGGGGGCTGCTGCACACAGGAGGTTTTAAAAATGCATGAAGGTAAAAAAAATATTCAGCCTTTAGAACCACTTTAAGGCTCCATGCACACTGGGCTTAAACACTGTTCCCCCAGGAGTAAAACATGCTCACATTTTTGTACAAAGTCTAGAGGAGTTTAGGAGAGTTTTACATTTTTTCTGCCTCCAAACTCCAATCAGAAACGCGAACCAGAAGGGTTTTTTCTGCCTCTAAACGTTAAATTAAAAATATGCCTCTTAACGCCCTATTGCGCATTTACACATAGGATAACATTCACTGGTAAATAGGTAATGGTGGTGCTGTGCTGTGGGCTCTCTGATAATTGCTGCAAATAAATTAAAATAAAGTGCAAAGGCGAATGTACATGAAATAATAGAGTAACAGTGTGAAGGCTCTAAGACCCCTTTCACACCAGGGCATTTTGCAGGCGCTATAGCATTAGAAATAGCGCCTGCAATCCGCCCTAAAGAAGCTGCACCATTGTGTGCAGTGTGAAAGCCCCGAGGGCTTTCACACTACAGCGGTGCGCTGGCAGGACGTCAGAAAAAAAGTCCTGCCAGCAGCTTCTTTGGAGCGGTGAAGGAGCGGTGTGTTTACCGCTCCTCCACCGCTGCTCCCCATTGAAATCAATGGGGCAGTGCTGTAATGCCGCCGGCAAAATGCCGCTATTGCGGCATATTGGCAGCGATTTTAACCCTTTTGCGGCCGCTAGCGGGGGTTACTCTATTATTTCATGTACATTCGCCTTTGCACTTTATTTTAATTTATTTGAACTCGAAGCTCATCTCTATATGCAGCAATAGACATATGACGTCTGCAGGTGGAATCTCCCATCCTGGGTGGGCGTCATATGATGTCCTCGGCTTCCCGGCAGTAAGAGCCGGGGAGCCGATGAGTGTCCCCGGCGGCCGCAATGACCGCCCGGCAACCGTGAGCGCTTGTTACAGAGCAGGACCGTGGATCTGTGACTGTAAACATAAGGGGAGAGGAGCCTAATTGTGTGTTCCTTGTATATAGGGACACCGATCAGTCTCCTCCCCAAGTCAGTCCTCTCCCTCCCACAGTTAGAATCACTCCCTAGGTAACACATTTAACCCCTTGATCACCCCCTAGTGTTAACTCCTTCCCTGCCAGTGACATTTATATAATAATCAGTGCATTTTTACAGCACTGATCGCTGTGTAAATGTGAATGGTCCCAAAATAGTGTCAAAAGTGTCTTATATGTCCGCCACAAAGTCAAAGTCATGATAATAATCACACATAGGCACCATTGATAGTAAAAAGAAAAAATAATAATAAATGCCATAAAACTATCCCCTATTTTGTATGTGCTATAACTTTTGCGCAACACCAATCAAGATAAGCTTATTGCAATTTTTTTAACAAAATATGTAGAAGAAAGCATATCTTTTTTTTTAACCACTAGAGATCCGCGCTATAGCCGAATGGCGGCTACAGCGCTGACCTGCTTTGCCGGGACTACGTCTATTGATGTTGTCCCGTACACGAGCAGCCTGCGCGCCCCCTGAGGGGCGCACGCGCCGCGCTCTGTGATCGGCGAGTCTATGAGACTCGCCTGATCACAGATCGGAGCAAGGTGTTGATCCCGACCCCTTACCACGTGATCAGCGGTCAGCCAATGACAGCTGATCATGTGACACAACAGAGCCGCTAATTAGCTATTTTTCCTCCTCGCGCTGTCAGCGCGAGGAGAAAAAAGAGCCCGATCACCGGCGGCCATGAGAGGGACTTTAGTCCCGATCACGGCCAGCTCATCAGTGCCCACCTGCCCCCTGCCAGTGTCACCTACATATTAAAAAAGCGTCCCCATCAGTGCCACCCATCAGTGCCCACAGTGCCACCCATCAGTACCCACAGTGCCACCTATCAGTACCCACAGTGCCACCTATCAGTGCCCACAATCTGCCTCAACAACAGTGCTGCACCCCAGTGCCACATATCCGTGCCCATCAGTGTCATCTACCAGTGCCCATCGGTGTCCATCAGTGCCGGCGCCATCAGTGCTCAGCAGTGCCACCTATCAGAGCCACCTATCAGTGCCCATCAGTCCCATCTATCAGTGGTACCTATCAGTGCCCCTTAGTGCCACCCATCTATGCCACCCATCAGTGCCATCCATCAGTGCCATCTTATCTGTGCCCATCTTTGCCCATCAGTGCTGCCTTATCTGTGCCCATCAGTACTCTCTTATCTGTGCCTATCGGTGCCACCTTATCTGTGCCTATTAGTGCCGCCTTAACTGTGCCTATCAGTGCTCACCAGTGCAGCCTATCAGTGCCTAGCAGTGCCGCCTCATCAGTGCATTTCAATGAAGGAGAAAAATGACCTGTTTGCAAAATTTTATAACAAACTATGAAACATGATTTATTTATTTTTTGCATCTTCTTTTGTTTGTTTAGCAAAAAGTAAAACTCCCAGCTGTAATTAAATACCACCAAAAGAAAGCTCTATTTGTGGGAAAAAAAATGATAAAAATTTCATTTGGGTACAGTGTTGTATGACCGCGCAATTGTCATTCAAAGTGCATCAGCGCTGAAAGCTGAAAATTGGTCTGGGCAGGAGGGGGGTTTAAGTGCCCTGTAAGCAAGTGGTTAATGGGATATTTATTATAGCAAAAAGTATATTTAAAGTGTATTTTTCAAAAAATAAAAACCGATCAAATTCCCACAAAAGAAAGCTCTATTTGTGGGGACACAATTGATAAAATATTCATATGGGTACAGTGTTGCATATCCATGCAATTGTCATTCAAAATGTTACAGCGCTGAAAACTGAAAATTGGCCTGGGCAGGAAGGGGGTGAAAATGCCCTGTATTGAAGTGGTTAAGGAGACTTTTTTTTTTTAATTACATTTATTTTATTTATTTTTATTGTTGCATTTTAGGGTAAATATGAGATCTGAGGTCTTTTTGGCCACAGATCTCATATTTAAGAGGTCCTGTCATGTTTTTTTCTATTGCAAGGGATGTTTACATTCCTTGTTATAGGAATAAAAGTGACACTTTTTTTTAAAAAGAACAGTGTAAAAATAAAAAACAAAAGGTAAAATAGATAAGAATTATTTTTTTAAATGCGCCCCGTCGCACCGAGCTATGTGCAGAAGTGAACACATATGTGAGCAGTGCCGGCATATGAAAACGGTGTTCAAACCACACATGTGAGGTATCACTGTAATCATTAGAGCGAGAGCAATCATTCTAGCCCTCCTCTATAACTCAAAACATGCAACCTGTAGACATTTTTAAACTTCGCCTATGGAGATTTTTAAGGGTAAAAGTTTGTCGCCATTCCACCAGCGGATGCAATTTTGAAGCGTGACATGTTGGGTATCAACTTACTCGGAGTAATATTATCTTTCACAATGTAAAAAAATTGGGCTAACTTTACTGTCATCTTATTTTTTTACTCAAAAATGTGTATTTTTTCCAAACAAAGTATGCTTGAAGACAGCTGCACATATACGGTGTGACAGAAAGTATTGCAACGACCGCCATTTCATTCTCTAGGGTGTCAGAAAAATATATATAATGTTTGGGGGTTCTAAGTGATTTTCTAGCAAAAAAACTTTTTTGAACTTGTAACTACCAAATCTCAGAAAGAGGCTTGGTACTTAAGTGGTTAAGATGTTGTCATGAATGTTCTTTACATGTATTACTGCTTATACATTTCTTGATTTTATGAAATGTTTACTGTTTTTGGGGAGTGTCAATAAAGTCCCTAAACCCTTCCCTCTTGGTTGTCACTTAAAGAAGGTTCTTTGAGGGGGTGCATGTGCCTGAGTGAGCAGTCGAGCTTTCTTAGAGCTCCGCTCCTGTGATACACACACCAGAGGATTATCAGCCACAGTGTCGCTATGAATGGCTCCAAACACCTGGAACCCTTAGGTAAACAAAAAAAAAAACAATTAAATCAAAAACAGCCAATTCTAAAGAGGTAGCACTGCGGCCTTCAGGTAATAAGGCACTATCAGTTACCTCACAGCTCACCTCACAGCTCACCTCACAGCTCACCTCACAGACTGCCTCAGAGCGCACATCTAAATCCCTGTCACACAGTCTGTATACACAGAACTCTTGAGGAGAATCTGATTCTGATGCTGCAAACTGACAACATATTTCTCAATCCACCATGTTTATACAATTTGAAAAAATGCTAAAGAAGGCATTAAAACAAACATCAGATCACATAACAGATAAGCTTACCAGAGAAATAAGGGACTTGGGACAAAGAACAGATGAACTAGAGGTGAGGGTGGATGAAATAGAAAATCACACACAGCAATATAACGATGAGATTGAAAATCTCAAAGAGGAAAGACTTCATTTACAATCCCGTTTAGAAGATCAAGAAAACAGGGACCGTCGTTCTAACATAAGAATTAGAGGAATCCCTGAGAATATTCTTGATTTGCAAACTGCAATGACTACACTTTTTCAAGAATTACAGCCTGACATCCCGGTCGAAAGATTAGAGATGGATAGAGTACACAGAACCTTGGCTCCACACAAACCTAACAGTCCCCCTAGGGACATTATTGTTAGGTTTCATTATTATAGAACAAAAGAGCAGCTACTTGCAACAGCCAGAGGGAAGAATGCCCTTGCCTTTCAAGGTACTGAATATCAGCTTTTTACAGACCTCTCGCCAATCATAGTAGCTAAAAGACGTGCACTGAAACCATTATTGCAAGTTCTCCAACAACGCCAAATTGTATATCAGTGGGGGTTCCCATTTTCTCTCCGCTTTACACACCAAACAATCAAACATGTCTGTCGCTCTCAGAGGAATTACGATCGACTCTGATAGACATGGGACTCTTAGACAAAGGTGCAACCAAAGATAGATTCCATAGTCGCTCGACTAAATCTTCCTCACACCAAAGTACCTCAGGCTCAGGACCCTCAACCATCACATCGCAGAATCAACATAAAAGAGGTCGCTTTGAAAATCTATCACCATCTAATGAGGACTCTATGGACTGATTTTATCACCATGGACAGTTTGTTTCACTATGCTATCACCTAGCAAATTTTGCTTGATTAAATTCTTCCAGTTTTTTTCTTCCAAAATTATTATTTATTTATTTATTTATTTTAAACTCGAAACTCTAAGCTACATTTAATTTTTTTTTATTTTATTATTTGATTCTTTTTTACTTCTTATCCTTTTTCTATTTTAGCTCAAAGTCTGAGCTACATTCAAAGAAGTGTGTTTTGGTTATATACATAGGTATATATCTATGTGTGCGAATATACGCGCACATATATATATGTGAAAGAAAGCATGCCTATGTGTATGTGGATATGTGTATGTGTGTGTATGTATGTATGAGTATGTATGTATGTATGTATGTGTGTATGCATGTGTATATGGGTACAGATATATGATGTAAGAGCTAATGAGTGTGTGTGTGTGTGTGTAAATACAGTATATATGTTTATTCATGAGTGTAAGTGAAAATAGGTGTATATATGCTTCTATAAATCATTCCCCTTCTTTCTTTATTCATTCTTTTCTCAGAATACCTTCTTGTTTTCAACAGAAGATTAGTACATTATATATAACAACAATATTTATTGGTTTATTCTTTTACTCATTAGTGTCTCTAATTTTTATAGCCTTTTGTTAACTTCACCATTGCTTTTCTAAAACCAGGCTACATTGATTCTGACGCTGTCATATTCATCAGTACTTTACTTATCTCTCTTTAAACTTATACTTGACCAGATGGCTCCTCATTTGTAACAATTCTGAAGTAATTAATTTTTACTACTATATTTATAGTTTTCTAATGCTCAGTTATAACGGTTCATATATGACCGCTGGTGGCGTCTATCCCTAGGGAACCTTTTGCTGCCTCCTTACACTCTAAAAAATGTTATTTGCTTATATTTTTACTTATTATTTTCCATTCAAACTCAAAAGTCTGAGTCACATTCAAAGTAGTGTGTTTTGGTTATACACATAAGTATATAAGTATATGTGGGAATATATGTGTAGTGTACATATGAGATGGTAAGCATGCCTATGTGGATGTATATATATAGGTTCAGGTATATGTATTTAAGAGCGAGTGAGTGTGAGTATACATATGTATATTCATGAGTGTAAATGTGTTTAGGTGTACATATATGCTCATACATATTATTCCCTTTTTACCTTTATTTTTATTTTTTATTTTTATATATATTTTTTGGAATATCTTCCGGTTATTCAATGGAAGATTAGTACATTATATACAACAACAATATTTCTTGGTTTACTCTTTTACACATTATTGCGTTTAATTTAAATAGTCCTTTGTTACCATTACCATTGTTTTTCTAAAACCAGGCTACATTGTTTCTGACACTGTCATATTTGCCAGTATTTTATTTATTTTCTTTAAAATTATATTTAGCCAGATGGATCCTTATGTGTAACAATTCTGAAGTAATTACTTTTTACAATTATATTTGCAGTCACAGTTATCAAATGTTTAGTTATATGGTTTATATATGACCTCCGGTGGCGTCTATCCCCAGGGAATCTTGCTGCCCCCTTATCACCCTCGAAACCCCTGCTACTGTTATTCGGGTTCCTGAGAGTGACTATGGAACATCTCGGGGTCTCCTTGATATTCCCTTGAGATGTTCCTATACCCTATTTATCCATTGTCATTTATGGATATTACTGACATATTTTAGGGTTTCTCGATTCTTTGATACTCTCTCCTTCTCTTATTTTCTCACTTCGTCCTTTCTTTCTCTCCTGGTGGAGGTTCTGGCTCTCGCCTCAGGTTACGCTTCTTATTTAAGGATTTTTTTCTTGAATTTACTATGGCCCCCATAAACATCTTATCCTTGAATGTACAAGGCTTCAACATTCCGCACAAGCGCACCAAAGCAATGCGTTCTTTTGCCACTAAAAAGGCCCATATTATTTGTCTTCAGGAGACTCATTTTATTGATAAAGCTTCTCCCAAATTTCTTTCTGCCTCATACCCTCAATTTTACATGGCCTCAGCCACAACCAAACAACGTGGGACCCTTATAGGTTTCCACCGCTCTATGCCATTTTCTCTTACTTCAAAACACCTTACATTGTGGGAAGCCCATAAGGCTGTAATTTGGGGTAAGTTGATACAGAAAGTGACTGCCCAAAAGAGGGAAAGTAAACTTAAATTCGCAAAGTTGGAAGCTAACTTTAATAAATGCTATGCAGACTTTCAATCTACCCCGAACACCAGCAACAATACTAAACTAGAGAGAGCTCGATTGGATCTTGACCTCTTTTTGTAGATAAGCTTTTACGCAAAAGACAACATATCCAATATCTTAAAGCTAATAAGCCAGACGTCTATCCCCAGGGAATCTTGCTGCCCCCTTATCACCCTCGAAACCCCTGCTACTGTTATTCGGGTTCCTGAGAGTGACTATGGAACATCTCGGGGTCTCCTTGATATTCCCTTGAGATGTTCCTATACCCTATTTATCCATTGTCATTTATGGATATTACTGACATATTTTAGGGTTTCTCGATTCTTTGATACTCTCTCCTTCTCTTATTTTCTCACTTCGTCCTTTCTTTCTCTCCTGGTGGAGGTTCTGGCTCTCGCCTCAGGTTACGCTTCTTATTTAAGGATTTTTTTCTTGAATTTACTATGGCCCCCATAAACATCTTATCCTTGAATGTACAAGGCTTCAACATTCCGCACAAGCGCACCAAAGCAATGCGTTCTTTTGCCACTAAAAAGGCCCATATTATTTGTCTTCAGGAGACTCATTTTATTGATAAAGCTTCTCCCAAATTTCTTTCTGCCTCATACCCTCAATTTTACATGGCCTCAGCCACAACCAAACAACGTGGGACCCTTATAGGTTTCCACCGCTCTACGCCATTTTCTCTTACTTCAAAACACCTTACATTGTGGGAAGCCCATAAGGCTGTAATTTGGGGTAAGTTGATACAGAAAGTGACTGCCCAAAAGAGGGAAAGTAAACTTAAATTCGCAAAGTTGGAAGCTAACTTTAATAAATGCTATGCAGACTTTCAATCTACCCCGAACACCAGCAACAATACTAAACTAGAGAGAGCTCGATTGGATCTTGACCTCTTTTTGTAGATAAACTTTTACGCAAAAGACAACATATCCAATATCTTAAAGCTAATAAGCCAGACACTCCTATGGCACATAGCCTAAAGGTAATTCACCACCCATACTCGTCCATTAGACTTCAAACATCCCGAGATGCATATACTAGAAATCCAAAGAAAATATTGGAAATTTTTTTCGTTCAAAATTAGCTAAACTTTATTCCCCTGCTTTACAGTTTGATAAGTTTAAAGCAGATACCCTATTCCCTATTCTCTGATATTAAACTTCCCACATTAGAACACGAACAAATTACAACTGCAGCTAAACAAACCATAGCTAAGGCATAGAAATCCAAGACGTTGGTTGTGGCCGAAGCTAAACATCGAATGAATAGGGCTCTTATCTTTAATAAAATGTCGTCTATTGAGGATAATAATATGAAAAAATACAATAAAATCTGGCAACCATGGGTTAAGTCTTCTATCTACAAACTTTGATCTATCATTGGTGATGCCTAATTGATACTCCTTACATCCTTTTACTATTATCTTTTTTACTTCTAGGTGCTTCTGGGGCGGGGGCTGGACCAATACCAGGAGAAACTTTCTTATCTTCTCTTCTTTCACTCACTCTTTATCTCTCATCTTATCTTCTTCTTCTACTCTTCTTCTTTTCTTTCTTCTTTTCTTTTTACTTACTTTTTCATATAATAGTTACGAATACGGGATCTTGATTCAGTCCTTTTACTCACATATATATCTTAGAATCTCTGTCACTCATTCTTGGCTGATTTCTCATTTATAATAGATTCCTTATGTTATCAAATATATGATAAATGAGAATCATATAGTCTGCTACATAACTTTCTTTTTTCCTCTTTACTTTAATTAATATACTTTTAGTCTTGATACATTTTATCTTATGTCCTAAAATAACCACGCGCGTTCACAGCTTGAACCCAATTGGGGTGAACGTGTGGTTGGGAATTCAGAGATGCTTATTTAAAGTTATATTAACATTCCTTCTTCTTTGTACATTAGTTTTCAAATATTATATCTATATTTGCTCAAATGTGATTATATCTAAGAAGTTCTGATTATATTGTTCTGTATCATATCCCATGCTTATAGTTTATTCTCATTTCATTTTCTAGACATTATTTGTCTTTTCCTGTATAAAACTCAATAAAAGATTAAACTAGAAAGAAGGTTCTTTGTGCTTTGTTGATGGGTATGGGATGTGGCACCCCTTTCTAATTTTAAATTTCCTTTGATATAAGACTCACACAGCATATTATTTACTATTAGAGAATCATATAATTCTGTTAATCTTTACGCTATATAGTTTCACGTGAATAAAAAGCTATCACTATTAGAGACCATAAGCTATCCCTAAGGTCCCTTTCACACTGAGGCAGTTTTCCGGCGCTACAGCGCTAAATAGCACCTGTATAGTGCCTGAAAAAAATGGCCCCTTTTACTCCAGCGGTGAAGGAGCAGTGTATTCACCGCTCCTAAACCACTCCTACCCATTGAAATCAATGGGGCAGCGCGGCTATACCGCTGTCAAAGCACTGCTGTAGCAGCACTTTGCTGGCGGTTTTAACCCTTTTTTGCCCGCTAGCCTGAAAGGGGCTAGTGTGAAAGGGGCCTAAAGTACTCTCCAGATTCTTGCACAGTACACTTGCATGGCTGCCAGATTTCCAAGCATCAAAATGTAGTACAATAGGTACAATAGGATTTTGGGGATTTTCAAGGTGCAAGTAGAATACAGTAATCTCAAAATAAAATTTTGTATAAAATTATTTTATTAAACAGAGATAAAAAAAAATGTCTAAAAACAATTGTAGCAAGTACACAAAACATGATTCATGAATACAGCAATTTAGATGGAATTTCCAACATGTTTAGCCCACATCCTGGGCTTTTTCAAGGGATGCTGTCCATTTGAGATACAAGCCTTCTAATAAAGAAAAATAAGTATAACAGTCATATTATTACAAAACTTATCATTATGCAAGATAAACACAAATTTGACAGTGAAAATACATTTTCTAGAAAGATAAATATTAACATACAAGTGCACATTCAACCCAAGAATATCCTTACTCATCCCAGTCTTTAAGAGCAGTATATACTGCAATCAGTAATAATTTAGGGGGTCTGCAACCATCACAGAAAACCAAGAACTACAGGTGACCATAGAGGGCAGCTAAAAGTAACATAAGCAATTTGTTAATGGTTTGTCCGTGGCTTAAAATCTATCCTATCATGTTGTACAATAACGCAATACACTGTACAGGATGAAGGGCTGGCACCACTATAAGGCATCTTAGGCGGCCGCCTTAGGGCACCAGGATGGGGGGGCAGTAAAATGCACCAGACAAACATCTTTTCACCAGCCCCGACAGCCAGCGATGACAGGGGAGGTGAGCAGTGTTAGCCCATCCTTTGTGTACAGGTTCTCAATGCTGCAATAGGCTCACACATCCCCATGGAAGATGCTCTGCTTACTGCATAGCCCACAAGTAGGTGTGCCAGAGCTCTGAAAGGTGGGTGTGGCCAGTGGCAGGAAAGACAGCTCACCAGTTGGTCCGGAGACCAATGACTTGTGGGCTGCTGGGTTGAATGGCAGGGGAAGCCCCACCCCATTTGTGTTGTGGTTTCTCCCAGCAGTGCAGAAGCTGTTCAGGGTGCCAGTGATGATGGAGGTATGGATCACGATCAATCTGAGTTCTGGTTCCTGTCCCATGCAAACAAGGCCATTTGTTGTTGATCTTTTGCTTTTAAGGGTCGAGGAGAGATTTGGGGTCTTATAGACCTCAGATCTCTCCATAAAGAGGACCTATCATACTGTGTTGCTATCGCAAGGGATGTATATATTCCTTGCGATAGCAATAAAAGTGATCAAAGCTATTTTTTTAAAGGGACAATGTAAAAAATGTATCAAAAAAATAAAATAAATAAAAAAGCATCCTGTCCCCATGTGCTTGCCTGTAGTGGTGAACTCATATGTAGGCCGTTAAAGC
Organism: Lithobates pipiens; assembly: GCF_037356315.1. Taxonomy (NCBI): domain Eukaryota; kingdom Metazoa; phylum Chordata; class Amphibia; order Anura; family Ranidae; genus Lithobates; species Lithobates pipiens. The sequence goes on along the minus strand of NW_027507764.1, from coordinate 101,300,439 downwards.
GAGAGCAATAATTCTAGCACTAGACCTCCTCTGTGACTCTAAATTGGTAACCTGTAAACATTTTTATATGACCCCACCCCCCTCTTATGCCATGTGACATCAGAGGAAGGTGGGGTCACCCGTTTACATCACGGAGTGGCCCCACCCTCAGCTATATAACAGCTGTCATCGAGAAGAAGCGTCACTCGGTGGGAGCCTCCCATGTAGGCCGAAGGGTTGCTGCTTTTTTTTTCTTTTTTCAGATCATCTTTGGTGTGAGAGGAAGCTACACTGCAGGACATTTTTTTTATCTTTTAATAAAGGACTTGTCCCTAAGTGTCTCCTGTCTTTTTTACTATTTCTGACACTTTTTTTGTGAAATGGTAGGGGTACAATGTACCTGTTACCAATTCACATAGGGGGGAGGCCAAGATCTGGGGGTCCCCTTGTCAAATGGGGCTTCCAGATTCCGATAAGCCCCCCACCCACATACGCCCACAACCACCAGGCAAGGTTTGTGGGGATTAGCCATTTTCCCTCACTGGTGTCATGTGACTTGTTACTGTTACAAGGCCTCAGTTGTGAATGGTGAACAGTTGTGTTAAATGTGGTGTTATCGCTCTCGCTCTCTCATATTGGTCACTGGAAGTTCAACATGGCACTCCATGGCAAAAAAAAACTCTCTGAGGATCTGAAAAAAATAATTTTTGCTCTACATAAAGATGGCATAGGCTATAAGAAGATTGCCAAGACCCTGAAACTGAGCTGCAGCACAGTGGCCAAGACCATACAGCAGTTTAACAGGACAGGTTCCACTCAGAACAGACCTCGCCATGGTCACCCAAACAACTTGAGTGCATGTGCTCAGCGTCATTTCCAGAGATTGTCTTTGTAAAATAGACGTATGAGTGCTGCCAGCATTGCTGCAGAGGTTTAAGGGGTGGGGGGTCAGTGTTTCAGTGCTCAGACAGTACACTGCACACTGCATCAAATTGGTCTGTACGGATGTTGTCTCAGAAGGAAGCCTCTTCTAAAGAAGATGCACAAAAAAGCCTGCAAACAGTTTTCTGAAGACAAACAGACTAAGGACATGGATTACTGGAACCATGTCCTGTGGTCTGATGAGACCAAGATAAACTTATTTGGTTCAAATGGTGTCAAGTGTGTGCGGCAGCAACCAGGTGAGCAGTACAAAGACAAATGTGTCTTGCCTACAATCAAGTATAGTGGTGGGAGTGTCATGGTCTGGGGCTGCATGAGTGCTTCCGGCATTAGGAAGCTACAGTTCATTGAGGGAACCATAGATGCCAACTTATACTGTGACATACTGAAGCAGAGCATGATCCCCTCCCTTTGAAGACTGGGCCGCAGGGCAGTATTCTAACATGATAACGACCCCAAACACATTTCCAAGATGACCACAGCCTTGCTAAAGAATCTGAGGGTAAAGGTGATGGACTGGCCAAGCATTTCTCCAGACCTAAACCCTGTTGAGCATCTGTAGGGCATCCTCAAATGGAAGGTGGAGGAGCGCAAGGTCTCTCACATCCACCAGCTCTGTGATGTCCTCATGGAGGAGTGGAAGAGGACTTCAGTGCCAACCTGGGAAGCTCTGGTGAACTCCATGCCCAAGAGGGTTAAGGCAGTGCTGGAAAATAATGGTGGCCGCACAAAATATTGATTCGTTGGGCTCAGTTTGGACATTTTTATGTTTACATTTACATGTAATTTTTACATTTTCACTTAGGGGTGTACTCACTTTTGTTGCCAGAGGTTTAGACATTAATGGCTGTGTGTTAAGTTATTTTGAAGGGACAGCAAATTTACACTGTTACACAAGCTGTCCCTCACTAATTTACATTGTAGCAAAGTGTAATTTCTTCAGTGTTGTCATGTGAAAAGATATAATTAAATATTTACATAAATGTGAGAGGTATATTCTGTATACTGTATACACATTCCTTGCCTACTTGTAGCTGCTGGGCAGGGAATGCCCCACTGCCTATGATTGTCTTCTGGCTTTGACAGCTTCCTGCCGAAATAGCTCAGATGGGTTCTGACTCATGTTTGAACCCGCCTGAATTCATTTCTACTCTAATGTGACTGGAAGAGAAAAATGATTGACAAATGTCCAAGAATTATATTTTTCCCAAAAAATTAAAAAGGCAAACTTTAATTATGTAACCATTTGAAGAATGCAGGGGTCTTTGTATTTTGCTGTTAATGAAACAGATTCTGCATTTGTCATTGATTGGAAACCATGGAAAAGTTTGTGAGAGGAAAAATAAGATCAAGTTCTTTTATTTCTTCAAAAGTCTAGTTTTTATCAGAATTCTTTAAAACTGTTAATTGCTTTCTCTGGTATCTGTGTGCTGGCTAACTGCACCTTACATTGTGTAGGTGCTCCCCAGAGACTCATAGGTCATGGCCTCATCAGTACCCTGCTGAGACCTTTATCAGTAGCAAGCACTGAGTTCCCTGATTGGATTAAAGATTGATTATATACTAATCACAGCATCAAGATAGGCAGGCAGACTGCTTGTGGTCAATCTGAGCCAGCAATCAGTGCTGGGGTAATGAGATGCATGCTGCTGGCATATAGAAAAAGATGTGTGAACACAGAAAATGCACATTCACATTAAAAAACATGTTTTTTCCATATGTATTCTAAAAAAAAATCAGACATTCCTGCTTTGGTCAAATATATTTTATTTTGAAAACATCTTAATGTCATCTGAGGGAATCTACAAAATGTAAAAAAAAAAAAATACAAACAGATCATGCAATGTGGCCAGCATGGATTATGCAGTTTTGACTTGGGTCAGACCCTCCTGCAATTTATTTTTCTCTGAAAATGATCTGACTCTGCAAAGTAAGAATATATTTTTGAAAACCCAGCTCAGTTGTGTAAAGGAACCAAATTAAACTGCTTAATTTACTAAATGTGAAAGATATCTAATGCAGGGCTAATAACCTCTATTTTTATAGTCTTAGGCAGGCCATGTCCAAATTGTAAAGCTTCGTACACACGCTTAGATGTCCATGATTTTAGAGATGCTATTGACCATTCAGAATTTTTCGTTCCACAAAGACAAACGTAGTTGCATCCTATAAATGTATAAAGAGGAAGTTTGTTTTTGTGCATGACCCCTCTGGGCCCTTCCCGCTAATTCCGTTAGCAGGCTTGCATGATCAAGCTTTCAACATAATACGTTCTTTTGTGCAAGGACCAGTTATTATGGCAGATAATAGAAATCTTGCTATTGTAGGGATAGGCGTAATTGCTCTAATCCGAGTTCTTTGAAAGAAAAAGAAAAAGAGGCTCTCTTGAACCAAAAATTGGTTGCTCAACCATAAACAATTTTGCCACATTCCTTTGCTGTAGGAGCTTCAGGAGAATAATCCTGATGATTTCAGGAATTATCTTCTGGATGACGGATCGCTGTTTTCACCGCCTGTTAGCCTTGGTGTCCCACTATATCTGGGAAGTAGAACACATGTAAGCGGATTTCCATTAATCCTGAACAGAGGCTAATAGCAACCTTGCGTTATTTGGCCACAGGGAGAAGTCTCCAGAATCTGAAATTTACCACGGGGATCTCCCCCCAAGCTCTGGGAGGGATCATTCCAGAGACATATTCAGCTGTCATTCAAGTGCTGCAGAAGGACCATGTCAAGGTAGATTTTATCTTAATCCAACTTTTATTCCATGTGTTTGTGCTTGCAAATGTTTTTTCTGTTAATTTTTAGGATTACATAATTATGAATATTGTAATATGTTGGGAGTGTCCTCTTTGGAATCATGCATAATGTTTGGTTTTGCTGCTCATTTTTTTTGGGCTACAGGCATATTTTCCTACAGTAACCTCTCCAGCATGTTATCCTGTGTCCATACACACTTAGTCTGTTAACTTTCCAGTGTTTTTTCCCAGTTACATCTACTTACAGGCTTATCAAAAATTCTCAAAAATGTGGCTTTAAAGAGGATTTGTTAAGATGCAAAATCGTACAGAGTGCACAAGGCCTTATTATTCTGCAAAAGCAGTTTGCCCCAATGCCTCAGGCAAAATGCAAAGTCTAAATAGTAAAATTCATGCGAGCTACCATAAATACATAACAATTAGTTAATCTAGACAGCTGCTAGCACTGATCACATCCCATATGACCGTGCAAACCAAACTAAAATACAGAAGTGAGTGTTGCTCTATCTTAAAGTAAATGTGCTGCACTATCTTAATCAGATCCACTCAGGTGCACTCACGCACATACTGAAGACACTTTTTGTTTTATATTATTGGAGCAGTTTACAAGGATTTTGTTAATAAGGTGTTATAACTGTATACACTGTATTAAATTGTTGCATGTAATCACTTTTTTGTCACTAGGACACTTTAAGCATTGGATAGGTACTAATATCTATTGATCTTATTTAAATGATTTTGATTTGGTGTAAGCACTAATGGAAGTATAATATTTTTGTGGTTATTACACATTTAGATTAAAATGTGCAGCACTCTTCTCTGTATTTTAAAAATGCAAAGTCAGCAGTTCCAACTACAACTACAACTCAAGCAGCCAAAAACAGGTACCCATTACCCCCTGCCCCCAGAAGGGTGCCAAATGTGGCACCAGAGGGGGGGCGAGGATGTCCCCTTTAAAGTAGGAAAGTAGGCTATCATTTTTGGTGCAGGTTTGGACAGAGTGTAGAGGGATTTGAGCCCCATCAGTTTGTATTGCAGTCTGTGCCCCATTAGGAAGATTCACTCTCTCTATTTGTCCTGTTTCCCCTTATCATTGAAAGTTAAAGTAAACCTAAAGACCCAAATTTGGGGTTGTCGCCCGAAAAATAATAGCTGGGAATTTTTGAAATAGGGACACTATTTCCGGTGATTTTGAGGTCCCCAAGAAATTTCTTGAAATAGCTGATATTTTCTTTCACTTCCTGTTTGTCTATGGGACAGGACGTGAAGGTAAATCTCTGCAATGGGACACAAAATAAGGACAGGGTTTAGAACCCTCCCTTGCTCTATCCTATCTATAACACCAAAGTTTGGCCCCTAGTTCTACTTTAAGTGTATCTTTTTGTTGCCTAAGCATTTGTGTATCAATTATATTTGCAATGTTATGTGCTGAAGTAGCAATTTTTTTTTCTTTTGCTTTCTCCATAGTTCCCATCCAACCCAGAGCAGTGGCAGGAAGTAGCAGGCCGGTTTCTGGAAAAATTGGATTTTCCAAACTGTTGGGGTGCTACCGTTGGAAAACACGTCTACATTGTCACACTGCAAAACTCTTATTATTTCAATTATAAAGGGTTTTGTAGTATCATAATGCTCGCTGTGGTCAATGCAAATTATTAATTCCTTTATCTAGGTGTAGGCAAGAATGGGCGGCACTCAGAAGGAGGAGTCATAATGCAAACCAAGTTCTATCACTGGTTCCAGAATGGCTTGTTAAACTTGCCATTCTGCACCCAAAATGTAGATGGGCTCAATTTTGTTTTTGTGGCAGATGAGGACTTTGCTCTAGAGGAACATCTCCTCAAGCTCTTTCTTCAGAGCAAACTCAGCCTAGAGCAAAGAAGTTTCAATTATCAGCTATCCTATGCCCAAAGGGTGGTGGAGAATTCTTTTGTGATCTTGGAAAACTGGTTCAGGCTCTTTATGACACCTATCAATATGGCATTATATAAAATCAACCATATTTTCCTGTGTTGCTGTATCCTGCATAATTATTTAGGGAAACATGCAGACAGGTATATCAGGTCCCTGCCAACTGACAGGGACCCTGCAAAGCCTGGACCTAGTGAAAAGGCCAAAGGATGTCAGGCTGTTGAGGGGATGACAGCCATTGAAATTGCTGGCTTGTTCACTGATGAAGTTCTATGAATGGAACATGTATGGGGTAGGAGCTATGTGCTGATGTCACCCGCTGCTGGCCTGCATCTTACACACCACTCAGCCATCTGTGATGGAAATGCTGTTTTTTGTGAGCCATTTGTGAGTAACCATTTTTAAAATAAAGCTGCTTTGTAACTGATCCACAGTGAGCACTTATAGTAGTTTTTGCATTCACCCTTTGTATATATATATATATATATATATATATATATATATATATTTTGTCTAAACATGTACTCTATACCACATCGCAGGGCAAAAACTGATGCGTTTCGTGGGCACACCCACTTCCCACTTTCTCTGGGCTAGGCTACTCTGAAGAAGAGGTGTGCCCCCGAACGTGACAGTTTAGACCCCATGATGGAATATAGCACATGTTTAGACACTCTGTTTTTAAGGCTTAGAAGAGTTTCTGTTTGGGAGTACCTACTTTTTAAGAATTTGATTAAGGATTAAAGCTTAGCCACTAGGTGTTTGCACCTTCCCTTTTTGTCTTTTATGTTACCAAAAGCAGCATAAAATATATTATGTTTCAACATTAAGCAGACAAAGTTGTTATTGTAATATGTCAGCACTAAGCTACCCACCTTGCTAGTGTAATTAGTTTAGAAAAGTATATTGTACCCCACCAAAGCATAATTAGTCATAAGTAGGCACTTTTCCCAAATTCACATTAGTTAGGACAGTGTTTATCAACTCCAGTCCTCGAGGTGCAACAACAGGGCATGTTTTCTTGATTTCTGTTATTTAGTACATGTGATTTTATCAATTTCACTGCCTTAAGAATACCCACAGCCATTTCAAATGTGTGAAATCCTGAAAACATGACCTGTTTTTACTGGAGGACTGGAGTAGATAAACACTGAGTTATTGGTACATAAAAAAGGTGGGAGAAAAAGAACGCAAAAAAAAAAAAAACACAAGATGAAGAAACAAATATGAAAAAAAAGAGAATAAAAGTCAAGAGGAAACTAGAATTTAGCCAGCGTGTCCACGAAGTCTTGCATTCTGCGCTGTAATGCAGTAGCAACCTCCTTGATTTACTCCAGTTCATTGCAACACTGTAACATATCAGCACTCATCCTGCCAATTGTACAACGGAGAAAAACATGACCTGGGAAAAATACAAATAAATATTAAGGCAACGACGGGCAAGTGACTTAGGCCCTACATCAGGAGTAGTCATCCTTGTGATTGTCAGGGTCTTGCAATGTCTCATGGGACTTGTAGTTTCCAAACAGCTGCAGGGCCAAGGTTGCTTACCCCTGCCCTACCTACTGTTAATAGTAAACATAATGAAATACTTACGTACCCTTTTTGGGTGTAACCTGCTTGACCTTCTGACACCTACACTTCTATGAATGTACACACTGCAAATACTCTGTCATCTTAGCCCTCATGTGTTGGTAAACAAAACTATGCTACCTGTCGACACAGACAGCTCCTTCCACCTTTTCCTTCTCCATGGCAATGGTAAAGCACTACCTACTTAGCAAATGTAGTGAATGGGTCTTTCAATCGCTAAAGAAAGTCAACCTGTCAATACAGAATAAACAATAATTGAAAAATATTTACTTAGGCAAATAACAGGCTCACAAAGACGTTAGTCTCTTTCTGGCTCACTTTGGCCCTCATTGTGAGTCATGTCAGGGATATTTGGCCAAGTAAGACAATATCTGAGCAGGGTCCAGGTGACAGATCCCATGGCTCCAAATTGAGAACTTCACTGTCAAGTTCCTCTAAAAAAGTACAAGATTTAGTAATCAAAAGTCTCATCTGTTTTGGCCATACATTTTCAAGAATTAGACGACCAACCTTGAACTGGGTGTGGTGGTAATATTGCTTTGTAGAAAAGGACGAAGGGAAGGGGATTATTATGGTGCCAAAACAACTTAGTACGAATTAAAATTAAAATAACAGATTTTATTACATTGATTTAAAAACCAATAATTCTAAATACTAAATTCACATAGAATAAAAAGGAGCATATACAGTATACTGTTGGCCAAGAAAATATTGACTAATTATAGTGGTGGGTCAAGTCTTCCCTATTAGTTTCGCCAAGACATTGGCTTCATCAGGGGATTAAGACGTGACCAAAACAGTTGCAGCTCTATAGAAAGAAAAAAACATTTATTAGGAAAAACACAATCAACAAGCACATATATAAAGTCAAAATGGTGTGCATTACTCTATAATTGAGTGGTGTGGTACTTGTAGTCCAATCCCCCTCCCCAATCCACCAACTAGCCCCCCACACCAGGTGGGAATGATAATCTCCACACCCCAGAACATTCACCAAATCTACCCTGATAACCCAACAGGGGACAGCTTATGGGGAAGCCAAATGAACTTGCATTATGCTTTGTCTTGTGTTGTGTCTTGCAGGCATCGTGACTGACAAGTTCACCTCCCCAGATTTTATGCCACATTTCATTGACCAATACAGGCAGTTGCCATGCTTGTGGAGAATAAAACATACAGATTACTCCAATAAGCAAAAAAGACAGGATGCATTGGAGAAAATTGTGGAGTTATGTAAACCCTTTTGTCCCAGTGCTGACACAAGGTATGTGTGTGGTAAAATTGTTAATCTACGCAGTACCTTCAAGAGGGAGCTGAATGAAAAAAGGAATTCGGAGAAGTCAGGAGCAGCAGCAGATGATATGTACATACCAGGGCTCTGGTACTTTTTATAGCCTGCACTTTCTGACAGAGCAGTGTGACCCCAGACCATCTCTGTCAACCCTGCCTTCCACCTCTGCTAAGGGCCCATGTCCTGAATCCCAAGAGGAAGAAGTGGAGGAGCCAACCTTGACACGGGTATAGCATTGAAGAACATATTGTCTTCCAAAAATACAATGATGATAACATTATTGAGCCAATATTTCAAACTTCAGAAAGAAGTTTCCATCACCAAACACAGTAGTAAAATAACTGATTTTAAGGGGAAATAAAAATGCTGTGGCCAGAATGATAGTCTTTTCTATTATACACATTCAATTTCAACACCTAGGAAAAAAATCTTGTTTTATTGATGACCAAATAACAAAAATAAAATAAAATAATGTCACATTTTCATACATGGGAAAGTGTCAATGTGGAGGAGCAATCTGGGAGCAATGTGTCGGCGATCCCCACACTACAACCGTGGCCAAAACAGGAAAAGCAAGAACCCGGAGGATGCTGCTACATTTTTAACACACACCTCTACAGCCCTCTAATGTAATCCCGATGAGGATGATTCTTTTGGATCCCTGACCACCAAACAAATTGCGACATAAGCGGAGGATCAACGGCACATGTGTGAGACCATCATATTCCAGGTGCTCAACAAGGGGATAAAAGGGCAAATGGCCGAGAACACCTACCTGTCAGACTACCAGACTCAACCTCCACAGCTACCACAGCCACCACAGCAGCATGTCACTCAGTGCCAATATTAGCCACGTGATCCCCACCCCCCATGGTCTCAAGACTAACATTATTCACAAATATAATTTCTATTAGTTTAGGATTTGTTCTTTTTACTTTTTCTATTAGGTAAATTTTTGATAATTTTGAGCATGGAATGCAGTTTTTTTTTACTGTAAAATATCATTTCATTTTTGACAGAGGATCTGGAAGCTTCTTTATGTTATTTAAATTTTTAGTCTAAAAAATAAAATTGGAGAGCACAGTACTTAACTATGTTTTTTTTATAAATATTTGGAGTAGGCAGTTACCGAAAAACTAAGGTTCAACAAAACAAGGGACAACAAAATAGTTTTATTATTTTCTATGAATAAATCATGAATAATAGTGTGGGGGCAACTTCAAAGAACAATCATAAAACATGCAAAATAGTGCAAAATTTATATTACAAGAGTACACATGCCTTTTTAAGTACATTTTGGTAAAGACATTAACATCACCAGCAGCAGTTTCATTCTTATCACATTCAATAAAATAGTGTAATGTGCTGGATTTTGCAATTTCATTTCCCATGAGAGGAATATTCTTTTTTTATTCGGATTGATAGTTTACACGCCTGAATTATTCTGGGTTGTTCTTTGGTTCCGAATATGCATGTTTGTATTTTCGACTTTGGTGTGACGATTTCTGTACTGATTATTAGGGGTGGGCGAATGGTTCAGCCCGCGCAAAGGTTCGAGCATAGGTTCGGGCTGAACTTTTGTTGTTTGGATGTTTAGCGAACGTCCGAACAAACGGGTCGTTTGACTGTTTGTTCGTCCCCCCGGACTGACCACAATGCATTGAACAGTGCATTACAAGCCCCGATTGGCTGAAGCAGTGAAAGCTTCAGCCAATCAGGGCACAGAGCATTGTCAGAGTCATAATTGGACATTGTAATCATAACTTTATCCAATCATGGCTCATTTCCTCCTCACAGTATAAAAGTATTCTTTCAATGGCAGCCATTTTCAGTGGGATTTCGGCATGGGGAGAGACAGAACAGGGCTCTGTTCAGTTCTATAAGTTAGTTAGTGTGCTATACTGTGCTAGTTTGCTTCAATTGTCAGTGTATAATATTAGTTTTGTGTCAGTCTAAGGATAGTGTGAGTGTAGTGAGGAGGACCATCATTCAGCTTTGCATAGTGTGCAGCTAGAGTAGGGACAACTCATATAGTTTCACTGTAGTGTAGTGAGACAGTGTCATTCATACATACATTAGTGTAGAGTAAGGACAGCTCAGATAGTTTCAGTGTAGTGTAGTGAGACTGTGCCAGTGATCTTTCCATTAGTGTACAGCTAGAGTAGGGACAGTTCAGATAGCGTCAGTGTGGTGATGGTTGAACACTGTCTATTTGATTGCGTTACTGCCAGTTTAATGCCATTTACTTCTGTGTGTGTTACTGCCAGTTTAACGCCATATAGTTCTCTGTGCATTACTGCCAGTTTAACTCCAAATATTTTGTGTGTGTTACTGTCAGTTTATTGACATATAGTTTTGTGTGCGTTACTGCCAGTTTAACACCATATAGTTCTGTGTGCATTACTGCCAGTTTAACGCCATATAGTTCTCTGTGCAATACTGCCAGTTTAACTCCAAATATTTTGTGTGCGTTGCTGCCAGTTTAACACATATAGCTCTGTGTGCGTTACTGTCAGTTTAACACCATATAGTTTTGTGCGTTACTGCCAGTTTAACGTGATATAGGTTTGTGTGTTACTTCTGTGTGCATTACTGACAGTTTAATGCCATTTATGTACTTCTGTATGAGTTACTGCAAGTTTAACACCATATAGTTTTGTGCGTTACTGCCAGTTTAACTTTATGTAGTTCTGTGTGTATTACTGCCAGTTTAACGCCATATAATTTTGTGCGTTACTACAAGTTTAAAGCCATTTACTTCTGTGTGCATTACAGCCAGTTTAACACCATATTGTTTTGTGTGCGTTACTGCCAGTTTAACACAATATAGTTCTGTGTGCGTTACTGCCACTTTAATGCCATATAGTTTTGTGTGCGTTACTGCTAATTTAATGCCATATAGTTTTGTATGCATCCCTGCCAGTTTAACACCATATACTTCTGTGTGCGTTACTGCCAATTTAATGCCATATCGTTTTGTGCGTTACTGCAAGTTTAACGCCATTTACTTCTGTGTGTGTTACTGCCAGTTTAACGCCAAATAGTTTTGTGCGTTACTGCCAGTTTAATTCCATATAGTTCTTTGTGCGTTACTGCAAGTTTAATGCCATATAGTTCTGTGCGCGTTCTGCCTTTCAACCTGGTGGATTCTGCCCCCTTCCGGGAATTCGCACAATGTGCTGTACCACAATGGCAGGTTCCCAGTCACTACTACCTTTCACATAAGGGCGTTCTATCTCTCCACCATCATGTGGAAGGGAATGTTCTGGCATCGTTGGGCAAGGCAGTCAGCTGTAAAGTCCACCTTATTGCTGACACATGGTCCAGCAAGCATGGGCATAGACGATCTATTTCATTCACAGTACACTGGGTAACACTGCTTGCAACTCGAAAGAATGCAGGACAGGGCTCGGTGCTGCAGCTTGTTGTGCCCCCATGTCTCCATACAGCTGGTGGTGATGATCCCAGACCTGTGAGCTCTACCCCCTCACGATACCTCACATGTGGGGTTTAAGCACCATTTTGAAATGTGGGCGGGACTTACGTATGGGTTCACTTCTGCGTGCGAGCCCACAGAAACAGGGGCTCTCTAATTTTTTGCTTTTTTATTGTTAATTGTACTTTATTTTTTTTTAGTTTGACACTTTTAAAAAAAATATTTTTTTGGATCACTTTTATTCCTATTACAAGGAATGTAAACATCCCTTGTAATAGAAACATGGCATGATTGGTCCGCTTTACAGTAAGATATGGAGTCAATAAGACCCCGCTTCTTACCTCTAGGCTGGGAAGCCTGAAATAAAAAAAAGAAAAATGATCTTGGCTTCCCAGCAGAGGCAGCGCCATTTGTTTGAATGTAGAGACCGGCATGACGTAATAACATCAAGCCCGGCCTCCGAATGATCATAGAGACTCCAGCAATCATCTGGTCCACAGGAAATCTCCATGGTAAACATCTGGAGCCGGCGGATCCTGTATCCGACTCACCAGTGGAAGCGGTGAGTCAATAGAAGCACCAGAGGGTGGTGGGAGGGGGATGTCCCGTCTTGCAGCCCGTAAGAATGATCAAGTGGTGGAATAGCCATTATGATAATTCCTATGGTGTAGGGAATTGCTGGCTGAAAAAGCCGATATCTGAATGATGACTGTAGCTGCAGGCATTATTCAGATATACCCACACAAAGTCAAGGTTGTCATATGACGGCAGGCGGGAAGTGGTTAAAATCACTGCTGCTGAAAAAACAGCTGTTTTAAAAATATTTTGTTGCATTGTTACTTGTCGCCAGGCAGTACCCAGGTCCCCAAACACTTTTTATGACAATAACTTGCATATAAGCCTTTAAAATAAACAGTTTTGATTTTTCATGTTTGTGCCTCCTTGTGGGAAAGCATCAGCAAGTGCCAAGCCAGGGACCCAGTAGGATGGGGGGAGTGATGCTTGAAGAGTATACAGCGGGATAGCTGTGGAAGAGCTCAGGGGATCCAGTGATGACTGGGATCTGGAAGTCTAGTGAGAGACTGGGAGCTCAGTGAGTGAAGATTTACAGTAGGATACTGTGAGATAACAAAAAGGTATGTTCTGTGTTACCAAAAGTTATGTACAACTACCGTTAGTGATTGTTGCAAGACTAGTTGCCATAGGAGACAGCTTTGCTACCTTTACAGAAGTGTTATCTGGCTGGAGGCCTTCCATTATATAGCTGTCTACCTATAGAAGTCTCGTAGTCTACCAATTACCATTGCATGTACTCAAAGGTGTCCTGGCCCTAACCCCCTCTCCCCCAGTTCTGTTAAGAGACAATAAATCTCTTGTTTGCATTCAAAAAGTGGCTGGCACCCATCATTCTTCTTGCATCACACCCACCATGCCTGCTAACCCACTGTACAAGGAAGGATGTCAGCTCTCCCTAAACCTTGAGGTCACCATTAGGCCTCTTGGGCCCCAGGACCTTGCTACACAGTATAACATCAAAGTGTGGCATCATCACAGGATAGTAGTAATATGCCCAATGGAAATGCGTGCTAATGTTAAGGCAGCATCAAGGAAGGGGGAAGAAGGAGAAAAAAAAGTGGGGGGCATTTATAGCCAGTTTCCATCTACTCACAGCAGAAGGAGATGAGGATTTCAAGTGTAAAATAATTTCCCTACATGCATACAGTAGTATACAGAGTAGAATACAAAGAGTTGTGTATATTTATCAGGTACCACACCTTCCACAAGACTCCAAATTATCAGGTTCACGGGAAGAGAGAGATCACTCACAGCATTTACCATAGTCACTACTGTTCCAATAGTGTTGGATAGCCAAGCATGGCCAAAATACATAGAAATAAGTGCCCACCTCTGTGCCACACAAAAGGAAAGTGTCCGATGTCCCAGGGTAAATAGATCGCTGGAGTGTAATATACACGACGGAGGGATTTCAGTTGAAGGAACCGATCTCTAGAGGAAATCACGAGTTTCAAGCATTGAAGCACACAGTCTTCCCAGTCATCTTCCATCAAAGAAGGGATTTCAGCCTTCCATTTGTTAAATACGAAGGGCTTGGAATGGCTATAGGAAAAGTATATGGCCGTTCCAAGTAAAAAGTCAGAGGAAAGCCCTGCCATTGGTTCAAGTCCTGCAAAATGCCACCCAGTAGGGTTCCATAATTAAGTTAAATTGTAATGACTGTCTCAAAGACACAGACATACCCGATGGAATATGAATAGTTAGGAGTTCCAAGTTATTATAGTTAATTTTAAAATTAGATAATAAGCCAAACTGATATGTCTCCCCCATAAGCACAGACAGAGAGATTTGTGGTTGTGTTAGGTAACAGAGGAGGTCATTGGCATATGCTGACAATTGCTATGGAGGTCATTGGCATATGCTGACAATTTGTGTTCTGAGGAACCTATACAGATCCCAGTGGTGTCAGGATTGTTTCTAATTATTCTAAGAAAGGGTTTCAGCGCCAGAGTAAATAATAAAGTAGACAGCAGGTATCCATGTCGTGTCCGATTTCTTATATGGAATGGATCAGACAACATTCCATTTATTTTGATTCAAGCCTGGGGCTTGCGATGCAAAGCCATAACACAGGCCATCATTCGTTCTCTGAGAACTATCCCTTGAAGCACCTCTGTCATTTATGTCCAATTGACCATGTTGAAAGGTCCTGAAGACAGACAGCGGACACTTAGTGCTCTTAAATGAGGCAAGCACAAGTCAAGACAAGACAAGGACAAGGTCAAGATATGCTTTGTTCATATTTTATGTTTGAGGTTTACAACTGCTTTAAGTAAGGAGATTGGCTTAGAGAAGGCCTTATTCCCAGGGTCCTTCTCTGGTTTATACAATAAGGACCTCTGTCATAGGCACTGGTAGAGAACCAGGTGAGGTAAATTGACTAAGCAGAGAAATGAGCATAGGCGCTAGCATCTCTTGATAAAGACAATAGAATTTAACTAGACAAACAAAGATTTGGGGGGCTAAAAAATGCATTAAAGATTGTGAATAATTCACCTAGAATCCCATCAACTAAAATTCATTTTACCGTATTTTCTACTGAGAACACAGATTTAATAAACATTTGCACAAAAATTGTGCAATATAAAATTTAAGACTAACATTATTTGCATACTTCAGGTTTCCTGCTTTTAGAAAATGTATAGTTTATCAGTCTTTTGCACATGTTTAACTCAATGATGTGTATTTTAGGTTGTGTTTGAAAAAAATGGAACAGTTGACCTACCATTGAATGGGTTAAACCCTTTACATTTCCTTTCATGCAAATACTACAGTACTAAAGGCAGGGGTACATATACATGGCTATGATGGTCAAACACTTGACAGATAGAGGAGAAGAGCATTTAATATCTGTTAATTAAGTTTACACTCTTCAACAAATCATTATGCTCCTTTTTACAAATAATCGTATCAACGCTTAAGAAAACCCCATTCAATTACATTAGAAAAAAGTAATTATCACATTAAGTGCACAAAAAGAAAAAAAAAAAGGTTAATTAACAACAAAATCTGATGGTATAGGTGTTACTGTATTGAGGTGCACATAGCTGTAAGATGTTCATGAACCTAGCTGACCAGTATCAGTCAGGGTGAGATACTGATGAACATCTTCCCAATTCAATTACTCCCATCTTGGATTTCTCCCATAAGATTAATTGATGCCGGGAATATCTATTCTCCTGACAGGTATAATAAAAAAAATCCAGACATACATGTTCATGCATAGATTTTGCAAGAAAAAGTTTTATTCTGTGGCAGGATTATGTCTTTATGTCAAACCACTGCCTGATAAATCTGGCTAGACAGGATGTGAGGAAAAACAATAAAAGAGTTATTTTATTAATGTCACATAGAATGTGATCTATTTTCTGACCAGTCTTAGCCTTACCTCTTCCCTCTCCTGCTACGTTCTAGATTCTTTTTAGCACTGATCTTCAATTTATTTTGAATGGGGCTAGGGGTTTTACTGTCAAACCATGGCCACTGAAAATTGTCAGACTCCACTACATCAGACAAGGCAGGAAAAGAAAGCTAAATTATCTGCACTGTAGACCTGATAATGCTGTAGCAGGTCAGTGCTGGGGGCTAAAGATTTAGATTTGTAACACAACATTGGCTCATTAGCCAATGCATTTTGATAACGTCGCCTATTGATGACAAAATGCAAGCTGATGTTACTGTGCGTCACTTCCAGCCCAGTGAGTGGAATGCACTAGACGTGGAAGTTTTCTATTTTTATTACCGTAAGACTGGTTTGTTAGAGATAAGGATGCAGGGTGTATGATTTAAAAAGGATACCAGAATACATATTTTCTTACAAGTGGTGGGTTTTATTAAAAGTAATAAAATAATATACAAACCTTGAGAAACCAGATGTATAACATTATTGTTAAGTTTGGTTAGGGTCCACTCATACTAAATGCGTCAGAACTGTGTTGGGCAGCTATTTTTTTGGTGTTGCGCAATGCAAAGCAATCCACTGCCTTACACCATGCTGAGCCCAAAAGTACTTAAAGTGATACTAAAGGATTGTTTTTCATTTTTTTTAAGTAACAAAACATGTCATACTTACCTCCACTGTGTAGCTCATTTTGCACAGAGTGGCCCCAAACATCCATTTCTGGGGTCCCTCTGCGGTTGTTGTGGCTCCTCCCTACATTAGATAACCCCCTTGGAGAAGCTCTCTCCCAAGTCCAGCATTTGGCATTCATAGATACCCAGTGCAGGACTCGGCTCCCAGGCGCCCATGTCATTGGATTTGATTGACAGCAGCAGGAGCCAATGGCTGTGCTGTTATCAATCTATTCAATCAATAGCTGGAAGCCCGTGGAGAGAGGGATGGTGGGGACGCGCCAATGGAAATTTGGGGCTCAGGTAAGTAAAACGGGGGGGGGGGGGGCTAGGGATCCGGTAACTGCAAGGTGTTTTTTTCACCTTAATGCATAGGATGCATTAAGGTGAAAAAACACGAGCCATTACAAACACTTTAAGAAGATGTTACTTTATTACATTTCAATAGTGTTTGTTTAAAAAAATCAAAAAAATGTAAGTATGATGCACCATGATAGGTGCATCAGTGCCACTGTCATCCTACAGCACACCAGCAGCTCCATTCTAGCGCCATAACTGTTATTAATAGGCCCTGATTAACCTCTTCTCGACCCCCACAAGACGATATACGTTGGCAGAATGGCACAGTTGGGCAAAAGAGCGTACAGGTACGTCCCCTTTAAGGTGTGGCACTGTGGGCGTGCGCATGCTCTGTGACTGTGATTGTGGGTCCAGCGGGCAAGATGTCCACCTGGTGCCCGCAATTGTGTCACGGAGCAGAAGAACGGGTAGATGCCTTTGTAAACAAGGGATAATATGACAGAGATCACTGCTTCCTGTCATCGGGAACAGTGATTGCTGTCATGTGCATAGTAGCCCACCCCCCCCCATAGTTATAATCACTCCAGAGGACACACTTAATTGTTCACCGCTCCCTAGTGGTTAACCCCTTCCCTATCAGTGTCATGTACACAGTAATCAGTGCATTTTTATAACACTGATCTCTGTATCAATGACAATGGTCCCAAAATAGTGTCAAAAGTGTCCGACGTGCCCACCTTAATGTTGCAGTCCCAATAAAAATCGTAGATCGCCGCCATTACTAATAAAAAAAATGAATAATAAAAATGCCATAAAACTATCTCCTATTTTGTAGACACTATACATTTTGTTCAAACCAATCAATATACACTTATTGTGATTTTTTTTTACAAAAAACATGTAGAAGAATATATATCGGGCTAAACTGAGGAAAAAAATGTATTTATATTTTTGGGGGATATTATTTATAGCAAAAAGTAAAAAAATTGTGTTTTTTTCAAAATTGTTGCTCTTTTTTTGTTAATAGTGCAGAAAATAAAAGCCGAAGAGGTGATCAAATACCACCAAAAGAAAGCTCTATTTGTGGGGAAAAAGTAACATCGATTTTGTTAGGGTGCAACCTCAGAGAACCGCGCAACTGTCAGTTAAAACGATGCGGTGCTGAATTGCAAAAAGTTCTCTGGTCAGGAAGGGGGTAAATTCTTCCGGGGCTGAAGTGGTTAAACTAAAAGTGATTTGGTAAAGTTAGAGTTAATTAACATTAGTGCTGTACAAGATTGAGCTAAAGAGTAAATGTAACATCACGTACTGTCATTTCTTAAGTAGAGATGATTCCTAATGAAAATCTTTTTCCCAATGAATACAGTATTTCTATGCAGGCAATTTAGCCTCATAATATCAGTGAATGAAGCTCTTTATTAGAATAGGGTCTTTTCTTTCTAAGATGCGTGCGAAGGCCTAAAATCACACTCTATCTGAAATATTCGGAAACATTGGTAAAACGTTTAGCTAAAAGCAGAAGAAAATGTCCCATAATTTAAAGGGAAACAAAGCCCCTTACACAAAAAAGAGAAAAGATCTAAATAGAGGAAGATGCTGAATGGCCCTTTCATAAGTTTCGTCAGAGATGAAGGGATGCTAACAACATTTGATTGCTGGAATAGCCTTATATAATGTACTTAATGGCCTTACTGTCACTTTGCAAAGAAGTATTAGTGGTCAGGAACAGCTGCATGGATCAATAGCAGTAAATCAATGACTTGAGATAGAATGCCACGGCAAGTGCTATAGGAAATTATTAGGATTAAGTCAAGGCACTCAATTACAACTGACATTAAATACAAGTAATACAAATGAAGAGGGTGTATGAGGTGTACAAAAAGAAACAAATATTCTGTGATTTTTTTTATATCATTTGACAGCATTAAAAGTTAACTTTTTTATTCTTTGCCAATACATTTGGTCTCTGGCTTAAGTGAGCTTTAACCACTTGCTTACTGGGCAACCCCTCTCCTGTCCAGACCAATTTTCAGCTTTCAGTGCTATAGAGCTTGCTTTCGGTGGTATTTGATCACCTCTGCAGTTTTTATTTTTTGTTTAAAAAATTTAAAAAGACTGAATTTAAAAAAATATATAATTTTATAATTTGTCATAAAATTTTGCAAACAGGTAATTTTTCTCCTTCATTGATGTACGCTGATGAAGCGGCAGTGATGGGCACAAATAGATGGCAGTGATGGGCACTGATGGGTGGCAGTGATGGGCACTGATGGGTGGCAATAATGGGCACTGATTGCTTACACTGATAGGTGGCACTGATTGGCACCACTAGTGAGCATTGAGAGGTGGTATTTGTGGGCATTGATAGGTGGCACTTATGGGCATTGATAGGTGGCACTGGTGGGCACTGGCAGGTGGCAATAACAGATGGCACTGGCAGGGGGTACTGATTGGCACAGATGAGGTGCCTGTGATGTTTCCTCTTCGGGACCGATGTTCCTTTAACATAAGCCGGTGAACGGCTTTTTTTTCTAACAGTGTGAGGAGAAAAAAAAAGATTACTGAGCTTTTGTTTACATCATGGGATCAGCTATCATTGGCTGACAGCTGATTCCATGGTCGGGACCAGCCCCTTACTCGGATTGGTGATCCCCCAGTCTCAGTGACTCAGTGATCACAGCGTGCACCCCGCGCTCCCTGCAGGGAGCGTGCACAGGGGAGGACATCCTATGATGGCCTCCCAGAATTTGAGGTCCACGCTGTAGTCATCATTCGGCTATGGCCTGGACCTCAAATGGTTAAACCAGGACTAAAGTTCCACTTTAACTGTGATCAGGCAGGCTTTTTATTGCAGAAGAGTCATACAATGCCTTTTCTACAATAACTACACCTACCTGATGATCACAGCGATCCCGAAAATATAAGCTTACTTCGGCCGGCCCAATCCTGTGTATCAGGATGACTAGCTCCTGTGCATACACAGGAGTGATGTCATCTCACACCAGCCAATAAAGAGGACCAAAAACTGGCACACAGGAGAAAATGACGGCCAAAGGGATGTTGGAAAGGAGAGTATCAATGCCTTTAGTTCCTCTTTAAAGTTTTACTAAACCCACAACAAAAAAAAAAGTGTCTATATATGCTGTAAAGCATGCTTGTTATACTCA
This sequence comes from Lithobates pipiens, assembly GCF_037356315.1. Lineage (NCBI taxonomy): Eukaryota > Metazoa > Chordata > Amphibia > Anura > Ranidae > Lithobates > Lithobates pipiens. The sequence goes on along the minus strand of NW_027507764.1, from coordinate 101,280,417 downwards.
CTGTGGAACCTAAGGGGTTAATCCTGTGCATTGTGTAAAAATCTGTTTGATCCTGTCTTCTCTGATCCTCCACTTCTTCCACTGTCTCCAATCCATCTCCTGATAGAACAGAGCCTTTGCAGTCACTCTTCACAGTTTGGTGTGTATTGCTAAACAGTTTTTTTTCTATTGCATGTGATCAGTCAGGGGTCCTGCGCCCTCTTAGGACAGTCAGAGGTGAATGAAATCTTCTCCTACATGCTTTAACCAGACACTGATACAAGTCACAAGACTGCTATATACTGCTGATGAGAAAAGGTATTTAGCAGTTTATATTTACTAAAATGATTGCATTTCCATGTTCTGTGTACTGTGAGAGACTAGATATAGTAAATGCAGGGTCCTGGGTGTGGTAACACTTTAACCTTTACATAAGGCTATTTCATTAAAAGGAACATATGGGGAGATTACTAGAAGTAGTTTTGGGCAAACGGTTCGGTCCGAGCATGAGTTTGGGCCGAACATTGGCTGTTCGCCCGTTTGACGAACACCTGAAGTATAATCAACCGTTTGTTTGGGCCGCCGAACGACCACAATGCACTACGCTTCCGCACAGTACATTGGAAGCCCTGTTTGGCTGAAGCAATGAAAGCTTTGCCTAATCAGTGCACATAGCACTGTCAGAGTCATGATTGGACACTGTCATGATGACTCTTTCCAATCATGGCTCATTTCTCTTAGTCCCACCCCACACTATAAAAATATTCTTACCATAGCGGCCATTTGCAGTGTGTTATTGGCATGGAGAGAGATAGAACAGGGCTCTGTTAAGTGCTACTAGTGAGTTAGTGTGCTATAGTGCCCTATTGTGATTCTATTGTGAGTGTAAAGTGTCAGTTTAGTGTGAATCTAGTGATAGTGCAGTGTGAGTGTAGTGCTACTGTTCATTTTTACTTAAGTGTCATAGCAGGTCTCCTGCAGTATATTTCAGTGTGTTGCTGTGCATTTATCGCAGTACATTGCAGTGCGTTAGTGCACATTTAGGGCAGTATATTTCAGTGCAGTATTGCACGTTTAGCGCAGTATATTGCAGTGTGTTAGTGCACGTTTCATGCAGTATATTTCAGTGCGTTGTTGCCCATTTACCATAGTATATTGCAGTGCATTAGTACATGTTTAACGCAGTATATTTCAGTGCAGTGATTCATGTTTACCACAGTATATTACAGTGTGTTAAACTGAACAGATGGAAGAGGTTCAAATATCTGCTTGGTATAGCCACATCACTGGGATATTTAGAACAACAAAGTCCCCCCCCCGTAAAATGGCACTTTAAAAGCATTAAAAAGTATCTAATGTTTAAAACGAAAACATTTTATTATCCAAGTAATTTTACAAAACTTTTTTGTAAAATTACTTGGATAATAAAATGTAGAATTTTAATGTAAACATTACATGCTCTTTAATGCATTTAAAATTCCATTTTCCAAGATTGAAACTTTGTTTTTCTAAATGCAGTGCATGTTTAATACAGTATATTTCAATAGGTTGCTGCATGTTTGCCACAGTATATTGCAGTGCGTTAGTGCACGTTTTTTAACACAGTATATTTCAGTGCATTGGTGCACGTTTACCACAAAATATTGCAGTGCGTCAGTGCAGATTTACTGAAGTATATTGTAGTGTGTCAGGGGAGTGTACCTGTGTGGTGAGTACTCAAGTTAAAGTGTGCCAAACACAGCTTTCTATTGAATAAAGTTCATCCAAGTACACATTTCCCCTTCTCTATTACATTTTGTTAATAAGCACTCACCCCCCCCATCGTGTCTGGGAGGCCAACAAAGAGAGGCAGACTTTCCCATGGCACTGTGAGGGGGCCAGCAGTGTCTGTGTCCACAAGCAAAGGTGGACATGGTCCATCCTCAGGCAGGGCATAATTTACTCTGTTTAGTGATGTTGTAGGTGAACTGGCTTACTAAAACATCCTCATCCATCTCATCCTCTGGTACCCAAGCAGAAACTAGTGTGCAGTCCACTGCAGCTGCCAGAGTGGCTAAACCTGCCTCCTTGTCCACAGCTATTCTTGCCATAGCCCCAGCATTATGCATGGAGAAGTCAGCTGAGTTACTTGAACACATCATCAGCCACTTGCACCTTGATGATGCACAGACATTACTTGATTCAGGTGTTGGTTCTGAGGTTGAAGAAGAAAGGAACATAAACCTGCAGAGAGGTGAGAACACTGGTACGCAGCTATTAAGTCCCTGATGTTGATGATTAAGTGCTTTCTGGATCGGGAATCTCTGAAAGACTCTCTAGGCTGCTTAGCTTTGTGGGTGTTATTTTCATCTGGAAGAAAGCAACAATTTTTTCACACCTGTTTGACAAGTGCATATCATTAACATTTTTGACAGCAAGACCACTGACACATAAACGACCAATTTTTCCTCCACTGTTTGGCTGGGGCATATAATTTAAATTTTTGACAGCAAGGCCAATTCTTGCTTTCATCAAGGAGTACCTCTATAGGGTTACAGTGTAAAGGCACCACCAACACACAAAGCCTAATTTTTCCACAGCTGTTACTTCTTTGCAAAGTCTGCGAAAGAGAACCCAGAATTTATCCAAAAAATCTATCATCTTGTTCCGAGTGCACAAAATTATGGCCTCATCATAAAGACTTGCTCCCCAAGCCCTTGTTTATAAAATAAAGAAAGCTTGCAGAGAACATGTCATTTTTTTGGTTTAACTTCTTGAGATCTGCGCTATAGCCGAATGACGGCTACAGCGCGGACCTGCTTTGCCGGGACTACGTCTATTGATGTTGTCCCGTGCACGAGCGGCCTGCGCGCCCCCTGAGGGGCGTGCGCGGTGCGCTCTGTGATCAGGGAGTCTATGAGACTCGCCTGATCATGGATCAGAGCAAGGGGTCGATCCCGACCCCTTACCACGTGATCAGCGGTCAGCCAATGACAGATGATCATGTGATCACAACAGAGCGGGTAATCGGCTATTTTTCCTACTCGCACTGACAGCGCGAGGAGAAAAAAAAAGCCGATCACCGGCGGCCGTGATCGGGACATCAGTCCCAATCACGGCGAGCTGGGGACAGCTCATCAGTGCCCACCTGCCCCCTGCCAGTGCCACCTAAAATATAGTAAAAAGTGCAACCCATCAGTGCTCATAGTGCCACCCATCAGTGCCCACAGTGCCATCCATCAGTCCCCACAGTACCACCTATCAGTGCCCACAATCTGCCTTGCACACAAAGTGCTGCACCTCAGTGCCACATATCCGTGCCCATCAGTGTCATGTACCAGTGCCCATCAGTGCCCATCAGTGATGCCCATCAGTGCCCAGCAGTGCCACCTATCAGAGCCACCTATCAGTGCCCATCAGTCCCATCTATCAGTGGTACCTATCAGTGCCCATCCGTGCCACCCATTCGTGCCACCCATTCGTGCCACCTCATCTGTGCCCATCTTTGCCCATCAGTGGCGCCTTATCTGTGCCCATCAGTACTGCCTTATTTGTGCCTATCGGTGCCACCTTATCTGTGCCTATTAATGCCGCCTTAACTGTGCCTACCAGTGCCCACCAGCGCCGCCTATCAGTGCCCACCAGCGCCGCCTCATCAGCGCATTTCAATGAAAGAGAAAAATTACCTGTTTGCAAAATTTTATAACAAACTATTAAACATGTTTTTTCTTTTTTTTTGTTTTGCATCTTTTTTTGTTTGTTTAGCAAAAAATAAAACCCCCAGTTGTAATTAAATACCACCAAAAGAAAGCTCTATTTGTGGGGAAAAAAATTATAACAATTTCATTTGGGTACAGTGTTGTATGGCCGCGCAATTGTCATTCAAAGTGCATCAGCGCTGAAAGCTGAAAATTGGTCTGGGCAGGAGGGGGGTTTAAGTGCCCAGTAAGCAAGTGGTTAAAAATGTCATTATTGCTGCAGCAGGCTCATAACACAGTACAAATGTGCAACTTTACCAGGCAGACTAAGGGAACCCCCTAGGCACTATATTTATTTAAAGGGATTTTTACTTTTGATTGTTATCTCTAATTGTTTTGGTTTCTTTTTAAGCGTCAATAAATCACTTATTTAAAAATTATGTTTTTTACAAACTTTGCTTGCATTGATGCATGTCCCTCAGGGCAGTCCCAGGACCCCTATAACCACTGTATGCCCAACTACTAGCCTTCAAAATGGGCACAGTTGATTTTTCCAGTTCGGGTCCCATAGACTTTAATGGGGTACATTATTTGGTTCCGAACTTTTGCGATTTTCGAAAGTTCTGCACAAACTGAACCTGGGGTTGTTCGGCCCATGTAACTAGAAGTCTACCAGGACAGAAACCCACTAAAATGCTTGCAAATCATACACGTTAAAACTGAACTCCAGTCGGGTTTAAAAGACACAGTAAGGGGCATGTGCTGACAAGAATAAGAGAGAGCAGAATGATAAGGAAATAAGCCCATTCGGATTCTCATTTCACTGTCCAGTCACAGTGAAGGATACGCTGGACACAGAAGAAGTGCATTGAATAATGCTGACTATTAGACTGAGCACATCTAGCAACAGAAAACAGTACTGCAGACAGTGCAGAGGAACTCTCTGAATTGAAGCTGAATATTACAGCAAAATCCAGTTGTTATGTTATCTTTTAATGGGATATTCATTTATGTCTTGTTATTTTTGACAGGGGTCTCTTTTAGGTTGTGAGTCTGGAAAGGGACTTTTATATTGAATGGGAAATTCAAAAGCATAAAAGTAGGATTTCTTGTACAATTAGATTTTTTAAAACCACAAGAAACTTGCCAAGTATGGCAGTTTTGTAAATAATTATTACTGTGGATTACTAAATGATCTGTGACCATGGCCATTGTGAATAATTACCTCCCGTGTCTAGGCGCAGAGCTCCTGACTCTATGAATATTTTTCTGCTATAGAATCAAAGTTGCTGGTCTAACTAAAAATGCATAAAGGCTGTTTCTTCAGAATGGGTTCCTCCTCTGAACTAGTAAAGTGTATCTTTAGCCAAAAAAGGTTTACTTTTGGATAAAGTAGGGAATGTTTTATGTTTTTTTTCTATCTTTGAACAAATAGGATCTCTTTCCTGTGCTAGAGACACACGAGAAAGTAAAAGGACATTTTGCCAAAGTGAGGGAATATTCCCCTTTAGACGTTTATAACCAGAACAGGTTTACTTATTGGGAAACACTTTCTTGATTCCTGCTGCAGCAACTTCTATACTTTGTATTTCCCATCATTTTCTGTCCTGGATGGTCATCAGAACAAATACAGAGGGAAAAAAAGCATGGAAGCAGATAGCAAAAACACACACACACACACACACACACACACACACAAAACATACCCCCCCCCCCCCAAAAAAATAAATAAAAAATACAAATTTGAATAGAGATGCACTTTCACCTACAAAAAGATACATATATGTATTATTTCGGGTTCCGTTCCTCCCCTCGGAGTAGATTGGATTCAGATTGCTTTGTGTTCATGTCATGTTGATAATGTTCAGCTTTCAGTGACACAGAATAAGTCAGTGTAGTCATGGTGCCGATTGTACAGGTGAGTTGATCAGAAGATATATATATATATATATATATATATATATATATATATATATATATATATTTATGGTGTAGAGCCCTCTGACCGATACGGATAAGGATGACAAACAAGGATAACATAAACTCGCTTACTTGAAATGGACCTGAAAGTGTGCCCTGGTCTAACGTACGGTATACCAAAATAAGGGGGCATACCTCAAAATGAAATGAATATGAAATGATGAAATGAGTACTCACATGAGGAGTATGCTGGAGAAAAGCCCTGATAAAGGGGCGGGTGGGCGGGTATCGCGCACCGGAACCGACGAGGAAGGATGGGTGAACGGCGGGTTATATACACGACCGGGCTCCTCCCATAATTTCAGGCCACCATACTGGCCTTTCTATTTATGGTGTAGAGCCCTCTGACCGATACGGATAAGGATGACAAACAAGGATAACATAAACTCGCTTACTTGAAATGGACCTGAAAGTGTGCCCTGGTCTAACGTACGGTATACCAAAATAAGGGGGCAAAACACTCAGGTAGGGAATACATTTTATTGAACCAAGACTGTTACTGGGTGAGTTTGACGAAGGCCTGGGCCATCTCCACTTGCGGATTGGGTATGTAACGGGCAAAACAGGAGGACTTCCATCTACCCAACTTTTTGATAACATGGACCGGGACCCCTTGGCGGGAGGCCGTCGAAGCTGCCCCGATACGAAATGAATGTCCAGAGTAGTGGGCAGGATTGAGGTGAAGGATGCCCAGGAGTATCCTGACATGTTCCATGAACTGGGCTGCGTTGAGAGGTTTCGTGTGGAAGGGCAGAAGCGGGCCAGTCCCTGGTTGATCGGCCAAAAGGGTCAACAAGCGGGTGAGAACAGTGACCGGGCACCAGCGGTTGTAGGTCTTATAGAAGTGTATGTCCGTGCCTGAGCCAAGCTGCTGTGTCTTGGAAACCGCTAAGTGTAGGATGAAGTGGTCCTCGAACCTGATTAGATGGTGCTTGCACAGCATGCGTGCCGAGGGGCTACTGCAGGTAAACTCGCCTGGTCGTAAGAAGCCGTAGAAGGCCAGATGTATGGCTGCTTGCAGGACGACACTAACGTGGAGACCGAAAGGTGAAGAGGCCAGAATATCTGACATGTCCCTGAACACTTCACCTGTGATAGGCAGCCGTTTGGTGCTGGACACCGGCCGACGCTTCTGAATGGCGCGCATGAGAGCCCGGACGGCATGGTAAGTGAACAAGGAGGGCTTAGTAGGGTCCTGAAGGGACGTGAAATGTTGTACCCCGGCCAAGTACAACCGGATCGTATTAAAAGACAATGCCAACTCCGAATGGCAGTAAGAAATGAAGGCAAGGACTTGTTTGACCCGGGAGGACTCTGTGCTGTGAGACGACGCGAAGCGGCTAAAGGCCCTCCAGGCCGATTGATAGGCCTTGCGGGTATTGTTTGAGAGGGAGAGATCAATGAGTTGAGTTGCTGCTGAGAGGTGTGGGGCTAATCCAAGGTCAGTTGAGACCAGTCCGGGATAGCTGCTGATGTTGGTCCGGCTCCGGGCACCTGGTCAAAAAACGAAACAAAGTTAAAGCGGGAGAGGGCATCCGCTGCCTGATTAAATTTACCGGGGACAAAGGAACAATGAAGGTTGAACTGAAACAACAATGAGAGCTGGGTCAGTCGCCGCAGGAAGGACATAATCTGTAGAGACCTGGACCTGCCTTTATTAATGATCTCCGCAGTTGCCAGGTTATCTGTAGAAAAAACCACCGTCTGGCCCGACCAGCTGCGGCCCCACGTGTGTGCAGCGGCTACAATGGGATATAACTCGAACAGGGAGGACGTCTCAGTGAAGCCAGGAATAGCCAGTATCTGGGGAGGCCAGGGGGCTGCGAGCCAGAGGTTGCCAAAGATCGCCGCAAAGCCCGTGGAGGCCGCCGCGTCGGTCACCACCCGAGGTGAAAGGGAGGACACGGAGGGGACGAACAGGGACACTCCATTCCAGGAAGATAGGAATTCCTCCCACATGGCAAGGTCTGCTATAGCTGCGGAATCCAGGCTGAGTACTTGCTCCGGGTCCTGAGAGTGGGACAGTAAGGCTAACAGGCGTGACACGAACGAGCGCCCCTGAGGGATGATGCGCATGGCGAAGTTAAGCATGCCAAGAAGGGATTGAAGCTGTCTCTTGGTACAAGTCCTGGCACGGGTGAAGTCCCTCAGGACCGTCCTGATGCGGGTCAGTTTATCCGGGGGAAGGCTGGCCTGCATAGTGTTAGTGTCTAGGCTGACCCCGAGAAAGGTGATGGCCTGCGATGGCCCCTCCACCTTATGCTCGGCAATGGGGACGTTAAGATTATTGAAGACTGCCCTCAACTTACCCAGATCTTGTGGAGGAGAGCCGGGTGACTCTATCAGCAGGAAGTCATCCAGATAATGAATGACTTCCTGACACTGGGCTACGTGCAGCAAGATCCATGCGAGAGCCTGCGCAAAAGTGTCGAAGAGCCAGGGACTACTCTTGGATCCGAACGTGAGTTTAGTGGCGAAGTAGTACAGCTGCCTCCACTTAATGCCATGCCAGCACCAGAGGGATGGATGGATGGGAAGAAGCTTGAAGGCGTTTGAGATGTCGGCCTTGGAAAGCCAGGTACCTGTGCCTGTTTTAAGAATGACCTGGATGGCCATGTCTACAGATGCATACTTAAGGGAGAACTCCTCAGAGGGGATAAGGGAATTGAGGCTGGGGACCGTAGAGGAATGAGGCGCTGACAAATCATAAACCAATCTGAGTTTATTAGAGAACTTGCCCTTGACAAGCCCAATAGGGCTGACTCGCCAGGTGTTAAATGGGGGCTGTACGAAAGGGCCGATGACAAAGTCCTGGTCTAGCTCAGATTGCAGCAATAGGTCAATGGCTTGTTCATCCGTGGCTGCCGACCGTAGGTTCTGGCATTCGTGCGTGATGTGAGGGAGAGAGACAAGTCCAGTATGAAAACCATGCGTGAAGCCCTGGACGAGGAAGGCGGATAGTGAGGGGGTAGGATGACTGGTGAGGTAGGCACTAAGCCATGAAATGTTGAGCCGGCATAGTCAGGACCTCTTGAGCGGCTTGAGCTCACACATCAGCCGGGGGTGAGCTCTATGACACTGGGTGCACACATGGAGCAGCCTACACTGGCTAAAATTGCACGACTCACTGTTGTAATTGTTGCAGATTGGTGCACCGCCCATGGTTTTGACTGGGCGCCCAAGCTTATCGGTCTGTGGCAGGCGTGCCGGTGCCTGTAGGCCCTGAGCGGCACTCGAGGTAGATGGGCCGTCTAAGGGCGGGGCTGCCACTGAGCTAGCGCACCAAGCCGCAGTATGAGTTGCTGACTGGCAGATCGCACACAGAGGGGACCGTAGCCCCGCGAAGTGGCGGCAGAACAGCTCGGTATCCATGGTGCTCCAGTCCGTAGGTGTCTGGAACTGGGAGAGCCTGGCGCCTGCTTTAGCAGAGAAGGAGCGGTGGTAATCATAGAATGAAAACCCGCCGTACTTGTAACCCAGGTCAACTACCACATGGAGGTACCGATCCAGCTCCTCCCTCCTGCCAGGGGAAGCTGAGCAAATGATGTCCCTCATCATGCCGAAAGCCAAGGTAAACTCGGTGATAGAGAGTTTCCTGTCCAGTCTGGAATCCTTGGCTTTGAGGACCACTGAAACGTCCCCCCAAGTATATGCCTTGTTCTCTGCCAGCTCATGAATAGAGATGAGGAGAGAAGCCAAATTGACGTCTTTGCCCTCTAAGATGTCCTTCCTGATGTTAGCTGACACCAGATGGGACGGGTACACTATTGGTGCACACCCGGAGATACCTGCGGGAGGATTAACAACTGGCTCGGATGCTGGTACTGGCAGAGGAACAGCGGGGTGGGTCTCGAGGAGGGCCACTCGACTCTGCAGTTCTGACATTGAGGTTGTGAGGGACGACACCAGGGTGTGAAGCTGTGAGATTGAGGAGGCGATGGAGCCCAGGGAGGCCTGCTGGGCAGAAGCCTCAACCGCCGCAGGGGGAGGAAACAGGAGCCTGAAAAGCTCGGCCTTTCTGGCTGTTGCTGGAAAGGGCACGCCCCTGCGTCTTAGCTCGGCTGTGAGCCTGGGAATGGTCCACGCTCTGAAGGCCCTTTGGCTGCCATTCTCTGAGACAACAGATGGAGATAATGGAGCCGTGAGGTCCTCGCTGCCAGCCTGGGACATGGTGGCAGAATGCGGGTCTGGCGAGGCTACTAGTCCTCTGATCCGGGTTTTCTCCTAATATGGACCTATAGGGGTGACATGGATTACAACTGGTTGGAGACTCCTAAAGAAAATACATTTTTCTTCTTTTTTTTTTTTTTAAAGAAGGATGATTGTGCTGAAGAGCATCTCCTACCAGAAGATAATGCTTACCTAAGGAGGCACCGTCCGACCAGGTGCAGGCTGGACCTACTGAACTCGACTGACCTGAGGAGATGAAGGTGAAGTTTTGTTTGAGACTCCCACCTGACGAACGGCTAGCTAACAGTGGAGGTGAGATTTAGACATGAGATGAAACGACACAATGAAAGAAACAAATGAAATCTCCTCTTCCCTTTTCTTTTCCCCCTTTCTCTCCCCTTTAATTATATATTTTTTTTTTTTTTGTCAACTCCATAGCGAATGAGGCTGACGAGCAAGGGCCCCCCGATAATATCCAACATTGAAGAATCAACTGGACTAGAAGCGGGAAGCGATGAGTGACCGTGAAATGAGTGAATCTGCCATGACAGAGATCCGAATCGCCATGCCACGAACTTGCGACCGAGCACGAAACGGATTCTGGAGCATGTACTGAAATGAGGCCAATCCTGGGGCACGCCGGGACGAATTTGGTCCACGAATGTGACTATTCGTACCGGAACGTGATAGGTGAAATGAAATGAAACCCATGACAAAGACTGGAATCAGAAGACAAGCCCATGAACCTAACAGATGAATCCCGTCTTTGGAGCATGTACTGAAATGAGGCGTAGCAGCTGGGCACACCGGGACGAATCGGTGCATAAATAAATGCAACAGGATTCGAATCGGAGCGTAATAAGTGACAGAAATGATATCCCATGACAGAGACAAGATTCCACGACTGGACTGACGGTAACAACAAAGAATCCGACTCTGGAGCATGTACTGAAATGAGGCGTAGCAGCTGGGCACACCAGAACGAATCGGTGCATGAAAATGCGACAGGATTTGAACTGGAGTGTAATAAGTGACAGAAATGATCTCCCATGACAGAAACAGGATTCAACGACTGGACTGTAGGTTACAAAGAATCCGTCTCTGGAGCATGTACTGAAATGAGGCGTAGCAGCTGGGCACACCAGGACGAATCGGTGCATAGAAGAATGCGACAGGATTCGACTTGGAGCGTAATAAGTGACAGAAATGGTATGCCATGACAAAGACAAGAATCAGGGACCGTGCGTGATCCTGCGAGTGACTCAGTCTCTGGAGCATGTACAGAAATGAGGCCGAACCCTGGGGCACTTCAAAGCAAATCGGTGCACCAGAGGTGTGACAAGATTCGCGCCGGAGCGCGGCTAGTGACAGAAATGACTTGAAACGGTAGAAATGAGTAGGACTGAAATGACTTGAACGAGACAACATGAGATACATAACACAACTGTATGAATGATGAGACATGTCGAACTGGGGCAGACCAACCAATACGTGCGGACTGCTTGCTTTGTCGTAACAAGCAGTCGGCTGTGAGTCGAACGATTCGACCGATACTAATAGAATGCTCGGGGAGTCGAACGGTTTCGAATGTACCTGCGAACGAATCGCCTGACGTGGCGTGATAGACCGAAGGTGATAACGACTACATCGAAAGTAGAAACAGTGACATGCGTACGAGAGCCACAGTAAAACATTCGAGCGGTTCGTGAGTTCAGGGAATGTTTGCATTGTAATACATGAAAAAGGGGGTGCCGAAGCCCTACCTGCGACAGCCGGCCCGACGTGTAACGACAAATTCGATGGTAAGACGACACTCCGACGGCGAAACCCACGGACGCTGATGAACGGGAAGATGGTCAAGACGGAGACGAACAACGTGGGAACTCACGAACGGGCTCACTGCGTCTGGTCTAGGATAGTCGGCCCTTGATATCTGACGTATCAGGTATCGCGCACCGGAACCGACGAGGAAGGATGGGCGAACGGCGGGTTATATACACGACCGGGTTCCTCCCATAATTTCAGGCCACCATACTGGCCTTTCTATATATATATATATATATATCAATATATATATATATATATATATATATCAATATATATATATATATATATATATATATATATATATATATATCAATATATATATATATATATATATATATATATATATATATATATCTTGTCCAGAGTGGGTCTTTAAGAATATGTAAATACTATAATGGACTGTTCACTTTGAAGGGATGTTGCACTTTGCAAGGAGACTTTCCCAGAGCTTAGTGAATGAGGTGAAACTCTACTGACTTTCATAATCTAATCATGTATAAACAATAGTAATGCTTTTTTTGTCCCTTGCGTGTAATCGGGTATTCTTTGCAAAGTGAATTTTAACCACATTCATTAAGCTCTAGGGAACATTCTGTTGCCAAGTGCAAGTTCCCTTGCAAAGTGAACAGTTTATTTGTCCTTATTAAATACACTACTATATGTCTATATGACTATATAAGGTTCACGTTGAGCATCTTACAGATCTCCAAGTAGCAGTGTATCCAACAACTGGTGGAGTGGGGGTAAAGACCGGTGACTTTTAGGAGTGGAGGCCTGGTGGACACTTTCTGGGCATGCGTAATGCTATATAATCATGTATATTGTTTAAAAAACTAGAAGCAACACTGTAGAATTAGTATGTCTTACAAAGTGAGATTGTAGAACCTTTCTTATGCCGCGTACACAGGGTCGGAGAATCCGTCGGAATGCGTCTTATCGGACCGTGTCATCAGATAATCCGACTGTGTGTGGTATGCATTGGACTGATTCCATCCGAATCTCCGTCAGACCCAATTTTCCAACATGTTGGAAATATTTCCCGACCAACTGGGCCGGTCGGACGTAATCCGATCATGTGTAGAGAATTTTGATCGGACCAAGTGCCACGCATGCTCAGATCAAATTACTACATCAAAGCTATTGGCTACTAGCCTGAATCTAGTCCCATCGTAACAAAATTACGTCATCACGTTCTGAAAGATTGGATTTTTCGACAACTTAGTCCAACCGTGTGTATCCGTTGGACTAAATCCGACGGACACAATCCGACAGATTTGGTTGTCAAAATCTCCGACCGTGTGTACGTGGGCTTAGAGTGAGGAGGAGTTCTGATGGACCTTTTTTAGGGTGAGGTGGAGGTCTTGTGGAATCTTTCTTGGAGACGGGATGTAGTCCCATTGTGATAGTGTGATGGAACTGGAAGTCTAGTGTACTCTTTCTTAGAGTGGAGTGATTTGCCCTTCTTTGGAGTGGGATGGAGGTCTGGTGAAACCTTTCTTGGAGTGAGGTGGAGATCTGGTGGACCCTGCCCTGGAGTGGGGTGATGTTCCCATCCTTGGAGTGGGGTGGAGGTCTAGAGGGTCTTTCTTTAGAATTAAAGATAGACATAGACATAGAGAGCATAATATATATATATATATATATATATATATATATATATATATATATATATATATATTTATATACGATATGTTGTTGGGCAGTTTCTAGAGACAGTCTAACACATCAACAGCCCTAGTAAACATAGAAAAAAAGAGAAGCACACCACTCACTCATAAGGTGGTGGGATTTTTAAGAATGTATTTGAAACTGTCACAGAGGTAAGCACAACAACAAAATGGTATTCATAAAATTATAAAAATTACAATAATAACATTTAGTCACAAGGTAAACCAATGATCAATACAACAGTAACATTTGGTCATGACTATTTGACCATAATTGATACTAAATACACAGGATAAGGCAGATGCTTGTATATGCAGAAAGCCAACGCGTTTCACAGACTTCTTAGCAGCTTCTTCTCTAAGGCAGCTCGCCATGCTCCATAACATTTTGGAGATTAAAAAAATATACCATTAATCACTTAAGCCCCGGACCATTTTGCAGACCAAAGACCAGAGCACTTTTTGCAATTCGGCACTGTGTCATTTTAACTGACAATTGCGCAGTCCTGCAACAAGGCTCCCAAACAAAATTGACGTCCTTTTTTTCCCACAAATAGAGCTTTCTTTTGGTGGTATTTGATCACCCCTACAGTTTTTATTTTTTGCGTGATAAACAAAAAAAGATTGACAATTTTGAAAAAAACACATTATTTTTTACATTTTGCTATAATAAATATCCCCCCAAAATATATAAAAAAAAAATGTTATAGCGTTTAAAAATAGGGGATAGTTTTATGGCATTTTTATTAATAATTTTTTTTACTAGTAATGACGGCGATCAGCGATTTTTATTGTGACTGTGACGGACACGTCGGACATTTTTGACACATTTTCGGGACCATTCATCATTGCTATACAATTGCACTGATTCCTGTGTAAATGACACTGGCAGTGAAGGTATTAACCACTAGGTGGCAGTGTAGGGGTTAAGTGAGCCACGGGGAGTGTTTCTAACTTTGGGGGGTGTGGCTGTGTATGACGTGACTGATCTCTGCTCCGATCACAGGGAGCAGAGCTCAGTGACACTGTCACTAGGCAGAACAGGGAGATGCTTGTTTACATTAGGATCTCCCCGTTCTTCCTCCCTGTGAGATCGGCCTCACGGAGGTCCCGACCGGTGCACGCGTGTGGCGCCGATGGCACGCACATGATAGTATGCGGCATATTTAAAGGGACGTACCCATAAGCCCATTTGCCTGTCCGTGCCATTCTGCTGACGTATATGAGCGTGCGCCGGTTGGCATGTGGTTAATACCGATAACAATTTACAGTATTTTATTAAAAAGAATTGTAAAGAATTGTACAATGAGTATGAGTGCTCACCAAACGTATTGATACCTCAGCGATCGCAGCACCAAGAGAGAGCTGAGATGACACGTCCCACAATAATAGGGCGGTGAAGCCAAATTCACCAGCCTGGTCTGATTGGCATTTTTTCGAAGATTCGATAATTTCCAAATATGTATTAGGCCGTCCTGAAACAGTATACAGGAAATATCACTCTGTGAGGGACATTGTGGTACACAGCCACTATCCTCTGGTTTTACTAAATTAATAAATTTGTAGATAAAAAATAAATAAATATATGTGAATACATCCAGTGCATAAAATTGTGAAAAAATAGCCAAACTAATACCGGCAAAAAACGTGCATAAAATATCAATATGACATGAATGATAAAGTGCATCAACAATAACGAAATAAAAATGATCTCAGTTACAAAATGCATGCAGCAGTGCAAATAGTGTAAAATCGCCTAACATATTACTGCCATAATTCTGAAAATTATTGAATAACCAGTGCTCAAAAAATAAAATGTAACAAAAATAATAATATAATAAAAATATATATATATATATATATCAATCACAAAGTCCATGCAGCAGTGTGAAATAGTGAAAAATCACATTACGGCACTCAAAAAAATATATAATATTTTAAAATTATATGTGAACATTAGATATCCAGTGCAAAGTGAAACAAGTGTGTAAACAGTCCACTCCAAAATTGTGCAATCCGTTTAGCAATAGTCTTGTGCAATTCGTTTCATAACAAATCGAAATTCGGCCGAATTTTGCATCTTTCAGACATTCGGATGCATCCGAATGTCCGAATAAAAAAATAACAAATTACAACGAATACGAAAGAAATATAACGAATGAATTCGAATGAATTCGAAATTATTCGAAATTATTTTAACCGCATTCGAAATGATTTCAACATGATTCGACATTATTTCAACTGCATTCGAAATGATTTCAACATGATTCGACATTATTTCAACCGCATTCGAAAATATTTTGTGACCCGAATTTAGGGCCATGTATCTCGGAGTCACTTGATGCTAGACACTTCAAATTTGGATATGTTGTAGTGCTAGTATTATTGTGTTTGCATACCAAATTTGGGCTTTCTAGCTATAAGTGACCCCGAGATATGTGGCCCCAAAATCAGGTCACAAAATGTTATTAGTTATTAGAGCAGAGAATGACATTTTGCGACCCGATTTTGGGGCCACATATCTCGGGGTCACTTATAGCTAGAAACCCCAAATTTGGTATGCAAACACAATAGTACTAGCACTACAACATATCCAAATTTGGTTGAAATAATGTCGAATCATGTTGAAATCATTTCGAATGCGGTTGAAATAATGTCGAATCATGTTGAAATCATTTCGAATGCGGTTGAAATAATGTCGAATCATGTTGAAATCATTTCGAATCCGGTAGAAATATTTTCAAATTTGGTTGAAATATTTTCGAATGTGGCCGATTTTTCGAATTCGGTAGAAAACTAAACGAAATTCGAAAACGAATTTAAGGAAGTTAACGAATATAACTAAACGAAATTAATGAATTAACGAATTAAAGTGGGTGTATACTCGATTTTTTAACTTTTACCTACAAGAAAGCCTATAATAAGGCTTACCCGTAGGTAAAAAAAATATCTCCTAAACCTTTACGGTTTAGGAGATATTCCCCTCGGTATGCGCCACTGACTGCAGCGGCGCATGTGCACAAGGGGATTCTCGGCCTGAAAATCCGTCAGTGGCCAGCCGGCCGGAATGAAATCTCCCGCGCGCATGCCTTTTGCTTTGCAGGTTTAAAAAAAAAAAATGTGCGGGTTTACTACCGCTTTAAAACGAAACGAAACTAAACAAATTTTTTCCTTTTGCACATGTCTATTTAGCAATTGATGGTATTCATGCAATGTGAGCAATCAGTATGGTGTTCCCTCTTCCTTTGTCTTTCAGTGCTTTACATGCACCCCTTGTTTCCCCCAGCCTCTCACCTCCAATAAAGGTCCCTATGGACCGGATCACGCTTGAGGGGTGGTTAGTAAGTAATCTTCCACCATTAATAATAAAGCCTCCAAAAACTCCAGCTAATTCCTCCAATATCCGTAATCCAGGCAATATATAAAAGAGTAAGGGGGGCTCCAATGAGTAGTAACGCACAAAACTTTATTTTCAATAAAAAAATCCACACTTACATTACAGTGAAACGATTCAGGAATATACGCAGCGGTGCAAACTCCAGCTAATTCCTCCAATATCCGTAATCCAGGCAATATATAAAAGAGTAAGGGGGGGCTCCAATGAGTAGTAACGCACAAAACTTTATTTTCAATAAAAAAATCTACACTTACATTACAGTGAAACGATTCAGGAATATACACAGCGGTGCTTCTGGTCTCGGCCGCGACCGGAAGTAACAAGCGTCACCTCAACTCCTCCCTGATGCGTTGCGTCACAACCACGTGACTTTCTCAAAGTCACGTGGTTGACCCTTTGAGAAAGTCACGTGGTTGTGACGCAACGCGTCAGGAAGGAGTTGAGGTGTATTAGTTTGGCTATTTTTTCACAATCTTATGCACTGGATGTATTCACATATATTTATTTATTTTTTTATCTACAAATTTATTAATTTAGTAAAACCACTTTTTAGTATTAATCTAGTTAGCGCCACATAAAACACCCCCTGTAATTTAATTTTGAGTGGAGAGAACACTTTTATATGTGAGCAGCTTTCTATATTTCATACTCATTTTTCCTAGCGAAGGTGTTGCGCAACAGGATTTTTTCGTACCTATAGATGTGGAAGTTGTGACCAATGCCCTTGGATTATGGAGGGTGAGGGTTGCTTGTTACCTAGAGAATAGCATAAATCCAGGGCATATGCTGATTGTCGTACTATAGGTGTACTGTATTTGGCCACCTGTACCTGTGCTGTATTTTATATTGGTAAGACCAAACGCACATTTGCGAGACGTATAAAGGACCAGCTATATTATCTTGATGCTTGTCTATTATACTCACCTATTTATAAACATGTAATCCTCAATCACAGCTATGACCCTGCATTCATATAATTTTTTGCACTTGAAGTAATTCCTGTAATGGAAAGGGGAGGTGATTTTGATAAAAAAAAATCCTCCAACAAGAAGCCAAATGAATTTATAATCAACTAGTCCGCCAGGTATGAATACAGGCATACTCCACTTTTATGTACACCATGGGGCTTATTTACTAAAGCTGGAAAGTGCTAAATCAGACTCACTTCTGCAGAGGAACCAATGAGCTTCCAGGTTTTATTACCAAAGCTTACCGTATATACTCGAGTATAAGCCGAGATTTTCAGCCCCTTTTTTTAGGCTGAAAGTGCCCCCCTCGGCTTATACTCGAGTCACCGCCGTCTGTCTACCCAATCAGCGTGTCGTGCAGACAGACGGCGGCCATTCCACTATTCAAAAGCCGCGCCTCCCTGTCTGTGATAGGCGGAACACTCAATTTCCCAGCAGTCAGTGGTCCGCCTATCACGGTCATCCGCTCATCCTCATACTACGGACGAGGATGAGAGGATGTCCGTGATAGGCGGAACACTGACTGCTGGGAAATTGAGTGTTCCGCCTATCACAGACGGAGGCGCGGCTTTTGAACAGTGGAATATATATATATATTATCTCACAAAAGTGAGTACACCCCTCACATTTTTGTAAATATTTTATTATATCTTTTCAAGTGAAAATGGCCAAATTGGTTTAATTAGCCGCCCCACCCCCCCTCCCCCGGTGTCATGTGACTCATTTGTGTTACAAGGTCTCAGGTGTTAATTGGGAGCAGGTGTGTTAAATTTGGTGTTATCGCTCTCACTCTCTCATACTGGTCACTGGAAGTTCAACATGGCCCCTCATGGCAAAAAACTCTCTGAGAATCTGAAAAAAGAATTGGTGCTCTACATAAAGATGGCCTAGGAAATAAGAAGATTGCCAAAACCCTGAAACTGAGCTGCAGCACGGTGGCCAAGATCATACAGTGCTTTAACAGGACAGGTTCCACTTAGAATAGGTCTCGCCATGGTCAACCACAGAAGTTGAGTGCATGTGCTCAGCATCATATCCAGAGGTTGTCTTTGGGAAATAGAGGTATGAGTGCTGCCAGCATTGCTGCAGAGGTTGAAGGGGTGAGGGCCAGCCTGTCAGTGCTCAGACCATACACCGCACACTGCATCAAATTGGTCTGCATGGCTGTCGTCCCAGAAGGAAGCCTCTTCTAAAGATGATGCACAAGAAAGCCTGCAAACAGTTTGTTGAAGACAAGCAGACTAAGGATATGGATTACTGGAACCATGTCCTGTGGTCTTATGAGACCAAGATAAACTTATTTGGTTCAGATGGTGCCAAGCGTGTGTGGTGGCAACCAGTTGAGGAGTACAAAGACAAATGTGTCTTGCCTACAGTCAAGCATGGTGGTGGGTAGGGATGAGCCGAACACCCCCCGGTTCAGTTCGTACCAGAACCTTCGAACGGACCTAAAATTCGTATGAACTTTAGAACCCTATTAAAGTCTATGGGACTCGAATGTTCGAAATCAAAAGTGCTAATTTTAAAGGCTAATATGCAAGCTATGCAACAGACAACACCAGCAATAAGGGGTAGCTTCAGGTGTATACTGTGCTGGAGGCACACAACACCCACTTTAACTCCTGCAGATGCCTGTATTAGAGAACACCAGCAATAAAGGTTAGATACAGGTGTATACTGCGCTGTGCTGGAGGCACACAACACACACTAACTCATGCAGATGCCTGTATTAGAGAACACCAGCAATAAAGGGTAGATACAGGTGTATACTGCTCTGGAGGCACACAACACCCACTAACTCCTGCAGATGGCTGTATTAGAGAACAACAGCAATAAAGGGTAGATACAGGTTGTTATACCTTAAGGGTTCCACATGTACTGTCACTTTAAGGCTGGCTCCAACCAGGAGTGATGACAACAAGGGTCAAGGGGCATAGTAGCCATCTTAGAGCACATGTAAGGAGATAATAAGATGTACTGTCCTGAGATGCATGTTGCAGTGTACAGTGAGTACTGAAATAAACCAGAGTCGCGTGTCTCTCACAACTCAAAGGATATAACAGTGGCGACGAGGATCGGATTTACAAATTGTCTATCAGTCTGAGAGAGAGACAAAGACATTGTGGAGTGTCACCTGGATTAAAGCAATCACAGATCCCAGCAGGAAAATGTCATTGATTGGGACATTAAGTGAATTTGATGGAGAACAGACATCCTGGAGTTCCTGGGTTGAGAGACTGGAACAGTATTTCAGTGCAAATGCCATCCCAGGTGAAAGGCAAGTAGCAGTATTTCTGTGGTTGGTGCTCAGACATATGACACTCTTAGGGATCTCCTTTCCCCTGTAAAACCAGACATTGGCAGAGCTCCTGACACTGTTAGAGGGTCACTTCCAGTCTAAACCACTAGAGATTGCAGAAATATTTAGTTTTTATCAGAGGCAGCAGCAGCCAGGGGAAGAAATTAAAGCTTATGTGCTCGCCCTTCGTAGACTAGCCTCTACCTGTTCTTTTGGGGAGTTCCTACCTACTGCACTGAGAGATAAGTTTGTCATGGGACTGAATTGTGACTCTAGCCAAAAGAGACTGTTAACAGAGAAAGACCTTACCCTTACAAAGGCAATTGATATTCAGTGATGGAAATGGCTGTGAAATATACAGAGGAATTGAACCCCCAGGGCAGAAGAGAAGAGGTGAAACAGGAAGTTTTCAGAACAGCAGTCAAGCCCAAAGTCACAAACTGGATATATAGATCCCTACCAAGCCGGGAGTCAGCTTGCTACCATTGTGGGCATACAGACCATGATCACAAAGTCTGCCGGTTTAAGGATCAGACCTGTCATAATTGTGGTAAAACAGGCCATCTGAAAGGAGTTTGCAGGAGCAAGAAGGTGCGAGATAAACAACCTCTGAACCCAAAGACCTATATTATGGTGGGAAGATATACATCATCATCTGAGTCAGAGGATGAGGAAGTGCTCCACAGATTAGACATACATCATATGCATTCAGCACCCTCTGCAATGACTGTAGAGGTAATCGTTGAGGGAAAGAAACTAAAGATGGATGTAGACACAGGAGCAGCAGTTTCAGTTATCACTCAGAAACAATGGAGACAACTTCAGACCCGAACAACTGTCAACTCTGTCAACTGTTACTCAGCCAACAACTAAGGCAACAGTTTCCATACTGTTACATCTCGCTGCTACATTTGGATACCCCAGAGAAATCGTCACAGACAATGGTGCACAATTCACCAGTCAGGAGTTTCAGCATTTCTTGACTGCTCACAACATCAAGAACAAGTTGACGGCACCTTACCACCCACCTACAAATGGTCAAGCAGAGCGGTTTGTGCAGACTTTTAAATGCTATTTCAAAGCTACAGTGGTTACAAGTAAACCACAGTCCCTGTCACCCCAGCATGGACTCCTTCCTTTCTGCTTACAGAAACACACCACATGCAACCCCCAGGAAAACTCCAGCAGAACTCCTTCTGGTTCGGCAGCCATGGACTGTTTTGGACATGCTCCACCCTCAAAAAGTCCAGGAACATGTACTGCAGTCCCAAGACGAGATGGTCAAACACCATGAGCTCCCCCAAATTCACATCCCAACAAAAGGTATGGGCCGATCTTATGGGGCTTCCAACACCCGTTGGCTTCCTGCTGTCATTGCAGAGACTTTGGGACCCAAGATGTATAGGGTCTGCCTGGAAGATGGTTCCATTTGCAGACGGCATGCGGACCAACTGCATCCTCATTTTCAACTGCATGAATCCCTGACGCTGGCTGAACCACCGGTGTTGCAAGGAACTGCTCCCAGCAGATCAGAATGCATGGGAACTGATGATTGGGGGGACCCTGAACTTTTGAACTCAGCTCCAACAGAGCCCTCCAGCCCTAGTCCGGAGGTTGGTTCACCCACTGAGCTGGGGGATCCCTTCTTGGCACAGCGATGTTTCCTCCAGTCCCGTGTCGCTGGGTGCCCGCCCTCAATGACACTGTCACCCTCCTGACCGGTTTCAGCTTCAAGACCAGTTACGGGACTTTCGACGGGGCTGCCGGAAGTGATCCGATGACATTGTATCGCCGCAACTGTCTCTGGAATCTTGCTCTCACATCTAGATGAAGGAAAAGTCCTGAGCATCTCCTGTGTTTGGAGGACTGTTATTGGATAGTTATTAGTTAATGTTTTGTGCCTTTGCTCGTTTTGTTGTTGTTTTTTAATTTGTTTTTTTTAGGGATGGATGGAAGGTGTTATACCTGAAGGGTATCCACATGCACTGTCACTTTAAGGCTGGCTCCACCCAGGAGTGATAACAAGGGTCAAGGGGCATAGTAGCCATCTTAGAGCACATGTAAGGAGATAATAAGATGTACTGTCCAGAGATGCATGTTGCAGTGTACAGTGAGTACTGAAATAAACATCCATTGTTGCAAACCTCCAGTCTTGCGTCTCTCACAACTCAGAGGATATAACACAGGTGTATACTGCGCTGGAGGCACACAACACCCACTAACTCATGCAGATGGCTGTATTAGAGAGCAACAGCAATAAAGGGTAGATACAGGTGTATACTGCGCTGGAGGCACACAACACCCACTAACTGTCACACTGTCCCTGCCTATCTAGCTCTTTCCCTGCACGCCAACACACTACACAAGGCCTCCACACTGGCGGCCTTATATAGTGTGGGGTGTGTACTAAACCCCCTGAGCTATAATTGGACAACAGGCATCCTCTCCTCGCTGCCGGCACTGTGATTGGCCAAGCATGTGGGGTCACAGTGCATGCTTGGCCAATCATGAGCCAGCAATGCACTGCAATGGCACAGTGCATTGTGGACTGTTCGTGCCATAATAATTTGGTGCGAACGGTCCACAAAGTTCTGAATTCGCCGAACAGACGAACGGCCGATGTTAGAGTCGAACATGCATTAGAATCTAACACTGAGCTCATCCCTAGTGGTAGGAGTGTCATAGTCTGGGGCTGCATAAGTGCTGGCCACACTGGGGAGCTACAGTTCATTGAGGGAACCATAAATGCCAACATGTACTGTCACATACTGAAGCAGAGCATGATCCGGTCACTTTGCAGGGCAGAATTCCAACATGATAATGACCCCAAACACACCTCCAAGATGACCACTGCCTTACTAAAGAAGCTGAGGGTAAAGGTGATGGACTGGCCAAGCATGTCTCCAGACTTAAACCCTATTGAACATGAATGAATGAATGAATGAAATACTTGTATAGCACACAATGCAAACTGAATCGCCTCTAGGCGCTGTGGCGAGCTTTGATCATCAGCTAAAAAAGGAAGGTCTTGAGTTTTTTCCTAAAAGCCAGGTGATTTTCTTCCAGGTGGATGTTGATTGATAGAGCATTCCATAGCCAAGGCCCTTGGACAGCGAATCTCCGATCACCCTTGGATTTATACCGGGCTTTGGGCACGAGGAGGAGGTTTTTGTTGGCTGATCGAAGACTGCGATTTGGTGTGTAATGATTTATTTTCTCCATTAGGTATTGCGGAGCTTCTCTATGCACGCATTTGTGGGTGAGGCACAGGGTCTTGAACGTGATCCGATTTTTTACGGTTAGCCAATGTAGGCTCCTCAGTGAAGGAGAAATGGATTCCCAGGGATTTTTTCCTGTTATCAGCCTTGCCGCCGTGTTCTGGATCAGTTGTAATCGCGCAAGTTGATATTGTGGTAATCCTATGTAAAGCGAGTTTGCGTAGTCCAGTCGTGAATTAATGATTGTTCCAACTACCACTGCTTTGTCATTCTTTTGGATAAAAGGGATGAGTCTGCGAAGCATGCAGCAAATGGTGAGATCGACTGACTACAGATCCTATTTGCACATCCATTGACATTTGTGCGTCTAAAATAACCCCGAGACTCTTCGCTTTGGTCTTTGGGGAGATAGTCTGCCCAAAGACGGTTGGTGGAGACCAGGAGGTTTTGGTTGCGGGCTTATGATTTGGGTGTAAGATAAGAAGCTCTGTCTTTGATTCGTTCAGCTGGAGGGAGTTGGTGGTCATCCAGTCCTCTATTGATTTGAGGCAGTTTTCAAGTTGTTGTTGGTGATCTTTTTTTCCATTGATCCGGAAATAAAGTTGTGTGTCGTCAGCGTAAGAGTGGAAGCAGAGATCTGAGCATCTGATGATTTGAAGGAGTGGGCGAATGTAAATGTTGAAGAGAACGGGTGACAACGGAGAGCCTTGAGGGACTCCGCAGGTGACTGCCCGAGTTTCGGAGAGGAATTTTCCTAGTTTCACTGTCTGTGACCGATTTCCTAGGAAGGACGCGAACCATTGGAGATCTATGTCTTGGACTCCAGCTACTTCTGTGAGGCGGACGAGTAGAGTATTGTGATCTACTGTATCAAACGCTGCACTTAGGTCTAGCAGTACGAGGAGACACGGCTCTCCGTCATCTGCTGCTTCGAGGGCGTCATCCCAAATCTTGAGGAGAGCTGATTCTGTTCCATGACCCGGGCGGAAGCCTGATTGCAGCAGGTCCAGGAGTTTGTGAGTATCCAGGTGAAGTTGTAGCTGATGTACTACAGCTTTCTCCATGATCTTAGAAATGGTGTTAAGGCTTGTAATTGGCCTACGGTTGTTTGGATCCTGAGGGTCCAGGTTTGGTTTCTTGAGAAGAGGTTTGACGATGCCTTGTTTGAAGATGCTGGGAACAATCCCTTCGTGGAATGATCGGTTTATGAGGTGGGTTATGGTTGGAGCCACGATGTCGGAGCATTCTTTCAGTAGTTTTGTGGGGATGATGTCAATAGGTGAGGTACTGTCACGCAGTTTATTAATGATGTTTTTTGCGGTGTCTACGGTAATTGGGGATAGTGAAAATTTTGGCGGTTGCAGTATGTTGGTGCAGACATCCTCTTTATGTATTTGCTGGCTGAGGTTGGATGTTTTCTTCTGACAAATTGTTTCCCTGATGGTTTTGACTTTATCAATGAAAAAATCCGAATAGTTTGTCACAGTAATCCTGGGATTCGCTTTCTGGGGGTTCTAGGCACACCGGATTCATTGATTGATTAACCAGTTTAAACAGTTCCCGTGGTTGGTTTGCGGCCGTTGAGATTGTATATGAGAAGTGGTCCTTTTTGGCTTTGAAGATTGCTTTCCGATAATTCTCTGTGAGACCTTTGTAGTTAAATAGGTTTTCCTCGGTGGGATTTCTTCTCCATGTTCTTTCCGATCTTCTGCGTTCTTGCTTTAGTACGGAGAGGGAGCTATTAAACCATCCAGCATTTTTCTTCCTGATGAGTGCCCTGCGTTTTGGTGCTACCGAGTCTGCTGATTGCAGTAATGCCTTGTTCAGGGAGTTGAGTGTTTCCTCCGTAGAGTGGTTTAAGGTTATTGTAGATATCTGTGGAGCATCCTTAAATGGAAGGTGGAGGAGCGCAAGGTCTCTAACATCCACCAGCTCTGTGATGTCATTATGGAGGAGTGGAAGAGGACTCCAATGGCAACATGTGAAGCTCTGGTGAACTCCACGCCCAAAAGGGTTAAGGCATTGCTGGTGGCCGCACAAAATATTGACGCTTTGGGCCCAATTTGGACATTTTCACTTAGGGGTGTACTCACTTTTGTTGCCAGCGGTTTAGACATTAATGGCTGTGTATTGAGTTATTTTGAGGGGACAGTAAATTTACACTGTTATACAAGCTGTACACTCACTATTTTTACATTGTAGCAAAGTGTCATTTCTTCAGTGTTATCCCATGAAAAGAGAATAAAATATTTACAAAAATGTGAGGGGTGTACTCACTTCTGTGAGATACTGTATATTGTTGTGGAAATTGTTATTATATGGACTCATGTGGACATTTTATTCTAGGATGTGTGTTTTATAGATTTTCATCTGTCTCCCTGTGTCTGATTTAACCAAGGAGCGCTCTAGCAGAGAGCACTTGGGTTGAATCGGGACTAGCGGTAAAACTGCCAGTATGAAAACCTTCTCATGGGCTTGGAGACGTATGCTCTGTGTGTGTGGGCCTTTGCTGGTTTGTAAGTATCAAGCGCAATGCCCTGGACTTCCTGCCTTCCTGCCTTCTATGCACATTAGAGAAGCGACATTCGCATAATAAGAGAAACATATTATTTTATCTCTGTGTGGCTACGCTATCCCTTTTGGATACATATCTGCTTTAATAAGAGGGCATTGATATCTGCCTTGTTAATGTACTCATACCGTATATTGACAACACCAGTAGCAATGTCCCCGCAGATCTTCCCAAGCTTGTAAGAACAAGTAGAATGATCTTAATAGATACTGGTTACTCTGAGCAGTATTGAGTGGGATCCATGCTGACAAAGATGGTGGATGTGCATGCATTAGGCTGGGTAGAGGTAGCAGTGTACATTCCTCGAGTGTATGAGACATGTGCACTTCTCCCTCCCACTCCTATGGATGCCCTCCCCTTTAGTGTCATTTCCTGAGATGGCATTTTGCATGGAGGAAGCGATTGGCTGTTGAGGCCATGATTTTCTGTGTTGTCATATCCTTATTTGGTACATATCCTGTGAGGTCACATCCTGTTTGTGTGTGAATAGAACGATGGCATTGAGATGGTGATTAGGGCTGTTTACTGGGGAAAAGGGGAGACATGGGTTATTTAGAGATGCATTAGACGAAATGTGTGCTTATTAGCACAGGAGATATGGTGTGCGCATAGCATACAGACAAATTTCCCTGACAAAATGTATATATACGTATATAGTGTATATATATATATATATATATATTTATTTATGTTTTTGGGGGGGGGGGTAGAACCCCTGCTAGTTTATTTTTTGTTTCCCCCTACTGGATAAATGTGTTTACTTTCTGACCTAGAGGTGAACAGGAAAATCTCCCAAAATGGAATCCCCCTAAAAGACAGCTATCCTTGAAACAGATGACCCCATTTCCATTTGCTATTCAGTAAATCTAAAATTTTGTATGTGCCCTCACTTTCTTTCTCTGTGAAAATGGTTTGTAGTACAAATAGAGGGGTGATTTTCTCCAACAGAGACATAGACATTAATGTAACCCTTCCCCACTCTATCCAAAAAAATAAAAATAAAATTTACTTAGAGTTACACTTTAATAAATGACAGACAATATAATTATCATATGGCAATTTTCCTCTAGAGCATGCAACACTATAAAATGTATATGTAAATACACCATAATATATTTATATGCTAATACTGTATGTGTTAAATTTGGCACAGAACTATTTAAATATTGGCAATCCTTAAACCATATAAAGCATTATGTAAATAACGGTTATCACAAAACTCAGTGTTGCATTTGTACTCTAATTTCTGTCTCAAACACAACAGACCAAGCTAACTGACGAGTCAACAGACTGCCCTCTAGTGCCTACAAGGTGACAAAATGACACAGAACACACTGCTATACTTCTGATAACCATTAAAATAAGTGATTTAATTGTTAAACTTTGTCTTTCAATTGTGGTCAGGCTTGCTCCAGTTTAACATTTATTCAAAACAAAAAAAAAATAGAAATCGTGTTATTTTTACAGGCAGAGTTAAATGAATCCTGATATAAATCTTATACTGATCCCAC
This sequence comes from Lithobates pipiens, assembly GCF_037356315.1. Taxonomy (NCBI): domain Eukaryota; kingdom Metazoa; phylum Chordata; class Amphibia; order Anura; family Ranidae; genus Lithobates; species Lithobates pipiens. The sequence continues at coordinate 101,253,152 of NW_027507764.1, read as the reverse complement.
TGCAAAAATAACACTCTGCTATCATGCAAATAACAGTCTGAATTTTCTGGAGAGTAGGTTCAGGGATTGCACAAGCTGAATGGTGGCTGATTTTTATCATCTGACATTCTAAATAAATGCATAAGATTTAAATCTGACATTCCGTTATAATGACCTATTCAAGTAGCGGCACTGATGTCGTTTTTCAATCAGCAGTCAATTTGAATTCACAGACCCGCTGCAGGGATGTGAGGTGGGAGTTTTATTACCTGAAATAATTATTTGTTGTGTTATTGCACTTTAAAAATCTGCCCTTTCACTTTTAGAAGAACTTGTGGTGCTAGAATGAAGTATAGGTCACTTAGGGGTAAATGAGCTATGGGGGTGACACATTTTAAAATGGACCTTCGCTTTATAATGAGTGGTAACAGATGACAGAGATAGAAAATAGCAAGATATGTGTCATTTATGGTTACAAATTCAAGGACAACTTATGACAATCAGCTAAACACATTGGGGTGGATATTTTGCTATCTCTCCTAGACACCTCTCCTCCTGACAGCAGCGTTTTGGCAGGGAAATGCTTGACGCTTGTAAAAGCGTGTAACAGGTTTAGTCACATTTAGGTGCGTCAAGTCCTTGAGCGTTAATTGATTTAATTGGCCAGAATATTACTTTAAAGTGGCTCTAAAGGCAGAAGGTGTTTTATCTCAATGCATTCTATGCACCTATGCAAAATAAAAGCGGGTTTCACCGCATCCAACCCGCATAGCAGGAGAATGTGACTTTACAATCCCTTAAAAAATAACAAACATGTTATACTTACCTCTTGATCCAGCGATATTGCACAAGAACCACAAAGTTCGAGGACTCTACCTCCTGATTGGCTGAGACACAGCAGCGGACGCCTTTGGCTGCTTGTTTTGGGGGCCAGGAGTGCCAAACCACTGTACAGAGCAGGTCAGTATAACATGTTTATTCTTTTTTAAGTGATTGTAAAGCCTCAGTTTTTTTATTTTAATATAAAAATAACAAACATTTTATACTTACCTGCTCTGTGCAGTGGTTTTGCACAGAGCAGCAAATATCTTCCTCCTCTTGGGTCCCTTTTTCACGCTCCTGGCCCCCACAACAACCAGCCAATGGTGCCCTCTGCTGTGTCTCAGCTAATCAGGAGGGAGAGTCCTCAGACTTTGTGGCTCTTGTGCAACCTTGCTGGATCCAGGGGTAAGTATAACATGTTTGTTATTTTTTAAGTGATTGTAAAGTCAAATTTTTTTTCTATAAAAATAACAATCATGTTATACTTAGCTCCGCTGTGTAGTGGATTCGCACAGAGAAGCCGAGATCCTCCTTTTCTCAGGTCCCTCTTCAGTGCTCCTGGCCCTTCCCTCCTGTTGAGTGCCCTCAAAGTCACCAGCTTGCTATGGGGGCACCCGAGCCAATCTGCAGCTCCGTGCAACTATTTAGACACGGAGCTGCATTTCAGCCACGTCCCCTCTCTCTCCTGATTGGCTAACTGACTTTGATATCTCAGCCAATCAGGAGGGAGAGTCCCGAATGGCTAAGACACTCGTGAACATCGCTGGACAGAGAAGAGGCTCCAGTAAGTATTAGAGGGGCTACTGCACACAGAAGGATTTTTATCTTAACGCATACCCTCTGATACCCTAACTAAAATCTAGTGGAACATACCAGACAGGTCAGGGATAAAGTTGTGTAGAAGTTAAAAGCAGGGTTAGGTTATAAAAAAAAATTCCCAAGCTTTCAACATCTCATGGAGCACTGTTCAATCTATCACTCGAAAATGGAAAGAGCATGGCACAACTGCAAAACCTACCAAGACATGCCCATCCTCCTAAACTGACAGGCAGAGATCCACAGCTCAGGTGGGAGAATCTGTCCACAGGACAACTATAAATCGTGAACTATACAAATCCTTTATGTAAGAGTGTCAAGAAGAAAACCATTGTTGAAAGAAAGCCATAAGAAGTCCCATTTGCAGTTTGTGAGAAGCCATGTAGGGGACACAGTAAACATGTGGAAGAAGGAGCTCTGGTCAGATGAGACCGAAATTGAACTTTTTGGCCTAAAAGCAAAAGACTATGTGTGGTGGAAAACTAAGATTGCACATCACTTTGAACACACAATCCCCACTGTGAAACATGGTGGAGGTAGCATCATGTTGTGGGTATGCTTTTCTTCAGCAGAGACAAGGAAGCTGGCCAGAGTTGATGGGAAGATGGATGAAGCCAAATACAGGGCAATCTTAGAAGAAGACCTTTTATGCAACATGCACACGATCGGATTTTCCGACAGGAAATGTTGGCTGTCAGGCTGTTGGTAGAAAATCTGACCGTGTGTATGCTCCATCGGACAATTGTTGTCGGACTTTCCGCCAACAAATGTTGGCTAGCATGTCTTCAAATTTTCCGCCAACAAATATGTGTTGTCGGATTTTCCGATCATGTGTACACAAGTCCATTGGACAAAAGTCCAAAGTCCAAACACGCATGCTTGGAAGCAAGGACGAGCCGGAAGCGCTCTGTCTTGTAAAACTAGCGCTCGTAATGGTATAATAATGAAGCTGCTTTGCTGGTCATATTCACAGAGTTCTGACAAACATATTAATATTATATTATTTTTGTTCTAGTGATCTCCAGAATATTTTTTTTGTTTGTTTTTTTAGTGATGGCCAGAATAATATTTTTTTCATGTGATCTCCAGAATAATAAAATAATTGGATTTTTTTTTCTAGTGATCTCCAGAATAATATGTTTTTTTTTCTAATGATCTCCAGAATATTTTTTTTGTTTTCTGTGCATCAAGTTACCACAACGCCATTATTATCTTATATTTTTAACCTGAAAGCTACAACTATGTTGGTGTCCCTTGTTAATTTGACATTGTTTTTTTTATGTACCTGCCTACTCACAAACTGTCCAGTAAAACACATAGCCAAGTATTTGTCAAAAAACAAATTTTTTAATTCAATAGGGAGCACAAGGTCATATCAAAATAAAGAGGAAGGCAATGATAGAGAAACAGTTGGAATAAAGCATTTGTACCCCAGGGCAGACATCAACTATTTGACTTAAAAATTGGTAACCTGAGGAATCCATTTAATAGGGAGCATAATATGGTCAAGGACTCCGAGAGATCGGGAGCCACAACAGATGACATATATGTTTCTTACAAAATCCTGTATTTTTTGCCAGACCACATCGAACAAAGGCCATCGCTCTCAATACTTCCTTCCACACAAATGCGCAGGCATTAACTCAAAAATGCATAAAAAATTGATTCTCTGCACCCACAAAAAACCTCAAATGAAACAAAAAGAAAATTATAAATGATATTGGGGATAATCCCCAGCTCAATGGCCTTGTTGGGGTTGTTGCTGCATTGGCCATGGTATGCCATGCTGCTGTATTGTTGGTGGAGGAGGTGGAGTTGTTGGTGGAGGAGGTGTTGGTGGAGGTGGTGAAGGAGGATGTTCAAACTCGCAGAGGTGCGTTTTATGGGTAATTTCACCCCTGTTCCCCTTGTTTAGAGCCTGAAAAATTATTTTCTCACACATATTTTGCTGCTCTACCTCCATTTCTTTTAATTTATTGGCTGTGAGGCATCCGAAAGACTCCTGGGAATCAGAGGCCGAGCTAATTGCAGTGGTCACATGGCGGAGAAAAGAAGCGGTGGCATCGTCCAGGTTTTTCTTTTTCCTGGCCCTTTTTGTTGGAGGGCAGAGGGGAGGAACCTGTGATTCTGTTAGGCTGCTTGCCACGGCCTCCTCTTGGCTTTGCCAGAGGCTGAGACTTTCCTGTGTATGAAAATGTTACATAGTTTTAGGTTTTTGGTCATCAATCACACACAATTTAGAGCTCATGACTGTTGCAAATTGAATGATAACAAATAGAAAAGACTATCATTCTGACCCCAGAATTTTTCATTCTTGTGCCATTAATTTTTGGCCACTACTGTCTATTTATATGGAAACCACTTTGTTAAATCAGAAATTTGGGATCAATAACATCTAGTTAACATCATTCAATTTTGGACAAGAAATATGTTCAACGATGCTCTACCTGGGTCAACCTGGGCTCCTCCACATTTTCTTCCTGGGCGGAAGGCCCAGGGTTAACCTCTGGAGCCTCAGCTGATATTGAAAGAAGTGTTGAGAGCGATGGCCTGGGTTCCGTCTGGTCTGACACTAAATGTAGGATGTTGTAATACCACAGCCTGGGGACATATAATGTCATCTACTGATGCTCCGCATCTCTGGGAATCCTGGACCTTCTTGCACTCCCTATTATATGTGCTCCGCAGGCTAGCAATTTTGCCCTTCAAATAATTGATGTGCGCAGTGGGATACACAGGTTTCACCAATTACAACAGTTTCTCCATTGCTGCCTTCTTCTATTTTATTGGAGTAATCCTTGCATTTTACTTGCCATAGACATAGACAGGACAGCTCCTGGTATTGCTGGACAAAGTCAGGGAGGAAGTCAGAGGTAGTAAATTTATCCAACATTTTCTCTGCAAGACACAACACAAACCCTAAAACCAGGCTAAACTCTCATAATCTTGTCCCAATATAACCCTCAATCTATAAGCCATATAGGCCACTAACCACTGATGCCCCAATTTACAATTGTACCTTTGTTTCAATGCCCCTTTTTGCGTGAAAATAATCTTCCGTCCTCCACTCACAGATCTTACCTATGTCTGTTACAGCGACCGCTCCTTATGCTTTATATACACTGCGCATACGTCAAACTCCGCCTCTGTCCTTCTTTCTCTTTTGGCCAGTGGGAGAACAAATGGTGGAGAGAGAGCAGGTGCCTGCAGAAAGCAGCAACGAGGAGGGCCCGGAGTAAGGCATTTCATGATCCAGGAGGAGATATAAGGCCTCAAATATGTCCTTTTAAAAGATGGTGGAGATGGTGGACATCTGAAAGAGGACAGACCATGATGGGAATCATGGTACAGAAACCCTAATGGGATAAAGGCCAAGGTCATTGCTAAAGTTGTCAGAAGTCTGCACAGGACTTTTGGGGTACGACAATCCAAGGATCAATTGAGGAAACGCTGGTCAGACTTGAAATTGAGGGAGCAAGATCAATATAGAAAGATCAGGAAAGTGCTGCAAAAAAGTATTTGTCGTGTGTTCCTATTATTATTAATACTTTTGTGCTGGTCCATGTGCTTTTCTTTACTGTTGTACATTTTAAAATGCCAAGTTTGAGGTTCGTGGACACAGGAATCGTTCGTAGTAAACATTGTTCATTCAGCCACTAATACGTAGTTTTGACAGATGCAGGGTAACTACATTTGTTCAGGCCTATTATGATTAAAATAAGTTTATTACATTGTTGTCTATATGTGTTTGAAACTATAATGAAATGACAACTTTATTCAGTGTCAGGAGAGGGCACTCAGCAACTGTTTATACATCTGGACGCAGGAACACTAGTGTGGGACACCATGACACCCTTGTTATGGTGTCCCACATAGATGCTCCAGTGGATACTAGGGGTCTCTCCATATGTGAAACTTGCACAAAAAAGGTAAGTATTCCAGCTATTGAAAGGGAAAAAATCATGCATTCAGCTTGAAACTCTGCCAAAACAGATATTGGAAGACACTTCCAAGCAATGTTTCACATTACTATTTCTAGCCTAACATGTCTGTCTGCTAAGTATACCTTTTTTGTATTCACATAGGAGAGAAAATAATTGGGACATCTGAAGACACCAGCAACCCCACACCGAATGAAGAAAGGAAACTCACCACACACCCTGAAGATGTGGATGCAGATGTTCAGGAAGTGCTGGGTGAAGTGTTAAAAATGGTGTCGACAACAGGTCAGTGTCTGAGAACACAGCTTCAGGTAATGGATGCTTGCATATTTATAATACATAGTGTGTTTTTTTTATTTTTAGATGATGTGGATGTTGTGTAAAAAGAAACTCACTTCAGCAGTGCAAGTGCACAAATCCTAATCAGGGAGATCATGGTGGGCAATCGTGATTTGGAACAAATGAAACAAAACATCCATGATGTTCAAAAAAGACTAAGCAACATCATTGATATTTTCGGGAAAATCTAAACTCAAATTACATTTTATAGTTGTTATGTTGTACGTGTTTTTACAGTTTTAAAATAATAGCAAAGGCAAATTTTGAAGATGCACACAGTGTGTCAACATGTGCTATCTCCCATCATGGGATATCAATGTATGTGTTTTGTGGGTGAAACCCCTTCCTCCAAACTAAAGTAGGTGAGAGGAAGGGGTTGCACCCCCGAAACACGTCCATTGATCCCCCATTATTGGAGTTAGCACATGTTGATACATTGGGGCTTATTTCAAAAAAGGCAAAACTACTTTGCATTACAAGATGTAGGGAAAAGACACACATTTTAGGCATGGGATCATGAGGGAAATCCAAATTTGGAGCCCCAATTTGTGTACATCTTCAAAATGTGTCTTTTAGAGGGGTGAGATCACCCCATCTGATGAAGGCAAGATCAACCCAGTTTTGACAAAGTTGAACTTTGCAAGTTCCTGAGTTGAGGATGTGTATCTTATGCTTTTAAACATGCCTGTTTAGCCCCAAAATGGCAAATTTATGTCAAACATACATGTTGTACACCAAGATGTTGGTTTGTTAGAAAACCGTTTATAACGCACATGTGAATGTGCTTTGAGTAAAATGTTTTATACTCAACTATGTGTGCCTTCTTATTTCAATGCTCAATACCAGTGTATTTGTAAAGTTGGTGTAGTTAAAATGACAATATGCTGTAAAATGTGCCAAAGTCGGGCCAGTTTAGGGACTCCAAACAATTAATTCAAGGAGTTGAAAAGGCACAATATTTTTAGCATTAATGCATTACATACATTAACAACAACAAAATTGTGTGTGGGTAGCAGACCCAGAGCACAACATAGTTAGCTGAATTAGAGATTATCACCTCATGTATCAAATAAGTTACGTTTACATTTGAAAATGGACAAAATTAAAAGGCCATTTGAGAACCTAGGAGGCAGATAAGAAACACAAACAGTAATTCAAATGAAATATGAGTTTATTTTTTTTTTTAACTTTCATTGATCAGCTGCTACATTTTGCTGTAAAGCAATTGAACCTCTACCCACAAAATACTCAACATATTTTTCTTTGACTTTGCAGGCACTTTTGGGGGGTAAGCCAGCACGGCCACTTTCGAGAGCCGTCATCGATGATGTTTGTGATGCAAAGTCGGCCTCAGTCAAAACCGTGGTCAGATAGCTGGCTGCATTCTTCCTTAGGTAGTTGTGGAGAATGCAGCAGCTCAACATGACATGGTTAAGTTTATATTCGGCCAAGTTATTGGACGTCAGTAAGATACGGAACTGGCTTGCCATTATGCCAAAGGGATTCTCCACCACTCTTCTGGCACGTGCCAGCTGGTAATTAAAAACCCTCTGTTCTAGATTAATGTTGCTCATGGGGAATGGCATCATGAGATATTGCCCCAGAGCAAAGGCCTCATCCACAACAAAAACGGAATTGAGATCCTCCACATTCTCCTCCGGAGGTGGCAACTGCAATGTGCCATTTTGTAGCTGCCTGTAGAACTCGACCTGGGCGATCACTCCTCTGTCAGAGTTTCTGCCGTTCTTCCCAACATCCAGGTAGAGAAACTCATAATTGGCCAACACCACCACCCAACACGACCCCGAGTTGGGTGGTGGAAGGATCCTTACATGCTTCCCATCGATAGCACCACCACAATTGGGAAGATCCCACTCGTGTTGAATCTGGGAAGCCACAGTCTGCCATTCCTGTGGGTTTGAAAGAAACCGTGGAGTAAAAAAAAAGTACTTTTGCACATAACATTGCAAGCAGATTACACACAAACATTCTTGGCCAACATAAGTATAACATTTATTGAAATGAGTATTTAAAGACAAAATTATAAGGTTGAATTATTATATTCATCACCCCCTCTGATGGCCCATTGTAAAAATGTTATGGTGGGGTGGGAGCTGGGTAGATGTTTGGGACAGGTAACCCTCTCCAACTCATGGAGAGCTGAATGAATAAATAATGTGTGTTACTTTGGCCAGCAGTCCTTACTTACACTATTGGCAGCCCACTGGACAGGTAAGAAGTGTCATAATACAAAAATATGGATACATAATGTCCAAATTGAATCACATTTTTACATTCTGAAATTACCTATCAAGATAATAGGAGACCAAAACTTTCAACAGTACCATTTTAATATATTCAGGAAGGCCCTTGCACTACATGCTTTGGTGAATTCATCCATAAATATGACCACAAAAGAGGTATAGTGTGTATGGATTTGGCAAAGTCAGCAAATAGAGTATTGATATTGGTTAATTTAGCGGTTGGGGGGAATGAGGGTTCCAAAAGAGTTTGGGCCCCAAAAAAATAGCTGCACTCTGCCTGAATTTAAGGACAACAATAACATGTGTACACATTATAGGGGGTGTTTAGGGTAAGCACTAAAATTTGTAGCTGACAAAATACATTGTTAAGTTATTAGGCTAGATGTGTATTGGCCCAGGATAGCATGCTGGGGAGGAGTTAGTGAAGGCAAATATGCATGAAGGACAAAAAAGGAGCATTAAAATCTTACAGCATGCATGAGGACAAAGAGGACATTCACAGCATATTACAATAATGATAATTGTGGAATGAAGAAATTAATAGAATACATTAGCAAACATTAAATACATAGACTGTGATGTAAAAAGATAAAACTTACCTGAATATAGGTCTTCTGTAGGAATTGAATAATAGCAGAACTTGTCTCTGGAAAAATGATTCCCAGAGCCTGGGGGGAGATCTCAGTCATAAAATTGATGTCCTGGAGACTCCCCCCTCCCCGTCACCAATAACCACAAGGTAGCGGCAAGCCTTTGCTTGGGAGAGATGGCTTGCTGCATGCAGGTGTCCTGCTTAGTAATATAGGAGGACAGCAAAGCCAATAGACTGTAAAAGACGGGGTCCGTCATCCGGAGATAATTCCTGAAAACATCAGGATTATTCTCCTTGAGCTCCCGCAGCCAAGACATATGAGAGAATTGGTCACGATTAAGCAACCAATTCTTGGTCCAATAACTCCTCCCCCCCTGTTCCTGGATCAGACTTGGGTCAAAGCAATAACTCCAAGCCCAAAATAGTAACACGATCTCTCTGATGAGAACTCCACATGGCTAGTATATGAATGGGCGTTCAGAACAAACTGACAGAACGCACTGAAAATCAGAAAGGACCTGACAAGCACGACCTGAAAATCAGAAAAGAATGGACAAGCACGCACTGAAAATCAAAAGCAAACTATAACTAGAATGCACTGAAAAACAGAAATGACCTGACAAGCACGCACTGAAAAACAGATACGAACCGACAAGCACAACCTGAAAGGCAGAAACAAACTGAAAAGCATGAGGCTGAAAAGCATGAGGCTGAAAAGCACATCACTCACCAAACTTCTACTAACACAAGATTAGCATAAGGAGCCCAAAGGGTGGCACAATGACTATTGAACTTCCTTTTATTTGGCTTGTCGTACGTCTAGTACGTCACTAGGTTCATAATTGTTGGGCAACATTTGTGTTACCGTGTGTATGCAAGGCAAGTAGGAGCCAACGCCTTTCAAACAAAATTCCACGGTTTTGTTGTCGGAAAGCCTGGTTGTGTGTACGAGCCTTTATAATCTGCAAAAAACTTGAGACTAGGTGCGGAGGTTCACCTTTCAGCAGGACGATGACCCTAAACATACAGCCAGAGCTACAATGGAATGGTTTAGATCAAAGCATATTCGTGTGAATGGCCCAGTCAAAGTTCAGACCTAAATCTAATTGAGAGTCTGCAGCAAGACTTGAAATTGATGTTCACAGACACTCTCCATCCAGAGCTAGAACTATTTTTGCATGGAATAATGGGCAAAAGTTTCACTCTCTAGATGTGAAAAACTGATAGAGATATACCCAAAAAGACTTGCAGGTGTAATTGCAGCGAAAGGTGATTCTACAAAGTATTGACTCAGAGGTGCTGAATACAAATGCATGCCACACTTTTTACATATTTATTTGTAAAAAAAACATGTATAAACAATTTATCATTTTATTTCTACTGCACAATTATGTACAACTTTGTGCCGGTCTATCATATAAAATCCCAATAAAATACATTTACATTTTTGGTTTTAACATGACGAAATGTGGAAAATTTCAAGGGGTACACTTCAACTGTACATAATACCCTCAGGCTAAATATACTGGAATTGTTCCTATTCCTTGGCATACATAATCATCGTTTGGGGTTGCCACACATGTATACAATGTCCCGTGACAACATTGATCTAGAGGGCAAACACTTTAATTCTACCCATCACACATGGATCACTAGGCTAATATTGCAGTACAGCAAAAAGAAGCCCAACTGACATAAACCAGGCTTTCATGAAAACTTTCATAATACAAAATGTATTATTAGCTGGGGATTGTTCCTTCTATGAGGAGGTGAGATGCCATCTAAATAAAGGAAGGCCCATGGACGTGGTGTATCTGAATTTTTCAAAAGCATTTGACAGAGTTCCCTATAAATGTTTACTGTACAAAATAAGGTCCGTTGGCATGGACCATAGGGTGAGTACATGGATTGAAAACTGGCTACAAGGGCGAGTTCAGAGGGTGGTGATAAATGGGGAGTACTCGGAATGGTCAGGGGTGGGCAGTGAGGTCCCTCAGAGTTCTGTGCTGGGACCAATCCTATTTAATTTGTTCATAAACGACCTGGAGGATGGGGTAAACAGTTTAATCTCTGTATTTGAGGACAATACTAAGCTAAGCAGGGCAATAACTTCTCTGTCAGGATGCGGAAACCTTGCAAAAAGATCTGAACAAATTAATGGGGTGGGCAACTACATGGCAAATGAGGCCCTCAAAGCACCTTGTCCCCATGTTGATGGGGAGAAGGGCCTCATCCCCACAACCCTTGCCCGGTGGATGTGGGAGTCTGCGGGTGGGGGGCTTATCAGAATCTTGAAGCCCCCTTTAACAAGGGGACCCCCAGATCCTGCCCCCCCTGTGTGAATTGGTAATGGGGTACAAATGTACCCCTACCATTTCACAAAAAAAGTCACAAAAAGGTTAAAAAAGACAAAAGACAGATTTTGACAAGTGCTTTATTAAATTCTTCTTCTTTGCGCTTCTTCTTTCATCTTCTTTCTTCTGGTCTTCCTTTGGTGTTGTTCTTCTTCTCCATCTTCTTCTTCTCAATCTTCTTCTTCTCCATCTTTTTCTTCATCTTCTTCCTCCGCTCTTCTCGTCCCGCATCTTGCTCCGGCTTCTTCTCTGCACCGCCTGCACGATGCGCCTCCATGGGAGTCTTCAGCAGTGTGGTGCTCCGCTTCTTCGGACACTTCTTAAATAATGGATGTCAGGGCCACCTGGTGACCTCGCCCTCCTCTGACGCACAGGGACTTCTCTATGGCTTTCCCCATGACATAGACATATTCGGGGAATTACAGGCCAGTCAGCCTAACATCAATAGTAGGTAAATTATTGAAGAAGATGATAAGGGACTATATCCAAGAATTTGCTGATAAAAAACAATATCATTACCAGTAATCGGCATGGGTTTAGGAAGGGTCGTTCTTGCCAGACCAATCTGTTAACATTCTATGAGGAAGTGAGCTGCCATCTAGGGGGGGGGGGGGGGGGGCTGTGGATGTTGTATATCTGGATTTTGCAAAAGCATTCAATACTGCAGGCATAGACCATAAGGTTTGTTCTTGGTTAAAAAAAAATGGTTACAGGGGCGTGTCCAAAGGGCAGTGATAAATAACATGTATTCAGACTGGTCTGCAGTGGTAAGTGGGATACCCCAAGGTTCAGTCTTGGGACCAATTCTGTTTAATTTATTCATAAATGACATAGAGCAAGGGATACATATCTCAAGCTCAGATTTTGTGGACGATACAAAAATAAGCAGGGCAATAACTTTGCAAAGGGATATAGCAATTTTACAGAAAGACCTGAATAAAATAATGGAGTGGGCAACTACATGACAAATGAGGTTTAATGTGGAAAAATTTAAAATAATGTATTTGTGGGCTAAGAAAATAATCGCAAACTACTCACTGGAGGAGAACCTCTGGGAGAGTCAAGGATGCAGAAAGATCTGGAGGTTCTAGTAGTACTAATGTGTAGTCAGAGGCGGGTCACCCATTTACGTAAATGGGTGACCCCGCCACCTCTTTTTTTTTTTTTTTAAGTGGGGAAAACTATATGGAGTTTTTGTATCCTGATGTGGAGCGCCTGCCTCTCGAATCATCTCTTGCCTCCTCCAAGGGAAAGAAACTCAATGCATATTGCTATTTTGCTATTTTGACTGGATCCTAAAAGATACATTTTTTACAAAATGCTTGTTTATATAATTATATTGTGTCATGGTTGAGATGTTAGTCCATTGGAAGAATACTGTGTGGGCTTTTTTTTAAAAACAATGTTTATGTTTTGTAATTGTTTTTTTCTTAAAATGAATAAAAAAGGATTTGAACAGTAGACATGTGCAGAGTAAAATATTTCGTTTTGGAATTTTGTTTTCGTCCGAAAAATTAATTTATTTAGTTACTCCCGAAATTCGTTTTTATTTATTTTGTTTTTCGTTCAAAAATTGCATTCGTCCGAAAATCCACATGAATTATGGTCGAATCTGTCTTGGAAGGCTTATGGTGTCTGTCGAATGTATAAAGAAGATTAGACGGAGCTAGTATATAGCATACTTTGTGTGAACTTTAGAACCCTATTAAAGTCTATGGGACTCCAACGTTCAAAATCTAAAGTACTCATTTTAAAGGCTAATATGCAAGTTACTGTCCTAAAAAGTGTTTGGGGACCCAGGTCCTGCCCCAGGGGACATGTATCAATGCAAAAAAAAGTTTTAAAAACTGCTGTTTTTTCGGGAGCAGTGATTTTAATAATGATTAAAGTGAAACAATAAAAGTGTATTATTCCTTTAAATTTCGTAGCTGGGGGGTGTCTATAGTATGCCTGTGAAAGGGCGCATGTTTCTGGTGCTTAGAACTGTCCCTGCACAAAGTGTCATTCATGCAGGAAAAAAAGTCCTTTAAAATCCCTCGCAGCTATTATGAAAAAAATAAATAAAAAAAAAGCGTGGGGGTCCCCCAAATTCAATTACCAGGCCCTTCAGGTCTGGTATGGATATAAAGGGGAACCCAGCGTCAAATTTAAAAAAAAATTGACGTGGGGTTCCCCTTAAATATCCATACCAGACCCTTCAGGTCTGGTATGGATATTAAGGGGAACCTCGCATCAAATTTTAAAAAAAATTGATGTGGGGGTCCCCCTAAAAACCCATACCAGACCCTTTATCCGAGCACGCAACCTGGCAGGCCGCAGGAAAAGAGGGGGGATGAACCTCCCTCCTGAACCATACCAGGCCACATGCCCTCAACATTGGGAGGATGCTTTGGGGGTCTGTGACCCCTCAAAGCACCTTGTCCCCATGTTGTTGTGGAGAAGGGCCTCATCCCCCACAACCGTGGCCGGTGGTTGTGGGGGTCTGCGGGCGGGGGACTTATCAGAATATGGAAGCCCCCTTTAACAAGGTTACCCCCCAGATCCCACCCCCCCTATTTGAAATGGCAAGGGGGTACAAAAGTACCCCTACCATTTCACAAAGAAAGTTTAAAAAATAGTTAAATAAGACAAACACACTTTTGAAAAATTCCTTTATTAAAAAAAAAAAAAAAAAAAAAAAAAAGATTCCAGCAGTGGTAATCTACTCTTGCTATCCAGCGACGAACGATCATCTCTCCGGGGTCCAGCGACGGCTGATCTGAATCAGCCCAGCGAATCCATCCATCTTCTGTCTCCACGGAGGAGACACTGCGGGATCCCAGTGGCCTGACGTTTGTTATATGCGGAGGGCGGGGCCACCCGTCACCTGACCCCGCCCCCTCTGACGCAAGGGGAAACCCGGGTTTCCCCGTGACGTATGGGTGACCCCGCCCCCTCTGATGTAACGGAAACCTGCCTGTGTTACATGTGTTACTAAACACGAACTGTAACAACTAAAACGAAAATAAACCATTTATTTATGTCGGATCTTACGTTTTTCAGATTCTGTGCTTTCGTTATCGTTTGTCAAAACGAAAATCAGACTATCTTGCAGTAAGGTCGCTGCACATCAGCTCTTGTATACATTTCCATAGGTATCTGGTAGAGTGATCACCTGGTTCTCCAAAAAATATGAAATGCCAGCAAACTTTGAGTGACCCACACTATAAAGAAATACAATTTTGTTTTCAGAATCTACACTGAATGAAATATTTAATTTTAGACAGACTTTGTAGAGTTAGTGTCCCAGAGAATAGATCCCAGCCTTGTTTCCCGCTTAGCCTTTCTAAATTCCTCTCTAATACAAGCATGCTACAATACTGTCTGACTGAGAACTGTAGGTGGATGTATTTTTGTCTCAGCTGGTATTAGGAAAGCTACTAGACCCTGTTTGATACTCAGTTAGCCATAATGATACATCTGCAAACCAGTATAGCTACCCTGTCCTAAAGAGACGTGACTATCTAAATTTAGTTTTGCTGGGTGGTAGTCAGCCCAAACTGATTTTATAGTCTATTTGTTTATTTTGTTTTCCCCTAAACACTGTAGAGCTGTGATTTCTCACTGCTTTTGGATCTCACTGGTACCTGTGGCCATAGCCACTTAAAGCCAAATCTCATATATGAATGTCATTCGGTTTTAAGTGGTTGTACCAGAATAATGACTGCAGCTACAGGCATCCACTCAGTTTTTTTTTTATTGCCAGTAGCGGGTGTGACGAATCCTATCCCACACTTCTCTGAGTGCTTCCGTCAGTAATACCGCTTCCTCCAGTCTGACCATCAGAGAGATATATTATTATAGCTGCACTGAATACAAGTCTAGTCTAAAATAGTTTGTAGAAGCTTGAATCATTTGCCAGTGCCTTTCCAGGCTCTCCTGTTGCAGTGGAAAGCCCGAATTGAAAGCTGGGGGTTCCGCTGGCTTACCACAGAGATGGTCGAGGACTGGAAAGTCCCCGGTGATCTCTATGGCATAGGAAGCCAGAAGAGACAAGCACTGTAGTCATTCCCTGTGTCCCTGATGTATACAGCACCATTTTTAAATTGATAAAATATATGAGCACACTAATATTGGTGTGAGCTGATGTTTGTAAGGGCAGAGGGGACATCAAAGTTACAAAACCAACCATTTTCTTCTCTAGAGCTTCTGCTAAAAAATATAAAATATATATGTTTAAATATATATGTGTGTGTGTATGTGTGTGTTGTATGTATATATATATATATATATATATATATATATATATATATATATATATATATATATATATATATATATATATATATATATATCTAGAGAGAGAGAGAGAGAGAGTAAGTTCATAGGGTGAGGCGCACATCGGTTGTGATAACATGTGCAAAGCAATCAAGCCTTCCCAAGGGCTTATATTATAAAACACACATGAGGGATTGCTGCACAAATTTTTTTTAATGAAAAATTGAAAACATCAAAAATATACAGGCAGTCATGATAGTTAACAGTTCCAGGCTAAAACAGATCATGCCCTTCTTCAAAACATCATGCCTATGAATGATCACATCCATTGTACAATTAATATAGAGAAAGATCGAGTGCACTCTATTAGACAATCAACCAGCCTGCCTGGAATTAATTAATTGACCGATTCCCGACCAGCGCATGCCAATATACGTCGGCAGAATGGCGCTGGTGGGCATAAGGGCGTACAGGTACGCCCCCTTCAAGAAGTGGCACTGTGGGCACGTGCACCATGCCCGCCACATTATCCGTGGCCATGACCCGCAGACTCGATGTCCACTGGGTGCCCGCGATCATATCACGGAGAGGTAGAACAGGGAGATTCTTTTGTAAACAAAGCATTTCCCCATTTTGCCTAGTGACAGGACAGAGATCACTGCTCTCTGTCATCGGGAGCAGTGATCGCTGTCATGTGTGTTGTAGCCCCTCCCCCCCACAGTTAGAATGGGATACCAAAAAACAGACGGGATGGCAATAGAGAATTGGAGTTGAAAAAGAGGGAAGTTAATTGGATACACCAACCAGATACCCTTCAATCAAAAGGGTTAAACTCAGATTTTGATTTGTATTTATTTCTTTAATGGTCTTCTTTCGGAAGTATGTTTATTATTATTATTTTATTTTGTTATATATATTCAACATCATACATAGTTATTCTAGTACCATCTATGTATGTGTTTGTTTGTGCATATTTGGGTGTACATACACATGCATACATATATATAATTCTTATTTTTATTTCCATTATTTAAAAAAAAAAGGTTTTCATTTCCTATAGGATTCCCGATTGATTGACACATTGGGGGTTATTTACAAAAGGCAAATCCACTTTGCACTGCAAGTGCAAACTACAAGTGCAAAGTGCACTTCAAATTCCACTGAAAGTGCACTTGGAAGTGCAGTCACTGTAGATCTGAGGGGAAGATCTGAAATGAGGAGAAGCTCTGCTGATTCATCCAATCATGTGCAAGATAAAATGCTGTTTTTTAATTTCCTTGCATGTCCCTCTCGGATCTACAGCGACTTTACTTCCAAGTGCACTTCAATTATAGCAATTGCGCTTGCAATTTCAAGTGCACTTTGCACTTGTAGTTTGCATTTGTAGTGCAAAGTGGATTTGCCTTTTGTAAATAACCCCCGATCTGTGAAGTGTGGGAATATTGTAACAACTGTTGATCATTTGTTCCGGGATAATTTCATGTCACATTATATTATGTCGTTTTTGCTAACTGTGATCCAGTGATTAATTGATTTCAGAGAGGCTGATTGATTGTCTAATAGAGTGCACATGAGCTCAATCTATATAAATTGTATCATGGATGTGATCATTTATAGGCATGATGTTTTGAGGGGGGGGGGGGGGGGAGTGATCTGTATTAGCTCAAAACCGGTAACTATCATGATTGCCTGTATATTTTTGATGTTTTAAATTTTTCATCAAAACATTTTTGTGCAGCAATCCCTCTTGTTCTTTATATATATATATATATATATATATATATATATATATATATATATATATATATATAATGTTTGGGGGTTCTAAGTGAATAGTGTGAGAAACTAAAGTAAAACTGAGTTATGAATATAAATAGTTATATAGTTTATAGTTTCTTCTAGCCAACAAGTAAAAGGTTTATTTTCATTGGTGCATGCTGGCAGAGAATATAAATGTTTGGGGAGGACCATATAAGCTCTTTTTTACATTTGGCTGCGGCATGGGGAGGATGTGTAAGGACTGAGTGACTAGGTGAAGGGCCTACGAGGCCTTCACATGTGCTTGGTGTAAGGGCCTGAAGGCCAAAAGAGCCTGCCTCTCCAGTGTAGTCTTGTTGCTTGTGGCCCTGGGAACAAGGAGCCTTGCAAAGTACAGTGCTCAGGTAGAAGTGATTTCTTGGGATAAAGTACCAGAAAGGACTGCTGTTCAAGGTCCTATGGAGGTGGAAATTGCAGAGAGGCTATGTAAGCATCACTAAGCTGTTGCTGCCGAAAGAAATAACTGGTACAGGGTGCATGTGATTCACTCCATGTGACAGCATTGGCCCTATCAGGTCTCCCACATAGGAAGTCCTTAGCATTGTGTAAGCTATGGCTTCTGTGAGTTATAGATGACACAGGTCTTTCTTTTAGTTTCCAAAGGCTGAACAGAGTGTTGAACAGTGCAATATATTAATAATAATTTAAAATATAATCACTAAAACTACACTATAGATGCTTGAAAAATGTATAAACCTTCAACTCTTCAAAATTTACAGTCCTGATTCCCAGTATCAAATATGCCATATGGTCTGTATTATTATTATTATTATTATTATTATTATTATTATTATGCCTTTTGTGAAGAAAAAGTTAAGGCTAACACTCAGACACAGATTTCAGTCCAGGGTGCTGAAAATACACTTTCCCTCCTAAAGTGTTGCAAGGAAATCTGCCTTTTTGCCAGAAGGTCTGTGAGTTAAAACTTCAGAATGCAACACATGGAGAATTTTAAAGTAAATGATGACTTTTCCTGGTATGCAATTGCTGAGAATAAACCGTGAAAGTATTGCGTTTCCTGAAGAGTGGATAAAGAGACATGCTGTGCTCAGATTTATAGGTCTTGCTACATGGAGGCAAACAGGAAAAATGGCTCTAAAGTTTGTACAGACTGGTATGTTCTTAGGTCTTTTGCAATTAACTTTAAAACCACTGCCCAGTGGAGGCCCATTCATAGGGGGCACCCGGGCGCTGCCCCCTCTCCCATGTAGTAAAAAAAGTAAAAAAAAATAATAATAATTTTTTTTTTAAATATGTCCCTTTAAAAAAAAATTTTTTTTAAATTTCCCTCCCCTATGTGCACTGGCGCCGGGCAAAGTGCAATATAGGAAGCGCCACGTCTATGCAATCACAAGATTGCAGACGAGGCGCTTCATTTGCCCAAAAAAAGAGCGCTCTGTGGCACAGCTGATCGCGCCACAGCTTCCGGCGTGATTGACTGGCCAAGCAAGTGCATAGACTTGCACTTGAGTGAGTGGTGGGCGGTGCTTCCGACGTCACTCAAGGAAGTGACGTTGGCATGACACTTCTCTCTTCTGCCCGCTTGAGAGGATCAGGTAAGGGGCTGCCGCATGGCAGCTTACAGAATCTTGATCATTTATTCCGCCCAGCCGCTGGTACCCCCTCCACATCGATATAACTTATGGTGGTCACACTCGGCAGCATACCCCAACCCCACCCCACCCCTTGCTAAACAAGATTTAAAGAAAAAGTGTTATCAGTGACCGGCAGCATACCCCCCCCCCCCAAAGAAGCTTTAAAAAAAAGGGTTATTAATAATAACCATTTTTTTAAATCTTGTCGGGGGGTTATGCTGCCGACCACTTATAATAACCCTTATTTTTAAAATCTT
Source organism: Lithobates pipiens (assembly GCF_037356315.1). NCBI lineage: Eukaryota > Metazoa > Chordata > Amphibia > Anura > Ranidae > Lithobates > Lithobates pipiens. The sequence continues at coordinate 101,234,118 of NW_027507764.1, read as the reverse complement.
GTTTAGTGGGGGCGGGGTGGGGGGTTAATGCTGCCGACCACCGATATTAATCCTTTTTTTTATTTTGTTTTGGGGGGGGCAGTTATGGGGGTTAATGCTGCCGACCACCGATAATAACCCTTTTTTTAAAATCTTGTTTGGGAGGGTATGCTGCCGACCACCGCAGCATACCCCCCAAATAAGATTTAAAAAAAAAAAGGGTTATTATCGGTGGTCGGCAGCATTAACCCCCATACCTGCCCCCCCAAACAAGATTTACAGGTTGTAGATATGTTCAATTTGCATGTTGTAGATATGTGCATTTTACAGGTTGTAGATATGTGTGATTTACAGGTTGTAGATATGTGCGATTTACAGAATGCAATTTACAGAATGCAGATATGTGCTATTCACAGCTTGTAGATATGTGCAATTTGCAGGTTGTAGATATGTGCAATTTACAGTTTGTAGATATGTGCGATTTGCATGTTGTTGATATGTGCGATTTACAGGTTGTAGATATGTGCGATGTATAGGTTCTAGATATGTGCAATTTACAGGTTGTAGATATGTGCGATTTACATGTTGTAGATATGTGCGATTTACAGGTTGTAGATATGTGCGATTTACAGAATAAGATTTACAGAATGCAGATTGTGCTATTCACAGGTTGTAGATATGTGTGATTTGCAGGTTGTAGATATATGTGATTTCAAGGTTGTAGATATGTGCAATTTACAGGTTGTAGATATGTGCGATTTGCATGTTGTAGATATGTGCATTTTACAGGTTGTAGACATGTGCAATTTGCAGGTTGTAGATATGTGTGATTTGCATGTTGTAGATATGTGCAATTTACAGGTTGTAGATATGTGCGATTTGCCTGTTGTAGATATGTGCGATTTACAGGTTGTAGATCTGTGTGATTTATAGGTTGTAGATATGTGCAATTTACAGGTTGTAGATATGTGCGATTTACATGTTGTAGATATGTGCGATTTATAGGTTGTAGATATGTGCGATTTACATGTTGTAGATATGTGCAATTTACAGGTTGTAGATATGTGCGATTTACAGAATGCGATTTACAGAATGCAGATATGTGCTATTCACAGGTTGTAGATATGTGCGATTTGCAGGTTGTATATATGTGCAATTTGCACATGTGCAATTTACAGATTGTAGATATGTGCAATTTACATGTTGTAGATATGTGCGATTTATAGGTTGTAGATATGTGCGATTTAAATGTTGTAGATATGTGCAATTTACAGGTTGTAGATATGTGCGATTTACAGAATGCAATTTACAGAATGCAGATATGTGCTATTCACAGGTTGTAGATATGTGCGATTTGCAGGTTGTAGATATGTGCAATTTGCAGGTTGTAGATATGTGCAATTTACAGATTGTAGATATGTGCGATTTATAGGTTGTAGATATGTGCGATTTGCAGGTTGTAGATATGTGCGATTTACAGGTTGTAGATATGTGCGATTTGCATGCTGTAGATATGGGCAATTTACAGGTTGTAGATATGTGCAATTTAGAGGTTGTAGATATGTGCAATTTACAGAATGCGATTTACAGAATGCAGATATGTGTTATTCACAGGTTGTAGATATGTGCGATTTGCAGGTTGTAGATATGTGCGATCTGCATGTTGTAGATATGTGCAATTTACAGAATGCAGATGTGTGATTTACAGAATGGAGATATGTGCGATTTACAGAATGTGAATTTACAGAATGCAGATATGTGCGATTTGCATATTGTAGATATGTGCAATTTACAGGTTGTAGATATGTGCAATTTACAGAATGCAGATGTGTGATTTACAGAATGCAGATATGTGCGATTTACATGTTGCAGAATGCAGATATGGGCCATTTACAGGTTGCAGAATGCAGATATGTGCAATTTACAGTTGTAGATATGTGCTATTTACAGAATGCAGATATGTGCGATTTACAGAATGCGATTTACAGAATGCAGATATGTGCAATTTACAGAATGCAGATATGTGCAATTTACAGGTTGCAGAATGCAGTTATGTGCGATTTACAGAATGCAGATATGTGCAATTTACAGGTTGCAGAACGCAGTTATGTGCGATTTACAGAATGCAGATATGTGTGATTTACAGGTTGCAGAAGGCAGATATGTGTGATTTACAGGTTGCAGAAAAGGTGCCTGATGTGGTTATACACAAGATGGGCATGATTCATCTGCTTTAGTAGAGCCCTGTGTATAATGTGCAGACTGGTATATGATGTGCAGAGCCCAGTGTATAATGTGCAGCCTGGTATATGATGTTGATTTGATAAGGGGTGTGGCTTGTGAGAAGTGGGTGGGGCCAAATCTGAGGGGCGTGGTCTTGCCCCCCCCCCCCTCATCCTAAAACTTCACCAGCCGCCACTGCCACTGCCTACCTTTATTTTTCAGCATTTCCAAATCTGGTTACAAAATACCGAAACTAAGCATACTAATGGTCTTACTTAGAGGCACAGCTTCGTTCTGGTACTTGAAAATACCTGATTTAAATGATTTCATTGGGTGTTTTAAGTAGGTAGCATTTATATCAGTATCTGGGCTTGTAGTTTGGGATGGATATGCAAATTATTCTTGTGTAGGCAGGTATATGTTTGCGCTCCCTTTCCAGCTAGGCTCAGCTTCATTGTACCACCCTGCTCTTACCACGTTTGATTATCTAGACTTAGGGGGTAATTTACCAAAGGTAAATCCACTTTGCACTGCAAGTGCACCTGAAAGTGCAGTAGCTCTAAATCTAAGGGGTCGATCTGAAATGAGTGGAAGCTCTGCTGATTTTATCATCCAATCATGTGCAAGCTAAAATGCTGTTTTTTTTTCCTTGGATATCCCCCTCGGATCTACAGCGACTTTACTTCCAAGTGCACTTTCAGTGCAATTGCAAGTGCACTTTGCACTTGTAGTTTGCATTTGTAGTGCAAAGTGGATTTGCCTTTCGTAAATAACTCCCAATCTGTGAAGTGTAGGAATATTGTTACACCTGTTGATCTTTCCTTCCGGGATCATTTCATGTCACATTATATTATGTAGTTCACTATAAGGTTTTTGCTAACTGTGATCCAGTGATTAATTAATTGATTCCAGACAGGCTGGTTGATTGTCTAATAGAGTGCACATGAGCGCAATATATATATTCTAAGTGAATAGTGCGAGAAGTAAAGTAAAACAGAGTTATGAATAGTGCAGTGCAAAGTGGATTTGCCTTTATTTAATAAACCCCTTAGTGTCATCCCACATCATCATAAATCTTAGTCACTCTAGGCTCAACTAGATACAACAAATTGAAAGGTAGGGCAAACCATTTGTGTTTGTTATGCCCCGTACACACGAGAGGACTTATGTCCGACAGACTTCCAAAGGAGTTCTGCCGGAGTTCCGACGGAGTTCTGACAGACTTTTCGGCCGAACGGACTTGGCCACACACGATCACACTAAACTCCGACGGATTCGAACGTGATGACGTACGACTGGATTCGACGTAGGAAGTTCATAGCCAGTAGCCAATAGCTGCCCTAGCGTCGGTTTTAGTCCGTCGGAGTAGCACACACACGAGCGAATTTTTCAAAGGGGACCGGGTCCGGCGGAGTTCCGTCGGGAAAATTTGAAGCATGCTTCATTTCTAAAGTCCGTCAGACTTTAGCAAAGCTAAAGTCCGTTGCAGCCCACACACGATCGGATAGTCTGACGGACTCAGTCCGTCGGAGTTTGGATGTCGAAAAGTCCGCTCGTGTGTACGGGGCATTAGAGGTTGAGAGAGATGCTGTAGAGGACAGTACATGTGTTCCTGCTGAACTGACACACTACTCGCTGTTCCTCCTTTTTTTTTACTTTGCTTGCCCACACTCCACTGCTATATCTGAACTGTATCAGAGAAAGCTGTGGCAAATTATTGATGCATAGTTTTGCGGGTTCCTCACTGCCATCGCATGCTGTCTATAATGGTGTTTAGCTGCATCCTGCTAATTTATGACATGCTAAGGAGGTTTTGAGAGTTATCAAATGCTTTGGCTACTCTGGGGGTTATTTACAAAAAGCAAATACCCTTTGCACTGCAAGTGCACTTGAAAGTGCGGTCACTCTAAATCTAAGGGGTAGATCTGAAATGAGGGGAAGCTCTGCTGATTTTATCATCCAATCATGTGCAAGCTAAAATGCTGTTTTTTATTTTTCCTTGCATGTCCCCCTCAGATCTACAGCGACTTTACTTCCAAGTGCACTTTCAGTGCAAAGTGGATTTTCCTTTAGTAAATACCCCCCTCTATCTATAGCTCCTTCCCATTCCGGGATTGTGATTAAGTTTAATGTGTACTTCAATTCATGCAGCTGCATTATCTCTAGCCTCATTGTGAACTTCTAATATTGGTAGTCATACCCATTTGATTTACCTGTGCAGATTTTTTGTATTTTTACCCTGTTGGGGTTTTTTTTCTTACACATGCTTGAGTGTTCTTTGCAAAGTGAATTTTTATACAGACCGACTTTTTATATAGAGAGACTCTGGGGGGAGCTCTAAGGGGGCAGTCCAGATTAACCAGAGAAAAAATAAAATAAAATAAATTACTGGAGGTTGTCACAGGTCTTACAGTCATTGAAGGACATACAATATTTGTTAACTTTTATCCAAAACTCTAGAAAATTATACTAATTGTTGGAAAACCTTATGATTAGTTCGTTTTGCGTTTTTTTCTCCTTAGCCAGTTGGAGGTGAAGGAGAAGACAACTACTGCATCCTTAACAACCGATGAGTCGTCAGTGGTCAGTGGGTTCCCTGCTGACAGCTAAATAGGAAAAAAAAATACCAGCAAAGAAATTCTTTTAAAAAATGGTGTGGGGTTTCCCCCAAAAATCCATACCAGATCCTTGCATGCAGCCTGGCAGGCCAGGAGGTGGGGAGGACAAGGGCATCTCCCCTACAACCCTGGCCAGTGGTTGTGGGGATCTGCGGGCGGAGGGCTTATCAGAATCTGAAAAGATAACTTTAACAAGGACACTCCCAGACTAGGGATGAGCGGAACACCCCCGGTTCGGATTGCATCCGGAAAATGCGAACAGGCAAAAAATTTGTTTGAACATACAAACACTGTTAAAGTCTATGAGACACGAACATGAATAATCAAAAGTGCTATTTTTAAAGGCTTATATGGAAGTTATTGTCATAAAAAGTGTTTGGGGACCTTAGGTCCTGCCCCAGGGGACATCTCAATGCAAAAAAAAAGTTTTTAAAACAGCAGTTTTTTCAGGAACAGTGATTTTAATAATGCATAAAGGAAAACAATAAAAGTGTAATATTCCTTTAAATTTCGTTCCTGGGGGGCGTCTATAGTATGCCTGTAAAGTGGCGCATGTTTCGGGTGTTTAGAACAGTCTGAGAGCAAAATTTGATTCACAGGGGTTTCACCTGAACTTAACAACAAACCCCATTAAAATCTTTGTGGATTGAAGTCTTAAAGCTATATGTGATGTGGCGGAACAGTATAATTTTCACAGACAGTGTCGGTGACAGCAAATGCTAGCAGTCCATATTTGGGCGTGAAATAGATTTTTACATTTAGCTTGGCTACAACAGCAGCACCTCAATTTGAATCATTACAACTTCAAAAAAAAATTGTTTTTTTTAGGTAGTTTTGGTTGTGACACCTGATTTTTTGCAATAAAAGGCCTGAAATGGATGGTGGAAGTTGCACCCACAACAACAAACCCTCTGTAGCACTGCCAACTGGCTACGTTGAGCCACCAGTATTAGATGGACACTTCCAGAACAGGCCCACATAAACCAATGGTTTACCTCAAACCTGTGTTAAACCTGAACCTGACCCTCATCCCTATACATTATTTAACATTCAGTATAGCTTGGCAGACAAATAAATATCTTTTATTCTTGATGGTATTCACCTTGCTTTCCTAGTTTTCTATAAATTTGTGACTGTTTTTATTTTATGTGCCATACCTACACTTAACTGCCTTTTTTATGCAAAGGAAAAATTGCAGGTTAAAAATGACTGGTTTTCATAGACACAATTCAGCGTGGAGAGACAAATTACATAGAGGAATTTCAGTGCAATATAAAGTGTTATTTTTCTGTCAAGATTCATTTCTGTATAGATATTCTCCAGTAAATGAGTTAGTGAGCGAAAGTGTAGCAAATATTTTCCGGGTTGTGATAACAAACAGTCAGTCTCAGGAGATTGCGAGGGGTGAGGCACTGTGATGGCTGCAATGGTGCAATTGTTTTAATGCAATAAATCAGGCATGATAGCTTTCATTACATGGACTGGTTCACACTGGCAGCATCGATGGTGGATTTGCTTTTCAGGTGCAGCCGGCTGCAACTTCTCTGGAGGAAAAGGCAGTGCATTGGAAGCTTGTGTGGGCTGATGAGAATTGTATGGAACAATAGGCTGTGTCTGTGTATTGTCATATTAACCATGGGGAACTGAGAGGAGGATAAAAAGGTAAACATCTGATTCTGACAGAAAAAGCACCACTATTCTGGTTTATTGAAATAGAAAGGGTAGCAGTGCATTGATTGTGTGTAAAACATGGTAACCCATAGAAACCAGACACATTTTAGTTTACTGCATTTTAAAAATAAAGTAAATTCCAGTTGGTTGTTAAATGGATCCTTTATTTATTTTAATTTTACTTTTTCATCTTTTACCTACAGGTAAGCCTGTAATAAGGCTTACCTGTAGGTAACAGTATGCAATATGCATACTAGCACATTATGACATTGCCAAGCAGGGTATTTTTTTTCCCTTAACTTTGGTTTACTTCCGCTTTAACAGATCAAGCTGCCCAGCCACAGTGACAGTTACACGGGTTGGGACAAACCATATAATAGGGTGCATTCAATTGTCTGCTTTTATTCATATAAAACTTTTTTTCCAAAAAAGAGAAAAAAATTCTGTTGGCTAACTGCTTCAAAAAGTATTAGGTGTAGATGGACTTTTATTCGTTAGTCTCTTACTTAAAGTCCATTTACATGTCCTGTTCTCTGGGTCAACCTGTTAAAGGAAGTGGATAAAAAGTGTCAAAAATAAATAAAAACAGTACACAGGTTTTTGACAAAGTCCTTTATTAAAAAAAAAAAGAATGTCCTCCATCGTAGCTCCAACGTGTCTTCTCTCTCCCGTCTTCTCCCTCCAGCTCTTCTCCCTCTGCTGATGTCTTCTTCCTCTAGTTCTTCCGGTTCTTATCTCTCTGCTGTCTTCTTCCTCTGGTTCATCCTATGTTTTTTTTTCCCTCCACTGTCTTCTTCCTCTGGTTCTTCTGCCAGTTCTTCACCTTCCTGATGTCTCCTCCCAACGCTGGCTCCGGTTGTTGTGTCGGCTCTCGCTGTCTGCCATTTCTTATATAGCTATGGGGCGTGCTCACCTGGTGATGTCATCTGGAGACCACACCTCATTGTGACATCCCCATCTCATCATGCCTTGGGTGGTGATGTCATAAGGGGGTGGGGTCTCCAGATTATGTAATCGGATGGCCATGCCCCATGGCTATATAAGAAATGGCAGGCAGCGGGAGCACTTACCCACTCAAGTTGAGGGCATGTCCTGACCTGCCAGGCTGTGTGCTCGGACAATGGTCTGGTATGAATTTTGGGGGGGGGGGGCCATGCTGTTTCTTTATATTTAAAATGGTCAGGTAGGATCTTGAGTGGTGGTGCCCACATCTTGTTTTTTTTTTGTTTTTTGTTTTTTTTCAGTTAACATGATGATCCGACTTGGATGAGACTTACATTCAAATCAATGGGCTGAAATCGTGCACAAGTCACATGGTTAGGACAAGGATCTGACTTTGATCCGACTTCAATGATATTCAATAGGCTTTAGTAGGACCAATCTAAAATAATTTGTGTAGCGCTCAGAAATGTGAAAAAAATGTATGTGTACAAGTATAGTGTACAAATAAAGTGCCAATATAGCTAAATAAAAGGAAATTCGTGGAGTGAATACTGAGAGGATATATAATCCCCAAAAATGTGTACAATTCAGTGACTATAACTTCATATAATTTATGCTAGAGAAATGGACTTCCATTAGTTCTTTCCACTGTAAACAGTCCTCTTAAAGTGGAAATATGGATGGAAATCTTCCCATAAGATAACCCCAAAAGGTAGAGGGACTGTATGAAGGGATGAAACCAGCAACAACAAACAAGTGACTGAAGCTGTGTCTGCAATCAATCTTTCACTAGTAAAAGATTGGTACTTTTACTGATGGTGTTGGACCCACCTGTCGTATGTCAGTGGGTCGGTAAGGCTTGTAATCTCAATGGGTCCCAGTCAGGCTCTGTAGGATGGATCCTAATAAGGAGTCCTCGTTTCCCCATCTTGGAACTCGAACGAAACAGGCACTCCTAGTGAGAGTCCACACCTGGTCGTCTCCAGACTTGTAAAGCCTGACTGGGATACTCCCAGGACGTTGCTAAATGAGGCCTAGTCATCACTGCTCACCTCCATCATCACAGAATGAGTTCTCAAAAGCTTGTGCTGCTGTTCCAGGGATGGTGCTGGGGGCGGAGCTGGAAGGCAGAAAGTGCAGGGTCTGGAGGAAAACCAGAGGAGGGCTGGAGACAACTGCTGGAGCCTGCTTGTTTACTGAGAGGCAAATAGCTTGGGGTGTCTACTTTTAAAATTGAATTTTGGGAGGGGCCCCATGCTGTTTTTTTATATTTAAAATGGTGGATGAGACTTCCATTCAAATCAATGGGCTGAAATCGTGCACAAGTCAGATGGTTAGGACAAGGATCCGACTTCAATGATATTTAATAGGCTTTAGAAGGACCAAAGGCGGACTAAAGTGGTGCAGGAACCTTATTTAACCATTTCAGCCCCAGAAGATTAGGCTGCTCAATGACCATAGTACTTTTTATAATTTGACACTGTGCTTCTTTAACTGATAATTGCGCAGCCATGTAATGTTGTACCCAAACTAATATTTCTGTCCTTTTTTCCCATAAATAGAGCTTTCTTTTTTTGATGGTATTTGATTGCCTCTGGGATTTTTCTTTTTTGCAATATAAACAGAAAAAGACCAAAAGTTTTGAAAAAAAATTATATATTCTACTTTTTGCTATAAAAAAATACAATAAACTCAACTTTAGTCACACATTTAGACCAAAATGTATTCAACCACATGTCTTTGGTAAAAAAAAAAAAAACAATAAGCTTATATTTATTGGGTTGCACAAAAGTTATAGCGTCTATAAACTATAATACATTTTATGGGATTTACGCAGCTATTTGTTTATGACTGCCTATCTAATTTCTTGAGGTGCTAAGACGGCAGGGCAGTACAACCCCCCCCCCCCCATGACCCCATTTTGGAAAGTAGACACCCCAAGGAAATTGCTGAGAGGCTTGTTGAGCCCACTGAATATTTTATTTTTTGTCACAAGTGAGTGAAAAATGACAAAAATAAATAAATAACTAAATAAAATGAACATAAACATGCGTGAGACTTTTTGGGAACCTAGCCGCGTACAGGACCCCCCCAAAAAAAGCACCACCTTCAGGACTTCTAAGGGCGTAAATTTTTGATTTTGCTCCTCACTGCCTATCACAGTTTCGAAGGCCATAAAATGCACAGATAGCACAACCCCCCCCCCCCCCCCCAAATTACCCAATTTTAAAAGTAGACACCCCAAGCTATTTGCTGAGAGGCATGGTGAGTCCATGGAATAATTTATATTTTGCTCTTCTTCTTTCAATCTTCTAACCACTTAAAGACAAAGCCCTTTCTGACACTTTTTGTTTACATGAAAAAATTGTAATTATTTTTTTCAAGAAAATTACTTTGAACCCCCAAACATTATACGTTTTTTTTAAAGCAAAGGCCCTACAGATTAAAATGGTGGGTGTTGCAATTTTTTTTCAAACAGTATTTGCGCATAGATTTTTCAAATGCTTTCTTTTTGGAAAAAAACACGCGTTTTTTTTAATTTTAATGCACTAAAACACACTATATTGCTCAAATGTTTGATAAAATAAAAAATATGATCTTATGCCATGTACATAGATACCAAACACGATATACTTTAAAATTGCATACAAACGTGCAGTGGCGACAGACTACATACATTTTTAAAAGCCTTTAAAAGCCTTTACAGGTTACCACTTTAGATATTACACATGACAACGTACTGATGCTTGCGTTCGCCTTTACGCATAAACATGAGGGGACAGGGTTGCTTTTTTTATTATTATTATTTATTTTGCTTTTTTATTTTATTTTTAAATTGTTCCTTTCATTTTTTTAATCATTTTTATTATTATATCAGAGAATGTGAATATGATATCAATAGCTATGATAGCAATAGTTAGCGACAGGTACTCTTTTAAAAAAAAATTGAGGTCTATTAGACCCTAGATATCTCCTCTGCCCTCAAAGCATCTGACCACACCAAGATCGGTGTGATAAAATTATTTTCCAGTTTCCCAATGGCGCTGTTTATATATGGCAAAGTCATGAAATGCTTGCAGCTTCCAGTTTCTTAGGCCAGAGAGATGATTGGAATCATTTTGGTCTCTGATCATCTGATCAGCTCTATGGTCAGCTAGCGTTCTCGGGTTCCCTGTTGGGACAGGAGAGCCCAAGAAAACCATGGAAGACGGTGGGGGGGGGGGGGGTTGCCTCCCACTGCTTGTAAAAGAAGTCTAGAGGCTAAGTAGCCACTAGGATTGCTTTTACATGAAAGCTGACCGCTGAGTGAAAAGAATGATACCAACGTGATACCTAAACCTGCAGACATCATTCTGGTGTAACCACTCAAAGTCCAGCAACATACCAATACGTCGCTGGTCCTTGTTGGGCATACGCTGTAATGTTCTTTTTTTCATGCAGCCTGTGGGCTGAACGAAAAAAAGAGATTGCTCAGTGGATATGCCCACCATTAGAATACTGCCCTTCATCCACCCACTTCTAACGATGGGCATACATGCATGATTTTTTTTAACTGTGGTGGTGAAATCACCTCCTACAGTGCTGGAGTCACTAATTTACATATCATGGGGGCAAACACTGTTGCTGTCAAGATAAATAAATCAGTGCTCCAGCTGAATGGCATACCTGATAAGCAAATAATAATGAACAATAAAACAAAGTAACATTACAGTATAACAGTAAGCCATACCATACCTCCAAAGCAAATACAATAAAACATAGTAAAAATAAAACATTACAGTTCTAAAATACAGTAACAACAGAGAGAGAACAATAGATATAGAACAATAGTGAGTGAACAATAGAGCAGACAGTAGACAGCGAATATGAGGGAGAGAATAACAGAGAGAGAGAAGAAAAATAAAATCACAACTATTTTTGGCTTTTTTATTTTATATTTTTTTATGTTTTTGTGTGTGTGGTTTTTCTCTCACATGTATAAAAACTGTAAACTGTGAACATTCCATCTTTTGAGACACTGTGTTACAGTGACCTAGGACTGTGTAGTGCTGTACCCTACGCTAATACTCCTCTAGTGTGTGGTAACATTTGAAACAGTCACTGATGCAGAGACCAGGTTGGTCAGGACAGGAGGGACAATAAAAGTGGATGTCATGCATAAATCTGCATTTTCTACAGACACAACATCTTCTTTGGGGTGTTCTTTGGGTAGGGGTACCATGGAGGACATACGGAAAATGCCTCTCATGCAGCCAGCTCACTGCATTTACATTGAGAACGTGGGCCATAGCACTGTCTGGAAACAGAAGGACTGTAACAATCTCTTCCTGGAATTTTAGGAAGGATATAGTTCATCTTGAAGCTTTGTATAGCACAAAAGTGTTCAGCAGAGCCAATTGAAATAAGTATACAGACACTTTTTTGTACCAGCGACTGGCCTTCTGGGCAATTAGGTATAGCTCCAACAACTGGTCGTTGAGATCCACCCCTCTCATGTTAAGGTTGTATTCATGGAAACAGAGGGGTTTCTCCACAACGCCAGTCGCCATAGGAATTTGGACTGTCCTATGTGCGTGAAGGGAGGACAGAACAAAAACATTCCGTGAATACCTCCAATTTACTGCTAATAAATGATTGCACTTCAAGCAGGCTCTCTCCCCCTGTCTAAGTCGGGATTCTACAAGCTGTTGGGGGAAGCCCCGGCGATTAGATCACATGGTACCACATGCGCCAATTCCATATTCAAAAAGGTGACTAAAAAGTGGAACGCTCGTGTAATAATTGTCCACGTACAAGTGGTACCCCTTTCCAAATAAGGGTGACACCAGGTTCCACAAAATCTTAGCAGCGCTCCCTATGTAGTCTCTATCTCTAAAGGAATATCTTTTCCCTCATATACCATAAAACTATATGTATAGCCTCTTGCCCTGTCAGAGAACTTATACATCTTATCCCCATATCTGGCACGCTTGCTGGGAAGATACTGTTTGATAGACAAGCGGTCAGAAAACTTAATCAGGGATTCATCAACACAGACAACTTGATCAGGAGTAAACAAAGCTGCAAACTGTTGGTTGAAGTGGTTTACGAGGGGCCAAATTTTGTAGAGCCGATGAAATCCAGGGTCACCCCAAGGATGTTGTTCAGAGTTCATTATCGTTGAAGTGCATGAACCCCAAGATCTGATTGTATTGTGTCCTGGTCATGGAGGCAGACAACACGGGCATATGGTGAATTGGGTCAGTGGACTAATATGACTGCAACTCACTCTTTTTAGTTATGCCCATGAGGAGGGATGGGCCCAGAAAGGTCTTAAATTCGGAGACCGTAATAGGTCTCCAATATCTGGCAAGGGTCAACTGGGGATTAGCCATGATGAATTGACCAGCATACAAATTGCTTTAATCCACAATAAGTCTTTAGAGATCTTCTGTGAAAAACAGTGAATAAAAATTAAGTGACATAAAATGAACTGTTTCCACCTGATTTCCGGGTTGACCATTGAATGGGGGAAGTACAGGTGCTGCAGAAGTGGTGGGCTCCCAATTAGGATTGGCAAATGCAGAAGGAAGGGTGCTATGGGCTTAAAAGGCCTGTGTTTTTCTTCTTGGTGGCAGCAGGACACTGCTTTTGCTAGCCCCCTCACCAGCTTGAACTGCACTTATGGGACTCGTCATGTCACCAAGTGTTACTGCAGTGCTGGATGTACGATTGGGATGTACTAGGCCGCTGGTGCTTGCCAGTTCACCAGAAGGATGAGCAGCACTAGTACTGGCTCTCTGCTCCATATGAGAGCCCTGCGGTTCTTGCACCTCAGTGACAGCAGAAGAACGGCTTTGGGTATGCCTGACCTTGGCAGGGACCACTACTCCATTGTCAGATCTATCTGTCAGGGTGCCACTGCTGTCTACCGGTTCGTATTCTGAGCCTGAATCAGATGGGTGACTTCCTCTTCACTATCTGTCATGCTCAGAAATGTGTAGACCTCTTCACTACTGTATCTTTGATTTGACATTTTGGTCTCTAAATTTACTGGTACAGTAGTGAGAAAAGAGCCCCTGACTGTCAGCTTCAAATGCTACATAAAAAAACTGTTAGCGATCGCAGGAATCAGGCCTATCTGCAGTTATGTGTTTTGAAAGTGACAGTGATCGATTGATACTGCACTTGGGTGGGCTTGGCTGGGCTGGGCTGGACTGAGCGGGGGGGCTAAAAGCAGGTGCTAGCCCCTGCTACACTAAATGTGTAACATCCGCAGCTCTCAGTGTGCTTTTATCTGCCCGCCTATAGGCTGAGAGCCGCAGACGTTACACATCATGATGATTGTTACCCTGTTTTAACTGTAAGTTCACTATAATAAATTTGTTTCTTTTACCTGATGGGCTTCACTATTGCTGCATTATTATTTCATTTGGGTGCTGTTTACCTATTGATTGGATGACCATACTCACTCTACAACTGGAGTTTGTGTATCTGGTGACCTAATGTGAGCAGTGCCTGTTACAAGTGTATTCCACAATTGGATCATCTTTATATTTACCATCATTGTCAGCTGTGATTCCATGTGATTGATTACTTCATGCCTATCTATCTCTTCCTTCTGGTAAGCAGATTGGATAATCACTGGGTGCAGTGTGCTTTCCTACACACACTGAAGTTGGTGAATGATTAAATTTCATCTTTCTCTTCTTGAAAAAGACTGAATAATTTAAATAGCGCTGCATATGGACTATTATTTAATGATAAGATTGACCTAAGCAGTTTGCCAAACAGATGAACTACATTGGCCTGCCTGCCTGTTGCAGTCAAAGGTCATTTATTTAGGCATTACTACAACCACCAAGGAAGTTTCCTGGCCACCCACTTGCTGGATTATTTCAAATGAAAAAAAAGCCAGCAGGCATCCCAGATGACGTCTTTCACCAAATATGACCATGGACATATTTAAAGTTGTTTGGACTCCTTTATTAATTTTGTCAGTTAAGTCAAACCCTAACAAATGCTAAACCTACTCTCAGCCACATTCTAAGCCTATTTAACCCTGTAAAGAAAAAATGGGATTTTTATATACAGCTTACCTGTAAAATCCTTTTCTTGAGAGTACATCACGGGACACAGGAGCTTCATTACATAGTGGGTTATATAGACACCTCTGGTGATTGGACACTGGTTGACCCTAATTAAGGAGAATTCCTCCCCTATATAACCCCTCCCATCTGGGAGGCACCTCAGTTTTGTAGCAAAGCAATAAGAAACCACGTAAAACCCAAGAGGGGCGGGAGCCCTGTGTCCCGTGATGTACTCTCAAGAAAAGGATTTTACAGGTAAGCTGTATATAAAAATCCCATTTTCTTGATCATACATCACGGGACACAGGAGCTTCATTACATAGTGGGATGTCCCATAGCAATGCTCAGATTGAGGGGAGGGAGACACAGATCATAAACATAGACCGCCAGGGACCTGAGGACCTAAACTGCAGCCTGCAGTACACTGCGCCCGAAGGCGATATCCTCTTGCCCTCTGACATCCACCTGATAGAATCTGGTGAATGTGTGGACTGATGACCAAGTCGCAGCCTTACAGATCTGAGCCAGGGAGGCCTGGTGATGCACTGCCCAAGAAGCACTGACAGCCCTAGTAGAGTGCGCTTTCACCTGAAAAGGAGGAATCTTCCCCTTTAAGCCATAGGCCTGAGAAATAACTTGTCTGATCCACCTTGAGAGGGTGGACCCTGACGCTGCCTGACCCTTTCTGGGGCCTTCCGGCAGAATAAATAAACAATCAGTCTTCCTTATCTCCGAAGTTGCTTGAAGATAAACACTGATTGCTCTAACCACATCCAAAGTGTGTAAAGACTCTTCCTCTGTGGACTGAGGGTCCGGAAAAAAGGATGGTAGGATTACATCCTGATTCAAATGGAAACCCGAAACCACCTTAGGTAGAAAGGACCTGTTGGGACGCATAACCACCTGGTCCTTATGGATAATTAAATACGGCTCTTTACTGGAAAGAGCTGCCAACTCTGATACTCTTCTAGCCGTGGATATGGCTACTAAGAAGACCAGCTTTTTAGTCAGGAGAGCTAAAGAAGCTAGATGCAAAGGTTCAAATGGTTGCCCCTGTAAGGCCGAGAGAACCAAATTCAGATCCCATGGGCATACCGGAGGTTTAACTGGCGGTTTTGTCCGCATAGCCCCCTGGATAAAAGCCCGTACCAGGGAATGTGATGCAAGCGGTTTTTGAAAAAATACCGACAGGGCCGAAATCTGCACTTTGATAGTGCTTATGGCCACATTCATTTCTAGGCCTGACTGGAGAAAGGCCAAGATTCTGTTAATGACATACCTTCTAGGATGCCACTTCCTGAGTTCACACCAGGAAACATATGTCCTCCAGATTTTGTAATAAATACGCCTGGAGGCCGGCTTTCTGGCATTGACCAGAGTAGAAAGGACTGGCCCCGAAAGGCCACGGTCTCTCAGAATGTGGGTCTCAGCAGCCAAACCGTCAAATACAGACTGCGTAAAGCAGGATGGTAGATTGGACCCTGTGAGAGCAGATCTGGCCGGAGAGGGAGGGTCCATGGCCTGCCTACTGCCAACTTCATGATTTCTGCATACCATGGTCGCCTGGGCCAAGCCGAGGCCACCAAAAGGACCGACTTCGTCTCCCTCTTGACCCTTCCCAGGAACCGCGACAGTAGCGGGCTCGGGGGGAAGGCATAGATCAGATTGTACTGATCCCAGGGAATCGTCAGAGCATCTGACCCCTGAGCAAGTGCATCTCTTGTCCTCGACACAAACTCGTCCAGTTTCCTGTTGAACCTGGATGCAAACAGATCTACGTCTGGAGTGCCCCACTTGTGACATATGTTCTGAAACACGTCGGGGTGCAGAGCCCACTCTCCTGGGCACAATTGCTGGCGGCTGAGAAAATCCGTCTGCCAATTCTCCACTCCTGGGATGAAGACTGCAGAAAGACACGCAACATGCTTTTCTGCCCAGACAAGTATGCGATTCACCTCCTTTTGGGCCACCAGACTTCTGGTACTGCCCTGGTGATTGATATAAGCCACTGCGGTGGCATTGTCGGACTGAACCCGAATCGGGAAACCTCGCAGTCTGTAAGACCACTCTATGAGTGCCATGTAAACTGCCCGAATCTCCAAGATATTTATGGGCAGTAGACTTTCGGTCGCAGACCATTTCCCCTGCGAGCACGTTCCCTCCAATACAGCTCCCCAGCCTGTCAGGCTGGCATCTGTTGTGATAATCCTCCATGAGAGAGGAAGAAAAGTTTTGCCTTTAAGCAAATTCCTGGTTTGTAACCACCAGACAAGACTTTTGCGTGTCCCGGGGGATAAACGCATAGGAAGATCCAGGGATTGGGGCTTCCTGTTCCAAGCCGCAAGGATGCATCCTTGCAGAGGCCTCGAGTGGAACTGGGCGAATGGGACGGCCTCGAAGGAGGCGACCATCTTTCCCAATAGTCTCATGCACAACAGAATGGAGGAAGATCTTCTGCCCAGAATCAGGCGCACCAGATCTCCGATGGCCAAGGCCCTTAGCCTTGGAAGAAACACCCTGCCCTGAGCGGTGTCGATAATCATACCTAGGTATTCCAACCTGGTAGTCGGTTGTAGGGACGACTCTTCTAGGTTTATAATCCAACCTAGGCGTTCTAGATGTTCTAGCGTTTTGGTGACGCTGCGACTTAGGAACGCTGCAGTTCTCTCCACGAGAAGCAAGTCGTCTAGATAAGCCATGACGGCTATACCCTGAACTCTTAAGATTGCTAAGAGAGGGTCCAGAATCTTTGTGAAGACTCGAGGGGCTGTAGCAAGCCCGAACGGCAAGGCCACAAATTAAAAATGGCGCCGCTCTACCGCGAACCTTAGATATTTCTGGTGTGCGGGAAAAAGTGGCACATGGAGATATGCATCCTTGATATCTATTGATGCCATGAATTCTCCCCCATGCAGGGAGGAGACCACAGTGCGGATTGACTGCATTCGGAAGGTCTGGATGTGTAAAAACCGGTTTAGGTCTTTCAGATCCAGGATAGGTCTGACACTTCCATTTGGTTTTGGAACGGTGAAGAGATTTGAATAAAACCCTGAACCCTGATCTTTCGGGCTCACTTCTACTATCACACCCTGGGATAGTAATTGATCTAAGGCCAGGAATAGCGGTTTTTGCTTTACTGGATCCCTGGGGATCCTTGACCTTAGGAAACGAGAAGGTGGAATCTCCTGAAACTCTAGCTTGTAGCCCAGAGATACTGAAGAGATCACCCACTTGTCCTGAATCTCTTCCCGCCAGGCGCCTGCAACTGCAGGAGCCTTCCCCCCACTCTGCCGAGCGGGGGCGCCCCTTCACAAGGAGGTTTTGGGGCTCTGCTTGGCAGGCTTTCGCCCCCAAGTCTTTTTCTGTCCCTGGACTCGGCCTTGAGCCTTTCTAGCAGAGGAGGACTGAGAAGGCCGTCGCCACTGTTTAGAGCTTGATGCTCTAAAGGGAGAGAGCACGCCTGAATGAAGGATGCTTGCTCTTTTGACTGGAAGGAGAGTAGACTTACCACCTGAAATATTTTGGACGAATTTATCTAATTCTTCCCCAAACAAATGCTCCCCTTTAAACGGGAACCCAGTCAAATGCTTCTTGCATGACAGCTCAGCAGCCCAATTCTTTAGCCATAGAGCCCTACGCATGTGTACCAACATGAGGGATAAACGTGATGCTTGTTGGACAGAATCCAAAATCGCATCAATTATGAAACACAGGATGTGAGGCAATTCTGCATAATCTTCTACTTCCTCACTGGGAAGGAGCCCAAACATCTGTTTAACCTGTTCCTTGAGGAACTGACACAACCCCACGGCTGCGACTGTAGGTTGCACCACAGCGCCAGCTATGGAAAAGGAGGTTTTTTAATAAGGTTTCCAGCCTTTTATCAGTTGGATCCTTGAATACCTGCGCATTATCCAAAGGACAAGTTAGGTTTTTTTTTTTTTTTTTTTTTTTTTTTTTATTCACACAAGAAACAGCCGCATCGACAGATGGGACCCCCCACTTCTTGGTGAAACTTTCCTCCACAGGATATTGCATGGAAAAACCTTTTGGGAGGAGTAAACAGTTTATCGGGATGTCCCCAATCCTCATACATCAATTTATCCATTAAAGGATGAATTGGGAAGGAATAGGCAGTGGGGCTTTCCTGACTCCCAGGGAAGAGACAGAGGACATAGCGACTTCAGCAGCAGGCATTCTGAATGTGGTACACACCAATTCAGTATAATACTGCACCTGCTTTCTGAGTGCCTGGGAGGAGGGGACTGTCTCCTCATCCTCTGACTCATCCGACTGCTCATGATCCCTATCCAAAGATAGGGATCCCTCCTCATTTTCAGAAAAACTATCCGAGAGAGGGATTTCAGCAGAGGGAGGGGATCTACCCCTTTTCCTGCTATCTTTTAGGGAAGCAGAAATAAAATTCATGATTCTCCCTTCAAAAGCCTCCAATGTAGCCCTAAGGGAGTCTTCAGTGACATAAACCGGGGCTGCGACATTAGGAGAGGCTGCAAAACCTGACAGGTGCACTGACTCGTTATGAGAGGCTGGCTCCAGTCTTGCAGAGGGGGATGGTAATTTACAGGCACTTTTGGAACCCCTGGACCTAGGTGGTGACTTACCAGTGCTCTTATTACCTCCCCCTGAGACCCTCTTACGAGGAGACATAGTACTAGGCTACAAAGCAGAGGTACTAGTACAAGTGCGATCACTGTTGCGCTTAAAGTCTCACAATAAATCAATATATGCTTAAACTGCACAACCTGATGCTGAGTAGGTGTCTTAAGGTTTGCCTGGATCCAATGCCCACGGATGCTTACTGCCCACAGCTCCTGTGTCTCCAGTTACAGTCCCCTGACGCTCTGGGCTTTTTAAAACTGCCGCCTGGCGCCTGCGCAGTACAGCGCCGTGCACACTAACGTGCACGGCTCGCAACCACACCCCCCCTCCTCCATTAGGCCGGGAGCGCGCCCGGCGCGCGTGCATGCGTCCGCGCGCGTGCACGAGGACCACGGAATCCGGGGGGGGGGGAAGAACCCAAAACGGAGCAGCGTGGGACCCCTGAACTGTGTGGGACCCCTGTTTACCTTCATCTGTGGCAGGGACTGTAATGGAGACGTGAGTAGCTGGAGAAACCAGGCTTTCACTGAGCGTGTTTGTATTGAAAGGCATGTAAGTATGCATCAGGCTGCTCTTACTCCCTCTAGTGGTGGAAACCAGGTAAGACATACAACTACTCACAATGAAGAAATCCATTCATATATTTAAATATACAGGATGACTTCCCTTACCTGTCCCCGCCGCAGGAATTGCTGATATCAGACCAATTCCAGCCTTCACCCATCACGGCGGGTATTGTTAGCCAACCTTCAGGTATATCTGGGGCTCTTACGAAAAGATCCTCCCACCTGGGCCATGTAGAAAGCTCTGCCAGAAACTTACGGGCGCTCTGAGTAAACAGTACCCCAAGTCTGGTTTTCCCAGAGCCCAGTCTTCCAATGGAGAGGACTTACAGGCAAAACCTCGCTTCTTCGGCAGACGAGGCCCGGGTACCATACCATCTTGGGAGTCAAATATCGGCCCGAGGTATGGATCCGGTTTGTTGTAGCCCTTCGGCCCTCGCAGGGACCTGCATAGAGCTAAGTTTTACGTGACCATCACCCAGACACTGGTGAAAAAACTGAGGTGCCTCCCAGATGGGAGGGGTTATATAGGGGAGGAATTCTCCTTAATTAGGGTCAACCAGTGTCCAATCACCAGAGGTGCCTATATAACCCACTATGTAATGAAGCTCCTGTGTCCCGTGATGTATGATCAAGAAAAATTGCTATACTTATTCTGCAGCCGCTCTGGTCTGGTCTCTGGCAGAGGATACTGTGTATAGGAGAAAGCCAACAGTGGCTGGGGAATGCATGGGAAGTGACATCACCTACTATGGCCTCTCCCACTCACTGAAGCCTGGTTTTGCCTTTGTTTCCACTTTATGCTATGAGTGACATTCCCGGATGCCCACTGGAGTATAACCTTGCTGTATGTGAACTGCCTAACCAAAGCTAGTGAGGTTTTGAATAATTGTCTTCTTTCCCTTTGCTTCACTGTATCAATAAACATTGAAGTGCCAACATCTCCTGGATGTATGCTTTTGAGCCAATTTTGCTGGACAGCTTGACCTGTTAAAAGAAGTTGAAAAATAATAGACTTACTCGACAGATAATAAAACAATGTTACAGTAGGGACTCAGAAAAACAGAGACTCGGGTGTTAATGCTAGTGACAGATTGCATCATATAATGTATGTCATTTTATGTTTGGCTATAGTTCCTCTTAAACTTATAGCAGCCAGTCAGATTTGAGTTTGAAGGCAATCAGCAGGAATATCTTCTTTTAATACAGAACTTTCCAGGGCAGTCTCTTCCGGTCTCTATATAGTCTTCCACTTTAGATACCTAACAAAGATAGGCTTTAAAGCATATTAAGATAATGTTTTACTTTATGTATGTATGTACATATACAATATTGTCAAAAGTATTGGAACGCCTGCCTTTACACGTACATGAACTTTAATGGCATCCCAGTCTTAGTCTATAGGGTTCAGTATTCAGTTTGCCAACCTTTGCAGCTATAACAGCTGAAACTCTTTTGGGAAGGCTGTCCACAAGGTTTAAGAGTGTGTCTATGGGAATATTTGACCATTCTTTGAGAACCGCATCTGTGAGGTCAGACACTGATTTTGACCGAGAAGGCCTGCCATAATTCATCCCAAAGGTGTTCTGTTGGGTTGAGGACAGGTAAGTCAAGTTTCTCCACTCCCAAACTTGCTCATCTATGACTTTATGGACCTTGCTAGTGTGCAGTCATGTTGGAACAGGAAGGGGCCATCCCAAACCATTCCAACAAAGTTAGAAGCATGAAATTGTCCAAAATGTCTTGTTATGATGATACCTTAAGAGTTCCCCCCTTCACTGGAACTAAGGGGCCAAGCCCAACCCCTGTCCTGACCACATTACAATAAAACACCTGTGGAATGAACTTGAATGAAGACTGCCAGCTAGACCTTCTCATCCAACATCAGTGCCTGACATCAGAAATGCACTTCTGGAAGAATGGTCAAACATTTTCATAGACACACTCCTAAACCTGGTGGACAGCCTTCCAAAAATAGTTGAAGCTGTTATAGCTGCAAAGGGTGGGCCAACTCAATATTGAACCCTTTGGACTAAGACTTGGATGCCATTAAAATTCATGTGTGTGTAAAGGCAGGTGTACTAAAACGTTTGACAATACAGTATACATATATATTTATTACATAGCATGGACATATTAAGAAGCATGGTATACAGTCCATATAACCATCTTCATTAGTTCCTGCCCCTGAGGTTCTTACAGTCTAATGCCTAATGTGCAGTGTTTTTTGCTAGCAGTGGATTGAAGCAAGACCAGCATAAACTGCTACATATGCATGATTCATCACAGTTGGTGTAAAGCAGGGGTCCTAAAACTTTTCAGTCAAAAGGCAAGCTTGCTATTTGGGTGGCAGACTGTTACCAGTAGGAGTCAGAAAATGTCCCAGTGTGGGAGAACCTAAAACTTCAGGGGGTGTCAGGACTGAAGTGAGAACTATGACACAGAGATCTTGCAAAGATCAGGTTATATAAGAAGCCAACAGGAGACTCAGCCCAACAGCCACCACTCATACCTGAAATATTACTTTTGGATAGGCTGACAGTGGAATTGGTGGAACACTTTCATTGTTTTGATTTTTTTCGATACTGTACCCTTCCACATTTCCACATTCTACAGTTATATGGTACATGTATAGTCAAGGGTTCCCATAAACATCAGAAGATTGCCACGAAAAGTGTTGTTTTTTTTTTTTAAGTTATGTGTTAGATTTAAATATTGCATATCAGAGTTCTTCTTTAATTCTACCTATAAAGTGTTCTGCATACTTTCATACATTCTTATTAAAAAACGGCCTAAGTAAGTTGCATCTGATGTAGCTGTTTAGAGACACTCTTCCTAGGTCAAATCATTAGACGAGACTTAATCCTTTAGAACAAGTTTTCAATACTGTTTACACCAGAGAATTAGTTCTACAAATCCTCTTTACACAAGACAAGAATAACATAGGCAGACGCTATTTGTTTCTGATCTTTGCCAAGGAGCAGTGCAGACCTGGATCTCCAGGGTGTATTGAGTCATTTAATATAACCAGAAGGATATTTAAAAAAAATAGATTTGCTGCATTATTCATTTTCAGTTTCCAGGCTGTGATCAATAGGAAATACAAGGGACTAAATAAGCAAAGTAATCTTTCTCTAACTCTTTGCATAATTTAAAAACCTAGTTTCAAGTATAAGCAAATTATGAGCAGGATAAAGGCTTTAGAAGTGTGGGGCACTTGGTTAAAAATGCATAGCAGACTGAACTAACCACGCAGGGCTACAAAAGATATAAAATCATGACAACTGTCCAAGCTGGAGGTTAGTTATCTAATGCTCGTTTTTTCTAGTGGATGGGATAACATAGAGTAATAATTATTCTGCAATCCTTCTGCTTGTTATTTCCAGTTGTGATGACTGGTCGTCCAAAAACCTTTCTTCTTACCATTGTCCATTTGGTCTTGTCACTGATCCCTCACCAAAATTCTCACACATTAGAATCAATTCATTATAATGGGACATTGTCACTGGTAGGAGTGCTTGCCCATGCTTCAGTGCCAGAGGGAAGAAGCTTGATCCGCCAGCTGTCATGAGACTTTGGGGTAAGGTAAGTATTAATCTGTGCTGTCTTATCTTCTAGAAAAACTGAGCACTAGATCCTTTATTAGCTGGGTTTGGGACAATGTCAATGGTTTTGGAGCTGCCTAGTTTTTAGGGGTTGCGCATTGGCAGTAGGCCAGGACCCAAGTCTTAGGGATTGGATCCTGGGCTGGGTCACCACCTGGTGATTTGCTGCTTGCTTAAACTTGTAAAGTCTAATTTTTGTTTTATTTTTTGTTTACTTACCTGCTCTGTGCATTCAGACACAGAGCCCTGACCCAGCACCACCCCCTCTCTCCCCAGATTGGCTAGCTAACTTTAATTGACAGCAGTGGGAGCCAATGCTGTGTCTCAGCCAATGCAATGCGTGTACATCGCTGGACAGAGAGGGACCTTAAGCAAGTGTTAGGGGGGCTACTGTACACAAAAAGCTTTTTATCTTAATGCATAGAATGTATTAAGATAAAAAAAAAAAACCTTCTGCCTTTACAACCCCTTTAAAGTTATTGCAAGTGAATAGCTTTGAGTGATACAGAGATGAAACAAATGATCCTACATAAGTTTTACTTGTTTATCAGCAGTATACTCTTCCCTACATCCCATCAAAAGTACAGATTTGTTCTGCATCTGCGAGGAGCAGAATGGAGGGGGTGGGGAGCTGCAGTTACAGTGTGTGAGAGCTGATTGGAGGAAAGAGACACACACCACTCTACACACTGCAAAGGAATAAAGGAACACGCAGAGCTGTGTTCTGAATAGACATGCTGTGTGCTGAGCTCTGCTCTCACATCATACATTTATCTCATGTGTAGGGAAACCCTAGAAGTGACTCATACTGATAACACAGGAAGGAAGCACCAGAGAGAAACCACATTTAGAGCTTTGGAGATGGACATGTAAACATTACAGATATATGTGCTTTGATTCAAGTGTTTTGTGACACATTATGCAAAATCATGTTCAAATATATACACCAACATTGAAAATATCTTACACAATGTAAGTGGAAGGATCATACAGTATATGGACACCAGTTCCAGCTCCAAAAAAATCCAAGAATCAAGAGGCCATTTAAGAGAAGGCTACCTAATGTATAATGAAGATTAGTGTCCATTCAATATACTCCTCAACAAAGAACTCCCTGAAGAAGACTGTTTCTGTTGAAACGTGTAGGGGTATTGTTGTGTTGCAGTCGTTGTTTGAAGAATAATATCATGCACAATTGTTCAATTTAACATGTTTTGCTTACTTTGTTGTATGCATCCTGCTTCAAGATCATATGAATTTTAATAATTTTGGATCAATAACATTATTTTAATACAACACCATTTTTCAAATTCAAAGTGTCTTTTGGTGCCTCCAAAGTCCCATTAAATTTTTTCTTTTGAGATGCAGCACCTCTCTGTGTCACGTACCTTCTAGTAGCGAGCCCGGATTGCGGAGAGAGGCCTCCCTTACGACTCCCACTACCGGTTTCCTGGCAATGTAACAGGGAACACAGGAGTAAGGAGGGGTACAGGTGCCTGGCAGGATCAACAGATGGGTAGGATGGGTAGGCAAGGTTCAGTGGAGCAGGTAATCACAGTGAAGGGATCAGCAGGTAGTTTATAGCAGACACACAGTTCAAGGAGCAGGTAACTTGGCAATAAGCAGTGCAGGAAAGCAGGCCACTTGTAGCAGGTGAACAGTGTAATATACACAAGTGCTTGCAGCAGATAAACAGTCAATATAAGCAGGCACTAGGAGCAGATGGACAGTGCAATACTAGCAGGTTACTTATAGCAGATGACACGGTTCAGTATAAGCAGGTGACTTGCAGCAGATAGGTAGTTCAAAATGAACAGGCACTTATAGCAGATGAACAGTTCAATACTAACAGATCACTTGTAGCAGATGACACAGTTCAGTATAAGCAGGTGACTTGCAGCAGATAGGTAGTTCAATATGAACAAGCACTTATAGAAGATGAACAGTTCAATACTAACAGATCACTTGTAGCAGATGACACAGTTCAGTATAAGCAGGTGACTTGCAGCAGATAGGTAGTTCAATATGAACAAGCACTTATAGCAGATGAACAGTTCAATACTAACAGATCACTTGTAGCAGATGACACAGTTCAGTATAAGCAGGTTACCCTTTAGCAGACGGATGGTCAGAGCAAGCCGGATCGGATACCAGACAGGAACGAAGTACAAGGGAACAGGCAGGAGAATAGTCACAACAAGCCGAGGTCGGGTGCAGGCGGATAGCAGATAGGTCACAGGCAGGCCGGGTCAAACAGGAACAAACAATACGGATCAGGTCTCACAGATATAACGCTGTAGAGCAGACAGCAAGGACTGTTGGCAAGAAGCTGGTTTAAATAGGCCGTTTGGCGCCAATACGGACGCACGCACGCGACCGTGCGCGTGCCCGCGCACGCGCACCTGTGTACGAACGTAAGGGCGTTCGTACGATCGTGCGTACCCGCGACGATCGTACATCAGAAGACCTGGAGGACAATCTCTTCGTGAGATTTTCATGACACTCTGACACTCAGACAGCCTAGGCCTCACTGATGGAATATTTAAATTTCTTTTAATATACATATGTAAACTAAGATTTCTTTAAGGACTATAAGTTGTTTATATATTTTGTTCATTAATTGTACAACGCTTTAGTTACAAATATTCATTTAATACCTTAATGTCATATAACACTACGTATTACGCTGGTATTTTGAGTAAAACAGTCTTATATTCTCTGCTCACTTTTTTTACTGTATCTGTATATTTTAGGAAGTTATACAGGTCTGTATCTGTAGAAAAAGGGGTAGGAGCGTTAACTGCTCCACTGACACATTTTCCTGTTTAGGTGAAGTTTGATGTCTTGCTATTTAGGTCTAGTTACAACATAGGCTGTTCAGGCTATTCACATTCATAGCAGTAAGTCACATTGGTGATGTAGAGAAGCCTTATGCCGCATACACACGAGCGGACTGTATGGCCTACTTAGTCCGCCGAAACACATTTCAGCGGACAGTCCGCTCGTGTGTGGGCTTCAGCGGACTTTTTCAGCGTGCAGTCCGGCGTACTAAGAATTTCGTTTTTTTCGAAATTCTGTCCGTCGTACTCGCATTTCGGCGGACAATCCGGCCGTGTGTATGCCAGTCCGCTGTACTTTTGAAATGAGCGGACTTTTCCCGCCCGGGTATCATTTCGAGCGGGTATCCAGGTAGGAAAAAAATACTTTATTGCACAGCTCCGAGGGTCTTCCGTCTTCGGGGGTCTTCTCACCGGACTCCTCTGCTATCTTCTTGTAGCTCTTTTGCTAGCGGAGGAGTCCGGCTTTCTTCCTCGCCGCCGGCCTCTTCTCCCGACTTCGGGGGTCTTGTCCCCCTCTTCGGTTCTTCTGCCGGGCCACCGCGCCTTCTTATAGCTCTTTTGCAGGCGGTGGCCCGGTCTTCTGTCGCCGCCGCCTTCCGTTCTTCTTCTTCTTCTTCTCCTTCTTCTCCAGGAGATGTTGACTCGGCGCTCTCTCCGGCCACAATGCCAGGGCCGCGCTGCGCGCCCACTTATATAGGGACAAGGGGCGGTGTCACATGGCTTTATGTCACATGGGTTGGTCACATGGGTTGATGTCACATGGGGACTATGACATCGTAAGGGGGCGGGGTCACCATGTGACACCAACCCATGTGACATAAAGCCATGTGACACCGCCCCTTGTCCCTATATAAGGCGGCGGTGACAGAAGACCGGGCCACCGCCTGTAAAAGAGCTATAAGAAGGCGCGGTGGCCCGGCAGAAGAACCGAAGAGGGGGACAAGACCCCCGAAGTCGGGAGAAGAGGCCGGCGGCGAGGAAGAAAGCCGGACTCCTCCACTAGCAAAAGAGCTACAAGAAGATAGCGGAGGAGTCCGGCGAGAAGACCCCCGAAGACGGAAGACCCACGGAGCTGTGCAATAAAGTATTTTATCTCGTGTGTTGTGTTTTTTTTTGTACTTTTATTTTACAGGTGAATGGGTAGGGGTACATTGTACCCCATACTCATTCACATAGGGTGGGGGGCCGGTATCCGGGGGCCCCCTTATTAAAGGGGGCTCCCGGATTCTGATAAGCCCCCCGCCCGCAGACCCCGACAACCAACGGCCAGGGTTGTCGGGAAGAGGCCCTTGTCCTCATCAACATGGGGACAAGGTGCTTTGGGGTGGGGGGGGCCGCGCGGCCCCCACCTTCCCCAAGGTACCCCCCCATGTTGAGGGCACGCGGCCAGGTACGGCTCAGGAGGGGGGGCGCTCGCTCGCCCCCCTTTCCTGGCCGGCCGGGTAGCGTGCTCGGACAAGGGTCTGTTGTGGACTTGGGGGGGACCCCCACGCCGATTTTTTTCGGCGTTGGGGTTCCCCTTTAAGTCCATACCAGGCGGCGGGGCCAGCGACGTCTCCTTCGCGGGCCCCGCCTACCTGGAGACGCGCTCGAAATGAGCGGACTTTCCTTCGCGTGTGTGGGCGAGTCCGTTTATTTCAAAAGTAGGGCGAATAGTACGGCGGACTTAGTACGCCGTATTAGTTCGCTCAAAAAGTGCCGTGTGTGGGCAAGTAGCCCGTTCGGAAATTCCGACGGACAGTCTGGCGTACTTTTCCGCCAGACTAAGTACGTCATACAGTTTGACCGTGTGTACGCGACATTAGAAAAGATTAGGTGCAGTGTATAAGGGCGCTCTGAGCATGAGGACCAAGCAGGCAGTATCTCTAAAGGCAAGATATATATCCAACACTGAGGGCTGCACTCAGAAAAGAGGAGCAAACTCTGAAACAAAATAAGACAGGAGAGAAAGGTGTCTCTAAGTACAGAATTATTAGCTATTTATTTCCCCAAACAAGATTAAAAACACTTACAAAATCTGGCAAATAAAAAAGCGTGTAGTCACTGATAATGCAAATGGTCAGGCAAGCAGATGTGTCCCTGGCATGTAAAGACTCTCACAATTGTGTCCTGTGCTGTACCAAAGACATAGAGCTACCGGTAATCTCTATGTCTTTGGTACAGTACAGGTTTTGCTCAAGAATAGCCCTGTATTTGGCACCGTCCACCTTTCTCTCAACTCTGACCAGTTTCCCAGTCCTGACTGCTAAAAAAAAAACATCCCACAGCATGATGCTGCCACCACCATGTTTCTCTGTGGGGATGGTGTTCTTTGGGAGATGTGATGTGCTGGGTTTGCGCCAGACAGCATTTTGTTTGATGATCAAAAAGTTCAAATTTGTCTCATCAGACCAGAGCACCTTCCTCCATACATTTTGGGAGTCTCCCACATGCCTTTTCACAAACTCAAAACTAGGGATGAGCTTCGTGTTCGAGTCGAACATACGTTCGACTCGAACATCGGCTGTTCGCCCGTTCGGCGAATTCCGAACGTTATGGGCCGTTCGCGCCAAATTCGTGTGGCGCTCACGGCCCACAATGCACTGCGTCATCGCAGTGCATTGCTGGCTCATGATTGGCCAAGCATGCACTGTGACCCCGCATGCTTGGCCAATCACAGCGCCAGCAGCGAGGAGAGCCATGATTGGCCACAGGCAGGATGCCTGTGGCCAATCATAGCTCAGGCTGTGTAGTACACGCCCCACACTATATAAGGCCGCCAGCGCGGTGGCCTAGTGTAGTGTGTTGGTGTCTGAAGCAGTTAGTGGGTGTTCTGTGTACCTTCAACACAGTACACACCGATCGTTTTCGGCCGATTTTCGATCTTGCTGTTGTGTAGTGGTTGTTGTCTGTGTGCCCTGACCGCAGTATACACCGCTATATTCACCTCACCTATATAGCTACTGATCTATCTTTTATAATAGAGCTTGCAGTCAGTAGTGTTAGGAGCTTGTGCGTGCTGTCTGCGTGCTCTGTACCCAGTACACACCGCTATATCCACCTACATAGCTCTTCTCTATTTGAGCGCACTTGCCATCTGCAGGAGTTATTGGAAGTTGTGTGTGCCTCCAGCACAGCACAGTATACATCTGTATATACCCCTTTATCTCTGGTGTTCTATAAAAAAGGCATCTGCAGGAGTTAGTGTTTTTTTTGTGCCTCCAGCACAATATACACCTGTATCTACCCTTTATTGCTGTTCTCTAATAGAGGCATCTGCAGGGCTTAGTGGGTGTTGTGTGACTCAATTACAGTATACCCCTTTATCTCTGGTGTTCTATAATAAAGGCATCTGCAGGAGTTAGTGGGTGTTGTGTGACTCCAGCACAATATACACCTGTATCTACCGTTTATTGCTGTTCTCTAATAGAGCCATCTGCAGGGCTTAGTGGGTGTTGTGTGACTCCATTACACTGCTGTTTTACCCAACTCCCTTCAGGCCATTACCATGTCTGGAAGGCCAGCAAGGAGAGGCAGACAGGCGCGAGCCGATAAAAGAGGGCAAGCAGGCTCTGTGTCTAGAGACAACAGTGCTGGTCGTGAACACGGTGCATTGTCATCAGCACGTGGCCATGGGACACGCTTGTCCTTCTTTTCGGCAGCTGGACATGTTGAACCGCAACATGCCAACGACTTGGTAGAGTGGATGACCAAGCCCTCTTCATCCTCCTCATCCTCTCTCACCCAGTCTCAGGGTACTAGCAAAGCAGCTGCCAACGCATCGTCTTCCCTCCTCTCAATGTCATCATCAGTGACTCCTTCCCTAGACCCACCACGTCCTCCTGAGGAGTCTCCTGATCTCTTTGAGCACAGTGTTGGGTACATGCTCCAGGAGGATGCCCAGTGTTTTGTGGGCTCTGATGATGACACTCAGCTAGAGGAAGGCAGTAGCGTGAGCGCAGAGAGAGGGGATGCTCAAGAAGGACAGCAATCTGGCAGTCATGTTTGCAACATATGTCTCAAGCGTATCTCGCGTGGCCAAAACATCAGCCGCTTGGGCACCACATGCTTGACCAGACATATGTTGACCTGCCATGCAGCTCGTTGGCAAGCGTACCTCAAAGACCCACACCAAAGAACAAAGCGGACCTCTCCTTGCTCCTCATCAGCTGGCATCTCCAACCCCACTAGACCTTCAGTCCTCTCTGAAACCTGCTCTGAGAGGAATGAAGGTGTAGGATTAGGTGTGTCACAGCCAAGTGCTTCCGGGAACTCTGCTAGCGGTACACCCACGTCCGATTATAGCAGGCAAATGTCCCTGCCCCAGCTGCTGGACCGGCGAAAGAAGTTCACTCCCAGCCATCCACATACCCAGCGGTTGAATGCTAGCTTGGCTAAATTGCTAGCACTTCAACTGCTGCCTTTTCAGTTGGTAGACTCGGCCCCCTTCCGTGAGTTTGTACAATGTGCGGTTCCTCAGTGGCAGGTCCCCAAACGCCACTTTTTCTCATGGAAGGCGATTCCGGCTCTCTACCGGCAAGTGGAAGGCAATGTCCTTGCCTCGCTGGACAGGGCGGTCAGCGGTAAAGTGCATATTACCGCTGACTCATGGTCCAGCAGGCATGGACAGGGACGTTACCTGTCTTTCACGGCCCATTGGGTCACTCTTCGGGCAGCTGGGAAGGATGCAGGACAAGGTGCAGTAGTGTTGGAGGTTGTTCCGCTGCCACGCCTCCAAAATGCTACTATTGGTTGTGACACACCTCTCTCCTCCACCCCCTCCTCTTCTTCTTCCTCCATGGTCTCTTCCAGTGCTCTGTCCTCAGAACCAGCGGTGCTCTGTAGGCGTTCCAGGGGCTACGCAAGTACGCAGGCAAAATGATGCCATGTCGTGCTTGCGCTGGTTTGTTTGGGGGACAGGAGCCACACTGGGGCGGATGTTTTGTCAGCTCTGCAGGGGCAGGCCGAGAGGTGGTTGACGCCACGCCAGCTTAAGCCAGGAATGGTGGTTTGTGACAATGGCACCAACCTCCTCTCCGCCCTCCGACAGGGACAACTGACCCATGTGCCCTGTGTAGCTCACGTCCTTAACCTGGTGGTGCAGCGGTTCTTGGGCAGGTACCCCGACTTACAGGATGTACTGAAGCAGGCCAGGAAAGTCTGTGTGCATTTAATGCCTGTGCTCGGCTGGCTGAGCTCCAAAAGGAGTTGAACCTGCCCAAGAGCCGCCTTATATGTGACATGCCCAACAGGTGGAACTCAACGTTGGCCATGCTGCAGTGGCTGCACACGCAGCAGAGGGCCATCAATGAGTACCTGTGCGACTACGGCACCAGGACAGGGTCAGGGGAGCTCGGTTTTTTCTCACCACGCCAGTGGGACATGATCAGGGATGCATGCACTGTCCTGTCACCGTTTGAGGAGGCCGCAAGGATGGTGAGGGGTGACAGTGCATGCATCAGTGACACTGTACCTCTTGTCCACCTCTTGGAGCATACGCTGCGTGGAATAATGAACAGGGCACTTGAGGCAGAACAGAGGCAGGAAGAGGAGGACTTCCTTGCCTCTCAAGGCCCCCTTTATCCAGACAGTGTTCCTGCTGTGCCACCCATCACACAGGAAGAGGATGAGAAGGAGGAAGAGGAGGAGGAGGATGATTGTGTCAGCATGGAGGTGGAGGCTGGCACTCAGCATCAGCAGCAGCAGCAGTCTTGTAGTGATGATTTACAGTCCCAAGAAACACGTGGACTTGTACGTGGCTGGGAGGAGGTAGCTGCGGATCATGTTGCCCTTAATGACCCAGAGGACTCCGGACCGAATGCCTCAGCTAACCTACGCTGCATTGTCCCTCCCTGATCCTGCAAAGCCTGCGGAAGCATCCTCGTATTCTTCGGCTGGCCACTCTCCTTGATCCACGGTACAAGGGTAAGGTTGCCGACCTTATCTTGCCATCGCAGAGGGAGGAGAGGATGAGACTAGGGATGAGCCGAACACCCCCCGGTTCGGTTCGCACCAGAACTTGCGAACGACCCCCGCGTTCGGTACGAACGTTAGAACCCCATTGAAGTCTATGGGACTCGAACGTTCGAATTGGAAAGTGCTAATTTTAACGGCTAATATGCAAGATAGTGTGCTAAAAAGGGTTTGGCGACCTGCCTCCTGCCTCAGGGGACATGGGTCACTGCAAAAAAAAGTTTTAAAAACTACCGTCTTGGCGGGAGCACTGATTTTAATGACGATTAAAGTGAAAAAAAAAAAGTGAAATATTCCTTTAAATATGGTGCCTGGGGGGTGTCTATAGTATGCCTGTGAAGTGCCACGTGTTTCCCGTGTTTAGAACAGTCCCTGCACAAAATGACATTAAACGGAAATAACACCATTTAAAACTGCTTGCGGTTTTAATGTTATATCTGGTTCCTGCAATATGGTTGAAAATCATTGAGAAACATGGCATGGGTAGCCCTCCCTGCCCATTACCAGCCTATTTGGGTCTTGTACACATATTAAGGGGAACCCCGTACCCATATTAAAAAAAGGAAATGCGTGTGGCCCCCAGGCCCTATATACTCAGAACAGCAGTATACAGGCGGTGCAAACAAGACAGGGACTGTGTAGGTTTGTTGTGTTAAGTTGAATCTGTTTGTCATTTTCAACCGGTACATTTTTAAAGTGTAGCTCCAGTCAAAAAAAATATCTTTAAGCTTTTTGGAAAACATAGGGAAGGGTTATCACCCCTGTATAATTTGTTTTGTCGTCCATCTTTTTTCATCTCACTTGCTGCTGTCTCCTTGCGTTTGCAAGTAGGAGATGTTTGTAAGTTGGATGTTTGAAAGTAGGGGCCTGCCCTATATTATAGCGGTATGTACTGGGTACAGAGCACGCAGACAGCACGCACTATCTCCTAACACTACTGACTGCAAGCTCTATTATTAACCACTTGTTAGCCCAATGTTTGCATAAAGTGAAAGATGAAGTTATGCTGAGTAAATAGATATCAAACATGTCACTCTTCAAAATTGCACATGCCCGTGGAATGGCGCCAAACGTCGCTACTTAAAAAATCCCCATAGGCGACGCTTTAAATATTTTTTTACTGGTTACATGTTTTGAGTTGCAGAGGAGGTCTAGGACTAGAATTATTGCTCTCGCTCTAACATTCTCGGCGATACCTCACATGTGTGGCACATGCGAGCACATGGGGACATGGGCGCTTTAATTTTTATTTTATTTTTTTATTGTTCATTTTACTTTATTTTAGTTTGACATTTTTTTTCCCAAAAATATATTTTTGATCACTTTTATTCCTATTACAAGAAATGTAAACACCCCTTGTAATAGGAATATGGGGTGACAGGTCCTCTTTACAGTGAAATCTGGCGGGGTCAATATGACCCCACATCTCACCTCTAGGCTGGGAAGCCTGAAATAAAAAATAAAAAAAAAGATTCTGGCTTTGATCGTACTGGCGAGTTGGTAGAAGCACCGGAGGGCGGTGAGGGGTGGGGGGCGTCTATGGCTGGGTACTTCAGGGTATCACCGAGTATGGCTGGGTATCTCTGAGTATGGCTGGGTATGGCAATTTATGGCAGGGTATTACAGAGTATTGGCGGGGTATTGGCGGGGTACTACAGAGTAATAGCAGGGTACTGCAGAGTATTGGGGGTACTGCAGAGTAATGGCGGGTACTGCAGAGTATTGGGGGGTACTGCAGAGTAATGGGGGTTACTGCAGAGTAATGGGGGGTACTGCAGAGTAATGGCGGGGTACTGCAGAGTAATGGCGGGGTACTGCAGAGTAATGGCAGGGTACTGCAGAGTAATGGCAGGGTACTGCAGAGTAATGGCAGGGTACTGCACTGCAGAGTAATGGCAGGGTACTGCACTGCAGAGTAATGGCGGGGTACTGCACTGCAGAGTAATGGCGGGGTACTGCACTGCAGAGTAATGGCGGGGTACTGCACTGCAGAGTAATGGCGGGGTACTGCACTGCAGAGTAATGGCGGGGTACTGCAGAGTAATGGCAGGGTACTGCAGAGTAATGGCAGGGTACTGCACTGCAGAGTAATGGCAGGGTACTGCACTGCAGAGTAATGGCAGGGTACTGCACTGCAGAGTAATGGCAGGGTACTGCACTGCAGAGTAATGGCAGGGTACTGCACTGCAGAGTAATGGCGGGGTACTGCACTGCAGAGTAATGGCGGGGTACTGCAGAGTAATGGCGGGGTACTGCAGAGTAATGGCGGGGTACTGCACTGCAGAGTAATGGCGGGGTACTGCACTGCAGAGTAATGGCGGGGTACTGTACTGCAGAGTAATGGCGGGGTACTGCAGAGTAATGGCGGGGTACTGCAGAGTAATGGCAGGGTACTGCAGAGTATGCACTGGTATTGCAGAGTATTGGCAGGGAATTGAGGGGTTAAATTCGGTGAGCAGCGATGTGGGCACTGCAGATGCAGCCCACATCGCTGCTGACACCGATCTCTTTCCCCTCCGCTGTACCGATCGGTACAGAAAGGGGAGGGAGGAACAGGCGTCATAACATGACGCCGGTTTGTTTCCAAGTGATCACTCCGTCATTTGACGGAGCAATCACGTGGTAAACGGCCGCTATGAGCGGCCGTTTACCGTGATGCGCCGGGTCCTATGGACCCGGCGGTCACGGATGCTCTCGAGTGCGCACACCTCGGGGCACGCGAGAGCAGAATTCTGGGAGGCCGTTAATTAACGGCCTCTCTGAGTTAAACAACCGCCCTGAAGCCGTTAATCGGCAATGGGCAGTTGTTAAGTGGTTAAAGCTAGATCACTAGCTATATAGGTGAGGTGAATATAGTGGTGTATACTGCAGTCAGGGCACAGACAACAACCACTACACAGCAGCAAGATAGGAAATCAGCCAAAAACGATTGGTGTGTACTGTGTTGAAGGTACACAGAACACCCACTGCTTCAGATGCAAAGTAACACACTACAGGAGGCCGCCTTAAAGGCGGCCTTATATAGTGTGGGGCATGCACTACACAGTCTGAGCTATGATTGGCCACAGGCAGGATGCCTGTGGCCAATCATGGCTCTCCTCGCTGCCGGCGCTGCGATTGGCCAAGCATGCGGGGTCACAGTGCATGCTTGGCCAATCATCGGACAGCAATGCACTGCGCCAACGCAGTGCATTGTGGTCCGCGCGCGCGTCACTCGAATTTTGACGCGAACGGCCAAAACGTTCGGAATTCGCCGAACGCACGAACAGCCAATGTTCGAGTCGAACGTACGTTCGACTCGAACACGAAGCTCATCCCTAGATGAGACATCTCCGGGAGGCCTTGCAGAAAGGTCTGTGCAACCCGTTCACAGAGACTGGGAGGTTACAAACTCCTGGTCCTGGACAACGTGTTGCTGAGGCATCGGTCAGAAGGAGCGGTGGAGAAGGTGGCCGTCTGACTGATGCTTTCAGACAATTTTTTAGTCCGCAGCCCCAAGGTATGATTGGTTCCAGCAACCATCGCCAGCGTCTGATTTACATGGTGCAGGAATACCTAGGGGCAAGGTCAGACTTGGACACCTTTCCCACCGAAAATCCTCTGGCTTACTGGGTCTTGAGGATGGATCACTGGCCAGAGCTTGCACAGTATGCAATTGAGCTACTGGCCTGTCCTGCATCCAGCGTTCTTTCGGAACGCACCTTCAGTGCTGCTGGTGGCTTTGTTACCGATCACAGGGTGTGCCTGTCCACCGAATCGGTTGATCGACTGACCTTCATCAAGATGAATCAGTCTTGGATCACCCACAGCTACGAAGCACCTGAAGCTGATGTAACCGAATAATTTTTTTTGAAATATCACATCCGTTCAAGACTGCCTATGCTGATGCTGAGTGACTGTCCTGTTATGTTGATTGTCTATCCTCTTCCTCCTCCGCTGATATGTTGGAAGAACATTTCTGGTTCTGGGTGATGCCATTAGCCCAATTTTTCTGCCCCTGTTTAACAGGGGCGTTTAAGTACAATTTTTGATGCAATGCTTTGCAGCAGGGCTAATTCCTGCAATAAAACTAGAGTATATGGGAGAGGTTGCAGTGTCGTGGCAACAGCACCAGTGCCTAAGGCCCAATTTTTCTGCCCCTGTTTAACAGGGACATGTAATTACAATTCTTGATATAATATTTCACAGGAGGGCCCGTTCCTGTGCCCACTGTACTGTACAGTAACTGTGAGGACTTATAGTGTTGTGGCACCAGCACCACAACCACCAAAGGTCAGTTTTTCTACCACTGTTCAACAATGGCATGTAATTACAATTCTTGATATAATCGTTCACAGCAGGGCGCTCCAGCTCCCAGCAAGAGTCACTTTGAGGGCTTGCAATGTTGTGGCAAAACCAACACCTTGTTCCGCCATTTCTGCAGAGCATATAGGGCAGGCCCCTACTTTCAAACATCCAACTTACAAACATCTCCTACTTGCAAACGGAAAGAGACAACAGCAAGTGAGATGAAAAAAGATGGACGACAAAACAAATTATACAGGGGTGATAACCCTTCCCTATGTTTTCCAAAAAGCTTAAAAATAGTTTTTTTGACTGGAGCTACACTTTAAAAATGTACCAGTTGAAAATTACAAACAGATTCAACTTAACACAACAAACCTACACAGTCCCTGTCTTGTTTGCACCGCCTGTATACTGCTGTTCTGAGTATATAGGGCCTGGGGGGGCCACGCGCATTTCCTTTTTTTAATATGGGTACAGGGCTCCCCTTGATATGCGTACAAGACCCAAAGGGGCTGGTAATGGGCAGGGAGGGCTACCCATGCCATTTTTCTCAATGGGTTTCAACCATATTGCAGGAACCAGATATAACATTAAAACCGCAAGCAGTTTTTAATGATGTTATTTCTGTTTAATGTCATTTTGTGCAGGGACTGTTCTAAACACGGGAAACACGTGGCACTTCACAAGCATACTACAGACACACCCCAGGCACCATATTTAAAGGAATATTTCACTTTTTTTTCACTTTAATCATCATTAAAATCAGTGCTCACGCCAAAACGGCCATTTTTAAAAACATTTTAGGCATTGACCCATGTCCCCTGGGGCAGGAGCCAGGTCCCCAAACCCTTTTTAGGACAGTATCTTGCATAATAGCCGTTAAAATTAGCACTTTTAATTTCGAACGTTCGAGTCCCATAGACGTCAATGGGGTTCTAAAGTTCGTTCGAATTTGGGGTCCGATCGAAAGTTCTGGTGCGAACCGAACCGGGGGGTGTTCGGCTCATCCCTACTCAAAACGTACCATTTTGTTTTTTGCTAGTAATGTCTTTTTTTCTGGCCACTCTACCATAAAGCCCAACTCTATGGAGCGTATGGCTTATTGTTGTCCTATGTACAGATATTCCAGTCTCTGCTGTGTGTCTCTGTGCTGCCTCTCTGATTAATGCCCTTCTTGCCGGATCCGTGAGTTTTGGTGTGCGGCTGTCTCTTGGCAGGTTTACTGTTGTGCCATGTTCTTTCCATTTGGTTATGATAGATTTGATGGTGCTCCCAGGGATCATCGAAGATTTTGGATATTTTTTTATAACCCAACCCTGACTTGTACTTCTCAACAACATTGTCGCTTACTTGTTTGGAGAGTTCCTTGGTCTTCAAGGCAGTGTTTGGTTAGTGGTGCCTCTTGCTTAAGTGTTGCAGCCCTTTCAAAAAGGTGTGTACATGTAATGACAGATCATGTGACACACTGATTGCACACAGGTGGACATCATTTCACTAATTATGTAATTTCTGAAGGTAATTGGTTGCACCAGAGCTTTTTATGGGCTTCATAACAAAGGGAGTGAATACATACGCACATGCCAATTATCATTTTTTTATTTCTGAAAAATTGTTTTTCTAATTTTACTTCACCAACTTAGACTATTATGTTCTGATCCATCACATATAATTCAGATTAAAAAAAAACTAAAGGCTGTAATGTAATAAAATAGGTATTTTTTTTTGCAAGGCACTGTACCTTTACTTACATTTGATCCAGCGTTGTACCCCTCTGCAGCTCTTCTTTCCCTTCATTTCCTGGTCTCACTGGCTTTGCTGAAGCAGTGGGAGTCATCGGCTCCCTCTGTGGTCAGTCAAAGACAATGATGAGGGATTGGGGGCAGAGCTGTGTCCAAATGTTGGTGTCAATAGACGCAGGCAGTGGGGCTTGAGAATGAGCCTACACAAGTATACATCTATAGGAAACAGCTTCCTATAGGGACAGTCGCCAGAGAGGAGGACCCAGGAGTGTTGATGGGGGACCCAGGAAGAGGAAGTTCAGGGCTGCTCTGGGCAATTCCATTGCCCAGAGCAAGTACGTGTAAACCTGTTCGTTAGTTTTTTTAAATTAACATTTTACCTTTACAATCAGTTTAAATACATTAGAATATATGAGCTAAGTATTTAGACTGTACTTTCTTTCTTTAAATTTGTTTTTTGTTAACTATATTTTTGTACCTTCTATGAAAAACTCAAGTAAAGATTATTGAAACAGAATACATCAGCTTTGTTATGAGACAGTAAATGATAACAGGATAGTAGTGATTGATGAGTAATAGGGCCAATTTTATACAGCTTTAGGATATAGTAAATTGCTTGGTCAGCATTTAATCAATTATGATTAATGTATTTCCTAAGCTTTAACTGTGGGGGGGGGGGGGGGTAAAGTGAAGGTTTTAAGTTGCATAAATAGCTATCAGTCTTCCTTTTGCATTGCTCCCAGCTTTCCCTCATTTGTAGTGATGAGATGAACATTCCTGGATTCGGTTTGAGGCAGGTTCAGCCAAATATTAAAAAACAGCAATACCCACTTTTTAGCCTAAGAGGCAAGTGACTGTCAAACAAAGAGCATGATGGTTTGGGCACTGCCAAATTCTGTATGTTGGGGAGCATAAGTGAAACTTTAAAAATGCTAAATTCCTTGGAGAACCAAGTGCTCAAACACCGCCAATTGCTCGGTTCTTAGAGTTCCGTGAGCAGAGAGCTGGTGTCAGTCACCAGCTCTCTGCTCTGCCCCTTTGTTCTGAACAGATGCATTGGGTTGTGGAGGGGGTGGGAGGGGCCGGCTCAGGCTCTCAGAGGCTCGCTGAGCGCCTGAGCCAGTTGCCGATCCAGGTATGTAAGTGGATCCCGACCATATGGTCATGGTCTTGCCTGAGCCTGGACTGGCTTTGTAAAGTCTGAGGCCCCCTGTCAGCTGAAAATGGGTCACAGGAGTGCAAAATGGACTGTACTCCTGTGATCCACAGGAGAAGTTCAGCCAAACAAGCTTTGGCTGTACTTCTCCTTTAAATAATGTGCCTGAGGGATGCCTTGAAAAAGTGTGTATAAATTGCCATCCAGATGATAGCTCCCAGTTAAAGCGGTTAGGCTTATTCGTTAGGAAACGCAGCAAAGAGTGCACAATGGCTTTTTTTTTTAATTGTACCTGTTCATGTATGTAATCTTTTTTTCATATGCTGCGGCTGTGGGCGGTGTTTGTGTGGGTATCCGCATCATGTCCGGTGAGCGCCGCACTGTCTCCTGGGATTACGCCGCTGTAGTGCCACATTGTAGAATGCTCTGGAAGTGACGTTGCGGCCAGAAATTTCGCACTGCACATGCGCGATGCATTACAACCCCTTGCGCCATGCGTTCCAAAGGATTTTCAGCAATGCAGTTCAGTGAAACCGAAGTGAAATTAAACTTTAGACGGAGCGGAGAGTGGCAGAGAGAGAGCGGGTAACCGTGGCTCGGGGAGGGGATTACCTCCCCTATGTGGATTCGGGAGGGAATTATCTGACAGTTTCAGTGGTCTGCATTGCCGCAAATCCTTTGGAATGCATGGTGCAAGTGTTTGGAATGCATCGCACATGCACAGTGCGAAATTTCTGCCCGCAACGTCACTTCCGGAGCATTCTACGATGGGGTGCAATATATGACACTACAATGGAACACGAAAGTGATTGCTTGTGGGCTTCAAGTTCTAGTTCTCCCACATTGTGGGCTGACATATAAAGAAAATTACTATTTATCGATTGCATTTTACTGCCAAAGGCCTTTTATACAACCTCTATATTATTGCACCCAACAACTTTTACCCTGAGTAAGTCACGAGTGACGAAACACATGGGAGGAGCCAGGTGACAGCAAAATGTTGAATCACAGCTGTACGTTATCTTTTCAGGCTTATTTATTGCTGCTTAAATGTAAGCGCAATTATTTTAATTTATTTATTTAATTTGAGTGACTGGCAGCAGAGGATTAGAGACTATGTGCACTGTTTATTTTACACTAGTTTTCATCTTATATTTAATGTTGAGTTTATATATATGTTTATTTAACCTATAGGGTTTTTAATATCAATAGGATTTGATCACATATTGGTTATGTTTAAATAGAAAGGAGGCATCGCATAATCACCACAAAGCATTTTATGTACTTGCGGGAATGTATATGTATGTGAGCAGCACTCTCTATATAGTTTTGCACAAAAAAGTTAAAAGGTAGCTCAGAAGTTTTAAATTTTTTTTTCATTAAGTGGAACTTTTTTTTTATCTTTGACCTGCCTCTTGGTAGGCCAGAATCTCTGCAATATGTTTCAGCTGCTGTTAATATTCTATATACCACACTGTTTGTAATGAAATACAAACTGAAACATAAATGTAGCGGCGGCTCCTGAAGAGCACGCACTATGCGTTTTTCAAAGTTAAAGTTATGCCTGAACTGCAGTTTGGTTTTGGGTACAATTGTCTAAATTTAGACTTCAGCATCAGTCTGACTGGACTGTCAGATGCTCAGCCTGGCCACAGGGGGCACTGTCTCTTCTGGCAGGCATGGAACTATGGTCTGGTTAGGTGCTTAAGTTACTCTCTCTCGGAGCATACCCAGTGGGAGTGGCGCTCTTGCTATGCTTTCTGGGAGAGGGTATTTAAGATGCGGACATCACGTGATCCGGGGTTCTGGTCCAGAATGATGTACTGACTTCATGGTCCTGGTCTTCCTGACCAGCCCCCAGGAAGGGTATGGCCTGGGGTGTGGATCCACCTGATTTTGATGTCTCGGGGCTGGCTGGCCTGAGGCAAGGAAACTAAAGGAGGATTCTGAGGTGGTTGGGTGCCGTCTCCAGTTTAGGAGAGACCCAGTAACTTCAAGCATTTCAGGGGAGGACTCTTCAGAAGAAGACCACGTACGGGTTGGTTTCTTAGTAAGAGCCTGGAAGGGCTGAAGTACCAAAGAGAATCCGGTCTTGTGGATATCGCCAAGCTGGCTGAAAGATCCAGGTATCCTATGAGTGTTCTTCAAGTTTAGTTTCTCTCCATGTTCTACAACAACGTCTGTGGCAGAGACATTATCTTGTATGTTCTACAACAACGTTTGTGGCAGAGACTTGTTCCTGAGTAAGCACCTTGTTGGCTGCGAGGCCTTGTGAGAGAGGGACTGTCCAACTTGAGTGAACATCCAGATGCGAATGGATATTCTCTGGATGCAGTCAAAGTAAGCAAGTTCTTTAACATTTTGACTTTGACACTAAGAGTACCTGAACTTTCCTTTCCAACCCTCTAATCCCAATTTAAGAGACTGTTCATTGTCTACGTTTTGCAAATAAAATCCATTCAAGTGGATCTGTTGTCAGTCTCTCGAGTTACTGGGCCATCTACCACGGGACACCCCTAGACGTGAAGCGAGTGGAACAGAAGGTAATGGTAAGCCCAAATCTAACCAGCAGCTCCTTTGGGGGTAGTGGTACATAAAGTAAAACTATTGAACCATGAATTTGAAAATGTAATACTAAAATGTAATACTAAAACATTAACAGTTACAACGAACGTATTACAAATGTGTTTAGATGCATTTAGGTGGGTTTGAGTGCTAATGCATTCCAATAGCCTGAACAATTTAATATGGAAAATGGAATTCATTAACGCTCAAATGCTTTATGAGCCTAAACGGATCTAAACACATTTTGTAAAGCATCTTTTCTCCTGCCAGGAGTTCTTGCATTCAGTGAAGAAATGCCTTGTGTGCATGAGGTCCAAGGCACTCATGGGTACCAGAGTAGCATGTTTAGAAGGGACATAACAGAGCTATAAAAAAACTAAAGTGCATGCAAACCCTTTAAGCCCTTATGCCGCGTACACACGACCAGACTTATGTCCGACAGACTTTCGAAGGAGTTCTGCCGGAGTTCTGACAGAGTTCTGACGGACTTTCCGAATGAGCGGACTTGGCCACACACAATCACACCAAACTCCGACGGATTCGAATGTGATGACGTACGACTGGACTCGAATAAGGAAGTTCATAGCCAGTAGCCAATAGCTGCCCTAGCGTCGGTTTTTGTCCGTCGGACTAGCATACACACGAGCGGATTTCTCGGTAGGAACTGGGTCCGGCAGAGTTCTTGCAGAAAAATTTGAAGCATGTTCCATTTCTAAAGTCTGTCAGACTTTTGCGAATCAAAAGTCCGTTGCAGCCCACACACGATCGAATAGTCTGCCGGAATCATTCCGTCAGACTTTTGATGTTGAAAAGTCCGGTCGTGTGTACGGGGCATTACTTGTGCTTTTTTGATCCCTTACATATACTAGTAAAAGTGTTTTGTTATATCGGTTCAGTAAGTGCAATATACATGTTCATCTTGGTAAAAATCCAGTGCGCCCTCCTCCAAATTCTCTGCTTCAGCTGTAGTGAACTCTTACGCAGTGTTATCAGCACCAGTCCAGCTCGGCTTCTGGACCGCAGAACACTCTCCCCACCCCTGGCTTGGAGATGAGGAGAAAGGGGGTGGTGTTCTGTGGTCTTAGGCATGTGTTAGAAGCCTAGGGTGACAAATCTGCTCATATATATATATATATATATATATATATATATATATATATATATATATACAGTGGTGTGAAAAAGTGTTTGCCCTCTTCCTCATTTCCTGTTCCTTTGCATGTTTGTCACACTTAAGTGTTTCGGAACATCAAACCAATTTAAACAATAGTCAAGGACAACACAAGTAAACACAAAATGCAATTTGTAAATGAAGGTGTTTATTATTAAAGGTGAAAAAAAAATCCAAACCATCATGGCCCTGTGTGAAAAAGTGATTGCCCCCTAAACCTAATAACTGGTTGGGCCACCCTTAGCAGCAACAACTGCAACCAAGCGTTTGCGATAACGTGCAATGAGGCTTTTACAGGGTCCTGGAGGAATTTTGGCCCACTCATCTTTGCAGAATTGTCCTAATTCAGTTACATTAGAGGGTTTTCGAGCATGAACGGCCTTTTTAAGGTCATACCACAACATCTCAATAGGATTCAGGTCAGGACTTTGGCTAGGCCACTCCAAAGTCTTCATTTTGTTTTTCTTCAGCCATTCGGTGGTGGACTTGCTGGTGTGTTTAGGATCATTGTCCTGCTGCAGAACCCAAGTTCGTTTCAGCTTGAGTACACGAACAGATGGTCGGACATTCTCCTTCAGGATCTCTTGGTAGACAGCAGAATTCATAGTTCCTTTTATCACGGCAAGTCTTCCAGGTCCTGAAGCAGCAAAACAGCCCCAGACCATCACACTACCACCACCATATTTTACTGTTGGTATAATGTTCTTTTTATGAAATGCAGTGTTCCTTCTACGCCAGATATACTTGGACACACACCTTCCAAAGAGTTCCACTTTTGTCTCATCGGTCCACAGAATGTTGTCCCAAAAGTCTTGGGGATCATCAAGATGTGTTGTGGAGAAATTGAGACGAGCTTTGATGTTCTTTTTGCTCAGCAGTGGTTTTCTCCTTGGAACTCTGCCATGCAGGCCATTTTTGCCCAGTCTTTTCCTGATGGTGGAGGCATGAACGCTGACCTTAACTGAGGCAAGTGAGGCCTGCAGTTCCTTGGACGTTGTTGTGGGGTCTTTTGTGACCTCTTGGATGAGTCGTTGCTGCGCTCTTGGGGTAATTTTGGGCGGCCGGCCACTCCTGGGAAGGTTCACCACTGTTCCATGTCTTCGCCATTTGTGGATAATGGCTCTCACTGTGGTTCGCTGGATTCCCAAAGCTTTGGAAATGGCTTTATAACCCTTTCCAGACTGATAGATCTCAATTACTTTCTTTCTCAATTGTTCCTGAATTTCTTTGGGTCTCGGCATGATGTGTAGCTTTTAAGGATCTTCTGGTGGACCTTACTGTGTCAAGCAGCTCCTATTTAAGTGATGCCTTGATTGTGAACAGGTGTGGCAATAATCAGGCCTGGGTGTGGCTAGAGAAATTGAACTCAGGTGTGGACAACCACAGTTATAGTATGTTTTAACAAGGGGGACAATCACTTTTTCACACAGGGCCATGATGGTTTGGATTTTTTTTCACCTTTAATAATAAACACCTTCATTTACAAATTGCATTTTGTGTTTACTTGTGTTGTCCTTGACTATTGTTTAAATTGGTTTGATGTTCCGAAACACTTAAGTGTGACAAACATGCAAAGGAACAGGAAATGAGGAAGGGGGCAAACACTTTTTTCACACCACTGTATATTTTATAT
Source organism: Lithobates pipiens (assembly GCF_037356315.1). Lineage (NCBI taxonomy): Eukaryota > Metazoa > Chordata > Amphibia > Anura > Ranidae > Lithobates > Lithobates pipiens. Next base: position 101,189,484 of record NW_027507764.1, on the reverse strand, counting down.
ATATATATATATATATATATATATATATATATATATATATATATCAAAAAATATGGCTGCGCTAAAACTTATAAAACAAAATTATAAAGTGACATAATTTTTCTAATTTTCAAAAAATCCCCAAAACATGCAAAAATAGTGCCAAAGTAATAATTTCCAGGCATATAAGCAGTCCAAAGAAAAGGAAAGATGGATAGGATGCTGAATCTTAGTCCATTTTCGGTGACTCTCAAAAACCATCCTTTACACACGTAGCAGGTGCACCCAGAGTAGAAAGAGATTATCCACCACCAAATTAGAGGAGGCCTCCCAGCTGTCAAGATCTCTTTTTAAGGAGATCATACGGGCTTGTAAAATGTTACGTTCCTGGTCCCCACACTGGGCTCTGTTGGTAACACCAATCTATCTGCTCCCTCTTTATGGTATATCTCGTTCCACCACAATCATTTAGTACGGCAAAGAGAGAAGAAAAAAAGCTCCCATAGCATAATTCCATAAAGATTTATTAAAATATAAAAAGTAAAGTAACAACTCACGAATTCCCAGCAGAGTGTAAGCGTATAGCGTATAAAAAACTAGCCGGCCGGCTCTCTCTTGTTTGCACTGCCCGCCCTTCCGGATTAACGTGGAAATGCGGTGACGTCAGCACGCCGCTCACATTACGTCGTTTCGTCAAAAGTGACTTCTTCCTATATATATATAGTACAATTAGAGCATTGTGACCCAGGACAAGAAAAAAAAAATCAGGGAAAAAAGAATCCTCACATTTAGGGACAGGAAAGCTGCAAAAAAATATATCTTTGTTTTTGGGTTTTGTAATGCTTTAACACATCCTGTTTTCGCTTTTGCCTGACAATCTCCATGTATTTAGTTGTAAATCCATGCATAGACCTTTAAGAAGAAGGGTGTGCAGGTAGTATTATGGAGAGTTAAATTGTTACTAAACCTTCAACAGTAAAGTCAGTCTGTATATGCAGTGAAGCATGCTTGTTATACTCACTGTGGAACCTTAGGGGTTAATCCTCCGCATTGTGTAAAAAGGCTGCTTGATCCTGTATGCACAGATCCTCCTCTTCTTCACTGATTCCAAAACATGTCCCTATAAGACAGAGTTACTGAAGTCAGTCTGCACATGCTCAGTTTGGTGTATATTGTTAGAGAGTTTATTTTTTCTCTTGGGAGAGTTCATGTGATCAGCACAGGGCCAACTAGCACTGTCCAGACAGAGGTTCAGGGGTCCTGCAGCCTGATAGGAGAGTGAGTACAGTATGAAAACTCCTCCTACAAGCTTTAACCAGGAACTGATAGAAACACATACAGTGAATGCAGGGTCCTGGGTTTAGTAACACTTTAATCAACAGCCTGTAGCTCAAGCAACAGGCAACTATTTCCTTTTCCTCTTGTTTGATGGCCTGTAAATATCTCTGTATCAGACCTTTTTATAAAATAGACTTCCAATGGCCCTTTTTTTTAAAGCTTTTAACAATTCATGTGACCAAAAGGGTCTGTACAAAGGTCCATATTTTTATGTGCCTGGTTTGAACAGTATGAAGGGTAAATACTACTGCCCCAGTACAGCAAAATTAAGTAAACTATAGGTTATTTTTTCCCACGATATACCCCACCCCCCCCTCTTATTTTTTTAAAGTATCTCCAATCCGGAAAAGAGTTGAAACATTTACATAAGATGGTAAAATCATCTTTAATAAGTTTTATGTGTAATTATACAAGAATTTATTGTTACAAAAGTAGCAAAAATAACTTGAGTATAAGAGAATCAGATTAGCTCAAATATGACAATTGCTCCTCCAGAATTTCATCTGACTGAACTGTGACAAAACCCGCTAATCTGCCTTTTGTTTGTGCTAAAAGCCTCCGTCGGTTTAAGAACACGGGATGATTTAATTCCTGACGGAACACTCAACATATACAATTGTTTCAGATAAATTCTCTGCCGTGTAAGTAACTTCTAAACTAATCTGTAATTAGAGAGACATGAAAATGCTAAATGAGGTAAGCCAGGCGTGTCATAAACTGAGATATATATATATATATATATATATATATATATATATATATATATATATATATATATATATATTTTTTTTTTTGTAATGGTTGTGTTATTTTGCTTAAAGGGGTTGTAAAGGTATGTGTTTTTTCACCTTAATGCATCCTATGCATTAAGGTGAAAAAACACCTGGCAGTCACCGGCCCCCTAGCCCCCACTATTAACATTTCTAGTTCTGAAAGCATACTTAATGTACATAATTGTTCTACACCTGCAGTAAAACCACAACTCAGAGCCCTATCACTCTAGAGGTAACTCCTAAACCGAGGGCAAAATGTTAGGTATCCAAGTAAGAGCAGACCAAGAATAAAATGGAGTAGTTTTCCCTTAAAATGGAAGTTCAGTAAAAATCTAAAAGACTAAATATGCTCCCACCCCTATTTTAAGACTATTATGTCTACCCTATAAGGCTCGATTCACAGCTATGCATATTGCTTTTGAGCATCTCTGCAGTGCTTTTTGCTGTCCTTTCTGCATTTTTTTTTTTTTTTGGGGGGGGGGGGGGGATTTGCTGCTGGGCAGATTTAAAAATGCAATTTGAGGCAAAATCGTGGCAAAATCACTGTAAAACTGTGATAAAAAAACGCACTAAATGCTTTTCTGTAGCTTCTCCATTAAAAGCTATTAAACCAAAAAAAGCAACATTTTGCGTTAAAGTCCCTAACCCTTTCCAAAAATGCAGAGGCACAAAAATTCATTGATGTCAACATGTTCCATAGGAATCTATTTAAAAAAAGTCCTGCATTTCTGCAAAAGGCATGAAAAAATGCATTAGTATGAAAGGAGCCTTAAAGAATAAATGCTTCTACTTACCTATTCTGAAGTTGCTCCAATTCACATGATCAGGTCCCAGCACCTTTCAATGTAGAGGAGAGGCAGCCGGAAAATTATACCCCATAGTAAGCCTATGGGTGATGTCACTGCAAAGGCATGTGGACAGCCTGGGACCATTTTTTCTTTTTCTTTTTTTTTTTTTTATTGGGGCAGTTCCTTAGTGAGCAGTAAATGTGTGAACATTAATTTCTATGGTAAGAAAATTTTATTTTTGACTAAGTATACTGTATACTATTCTTACTAAGTAATCTATTTAAGGTCTATATATTTAGAACTTAACACCACATTCACCTTTGTGGCTGAAGTCTCATATCTGAGAATGGGTTTTTATGGTCCAACTGCAGCAAAAAAATTATTTTTGTCTTTGGTTTACTAGCAAATGTTTTAACCTGTCCCCACTGTATTTTAGAAAAACATATTCAATACTGTCTGTGCACTCATTAAAGTGGTTGTAAACGCTTACAAACCATTTTGACCTACAGGTAACCCTACATTAAGGCTTACCCGTATGTCCAAGAAATATCTCCTAAACCTACATGGTTTAGGAGATATTTGCCAAAAGACAGGCACCGCAGGCGCACTGAGCGAGTGGCGGCTCCTGTGCGCATGCGCGGGAGTGACGTCATCGTGGCTTCATCGAATGACATCGGTGGAGCAGCGAAACCCACGAGAAGATGGATGCTCCGGACTACAGGGGACAGCGGTGACTTCGCTGGCTCCTGTGTCAGGTAAGTGACACATAATGGACTACTATGCGATGCATAGTAGTCCATTATGCCTACCTTTGTAGGAATCAAAGAGGAAGTAAACTCATCAGGGTTTACTTCCACTTTAAGAGATTCAGAGAGATTTTGCTTGCGTCTTGTCCTACTGTCTTAGGCTGGATTCACACCTATGCAGTTTTAGTGCTTTTTGCATTTTGCATATTCCATAGGAAACCATGTTATATGGACTGTAGTGCAAATCGGAAAAATGCAAAAAGCACTAAAACTGCATAGGTGTGAACTCAGCCTCAGACCCCATACACTAGATTTTACACATTAGACATTAGACTACATTAGATTTTCTGCAGATTTTTGTCTTCAGATTTACCAAAACCATATAATATGAGGTCAAACCTTAAGGACTTGTACACATGATACGAAAATCAGAAGGGAAAATTTGTAAGCCGAGCTGTCTGCGGATTTTTGGATCGTTAGCATGGTGCTTTTGTCAGCTGATTTGACTTTTTCGTCGGACAAAAGCTGGATGTACAGGCCATAAAAAAATTTCGGATGTGAACTCAACATCTGATTTTTGAATGGTCAGTACAGAAATCATCACACAAAAGTCAAAAGTACAAATGCTCATGCTTGGAATCAAGGAACGAATGGGTAGAGTTTGGTCTTGTAAACTACTGTTCATAATCTAGTATTAAGATTTGTGATGCGGCAATTGATGAAATGTTGACATGCAGTGAACATTCTCATCTTCTTTAATGGGATAATAATGAAGCTACTTTGGTGGTGATACTGATGTAGTTATGCCAAACATATTTTAAAAGGCATTTGTTTTGTACGATCTGAAAATTGCGAATCAACGCTCACCAAACTTCTACTAACACAAATTTAGCAGAAGTGGCCCAAAGGGTGGCACATGGGAAATTAACTTCCTCTTTATACTCTCATAGTATGTCACTACGTTCGTGTTTGTTAAACGACAATTTGAGGATAATTAGTATACTAGACAAAATCCTGCACACGTGCTTTTGACAAAAATCAGATGCTCGGCCGTACAACAATCCCTGCAAAGGCAAAGCATAATGGACTACTATGCATCGCATAGTAGCCCATTATGTGTCACTTACCTGACACAGGAGCCAGCGAAGTCACCGCTGTCCCCTGTAGTCCAGCGCATCCATCTTCTCGGTGGGGTCTCGCAGCTCCACCGCTGTCATTCGGTGAAGCCGCGATGACATCACTCCCGCGCATGCGCATGGGAGCCGACACGCGCGGCAGCTCCATTGTTGGAAATGCCGCGCTCAGTGCGCCTGCGCGCCGCTGTCTACGGCGCATGCGCCATAGACAGTGGTGCCTGTCTTCGGGCAAATATCTCCTAAACCATATAGGTTTAGGAGATATTTCTTGGACCTACAGGTAAGCCTTAATCTAGGCTTACCTGTAGGTCAAAGTGGTTTGTAAGGGTTTACAACCACTTTAATGCAGCCTTTCCAGTGTAGACATGGGTAGAGGAGAGGCCCCGGGGATCACAATCACATAGAGTCACGCCTACTAAAATGATCATCATAATATCCCCTATCCCATAGGAGAGAAGAGGGGTGGGGGGCAACTGCAGGACTTTTTCAAGGTTGGCACTTGCTCATGTTTGCATCACCTTCCCCTTTCTATGCATTTTTCACTGTAAAAAAAACCTCAACGTGGTGGAGTCAAACATTGTCATTAATCCAAGTGCAAGGTTGGTCAACTAATGTAGCAAAATAGGATGGGACTAGGGGTAGCTTAATGAATGGTGTATTGTTTCTTTTTAGAGGAAAGTGAGTGTGGTAAGCTCAACCATGATGTTGGTTTGGAGGCATGGGATCTGACTCCTGGAACCAGCACAGACCTGTCCATTGTGGACGCCAAATCGCCTGACACAAGTCACACTGAGGGCCCAAGTGACCCTGAAGAGGAAGAAAGTATTCAGAAGCCTTTTGTTTGTGCAAGTAAGTATTCTTGGAATCTGGCTTCAAATGTGTATACATGTCGAGTGTTTAGCTGAACAAATAAAACACCCACTCCACACATTAGCAAAGTATGTAGTACCTTAACATTAGCATGGAGAAGGAAGAGGTAGAAGGAGCTGTCAGTTTTGCTAGGTACCCGAGATTCGGAGACCCAGGCACCAGGGCCGCCATCAGGTGGGTACAGCCATTACAACTGTAATGGGCCCGTCTGAGCCAGAAGAAGGCAGGACGGGTGAAGGGGAGCCATGCTGTGCATTACAGAAATTAGCTCAGACATCAAGCTCTTTACTGCCACCTTTGTCTACTATGTGCATGTGCACCTCTCGTGTACTGGGCTTTTCTGTTTCAGCAACATGTCAGCTTTGTGAAAATGAGCTGGGACCAGGTAGGAAGCAATTCTTTACAAGTAGGGGCTGTGAAGGAAAGGGAGGGGTCAGAGCCTTGTGTGTTTACATATTTGTGCTTGTGTGAACTGACATATATATATATATATATATACAGGTGTGTGTGTGTGGCGGCTGGCATATATAAAGGCAGTGGCTGTGTGCCCCCTCTCTCCACCCACCCACCTCTATGTATCATGGCCGCTGTAGCCATCACCTATTCAGGTGCCTGGCCCCTTTTCAGATGCCAGGCACCTGGGCGCCAAGTGTGTAGTTTTGAAGCACCTGATTAGAGCCATGGGCTCTAATAGGCTTCAAAAGAGGTTAACTGGGAGCTCAGAGCATTGCGCTTGCAGTTCACCCGGGTTTGTTAGAACAATCAATGAATATTCGCAGTTCTAACACTGAACCAGCCAATCAGGAAGTGTGGGTGTGTTACCCACCACCTGATTGGCTAAAACAACAGGTGCTGTGATTGGATGCCTATTGGGGGAGGAGAGGAGACATATGCTGCCCCACCGATATAGGGTAAATCCCAGGCAGACAGCAAGCAGTTGGGGGGGGGTCACAGTGTTAACTTTTAAATGCACACAGTGACTGCATTTGATAGTGTACAGTGGCTGCATTTTATTGGGTACAGTGGTGGTATTTGATGGGCACAGTGGCATATATATACTGACATATATACAGGTGTGTGTGGGGGGCTGACAAATATACAAGAGTGAAGGGGGCTGACATATATTCAGGTGTGTGGGGGGCTGGCATATATATAGAATTGAGGGGGGCTGAGTGCATACATGTGGGATGGCCGGTGTGTGGATTCAGTAGGATGGCCTGTGGGCAAGCCCTGGGGAATGTTGGTGGAGAGACTCGGGGGGGGGGGGGGCAGCCTAAAGCTGTGTAAGTGTCACAGTCCCTACTGTGTCTTTTAGACAGCCTGGCGTGGTCGCGCCCCAAGTGGCTCTGGGTGGTATTGAACTAATGACTGTTTGTTCTTGCTCCTGTTTCTTTACCTTTGAGCCACACCTCAGTTCTATTCAGCCTGCTTTCCAGCTATGCCTAGTTTTGCATAATTACTATGGGCAATTCTGTTTGTAAATGTCACTCTTGGATCAGCTGTGGCAGGTCACCTAATTAGCTGGGTATAAAACACTGCCTTTGTCAGGCTTTGTCAGTTTATTGTCTCTTGTTGCCAAAGCTTCCTGTGAACAAGTTACAGTGTTCCAAGACTGACACCAGCTTCTGACCCTGGCTTGTATATCGTTTATTCGGACTTCTGGAATCCCTGACTACGGCTTTACCTGCACAATCTTCTGGCAAATTCCTGTCAAGCCCCCGTGCACAGATTCACAGCCCAGGTAGCTTATCTCTTTGTTACCGTGGGCTGTGTCTATTTGCAAGGGTAAGCCTACATCTCTGCACCATGGACTCCAACCTAGGTAAGCCCTCACAGTAAAGGGCCCAAAAAATTATGATGCCTGCCCTGCCAGGCACCAGGGCCAAGATTACTGAGTAGTTACAGTGTGTACATTCCTAGTAGTGAAGGTGGTAAGTATTTCCTGATTTTGACTAGTAACTTGACCATAACTCACTATGTAGGGCCTCAGCCACTTGACCATTGTACCCTTAATTTTCTCCTCTTACTAGGTCATCATGATCTTCCAAGATGCACAATTGGCCAAATGAGAGCAGATATGTTGCATTGTTTGAAGGATCTGGAGCAAATAAAGGAGGCTGCCACTGCTTTACAGTGAAGATTCCGTGATTGTGTAGACATGCTTGCCAAATTCTAATTTCCTCTTGCCTGGTCGGAAGTTTCTTGTTCCACTTGTTGGATCCTGTTTGCACTTTTAATATTTACCATGTTTTTCAGACTTTTAAATGAGAAAGTTTAGTGTCCACATTCAGTGTTTCCCCCCTCCTCTATGTGCACCACCTGGTCCGGTTTTCTGTCTATTCCTCAGTCTAAAAATGACTGTGTGAATTACTAACATTAAAAATGGCAACATCACCTGTGCAAAATTCAACAAATATAGAAAACCTGACCAGTGTTTGCATCTTGAGAAGGAGAGTTGAGAAAAATTGCCCTAAGTAATGTGATAGTTGATAGTTAGCTGATAATAGTTAGCTGATAGAGATTGCCACCTCATGTAGCAAATAAGGTACTTTTGCACTATTGTAGCAAATAGAGATTGCCACCTCATGTAGCAAATAAGGTATGTTTGCACTATTGTAGCAAGTGGCCAAAATAAAATTTAGAACATATTATACAGATAGAAAACACAGACAACAGTAGTTCAAATGAAATATAAGTTTATGATCAAATAAAATTATTACTCAGGATTAGGGATGAGCTTCGTGTTCGAGTCGAACATACGTTCGACTCGAACATCGGCTGTTCGTCCGTTCGGCGAAGTCCGAACATTTTGGTCCGTTTGCGCCAAATTCGTGTGACGGTCACGGCCCACAATGCACTGCGATGGCGCAGTGCATTGCTGGCTCATGATTGGCCAAGCATGCACTGTGACCCCGCATGCTTGGCCAATTGCAGCGCCAGCAGCGAGGAGAGCCATGATTGGCCACAGGCAGGATGCCTGTGGCCAATCATAGCTCAGGCTGTGTAGTGCACGCCCCACACTATATAAGGCCGCCAGCGCGGCGGCCTTGTGTAGTGTGTTGGCGTCTGAAGCAGTGGGTGTTCTGTGTACCTTCAACACAGTACACACCGATCGTTTTCGGCCGATTTTCGATCTTGCTGTTGTGTAGTGGTTGTTGTCTGCGTGCCCTGACCGCAGTATACACCGCTATATTCACCTCACCTATATAGCTAGTGATCTATCTTTTATAATAGAGCTTGCAATCAGTAGTGTTAGGAGCTTGTGCGTGCTGTCTGCGTGCTCTGTACCCAGTACATACCGCTATATCCACCTGCATAGCTGTTCTCTATTTGAGCCCACTTGCCATCTTCAGGAGTTATTGGAAGTTGTGTGTGCCTCCAGCACAGCACAGTATACATCTGTATATAACCCTTTATCTCTGGTGTTCTATAATAAAGGCATCTGCAGGAGTTAGTGGGTGTTCTGTGTACCTTCAACACAGTACACACCGATCGTTTTCGGACGATTTTCGATCTTGCTGTTGTGTAGTGGTTGTTGTCTGCGTGCCCTGACCGCAGTATACACCGCTATATTCACCTCACCTATATAGCTAGTGATCTATCTTTTATAATAGAGCTTGCAGTCAGTAGTGTTAGGAGCTTGTGCGTGCTCTGTACCCAGTACATACCGCTATATCCACCTACATAGCTCTTCTCTATTTGAGACCACTTGCCATCTGCAGGAGTTATTGGAAGTTGTGTGTGCCTCCAGCACAGCACAGTATACATCTGTATATACCCCTTTATCTCTGGTGTTCTATAATAAAGGCATCTGCAGGAGTTAGTGGGTGTTGTGTGCCTCTAGCACAATATACACTACCCAACTGCTTTTTTACCCAATTCCCTTCAGGCCATTACCATGTCTGGAAGGCCAGCAAGGAGAGGCAGACATGCGCGAGCCGATAAAAGAGGGCAAGCAGGCTCTGTGTCTAGAGACAACAGTGCTGGTCGTGGACGCGGTGCATTGTCATCAGCAGGTGGCCATGGGACACGCGTGTCCTTCTTTTCGGCAGCTGGACATGTTGAGCCGCAACATGCCAACGACTTGGTAGAGTGGATGACCAAGCCCTCTTCATCCTCCTCATCCTCTCTCACCCAGTCTCAGGGTACTAGCAAAGCAGCTGCCAACGCATCGTCTTCCCTCCTCTCAATGTCATCATCAGTGACTCCTTCCCTAGACCCACCACGTCCTCCTGAGGAGTCTCCTGAACTCTTTGAGCACAGTGTTGGGTACATGCTCCAGGAGGATGCCCAGTGTTTTGTGGGCTCTGATGATGACACTCAGCTAGAGGAAGGCAGTAGCGTGAGCGCAGAGAGAGGGGATGCTCAAGAAGGACAGCAATCTGGCAGTCATGTTCAACAAGCTGCAGCATACTGCCAGGTTTGCTACAGCGATGAAGAGGGAGGGGATGATGAGGGCACTGACTCCACGTGGGTGCCTGGAAGGAGAGAGGAGGAGGAGAAGGAGGAGGCACATGTCCAACGAGGCAGGATGCCCTCGGGGGGCCACCTTAGGGGCAGCACACCGACTGAATCACACCGCAGAGCTCCGCCTGTGCAGGGCGCTGCATCTGCGCATTATTCTAAAAGTTCTTTGGTGTGGGCCTTTTTTGAGACGAGTGCATCAGATCGCACCGCTGCTATTTGCAACATATGTCTCAAGCGTATCTCGCGTGGCCAAAACATCAGCCGCTTGGGCACCACATGCTTGACCAGACATATGTTGACCTGCCATGCAGCTCGTTGGCAAGCGTACCTCAAAGACCCACACCAAAGAACAAAGCGGACATCTCCTTGCTCCTCATCAGCTGGCATCTCCAACCCCACTAGATCTTCAGTCCTCTTTGAAACCTGCTCTGAGAGGAATGAAGGTGTAGAATTAGGTGTGTCACAGCCAAGTGCTTCCGGGAACTCTGCTAGCGGTACACCCACGTCCGATTATAGCAGGCAAATGTTCCTGCCCCAGCTGCTGGACCGGCGAAAGAAGTTCACTCCCAGCCATCCACATGCCCAGCGGTTGAATGCTAGCTTGGCTAAATTGCGAGCACTTCAACTGCTGCCTTTTCAGTTGGTAGACTCGGCCCCCTTCCGTGAGTTTGTACAATGTGTGGTTCCTCAGTGGCAGGTCCCCAAACGCCACTTTTTCTCACGGAAGGCGATTCCGGCTCTCTACCGGCATGTGGAAGGCAATGTCCTTGCCTCGCTGGACAGGGCGGTCAGCGGTAAGGTGCATATTACCGCTGGCTCATGGTCCACCAGGCATGGACAGGGACGTTACCTGTCTTCCACGGCCCATTGGGTCACTCTTCTGGCAGCTGGGAAGGATGCAGGACAAGGTGCAGTAGTGTTGGAGGTTGTTCCGCCACCACGCCTCCAAAATGCTACTATTGGTTGTGACACACCTCTCTCCTCCACCCCCCTCCTCTTCTTCTTCCTCCATGGAACCTGCCCAAGAACCGCCTTATATATGACATGCCCACCAGATGGAACTCAACGTTGGCCATGCTGCAGCGGCTGCACACGCAGCAGAGGGCCATCAATGAGTACCTGTGCGACTACGGCACCAGGACAGGGTCAGGGGAGCTCGGTTTTTTCTCACCACGCCAGTGGGGCATGATCAGGGATGCATGCACTGTCCTGTCACCGTTTGAGGAGGCCACAAGGATGGTGAGCAGTGACAGTGCATGCATCAGTGACACTGTACCTCTTGTCCACCTCTTGGAGCATACGCTGCGTGGAATAATGGACAGGGCACTTGAGGCAGAACAGAGGCAGGAAGAGGAGGACTTCCTTGCCTCTCAAGGCCCCCTTTATCCAGACAGTGTTCCTGCTGTGCCACCCATCACACAGGAAGATGATGAGGAGGAGGAAGAGGAGGAGGAGGATGATTGTGTCAGCATGGAGGTGGAGGCTGGCACTCAGCATCAGCAGCAGCAGCAGCAGTCTTGTAGGGATGATTTACAGTCCCAAGAAACACGTGGACTTGTACGTGGCTGGGAGGAGGTAGCTGCGGATCATGTTGTCCTTAGTGACCCAGAGGACTCCGGACCGAATGCCTCAGCTAACCTACGCTGCATGGCCTCCCTGATCCTGCAAAGCCTGCGGAAGGATCCTCGTATTCTTCGGATAAAGGAGAGGGACCATTACTGGCTGGCCACTCTCCTTGATCCACGGTACAAGGGATCAAGGGTAAGGTTGCCGACCTTATCTTGCCTTCGCAGAGGGAGCAGAGGATGAGACATCTCCGGGAGGCCTTGCAGAAAGGTCTGTCCGTTCCCAGAGACTGGGAGGTTACAAACTCCTGGTCCTGGACAACGTGTTGCTGAGGCATCGGTCAGAAGGAGCGGTGGAGAAGGTAGCCATCTGACTGATGCTTTCAGACAATTTTTTAGTCCGCAGCCCCAAGGTATGATCGGTTCCAGCACCCATCGCCAGCGTCTGATTTACATGGTGCAGGAATACCTAGGGTCAAGGTCAGACTTGGACACCTTTCCCACCGAAAATCCTCTGGCTTACTGGGTCTTGAGGATGGATCACTGGCCAGAGCTTGCACAGTATGCAATTGAGCTACTGGCCTGTCCTGCATCCAGCGTTCTTTCGGAACGCACCTTCAGTGCTGCTGGTGGCTTTGTTACCGATCACAGGGTGCGCCTGTCCACCGAATCAGTTGATCGACTGACCTTCATCAAGATGAATCAGTCTTGGATCACCCACAGCTACCAAGCACCTGAAGCTGATGTAACAGAATAATTTGTTTTGAAATATCACATCCCTTCAAGACTGCCTATGCTGATGCTGAGTGACTGTCCTGTTATGTTGATTGTCTATCCTCTTCCTCCTCCGCTGATATGTGATGCCATCAGCCCAATTTTTCTGCCCCTGTTTAACAGGGGCGTTTAAGTACAATTTTTGATGCAATGCTTTGCAGCAGGGCTAATTCCTGCAATAAAACTAGAGTATATGGGAGAGGTTGCAGTGTGGTGGCACCAGCATCAGTGCCTAAGGCCAAATTTTTCTGCCCCTGTTTAACAAGGACATGTAATTACAATTCTTAATATAATATTTCACAGGAGGGCCCCTTCCTGTGCCCACCCAGAGTAACTGTGAGGACTTATAGTGTTGTGGCACCAGCACCACAACCACCAAAGGTCAATTTTTCTACCACTGTTCAACAATGGCATGTAATTACAATTCTTGATATAATTGTTCACAGCAGGGCGCTCCAGCGCCCAGCAAGAGTCACTTTGAGGGCTTACAATGTTGTGGCAAAACCAACACCTTGTTCCGCCATTTCTGCAGAGCATATAGGGCAGGCCCCTACTTTCAAACATTTAACTTACAAACATCTCCTACTTGCAAACGGAAGGAGACAACAGCAAGTGAGATGAAAAAAGATGGACGACAAAACAAATTATACAGGGGTGATAACCCTTCCCTATGTTTTCCAAAAAGCTTAAAAATAGTTTTTTTGACTGGAGCTACACTTTAAAAATGTACCAGTTGAAAATTACAAACAGATTCAACTTAACACAACAAACCTACACAGTCCCTGTCTTGTTTGCACCGCCTGTATACTGCTGTTCTGAGTATATAGGGCCTGGGGGCCACACGCATTTCCTTTTTTTAATATGGGTACAGGGTTCCCCTTAATATGCGTACAAGACCCAAATAGACTGGTAATGGGCAGGGAGGGCTACCCATGCCATTTTTCTCAATGATTTTCAACCATATTGCAGGAACCAGATATAACATTAAAACCGCAAGCAGTTTTAAATGGTGTTATTTCCGTTTAATGTCATTTTGTGCAGGGACTGTTCTAAACACGGGAAACACATGGCACTGCACAGGCATACTACAGACACCCCCCAGGCACCATATTTAAAGGAATTTTTTTTCACTTTAATCGTCATTAAAATCAGTGCTCCCGCCAAAACGGACATTTTTAAAAACATTTTAGGCATTGACCCATGTCCCCTGGGGCAGGAGCCAGGTCCCCAAACCCTTTTTAGGACAGTATCTTGCATATTATCCGTTAAAATTATCACTTTTAATTTCGAACGTTCGAGTCCCATAGACTTCAATGGGGTTCTAACGTTCGTACGAATTTGGTGTCCGTTCGAAAGTTCTGGTGCGAACCGAACCGGGGGGTGTTCGGCTAATCCCTACTCAGGATCAGCTCCAATTTGCTGCCAAGACACTGCCCCTCTACCCACAAAAGAATCAAGGCATTTTTGGCGTATATCTCTGGCATTTTGGAAGTGCAATCCAGCACTGCCAGTTTCTAGACCCGTCCTCAAGCCCACAGATGGCTGAGCTGTAGTCTCTTCAGCTGGGCCTGCCACTGCAGGGTCTGCATCAGTTGGCACTGAGGCAAGGTAGCTGCTAGCCTTCCTCCGTAAAAAATATGGAGTATACAGCAGCAGAATACCACATGGTTGATTTTGTATAGTGCCAGGTAGTTAGTGTTAAAAACAGCCTGAACCAACTAGAGAGGATGCCAAAGGCATCTCAAGCACCCTTCTGGCATGAGAGAGCCTGTAATTAAATATTCTCTGCTCTGGGGTGAGGTTCCCCATAGGAAACGGCTTCATAAAATGTTCCCCCAGAGCAAAGGCCTCATCTGCAACAAAACAAAATTGAGGCCCTCAACATTCTCCTCAGCAGGAGGCAAGTTTAATGTGCCATTCTGGAACCGTTTGCAGAACTCTGTCTCCATAATGACTCCCCCATTAGAGTTGTGGCCGTTCTTTTTTTTTTTATAATTCTTTTTATTTGATTTTACATTACGAACAAATCATCCAACATTTTGCAAAGAGAAAGAACAAGAGAAACATCTTTTTAACATATTCAACTAAACATCTAAAAATAATCTCTTTTTTAAAGGGGTACATTACATATATTAGCACTCTCCCTGTTCCCTTTACCTCCCACCCCCCACCCCCCCATCTATCCTCTCCTAGTGGTTATTGTACACCCATTTTTCAGCTTAATTTACCTACCCCCCTCCCCACCCGATCCCAATGAACCAACTCCATATGTCATCCGCTGGTGCCGGGGGAGTGGGAGCGGAGACATCAAGTGAAGCTGCCCAGACAGGGAGGTCGTGACAAGATCTGGAAACATTATTTCACCTATGGGGGAACCCCAATCTATCCAACCAAGATTCCCACAATCTTATAAATTTACTGTGATTACCCTGTTTTATAAAAAAAACACCCTCTCATTTCCTATTGTTAATTTTACCCCTGCTAAACGGGACTCCACTGTCGAGGGTAGATGTGCTTGCCAGTGTTGAGCAATCAGCTTCCTTGCTAGGAATAAACATCTCAAGACTGGTTTGACAATGTTTTTAGGGACATTGCCCCCTTCCACCAAACCCAAGAGGCAGACCTTAACCGTCGCACCTAATGCTATCCTAAAAGTTTTGTTAATCTCATCTATTACATTTGTCCAATATCTAAATAGCTTCGGACACTTCCAAAGCATGTGGATAAAATCCCCAGTTGACCTACATCTTGGACACTGGTCGTTGTCTCGCCATCCCAGCTTGAACATTTTTTTCAGAG
Organism: Lithobates pipiens; assembly: GCF_037356315.1. Taxonomy (NCBI): domain Eukaryota; kingdom Metazoa; phylum Chordata; class Amphibia; order Anura; family Ranidae; genus Lithobates; species Lithobates pipiens. Next base: position 101,174,249 of record NW_027507764.1, on the reverse strand, counting down.
TATAATACACTCGATAAAAAAAATAAAGCTGTGATACTCTCTGGGAGGGGGAGATTGAGACCAGTGTCCCCTGTTTAAGGATCTGGTCCCATTCAGTTTTTAGCAATGGTCCTACCTCCTGCTCCCAGGTTTCTCTATTCTCAATCAAACCATCGTTATCTATAATTCTATCCCCAAGACTGGCATACAGTCAGGATATTACTCCTTTGGAGGACACTAGGGATATTATTTGTGTAAGTATAGAAATTTGGGCCCACTGCACCCTTTAAGATCCAAATTGTGTCTGTACTGCATGTCTAACTTGAAGATATTTGTAAAATGAACTATTAGATTAAATTCCTGCTTCAAATTAGCAAATGATTTCATGGCATTGCCAGCAAATAGCTGACTCATCCGCGTAATCCCCTTATTTACCCATTCCCTAGATCTTTCCACTTTATTTAGCTCAATTAAATTCCTGTGGTCGTTCTTACCAACATCAAGAAACAAGAACTCACTGTTAGCCATCAATAACCTAACATGCCACAAGTTTGATAAAGTATGGCATACCTGGTGCAGGAGCTTCAAACCTAGTTAATGGTGTACTGCCTTCACGGCCTCAACCCTGACCTAAGCATATTGTATTGACATAAATTTGCTGATAAGCATACAACTCTTCTATATCCTGATGTGTAAGGCATAATGTGTGTAATGTGTGTAACAATACCTGTTTTATTGATATTCTTTTTTTTTTTTTCTTTGAAAACCTTTCCATGACCTTTGATTCAATGCTCGTTAAAAGATTTAAAAACCAATAAAAAATGATTGATTTAAAAGAAACAAGAACTCACATGTGGCAGACACTACAGCTAGCAGGACTATGCTGCAAAAGCCCTTATAATTTAAATAATATGAGCCAGAGTTGGGTGGTGGGACAATCCTGACATGTTTTCCCATCAATAGCACCACCACAGTTGGGAAAATCCCACTGAAGATGGAACTGGGCTGCAACATCCTGCCATTAGTGTGGGTTGGAAGGAAACTCTGGATAAAAAAAGGAAAAATAAATTACTACTTCTGCACATAACATTGCAAGCAGATTTGACACAACCATGCTTGGCCAACAGAAGTATACAACTTAAATGAGTATTTAAAAGACAAAAGTGTAAGGTCAACTTATTTGATTCCTCGTCCCCTCTGGTGGCCCATTCTAAAAAATGTATGGTGGGGGGGAGGTAATGGGTAGATGTTTTGGCCAGGTAACCCTCTCCACTCCCATGAGAGCTATTTACATAAATAATGTGTGATACTTTGGCCAGCCTCAAATTACTTACACTATTGGCAGCCCAGTGGATAGGTAAGAAGTGTCATAATCATAAAATATGGATACACACTGTCCAAATTGCATCACATTTTGACATTCAGAAATAACCAAGATCAAGAATCAAGATAATAGTAGACAAAAACATTCTCTGTTACAATTTGCAGGTAATCAGGCAGGCCCTTGCACTACATGCTTTGGTAAATTCATCCAGCAGTATGGCCACAAAAGAGTGATAGTGTGTATGGGTTTTGCAAAGTCAGCAGATAGAGTATTTGTATCTGTTGACATTTGGGGGGGTTATAACTGAGTTTGGGCCCCCAAAAATTGCCTCTTGCACTCTGCCTGAATTGGAGGACAACAGTAACATTTGGACACATTTTAGAGGGTTTAGGGTAAGCACAAAAATGTAGCTGACAAAAAACAGTGTTAAGTTACTAGGCTAACTTAGCATGCTGGGGAGGTTAGTGAAGGAAAATATGCATGTAGGCCAAAAAAGGAGCAGGAAAAGCTTACAGCATGCATGATTCACATTCACATTCACAGCATATTACAATAATGGTAATTATGGAATCAAGAATTAATACAATACATTAGCAAACATTAAATACATAGAATGTCATGTTAAAGGAAAAAAAACTTACCCAAATATAGTCCTTCTGAAGGACTTGAATAATGGCTGAGCAGGTTTCTATAATAATGAGTCCCAGAGCCTGGGGGGAGATCCCAGTGGTAAACTTGAGGTCCTGGAGACTTCTCCCCATCGCCAGCTACTGCAAGGTGACTATGCACCTTTGCTCAGGAGTAATAGCAAGCCTCGTGCATGTGTCTTGTTTCTTAATATAGGGGGTCAACAATGCGAAGAGTTGGTGAAAGCAGAGGTCTGTGATCCAGAGATAATTCTGAAAATAATCTGGATCATTCTTCTGGAGCTCCCACAGTAAAGGCATATGACATAATTGGTCAAGATTAAGCAACCAAATTTTGGTCCAAGAAATCCTTCTCCTGTTTCTGGACTGGACTTGGGTTAAAGCAATATCTCCAAGGCCAATAATAGCACTTTCTCGCCTCCGATTCCGCAACATGGCTGGTTGACAAATGGCCGTTCCGAAACTGAAAAGCACAAACTAAAAAGCACAAACTGAAAAGCGCGAATCAACACTCATCAAACTTCTGCTAACACGAAATTAGCAGAAGGAACCCAAAGGGTGGTGCCTGACAATTGAAATTCCTCTTTATCGGCTTGTAGTATGTCTAGTACATCACTGCATTTGTGTTTGTTGGCTGACAATTGTGTACCGTTGGTATGCAAGACAAGTTCCTGGCACATGCCCTTCAGACAAAAGTGTGATGCTCTATTGGCCAACAATCGGATCGTGTCAAATCAGGCAGGCCCTTGCACTACATGGTTTTGGTAAATCTGAAGACAAAAATCTACAGAAAATCTAATAGTGTGTATGGGGTATTTGTGACCTCACAGAAAGTAGGGAAAGGCCTCTTCAATTACTTCAGAATCCACAATAAAACATTGATTTAAGCTGGCTACACCTATACAAATTTTGTTGATATATATCCTTTAAATTTACCTTAAATAATGTAGTGCAGGGGCCTGCCTGATTGAATACAAATTGAAAATGCTTGGGTTTAACCTCATACTGTATGGTTTTGGTAAATTTAAATGAAAGATTCGAAAAAGAAAATTGCATAGTGTGTATCCAGGTAAGTTTTAAATTCATCTTCACTCTGCCAAATATGATTAAAAAAGAAAAGTTGAATGGAGTTGTCCTTTAAAGAGAGCCTGTTTAGGCAAAGTGACGGTGTCTGTAAAAAGTACTCCCAAGCCTTTGGACTCACCTTTCTGGAGATCCCCCATCACTCATACCTTAAATATATATTATGTTTATTAACAAACTAAGTCTGCTGTCACCCCTGAGCAGAGCGATTTTTGCACTCGTATACAAGCATTTTACTTTATAAAGAATACCCAATCATGTACAAGGACAATTAGACAAATAATATTTTTTCTTGTACTTGATTGGATAATGAAAGCCAGCAGAGCTTCACCTTTTTCACTAAGGCAAGGGAAAATCCCTAGTCTGGTAAAGTCCTTAAAGTGGTTCTGAAGTCTGAAGGTTTTTTACCTTCATGCATTCTATACATAAAGATTAAAACTTCCCCACTGCCAATACCTATCTGAGCTCGACCCAGGGATGTGCATGAGATTTGCTGCTCTACCGGCCTTTTCCCTTCCCATTGGCTCAGACACAGCAGCAGGAGCCATTGGCTCCCACAGCTATCAGTCACAGCCAGTAAGGAGGGATTCACATTCTGTTTGTCACTGGACACACAGGAATTCATTTACTAAAACTGGGGGGGGGGGTGCAAAATCTAGTGCAGTTGTGCATGGTAGCCAATTAGCTTCTAACTACAGCTTGTTCAATCCCAGTTAGTAAGGATAACTTGCCACAAAATTGTGGCAGTGCTATAAGTCTTCTAACTTGCTTCACATTTTCATTGGCAAGTTGTACACTTGCAGAGCACTTGAAGCAAAAGTTCTAGTTGACACTTTTCCAGTTTGTTGCCAATGTGCATGGCAAGTCTCTAGCAAGAGCAAAGTTGCAGTGCTGAGTCTACAGCAAGAGCTCTACAAGTTTACAGCATGGAAATTAAGCCACAGTGACCCCTGTGGCGGGATGACCATTGCACAACATATCTGAACCAGAACTTGCAGAGTGTTTTCAAAGAAAGTTAAGCTGGAGTCATGCAATGCAGGCTTGCTGCAACTGAGCAACAAACTTGTAAAGCCTGGCAAGTCTATAGCTTAGCAAGTCATTTTCAAACTTGCAGCACAATCGCTTTCTATCTAGGATTAAGCTTTGACAAAAAAGCCTGGAAGCTGATTGGTTACTCTGCAAAGCTGCACCAAATTTTGCACTCTCTAGTTTGAGCAAATCAACCCCCAAGAGTGGAGCTCGGGAGCGAGCACACACAGGTGCCCCATAGCAAGCAGCTATAGCAGACATGGTCAGGCACTCTTAATGAGTTCTATTAAAGGGGTTGTAAACCCTCAAGGTTTTTTACCTTAACCACTTGAGATCCGCGCTATAGTCAAATGACGGCTACAGCGCGGATCTCGATTTCCGGGACTACGTCTATTGACGTTGTCCCCTTTAAGAGCTCCCCGCGCGCTCCTGGGAGCGCGCATCGGGGAAAATCTGTGTTGGCCGTGTCCCCTGGACACAGCCAATCACAGATCGCTGTAAACGGCCAATCACAGCGGCCGTTTACAGCGCGATCGCCGCCTCCAATGGTGATGATCTCAAATGTAAACAAATGAGATCATCACCCATTGCCGAATGTGTCTCCTCACACAGCGATAGCGTGTGAGGAGACTGATAGAGTGAGTGATTGTTCTCTAATAATGTAAACTTGCCAGTGCGAATATCTACCCTGCCAGTGCCCAGATCTACCCCACCTGTGCCCAGATCTACCCCACCTGTGTCCAGATCCACCCCACCTGTGCCCACCTGTGCACCGCCAGTGCCCACCTGTGCACCGCCAGTGCTCCATCTGTGCCCTGCCAGTGCCCATCTGTGCACCGCCAGTGCCCGCCAGTGCCAATCGGTGCCCATCTGTACCAATCGGTGCCCATCTGTGCCACCTCAGCAGTGCCCATCTGTGCCGCCTCAGCAGTGCCCATCTGTGCCGATCCATCAGTGCCCATCTGCCGACTCAGCAGTGCCCATCTGTGCCAACTCAGCAGTGCCCATCTGCTGCCTCAGCAGTGCCCATCTGCCGCCTCAGCAGTGCACATCCGTGCAATAAATCAGTGCACATCTGTGCCGACCCATCAGTGCCCATCTGTGCCGCCTCAGCAGTGCCCATCTGTGCCGACTCAGCAGTGCCCATCTGTGCCGCCTCAGCAGTGCCCATCTGTGCCGCCTCAGCAGTGCCCATCTGCCGCCTCAGCAGTGCCCATCTGCCGCCTCAGCAGTGCCCATCTGCTGCCTCCGCAGTGCCCATCTGCCGCCTCAGCAGTGCCCATCTGCCGCCTCATCAGTGCACATCCGTGCAATAAATCTGCACATCTGTGCAATAAATCAGTGCACATCTGTGCCGACCCATCAGTGCCCATCTGTGCCACCTCAAAAGCACCCATCTGTGCCACCTCAAAAGCGCCCATCTGTGCCACCTCATCAGTGCCCATCAGTGCTACCATGGCTAAATGTGTCTTTTCCGCTGAGGAGGCGTACCAAATTATTTCCACGGCCGACGAGAGCAACGGGGAGCTCTCTTCAGATTCCTTTTCGGATTCGGATTCTGAAGCCGACATAAATTATGAGCCAGTCCTCAGTAGTGAAACACTGACTGAATCCGAGGAGGAAGATATCCGGCCCATCAAACGAAGGCGTTCTAGTGAGGCAGTGCCGTCCACCAGCACCGCAGTGCCATCCACCAGCACCGCAATGCCGTCCACCAGCACCGCAGTGCCCCAGCAAGAAAGGCCAAGTACCAGTGGGGTGTCATCTCAGCCCCAAAGGGTTAGGAGCCATGCTGGCCTTCCCTATGCCCTTCAGAACCCCTTGTGGCTTCCTCTTAATTCAGGAGAGGCCAATGTTCCCCCTTTCACCGCCCAGCCAGGAGTCCAGGTGGACACAGAGAATTTTAGCCCTATAGATTTTTTTAATTTAATTTTTACGGAGGACATGTTGGCGTCAATTGTGGCCCAGTGCAACCTGTATGCACAACAATTTATTTTTCAAAATCCGACCTCCTATTATGCCCGTCCCTACGAATGGAGAGACCTAACGGTGGAGGAGTTCAAGCTATTTTTAGGCCTCACATTTAATATGGGACTCAACAAAAAAAATCAATTACGTAACTACTGGTCAACCCACCCCCTCCACCACTCACCGCTCTTCTCCGCGGTAATGCCCAGAACGAGATATCAGATCATCCTGAGGTTCTTACATTTCAGTGACAATTCCCAGTGCCTTCCACGAAATGATCCAAATTATGACCGGCTTTACAAAATTCGACCAATACTAAATTATTTTTTAGAAATATTCCCCAAATTGTTTACCCCGGACAAACACATATGTGTGGATGGGTCCCTTATTAAATTTAGTGGCAGGCTTAGAATGAAGCAATTTATGCCCAGCAAAAGGGCCCGCTATGGGGTGAAGGTCTACAAATTATGTGACCGAGCCACAGGGTACACATATTCATTCAAGGTGTACGAAGGGAAGGACACCCAGCTACAGCCCCCTAATTGTCCGGACTACTTGGGATCCAGCGGAAAAATTGTTTGGGACCTCATATACCCCCTACTGGATAAAGGCTACCACCTCTATGTAGATAACTTCTACACATCTCTGCCCCTGTTCCACAACCTTCACCGGAAGAAGACGCCAGAATGTGGCACTGTAAAAAAGAATCGGAAGAGCTTTCCTCAAAGTCTGGTGAACAAGAAGCTGCGGAAAGGAGGAACCGCAAGTCTGAGAAACAAGGAGGTTCTGGCAGTGAAGTGGAGGGACAGAAGGGATGTATACATGCTATCTTCTATCCACAACGATACCTTCGTGGAAATCCCCAGAAGGAATGGCCCCGTAAAGAAACCCAAATGCATTTCCGAATAAAATTTGTTCATGGGAGGAGTCGACTTCAACGACCAAATGATGGAACCATATCTTGTCACAAGACGGACATACCATTGGTACAAAAAAGTAGCAATTTATTTTTTTCAATTGCCCATTTATAATTCCTATGTCATTTACCGCAACGCCACCCAAAACCCCAAACGTTTCTTTGGCTACCAGGAGGAAGTTTTCACTGCCCTTATTTTCCCAAACGGCCCACCAGAAAATATCAGATCAGACGTTGTTAGTCGACTCTCCGAGCGTCACTTTCCCGATAAAATCCCCCCCAAACCAACAGGCAAAAGATGCCAAAAAAGATGTAAGGTGTGTACCAGAGCAGGAGTCAGAAGAGACACATCTTATTATTGTGCACAATGTCCTTCCCAACCAGGCCTCTGTATAGGCGACTGTTTTCGGCGTTACCATACTTCAATAAATTTTTAGTGAAGTATGGTAAACATAATCCTCAGTTCCTGCCTTCATACACCTTCACACCCCTTACCCCTTATGCAACTGCCTGCTCTGTAACTGACCCTGGCTTGTTATTTGACCACTCTTATGCCTGCCGATTCTGTACATACCGCTGCCTGATCTGGAACTGACCCTGGACTGTTATTCGACCATGCTTCTGCCTAACAATTCTGTACATACCTCTGCCTGATCTGGAACTGACCCTGGACTGTTATTCGACCATGCTTCTGTCTAACGATTCTGTACATACCTCTGCCTGATCTGGAACTGACCTTGGACTGTTTGACCACGATATTTGCCTGCCTCTTGGACTGATCTTGTATTCTGCAACTGGACTAGTGGGATTCAACACGGGGTCTCACATATGTGAGGGGCTCCAGTATAGTTTTTCTGGAAGAAGAAAACAATTTTCTTTGTTTTCTTATTCCTAGATTAGGGTCTGGAGACTCGGAGGCTTCAAAGAGATTTGGGAGGGAGAAGCCTCTACCCCTATCCCCATTCTGTCCTGAACGAGGCTCTACTTCTGTCTGCTGCCTGTAGGACTTACTGCCATCATGCCGCACTGACCACACCACAAGGACCTGCCTACTACCAGGACCAATATTTTTGGCACTGCTGACATCTCTGCACTGACCCTGGACTGTAATATGGACAGTATCCCTGCCTGCTGCCTAAACTGTGTTCACTGTTGCTGACCAAGTCCCTGCCTGCTGCCTGGACCAGTGATATCCTCCTGTGGACAACTGCACTTCTAAAACCACAGGTAATCTTTTCTTTACCCTTTGCTCAGCATAATGTATTTGGGGGTGTAATTCTTGGTATGTGCAGGCTATGTGTCCCTGGAACGCCGACTGTGTTTCTTGCATGTTGCGCCTCTGTATGTGGCCAGGCTGTGTAAACGTCTCACACATGTGGTATTGCCATACTCAGGAGGAGTAGTAGAACGTATTTTGGGGTGTTATTTTTGCTATGTAAATGCTATGCGTTGGAAATATCTTATAAACGGACAACTTTGTGTAAAAAAAATGCGTTTTCATTTTTTTCCACATTTTCCGAAAACTTCTGGAAAAAAATGAACCATTGAAAAGACTCATTATGCCTCATAGATTATACGTTGGTGTGTTAGCTTTCCAAAATGGGGTCATTTTCTGGACGTTTCCATTGCCCTGGTGTTCCAGGGCCTTCAAAACTGTAATAGGTGGTTGAGAAATGAAATGTGTAATTTATGCTCCTAGAATGCCTGAAGGTGCTACTTCAAAATTAGGCCTCTGTATGTGGTCAGGCTGTGCGAAAGTCTCACACATGTGGTATCGTTATACTCAGGAGGAGTAGGAGAATGTATTTTGGGGTGTTATTTGTGGTATGCACATTCCGTGTGGGAGAAATAAGCTATTACAATGAAAATTTTGTGGAAAAAAAAAAATCGTAATTTTGCAAAGAATTGTGGGAAAAAATGACAACTTAAAATAACTAACCATGCCTCTTACTAAATACATTGGAATGTCTACTTTCCAAAAAGGGGTCATTTGGGGGGCATTTGTACTTTCCTGGCTTGTTAGGGTCTCAAGAATGGAGATAGGCCTTAGTACATCAGATGTGATCTTTTTTTGCAAATCTTTATGATTTGCACCATAGCTTGTAGACTCTATAAATTTCACACAGATCATATAATATGCAAAAATTTGGGTTATTTTTACCAAAGATGTGTAGTAGTATAAATTGTGGCCAAAATTTATGAAGAAAAATTGCTAATTTGCTAAATTTTGTCACAGAAACGAAGAAAAATTCATATTTTTTCAAAATTTTCGGTCTTTTTTCATTTATAGCGCAGAAAATAAAAAACCGAGAGGTGATCAAATACCACCAAAAGAAAGCTCTATTGGTATGAAGAAAAGGACAAAAAAATCATTTGGTTACAGTGTTGCATGACTGAGTAATTGTCATTCAAATTGTGAGAGCACTGAAAGCTGAAAATTGGTCTGGGACTGAGGGGGGTTTAAGTGCCCAGTAAGCAAGTGGTTAATGCATTCTATGCATTAAGGTGAAAAAGCTCCTGCCATGCAGCAGCCCCCCCCCCCTGAGCCCCCCTTTTACTTACCTGAGCCCCGTAATTCCCACAACAGGAACAAGCACACCATTTCCAGTTAGTGTCTCTTGTCCTAATTGGATAGATTGATAGGAGTGCAGCCATTGGCTCTCGCTGCTGTCAATCAAATCCAATGACACAGGGTGCGGGACCCAGTCCTGTTGTCTGTGTTAATAGACACAGCATCAGGACCTGGGTGTCCCGAAGGAGAGCACTTCTCTGACAAGGCACTCAAGAAGAGGAGGAGCCACCAGCACTGCTGAGGGACCCCAGAAGAGAAGGATCAGGGCCACTCTGTGGAAAACCAACTGCACAGAGGAGATAAGTATGATATGTTTGTTATTAAAAAAAAAAAGAAAATAATGAGGGTTTAGTAACCCTTTAAGTTTTATTAATCCCAATCTCTAATGATACTAGACCAGGAGACAGCAGCACAAGAGACCTATCATGTTGAAGGTAAGTAATATCCCTTGTGCTGATTTTTTTATTTTGTAAGTCAATTTAGGCTTTAATAAGGGTTGGGAACACTACAGTAACTTCACTTTAATGCAGTGGCCATTCAAGCCACTACAAAGAATGAGCAGTTCAAGCAAATTACCGTAATTGTTAACAGCCAAAAGACCCTCATGAGTTGGCATGACTCAAAATCCTGTTTTGAATTGAAAACTTTGTACATAACCTTTTACCACCATCCATTACAAAGACATATCTTCAATCTATTACTACTTACATCTAACAAAGTAAGTAAGCCTCCTATATGTAACTTGGCAATTTAGTATTCTTCCAGAACATTTTAACTCAGAGTTTATTAAAAGTGCACACAGTCTTTCTAGGAGGTTTGTTTCTATTACTTCTGTCATTTAATCCTCCCATGATTCACTGAGCTGAGTCATGTTATTATTTCATCCTTTAAAAAAGGTCTCTTGTCACACAGATGTTGAGAATGTTCTTCATATACATTAAAGTGTTCCTGTGTATTAGTTTATCCTTGATAGTGTATATTTGTATTTTATTAAAAAGGTATTAACCCCCCCCCCCCCCAAAAAAAAAAACATGTATTATATTGCAGCTTACCAATTCTTAGATGTGATGGCTGCCTTAGTTTTATTTTTTAGGCTTAGGTATTTTCACCTGGTGATTTAGCCAGTCAGACTGTTGTTTTGCATTAGAACAAGCTATCCTGCAGATGTGGCAGTTAGGGGGTTGAGACACACCATTTACCACTGTCAAGGGTGCTTACAATCAACAGCTTTTATTTATTTATGTAAAACCTTTATCCCAAAATGAACAAAACTGTTGCTATAACTTCTTAAAACGGGTTAGCTGGAGTTTGGGTTCAATCTGTTTAGTGTATCTAAATCTGTTGGTACATCTAAGGCAGGCCATACACAAAATTTCACGGTGCAAAATATTGATTGGTTTGCACAAAAGTTATAGCGTCTAAAAAGTATGGGATATATTTCTGGAATTTTTATTTATTTATTTCTTATTTACTAGTAATGGTGGCGATCAGCGACTTATAGCAGGACTGCGATATTGCAGCGGACAATCGGACACTAACTGACACTTTTAACACTTTTTGGGGACCAGTGATACTAATACGGTTATGACACTGGCTGGGAAGGAGTTAACATCAGGGGCTAGCAAAGGGTTAATTGTGTGCCTAGCCTGTGTTTTAGTGTAGTGGGGGAGGTGGTTTTATTAGGGGTTGGCATGGATCCATGTCCCTGCTTTGCAGAACCACAGGATCCATGCCTATATATATATATGTATGTATTGTGAAGGGTTAGCTCGGCAGCGGGTGTGTGTGACCCCCTGGATGGGTTCACAACACAAAATCAGGCACAGCAGACAGCGTTGTAGATGCAAAAAAACAAAAGATGCGGTTTATTTATGCTACATGCAGTGATACATATAACAGCCAAACAAAAATAAAACATGAAAATAAATCCTGGTCAGCTTGACCTCTAACTACACACTTAGATTCCCTGTCTAACAACTGAGAGCAGCCTTGTGCTGCCCCAGTCCCTGTCCCTGTTGTAGAGGTTTGCCACACAGGCGTTAACTCACCGCACAGAACAGATATCACACTCCCCCAGTCTATACAACACAAAAACTGGTTCCAGGATGGAGCATCTCCCTAAGCATGCTGGGGTTTTTTGTAGAGGTCTTAATGAGCCCACTTACTTCAGCTGGGCTCATTAACTCTTCCCCTCTAATTGTAAAGGTCTGCATAAAGCCTGAATCTAGGACACACATATTTACCATCCTGGATACAACCAGGTGACTTTACCTGCCTGCTGCCACAGTATATATATATATATATATATATGTGTGTATGTGTGTATGTGTGTATGTGTATATGTGTGTGTGTGTATATATATGCAATCCTGCGCAGCGAGGCTGCCCTGTAGCAGTGAAACTGCTATAGGGTGGTCGGCAAGTGGTTAATTGAGCTATTTGCCTATTTATATTTATATTTATATACCCAGTGAAGTGACCAGCCTCAGGCAATAAACAGAGAAGAAAATAATTCTACATAAGTTGTACCTGTTTATGTGCAGTTTTTTTCATCTCTGCAGCTGTTCAGAATTTATAAAGCTTGTCTGAGCTGTCAGAAAATAGGAGGCAGAGAGAAATTACACAATGCAAAGCTCAGTGAGGAGAGCTCTGAGAGCTGATAGGAAGGGAAGGGACATGCACCCCTTCACACAGCACACAAGAACAAATCTGAAGCTGTGAAATACAGGCTGTGTGCTAGAGGTCCCTCCCCTGCTACATTTTTTTCTTTTGGTGTCAGGAAAACTTGTCAGAAGTGACTCAAATAGACAGCAGATGAATGGGGCAGCAGACAGAAATGACATTTAGGCCGCGTACACACGGGCGGATTGTCTGCCCAACTAAGTTCGTCAGACAATCCGACAGACAGTCCGTTCAAAATTTGCATGAACGGACTTGACCACACACGATGAACAGACAGTCCGCTGAAAGCGTGCGTGATGACGTGTACAGCACGTACGACGGGACTAGAAAAACGACGTCCTATACACTGCAATGCAACCTTCGGCCGTGTAAATCCTTTCTGAGCATGCGCCATACTTAGTCCGTCCAACTTGCCTACACACGAGCGGACTGTCCACTGAAACCAAGTTTGGACGGACAAAACCAAGTTTGAATGGACTGTCTTACGGAAATTCCGTAAGACTTTGTTCGTCAGATTGTCCACTGAAAAAGTCCGCTGAAGCCCACACACGAGCGGATTGTCCGCTGAAACACGGTTCAGCGGACTAAGTTGGACAGACAATCCGCCCGTGTGTACGCGGCCTTAGGAGTGGATTTACAAAAACTGGAGAATGCAAAATCTGGTGCAGTTGTACATGGTAGCCAATCAGCTTCTAACTTCAATTAAGCTTTGACAAAAAAAAAACTGGAAGCTGATTGGTTTGTATGGAGAGCTGCACTCAGTTTTAGTAAATCAACCCCATAGCGCTCTGGACTGAGACAAGAACACACTATAGAGGGATATGGTTTGTTCATATTTCATGCTTGAGGTTTACAATCACTTTAATTATACTGTAGTTACAATAAATATTTGGGTAGAAAACTCTCCACGCTTAACCACTTCCGGACCAGCCACTGCAGTTTTACTGTGACAGGTTAGCTTGGCTAGGCAAAACAGCATTACCTTAAGTTTCTTTTCCTTTTGGCCACTAGGTGCCCACGCGTGCCTGAAGCCAATGCAAGTACCCGTGATCACTTGTGACAGAGTGACAACTGGGATCTGTTTGTGTAAACCAGGGATGTCCAAACTTTTTTCAAAGAGGGCCAGATTTGATGAACTGAACATGCACGAGGGCCGACCATTTTGCCTGACATTCTTCGAACCATTAAAATTCGGTCTAAGCCCCTGTACACACGATCGGAGATTTCCACAACCAAATCCGTCGGATTTTGCCCGTCGGATCTTGTCCGAAACTGTTGCATACACACGGTCGGACAAAGTTGGCGAAAAATGCGATCTTTCAGAACGGGATGACGTAATTTCGTTACGATGGGACTACATTCAGGCTAGTAGCCAATAGCTTTGATGTAGGAATTTGATCTGAGCATGCGTGGCACTTGGTCCGATCAAAATTCTCTACACATGATCGGAGTATGTCCGATCGGCCCAGTTGGTCGGGAAATATTTCCAACATGTTGGAAAATTGGGTCCGACGGATATTCCGACGGAATCAGTCCGATGCATACCACACACAGTCGGATTATCCGACAACACGGTCCGATAGGACACATTTCGACGGATTGTCCGACCGTGTGTACAAGGGCTAAGTGTGTTCGCCCGAGCACTAATACACTGCCCAACAAGAATTCTCTTGCCTTTGTGGCTGTGTGTGGTGATGAGATGAACGGAAGTGTATTATTTGGATACACCGTATTTATTGGCGTATAACACGCACCTTCACTTTAAGAGGGAAGTTTCAGGAAAAAAAACATTAAAATTTTAAATAAAGAACTGTGAAGCAAAATAAGGGTCAGTGCCCATCTGCAGACCCACAATTGCCAGCAACGCAGCGCCCACCATTGCCAGGAATGCAGCGGCCACCATTGCCAGGAATGCACCCACCATTGCACAGCCCCACCATTGCCAGGAATGCACCCACCATTGCCAGGAATGCAGCCCCACCATTGCCAGGAATGCAGCCCCACCATTGCCAGGAATGCAGCCCCACCATTGCCAGGAATGCAGCCCCACCATTGCCAGGAATGCAGCCCCACCATTGCCGGGAATGCAGCCCCACCATTGCCGGAATGTAGCCCCACCATTGCCAGGAATGCCCCCACCATTGCCAGGAATGCCCCCACCATTGCCAGGAATGTACCCACCATTGCCAGGAATGCACCCACCAGTGGCGTAACTAGAACCTTCAGGGCCTCAATGCAAGAAACCATGAAGGGCCCCCCTGAACCCCAGTCAGGGCCCTTCCCTCCGAGTCCGGCGGTGGAACTCCAGGGTGTGGTCACAGGTATGACCTTTCTGGCTGGGGAGAACGGACATCGGACTGAGCGGCAATGCATAGAGCAGGAGAGGGTTACTCTGAGGAGCTGGAGCTCTGCTAGTCACCCTCCACCTCCAGCCACCCGTGTGCATGGTGCACTGGTACCCCTAGCTGCCTATGCTGCTGCCGGCCATATGTAGAGGGGGCTGCATGGGCCCCCTGCATCACAGGGCCCAGTTGCGGTCGCGACAGCTGCACCCCCTATAGTTACGCCCCTGGCACCCACCATTGCCAGGAATGCAGCCCCACCATTGCCGGGAATGCACCCACCATTGCCAGGAATGCAGCCCCACCATTGCCGGGAATGCACCCACTATTGCTAGGAATGCAACCCCACCATTGCCAGGGATGCAGCCACCATTGCCAGGAATGCAGCCACCATTGCTATGAATTCACTCAACATTGCCAGGAATGCACCCACCATTGCCAGGAATGCACCCACCATTGCAAGGAATTCACCAACCATTGCTAGGAATGCAGACACCATTGCCAGGAATGCAGCCACCATTGCCAGGAATTAATTCATCATTGCCAGGAATGCAGCCCCACAATTGCAATTGCCAGGAATGCAGCCACCATTACCATACTACGGGATGGTAAGACACCCTACAGGAGAATTTCCTGTTTATACAACGGCCCCTTTAAGAGAAAGTCCTGCCTCCTCTGATGGACAGAACAGTCGTCCAATGGCAGAGATGGGACTTCCTATTACAGCTGCCGTGTAAACAGGAAATTCTCCTCCTGTATGCATGGCACTCATCCTGCCTCCTCCCTCCGAGGCAGCCAGACTATATATCTTTTGTGATCGCCGGGGGCCACAAAAGATGTATATGTTTAAATAACCAGGCGGGCCGTTCAAAACCGAAACGTGGGCCACGATTGGCCCGTGGGCCAGACTTTGGACATGCCTGGTGTAAACACACAAATCCCAGTTAGTTCTTTCAGGGGAGTAGAGACAGATTGTGTGTTCATACTATGTATGAACTGATCACCGATCACTCTCTCCTCCTAGACAGCCCCATCCTCCCTACAGTTAGAACACAGTTAACCCCTTGATTGCGCCCTAGTGTTAACCCCTTCCCAACAGTGACATTTATACAGCATTTTTATAGCACTGATCGCTGTATAATTATCAATGGTCCCAAAAATTTGTCAAATGTGTCCAATTTGTCCGCCACAATATCGCAGTCCCGATAAAAATTGCAGATCGCTGCCATTACTAGCAAAAAATAATACGAAAGAACACACAACAGGGGCAAGGGATCTAACCCTTAGAGACTTTCAAGGTGCTGATATATCATAATAGAAACGATATCAAGCGGAAGAAAATAGAATAAAAATAACACCAATTTGTATTATACACAAAAGATACAAAACAATGTAAAAAATAAGTAAAAACACTTAATCACATTCTTTGATTAAGAATTTTGATACAGTTTATGGAGCTTATAAAATATATAAAATATAATAAAATATTATAAAATGAAGTGTATACAAAGATCAAGAAAAGAACATTGAAACACATGTTTATGATATAGATAATATATATCCAAAATGTGATCTCACCTACACACCATATTGGTAATACACCTCTACGTCCCATTCGACTAAGTTCTAATATGTTGGGATCCAGGTCAGAACCCAAAAATTGATGCAAGGGCGGTCCATATCAGAGGTCATAGGAAAGCTGCCAAAATTAGGACCTAAGCAAACATAGAAGGTCTAAGTGTATGTACACATATAAATTGTACCCGATTCAAACATAGGCAAATATGCCATTACCTAAATCTAGTAGCGCAGTAGGGTCAGCCAAGGCTCAGCTCACATGAACTTGCTGGTTCAAATTCAATAGTTGAAACGTAATTAGTGCAATGAAAAACAGATGCACAGGAACCCCTGCAATATTGATTGAATCAATTAAAAAATAAATCAATAAAAAAAGGAAACAACAACCCAAAGGGCAGATATTGTTCTAGGTACATGGTATCCACCCGTATAGGGGACATCCACTACCCATTGAACATACCTGACAATCGGTGAACAAAAGTTCTGCTGGGAGCGCAATAGAGTCTTCTGGGTCACATAGTTCAATCTCCTCCAGTTGCAAACAACAGACAGGCGTCTGACGTCACCACCGGGCTGCAGACAATCATTAAGGAAAAGCTGAGTGGGGGAGGATGGGCCAAAAACGGACGTCGAAACGGCGTCGAATACACATATGGTAAAGTGTGTTCACATGGCATCGAATGATATTGAATAATTGAATAGAGGAGCATGGCGAAATGTACCCTAATAACATCGAATTACATTGAATTTTTCGCTCACGAGGTAGAGCAAGATGGCACCTAATCTGCGCTAATATCCGGGAGTTCCCATGTCTTACAGTAGTCAATCGAAAAGGTAAAGTGAGAAAATCACATCAGCAATGCCAATACTGAAACGAAACGTCTCATACCACGAGAGACAGCATCCCCCGGAAATATTCAACATATACATAAGAAGTCCAACAATCAGAGCAGAAAATGAGAGCCAAAAGACCCCAAAAGATCAGGATACCATTCTAACTCCTCTTAAACAATTGAAAATTTAAATCTAGCTAGGGACTATCAGTCTGCCTATGCTAGATTACCACAAAGATGTTAGATTGATCTTTTTTATTTTTTATTATTATCAGGCCCTACATCCCAACACCCCCACCTGACAGACTTATCCTTATTATAAGGGTAAACCGTCGAAGGAAATGGCTGACCCCTCATTACCTGACAGAATGCCCGGGTTGTCCGTATGACCTCACATTGAAAAAGGGACACATACCTGCATAAATTTAAAACATAGAGAAATGTAAATTTATTCAGTGGGGTATATAGATCACATTGAGGAGAGAAAAAAAAAACACAAAACCCCTCTCTACAGAAAACATTTGAAACGTATCACATCGTTTAATCCAGGATATTGCAAAGCAGATAATTCATATATCCATTTGGTTTCTCATTGCAGCAGAATTCTATCATAATTGCCCCCTCTGGGGCCCGGGGGAACATACTCTAATGCAAAGAAATGCATTTTCTTACTATCAAAGCCATGGTTCATGCCAATGTGGCGACTTATTGGTGTTTCCATGCGTTTTTTGACTATGAGTTAAGCGTGGTCTCTGATTCTGCAAAAGAATTGTCTTTTAGTTTTACCAACGTAAAACGCGCCGCATTCACACTGCATTATATAGACAATTCCCGTGGATTGGCAATTGACAGAAAAATTGGGCTTGAATCTATGGCCATTAGGTAGGATAAAGGTGCTTGCTGCATGGATGTACCTGCAGAAACTGCACCTATGGCATGGTCTAGAGCCTAAACTTGAGGTTGAAGCCCTTACCTCTGAAGAAGAAAAATTACTCTGGGTCAACTTATCCTTCAGGGACTGAGATCGTCGATATGTAATCTCTAGATAAGGTTTTAAGTGTTTGGCCACTTTATCGTCACCTAAGAGAAGATGCCAATATTTATTCAAAATGTTGCGAACTTGTTTATGTTGGCCCGAAAGGTCGTAACTAACCTGACTCCAGAGTCCCATTGACGTTTGGTTTTGGCTTTATGTAGCAAAGAATGTCTATGTTGATTTTTAGCTCTAGAGTATGCCTTTTTGAGACAACTACGGCTGTAGCCACGTTGTAGTAATCGCTGAAATAATAGTTGGGCTTCTCTGACAAAATCTGCATTAGAACTGCAATTTCTTTTTAATCGCAGATATTGCCCATATGGGACACTGGTCACCAGGGGTGCTGGGTGTGAGGAAGTGGCGTGTAACAGGGTATTCCCCGATGAGGGTTTCCGGTAGAGAGTAGTGCCAATACTCCCATCTTCCTCTACAAAAATTTGGACGACTACAAAAGTCAGTCTAGACTGAATAAATTCATAGGTAAAATTTAAGTTGAAATTGTTGATTTTAAGGCTTTCCAGAAAATCAAGCAGAGATGCTTGTGTACCCGACCAGATAAAAAATATATCGTCTATAAAACGACGCCATACCGGCAAGTATTCCATATAGGCCTGCACGTCATCTCGATAGAATAGGCTGCGTTCCCACCCCCCCAGGTACAGGTTGGCATATGAGGGTGCACATTTGGTCCCCATAGCCACCCCCTGCACCTGGAGGAAGTGGGAATCGCCAAATAAAAAGATGTTATTAGTCAGGATAAAGCCCAACAATTGCAAAATGAATGCATTGTATTGAGGGAAACTGTTGGTACTCCCATTAATAAACCCCTCTACAACTGCCAAGCCTCGGTCATGGGGGATGGAGTTGTAGAGGGCCTCCACGTCCAAAGAGACCAACCAAGAGCCCTGTTGGATGACAATGCCATCCAGGGCACTGAGCAGGTCTCTCGTGTCCTGAAGATATGACGACAATCCCTCAACATGAGGTCTGAGAAAGTCATCAACTAGTTGGCTCGCTTTTTCAGTTAAAAACCCGTTACCGGACACTATAGGGCGCCCAGGAGGTTTCAGGGGATTCTTATGTACCTTCATGAGAGCACACAAATTAGGCGTACGTGGAGATGTTACATTAAGGAATTCCCAAGTCTTTTTGGTGATCAGGCCTGAGCGATAGGCAGATCCAATCAGATAGGTTGGATAGGTCGCTACCTCGTGAGCGAAAAATTCGATGCCATTCAATGTTATTAGGGTACATTTCGCCATACTCCTCTATTCAATTATTCGATATCATTCGATGCCATGTGAACACACTTTACTATATGTGTATTCGACGCCGTTTCAACGTCCTTTTTTGGCCCATCCTCCCCCACTCAGCTTTTCCTTAATGATTGTCCGCAGCCCAGTGGTGACTTCAGACGCCGCCAGGCTGGGCGGGCTGCTTAAATGCGGTCATTCAGACCGCCATTGCTCTGCCTGTCTGTTGTTTGCAACTGGAGGAGATTGAACTCTGTGACCCAGCAGACTCTATTGCGCTCCCAGCAGAACTTTTGTTCACCGATTGTCAGGTATGTTCAATGGGTAGTGGATGTCCCCTATACGGGTGGATACCATGTACCTAGGACAATATCTGCCCTTTGGGTTGTTGTTTCCTTTTTTTATTGATTTATTTTTTAATTGATTCTATCAATATTGCAGGGGTTCTTGTGCATCTGTTTTTCATTGCACTAATTACGTTTCAACTATTGAATTTGAACCAGCAAGTTCATGTGAGCTGAGCCTTGGCTGACCCTACTGCGCTACTAGATTTAGGTAATGGCATATTTGCCTATGTTTGAATGGGGTACGATTTATATGTGTACATACACTTAGACCTTCTATGTTTGTTTAGGTCCTATTTTTGGCAGCTTTCCTATGACCTCTGATATGGACCGCCCTTGCATCAATTTTTGGGTTCTGACCTGGATCCCAACATATTAGAACTTATTCGAATGGGACGTACAGGTTTATTACTAATATGGTGTGTAGGTGAGATCACATTTTGGATATATATTATCTATATCATAAACATGTGTTTCAATGTTCTTTTCTTGATCTTTGTATACACTTCATTGTATCTTGTAACTTTAAATCACTTTGTCTTAGTACTAGTTAATATGAATTATATCTACGCATGTATTCAATTTATTTTGATTCATGTATGTATCTATTTCATTTACAGTTTATCTACTAGATATACCAACTACTCCTGAGGAAGCTCATTTTCGGAGCGAAACATGTTGAGTGGTATATTTTATAAGCTCCATAAACTGTATCAAAATTCTTAATCAAAGAATGTGATTAAGTGTTTTTATTTATTTTTTACATTGTTTTGTATCTTTTGTGTATAATAAAAATTGGTGTTATTTTTATTCTATTTTCTCCCGATTGATATCGTTTCTATTATGATATATCAGCACCTTGAAAGTCTCTAAGGGTTAGATCCTTTGCCCCTGTTGTGTGATCTTTCGTATATATTAGGGGATGTGGTGCTAAAAATCATCCAAGTTATACCTCCTTTTTGTATATTGTAGCAAAAAATAATAATAATTATAAAAATGCCATAAATATATCCCCTATTTTGTAGACGCTATAACTTTTGCGCAAACAAATAAATATATGCTTATTGCAATTTTTTACCAAAAATATGTAGAAGAATACATATCGGCCTAAACTTAGGAAAACATTTGTTTTTTTTAAAATAAAATGTGGGATATATATTATAGCACATAGTAGAATATAATGGGGGTTATTTAACCACTTTCAGACCGGACCATTTTGCTGGCTTAAGACCAGACTACTTTTTGCGATTCGCCACTGCGTCGCTTTAACTGACAATTGCACGGTAGTACGACGTGGCTCCAAAACAAAATTGACATCCTTTTTTTCCCACAAATAGAGCTTTCTTTTGGTGGTATTTGATCACCCCTGCGGTTTTTATTTTTTGCGCTATAAACAAATAGAGCAACAATTTTGAAAGAAAAAAAACGCATTCTTTTTTACTTTTTTGTTATAATAAATATCCCCCAAAAATATCAAATAAAAAATGTTTCCCTTAGTTTAGGCCGATACGTATTCTTCTACATATTTTTGGTAAAAAAATCGCAATAAGCGATTATTGATTGGTTTGCGCAAAAGTTATAGCGTTTACAAAATAGGGGATAGTTTTATGGCATTTTTATTAATAATTTTTTTTACTAGTAATGGCGGCGATCAGCGATTTTTATTGTGACTGCGACATTATGGCGGACACATCGGACATTTTTGACACATTTTTGGGACCATTGTCATTTATACAGCAATCAGTGCTATACAAATTCACTGATTCCTGTGTAAATGACACTGGCAGTGAAGGGGTTAACCATGGGGTGGCAGTGTAGGGATTAAGTGTTCCTAGGGGTGTGTTACTAACTGTGGGGGGCTGGGCTTTTGTTAGTGAACGCTGATCTCTGCTCCAATCTCATGGAGCAGAGATCAGCGTTACTTGTTGCTAGGTAGAACGGGGAGATGCTGTTTACAACGGCATCTCCCCATTCAGCTGCCCCGTGAGACGATCGTGGGTATCCCCACAGCGATCGATTCCGCGGGACCCACGACCAGACTCACAGGGGTCCAGACTGCCTCTGGCGGCGTGCACGCGATGGCAGGGAGGCATATAAAAATGGATGTACCTTTATGCCAATATGTCTGCCCATGTCATTCTGCCGACGTGCATCGCCGTGCGCCGGTCGGGAAGTGGTGTTAAGAAAGGCAAATCCACTTTGCACTGAAAGTGCACTTGGAAGTGCAGTCGCTCTAAATCTAAGGGGTAGATCTGAAATGAGTGGAAGCTCTGCTGATTTTATCATCCAATCATGTGCAAGCTAAAATTCAGTTTAAAAATTTTTTCTTACATGTCCCCCTCAGATCTACAGCGACTGCACTTCCAAGTGCACTTTCAGTGCAAAGTGGATTTTCCTTTAGTAAATAACTCCCATTGCGTTTTTTTTTTCAAAATTGTCGCTCTTCTTTTGTTCATAGCACAAAAAATAAAAATTGCAGAGGTGATCAAATACCACCAAAGTAAAGATCTATTTGTGTGAAAAAGGATGCCAATTTTAGGTACAGTGTCACATGACCAATTGTCAGTTAACCCCCCTGGCGGTATTCCCGAGCCTGGCTCGGGGTGAAAATTCAGTACCATTAGCGGTAACCCCAAGCCAGATTCGAGATCGCATTGCAGGATCCAGGATGAGTATGCTTACCTTGTCCCCTGGATCCAGCGATGTCTCCCCGCAGTGTGAGCAGCTCATCCTCAGCTCAATTCATCATGGAGCCGAGCTCCGTTCCCTGCGAGCTTTGTGACGCACAGGGACAGAGAACGGCACCAAATTCAAAAAGTGAAACACACACATTACATCTCTGGCTAGCCAAGCCTGATACTCGGAATTGGATAAGGGCCATGGGGGCTGGTCAGGAGGACCAGGACCAAACAGACAGAAAGATCTTCTGGACCGGAACCCAGAAGCATGTGATGTCAGTACCTTAAGTACCCTCTCCCAGAATGCACAGCAAGATGACACTCCCACTGGGCTGGTTCTGAGAAAGAATGGCACTTAATGCGCCTAGCTAAACTGTGTTCTCACAGTGTTGACAGCGACACCTGTGGCCAAGCAGAACTGCAATCCAGCTAGACTGGTACTGAAACCATAATTTGGTATAATTGACCCTAAAACCCAACTGTGGTTTTAGGAATTTTAAATAGGAAAAAAACACACAGCGCGTGCTCTTCAGGAGCCGGCGCTACATTTTAATTCATGATTTTGTTTTTCAAACTTTATCATACCCGGGATGTCTACTAGATTCTGGTTTGGACAGATTTAAGTGAGTTATTCCTAAGAATTGCAGGCCTACAATATAAAACACCAAATTTCTATGCAAAACACCGTGCCGCTTTCAGCACCTAAAATCCAACATAATCATACCGCCAGGGAGGTTAAAGCGACGCAGTACCGTATCGCAAAAAATGACCTGGTCATTGAGCAGCCAAATCTTCCGGGGCTGAAGAGGTTAAAAAATACTTTTCCTGGATTCTAGCTATTGATCCACTATTCATCAGAGATTTGGGATGGTAAGACTCTCTTACTCGGTGTTGTCTGATAGCATACTCTATATTCAGCCTATTAGAACAGCAATCATATAGATACATTTTCTCACACTTCAGTTTTCAGTCGAAGGCACTTTAACATTCAAAGAAGGCTCTTAAATGGAAATGTTTCATTACCTCAGCAAATTACTTCTTGATTTCTGAATCCAAATGGGGGTATGGTGCAATGAACACCATGGAGTATGCTAATGGTGCATTTTCCTAGTCTCTTAATGTCATTTTTTTTTTCTTTTTTTGGACTGCATTAGGCTTTAAAATCTAGTGATACTGGTGACATGTTCTGGTAAGAATGGGATAAACAACAGACAACTGAACTGATGTATGAAATGTGAGAAGAACAGAACAGATGTGTTGTCATACAAACCAAGTCCAAACACCATCATTTTATTGTGAAAATAATAACATAATGCAAATATTGGATTCATTTTTTTGAACAAAGATTTCTATATTGTTCCATGGTAGTTTGCTGCTGTGGTCTATACAGTATGGGGGTCTGGAGGAATTTGGTGCACAGAGGTGCTACCTACAACATCTACTGTGAGTATGATCACTCTCTCCCCGGTATAACTGAAATGCCGCGTACACACAACCGGACTTTCGGGCAGAAAAGGTCAGATGATCTTCCCGACTGACTTTCGACAACTTTCCGATGGACTTCCAAACGAACGGACTAAGTCCGTTTGAAAAGTCAGTTCGTTTTGAATGTGATGGCGTAAGACGGGATTGGAAAAGGAAATTTAATAGCCAGTAGCCAATAGCTTCCCTTGTGTCCTATTTGGTCAGTCGGACCAGCATACAGACCAATGGTTTTCCTGATAGGAATTATGTAGGTTCTATTTATAGGTCATTCTGATTTTTTTAATAAAAAACAATTGGATTATCCCACACGATTGGAATGTCCGACAGACTGATTCCGTCGGACCTAGTCTGCCCTAAAGTCCGGTCGTGTGTACGCGGCATAAGTGGAACTTTAGTCCAAAAGTCCTGCTAGATCACTTCAGGCTGGCCCCTTCTGTAGGTATAGCTATGTAAAACAGTAAAGATAAGTGCCTATACTGTATAAAATCCAGTAATACATTGTCTCACCTTGCTTTGCACGTGGTTGGTTGCTCTCCATTATTGGCATTTTGCTGAAAATCAAAGCCACTAGAGGCCAATCTGCTGACAGCTTAAAGATTTACTGCTTTTCAGGGGTTCTGGGCTATAGCAAAATGGCAGCCTCCAGCAAGAACAAACAGGAGTAATAATGGAGGCAATTTATGGCACACACTCATTTTGATAGTATATCTATTAATGTGGAATATATGTTCCTTGCTAAAGAAAATTATGTTTATAAAGTTGTTGTGGGTAAAGTTCCACTCAAAGTTTTACCTATCAAACACATTTGCCACTGTTACCCTAAAATAATCAGTCAGTTGTCAGCGTCCAAGGGTTTTAATTCACCCAATTCTTAATTTGCATAATCCTTGGTGGCCTAAATGTTATATGTGTAGGGACCATGTCCTATGCTGTTGTGTCTCTAGTTACATTTAGTGTGTGTTATTGCTAAGTTGTAATCATGTTATTTGCATTTTCATTGCCCTTCAGGTTTTTCCTAAGCTCAAAGGGTGTTGATTGGTTTTCACTTGTTGCTGGAAGGAAACTCCAAAAAGCGGTGCAGGATGGTCAGCTCCTTGGGTTATACATATTTAGCTGGACCAGCCAATCCCCGATCGGCTTTATTTAGAGGTGTGGCTTAGGTAGATGATAAATGTTTTAGATCACCTTTCCAAAACTCTCCTTCCTCTGGGGTTTTTCCCTGGGAGGATGATTGTACAAGGGGTTGCTATATAAGCCTTGTTCCAGCCAGGGGCAATTTATGAAAGCTCAAGGACTAAGGCTGGGTGGGGAAAGAGATCATGTTAAAGCGGGGTTCCACCCTAAAGTGGAACCTCCGCTGATAGGATCCCTCCCCCCCTCCAGTGTCACAATTGGCACCATTCAGGGGGGAGGGGGGTGGAGATACCTGTCAAAGACAGGTATTTACACCCACTTCCGGGCATAGACTCCCGTGGGATTCTACGCCATTTCCTGTCCTGCCGCGCTGTCTGCTGGGACACACACGGGTCTCAGAGACAGCGCAGAGAATTCCTATTGCGCTGCGCGACTTGCGCATGCGCAGTAGGAAACCGGGAAGTGAAGCCGATTCGCTTCACTTCCTGATTCCCTCACCTAGAATGGTGGCGGCAGCAGCTGAGGGCCGATCGATCGCTGGAACCCGGGACAGGTGAGTGTCCATTTATTAAAAGTCAGCAGCTGTAGTATTTATAGTTGCTGGCTTTTAATATTTTTTTTGGTGGAATCCCTCTTTAAATAGTGTCACAGAATAACTAGGTAGAAGCTGCTGTCTGGACAAGAGGAGTCATTACCCATAGACTCAGGTATCTTTGACTGCCTCCAGAAACAAAACAAAAAAGTTCAAAGTCCACTGCAACTAAAGAATGGCTTTGGCTACCTTACAGGCTCATAGATCTAGATAGTTGTTTGCCTATTTCCATCATTTACCAGGAGGCTGCCCTCAAAGTGTCTTTTGCTAGCTTAAAATATCTGTCCTCCATTCCGTTCTTTTTTTGGGGGGGGGGGGGGTGGTTTTTCTGCACCCCTTAACCACTTCAATACCAGGCACTTTTACCCCTTCCTGTCCAGGACAATTTTGAGCTTTCAGTGCTGTCGCACTTTGAATGACAATTGCGCGTTCATACAACACTGTACCTAAACTAAATTTTTATCATTTTCTTCCAATAGAACTTTCTTTTTCTTATTTGATCACCTTTTGTTAAACAAACTAAAAAAGACCGTAATTTTTTGAAAAAAATACGTTTTCTTTGTTCCTGTTATAAAATGTTGTTTTCTCCTTCACTGACAGGCACTGATGAGTCGGCACTGATGGGAACTGATGAGTTGGCACTGATAAGGTGGCACTGATGGGCACTGATGAGAAGGAACTGATGTAGAATTGATTGGCACTGATAGGTGGCACTGATATGCAGCACTGATGGGCACCAATAGGTGGCACTGATATGCAGCACTGATGAGCACTGACAGGCGGCACTGATGGGCACTGACAGGCGGCACTGATGGGCACTGACAGGTGGCACTGATGGGCACTGACAGGTGGCACTGATGGGTACTGACAGGTGGCACTGATGGGCACTGACCGACAGCACTGATTGACACTGCTATGCGGCAATGATTGGCACTGACAGGTGGCATTGATGGACACTAATAGATGGCACTGATGGGCAGCACTGATTGGGCAGGTACTAACAGGTATTAATGCTGGACATTGATTGGCACTGTGATGGACACTGATTGGCACTGTGGTTGGCTCTGATTGGCACTGTGATGGGCACTGATTGGCACTGTAGTGGGCACTGGCAGACTTTATTATTGGGGCACTACTGGGCATTTATTGGCACATTTGATGGGGCTGTGCTGATAATCAATGTGCTGATTGTCAGCACAGACCCCCCTCTCTGACAGGGAGAGCCACCGATCGGCTCTCCCTGTCAGCGCAAACCGAGGAATGACGATTACCGGCACTTCCTGGTTCTCACGATGATCAGCTGTGATTGGTCACAGCTGATCACGTGGTAAGAAGCCTCTGTCAAATACCTCTGAGCCCAAAGTAGAGCTGTAAAACCCTGGAAAGGGATCACCCAGGAGAAGGGAGAGACACCTCGGTTTATGCCGGTGGAACGGAGGGTCCGGAGGGTAAGTGTTTTGGAGGGGACCTGAGTCTTCAGGAGATGGAAGGAACCCCAGGAGGGATGGTTGAATCCCTGGAAGTTGAAAGTCATGGTACTACAATACCCAGCAGTGAATCAGCAAAAATCAGCAAAGGACTTGTGGTGAATCCAGAGACAGCCTCTACTGGGCAGGTGCCGTATGTTAACCTTTTGTATGGTGATGTTAATAATGAACTAAGTGCATCTCAATCAGAGTTAATAGTGGATCGGGACTTAAGAGAACATTTGAAAGCACTTCCTACAAAAAAAAACTTTCAATTACTTATAACCACTGTTGAATCATCCTGCAAACAGGCTGTGGAGGGGTTAAGGGAGGAAATAGGATTGGAAAGAACACACTGCTGACAAGAGCAAGAAGGGTGCTGCTCACCCCTATAAATCAGAAAAATAAAACAAATTCCCCCACCAACGGGATTTTTAGGCAGCAATAAACAATAAGCGTAGCATACTATATAAAAAAGATTATTTTATTGTATGGTAAAAACATGAGCTTCACCCAGGTATTTAAAATAAAAAATATAGATAGAACCAAGCTTGTATATACAAAAATTACAATGACATCAATGGGCATACACTAAGCAGACCTAACTATAAATATACTGTATAAAATTAGTAACAGCAAAAGTAAATTTTTTATAGTTCTAACGCGTTTCAACCACTAGGGTCTTCTTCAGAGATAGTCTGTTGATAGAGAGACAAGATACAACTTAATAAATCTATTGAATAGTATTAGTATTAAACATATTCTAAGTTTGTTAGTGTAGTTACCCAGTATAGTATTGCCGAGAGGTTCATATAAATTATAGTGCTTAATGGTGGAGTTTACCCAGGTTCATGCTTAGACGTCCCTCACAAGTTAAGGAAGGTATATGGTCCATACATCTCGCCACAGAATCCAGCAGTGGGGTGAGGGTCGGAAGCCCAGAGGCGCGGCTCACGAGCGGTCACACGACAAAAACCCTATGCCCCACAAAGGTTGTAGGAAGTAGGTGCAAACGTAGGCAGCCTGCCTGTATGGTAAGTCACGCCTGTGATGGAAATCCCAGCATAATCGGAATTAGACATATATATTTTTATATTTGTTTTTTATATTCTATATTTTATATATAGGCCCACATGTGTGGTATGAAGATATCATATATATGATTTGTGTGCATATAAAGGGAATATCCCCAGATATCTGTATTCACATCCAAAAAAAAAAAAAAAAAGGGGGGAAAGGGGAAGGGAAGGGGGGGAAAGAAAAACAAAACTCAAAAACCAAACACACACTAAAAAGGAGGAACAAAACAACAAACGTAACTCAAGTCAAAAGAAGACAAGCGTGAAATGACATGTGGTAGAGATAGTGTGTG
Source organism: Lithobates pipiens (assembly GCF_037356315.1). NCBI lineage: Eukaryota > Metazoa > Chordata > Amphibia > Anura > Ranidae > Lithobates > Lithobates pipiens. The sequence continues at coordinate 101,145,937 of NW_027507764.1, read as the reverse complement.
TGATGACAACCCGATATTGGGTGACTAGAGTGAGTGAGTGAGTGAATGGTGTGCAGGGGAAGTGAGTAGTGAGGTGAAAGGTGTGAGTGTTGGTGTGATGAAAAGAATTTAAGGGATAACATATTAGGAAATCAGGGTGACAATGGGAAGAGTGCATTGGGGTGCTGGTGACGGATAAAAATAAAAATGAAATTGCATGGAATGCTAATGTTGGACTAGTGAGAGGTGACAAAAAAAAAAAAAAAAAGATTACAATAACTATTCAGATGTGGTAAACCATGTTTATACTGAGAGTAATAACAGTTACCTGGATAGCTAGGCTGGACAAAAGATTCCCAAAGTGGAAAAGGAGAGACAGTAGCTGGGAAACTATCCCGGGAAAAGTGCCAGATACGGTCAATGACTCCTAGTCCATAGGGGCACCCCCATCTAAAAATGAATAGAATGATAAGGCGAGCTAGCTGTTAAAAAAGCTAGTTTGAGAAAATTATTTAAATAAAATGGGGGCATGTCAGCCAGGTTAGCAAATAGTCAAACTTACCAACCAGGGATTCAGAGATACGAGAGTCCTTGTTTGTGTACAGGAACTGATGTTTACTGCCAAGTGTGCTGTGTTATATAGTGCCCCGGGATTGCATCACAGGCAATGGCCGCCCACCCATTGGCTGGTACTGCCTATTATTGCTTGGCCGCCTAAACAGGTCGACCACGTGTGACCGCCCCGGCGTCCCGGAAGGTCGTAAAGCGACCCCGAAACGACGTCACTTCCGACGCAAATGCACGACGCGATTGCGTCACGTCCGTCCGTACGAAGGGTCAGACGAACGTGAGGCACGTCCGGAAGTGTTCAGGGACGCCGCCGACAAGGAAATACGTGTCTCCAATGGCTGGGTGGGACCAGCCCGCACCAGTCATATAGGGAGACATCTGTGGAGAGAGCCCTGCATGTGCACAGACAGGGGTCCCTCCTGCCCTTGTCGGGGAGTCGCTCAAAAGAGGCAAACAACCCCCCACACACCACCTCCTCCACATAAAAGCGGAAGGGCATTGGAGGCAATGTGCAGAGGGACCGTAAATGTGGGGGACAAGCATAGACATGTCAATGTGGGGATATGCCGCTACTGTCCAATACTTCCCCTAACCCCCAGAGCAGGGATGGGGTAAGGGTGTGTGGGTAAAAGACGGGAGGGGAAAAAAATAAAAAAAAAAAAAAAAAAAAGGGGAGAAAAAGGGGGGGGGGGGGAAGGGACAGGCGACCGATCCCAACACACCATTAGCTAAAAAAGCCATTTGCTTAACCAAAGAGAAGAATAAAATAAAATCTTTTTCAGATTATTACATATACACATATAGCATGCATGTCCCGATGTGCAAACGCACGTCTTTATTCAAGGACAGACAAAGTAAATATATAGCTAAGTGAATGTATAAAAACAGCAAAAATGAAGTGATAACATAATTATACAATCAATCACAGAAGAATATGGTGTTCTGTTGCGAACACTATACCATGGTACCCTGTTTAGTTGTAATCATAGTAATTAGAGACTATCAACAATTTATAAGAGGGGCATGGTCAGGGGATGTTCCTAGACACTTACTAAAGAGTTAGAGAAGAGAAAAAGAGGGAGCATAAAGGAGAACGGGCTCACAGGATAAGGGGGCAGGTACACCCGGTCTCTACTGTGTCCTCCCTGAGGAGAACCCCTTTAGGAAGGGAGCAAAAGGGAGGAAATAGGGGCACTGGGACACAGAGTAGAGGAAATGGAAATGGGCCAGGATGATATTAGACAAGGAGTGGCTGATCTCCAAGATATGACAAAACATCATGAGGAAGTTACATAGTTACATAGTTAGTCAGGTTGAAAAAAGACACAAGTCCATCCAGTTCAACCACAAAAAAAAAAAAAAATTAATAATATCATACAATCCCATATACCAAATTCTATACCCACAGTTGATCCAGAGGAAGGCAAAAAACCCCAGCAGAGCATGATCCAATTTGCTAAAGCAGGGGAAAAATTCCTTCCTGATCCCCCAAGAGGCAATCGGATTTTCCCCGGATCAACTTTATCTATAAATGTTAGTACCCAGTTATATTATGTACACTTAGGAAATAGTCCAGGCTCTTCTTAAAGCAATCCACTGAGCTGGCCAGAACCACCTCTGCAGGGAGTCTATTCCACATTTTCACAGCTCTTACTGTGAAGAAACCTTTCCGTATTTGGAGATGAAATCTCTTTTCCTCTAGACGTAAAGAGCACCCCCTTGTCCTCTTTGTTGACTGTAAAGTGAATAACTCGACACCAAGTTCACTATATGGACCCCTTATATGTTGATCATATCCCCCCTTAATCTCCTCTTATCAAGAGTGAATACATTCAGTTCCTCTAATCTTTCCTCATAGCTGAGTTCCTCCATGCCTCTTATCAGTTTGGTTGCCCTTTTCTGCACTTTCTCCAGTTCCCCGATATTCTTTTTGAGAAGTGGTGCCCAAAACTGAACTGCATATTCCAGATGAGGTCTTACTAATGATTTGAACAGGGGCAAAATGATATATCTCTCTCTGGAGTCCATACCTCTCTTAATACAGGAAAGGACTTTGCTTGCTTTGGAAACCGCAGCTTGGCATTGCATGATATTATTGAGCTTATGATCTACCAAAACCCCCAGATCTTTCTCCACTATGGATTCCCCCAGTTGTACTCCCCCTAGCATGTATGATGCATGCATATTCTTAGCCCCCAAGTGCATAACTTTACATTTCTCAACATTAAACCTCATCTGCCACATAGTCGCCCATCTAGACAGAGCATTGAGGTTGGCTTGTAAATTGGAGACATCCTGTAAGGACGTTATTCCACTGCATAGCTTGGTGTCATCTGCAAAGACGGAAATGTTACTTTTGATCCCAGACCCAATATAATTTATAAAGATATTAAAAAGTAAGGGTCCCAGCACTGAACCTTGGGGTACACCACTGACCTTAGACCATTCACAGTAAGAATCATTAACCACAACTCTCTGAATTCTGTTGAAGAAGTGTTGAATTCTCTGTTAGATCAAATGGATAATCAAGAAAATAGAGATCGTAGGCAAACTGCAGTATACGTATAAGGGGCCTGCTTCTGATAAAACAACATTTTTAATAATTGCTTCCAAAGGTGACCAGTCTGTTCCAGTTCATTCTGGTACCATCTCCATTGGATAAGATTGAAAAAGACAGAGTCCATCGTGCCCTCGCCCCTACCCCCCCAAATGCAGAAAAATCTAGAGATGTCATTTGTAAACTACATATCCAGATATCCAGATGACTTGCAACACTTCACAGAGGTGCTGCCCCCTGGTGTACTTTCCGGATTGGAACTTGAATAACCACAAACCATCACTACAACAGCCAGAACAATGGCAACAAGTGCCAGTTAAAGGTCGATGGACAATTGATGTGGATGTGGATAAGACAGGACTATAATCCGGTCATAGAAAGATATGCCTGAGTAGGGGTGTAAAGTGAAAAAGGAAGAGGAAAGAAGCAGATTGCCAAGAGTTGACTTGGGGCTCGATGTTTTGGGTGGGGGAGAGAGGATGTTTTTTTCCCTCTGTTCTTTCTTAATCCCCCACCACCCTCCCCCTTTTTTATCCCTTTTATTTCCCCCTTCTTTTTTTGGGGGGGCGATGTTGTTTTTCCCTAAGTTCTCTCTTAGTCCCCCACCACCCTCCCCTATTTTTTTTACCCCCTCCCCTCTTTTTTCTACCTCTCCCCTTCCCCTCAAAATAATTTTTTGTTTTCTCCCCTTTGGTGGGCATTTTTGAGGCAAAACGCTGAAATACCGCAAAAAAAAAAAAGTTATATAAGAAAATGAATGGAAGCCCGGGGTTCACAAGGTACTCAATTTTTTATTTATCTTTTCCCCAATAGGTCGGTCCCAAGACAAGGGACTTTATTTTCTGCCAAAAGGTGGAAGGGGGGGCTCTGGGCACAGGTGGTGCACCTCTCACTCTTGCTTTAGGGGGATGGGCCACAGATAGTGGCATAGTTATAGTTTTTCAGAAAAATAATTACTTGGGGTACCCCCCAAATATCCATACCAGACCCTTCAGGTCTGGTATGGATATTAAGGGGAACTCCACGCCCAATTAAAAAAAAAATGGTGTGGAGTTCCCCCCAAAAATCTATACCAGACCCTTTATACGAGCACGCAGGCCGCAGGAAAAGAGGGGGGAGGAGAGAGCGCCCCCCCTCCGGAACCATACCAGGCCACATGCCCTCAATATTGGGAGGATGCTTTGGGGGTCTGTGACCCCTCAAAGCACCATGTCCCCATGTTGATGGGGGCAAGGGCCTCATCCCCACAACTCTGGCCGGTGGTTGTCGGGGTCTGCTGGCGGGGGGCTTATCAGAATCTGGAAGCCCCCTTTAACAAGGGGACCCCCAGATCCCAGCCCCCCCTGTTTTAAATGGTAAGGGGGTAAAAAAAGTACCCCTACCATTTCACAAAGAAAGTGTAAAAAATTGTTAAAAAACACACACACACACACCATTGGGAAAAGTCCTTTATTAAAAAAATAAATAAAAACAAGTGGAGAAGTCATACTCTGGCATGGTTTGGCAGGGTAAGCGTGCTTAAAATTTGTGTAATTCCCAGGCTTATTTACATTTTACATACTGTACCCATAACACTCCCACAGATATTCTAAAAACAAATACGAAGGGCTTTTATGACATGCCCCCTGGATTCCGGTCTCTTATAGGGGCTTGTCGGAATATGCATCACCATTGACGAAGACCACACTATCTATTTGGGATAGAATGAACAGTACTGAAAAGTTTGCCTCCCCAGTATGCCCTATAACACCATTGGAAGGATTTCCCTGGTTTTCCCCAGGGGAAGAGAAAGGTAGTTTAGATCGCTTGGAAATGGACAGGAAGGGTAATTGCACTGGCGTTGCTTCCATTGGTGGATTTGGTTTGAATACTGGAGGAAGTACCAATGACTGTATGGAAATACCGTCAACTGACAGACTTGTTCAATAAGTGGAAGCACCAGATAGGGCCAGTGAACCGGCTTACTATTTTTGAGGAATGATGTGTTAACTTATCGGGTCATATGTTGTCTCAAATGTATAGGCTGGTTCTGAGAGCACAAAATATGACAACTCCCTATTTCTTTCGAGAATGGGAAAGAGAACTGGGCTATAATTTTACATCAGAGCAAATTAAAAAGCTGATGGGAGCGACACACCATACTTCAATAAGTTCCCATATACAGGAGATATCTTACAAGTTCCTGACAAGATGGTATCATACACTGGCTCGTTTGGCTCAGATATATCCATCGGCGGATGTTAACTGCTGGAGTGGATGTAACCAAAGGGGTACATTTCTGCATTTATGGTGGCATTGCCCAAATATTAAAGTTTTCTGGGAGGAGATAGTCCTTTGGATTAAGAAAATGACTGTCAGGAAAGGCTGGCTGGGGACAGTGATCCGTCACCTGTCTGTGCGCGCCTGCGGGTGCCTGGTGCGTCTGCGCGCGCCTGCGGGTGCCTGGTGCGCACGTTCGCGGTCGCACTGGTGCGCGAGTTCACGTGCGCACACGCGCACGGTTACTGGCGCCAGGTGGGCTATTTAAACCCAGTTCTCCCTTCAGATCTTGCTGCTTGATCTACAGCGTTCCTGAGACTATTACCTGAATCTGATCTGTTTGTGTATTGACCCGGCCTGACCTGTGACCTTCCCTGCCTTCTGCCTGCCTCTGACCTCCAGCTTGTCTACGACTCTGCTCCTGTCTCATCCTCTGGTCCATCCGCACTCATCCGTTACCGACCTGGCCTGTTCCACGTTCCTGCCTCTGCCTGCTGCATCTGTTCCTGTACTGACTGTCTGGTTTGACCCGGCTTGCCCGACTCTTCTGCGTGCCTGCCCCTGAGTGATCCACCTGTTCCTGTTGGTCTCCTGCTGTCTACTGGTTCCTGTCCGCTGCCACTGGGGCCGCTTGTCCAGCTACAGTTCCTGAAGTCAGCCTGATCCATCCTCCGGCTTTTGATCCTGCCAGGCATTCGTGCTACCTTTGACTCCCGTGCCTCCTGTCACCACCATCAGGGGCCGCGAGTCGGGACGCAAGAGAGGTCTCCTTCTGCATTCCGGGCTCACCACTAGGTATGTGACAATGACACTTAGACCTATAGAATTCTCTCCATTACATTTTCTTTTTCATGGAATGCCATCATCTGTTAGGTTTTATAAGAGAAGCGTTACCCACATTTGCTAAAGGCAGCCAAATATCGATACCTAGATTTTGGAAACAATCTGGATAATGGATTGGAAAAGGGAGGTAGAAAAAATAATGGAAGCAGAGAGATGGATACATACAGTTAAAGACCAACAGAATACATTTAAAGATACATGAGTAGGATGGCTGTATTACTCCTCAGAAATAGGGGCAGACTAAACCCTTTTGGAGGCAATGCTGCGTTATGGATCGGATAGTCTGTGGGAAGCATCTGGTGGGGTGAAATTAGGAGGCGGGTTTTTTTTTTTGTGTAGTTTCTTTTTCCTCCTCTGGGAGGCACAGTGGAGAGATGATTGATGTAATTAAATGAAGAGAATACGTTATAATAGTAAATTATGCATGGGACAGGCAACATGCAATGGAATCATATAAAGATGGGTAGATTGAAATGAAAGGTCGAGAGATATAAAAATAAAATAGTAGAGTGAGATTATATTGAATTAAAACACTAAACATAATAGGACACGAAAATAGTAATTCGAAAATATACACTTTTTTTTAAATGTATTTATTTATTTTTATTGTCTTAAGTATACTTTAAATAATGTTTTGCACAAATTGAGTTTTGGGTATGGGTAGGTAAGTGGGTGGGCCTTTTCTTTTTCTGTCTCTTTCTTTTCTCTTTTCTGAAGAGGACATGATCAAGGACCTGGTGTGTTTTCATGGGGTGGGGGGGGGGGGGGGTTAGTGGGGTGTATGTTAATGAAAAGATTTATATAGATATATTGTGCAATGTGTGTTTTTATGTTATATGTTGGAATTCGTCTTAATAAAGAATAAATGATTATTAAAAAAAAAACAGTACCTCAATATATGCGTCCAGACTGGTAAGAAAGGTTTATAACTCATATCAATGATAAATGAATTACTTTAATAAACAAATATCCACTTACATAGTAGACTGTGTCTATACATTCCTTGAAGCCATTTAAGCCAGTGGTGGAGTATAGCCCTTCCTCTCACTATGGCCAGCAGTAGGGATGGATAGAGAAGCATGCTTTAGGGAAGCATAGGCTGGGAGAGCTGAGCTGAATAACCACCAACCATAATACTTTGCAGTATGGATTCCAGTTTAGGTATGGCATCAGGTGGTCTTCAAGGCAATACATTGTAAGGGACTGCCTCCTTTTCAAGATATGAACAATAATCCTTTCATCAAAACGTGTTGCTGTGGCACCCACAAAATACTTGCATAATCTGGAAGTCTATACTTATGTTTTTCCTACACCGAGGAGTAGATGGAGACCCAAAATGCCAGTCATCTGCTCAGGGGTAAGGAGTTATACATATGTTTTTTTTTCTCCTAATGCAATAAAAAATGGGATTGTTATATACAGCTTACCTGTAAAATCCTTTTCTTGAGAGTACATCACGGGACACAGGAGCTTCATTACATAGTGGGTTATATAGGCACCTCTGGTGATTGGACACTGTTTGACCCCAATTAAGGAGAATTTCTCCCCTATATAACCCCTCCCATATGGGAGGCACCTCAGTTTTGTAGCAAAGCAATAAGAAACCACGTAAAACCCAAGAGGGGCGGGAGCCCTGTGTCCCGTGATGTAATCTCAAGAAAATGATTTTACAGGTAAGCTGTATATAAAAATCCCATTTTCTTGATCATCCATCACGGGACACAGGAGCTTCATTACATAGTGGGATGTCCCAAAGCAATGCTCAGATTAAGGGGAGGGAGACACAGATCATAATTATAGACCGCCAGGGACCGGAGGACCTAAACTGCAGCCTGCAGTACACTGCACCCGAAGGCGATATCCTCTTGCCCTCTGACATCCATCTGATAGAATCTGGTGAATGTGTGGACTGATGACCAAGTTGCAGCCTTACAGATCTGAGCCAGGGAGGCCTGGTGATGCACTGCCCAAGAAGCACTTACAGCCCTCATTGAGTGCGCTTTCACTTGAAAAGGAGGAATCTTCCCCTTTACACTATAGGCCTGAGAAATAACCTGTCTAATCCACCTTGAGAGAGTGGATATTGACACCGCCTGGCCCTTCCTAGGGCCTTCTGGCAAAATAAACAAGCAATCAGTTTTCCTTATCTGAGCAGTTGCTTGAAGATATATACTGATTGCTCTAACCACATACAAAATGTGCAAAGATTCTTCTTCTGCGGACTGTGGGTCCGGGAAAAAAGGATGGTAGGATTACGTCTTCATTCAAATGGAATCCCAAAACCACCTTAGGTAAAAAGGACCTGTTGGGACGCATGACCACCCGGTCCTTATGAATAATTAGATACGGCTCCTTGCTGGAGAGAGCTGCTAGCTCTGATACTCTTTTAGCCATGGATATGGCTACCAAGAATACAAATGTTTTAGTCAGGAGAACTAATGAAGCCAGATGCAAAGGTTCAAATGGTTGCCCCTGCAAAGCCGAGAGAACCAAATTCAGAACCCATGGGTATACCGGAGGTTTGATTGGCGGTCTTAACCGCATGGCCCCCTGGATGAAAGCCCGCACCAGGGAATGCGATGCAACTGGCTTCTGAAAAAACACTGACAAAGCCGAAATCTGCACCTTGATAGTGCTTATGGCCAAATTCATTTCTAGGCCTGACTGGAGAAAGGCCAAGATCCTGCTAATGACATACTTTCTAGGATGCCATTTCCTGAGTTCACACCAGGAAACATATGCCCTCCAGATTTTGTAATAAATAAGCCTGGAGGCCGGCTTTCTGGCATTTTCCAGAGTAGAAAGGACTGGCCCCGAAAGGCCACGGTCTCTCAGAATGTGGGTCTCAGCAGCCAAACCGTCAAATTCAGACTGTGTAAAGCAGGATGGTAAATTGGACCCTGTGAGAGCAGATCTGGCCGGAGAGGGAGGATCCATGGCCTACCTACTGCCAACTTCATGATCTCTGCGTACCACGGTCGCCTGGGCCAAGCCGGGGGCCACCAAAAGGACCGATTCTTTCTCCCTCTTGACTCTTCCCAGGAACCGCGACAGAAGCGGGCTCGGGGGGAAGGCATAGATCAGATTGTACTGACCCCAGGGAACTGTCAGAGCATCTGACCCCTGAGCAAGTGCATCTCTTGTCCTTGACACAAAATTGTCCAGTTTCCTGTTGAACCTGGATGCAAACAGATCTACGTCTGGAGTACCCCCCCTGTGACATATGTTCCGAAACACGTCGGGGTGCAGAGCCCATTCTCCTGGGCACAACTGCTAGCGGCTCAGAAAATCTGCCTGCCAATTTTCCACTCCTGGAATGAAGACTGCAGAAAGACATGAAAGATGCTTTTCTGCCCAGACAAGTATGCGATTCACCTCTTTTTGGGCCACCAGACTCCTGGTACCGCCCTGGTGATTGATATAAGCCACTTCTGTAGCATTGTCGGACTGAACCCGAACAGGGAGACCTCGTAGTCTGTAAGACCACTTTATGAGAGCCATATAAACTGCCCGGATCTCCAAGACATTTATGGACAATAGCCTCTCAATCGCAGACCATTTTCCCTGCGAGCACGTCTCCTCCAACACTGCTCCCCAGCCCTTCAGCAAATTCTTAGTTTCTAACCACCAGATGAGACTCTTGCGTGTCCCTGGGGATAGACACATAGGAAGATCCAAGGATTGAGGCTTCCTGTTCCAAGCCGCAAGGATGCATCTTTGCAGAGGCCTTGAGTGGAACTGGGCAAATGGGACGGCCTCGAAGGAGGCGACCATTTTCCCTAACAGTCTCATGCATAATCGAATGGGGGATGATCTCCTGCCCAGAATTAGGCGCACCAGATCCCCAATGGCCAAGGCTTTTGGCCTTGGAAGAAACACCTTGCCCTGAGCGGTGTCGATGACCATACCCAGGTATTCCAACCTGGTGGCAGACTTTTCTAGGTTTATAATCCAACCTAGGCGTTCCAGGTGTTCTAGCGTTCTGGTAACGCTGTGGTTCAGGAACGCTACTGTTTTCTCCATGAGAAGTAAATCATCTAGATAAGCCATGACAGCTATACCCCGAGCTCTTAGGTTTGCCAAGAGAGGGTCCAGAATCTTCGTGAAGACTTGAGGGGCCGTAGCAAGCCCAAGCGGCAAGGCCACAAATTGAAAATGGCGCCGCACTACCGCGAACCTTAGAAATGTTTGGTGTGCGGGAAAAATTGGCACATGAAGATATGCATCATTGATGTCTATTGATGCTATAAACTCTCCCCCTTGCAGGGAGGAGACTACAGTGCGGATTGACTGCATTCGGAAGGACCGGAAGCGTAAAAACCGGTTCAGATCCTTCAGATCTAGGATAGGTCTGACACTTCCATTTGGCTTCGGAACGATGAAGAGATTCGAGTAAAATCCTGAACCCTGTTCTTTTGGGTCCACTTCTACTATCACCCCCTGGGATAGTAAGTGATCCAAGGCCAGAAATAGCATTTTTTGCTTTACTGGATCCCTGGGGATCCTTGTCCTTAGGAAACGAGAAGGTGGAATCTCCTGAAACTCTAGCCTGTAGCCCAGAGATACCGAAGAGATCACCCACTTGTCCCGGATCTCTTCCCGTCAGGCTCCTGCAAACTGCAGGAGCCTTCCCCCTACTCGGCCGAGCAGGGGCGCCCCTTCACAATGAAGCTTTTGGGCTCTGCTTGGCAGGCTTTCGCCCCCAAGTCTTTTTCTGCCCCTGTGCTCGGCCCTGAGCCTTTCCTGTAGAGGAGAGCTGAGAAGGCCGTCGCCACTGCTTAGAGCTAGATGCTCCGGGAGAGAGAGCACGCCTAAATGAAGGACGCTTGCTCCTTTTGACTGGAAGGAGAGTAGATTTACCTCCTGAGATTTTTTGGACGAATTTGTCTAATTCTTCTCCAAACAAACGTTCCCCATTAAACGGGAACCCAATCAAATGCTTCTTGCATGACAGCTCAGCTGCCCAATTCTTTAGCCATAGGGGCCTTCGCATGTGTACCAACATGAGAGACAAACGTGATGCTTGTTGGACAGAATCCAAAATCGCATCAATCATGAAACACAGAATATGAGGCAATTATGCATAATTTTCTACTTCCTCACTGGGAAGGAGCCCAAGCATCTGCTTAACCTGTTCCTTGAGGAACTGACACAACCCCACGGCTGCGACTGTAGGTTGCACTGCAGCGCTAGCCATGGAAAAGGAGGCTTTTAATAAGGTTTCCAGATTTTTATCAGTTGGATCTTTAAATACCTGAGCATTATCCAAGGGACAAGTCAGGTTTTTATTCACCCAAGAAACAGCCGCATCAACAGATGGGACCCCCCACTTCTTGGTGAAACTTTCCTCCAGATGATAATGCATAGAAAACCTTTTAGGAGGAGCAAACAGTTTATCGGGATGTCCCCAATCCTCATACAACAATTCTTCCATTAAAGGATGAATTGGGAAGGAATAGGCAGTCTGTGGGGCTTTCCTGACTCCCAGGGAAGAAACAGAGGATGTAGCGACTTCAGCAGCAGGCATTCTGAATGTGGTACGCACCAATTCAGTATAATACTGCACCTGTTTTCTGAGTGCCTGGGAGGAGGGGACTCTCTCCTCTTCCTCTGATTCATCCGACTGCTCAAGATCCCTGTCCCAAGGGATCTCTCCTCATTTTCAGAAGAATCATCTGAGAGAGGAATTTCAGCAGAGGGAGGGGATCTACCCCTTTTCCTGCTATCTTTCAGGGAAGCAGAAATAAAATTCATTATTCTCCCTTCAAAACCCTCCAATGTAGCCCTAAGTGAGTCCTCAGTGACATAAACCGGGGCTGGGACATTAGGAGAGGCTGCGAAACCTGACAGGGGCACTGACTCGTCTTGAGAGGCTGGCTCCAGTCTTGCAGGGGGGGATGGTAACTTACAGGCACTTTTAGAACCTCTGAACCTAGGCAGTGATTTACCAGTGCCTTTGCTACCTCCCCCTGAGACCCTCTTACGAGGAGACATAGTCCTAAGCTACAAAGCAGAGGTACTAGTACAAGTGCAATCACTGTTGTGCTTAAAGTCTCACAATAAATATATATGCTTAAACTGCACAACCTGATGCTGAGTAGGTGTCTAAGGTTTGCCTGGATCCAATCCCCAGGGATGCTTACTGCCCACAGCTCCTGTGTCTCCAATTATAGCCCCCTGACGCTCTGGGCTTTTTAAATCTGCTGCCTGGCGCCTGCGCAGTACAGGCACTTTTAGAACCCCTGGACCTAGGCGGTGATTTACCAGTGCCTTTGCTACCTCCCCCTGAGACACTCTTATGAGGAGACATAGTCCTAAGCTACAAAGCAGAGGTACTAGTACAAGTACAATCACTGTTGTGCTTAAAGTCTCACAATAAATATATATGCTTAAACTGCACAACCTGATGCTGAGTAGGTGTCTAAGGTTTGCCTGGATCCAATCCCCACAGATGCTTACTGCCCACAGCTCCTGTGTCTCCAATTACAGCCCCCTGACGCTCTGGGCTTTTTAAATCTGCTGCCTGGCACCTGCGCAGTACAGCGCCGTGCACACTGACATGCACGGCTCACAACCACACTCCTCCCTCCTCCATTAGGTTGGGAACGCGCCCGGCGCGTGCGTACGCGCACGCGCGTGTGCATGAGGACCGCGGGATCCAGGGGGGAAAGGAGAACTCCACCAGAGCTGCGTGGGACCCCCAGACTACGTGGGACCCCTGTGTTACCTTGTTGTGGCAGGGACTGCAGTGGAGACGTGAGACAGCTGGAGAACCAGGCTTCACTGAGCGTGTGTACTGAAAGGCATGTAAGTATGCATCAGGCTGCTCTTACTCCCTCTAGTGGTGGAAACCAGGTAAGACATACCACTACACAAAATGAAGAAATCCATCATATAATTATATATATATGATTAACTTCCCTACCTGTCCTCGCCGCAGGAATTGCTGAAACAAACAAATTCCAGCCTTCACCCATCCCGGCGGGCAGTGTTAGCCAACCTTTAGGTTTATCTGGGGCTCTTTCTCGGAAGAGCCTCCTACCTGGACCATGTAAAAGACTCTGCCAGAAACTTTTGTGCACTCTGTGTAAACAGTACACCAAGTCTGGTTTTCCCAGAGCCCAGTCTTCCAATAGGAGAGGACTTACAGGCCAAACCTCGTTTCTTCGGTTGACGAGGCCCGGGTACCATACCATCTTGGGAGTCAAATATTGGCCCGAGGTATGGATCTGGTTTGTTGTAGCCCTTAGGCCCCCGCAGGTACCTGCACAGAGCTAAAGTTTTACGTGACCAACCACCATAGACACTGGTGAAAAAACTGAGGTGCCTCCTATATGGGAGGGGTTATATAGGGGAGGAATTCTCCTTAATTGGGGTCAACCAGTGTCCAATTACCAGAGGTGCCTATATAACCCACTATGTAATGACGCTCCTGTGTCCCGTGATGTATGATCAGGAAAGGTAGATTTAGTATTGAAATTCTGCAAATAACCAGAAACGCAATGGAAATTAAAATTAAGAAGTGTAGTTTTCCTTTAAAATATTCAGTACCATATTGTGAAATCAAGAGATACACATGAGCAATTATATACAAAGTTTGGCCCTGCCTCTACAAACCTCAATTGCTCCTTTGATGTGATAAGTGGGTGTGGCTCCACTGACCAAAAAAAAAAGGAGCACAAACTGGCTTGACTAATAAAAAAAAGTCAGGATTTGCAGGGGCAACCATTTGAACCTTTGCATCTGGCTTCATTAGTTCTCCTGACTAAAACATTTGTATTCTTGGTAGCCATATCCATGGCTAGAAGAGTATCAGAGCTAGCAGCTCTCTCCAGCAAGGAGCCGTATCTAATTATTCATAAGGACCGGGTGGTCATGCGTCCCAACAGGTCCTTTTTACCTAAGGTGGTTTCGGGATTCCATTTGAATGAAGACGTAATCCTACCATCCTTTTTTCCCGGACCCACAGTCCGCAGAAGAAGAATCTTTGCACATTTTGGATGTGGTTAGAGCAATCAGTATATATCTTCAAGCAACTGCTCAGATAAGGAAAACTGATTGCTTGTTTATTTTGCCAGAAGGCCCTAGGAAGGGCCAGGCGGTGTCAATATCCACTCTCTCAAGGTGGATTAGACAGGTTATTTCTCAGGCCTATAGTGTAAAGGGGAAGATTCCTCCTTTTCAAGTGAAAGCGCACTCAACGAGGGCTGTAAGTGCTTCTTGGGCAGTGCATCACCAGGCCTCCCTGGCTCAGATCTGTAAGGCTGCAACTTGGTCATCAGTCCACACATTCACCAGATTCTATCAGATGGATGTCAGAGGGCAAGAGGATATCGCCTTCGAGTGCAGTGTACTGCAGGCTGCAGTTTAGGTCCTCTGGTCCCTGGCGGTCTATAATTATGATCTGTGTCTCCCTCCCCTTAATCTGAGCATTGCTTTGGGACATCCCACTATGTAATGAAGCTCCTGTGTCCCGTGATGGATGATCAAGAATTTTTTTTTTTATATACAGCTTACCTGTAAAATCATTTTCTTGAGAGTACATCACAGGACACAGGGCTCCCGCCCCTCTTGGGTTTTACGTGGTTTCTTATTGCTTTGCTACAAAACTGAGGTGCCTCCCATATGGGAGGGGTTATATAGGAGAGGAATTCTCCTTAATTGGGGTCAACCAGTGTCCAATTACCAGAGGTGCCTATATAACCCACTATGTAATGACGCTCCTGTGTCCCGTGATGTATGATCAAGAAAGGTAGATTTAGTATTGAAATTCTGCAAATAACCAGAAACGCAATGGAAATTAAAATTAAGAAGTGTAGTTTTCCTTTAAAATATTCAGTACCATATTGTGAAATCAAGAGATACACATGAGCAATTATATACAAAGTTTGGCCCTGCCTCTACAAACCTCAATTGATCCTTTGATGTGATAAGTGGGTATGGCTCCACTGACCAAAAAAAAAGGAGCACAAACTGGCTTGACTAATAAAAAAAAGTCAGGATTTGCTTATAACTTTTGCTGTTGAATCCCCCAACTGTTTTAACTGTTTTTCATTGACGAAAATGTCTACTTATGCACTTTTTATCAAAGGTTTAGTTCAAATGGCCCATATTTCTGAAAGGCTTTCTTTAAAACTAATATTTATGAGTCTTTTTTTTTTATTTCCTACTGCAGTTTATGCATGCAATTGTAGCTTTTAGCAGATTTTTTTTCCTAGAAATATTCTTTCTTGTTTGTGGACTTAAATATCAAATGATCTCCAGGCAAGCATCTCTCGGAAACATTTCATTTCTCGCGTATTATGGAATTTTTTTAAATGCTAACTACAAACTGAATGAGCGAGTTTTCCATTCAAGAAGCCACTACTTTGAAAATTCAAGGTGTAGTTACAGATAAGGATTCTAAATGGGAAAAGAGAGGCAGATGTGACTCCCAGATCTGACTATTTCACTTCTTGAAAACTGACTTATCAGAAATATTTTTTCCCTAGTAATTGGAGTGACGGTAGAAGAGCTTGCGTACCATGTAGAACCTAATAAAGTAAATCTATTCTCATTACATTTTATATTCAATTCTTTCTTTCTTTTGTTTTGATAAAATGTACACTTTTTTTTACAACCAAATATACAATTTTGGCCTTAGAAACGATAATAAACAGGATTGCATTCATTAAAACAGAACTCCAGTTAAAAAGTAGCCAAGTAGTATTAAAAATAAAAACATATTTTGCTGCAATACTTACAGTGATTGTAAACCCTTACATGCTGTATATCTAATGGAGTGGCTGACCTCAGGTGTTATACAGAGATGAAACAAATCCTACTACATAACTTGTACATGTTTATCTGCAGTCTCCTCTTCTTTACATCCATTCAAAGTGTTGAATTATAAAGCTTGTCTGAGAGTTCAGAAAAAAGGGAGCAAAGAGCTGAAATTATACACTGCAGAGCTTAGTGAGGATAACTCTGAGAGCTTATTGGAGAGAAGGGACACACCCATTCACACAGCAAACAGAAATAGAGCTGAAGCTGTCAAACAGCTAAAGGTCCCTCGCCTGTCACACTTTTTCTCTTGGCGTCAGGAAACCTTGTCAGAAGTGACTAAGGATGAGCCAAACACCCCCCGGTTCGGTTCGTACTAGAACTGCGAACAGACCTAAACTTTGTGTGAACTTTAGAACCCTATTAATGTCTATGGGACTCGAACGTTCAAAATCAAAAATGCTAATTTTAAAGGCTTATATGCAAGTTATTGTCCTAAAAGGTGTTTGCGGACCTGGGTCCTGCCCCAGGGGACATGGGACATGTATGAATGCAAAAAAAAGTTCTTAGTATTTATTTTTATTGTATTACTGGTTGTTTGACACTTAATAGGGCGCTGTAAAGCCCCCTTCTTAACCACTTAACAACCGGCCCATAAACGATTGACGGCTACAGGGCAGTTGTTTAACTCTGAGAAGCCGTCATATGATGTCCTCCCAGAATTCTGCTCTCGCGCGCCCCCTGAGGCATGCACTCGAGAGCATCCATGACTGCCGGGTCCATAGGACCCGGCGCATCACGGATCATGGTAAACGGCCACTAATTGGGGCCGTTTACCACATGATCACTCCGTCAAATGATGGAGCGATCCCTTGTAAACAAACCAGCATCATGTTATGACGCTGGTTCCTCCCTCCCCTCTCTGTACCGATCGGTACAGCAGAGGGGGAAGAGATCAGTGTCAGCAGCGCTGTGGGCTGGATCTGCAGTGCCCACTGTTCTGCTCACCGAAAATTAACCCCTCAATTCCCTGCCAATACTCTGCAATACCCTGCAATACTCTGCAATACCAAGCAATACTCTGCAATACCCAATACCCTGCCAATACTCTGCAATCACCTGCAATATTCTGCAATACCAAATACCCTGCCAATACTCTGCAATACCCAGAAATCCTCTGCAATACCCAATACTCTGCAATACCCTGCAATACTCTGCAATACCCTGCCAATACTCTGCAATACCCTGCCAATACTCTGCAATACCCTGCAATACTCTGCAATACCCTGCCAATACTCTGCAATACCCAATACCTTGCCAATACTCTGCAATACCCTGCAATACTCTGTAATACCCAATACCCTGCCAATACTCTGCAATACTCTGCAATACCCAATACCCTGCCAATACTCTGCAGTACCCTGCAATACTCTGAAATACCCAATACCCTGCCAATACTCTGCAATACCCTGCCAATACTCTGCAATACCCTGCCAATACTCTGCAATACCCAATACCTTGCCAATACTCTGCAATACCCTGCAATACTCTGCAATACCCAGCAATAATCTGCAATACTCTGCAATACCCAGCCAATACTCTGCCATTTTTATTTTTTTATTTCAGGCTTCCCAGCCTAGAGGTGAGATGTGGGGTCTTATTGACCCCATATCTCACTGTAAAGAGGACCTTTCATGCCATATTCCTATTACAAGGGATGTTTACATTCCTTGTAATAGGAATAAAAGTGATCAAAAAATGTATTTTTGGGGAAAAAAATGTCAAACTAAAATAAATAAAGTAAAATGAACAATAAAAATAAAAATTGAAAGCGCCCTGGTCCCCATGTGCTCGCATGCAGAAGCGAACACATACGTAAGTCCCCGCTCACATATGAAACCGGTGTTCAAACCACACATGTGAGGTATTGCTGCGAACGTTAGTGAGAGCAATAATTTTGGCCCTAGACCTCGTCTTTAACTCAAAACATGTAACCAGTAAAAAAATTTAAAGCGTCGCCTATGGGGATTTTTAAGTAGCGACGTTTGGCGCCATTCCA
Organism: Lithobates pipiens; assembly: GCF_037356315.1. Classification (NCBI taxonomy): domain Eukaryota; kingdom Metazoa; phylum Chordata; class Amphibia; order Anura; family Ranidae; genus Lithobates; species Lithobates pipiens. Next base: position 101,127,908 of record NW_027507764.1, on the reverse strand, counting down.
CAAGCGTGTGCAATTTTTAAGAGTGACATGTTAGCTATCTGTTTACTCAGCGTAACTTCATCTTTCACATTATGCAAAAACATTGGGCTAACTTTACTATTTTTTTTTTTTTTTTTTTTAAGCACAAAACTTTCTTTCCAAAAAAACGTTCAAAAAATTGCAGTGCAAATACTGTGCGTGATAAAAAGTTGCAACAACCACCATTGTATTCTCCAGAGTCTTTGCTAAAAAAAATATAATGTTTTGGGGTTCTATGTAATTTTCTAGCAAATAAATGATGATTTTTACATGTAGGAGAGAAATGTCAGATGGTGCTCCCTGCATGTTGGGCCTCTGTATGTGGCCACGCTGTGTAAAAGTCTCACACATGTGGTATCGCCATACTCGGCAGTAATAGCAGAATGTGTTTTAGGGTGTAATTTGTGGTATGCATATGCTGTGTGTGAAAAATAACCTGATAATATGACAAGTTTGTGAAAAAAAAGGAAAAAAAATCTTGATTTGCAAAGAATTATAGGAAAAAATTACAACTTCAAAAAACTCATCATGCCTCTTACTAAATACCTTGGAATGTCTTTTTCCAAAAAGGGGTCATTTGGGGGGGGGGGGGGGGTATTTGTACTTTTATGGCATGTTAGGGTCTCAAGAAATGAGATAGGCCATCAGTCCTTCAGGTGTGATCAATTTTCAGATATTGGCACCATAGCTTGTGGACTCTATAACTTTCACAAAGACCAAATCATTTATTATAATTTTTACCAAAGATATGTAGTGGTATACATTTTGGCCAAAATTTATGAAGAAAAATTACTAATCTGCTAAATTTTATAACGGAAACGAAGAAAAATTCATTTTCCTGGTGCCTCCATGGCAGCATACCTGTGACAAGCTCCGCCTTGGCTCCTCCCTCAGGACTAGTGAATATTATAAAAGAAAAGGTTAGTACAGCCCCCACATTCTCCTTTTTTTCCTCATACCTCATGGCAGTGAATCCTGGTCGGCGTCCTTACCTTCTGCATTCGGCAGCTTCCGTCCGGGTTCAAGCCTCTCCCGGACGCAGTTCCTTCTCTTGGGCAGCTAAATGCGCTTATAAGGTTGGAAGTCCCTTCTGTAGGATCTTTTGGGACAAGCAGTTTGTCTCTTAAGTAAGAGCTTTATCTGCAGTTTGGGCGTTCAGGCTTTAGCTCACGGCAGCAGAGGTGGCAGCTTTTTTTTTCTCTTCTTTTTTTCTCCTTTCTGTCTTTTCCTTCCCTTCTGTCCTCCTTTTTCTTTCCTTTTCTCTTTATCTGAGGCTTGTAATTCATCTCTTGCCCCTCCTTTCTTCTTCCCTCTCTCTTTTCCTCCTCCCCAGCTCTCTGGTCGCGTTCCCCTGGCTCCCATACTTCTTAGAGACCCCCCTCCCTTTCCCCCTCGCTTCTGTCATCTCTTAGGCTTACTAGGGGCCGCGCACGGCGAGCGCCGGGTTTCTTATCCTCTGTCGGCGTTCCCCGCCGTCTTCTGCGCATGCGCCGGCGGGTCGTATGCCTCGTCGGTTCGTTCCACCGCTCTGCGCATGCGCGGTGGTTTCGGAGGCTCCGGCGGCCATTTTACTGAGGGCGAAGTGTCCACTTTGCCCTAAGAGCGTCAGGGGTGGGGCACAGGCGTGCCTCCACTCCTCCTCCTCCTATTTATTTCCCTAGTAGCCTCAGTGGGATGCCTGTGGCTGTCAGGAGAACTGCGCTCTGGAGTTCCAGGCTATACCCATTTCTTCCAAAGGTAGGCAAATGACTTAATGCTTGTAGGTGCATGTGTCTATGTATGTGTATGTATATGTGTGTGTATATGGGTATATATATATATATATATATATATATATATATATATATATATATATATATATATATATATAATCTATCGTACTAAATAATGTAGATGGATAATTTATATGTTAATAAATGTAAAATAATACATTTAATTGATCATTTGTGGTTCCAAAAAAAAAAAAAAAAAAAAAACAGCAGCAGTAAGAGGGGAGAAAGTTGTTATTTATGCAGGTAAACTCCCCTTTTTTTTCCTCGTAAGTTAGGGCACGACCAGTTGACTCTTCTCCTCTGACTCTTTCCTAGCCGTTACCTCTGCTAAGCCACCTAACATGAGTCTTTCGCCACCCGCTCAAGATCCTACTCTACTCCCAAGGTAAGGACCTACGTCCAGGTAAGTTTAAAAAAAAAAAAGAGTGCACTGAGGATGGTACTTTTTGTATTTCAGTCCTGTACGCCAGAAGATGCCTAAGAGGACCTCAAGGCGATATGAAGATGACGACAACTCTAGTCCCAGCAGAGACAGGTCGCAGAGACATGGGAATTACAGAAGTGGCAGGAAAGCTTCGGCCAAGAAACGCCGTCATTCGCGCTCCCCGAGACCTAGACCCACTAGATGTCAGGCCTGCGGAGGCACCCCACTTCCGGACAAACTGATTTGTCGAAATTGCCTTAGAGACTATGCAGCGGACAGAGAGTCTGAGGGCCTGCAAGTGGCGGATCTCCTTAAAAAGGCAGTAAAGGACTCCCTGGCGGAATTGGTTGCCACAATGCCGACGCAACAACCAGCATCCCCTCCTCAGGAGACGATGGCTGAGGCCTCCATTCCCGGGCCATCCACAAGTGGAATTTTTCATCCATTGCCTGCTTCTTCCTCTAAGCATCAAGATGAGATGGCCATTTCAGAGGAATCTTCTGATGACCTAGATGCCTCTGGCTTTGCCTTCGCCATGGTCCAGCCTTATGTACAAGCGGTTAAACAAGCGATCGGCTGGGAAGAGTCCAATACGGAGGTTAAGAAGTCGAAATCATACTTCCCCTTTCTCAAGCGCCAGATCTCCTTCTTCCCTCTTATGGAAGAAATCAAGGAAGTGATCGAGGAAGAATGGGGGAGGACAGAAAAGAGATTTTCCACCAATCGCTTGGGAAAATTATATCCTCTCTCTGAGGCGGATTCCACAATGCTGGAGGGCTCTCCAGTAGTTGATGCCGCAGTGGTAAGGCTGGCAAAGAATGTCACTTTGCCCCTGGAAGATTCAACTTCCTTCAAGGACCCTCTGGACAGAAGGATGGACCTTGACCTTAAGAAGGCTTATCAGATGGCAGGCAATGCCTGTAAACCTGCAATAGCCCTGACATCAGTGTCTAACGCATTACGCGTCTGGACGGATAATATAGAGTCGGAAATCCAACAGGACATCCCAAAGGAAGATATAATCAAGGCCTTAGATGAGCTGAAGCTCTCAGCAGACTTCATTGGGGAAGCCGCCATTGACTCAATTCGTTGCTCCGCAAGGGCAATGCTTCATTCAGTAATGGCCAAACGGGCCCTGTGGCTAAAACCGTGGGCAGCGGACATTGCCTCGAAGCAGTACTGGTGCAAGATACCTTTTGACGGTAAAGCCTTGTTTGGGGAAAGCTGGACAAGGCCACCTCTCGGGTCACTGGCTGAAAATCAGGCCTACTTCCCCAAGACAGGCGATCCAGACATTTCAGGTCATTTGCACCCAGGTTCCAATACTCCAAAAATAAGGACTACCAACAGTCCAGGCAAGGGAAAGGCTTCAGGCACAATTGGAAGAGTACACAGTCTACGTTTCTCAAGACCCGGAGACAGAGGCCAGTGCCTACCCCACAGGATTCAACGAAATCCTTTTGACGCCAGGCCAGCCCAAGTGATCCCTGTAGGGGCCAGGTTAAAACAGTTCTCAAAGATTTGGGAACAAAAGTGCAGGGATCCTTGGGTAGTTGCCACGGTCAAACACGATCATTTCTGGTCTTTTCTAGACAAACCTCCCAAGGACTTTTTCTCCCCGACAAGGGTATCAAGGTCCCCTCAAAAAGCGGAAGCGTTAAAGCGATTTCTTCTCTCCCTGCAGGAGCAATGAGCAGTAGTTCCAGCGCCTCCATCCGAGAGATTTTCGGGTTTGTACTCCACCCTGTTTCTAGTCCCCAAGAGAAACAGAGGGTGGAGACCCGTGATAGACCTAAAGAGACTAAATCGCTATATTTTTCTAGAAAAATTCAGACGATTATTCGTGTAGTCCAACCAGGGGACTGGATGTTGTCAATAGACCTGCAGGATGCTTACCTGCATATACCCATACTCCCTCCATTCCAGAAGCATCTGAGATTCACGGTGGGGCAGGTACATCTCCAATTTCAGAGCCTTCCATTTGGCCTCTGCACGTCACCAAGAGTCTTCACAAAGACCCTGATTGCCATCATAGCCCCTCTGAGAGAATTGGGGCATCGGGTATATCACTACCTGGATGACCTTCTACTCCTGGCGAAGGACCCAGCCCAGTTAGTGGAGCACAGGAGCATCCTATTGACAACACTAACGGAATTCGGATGGAAGATAAACCAGGAGAAAAGTCACCTTTCTCCAACCCAGGAGATGGTCTATTTGGGAGCTCTGTTCAACACAAGGAACGGAACAGTGTCTCTCCCACCGCAGAAGGCATCTTCCATTATTCAACAAATGAAGAAAGTGAGCACGAGATCCTACCTGACAGCCTCAAACTGCTTGAGCCTGATAGGTCGGATGTCGTCATGTATCCCTATGGTCCCCTGGGCCCACTGGCATTTGAGACATTTTCAGCTGGAGTTCCTAAGACTGTGGAACAGATGATATCTATCCCAACCCATACACCTGACGACCCTGATGCTCAGGAGTCTACATTGGTGGATGAAGAAACAGACGCTTCTTAAATCTCGCCCGCTAGGGCATGTCGACTGGATCATAATTACTACCGATGCCAGTGCAGCTGATTGGGGAGCACATTCCAACCAGATCTCAGTACAAGGAAGATGGTCCTTCCATGCAGCAGGCATGGTGTCGAATGTCCTGGAGCTCAGAGCAGCCTACCTTGCACTACTAGCCCTAGAGTTCGAGATTTCGGGGAAACCAGTTCTCCTCAGGATGGACAACAGGGCCGCGTTATCCTATGTGCACCGACAAGGGGGGACGCGTAGCAGGTCCCTCCTGAACGAGGTGGAACCCATATTCCTCTGGGCGGAAAGGAATTTGAAGGACCTAAGGGCAGTCTATCTGCCCGGTCATCTCAATTTGAGGGCAGACAGCCTTTCCCGCAGGTTCGCAGATACCAACGAGTGGTCCCTACACCCGGAAATCTTCAACTGGATAGTGAACCAGTGGGGTCCCTTCGAGCTAGACCTCTTTGTGACAGCATTCAACACCAAACTTCCAAGTTTTATCTTGAGGTTTCCGCACCCCCAGGCGGAGGCAAGAGATGCCCTCTTAGGCCCTTGGGCATGCAATCGGGCCTATGCCTTCCCTCCGCGGCCCCTCATTCAGATATTCCTGTCAAGACTTGCGAGGGAAACATCAACGGTGATAGCGGTCCTACCATATTGGCCAAGAAGGCCTTGGTTCCCCACGGCAATGGATCTGAGCACCCGACCTCCAGTCAAGGTTCCAATAATACCTCTCCCCCTGTCGCAAGGATGTCACACCCATCCAGATCCCCGCAGGCTGGACCTTCACATCTGGCAGCTGAAAGGAAGAGGTTCCAATCCCTACGGTGCTCCGACAAAGTGATCGCAACCCTGCTCAAAGCAAGAAAACCATCCACGAACGACATATACGATAAAGTGTGGAACAAGTTCAGGGCCTTCATGCTTGACAGAAGCTGTGATCCAGGTTCCCCATCCTCCTCTCAAATTCTTGAGTTCTTGCAGACAGGCCTGGACCTAGGTCTTGCATTAGGTACATTAAAGGTGCAGGTTTCAGCGATCTCAGCAGCAACCAGTAGAAGATGGACAGAGGATCCATTGTTAATCCAGTTCTTCAAAGCTGTCAGAAAGATCCGACCACCAACCAAACAATCTTTTCCCACGTGGGACCTTGCCGTCATCCTGGATTCCTTGGCCAATCCACCCTTTGCCCCTTTGGACTCGGCATCGCTCTGGAATCTAACCTTCAAGTTAGCCTTCCTGATAGCTATAACCTCTGGCAGACGAGTTTCGGAGCTCCAAGCTTTAGGGGCAGAGCACGATCACATTATATTTTACCCAGACAGAGTGGAACTCAGAACAGTACGAGGGTTTATTCCCAAGGTCGCATCATCCTTGAACATGTCGGAACCTTGGGCACTCCCAACATTTTCAGAACAGGACTCCGGTTCTCTTCATGAGCTAGACATCGCCTCCACTTTGAAATGCTATCTGCAGGCCACAGCTTCATTACGGGCTTCCATCAGACTGTTCATAATTCCCTGTGGTAAAAACAAAGGAAAGGAGGCATCAGCTAGAACGATTGCCTCATGGATCGTTAAACTCATCCACAAGGTGTACAGGACGAAGGGATTGGAGCCCCCTTCGGCAGTCAGGGCGCACTCCACCAGAGCGGTTTCTGCTTCTTGGGCGGCAAGAGCGAATGTGTCGATCAAAACTATTTGTCGGGCAGCGACTTGGTCGTCCCAACATACATTTCTGAAACATTACAGGGTGGACCCAGGAGCTCTCTCTTCGGTGGAGTTTGGCAGACAGGCAGTCACTTTGGCCTTCGCTTCTTCTAAATAATAATTTCTTTAAAATAAACCTCTAAGCATCATCCCACCCTTCTCAGCTAGTTATTTGTCACAGGTATGCTGCCATGGAGGCACCAGGAAAACAGAAAATTGTACCATACTTACCGTAATTTTCTTTTCCTGGTGCCTATCCATGGCAGCATACAATCCCACCCTCGGTATTCTATATTACGGAGAATGTGGGGGCTGTACTAACCTTTTCTTTTATCATATTCACTAGTCCTGAGGGAGGAGCCAAGGCGGAGCTTGTCACAGGTATGCTGCCATGGATAGGCACCAGGAAAAGAAAATTACGGTAAGTATGGTACAATTTTCTTTTTTTTTTACTGAATTTTCGGACTTTTTTCTTTTATAGCACAAAAAATAAAAAACCCAGTGGTGATTAAATACCACCAAAAGAAAGCTCTATTTGTGTGAAAAAAAAGGACAAAAATGTCATATGGGTACAGTGTTGCATGACTGAGTAAGGCCGCGTACACACGCGGGGACTGTCTGCCGAAACTAAGTTCGTCAAACAGTCCGCTCAAACTTTTGAATGAACGAACACGCCCACACACGGCACTTTTTGAGCGGACAAATACGGCAAACTTTGTTCGTCGTACTAAGTCCGCGCAACTTTTGAAATGAACGGACTCGCCCACACACGAGGCAACAGTCCGCTCATTTCGAGCACATGTGCAGGTAGGCGGGGCCCGCGACGGAGACGTCGCGGGCTCCGCCGCCTGGAATGTACTTAAAGGGGAACCCCAACGCCGAAAAAAATCGGCGTGGGGGTCCCCCCAAAGTCCACAACAGACCCTTGTCCGAGCACGCTACCCGGCCGGCCAGGAAAGGGGGGCGAGCGAGCGCGCCCCCCCTCCCGAGCCGTACCAGGCCGCGTGCCCTCAACATGGGGGGTGCCTTGGGGAAGGGGGGGCCGCGCGGCCCCCCCACCCCAAAGCACCTTGTCCCCATGTTGATGAGGACAAGGGCCTCTTCCCGACAACCCTGGTCGTTGGTTGTCGGGGTCTGCGGGTGGGGGGCTTATCGGAATCCGGGAGCCCCCTTTAATAAGGGGGCCCCCGGATACCGGCCCCCCACCCTATGTGAATGAGTATGGGGTACAATGTACCCCTACCCATTCACCTGTAAAATAAAAGTACCCAAAAAAAAAACACAACACACGAGATAAAATATTTTATTGCACAGCTCCGGGGGTCTTCCGTCTTCGGGGGTCTTCTCGACGGACTCCTCCGCTATCTTCTTGTAGCTCTTTTGCTAGCGGAGGAGTCCGGCTTTCTTCCTCCCTGCCGCCGGCCTCTTCTCCCGACTTCGGGGGTCTTGTCCCCCTCTTCGGTTCTTCTGCCGGGCCACCGCGCCTTCTTATAGCTCTTTTGCAGGCGGTGGCCCGGTCTTCTGTCGCCGCCGCCTTCCGTTCTTCTGCCGGGCCACCGCGCCTTCTTATAGCTCTTTTAGAGGCGGTGGCCCGGTCTTCTGTCACCGCTGTCGCCTTCCGGTCGCCTTCCGGTCGCCTTCCGTTCTTCTTCTTGTTCTTCTTGTTCTTCTTCTTCTTCTCCAGGAGATGTTGACACGTCGCTCTCTCCGGCCGGAATGCCAGAGCCGCGCTGTGCGGCCACTTATATAGTGACAATGGGGCGGTCACATGGTATATGTCACATGGGTTAGTCACATGGTGACCCCGCCCCCTTACGATGTCATAGTCCCCATGTGACATCAACCCATGTGACCAACCCATGTGACATATACCATGTGACACCGCCCCATTGTCACTATATAAGTGGCCGCACAGCGCGGCTCTGGCATTCTGGCCGGAGAGAGCGACGTGTCAACATCTCCTGGAGAAGAAGAAGAAGAACAAGAAGAAGAACGGAAGGCGACCGGAAGGCGACAGCGGCGACAGAAGACCGGGCCACCGCCTCTAAAAGAGCTATAAGAAGGCGCAGTGGCCCGGCAGAAGAACGGAAGGCGGCGGCGACAGAAGACCGGGCCACCGCCTGCAAAAGAGCTATAAGAAGGCGCGGTGGCCCGGCAGAAGAACCGAAGAGGGGGACAAGACCCCCGAAGTCGGGAGAAGAGGCCGGCGGCGCGGAGGAAGAAAGCCGGACTCCTCCGCTAGCAAAAGAGCTACAAGAAGATAGCGGAGGAGTCCGTCGAGAAGACCCCCGAAGACGGAAGACCCCCGGAGCTGTGCAATAAAATATTTTATCTCGTGTGTTGTTTTTTTTTTGGGTACTTTTATTTTACAGGTGAATGGGTAGGGGTACATTGTACCCCATACTCATTCACATAGGGTGGGGGGCCGGTATCCGGGGGCCCCCTTATTAAAGGGGGCTCCCGGATTCCGATAAGCCCCCCGCCCGCAGACCCCGACAACCAACGGCCAGGGTTGTCGGGAAGAGGCCCTTGTCCTCATCAACATGGGGACAAGGTGCTTTGGGGTGGGGGGGCCGCGCGGCCCCCCCTTCCCCAAGGCACCCCCCATGTTGAGGGCACGCGGCCTGGTACGGCTCGGGAGGGGGGGCGCGCTCGCTCGCCCCCCTTTCCTGGCCGGCCGGGTAGTGTGCTCGGACAAGGGTCTGTTGTGGACTTTGGGGGGACCCCCACGCCGATTTTTTTCGGCGTTGGGGTTCCCCTTTAAGTCCATACCAGGCGGCGGGGCCCGCGACGTCTCCCTCGCGGGCCCCGCCTACCTGCACATGCGCTCGAAATGAGCAGACTTTCCTCCGAGCGGGAACAGTTTGCTCATTTCGAAAGTGGCCTACACACGGGCGGACTGTCCGCTCAAACCAAGTTTCAGCGGACAGTTTTTCGGAATTTCCGAAAAACTTTGTTCGTCAAACTGTCCGCTGAAACTGTCCGCTGAAGCCCCACACACGAGCGGACTGTCCGCTGAAACACTGTTCAGCGGACAAAGTTGAGCGAACAGTCCGCCCGTGTGTACGCGGCCTAATTCTCATTCAAAATGTGAGACCCCAAAAGCTGAAAATTGCTCTGGTTATTAAGGGTGTTTAAGTGCCCAGTGGTCAAGTGGTTAATTATACTTTGAAAAATGTTTTGCACAAATTGAGTTTTGGGTATGGGTAGGTAAGTGGGTGGGCTTTTTCTTTTTCTGTCTCTTTTTTTTCTCTCTTCTAAAGAGTACTTGATCAAGGACTTGGTGTGTTTTCATGGAGTGGGGGGGGGGGGGGGTTAGTGGGTTGTATGTTAATGAAGATTTATATAGATATATTGTGCAATGTGTATTTTTATGATTTTATGGAGAAAGCCTGGCTTCCCCAGTGATGTACGGGTGACCCTGCCCCCCTCTGATGTAACGCAGGTCTCCGTTACATTAGAGGGGGTGGGGTCACCCGCACGTCATTGGGGAAGCCCGGCTTTCCCCTTGTGTCAGAGGGAGGCGGGGTCAGGTAACGGGTGGCCCCCTCCTCCTCAGCTAAGACATGTCAGGCTGCCGGGATTCCCGAAGTGTCTTCGGTGGAGACAGGATGGATGCGCTGGACCATCGGGAGAGATCACTCATCACTGGACCCTGGAGAAGAGATCAGATCACCCATTGCTGGACCCCAGAGAAGAGATCACCCATCGCTGGATAGCAAGAGTGGATTACCACTGCTGGAATCTTTTTTTTATTTTTTATTTTTTTTTAATAAAGGACTTTTCCCAACGGTGTGTGTGTGTGTTTTAACAATTTTTTACACTTTCTTTGTGAAATGGTAGGGGTACTTTTGTATCCCCTTACCATTTCAAAGAGGGGGCGGGATCTGGGGTCCCCTTGTTAAAGGGGGCTTCCAGATTATGATAAGCCCCCGCCTGCAGACCCCCACAACCACCTGCCAGGCTTTTGGGGATGAGGCCCTTGTCCCCATCAACATGGGGACATGGTGCTTTGAGGGGTCACAGACCCCCAAAGCATCCTCCCAATGTTGAGGGCATGTGACCAGGTATGGTTCAAGAGGGGGGAGCGCTCTCTCGTCCCCCTCTCTTTTCCTGTGGCCTGCCAGGTTGCGTGCTTGGAGAAAGGGTCTGGTATGGATTTTTGGGGGGAACTCCATGCCATTTTTTTGTTTAAATTTGGCGTGGGGTTCCCCTTAAAATCCATTTGGGGGGAACCCCACATCATTTTTTTTTAAATTTGACGTGAGGTTCCCCTTAATATCAATACCAGACCTGAAGGGCCTGGTAATTGAATTTGGGGGGAACCCCACGCTTTTTTTTTTTATCAATGACTTTCAATGACTGTTCTCTGTATTGCGGGGAGCCAACAATTCATTATTGTGTGCTTTTAAATGACTTTTTTTCCTGCAGAAATTATCCCTAATTATTATCCCTATTAGATGCCATAATTCCACAAAATGCATAGAAGCGATGGGCTTCGCTAAAAGAGTAGAGTAAGAAGTTATAGAAGTAGATATTTGCGGCCCGTGAGTTTGATCACTGGTACGGTCCTACAATGTGGACATGACAGAATTGAAGTCTCCGCCTACCAAGTGAAGAGCCCCAGGGGCAGTCAGTAACCATGTCAAAATGTCTTGAAAAAAGAAATCAGGAGAGTTAGGAGTGTATATGTTAGTGATAGCTATGTCTTTAGTGGCTAAAGCCATATGCAGTGTCATTTTGAGGCCAGTCGAATCAGTCTGTATATCTTGAATAGTATGTCTCAGACTTTTTTGGAGCAATATAGCCACTCCAGGCTTTTGCTGGTGAGCCGTATAGATCACCAACCCATAGTTTGCAAAGACGGGTTAAATCATCAGGTTAAATTGCCTGCAGACAGGTGTGTTTCTTGCATAAGCGCCACATCTGCCCAGAGACAAAGAGTCTAAGCCCTTGTACACACGGTCGGAGAATCTGTCGGAATGAGTCTTATCGAACCGTGTCGTCAGATAATCCGACTGTGTGTGGTATGCATCGGACTGATTCCGTCCGAATCTCCGTCCGACCCAATTTTCCAACATGTTGGAAATATTTCCCGACCAACTGGGCCGGACGGACCTAATCCGATCATGTGTAGAGCATTTTCATCGGACCAAGTGCCACGCATGCTCAGATCAAATTCCTACATCAAAGCTATTAGCTACTAGCCTGAATGTAGTCCCATCGTAACTAAATTACGTCATCACGTTCTGAAAGATCGGATTTTTCACCAACTTGGCCCGACCGTGTGTATGCAACAGTTTCGGACACAATCCGTCGGACTAAATCCGACGGGCAAAATCCGACGGATTTGGTTGGCAAAATCTCCGACCGTGTGTACGTGGGCTTAGGATTAACATGCGCTTACTTGGAGAGCAAAGCCCTTTAATTTTCCAGGAAACAATCTTTAGGTGATTCCCATCCATTTAAGAAGCCATGTCTGGTGTAAAAGAAAGTAGAGGGTTGGAGGCTTAGAATAAAGCTTCCCTTCGGACATTGCACCTTCCATCTGAGAGTCACCAAAGCATCGTATGTCCCCTGAGGCCAAAGGTACAAAACAGGTAGATATGATCATCAAATAATCAGAACTTAAACAGCAAAAGAACAAAAAAAAATTATGTGAAGAAGCCACCCAACATACAGTGTGAACTTCTCCTGCAACTCCTGATGGTTGCTTGCTTCTCTCCTAGGGGTGAAGAGTGAGCTTGGGGGGGGGGGGGTGGTAAGGAGTATAGAGGAGGGATAGGGAGAGGGGTAGGGAGCAGGAAGTGACCCGTTTAAAGTGGGGTGAAGGAATAGGCTCATGAGAGGGAGAATGTGGCTCAGGGATCAACCATAGAGGAAGCAAGGAGCTGGCTAACTGCATTAATCTGTAAGGTAACCATGCATATGTTTAGCATTTTGCATTAGTGGTAAAATAAACATTCAACTAGCAGCCATAAACAAATAGTGCAATGGTTTAGCCCATAAAATGCAACAGAGAGAAAGAGATAATACTACCCATCTCCTGTGTGATTCCATTTATAGAAATTTGCAGGGGTCGTTCAGCAATTTCCGTAGCAGTCATCCTGGTGAGTAACGCGACTACATTTGTATGGAGGCTTATTTGGACTGCTTTGTTGTTTAGGTAGAGCGGAGGAAGCATTAGCGGATTTTGAAGAAGAGCCATCAGCAGAGTTGGTGTGTTCCATTTCCGTGCCAGAGGTATTGTTGATGTAACGTTCTGCATCTTCTGGGAAGGTAAAAGTAGGCTGTTCTCCTGCGTGTGATTGAATATGTAAGACTTCCGGATAGGCTAGGGTGAATTTAACTTGATTGTTGTATAGTGTCAAGCAGACTGGAGAGAATGTCTTACGTTTTCATCACTTTCATTGAATAGTCTATGAAGAGCAGTAGTTTTGTGCTATCAATGGACAGACAACCTGAACTGAGAAATTTCTAATGGCATTTTTGTCAGCATAATTGAGATATCTGACAATGACATGTCGAGGTTTGGTGTTATATTCTGTATACTGACAAATGTGATGAGCACGTTCGATGGAGGAAATGTGAAGACCCAGTTGCTCAGGGATCATTTTTGCACAGAGATTCATGAGCTGGGCATTGGAGACTGATTCTGGCAATCCCATTATGAGCAGATTCTTCCTTCTTGAATGATTTTCCAAATCATCCAGTTTATCCCATATGTCCCCATTAGAAGTAGAGATGCTTGCTAGCATAGCAGAGTTAGCCATGGTCTCATCTTCCAGTGAAGAAATCCGTTCTTCCACAAGTGAGAGCCTCTGAGCCTGTGCCTGGAGCTCAATGTGAAGCTGCTCCAGTCCCCTTTGCACTGCAGCATCCACTGTGGTGGTTAGAATAGGGACAAGGAGGGTGACTACTGCCTGTGCCATGCCTGCAGAAGAGGCAGGATCTGTGTCCGTTGTTCTTGGCATCGTAGGAGACTGCAGTGTCTCTGGTGCACAGGGAGTGGCCACCATTTTGGCTGCGTCTGCGGCTGTGTCTACCACAGGTTGTAGCATGGAGGATACAGAGCGGGAGGACGATCACTCCACAAAGTGGTCCATGGGGTCCCACTAGGTAGCAGAGATAGAGGGGGGTCATCCTGAAGCGGCAGCAGGCTTTATGTGACGGTTATGTGAGGAGTGCAGTGGAAGCTGTTTCTGCTCACCACCTCCCCATGTAGCGCCGGAACCAGAAGTTCCAGTTACTTTTTAATTTCACTATTGTTTGTGCCATAATTACCTAATGAAAGTCAAGAACACTATCCTAGACTTCTTCACTAAGAGCCTGATGCCCCCATTCCTCTGTGCAGTCCTTGGGATAAAGGATTTTTTTACCAACTCGTTATATTAGTCTTGATTATTTAAATAAAACTAGTATAAATATTTAACCATTTTAACAACATGTTATTTAGTTGTCATATGTTTTTCTCAAACATAATACTGTTTTTATATATTTCACTGTACATAGCAGTAGGCTGATTTACTAAAACTGGAGAGTGCAAAATCTAGTGCAGCTGTGCATGGTAGCTGTGATAAACCCAACTAGCACAGAGTCTTTTGGAGGGGACTAGGGACAAGCCTTCTGTCCACTGATTATGGCCCATGGAGGAGATCTGAGATTTTGTCTGATTCTCACAATCAGAGTGTGGAAAAGAGCTCAGTTCATCGTCTGAGAGCAGATCATTCTCTAATGATGGACAATGCGATGAATGCTGAGAGCAGGGCTTGGATTAATTCTCTGAATAAAACAATAAAGCTTCCCTTCTGGAGTGGATGGGAAGGTGTAGTAATCATCTTTTATAGGGTAATGGTCAGAGGAAATATGGTGGCCCTCCTGCAGACTAGGTTGGAGAAGCTCCTCCACTTGGGACAGAACTATTTATCAACAATATCTTTTAAGAAATCTAGGAAGATAAATTAATTCTACTTTTTCAGACTGCTGGAACATTGTATGAGTTTTGATTTTTGATGACTTTTGTAGTGGACAGATTACTCAAGTGAAAGCCAATCACCTGACAGACACCATGTGTAATCTACTTTGTGTATCTGTGGGCTCACTGCTGGATTGTCTGGTGTGGACATTCCCAAATGAATCAAAGTTTGGTTGCCTGGCCTTTGATTTGGTTACTGTTAATTAGATCACTGTTAGCTGTCAGTTGCTAGCTGTTGATTAGCTTACTGTTTATGTTTATGTTAGCTGTTCATTAGCTGTACTGATATTACTGTATAAAGTTTACATTGTTTAGGAGAATATGATCAAGCTCTTATCTGATTTTGTGTGGTATAAATTCTGTGTGAACTTACAATAAAGAGTTCCAGTTTGCACCTAAGCTAGTGTTGTCTAGTTCTTGAGTGCAGTTCTCAACTATAATACCTGGTTCCAGAATGGAGGAAGCTGTATCTTGGCAGATGCACCCGGGCATTTAGCCAATTAGCTTCTAACTTCACCTTGTTCAATTAGACTTTGACCAAAAAAACAAAAACGGAAGCGGATTGGCTACCATTCACAGCTGCACAATATTTTGCAGTTTTCCTTTTCAAATTAATTTATTGTTTTGAATAAAATAAAGGAGAACAATCTGAATTTTACAAAGGTTGTGGTTCATATTCAAAGGGTAACAAACTAATTACTTCAATTGGAAAGGGAAAAATTAAAATTCAAACGCAATATCACACTATATAAGCATCAAAAGTTAAATGTCAAAAATGTAATATAATTGAAAAGAAAGAAAAAAGGTACATTATTGACTGTAAGTCTGGTTAAAAATAAGGTGATTGTCAGACTAGCACTTACCTGGTGAGTCCGCTTGGGCAGAGGGTGGTCTCCCGTACGTGTCTGACTTACAACCCCTGATAGAGCAGACAGGTGGCTGAGTGCGGAGTGGTAAGAGAGCCTGTGGTATGGCTCCAGGAGCAGGAACTTGCAGGAAACTTCCAGCAGCAGGTGCGTAGGTAGGACACAGGCAAACTGGGTACGGAGCAGGAGCTGAGCAGGCAGGTCCGGGTTCAGGCAGGGTTTGGCAACAGGCGGGCAGCAGAGGTACAGAAGGAGCAGGCAGGAGAGAGGTCAAACAGGCCGAGGTCAGGTGCAGGCAGAGGTCAGAGGTGTCCAAGGAGAGCCGGGTCGTCAGGAGATCTGGAAACAGGAACGCAGAATACGGACAACGGAACAGGAACCAATGAGCTGTTGATCAGGCAGCACCTGAATGGTCTAAGCAGCAGGCCTAAATAGGGCGATTGGTGGCAAGCGCCGCGCACGTGCGCGCATGTGCGTGCACCTGGGCGCCAGCAGACACACCAGCGCCGCCCACAACAGCGCGCACCGGCGCGCGCACCGGCGCGCGCCGACGCGCACCGACACCAGCAGGGGCACACACCGACGCGCACCAGCACCCACAGGAGCGCGCAACACCGCGCACACAGGAACACGCACCCCAGCACGCACCGCAGGACATCGGCGCACACCAACACGGGCAGCACCGTGACCATCCAGGTAACGACCCTGACAGTGCCCTCTCCTTCAGGGCAGACTCCGGCTGCCCAGGTAAGCCGATCTGGAAACCTGGCGGTTCTTGAAGGCCCGCAAAAGTTCTTGAGCATGTAGATTGCCCTCAGACTCCCAGGAGTTGTCTTCAGGGCCATACCCCTTCCATTTGATGAGGTACTGGGTTACATTACCCTTCTTCCTACAATCAAGGATTGCTTCGACCTCAAACTCTTCTTAATTGTCCACTATAACAGGTTCGGGTAGGCCAGTAGTGCGGTCAGCAAAGGGATTTGGAGTAACGGGTTTCAGTAAGGTCACGTGAAAGACCGGGTGCACTCTAAAAGAGTCAGGTAGGTTAAGTTCATAGGCAACTTCATTTATCTTCCTCTTTACTGTGAAAGGGCCCATGAATTTAGGGCCTAACTTCCTGGAGGGACAGGCCATCTTTAGGTTAGCTGTGGCTAACCATACTTGGTTGCCGGGCGCCAGAACAAGTTCTCCACGTCTCTTCTTGTCAAACGCCCGTTTATAGCATTCCTGGGACCGGGCCATAGTCTCCTTTAGGAGTTTGTTGTTATTAGAGAAGAAGTCCAATGTCTCGGAAACTGCCGGAACAGAGCATTCTGGGACTGAGCTGGGTAAAAAAGCTGGGTGGAAGCCGCAATTGGCAAAGAACGGTGTTTGGTTGATGGCGGAATGCAAGGAGTTGTTATATGCGAACTCCGCCATAGGTAGTAACGAGACCCAGTCATCTTGCGAGAAAGAAGAAAAACAGCGGATGTACTGCTCCAGGGACTGATTGGTTCTTTCCGTTTGTCCATTTGTCTGGGGTGATAAGCGGAAGAAAAGGCCAATTCAATTTCAAGAGACCCGCAGAGCGCTTTCCAAAACCTTGAAGTGAATTGGACACCTCGATCAGAAACAATACTTGCCGGGACCCCATGCAGCCTTACAATTTCTTTGACAAAGATCTTGGCCGTCTCCATTGCTGAGGGGGTGCCCTTCATCAGGAGGAAGTGGGCCATTTTGGACAGCCTATCTACAACAACAAAGATAGTAGAGAACCCCTCGGATAGGGGAAGTTCCATCAGCAGCAGGTGCGTAGGTAGGACACAGGCAAACTGGGTACGGAGCAGGAGCTGAGCAGGCAGGTCCGGGTTCAGGCAGGGTTTGGCAACAGGCGGGCAGCAGAGGTACAGAAGGAGCAGGCAGGAGAGAGGTCAAACAGGCCGAAGTCAGGTGCAGGCAGAGGTCAGAGGTGTCCAAGGAGAGCCGGGTCGTCAGGAGATCTGGAAACAGGAACGCAGAATACGGACAACGGAACAGGAACCGAGGAGCTGTTGATCAGGCAGCACCTGAATGGTCTAAGCAGCAGGCCTAAATAGACCGATTGGCGCATAGGCGCGCGCACCCGGGCGCCAGCAGACACACCAGTGCCACCCGAAGTGCCCACAACAGCGCGCACCGGCACGCGCCAGCGCGCACCGGCACCAGCAGGGGCACGCAAGGGCACACACCGACGCACACCAGCGCCCACAGGAGCATGCAACACCGCGCGCACAGAAACACGCACCCCAGCACGCACCGCAGGACATCGGCGCACACCAACACGGGCAGCACCGCGACCATCCAGGTAATGACCCTGACAGTGATTAACCCCAGCCAACGCCCTCCTCAATGCAAGTCTACCCAAGACTTCTAAAAACAACCGCAAAAAAATCCACTTAATTTTACTGGGAGCCAAGCTGACTATAGCCAAAGCCTGGAAACAACCCACGGTTTCCATTGCAGCCCCTAAACGTAAAATATCTTGGATCATGTCCCAAGAGAAGCTAACTGGCATCCTCCTAAACACCACGGCTCAGTTTGAAGCAATGTGGGAACCCTGGGCTCGACATATGGGTATCTCCCTCATACCAGGAGTACAACCATAAATATTATCGGCCAGCTCTAGGCCTTCAAATCTTCTCTGGTTGTTAGGATCTTTCTGCTTTTCCCCCCACTTCTCCCCTCTAATCTTCTTCTACGCTCCTCCTCTCCCCTCCCCAATATGGCCCTCAATGACAGCCAGAGTGACCCTCCGACTTAAGCGCTATTTGACCTATTTATCAGAGGACACACCCAGTGGAGTTATCTAGCTAAGCTCCCGAAGTCTTAAACTTTGTGTTTGACTCCAGGCTAGAATATTGAGAATTAGGGATGAGCTCGGTGTTCGAGTCAAATGCATGGCAAAGCCAGAACTTTGTGGGCCATTTGCGCCATATTCGTGGTGCTCACGCCCCACAACGGCATTGCAGTGCATTGCTGGCTGATGATTGGCCAAGCATGCACTGTGACCCGCATGCTTGGCCAATCACAGCGCTGGCAGCGAGGAGAGCCATAATTGGCCACAGGCAGGATGCTTCCCTTCAAGACTGCCTATGCTGATGCTGAGTGGCTATCCTGTTATGCTAATTTGTTGATAAAAAAATCAAAACAAGTCCTCTGATATGTGGGACATAATTCCATATATGCTCAAAATACAACATCTGGGAAAACTGAGTGCCTTATTATAGGTATAGTTGGAATTCGTTTTTAATCTGTACAGAACAGAATAATTCAGATTGGGGAAGTCATACGTTTCACATAGAGCAGGAAAGAAGATGCGGATACAAATTTATATAAATTAAATAGATTAACTGCATTCCACGCCTTAAAGGAATTAGGGGAAATCCAAGCAGGGTAAAAGGCAGGGTTTTTATTTAAAAAAATAAGTGGTATATTGGCCGATTGAAGGCCAAGAGTGGTTTTGAAACTATCCCAGATGGATACAGAGTGTTTCGAGGTAGGATTATTGATAGAGGTACGATCAACTGGACGTAACCATAACATATTGGCTACTGAGGCTCACAGTCGACAGACTCAATTGCTACTAGACATGTGCAATTTCGTTTTTTAATGAATTTTGACAAATTCGTTAATTCCGAATTTCCAAATTTTTTGATTTCAGAAATTTCAGAATTTCAAAATTTCAAAATTTGCGAAATTATGAATTTACGAAATTTCCAAAATTACTAATTTCAGAATTTGGAATTTTTGGATTTTCGAATTTTCCGAATTTCCGAATTTTCGAATTTCGGATTTTCGGAATTCCGAATTTTCGGAATTCCGAATTTTCGGAAAATTCAGAAATTCAAAAATTTGAAAATCAGAAAAAAAGAAAGAAAATCTGTTTAATTATAAATAATAACTAACTATTAAATTATAGGTATTGGAATTCCCTTTCAAATGTGTCTGTTAGTGAACGTAACGAGTATGAATTTATCCGAAGTTACGAATTATCTGAAATAACGAATACCACATCTAACCAAATGGAACGTAGTGATCTAATAATAATAATAAAACCTTTTTATTATTATTAATTATTATTATTAATAATGTATTATTAATTGGCTCCATTCCATTTGTTTAGATGCGGCATTCGTTATTTCAGATAATTTGTAACTTAGGATAAATTTGTACTCGTTAATTTAATAGTTAATTATTAATTAAACTGATTTTCTTTCTTTTTTTCAGATGTTCTAATTTTTGGACTTTGAATTCCCATATTCCAAAAATTCTGAAATATGGAGTTCCAAAAATCCGAAAATTTGGAATTCCAAAAATCCACCCACCCACACCCACCCACAGGAGCGCGCAACACCGCGCACACAGGAACACGCACCCCAGCACGCACCGCAGGACATCGGCGCACACCAACACGGGCAGCACCGTGACCATCCAGGTAACGACCCTGACAGTGCCCTCTCCTTCAGGGCAGACTCCGGCTGCCCAGGTAAGCCGATCTGGAAACCTGGCGGTTCTTGAAGGCCCGCAAAAGTTCTTGAGCATGTAGATTGCCCTCAGACTCCCAGGAGTTGTCTTCAGGGCCATACCCCTTCCATTTGATGAGGTACTGGGTTACATTACCCTTCTTCCTACAATCAAGGATTGCTTCGACCTCAAACTCTTCTTAATTGTCCACTATAACAGGTTCGGGTAGGCCAGTAGTGCGGTCAGCAAAGGGATTTGGAGTAACGGGTTTCAGTAAGGTCACGTGAAAGACCGGGTGCACTCTAAAAGAGTCAGGTAGGTTAAGTTCATAGGCAACTTCATTTATCTTCCTCTTTACTGTGAAAGGGCCCATGAATTTAGGGCCTAACTTCCTGGAGGGACAGGCCATCTTTAGGTTAGCTGTGGCTAACCATACTTGGTTGCCGGGCGCCAGAACAAGTTCTCCACGTCTCTTCTTGTCAAACGCCCGTTTATAGCATTCCTGGGACCGGGCCATAGTCTCCTTTAGGAGTTTGTTGTTATTAGAGAAGAAGTCCAATGTCTCGGAAACTGCCGGAACAGAGCATTCTGGGACTGAGCTGGGTAAAAAAGCTGGGTGGAAGCCGCAATTGGCAAAGAACGGTGTTTGGTTGATGGCGGAATGCAAGGAGTTGTTATATGCGAACTCCGCCATAGGTAGTAACGAGACCCAGTCATCTTGCGAGAAAGAAGAAAAACAGCGGATGTACTGCTCCAGGGACTGATTGGTTCTTTCCGTTTGTCCATTTGTCTGGGGTGATAAGCGGAAGAAAAGGCCAATTCAATTTCAAGAGACCCGCAGAGCGCTTTCCAAAACCTTGAAGTGAATTGGACACCTCGATCAGAAACAATACTTGCCGGGACCCCATGCAGCCTTACAATTTCTTTGACAAAGATCTTGGCCGTCTCCATTGCTGAGGGGGTGCCCTTCATCAGGAGGAAGTGGGCCATTTTGGACAGCCTATCTACAACAACAAAGATAGTAGAGAACCCCTCGGATAGGGGAAGTTCCATCAGCAGCAGGTGCGTAGGTAGGACACAGGCAAACTGGGTACGGAGCAGGAGCTGAGCAGGCAGGTCCGGGTTCAGGCAGGGTTTGGCAACAGGCGGGCAGCAGAGGTACAGAAGGAGCAGGCAGGAGAGAGGTCAAACAGGCCGAAGTCAGGTGCAGGCAGAGGTCAGAGGTGTCCAAGGAGAGCCGGGTCGTCAGGAGATCTGGAAACAGGAACGCAGAATACGGACAACGGAACAGGAACCGAGGAGCTGTTGATCAGGCAGCACCTGAATGGTCTAAGCAGCAGGCCTAAATAGACCGATTGGCGCATAGGCGCGCGCACCCGGGCGCCAGCAGACACACCAGTGCCACCCGAAGTGCCCACAACAGCGCGCACCGGCACGCGCCAGCGCGCACCGGCACCAGCAGGGGCACGCAAGGGCACACACCGACGCACACCAGCGCCCACAGGAGCATGCAACACCGCGCGCACAGAAACACGCACCCCAGCACGCACCGCAGGACATCGGCGCACACCAACACGGGCAGCACCGCGACCATCCAGGTAATGACCCTGACAGTGATTAACCCCAGCCAACGCCCTCCTCAATGCAAGTCTACCCAAGACTTCTAAAAACAACCGCAAAAAAATCCACTTAATTTTACTGGGAGCCAAGCTGACTATAGCCAAAGCCTGGAAACAACCCACGGTTTCCATTGCAGCCCCTAAACGTAAAATATCTTGGATCATGTCCCAAGAGAAGCTAACTGGCATCCTCCTAAACACCACGGCTCAGTTTGAAGCAATGTGGGAACCCTGGGCTCGACATATGGGTATCTCCCTCATACCAGGAGTACAACCATAAATATTATCGGCCAGCTCTAGGCCTTCAAATCTTCTCTGGTTGTTAGGATCTTTCTGCTTTTCCCCCCACTTCTCCCCTCTAATCTTCTTCTACGCTCCTCCTCTCCCCTCCCCAATATGGCCCTCAATGACAGCCAGAGTGACCCTCCGACTTAAGCGCTATTTGACCTATTTATCAGAGGACACACCCAGTGGAGTTATCTAGCTAAGCTCCCGAAGTCTTAAACTTTGTGTTTGACTCCAGGCTAGAATATTGAGAATTAGGGATGAGCTCGGTGTTCGAGTCAAATGCATGGCAAAGCCAGAACTTTGTGGGCCATTTGCGCCATATTCGTGGTGCTCACGCCCCACAACGGCATTGCAGTGCATTGCTGGCTGATGATTGGCCAAGCATGCACTGTGACCCGCATGCTTGGCCAATCACAGCGCTGGCAGCGAGGAGAGCCATAATTGGCCACAGGCAGGATGCTTCCCTTCAAGACTGCCTATGCTGATGCTGAGTGGCTATCCTGTTATGCTGACTGACTATCCTCTTCCTCCTCAATGATCTTGCTGATAGCTTGGAAGAACATTTTTGGTTCTGGGCGCCTCCACCAGTGGTTAAGGCCCAATTTTTCAACCCCTGTTTAACAGGGGTGTGTAATTAAAATTTTTGATGAAATACTTTGCAGCAAGGCTCATTCCTGCACTCCACCTAGCGTATCTGTGAGGGGTTGCAGTGTCGTGGTACCAGCACCAGTGCCTAAGGCCCAATTTTTCAGCCCATGTTTAACGGGGCATGTAATTACAATTTTTGATGCAATACTTTGCAGCAGGGCTCATTCCTGCTCTCAAACTAGAGTTTATGTGAGGTGTTGCAGTGTTGTGGCACCAGTGCCTAAGGCCCAATTTTTCAGCCCCTGTTTAACAGGTGCATGTAATTACAATTCTTGATATAATATTTCACAGCAGGGACCATTCCAGCACCCACCAAAAGTAACTATGAGGACTTACAGTGTTGTGGCACCAGCACCACAAGCACCAAAGGCCCAATTTGTCTACCACTGTTCAACAATGGCATGTAATTACAATTGTTGATATTATAGCCCACAGCAGGGCATTCCAGAGCCCACCAAGAGTCACTTTGAGGGCTTACAGTGTTGTGGCAACACCAACACCTTAGGCCCAAATTTCTGCAGAGCATATAGGGCAGGCCCCTTCTTTCAAACATCCAACTTACAAACGTCTTCTACTTGCAAACGGAAGGAGACAACAGGAAGTAAGATGAAAAAAGACGGATGGCCAAAAAAATTATACAGGGGTGATAACCCTTCCCTATGTTTTCCAAAAAGCTTCAAAATAGATTTTTTGACCGGAGCTACACTTTAAAAATGTACCAGTTCAAAATTACACACAGATTATACTTAACACAACAAACCTACACAGTCCCTGTCTTGTTTGCACCGCCTGTATACTGCTGTTCTGAGTATATAGGGCCTGGGGACCCCATGCCTTTCCTTTTTTTAATTTGGGTACAGGGTTCCCCTTAATATCCGTACAAGACCCAAAGGGTCTGGTAATGGGCAGGGGGGGCTACCCATGCCATTTTTCTCAATGATTTTCATCCGTATTGCCAGAACCAGACATTACATTAAAACCGCAAGCAGTTTTAAATGACATTTTTCCAGTAGAAATGTCATTTTGTGCAGGGACTGTTCTAAACATGGGAAACACGTGCCACTTCACAGGCATACTATAGAAACCCCCAGGCACAATATTTAAAGGAATTTTTCACTTTTTTTCACTTTAAGCATCATTAAAATCAGTGCTCCCGAAAAAACAGCTGTTTTTAAAACCTTTTTTTTGCATTGATACATGTCCCCTGGGGCAGGAGCCGGGTCCCCAAACCCCTTTTAGGACAATAACTTGCATATTATCCTTTAAAATGAGCACTTTTGATTTTGAATGTTCGAGTCCCATAGACTTTAATGCGGTTCTAAAATACATAAGAATTTTCTGTCCGTTTGCAAGTTTCTGGGGCGAACTGAACCAGGAGGTGTTCGGCTCATCCCTATTGAGAATGTACAGTTATAGGAGCTTGGGGAGGAACCACCAAGCAGAGTATGTTCCCTTTAGGGGTGCCAGAGGAGGCTCCCAGGGTCCCTGGATTACTGTGAAAAAGTGCTGACACAGAAGCTAATTTCTCTGCCTTACTGAAACAGTTATTGTTCTATAATGTTTTTGGGTTTTGCTACATCTCTAAAGCCGCGTACACACGGGCGGACTGTCTGGCCAACTAAGTCCGTCAGACAATCCGACAGACAGTCCGTCCTACTTTTGAATGAACGGACTTGACCACACACGATGAACAGACAGTCCGCTGAAAGCTTGCGCGATGACGTGTACAGCACGTACGACGGGACTAGAAATACGACGTCCAATACACTGCAATGCAACCTTCGGCCGTGTAAATCCTTTCTGAGCATGCGCCATACTTAGTCCGTCCAACTTGCCTACTCACGAGCGGACTGTCCACTGAAACCAAAGTTGGACGGACAATATTACGGAAATTCCGAAAGACTTAGTCCGCCAGACTGTCCGCTGAAAAAGTCCGCTGAAGCCCACACACGAGCGGACTGTCCGCTGAAATGTGTTTCAGCGGACTAAGTTGGATGGACAGTCCTCTCGTGTGTACGCGGCCTTACATGTACTAATAAAATAAAATATTTTTGAAAGGAAAAAACAAAACAAAAACAAAACAAAAAAAAGTGATTAACAACCCTGTGAGTACCACATAATAACTGATAAAAGGGAAAGGGTCATGAAAAAAAAGACAATACAAGAAGTAAATAAAAGAGAAAAAATACAGGGGGAATAAAGGGTAAATTTGATAGAGGTAGTGTGTTTTCAACTGACATGGCAGTAAAGTGTCAGGAGGTAAAAAATGTTTAACCCAAGGTAACCAATTTTTTTCAAATTTGCAGATCCGATCACTCTCAGTTGCTTCCATTTTAGCATGAACAAGGGCTCTGTTGGTTCTGTGAATGATTTCGGCTACAATCAGTTTGAATTTTCCAAGCCTTAGCTATGTTTTGTTTTGGGGCTGTTATGAGCTGTAAAAGAAGGTAAAATTGATTCTGTGTAATTCTGTCTGGTTTTAGATTCAAAAGAGCGCTAGGAGGATTAAGTTGTATAGAAGTTTTGAACACTTTCGAAGCTTAATCAAAAACTGCCTTCCAAATTTTTTGAGCTATTGGACAATCCCACCATATATGGAGTTGGATGTCAGGATCTGAACAGCTGCACAAAACAAGCTGCAGGGTAATCAGGAGCATATATCCCTATCCTAGCTGGAACTAAATACCAACAAGAAAGCACCTTATATTTTGTTTCCACAGCAACAATATTAGAGGAAGCAGATTTAGTGGCTAACCATATATTGGACCATTAAGTATCATGGAAGGAGCGATTTAGATCTTGTTACCATTTAAAAAGACAGGAAGAGGGGGCTAGTATCAAAACTAGCTAATTTGTTGATAAAAAAATCAAAACAAGTCCTCTGATATGTGGGACATAATTCCATATATGCTCAAAATACAACATCTGGGAAAACTGAGTGCCTTATTATAGGTATAGTTGGAATTCGTTTTTAATCTGTACAGAACAGAATAATTCAGATTGGGGAAGTCATACGTTTCACATAGAGCAGGAAAGAAGATGCGGATACAAATTTATATAAATTAAATAGATTAACTGCATTCCACGCCTTAAAGGAATTAGGGGAAATCCAAGCAGGGTAAAAGGCAGGGTTTTTATTTAAAAAAATAAGTGGTATATTGGCCGATTGAAGGCCAAGAGTGGTTTTGAAACTATCCCAGATGGATACAGAGTGTTTCGAGGTAGGATTATTGATAGAGGTACGATCAACTGGACGTAACCATAACATATTGGCTACTGAGGCTCACAGTCGACAGACTCAATTGCTACTAGACATGTGCAATTTCGTTTTTTAATGAATTTTGACAAATTCGTTAATTCCGAATTTCCAAATTTTTTGATTTCAGAAATTTCAGAATTTCAAAATTTCAAAATTTGCGAAATTATGAATTTACGAAATTTCCAAAATTACTAATTTCAGAATTTGGAATTTTTGGATTTTCGAATTTTCCGAATTTCCGAATTTTCGAATTTCGGATTTTCGGAATTCCGAATTTTCGGAATTCCGAATTTTCGGAAAATTCAGAAATTCAAAAATTTGAAAATCAGAAAAAAAGAAAGAAAATCTGTTTAATTATAAATAATAACTAACTATTAAATTATAGGTATTGGAATTCCCTTTCAAATGTGTCTGTTAGTGAACGTAACGAGTATGAATTTATCCGAAGTTACGAATTATCTGAAATAACGAATACCACATCTAACCAAATGGAACGTAGTGATCTAATAATAATAATAAAACCTTTTTATTATTATTAATTATTATTATTAATAATGTATTATTAATTGGCTCCATTCCATTTGTTTAGATGCGGCATTCGTTATTTCAGATAATTTGTAACTTAGGATAAATTTGTACTCGTTAATTTAATAGTTAATTATTAATTAAACTGATTTTCTTTCTTTTTTTCAGATGTTCTAATTTTTGGACTTTGAATTCCCATATTCCAAAAATTCTGAAATATGGAGTTCCAAAAATCCGAAAATTTGGAATTCCAAAAATCCAAAAATTTGGAATTCCAAAAATCCAAAAATTTGGAATTCCAATAATCGGAAAATTCGAAATTTGTAAATCTATAAATTTCAGAAATCCGAAAATTTGAAAATTTGGAATTTCGGAAATTCAGAAATATGAAAATTGGAAATTCGTAAATTCAAAAATTTGACAATTCGGAATTCGGAAATCGGAAATTCGGAAATCTGAAAATTGGAAATTCGGAAATTCAAAAATTCGGAAATTCGGAAATCCAAAAAATCGCAATGTGAATATTACCGAAATTTCCAAATTCCGAATTTTTGAATTTTTGAATTTCCAATTTTCAGATTTCCGAATTTCCGAAAAAAGCAAATAAAGAATGAAACAAAAACGAAAATGAACTACATTTTTGTCAGTGCACGTCTAATTGCTACCCATTGCAGAACTTCCTTACTGCATGGTATTTAGGTAAATGTGCAAGGTGAGCTGCATGATAATAGGCAGAAAAATTGGGGAGACCTAAGCCTCCATGTTGTTGTGGAAGACAAAGAGTGGATTTAGAGGTACGAGGTTTATCTGTGCCCCAGATAAAGGAGATAATTCTATGCTGAATAAGTTATTAGAAGTGGGATGGTACTGAAATGGGCAGGACTCTAAGAAGGTATAAGAATTTGGGTAAAATAGCCATCTTGATTGCATTAATTTTGCCTATTAAAGATAAGGAGATAGAGGACCATTGTGTTAACAATTTGGTAACCTGTTTCAGTAACGGAGGGAAATTAGCTGAATATAAATTGGTTATTTTAGCAGTAAGTTGTATTCCTAGATATGGCAGTCAATGTGGTATCCATGCAAAGGGGAGCAAGTTTTTAGCAAGCTGAAGTTCATGAGGCGATAGAGAGATGTTGAGTGCAGTGGATTTTTCGTAATTAACTGTCAGAACTGAAATGTGTGAAACATGGTCTAAGATAGAAAGGAGATTAGGTCCTGTGATATGGAGAATGGGGAGAGGTCATAAAGAGTAAGATATCATTAGCAAAAATGCAGACTTTATGAAGATATCTGACTAATTTAATACCTTTAATGTTTGGGTCCGATCTAATTAATTGGGCAAGCAGCTCAATGATGAGAGCAAAAAAAAAACGGGGAAAGAGGGCATCCTTTGCGGGTGCCACTTCCAATAAGGAAAAGGTCACATTTAAAACCAGCATATTTGATATATGCTTTGGTTTATCCTATAGGGAAGAAATCCACTTCAAGAAATGGTGTCCAAAGCCCCATTTTTGAAGTGGGAACTGAAGATAGGACCATGAGACTGTGTCAAAAGCCTTTCTAATATCGAGGGAAAGAAAACATGCTGGTAAACATCTAGATTTGGCTGCATGAGCAAGTAATGAAGCTCTGCGAACATTGTCACTTACTTGGCATAGGGGGATAAACCCAACTTGATCACGATGAATAAGTTCACCTATCACCTGATTTAAATGAGTTGCTAGTATTTTAAGTTTTATGTCAAGATTAAGGAATGAAATAGGATGATATTTTGTCCAGATTTAGATTTAGGTAACATAAAGATTAAAGCGATTAAAGATTCTGAATGAAAAGAGTGTCCCTTTAGAAACAAATTAAAGGCTTCAGTCAGGACAGAAGATAACATATCAGAAAACTTCTTGTAATAAGAAGCTGAAAACCCATCGTGGCCAGGATTCTTATTAGGTTTTAAAGCTTTGATAGCCATACTAACTTCCGCTGCAGAAATTGGGCACTCAAGTCTTTCACAATGAGTATGGGAAAGTGTTGGAAGTGTGATATGGGAAAAAAGGGAATCAGCAGCAGCTGTGTAATCAAAGTTATAGTTTGAAGAGTATAATATAGCAAGCTTTGAGTGAAAGGTGTGTCAAATTTTGACAGGATTACTTGTATAATTATCTTGATTTAGCTTAAGTCGCACTGATGTTGTGAGTTTATGCAGTAAACGCAAGGTTCATGTTAATAGGGTATCAGGTTTATTTGCCATGAGATAATAGAGGTGTTGCGAGTCAGTAAGAAACAAGTCAAACTCTATATAGACCCTATCAAGTTTAGCTTTAGTGAAGGGGAAGGGAGAGTTTTGAAATCAGTTTCTAATTTTTGGTGGAGCAGTTTGCGCTCATGTTTGAGAAATTATGTCAGATAAGGGCACCCCGGATTACAGGTTTATGGGCTTTACAAAGAGTGAGTAAAAAAAATATCTGCAGAAGTGTTATTAGTGAGATAGTCAGTGAGAGTGAGCTTGATCTCTAATGAGTGCAAGGGGTGAGTTAAAATTAAATCATTTATACACCAGGATGTATCTTGTGCTTTTTAGACAGGGGAAGAGATGATACTGTATTACAAACTGAACTATGATCAGACCAGGTAAAGGGTATAATGACTGAGGAAAAGACTGCTGGTGTCATACCTATATTTAGAAAAATATGATCAATCCTAGAGAATAATTTATGTGGATGAGAGAGAGAGGCTTGGAGCGCTGCCCCTCCTCCCTAGTTCCCCCTTATGGCTCTTGCTATTCGGATTTGCTAGCACACCATCATGGGTTTGCTCCGCCCATGTAGACTTTCCAGTTCTAGAGGTCCTATGGGGTTCCTAGCATTGTTAGAAAGAGGGCGGTGTGATGATGCATGGATGTCTCTCCCACACTGATTGGTCTCTCTTTTCTTAGTGTCAGCAGAGCATGTCAGGTCTCTTCTTTCTTAGTGTCAGCAGAGTATGTCAGTGTTTAGAAATTGGATAGCCTGTATTGGATGGGCTTTGCCGCCACAACAGCTGATATGTGTTTTGATGTAATTGTATTAAAGAGCAATATATATATATATATATATATATATATATATATATATATATATATATCATGGAGTCTTGACAGCAGGTTTATGTCCCAGTTGATGCACTATGGTTATGGGTACATAGCCTGTCTGCCAGATATACCACATTTTTTTTATCAATTATTCTGCCTATGCATAATTTCTCTTGATGGCTTGTACCTTCATGAATTATGTTTTTTTATAATTTAACATTTCTAATAACATTTTTTGTACTGGAGTGATCTACTCTATGTGGAGGCATTTTTTTCTATTTTTTCTCAAGGCTTTACATTTAATTTGCTAATTTGTTCATTTTGCCATTTTTACAAGATCATCCTGTGATGTGTCATTATCTTGCTGAGGTTTATTATTCTGCTTTATTTGTTTCATTGGCTAGAATTGAATACATGCGCAAACAGTGCCAAGGCCACAGACATTAAAATATTTCCTTTTTGAAATTCTTAATTTCCTTCATTGATTTGGTTATGTTAAATTTTCTTGAAAAAAATTATAAATATTTTTTTATAGTTAAAGTGTATCTTTTTGGGGGATGTATTTGGGTCAGTTTGGTTTATTGCATTTAGTGTTCTTTGTATCTCCATTTGTATTCCTTTTTTATATATTTGATAATTTTTGTGCAGTCGCTTAAAATATTTTATTTTAATTATTGTTTATTTTTACGCTGGCTGTTCTTTTGCTTTCTGCAAAAAACACAAACAAAAAGGTTAATGGGGGACTTTTTTTCCACAAAATCATGTCCAGGATAGCTGGAAGTAGCTTTGTCTCACGACGGGAGACACTTAAAGCCTATTGTACTCTTAAATCCACCAAACACCACCTAACCTTTACCTACCCCATTGACTTCAGTACATTGTGCCAAAATGGTGAAATTTTGCTGAGATTTTTGCTCAGGCTTCTGGAAAATTAAAACTTATGATTTTGCCCATCTTTACTGCTCAAGACTATAAAAATGCTTTGGCAAGTTTACCAAAGCATCTTAATATAAACCTGAGTCTTGTTTTAAACCTGGCTCAGGATGGACTACTATTAATAACCACTATTATTAATATCATTGGTGTAGAAATCTTCCTTAGCTTTATTTTATTATATCTCATGGCTAATGAAAGCTCTTTTGCAGATACAACTGCTCAGTGGGTAAAATGAAGATTATCTATTGCAAGGAACAGCAGATTCAATCACCGAATACAGTGCTGAAACATGCCTTGCTTATTAACAAAATATATTCTGCAAGGAGGTTGTTTCTCTAAAACCTTTGCCCCATGCACATAAAAAAATATTTATTTTGCTCTGCCATGCCTTGTAAGTGTAGGTAACTGAATAAAGAAACTTTGAAATTACCTTAGCCTTGGGATAATGTGTACCTGGTATAAATCTTTAGAATTGCAAGCTGTTTCTATATTCCATTTTCCATGCTACTGGGTATATAATATTACACATTTCCTATGCTTGCCCATCCACATTTAATTTTCTTCAGCTGATTAAGGTAATAAGTAAAATAACTATGCTGTAACTGCTAATTATATTTAAAATGTGTTCATTCTTTAAAAACGATACAGTTTCAACAGCTTCCAGCTTGACATAAGTTCCCTTAATGTTTGTGTGCATTTGGATTTTGAAACATCTTAGAACGGGCACTCTGTTGTCAGAAGAACATTTTTGAACTGCATCCCGGAACATTTGCCTCCCACTGAAAATAAAGGGGTTGATTTACTATAGGCAAATAGGCTGTTCACTTTGCAAGTACAGTTGCATCTTTTTTACTTTCCTTGCATGTGATTGGGTATTATTTCCAAAGTGAAGCTTCAACATGATACTAAGCTCTGGGGAAAATTCCCTCGCAGAGTGCAACTTCACTTGCAAGGTGAACATTGCCTTTAGTAAATCAACTCCAAAACATCCCCTTCTTCACCATCAGTGCCTCAATGCACCACAAAGCAATGTTAATCTTAAAGGAGCTATTTTTTTTTAATGAAGAATAGCCTCCCCTTCTCTAAATACAAAGGTGGGAGAGGTCTTTAAAATATTTGTCCCACAGAAGGTCATCTTACTCAAAAGCCTAGATTTAAATTTGAAGAAGCAATAAATCAGAACTTCCAACTGTGGTTGGGCAAAAATAACATTCTAAAACTCCTTTGGATTGATAGGACTTTGAGTTTATAAACACCAAGCTAGCGTATTGGGAGAGGGGGGGATTTGTTGGACCCTTTTGAAACACATGTTCAGTACCAAAAGAAAAATAGGCTGGGTAGAGTATTAATTTCTTCTTGTAAATGCAGATCACAAGAATCCAAATAAGAACAGCTGTATCTCAAGCAACAGTTTGGCCTCTTGCACATGGGATCCATGATGCCTGGGATTACTGATCTAAATGCAGCCCATTGTTTTTAATGGGCTTGTACTGGTCTTTTACTGGTATTTTTATGTACATATGTGCAAATACATACAAATATGCCTGTATACCAGACTCCCTTAATTAAACAAACTAGGGAAGTTATTATGTGTGTGCACGAGTAGGAATATACAGCTTATTCTCCCTTTTTTCTGCCAGGAATATCAAATTTTTATACATCACTACTGTGTGCAAGTATCCCTAGGCCCCATTCACACGGGCGGAATCCGGCCAAGCGAATACACCTGCTCAGCAGGGCATCTCTCCACTGATCCCTGCTGAGCAGGCGAAAGACAGGTCCATGTCCGCTCTGCTATTGCAGAGCAGAAACAGACACAGCCCGCTGTTCACTATGGGGCAGTCCATTTCCATGTGATTGTCATCTACTCCGATCCCCTGGATTGATGGCTAACATATACCCATTCATCTGGTTTTAGCAGACCGGATCAGATTGAATGCAGGTGGGTGACAGCAGACACATGTCCGCTGACATCTGCCGCCCCATAGAGAACAATGGGTGGTCCGATCGGTTCAAAAACAGACAGACGGGCCCGATAGGTCCACTGGTGTCAAAGGACTGGTACAGCTGTGCATGCTAGCCAATCAGCTTCTAACTTCAGTTTGTTCAATTAAGCTTTGACAAAAAAAAATCTGGAAGCTGATTCTGTGCAGAGCAGCACCAAATTTAGCACGCCTCGATTTAAGTAAATCAACCCCTTAGTATTAAAGGAAAACGTAAAGCTTTCTAGCATTCTGTGTCACTTTAATTTTGTTTTGTTTTTTGTGTTTATTTTTTGTAAGTTTATATGTATTTACCCTTTTTTTTGTTTTTTCACACACATTAAATCCACATTTGTGGCTTGAAAATCATTTAAAACCCCCGTAATATTATATATTTTCCAAAAGGAGGGGCCTTGTAGAATAGAAAGATGGAAATTGCATTTTTATATTTATTTTTTTATCAGTTTTGAAATGGGTATAAAGTAACAACATCGATGCTGACAAAGACATGCACCTATGTTGTACATATTCAGCCAAAGGAATAGATAAGACAAGGTCTCTGCAATTTAACATACACAGAAGGAATGCATTAAATAGACAATTGACAAATTATCAAGCTGATGAAGACAAATGAAATGAGAGACCTAATCAGAGACTGTTCACAGGAATAAGTGAAAAATATTTAGTAAAGCCCAAATAATTTGAGTATAATTGGTTGAGAAACTATGAAAATCTATCTAAACCAAAAGTGTTATGTGCCATTTCTAATAAAGGTATATCTGGAACTTAGCAGTACCTGTAGACATAACAGATTGCAGATGAGTATATGGCACTGAAGTCAGAGTACATCATGCCTAAACACATAAGAACCACTGCTCAACGTCAAGTAGGAGAAGTGTCAGCAAATAGAGATTCCACCTGCCACTTATCACAATTGGTTTTCTTCTTTTTTTTTTAGTTTTTTACTTATAAAGATAGTGATGAGCTGAACATAACTGGGTTCGGTCTGAGCCAGGATCGGCAAACATTACTAAAGTTTGGCTGTCAAAACATTTTCCCTATTTTCTCAGGTAATAAGCATTTTAACCACTTGCCGACTGTGCTATAGCTGATTGATGGCTACAGCACAGCTGGCTAAATCTGGGAGGCTGTCAGATGATGGCCTCCTATGCTCATGCTTCTCACAAGCCCCCTGAGGTGTCCATGATTGCTGGGTCCTCAGGACCCTGCACATCATGGATTGGGGTAAAGAGCCAATCACAGCAGCCCTTAACTGTGTGATTGCTTCCTCCAATGATGGAGCAATCACTTTAACAACAAACCAGGATTGTGCCTGGTTTCCCTATGCTGCAGTGTTTCACTTTCCTCTTCTCACATGCCATATGAGTGTGCTCATCAGTGCCACTACAGTTCCGTCATGTACCTGGGTGTATTTGAACGGGGATGTTCCTGGTCCCACAGCTGCAGTCTTACTTGTTGTGCCACAGAAGAGCTCTGGAGTTATTGCTATGTTCTCTCAGTTTGATGCACTACCTTGGACTCACTAGCCCCACCTGCTGCCAGCTGTGGACAATCTACAATCAAAGCAGCCCATAAATAGCAGCACTTCCTATATCTCAGTGCCTGTTTGTGTGGACTAGCTCCCTGGGTGTTGTAACTGCTTTGTGACTCTGAATATCGTATATAAACTTCTGCCTGAATTCCTGACTACTGTAGCCTGCTGATTTTGTACTTCACCGCTAGCTCGTGTATGACCTTTGCCTGCCTGACCATTCTCTGGATTTCAATTGTGTACCGCTTTGCCTGATCTGTTTCCAACCTGATCTGCCTAACTAAGTTTTCGCCTGAATCCTCAGTACACAAGCTCCACTTCGGAAACTACTTATCACTAGACATGTGCATTCGTTTTCGTCCGAATGCATTTTCGTCCGAATTTCAGCT
The DNA here is from genome assembly GCF_037356315.1 of Lithobates pipiens. Taxonomy (NCBI): domain Eukaryota; kingdom Metazoa; phylum Chordata; class Amphibia; order Anura; family Ranidae; genus Lithobates; species Lithobates pipiens. Next base: position 101,093,872 of record NW_027507764.1, on the reverse strand, counting down.
ATTTTCGTTTTCGTTTTGACAAACGATAACGAAAGCACAAAATCCGAAAAACGAAAGATCCGACATAAATAAATGCTTTATTTTCGTTCGTTTTCATTGTTACAACAGTTCGATATAGAATAGGAGATTGGGTCCTGCCCCAGGGGACATGTATCAATGCAAAAAAAAGTTTTAAAAACGGCCGTTTTTTCGGGAGCAGTGATTTTAATAATGATTAAAGTGAAACAATAAAAGTGTAATATTCCTTTAAATTTCGTAGGGGGGGGTTGTCTATAGTATGCCTGTGAAGGGGCGCATGTTTCCCGTGCTTAGAATTGTCCCTGCACAAAGTGTCATTTATGCAGGAAAAAAAGTCCTTTAAAATCACTCGCAGCTATAATGACCCGCACCCCTCTGATGTAACACAGGCAGGTTTCCGTTACATCAGAGGGGGGGTGGGGTCACCCATACGTCACGGGGAACCCCGGGTTTCCCCTTGCGTCAGAGGGGGGCGGGGTCAGGTGACGGGTGGCCCCGCCCTCCGTATATAAGAAACGTCTGCCGCCGGAATGCCTGTAGTGTCTCCGTGGAGGAGACAGAAGAAGGATGGATCGCTGCGCTGGATGAGATGAGACATCGCTGGAGAGATGACCGTCCGTCGCTGGATAGCAAGAGTGGATTACCGCCGCTGGAATCTTTTTTTTATTTTTTTATTTTTAATAAAGGAATTTTTCAAAAGTGTGTTTGTTTTATTTAACCATTTTTTACATTTTCTTTGTGAAATGGTAGGGGTACTTTTGTACCCCCTTACCATTTCAAACAGGGGGGGGCCGGGATCTGGGGGTCCCCTTGTTAAAGGGGGCTTCCAGATTCTGATAAGCCCCCCGCCCGCAGACCTCCACAACCACCGGCCAGGGTTGTGGGGATGAGGCCCTTGTCCTCATCAACATGGGGACAAGGTGCTTTGAGGGGTCACAGACCCCCAAAGCATCCTCCCAATGTTGAGGGTATGTGGCCTGGTACGGTTCAGGAGGGAGGGGGGCCGCTCTCTCGTCCCCCCCTCTTTTCCTGCGGCCTGCCAGGTTGCGTGCTCGGATAAAGGGTCTGGTATGGATTTTTAGGGGGAACCCCACGTCAATTTTTTTTTTAATTTGACGCGGGGTTCCCCTTAATATCCATACCAGACCTGAAGGGTCTGGTTATGGATATTTAGGGGGAACCCCACGTCAAATTTTTTCTTAAATTTGAGGCAGGGTTCCCCTTAATATCCATACCAGACCTGAAGGGCCTGGTAATTGAATTTGGGGGACCCCCACGCTTTTTTATTTATTTATTTTTTTTTTTTTTTTATCAATGACTTTCAATGAGTGTTCTCTGTATTACGGAGCCGACAATTCATTATAGCTGCGAGTGATTTTAAAGGACTTTTTTTCCTGCATAAATTACACTTTGTGCAGGGACAATTCTAAGCATGGGAAACATGCGCCCCTTCACAGGCATACTATAGACAACCCCCCCCCCCCCCCCCACGAAATTTAAAGGAATATTACACTTTTATTGTTTCACTTTAATCATTATTAAAATCACTGCTCCCGAAAAAACGGCCGTTTTTAAAACTTTTTTTTGCATTGATACATGTCCCCTGGGGCAGGACCCGGGTCCCCAAACACTTTTTAGGACAGTAACTTGCAAATTAGCCTTTAAAATTAGCACTTTAGATTTTGAACGTTGGAGTCCCATAGACTTTAATAGGGTTCTGAAGTATGCTATATAGTTAGCTCCGTCAAATCTTCTTTATACATTGACAGACACCATAAGCCTTCCAAGACAGATTCGAACGTAATTCATGTGGATTTTCGGACGAATGCAATTTTTTAACGAAAAACAAAATAAATAAAAACGACTTTCGGGAGTAACTAAATAAATTAAGTTTTCGGACGAAAACGAAATTCCGAAACGAAATACCGTATTTTACTCTGCACATGTCTACTTATCACATGTACCTTACAAGTTCCTTATTAGTGCTCATCAGTGCCCAATAGTGCACATAAGTGCCCATCAGTGAGGCTCATCAGTGCCATCCTATCAGTGGATCCTCATCAACGCTCGTCAGTATTGTAAAAATGTGTAAGAAATGCATAAAATATGCGCTTTTAATTTTCTTTCCACATTTTCCAAAAACTTCTGAAAAAAATACATGTTCAAAAGACCCATAATGCCTCATTCAATATACGTAGGGGTGTTTTCTTTCCAAAATTGGGTCATTTTGTTGGTGTTTCCATTGTCCTGGTACTCCAGGACCTTCGAAAGTGTAATAGATAGTTAGGAAATTAGATGTGTAATTCACAGTGCCTTGAAAAAGCCCCTTGAAATTTTCCACATTATGTCATGTTACAATCAAAAACATGTTTGTGATAGACCAACACAAAGTGGCACATAATTATGATGTGGAAGGAAATGATAAATGGTGAGTTCCATGCGCGGAGCCTAACCGAGCCAACATTAAGGATTACAGCTCCGCTCCAGGGACGAACACACCGGAGAACCAAGAGCAGCATCGGCTCCTTGAATGATGCCTATGATGATGAAGTCTATAGTCCCCCAGAACCCTCCACTACCACAGCCATGGTCCTAGGGGGTTTCAAAGCCAAGTACAATGCTGGAAACATCAGGGATGCTCTCTGCCAAGATGGTGCCACCAGCCTCCTCACAGCCCTGCACACCGCGATCTGCCAGACCACAGCCACTCAGCCTGAAGACACAAGCAATCACCGGTGAGTCTGATTCTGACACTGCCAGCTCTCAATCAGTGATACAGTGCAGCATGTTTAAGCAGTTTGAACAAATTTTACAAAAAGCACTTAAACCGACATCAGACCATATCACTGACAAACTGACGCACAAGATCAGAGAGCTGGGATAGAGAACTGCTGAGCTGGAGGTGAGAGTGGATGAGTTGGAGAACCATACACAGATTTACACTACTGAGCTGGAAAATATTAAGGAGGAGAACTTAGTGTTACAGTCTTGCTTAGAAGACCAAGAGAATAGGGACCACCATTCTAACCTGCGAATTAGGGGGATCACTGAGACAATCCTGGATGTGCAGGCCATCCTGATAGCCTTGTTTCAGGAACTACAACCTGCCATCCCAGTGAAGAGATTGGAGATGGAAAAGGTACAGAGCCCTAGTCCCACACAAACCCAATGGCTCACACCGGGACATTATATGTATACACTATATATATATATATATATATATACACTATATATATTGGAAGTGCAGTCACTCTAAATCTAAGGGGTAGACCTGAAATGAGTGGAAGTCCTGCCTATTTTTATCATCCAATCTAAAATGCTGTTTTTTTATTTCCCTTGCATATCCCCTCGGATCTACAGCGACTGCACTTTCAAGTGCACTTGCAGTGCAAAGTGGATTTTCCTTTAGTAAACAACCCCCATTGTTTTGCCTGATTTACTAAGCTCAGTAGGCATTTACTTTGCAAAGTTTGCACTTCTTTAGTAAATCAATCCCATTAAATTATATTAAAAATTAAATTAAACAATGTTCTACAGTATGATGTAAATATATCTATATTACTTTTTTTTTTCATTTCTAAAGTAAAAAGCCAATATGGAAAATGCAGGTGAGAAAGGTGATAATGAGAGTGGCACAAAGGTCATGCCCTATAAATTCCGTTATCCTAGCCATTTGTTACCACTGAGAACTATGGCATTTACTTAATTAAATTTTCCTGCAATATAAGATGTATTCTTGTAGCTTCTCTTGAGGATGTCATTTCTGAAGGTAGTTTAGGGGAAGAAGAATGCTTAACCTTCATGATTCAGTTTTAAATAGCAGCAGGATTTTCAAGAGCATAATGTCTGCTTGAGCTGGGAATTTGCACTGTCACAGCCACAATTTAATACACTCTATGGTGTCCTCTTATTAAAATGTGAAATAGTACATCACCAGTGTATCACAGCTCAAACTGCACGTTTTTACAAAACATTTTAAAGTTAAACTAACAAGCTGTTGACATTATAAGAAAAAAAGTAAAAAAAAAAAAACTGTTATTTGAAGTATATACTTCAAATGCTTTAGACCAATCCATTCTTGAGCATTGAATGAAAGCATGTGTGTTGCATAATGGCAGCCAATTTATTTTGAATGGGCTGCCAGTGCACAAGATTGGACCAAAGGATAGACAGGCAGCTTTTTCCTGATGCACTACACAACAATGTATGGTTTTACATTTACATGCATTGGGGTGCTCTGCAATGCATGCGCTTGCCTTAGTGCTTTGGTTGCCATTCAACGAACCCCAATGCCTGAGTCACTAAATCACAAATAAGTTTTGCAATCCTAAAGGACCACTAAACCTTTAAGTGATTGTAAAGTCTTGTTTTTTTTTTCTATTAAAATAACAAACAAGTTATACTTACCTACTTTGTGTAGTCCAGATCCTCCTCCTCTCTGGTCCCTGGCTGGAGCTCCTGGCGCCTCCCTCCTGTTGAGTGTCCCCACAGCAAGCAGCTTGCTATGGGTGTACCCAAGCTGAGCTGCAGCTCCGTGTATCCATTCAGACACGGAGCTGCGGTTTCGCCCCACCCTCTCTCTCGCCTGATTGGCTAACTGATTTTGATTGACAGCAGCGAAAAAATGGATGGGTTACTGCCAGGAGAGCCCAGTTGATAAGATGAAATGGAACCATACACCGGTGGACACCAGAGATTGTATATACAGAAAATAACCTGTATAAAGATGCAGCAAAATGCATATGTAAATCAACAGTTTAACAACAACTATAATCAGGATTCCGTCTGGTGGACTCTTACCGGTCATAGCAGGGACTGTCAGTATTCCTCCGGGTCCCATCGGTCTGGTTAGGGGAGGGAAAACCCGCCATAAGTACCCCCCAACCCCGCCCGCCGACCCAACCCAACCCATCCATTATTTCATCTTTTGAGATGGTTTTTTAAACTGCCTGCCTCCGGGTCATCTAAAAACTAAATTTTTCATATTTTATGAGTCCTTCTCATGGGGATTGGGTAATTATGTTTACCTTGGTGGTAATAGGGTTCACCTCACAGTTCACTAGCCATCACTGTTTGTTTGGTCAATGGCTAAACATTGTTTGTTTAGCCTCCCACACCTGGATGGAACCTATTTTCTGTGGTTTTTGTTTACACAAGTGGCACTGTTTGTACACATTTTTCAGGTGCAATCCCTTGGTGTTTGGGCAATCACTTTAGTCAATTTTTACCTCTACTCACATCTACTTCCCTGTCTTTTTGCCCCTTTTTCTCCCCCCACACCCTCATTATTTATTTACTTTTTTCCTCCCCCTTTCGCCCTCCCTCTCCTCTTTTTCCTCCCCCTCCCTGTCATTATTCTTCTTTTTTTCTCTCTCCTTTTTCTTCTCCATCCCTTTTTACTTTCTCTTTTTTCTCTAGGTTCTTTCCTTTTCCTGTTTATTCCCCATCCACCACTAACCTTTATTCCCCCTCTTCTCTTTCTTTTTTTGTTTTTTGGCTTCTTTTTATTTTTATTTTCAATTGTGGGTTTATCCTGACACATCACTATTTATTACTGTGTTCTTGTCACTTTGCCAGTCTGGTCTGGACTTAACACCTCACTTTCACCTTTTCTTCCCCTGACCACATGAGGCAAGTTTTTACACTGTTTAACTCCCTACATCCTTATACAGATATCGGTCGATTTGTTGTTGGGGGTTTTAAGTGCCCCCCCCCAGTCGCCGGGGGAGGCTTCTTCCAGTGGGCTAGTGCGCCCTGTGGTTTAGGTGTCGGGGTAAGAGTCTAATATGTAATTATTGGTTTTGTAATTTTGTGTTTTTTCCTCCTTTCTGGTTTTTGTACTAATATTATGGTCTATATACATTTTTATTTGTGATATATATTTCCTAGATGTATTTCCTGAAGAAGCTGAAAAGTGAAACTAGTTGAAATACTTCATATCCCACATCAATCCTTGATTGTGAATTGATTTTATGTTTCAATAAAGTTTGTATGTTTTTTATAACATATGTTTTTTTGTTATTCTTTTCTATACTTTTTATGTGTATCGTGGTAGTCCCATAGCTCACTCCGTTCTCTGGTATATCTGGTTGGGGATCAGACCATCCAAACTTTTCTTCATTTTATATTTGATGTTGTCCAAGCTAAACAAGGTCATGTATGCAGTATTAACATATGTATTATGCATGTCTTTTTGGTAAGCAAAATTAAAACATTTTAAAGTGTACTTACTTACTTACTTACATTTTAAAGTGTACTTACTTTTTAAACTTTAAAATGTATTTAACTTTTTTTCAACTGTAGATTGTTAGACTTCATTGGCAGGTAATGGAGGAACTGTCTTATCTATTTTCAACAAAGACCAGAAATCTCTCTCCAGGAACACGTTAAAAAACATCTGCCACTTTAAGAACCAGTGGATGGAATTTTGCTAGCTTTAGCTCTCAGCTGTCACTGACAATCAGGGGAAAATCAGATTGTTTTCCATGTGAAATCTACTGTCACCTCTGAATTAGTGATCACATGCATCCTGGAGACTTTATTGATAAGAATGAAAGCTGTCAGCCTGCAGATGAATACTGCCACCTTCAGACTGTGGTATTATTCTGCAGTGCCATCTATTTAATAGAGCAACTGTCAGATATAGCTGCACTATTAAAAACAAAAATAGAAAAAAATGTAATGCTTCTCAATATTTTATGTATGTATCAGCCCATACAAAACAGGGCAGGGTATTTTTTTAAAATAAAAATTGTACCAAATAAAAGCTTTATATGTTCTTAAAGTGGGGTACCCCCTACAAAAATACTGCAGCTGCTGACTTTTAATAATCGGACACTTACCTGTCCCAGGGTCCAGCGATGCGGGGGAACGAAGCCCCCCCTCGTTCCCGCTCCACTCGCGGCGCCCGTCATGCGTACTGTGGGCACCCGGTTGTGGCTTCTCAGCCACACACGGCTGTGGCTTCACAGCCGGGCACCCACTATGCATGCACGAGCGGCACAGGGCGCGGTGATATGCCGTACAGTCTCCTGGGACACGTGACAGGGGAAGTGATGTCACCAGCCCGGGCAAGGAAGAAGGCAGACTACGAGGGACCCCCTAGCAACAGGTATTTAGAGGTGAGTAAAACATTTTTTTTTTTCCAATTTTTAAAAAAAAATTTAAAGAATTTTAAACAACTTTTTATTTTTTGGTGGCAACATCACTTTAACCACTTCAGGCCCAGTAAGTTTTACCCCCTTAATGACCAGGCCATTTTTTCCAATACGACACTGCTTAATTTAACTGACAATTGCGCAGTTGTGCGTCGTTGTACCAAAATAAAATGTATGTCCTTTTTTTCTCACAAATAGAGCTTTCTTTTGGTGGAATTTGATCACCTCTATGGTTTTTATTTTTTGTGCTCCAAACAAAAAAAGAGTGACAATTTTGAATTAAAAAAAATATATATTTTGTACTTTCTGCTATAAAACATGCTCAATAATTTTTTTTTTTTAAATCTAATTTCTTCATCAATTTAGGCCAATGTGTATTCTGCTACATATTTTTGGTAAAAAAAATCCCAATAAATGTATATTCATTGGTTTGCGCAAAAGTTATTGCGTCTTTATTATTTTTTTCACTAGTAATGGTGGTGATTAGCGATTTTTAGTGGGACTGCAACATTCCGGTTGACAAATTGCACACCTAACTGACACTTTCAACACTTTTTTGGGAACAGGTGACATTATTACAGTGATCGGTGCTATAAATATGCACTGTCACCTTACTAATGACACTGACAGGGAATGGGTTAACACCAGGGGCGATCAAAGGGTTAAGTGTGTCCCTAGGGGGTGCTTGCTAACTGTGTGGGGGTTGCTCTGACTAAATGAAAACAGAGATCGGTGTTCCTGCTTAGCAGGAACACTGATCTCTATCTTTTTCTCTGTCAGAATGGCCATCTGCCTTGTTTATATAGGTAGATCGCCGTTCTACCTCTCTGGGAAATGATCGCGTGTGGCCAACAGGCATTGGGTCCACCGGACCAGCTAATTGTCATCCCCTGTGTTTAATCAGCGCACTATTATACCTCTGGTGATGCACGCACGCCCCCAGTGTCTACCGCCCTAAATAACGTACAGGTGCGTTGTTTCGTGCAATAGAGCCTTCTGGAGTACATCTGTGGTAGGTGGTATCATTGATCCCTGGTCATGAAAGAGTCAATCAGAGCACCAATGTTTGCTTTTTTTGTTTTGAGTAGCCTCATTACTAACAAAAGGGAGTGGGGTGGATTGTTGTACTACAGCTATATCTAGAGGAGTGCTGGAAAAGCTGGCTGTATCCCCGTATGCACTTCAATTTTTGTTTTTCAGTTTTGACTGGAGAATACCTGAAAATACTGGCACCAATATTGACACTATGCGTGGAAGTAAAAATGTTATATTACATTTACAGTTTCATAGAGACAAGTGGTAGACTATAGTTTTGATTTTTTACATTTTATACACGCAAATGAATGTATTTTTATGGCTGCCTGCATTCATCAGCAGTATTACTGTTCATATTTATGCTTCTACACAGGCTTGGCCTGGGATGGTTTTCTAGAGAGGTTTATCAAGCAGTGGATTGTTAAGTTATTATCACATCTGCGGAATAATGATACACTTGATTGATTGCCTCGTTTGTGAAATAGTTTATATACTGACACATCAGTGCAAGCTGCAGCTCATTGACCGCTAAGAGAATTTAAAATATGGTTTATGGAAAAAAATGGGCATAAGCTATTTCATATTTCATCCCTCATTGACTCTTGGAGGTCAAAAACAGCAAGACCTATGGCGGGTCTAATGCAGGTAATGTTTGCGGGCTTCTGCTACAAATGCAGAACGCTGCACTATGGAAACTCGCAGAGCTGACTTTATACTATATTGACACCAGGTCTGAATGCAGTAGCCCACAGATTGTAAATCTATGCCATAATAAGAGCAATTCACTATAGTAAATATATAAATGAGAAAGTTCAAGCTTAGTAAAAACCTTTATTTAGTCCATTAACATATTCAGTGAACCAAGGCTGCATTTACTGTATTTTTAAAATTAACCTGTCATGAGAGAATCAAGGGCTAGGTCGTTGCTGCCCTTATTCTGAAAATTCAGCTTTTTAGGCTGATGCTTAGAGACTTGAATATTTTTTGTTTCTACATCCCATGAAATACCACACTGGCCTTAATGGGCTCATTTGACAGATGGTGCCTCATGTCAGACTGTGCTGCAGCATGTGTCCAGCTCTGTCTGGCTGCAATAGTAGAATTTAGGAGCAGCTTAACCACCTGTTTTTATCATTATTTATTTATTTCAGGTACTTATTAGGGACGAGCGCGATGTTCGACTCGAACGTAAGTTCGAGCTGAACATCAGGTGTTCGCCTGTTCGCCGAACAGTGAAAATTATGCGGTATTCGCGGCAAATTCAAAAGCCTCAGAACACTGTTAAAGGCTTATATGCAATTTATTGTCATAAAAAGTATTTGGGGACCCGGGTCCTGTCCCAGGGGACATGTATCAAGGCAAAAAAAAAGTTTTAAAAATTGCCATTTTTTCAGGAGCAGTGATTTTAACAATGCTTAAAGTGAAACAATAAAAATGATATATTCCTTTATATATCATGCCTGGGGGGTGTCTATAGTATGTCTGTAAAGTGGCGCAGTTTTCCCCTGTTTAGAACAGTGCCACAGAAAAGTTACATTTCTAAAGGAAAAAAGTAATTTAAAACTGATCGTGGCTGTAATGAATTGTCGGGTCCCGTCAATATAGATAAAGTTTATTGAGCTGAAATGGCATGGGTCCCCCCCCCCCAGTCCATTACCAGGCTCTTTGGGTCTGGTATGAATATTAAGGGGAACCCTGAACCAAAAATTTAAAAAAACTGCATGGGGTCCCCCCAAAATCTATACCAGGCCCTTCGGGTCTTGTATAAATATTAAGGGGAACCCTGCGGCAAATTTATTTTAAAAAATGGCGTAGGGCCCCCCAAAATACACACCAAACCCTTCAGATCTGGTATGGATTTTAAGGGGAAACCTGTGCCAAAATAAAAAAAGTGGTGTAGGGATCCCCCCAAAATCAATACCAAACCCTTATCCGAGCACGCAACCTGGCAGGCCGCAGGAAAAGAGGGGGGACAAGAGAGTCTTTACATGTTCGTCCAAATTTTTTGCCTGTTCTTTTGCATGCTCTTGCGTGAACCAAACCGGGAGATGTTCGGCTTATCTTTCATACCCATATATCCCCATCAATTTTCGCAGCGCTTTACATATTTATTATGCAGTCACATCAGTCCCTGCCCTCAAGGAGCTTACAATCTAAGGATATGCATATGTAATGTATCTAAGCATATGCATGGTGTCTTTTAAATAGGAGGGGAGGGATTCAATGTGATCTTAGGTAGTCATCCACTAGAGACTTTGCATTCTGAGTCAAACAATAACCAATTCATATATACAATAAATAATTCATATACACAATGAATAACATAATACAAGAAACACATTAATAAAAAATGATATGCAAACATAAAGTCCAAATTCAAATTAGATGTGATTAAAGTGCTCCGTGGTCATTAACTTCGATAGAAAGTGCTCCAGTGCAAAAAAAGTCCTCCTAAAAGCGTTTGTTAACACAAAAAAATGAAATAAAGATCCTGTTCCTTTAAAGCATGTTATAAAGCACAGTGCTTTTGCTGTGTCATTTGGCCACGTGTATCACCTGAAATACCTGGCTGATCCTGCCATTTTCTACCCTCCCCTCTGTGTACTGACCACGATATATCAGGGCTACTGAGCCCTGACACTGTTGTCAGTGTACGTGCCTCCATCATAAGCTGCTATCTGCAGCTCTCCTGTGTCTCCTCCTCCCCCTGCCCTCCCTGTCATCTCTCACTATCGCTGATCTCCTCCTCTCCCCACTGCTTAAAAATTAACTGTTCCATGTATTATCCCCTCTGTCACATAACAAAACGGTGTCCTAGTGCCTGTGCTTTATTAAAAAATATATATTTCTACCTGTTTTAACATTGTCTTCCATTGATAATATGACTGCAGGTTGTCTGCTCCTCTCCTCTCTGGCTGACATCAGCAGGAGAATCTCGGCCCTGCCCACTGGAGATATCACACAGGGAGAGCTGAGAGCCTGGAGTCATCTTATCACTGAAAGATACTGTTAAAACAGGTAGAATTATTATTTTTTTAATAAAGCACAGGCACTAGGATGCAGCTTTTTATCTGACAGAGGGGATGATATAAAGATGAGATAGTGGTTTAACAATCATTTTAAGCTAATAAGGCCTATAATCAAACAGGAATGATCTTGAATCACAGAGATCAAAAGGGCTTGTTTAACCTCTTCCCGACCAGCCGCCGTCATAGCTGTACGTCTGGTCTTCAAGACGCTGTAGCAGGCACGTGCTCAGCTCGTCCCTGGAGCCGATGCGCATGCCCGGCAGGTGCAATGACCTCTGGGCATCCACAATCACTCGTGACAGAGCGAGAACCGGGTCTGTGTGTGTAAACACACAAATCTTGGTTCTGTCAGGGGAGAGGAAACAGATCGTGTGTTCCTAGTATATAGGAACAACGATCTCTTTTCTCCTCTAGTCAGCCACATTCCCCCCAAAATTAGAACATATCCATCTAGGGAACACATTTAACCCCTTGATCACCCCTCTAGTGTTAACCCCTTCCATGCCAGTGACATTTATACAGTAATCAGTGGCTATTTTTAGCTCTAATCGCTGTATAAATGTCACTGGCCCCAAAAAAGTGTGAAAAGTGTCTGATGTGTCTATCGCAATGTTGCAGTCCTGATAAAAATCGCAGATCACTGCCATTACTGTGCCGTATAGCAAAAAATGGTCTGGTCGAGAAGTGGGTAAATTCTTCCATGCCTGAAGTGGTTAATCCAAGATCGAGAGTAACACTGCTAAACCCTTGGATGGTTAAATCATCTCCTCTGTGGAGAATACCGGTATATTCTTCGAGTGGGGCAATGACTGTCACTACCTCCATGCCAAATGCCTCTCACCAACATATGTGGGAAGCACAAATAGAAAGAAGCCTCATGGTGTAGTATATGAAAAACCATCTTTATAGATGGCATTTACATGTAAACAGATGATTTCACACCATAAAACAGTAAAAAACGCTGAGCCGCGGTGATCAGCCAATACGCAGCTGTGTGATGAAGTCACGTTCTAACTCTGCCCGACACATTTCCCCACTACTGGCTTCCACTTGGATTGGAGATGAATGACTGTGTTTCAATCTACATATGAAATTTATGATCATTAGTATTTGCTTGGTATAATTAGTTAATCATACACTTGATTCTAATCCTACAAAATCTCCTTCTTTGTGCAAGTGCACAAAATGTACAAGTGTAAGAACTGATACAGGTTTGAAGCCAAAGGGTTGATTAATACCAACTATTAACACCAAATATTGATTTTTTTCAGATTTTTTTTTCTGTTGGCTCAATTTGTGTTTTTGTAAATTGATAAACATAAACAATTTATATATATATATATATATATATATATATATATATATATATATATATATATATATATATATATATATATATATATATTGTAAGCATTCTTACGTTAGAGGTTTTCTTCACACCTGCCTAAAACTTTTGATTTAAGGCTGTATAAATTTATTTACAAAAAAAAGCATCACTCACATTTATATTGCCTGTGTCCAGTTTGAAGTGCAAGATAATTTCTGTAAACAAAGAACCAAGGACCCTGTAGGGACATGCACTAGATGTTGATAAGCCTCGCAAGCAATAGCTCTAGTCTAGACCCGCTTGTTGGACCTCCCAGCCAGAGTCCTCTATGCCTGCACTTTACACACTACAGAGACAGGGCATATCATTACAGGGAGGGGTGGGCAGTGACATGTTTCAAGGGCTCTGCCCATTTTCTCAAGCCAGATTAAGGGAAATAGTCTTCTAGAGATTTGTTACCAGACATGTATGCCCATTGTTTGATTTTCCCACTACTGCTGCTCTGGTGATTTTCCCTCACTTGACAGTGACAGTGGTCATCAGAAAAATAGAGAACAAGTCCCCATCTCTAGATTTTCCTTAACTTGACAGTGACACTGGTCATCAGACATATAGAGAACAAGTCCCCCCTATGAGGACACAAACAGCAATAAAAAAACGACAGAGGTTCTAACCTTTCTTTACTCTACACATAAGAAAAAAGGTTTTTGGTTTAAGTTGTTCTTTATTGCCCAGATTGTTTTGCAATATCCCTTGAACTAATGGTGCTTCTTTTTTAGGCTGACAAATATAAAAACAATAGCAGGTAACAAGCAATACCAAGTTAGTCAAACAGGGATATATGCCTCTGAATGCACTTTTCCATGAAAATTACTTTGGAACTTCGTGGTTGATAATTGAAAATGAGTGTCAAAAATTACATTCAGATCTCTATATCTCCCATGACAGCAAAAATTACACCTTGAGCCCTTTAAAGACACCTAATTTCCTCCATCGCACAACAAAAGGTAACCCAACTCTGGAATGCCTTAAGATTCATCTGGTAAAAAAAAAAAAAAACTGTTTGGAAAATAATCCAACAATTTTCTATATCTCTTGGGAACTCTGTAGATGAGTTCCCTGTGTTTGAGTTAGAAGGTCTGCCCACCTGTTGTGGCCACTATGAGGGGTACTACTCTAACAGCTAAAGTTTTAATTTTTATTTTCATATTATTGAGATTTTCAAACACACCGAGGCAAGCTGGGACACTTAAAAATCCCAGATGGGCAGAAATAGAGTTTAAAATGATATCATGGAAATTGGAAGCAGGAAGACAATGGGTTAATTTACTGAAATTAGAGAGTGCAAAATCTAGCGCAGCTGAGAATTGTAGCCAATCTTCTAGTTCTAGCGATAGTAAATCATGGACTTTCAAAAAAAAATAATCCCCTGCAAGGCAAATGCATAATGTGCTGTTCATGAAATACTTACATCAGAATGAAGCCCTGCAGTGGTGCGCTGTCACTGCTAACAGAGCTGCCATCTTGTCCAGGTCTCCCTTCCAGGCTCGCTGACTCCCATCCCAGTCATGTGAATACCTAATGACGTGACTTCAGCACATGTGCATGGGAGTCATGGTCTGCGGCAGAGAGCTCTGAAGGGACAGCGCGGATATGCAGTCTTTTCAGAGTATATGCGTCGGTGACATCCCCGGCTGCATCCAGTGTAAATAACTCCTAAACACAAGATGAGGAAATATTCACTGTACCTACAGGTATGACTTTTATAGGCTTACCTGTAGGTACAAGTTCAAAAGAAGAGTCTACTACCGCTGTAAGCATTGACAAAAAATAAATAAAAAATACCTGGAAGCTGACTAGTTTCTGTGCAGCTCCAGCTTTTGCACTCTCCAGTATTAGTAAATCATCCCCAATCAGTTGCATCAGGTTTTATTTTTATTTTTTTGGGTGGATGTTCATTTATTGCTGATGAAAGCAATGGGATCAAACTGAACTACAATGTAGCTTGTAACTACTATATACATATTTCCATAAAACTTCATCCAGCATCATTTTAGCCATCAAACCTTATATTTAGCTCTTAACTGTTTTTGGTTTTTGGAATGCTAACATTGCCCATGTAATTGTAGCCCAAAGGTATAGACACTTTTAATACTTATTATGAAAGTACTATTTTATTCACCATCTTCAGCTGTAGAGCAATCCAACATTTTCTCATATTAATCACAAATGGCCTTACAAGCAGAAGCAAACAAGACTAGTATTTAATAAGAATTACTGAACAACATTATCCAATAAAAGGCTGTTCCCCTGACAATGGAGTGGTATAGTTATCCCTTCTCAGAAAAGATATTTAATGTAAGCTTTTACAGCTGAGTTTGCTGTGGCTTGTTACATGAGCATTTTCTTCCCTGGTAGTGCTGTAGGGATTTTAGGATGATTTGACAATTATAAATGAGATAAAACCGAAAGGCCCTTTAGCAGGATTGTTAGCATATCATTACAGCTCTAAACAAGCCTGCCAAAGGGGAAAAAGAGTATTATAGTCTGCACAAATAATACACAGGAACAAATTGCATTTCAGATATATGTATGAATTATTTCCTACGCATAGTACAGCGTGGCATTGACACCGCAATAATTGTAGTAAATGGACACGTCACCATATTTCTCTATGCAGTATCTATGTTTATTAAAACACGTTTTTGCCTGACAAAATAAAATATGTACTTTACGTCTATCAAAAGCCACATTGGTTGTTTGTTTGTTTTTTTGGATAGAGTAGGAAAGGGCTGACTCCACTGACAGTTTTTTTATGTCTCATTGAAGGGATTTCCCTTTAACACCTGTTCTGCAGACTCAGTGAGGGGATAGCTTTTTTAATGTGAGGAAAATCCCCTCTTAGCCCTTGTACACACGGTCAGACATTCCGACTGAAAATGTCCGATCGGACCGTGTTTTCGGATACTCTGACCGTGTGTGGGCTCCATCTGACTGTTTCCGTCTGAATATCCGTCTGACAACGTTTTAGAGCTGGGCTATAAAATTTTCCGACAACATGGTCTGATGGGCCTTAGTCCTATCATTTGTAGAGAATTCCGATCGTACAAAGTGCCACGCATGCTCAGATCAAATTCCTACACCAAAGCTATAGACTTCTAGCCTGAACGTAGTCCCGTCGTAACGAAATAACGTTACCACGTTCTGAACGATCGGATTTTCCGACAACTTTGTCCGACCGTTTGTATGCAACACAAGTTTCGGACAAAATCCGTCGGACAAAATCCGTCAGATTTTGTTGTCGGAATGTCCTTGTGTGTACAAGGGCTTAGATAGTTTTTAAGGGAATACATGTACCCAATAGAAGATTTCCCATCTTTTCCTGTTTTGGTGGCAAATTATTTTTGCATTTACCCTAACAGGCATTCTCAGTAGCATTGGTGACAAATCCATTTAGGGAGAGTGACATTCCCATAACAGGGACATATTTAAAACCTTAGTGGATCTGGACAATAAGAGAATCCCTCTAATGGGGGTGCAGTAAAACCCTGACAGGTAATGCCTCATCAATCTATCCAAATCTAAAAAAAAAAGTATTTCCTTAATTTATATCTAAAGTTTTAGCTTGTAAAATAGCTTATGAAGGGCTAGACCCACTGCCATGATTGCACTGCTTTTTTTTGGCGACAACTCAAGACATTAGCCATCACCATTTGTCCTGGTGACCATTGTCACATAGACTTAAAGTGATGGGAAATCCAAAATGTTAGTGCTGTGACTGGAACAGGAAACAAGGGGGACTCTTTTGAAGAGAACATCTTTTTGTTGAGAACTGTCTAAGTAGTCACATTTACCTACAATTGTTCTATTTATTGAACATATTTGCCACTTATTTAAGATGCATCCTTAGTTCAGAACTTAGAAGCTACTTGGATAACTGGTGGAACATCTGAAAAGCTTTTTTAAAAGTGGCTTCCAGATTCCAAAAAGCTCCCTGCTTGCAAACCTCTACATCCACGGCACAATGACCCTTGTCCTCATGCTACTTGGCATGGTAACCTCCATGTTAAGGGAATGTGGCCTAGTATGTCCCAAAAAGGGGATGCCCACTCACCCCTCCTTTTCTGGCCTGCCACGTTGCATGCTCAGATTGGGGTCTAGTATGGATTTTGGGAGGACTTCACCCTTTTTTTGTGAAGGTTTTGCCCTTAAAATTCATACCAAATTCAAATGGTCTTGTATGAAATTTGGGAGCACCCCATAAAAAACAACTTGTGGTCCCCTGTACATTTCTTCAAGGATAAGGGTCTGGTATGTATTTTTAAGCAAAGACCGACACTACTGTCTTTCTTTTGTGTGTGGTGTTTCCCAATAATATCTATATCAGACCCTCATCAAGGATAAGCGTCTGGTATAAATGAAGGGAAGCTCCTGTCAATGTGTTTACAAACAGAAATAAGAAGACATGTGCAGTTCCTTTCATTCCAAATTGAAATTCGGATGCATTTTTCATTTTCAGAAATTCGGATGTATCTGAATTTCCGAATTACAATAGTACCAAATTTAAACAAATCCGAACTAACGAAAAAAAATCAGACGAAATGCAAATTTGAATTAATTTGAATTGTATTAGAATCAATTTCAAATAGTTTATGTATTCAAAATTCAAATTTATTCTATTTGAAATTAAAATTTCAGAAAATGGTTGAATTTGTTCTATTTTATTCTATTCTTTTTTTATTCTGTTTTATTATATTCTATCCTATTCATTTATATTCTAATCTATTATATTCTGCTCTTTTATTTTCAATTTTGTTTATTTTTCTATTATATTCTATTCTTTTAATTTCTGTTATATTCTTTTCTATTATATATTTTTTTCTATTCCATTCCTTTATTTTCTATTTTATTCTGTTTGGAAATTAGAAAATAAATTGAAAAGTTTTCAAATTCGAAAAGTTTTTGAATTTTGAAAGCTATTCAAATTCAAAAACTATTTCAAATGTATTCAAAAAAAAGTTTGTACTAGAATTTGGAAAATTTAAATCGATTTGAATATGAATAATACAAAACAAATTCTAAAAACAAATTAAATGGAATAAAGTGATTGTAAATCTTTGTGTTTTACTTTTTAAAATAACAAACATGTCATTCTTGCCTTCACTTTGCAGATCGTTTTACACAGAGTGCCCCAATCCTCCTCTTCTGAGGTCCCTCAGTGGCTTTTGTGGCTCCTCCTCGCATAAGATAACCCGCTAGGAGAAGCGCTCTCCCAGGGGGTTACTGTGCAGGCGCACTCCAGAGTCCAGTATTTGGATCCATAGACACGAATGCCAGACTCTGCCCTGCCCCTCTGCGCCCACGTCATTGGATTTGATTGACAGCAGGGGGCGTCAATGGCTGCGCTGCTATAAATCTATCCAATCAAGAGCCAGGACTCTGTGCAGAGAGGAAGAGTGCAGAGAGGGAGAAGGAATGAAGGGGCTCAGTTGCATAGAGTGCATTAAGGTGACTGTGCTAAGGATTATGTGTGTTTGTTAGACCCTTTCATGTGGCACAGTATATTAAAACATATTTTGTGGGTACAAGGACTGTGGCATATGTTAGTATGTACACAGTAAGTAGGTTCCAGATTTAATCCTTTCCCATTGTGCAATTTCCCAATCGTCCGAATTTCCGAAATTGATTCGCATTTCCGAAATTCAAATTGAAATTCAAATCAAATTTTACATCAAATTCCATTCGAATTCGAACTGTAAACATAGTTCTGAAATCAAAGACAGTGTGTTATTAGAGTCCATTTTGAAAAGTAAATTTTTGAGGGTAAAAAAAGATATATCATCTGTATGTTGTGGTCATTGAGTTACCTATCTAATAGTACCTATCTAATAGTTTTTTTAAACTATTGACGCTCCCTGCTGATACCACTGCTTATGGAAGAGAAGTCCACATCCTTACCGCTCTGACAGTAAAGAACCCTCTATGGAGTTTATGGTTAAACTTTAGTGTCCAACTTTAGTGTCTTTTTAACCTCCTCGTGCCCGCCCTATAGCTGAATGACGGCCATAGAGCAGGCGCTTTCGTCCAGGAGGCCATCCCTGGACGTCCTGATGTTTACTTCCGCAATGCGCGCCGCCGCAGGCACGCATCAGGGAAGTTCTGTGTTTGCTGTGTCCCCCGGAGACAGGCAAACACAGATCGCTGTAAACGGCCAATCACAGCGGCCGTTTACAGCACGATTGGCGTGTCCAATGTGAGATGATCTCATATGTAAACATATGAGATCATCTCGCAGCGCTGCTCTCCCTCCTCACACAGACAGCGTGTGAGGAGGGAGAGATGAACGGCTGCAGCGGCCGTAAGTGTGAAAAAAATATAAAAAATGTAAAAAGTGCCATCCGCCCCAGTGCCATCCTCCCCCAGTGCCATGCTCCCCCAGTGCCCTGCTCCCCCAGTGCCATCCACCCCAGTGCCATCCTGCCCCAGTGCCATCCGCCCCAGTGTCATCCACCCCAGTGCCATCCACCCCAGTGCCACCTGTTAGTGCTATCTGTCCCCAGTGCCACCTGTTAGTGCTATCTGTCCCCAGTGCCACCTGTTGTCAGTGCCATCTGTCATCAGTGCCACGTATAAGTGCCACCTGTCATCAGTGCCACGTGTCATCAGTGCCACATAGTGCCATCTGTCATCAGTGCCACATATCAGTGCCATCTGTCATCAGTGCCACATATCAGTGCCATTTGTCATCAGTGCCACCTGTCAGTGTCTCAAATGCCATCTGTTGTCAGTGCCACGTGTCATCAATGCCACTTATCAGTGCCATCTGTCATCAGTGTCACGCGTCATCGGTGCCACCTATTAGTGCCATCTGTCATCGGTGCCATGTATTAGTGCCACGTATTAGTGCCATCTGTCATCAGTGCCACATATTAGTGCCATCTGTCATCAGTGCCACGTATTAGTGCCATGTGACATCAGTGCCACGTATAAGTGCCACGTGTCATCAGTGCCACGTATAAGTGCCATCTGTCATCAGTGCCACATATTAGTGTCATCTGTCATCAGTGCCACGTGTCATCAGTGCCACGTGTCATCAGTGCCACGTATAAGTGTCATTATTGCCACGTATCAGTGCCATCTGTCATCAGTGCCACGTGTCATTGTCCTGGTGCTCCAGGGCCTTCAAAAGTGTAATAGGTAGTCAACAAGTTAGATGTGTAATTTATGCTTCTAGAATATGTGATGGCGCTCCCTGCATGTTGGGCCTCTCTATGTGGCCAGGCTGTGAAAAAGTCCCACACATGTGGTATTGTAATACTCTGGAGGAGTAGCAGAATTTTTTGGGGGTGTCATTTGTGGTATACACATGCCACGTGAGAGAAATAACCTATTACAATGACAATTTTGTGGAAAAAAATAAAAAAAATGAAAAATCTTAATTTTGCAAAGAATTGTGGGAAAAAAATGACAACATTAAAAAGCTCACCATGCCTCTTAATAAATACCTTGGAAAGTCTACTTTCCAAAAAGGGGTCATTTGGGAGGTATTTGTACTTTCCTGGCTTGTTCGGGTCACAAGAAGTGAGATAGGCCACCGGTACATCAGATGTGATCAATTTTGTGCGATTCGCACCACAGCTTGTAGACTCTCTAACTTTCACAAAGACCAAATAATATCCACTAATTTGGGTTATTTTTACCAAAGATATATAGCAGTATAAATTGTGGCCAAAATGTATGAAGAAAAATTAATAATTTGCATACTTTTGTCACAGAAACAAAGAAATATGCGTTTTTTTTTCAAAAATGTTGGTCTTTTTTCATTTAAAGCGCAAAAAATAAAAACCCCAGAGGTGATCAAATACCACCAAAAGAAAGCTCTATTTGTGGGAAAAAAAAGGACAAAAAATTCATTTGGGTACAGTGTCGCATGACTGAATAATTGTCATTCAAAGTGTGAGAGCACTGAAAGCTTAAAATTGGTCTGGGCAGGAAGGGTGTTTAAGTGCCCAGTAAGCAAGTGGTTAAATTCCCTTCACAAATTAATTTTTTCCATGCTAGGGTCACCAGTGCGGTAATTGATAACATATCCTCTCTCAAGTGTCTCCTCTCCAGAGAGAATAAGTTCAGTGCGTGTAGTCTTTCCTCATAGTTGAAATACTCCAAGATTAGCTTTGTTGTCCTTCTCTGGACTCTCTCCAATTCCAGCACATCCTTCCTCAGGACAGGAACTCATACTGGAAACTTACTGCAGGTGCGGCCAGACCAGAGTCCTATAGAGTGGGAGAATTATCATGTTATCTCTGGAGTGAACCCCCTTTTTAATGCATGCCAAAATTCTGTTGTTCTACCCGGTAACTTGCGTTCATATTTTTTGCATCCAAATGCATTACTTTACATTTTTCAACATTAAACCTCATTTTCCATGTAGTTGCCCACTCCATTATTTTGTTTAGGTCCTCTTGCAAGTTTTCCACATCATGCATAGAAGTTATTGCCCCGCTTAGCTTTGTATCATCAGCAAATACAGAGATTGAGCTGTTTATCCCATCCTCCAAATCATTTATGAATACATTAAATAGGATTGGTCCCATTTATCACCACTCTTTAGACTCACCCCTGTAGCCCGTTTTCAATGCAGGTACGCAACCTATGGTCCATACCGACAAACCTCAGTTTGTACAGTAAATGCTTGTGGGGAACTGTATCAAATGCCTTTACAAAATCTAGATACAGATTGTTAAGCCAAAGATGATTTAAAAAGTTTATTGTAATAATTTGATGTAGATTTTTATTTTTGTTTGTTCACTTTCCGCATTGGAATTGAAAAAAAAACAAAATTTTTGATTTTAAAATTTATCGTTTTCAACGTTTCAAATTGAAAAGAAAATCTGTAAATTCGAATTTTTTTTGAAAAAGGCATAAAAAGAATTCCGAATATGAATACCGACCAAATTTAATTCAACTAAATAACTAACTTACTGAATGAAATGAAACTATATTTTTTTGTCCTGCACATGTCTAATACAGGAACTATATGCCCCCCCCCCCCCCAAGTCCATGCAGTTCAAACTGCTTTGGGCTTGGCTCCTGTGCCGTTTGGGCCAATAGTAGAGACCACTGACTGTGGTGGCTACATCACTGCACCCCCCCCATCCCATAGTGCTGAGAGCTACAATGGGGTGTTAAAAATTATAGTTGGCTGCATCAGAAAATGAGAGACTCTGTGTTGCACAGCCGGAGGTGTCCACAGAGCTATTTCCAAAGGACAATATACACAGTTGCCCTGCATGTCCAACATGGAGTTGTAATGTAGAAAAAGAAATGGAGTCAGAACCCCATATTAGTAAACATCTAAAAAAAAACATCTAAACTGGAGTTCTGCTTTAATATTGTTAACTTCAGTTCAGCAATGTTTTTCTTTCCCCTAGCTGATGACAATCTTTCATTCTCGTTTATTTCATTTTGGGTCCCTGTGTTTTGCTGTTAGGCACAGGCTGCAAATACTGTACAGTTTGTGTTCATTTATCAAAATCTCTTTATCAGAAAAAATGACTTCGAGGGAGTGTGTTGACTTTAGTGATCACTGCCTGGGGACATAATACGCTGACCATATTAATTTGAGGCTTGTTCCGGGCAAGGTCATAGATAGAAAGATAAAAACAGAAAACACAGTAGGCCGGGAACTGAAGTGCTTTTCTCAGAGAAGCAAAGTTTACATTTAAAAGAGTTTATAAATGTAGATGAAATGCTCTTTTTCAACATTAATTCTTCTGACTAATAATTTATAGAACAGATAAATGGAAACTATAGTGTATTTTAAATAACTGAGCCTTTTATGTGTGATTTAAAGTGTTATTAATCCCCAAAAAATTTATTATATCACAGCTTACTAATTATTAGATACGATGGCTTCATTCATTTTCTTATTTACAGCTTTCTTTCTTTTATTTTCTCCTGGTGATCTGACCAATAAGTCTCTTATTTTTTCAACAGAACAAGTTGTCTTGCAAATGTATCAGTTAAGAGTGTTGAGACAATCCATTTACTACTGCTTACAATAATCAGTTTGTATTTATTTATGTGAAATCTTTATCCCAAAAGAAAAAAACTGTTGCTTTAACTGCTTGTATAACTGCAGTTGGCTTCAATTTGTTAGTGTATCTCAATCTCCTAGTAGGTCTAACACTTCCCTCTCCCAGAATGATAGTGCTGCTGTCCAAAGGTGCCCCTGTGCTCCTTCATGCAGAGTGGAAGTATGCCAATACAGGGGGAGTATTACTGCCCAGATGATTGACCACAGAGGAAAAAAAAGCCTAAAAAAAATGCAAATGCAGTCGCTATATCTAATGATTAATTTAAAAAGGAGGTATTCCTGCGCCAAAAGGAAGATTCCTAACTAATATACAGCTGCACACACTGAAGGGAAATATCTGAACCCACAGTAGCAAATTATAAAACAGGATAGTGGTGCGCTGAGCTAAACGTACAAATAGTAGCTGCAATAATGTGCAAAAAAAATCTTAAACAGAACAATAAGGTATAACAATATATAGAAGCAAGCAAGGCTAATTTCGATGTATAGATAGTCAGTGAAGTGTGAAAACTGGTTGGCAAATAAACCAGAAAGGAGAATTCCAAAAAAAGAAGAAAAAAAATATTTTTAGGCCTGCGTGCTGGAAAATTTCTAATTATATAAAGTGAAAATCACAAAGTGTCAACAGTGCATAAGTAGAGTGAATACACATTAAAATAAATAGTCAATAGTAAATTCATAAAGTTAATTCAATATTCAAAAGCAGCATAGAACATATTCAAAGTGCAACGTGCATTTATAAATAAGTGTCCAATATCCAAAAGTGCTTGGTGTCTGTAAACGTTGATCAGCAGAGGGCGCTATGGGTGATGGGTGTCCCATGCAATACTACGTGGTAAGTATATATTGAGGAAGCTAATGATGTAGCAGGGTGGAGGGGGAAGCTGTAACATTCTCTTAGCAGGCAACAGACTTTAGACGTGCAGGGGTCTTTGCAATTGGTTTGAGCGAGAAGACTGAGCTCTGCTGGGATACTTGCATAAAGCAATTTATAGAGTCATCATTAATATAAAGTAGCTCCCTATATGAAGGGTAGCCTCACTGAAGCACAGCCATTTACATTTATATAATTAAAAAAAGGCCTTGTCAGCCAAAGTCACATTTGGATATCTTATTGTACTTTTTCGACTATTGGGTGATTAGAATCGGGACATTCCACCTGTTGTGAGCTACATATTCTAATACAAAAACAAGTGCTGCTTCAGGAGTCAAACAAGCTGTAAAAAGTATATATTTCCAAAGGGATGGTCCATGGGATGGCTTTAGGGATCTGACACCATACCCTTATGGGTGAAGGCCCTCTCTCTTGGTTATATCATGTGGTCCAACGATCATAAAAGGTAAAACACCTCCACATAGTGTAAAACCACCAACAAGAAATGTTACTAAAAGTACAGAACACTTACATCAAGTATGAAGTTACAGAGCTCATCAAATCCTCCCACACATATGGTCACAGAAGCAATATTATTATTATTATTATTATACATGATTTATTTAGCGCCAACAGTTTACGCAGCACATTACAATGTAGCGGGGGGACAGCACAATCACAGTACAGTTTAATACATAAGGGATAGGAGGGCCCTGCTCGTAGAGCTTACATTCTAAAGGGAGGGGGTGGTGGTACAAAAGGTAATAGATGAGGGGAATGATTTGATGGGGGTGGCAATATGGTACACAGCAGCTAGCTGCCATAACCTTGGTATCCTCTTCTTCAGGGAGTGGTCCACTTTCAGATAAAAGTGGTCTCTGCAGCGGATTCGCCGCAAGATAACTTTTATCGCCGGCGGTAGAGGGGCCCTCCGCCACTTACCGGAGCCATCGGCAGTGGCGGAGGCGATTGGGTCCTGCGTCCTGTTAGATATGGAGATGAGTGAGGGGAAGATGGCCCCCACCCATCCATACCATTGCTGGGCGGAGGCGCCTATAGCTCTTAAAGAGGCTTTTTTTTTAACAACATTTTTTTTTATTGGATTTTAGTGTAAATATGAGATCTGAGGTCTTCTTGACCCCCAAATCTCATATTCAAGAAGTCCTGTCATGCTTTTTTTCTATTACAAGGGATGTTTACATTCCCTGTAATAGGAATAAAAATGACACAATTTTTATAAATAAAAAAATAAAAGGTAAAATATATAACAATTTTTTTTTTTAAATGCGCCCTGTCCTGCCGAGCTCTCATGCAGAAGTGAACACATATGTGAGCAGCGTCCACATATGAAAACAGTGTTCAAACCACACATGTGAGGTATCACCGCAATCATTCTAGCCCTGGAACTCCCCTGTAACTCTAAACATGCAACCTGTAGAATTTTTTAAACATCGCCTATGGAGATTTTTAAGGGTAAAAGTTTGTCGCCATTCCATAAGCGGGTGCAATTTTGAAGCGTGATATGTTGGGTATCAATTTACTCAGTGTAACATTATCTTTCATAATATAAAAAAAATGAGCTAACTTTACTGTTGTCTTATTTTTTTTATTCAAAAATTTTTATTTTTCCCCAAAAAAGTACGCTTGTAAGACCGCTGCACAAATATGGTGTGGCATAAAGTATTGCAACGACCGCCATTTTATTCTCTAGGGTGTTAGAAAAAAAATATATATACAAATTTTTGGGGGTTCTAAATCATCTTCTAGCAAAAAAAAAAAAAATGTTTTTAACTTGTACAGACCAAATTTCAGAAATAGGCTTGGTTCTTAAGTGGTTAAAGGCAGTCTTGATCCCTCTGCTGGCTTGTATAAGTTTTTGTTGGACAATTTTTAAGCATTATGCCAAGGCACCCCTGAAGCAACCTGAAGGCACCCAGGGTGCCTAAGAACCCCGGTTGAAAAAGGCTGAAGTAAATATTATAGTCTAAAAAATACATCAGTAAGAATATTGTTCAGTTCCCACCAGTCTATTCAGTAAGATCCTTGAACTAAGTGAAAATTGTGTTTGTTATAACGAAGGGTGAACAAGGTATATGGCAAGCCATAGGGACACCTTTATTTGCTAGTTGAGTACAAATTACATTATTTGGCACTGAACTGGAGTGCATACCAGATTTCATATTAGTCTTTAATGTTGTAATAATTGGTCATGATTTTTGACTTTTTGATATGGTTTTGTACTAATAAAACTTTTTTTTTAAATCTATGGTTTTATAATATTCTATGTTATCATCATTGTAGGATCTGGAAAGTCCAGATAAAAGCTTTTCATGTGTTGCTGTGCCTATTGATTTAGTTAATGATGACTTTTCAGATTCCCTGATGAAGTCGATTAAGATGAAACCCAGATAGGGATAGGCAGTTTGGTTGGCTGGTGATATTAGTCAGTACAGAGGTCATATTTCTGTGTCGTTACAGCACACATTGGCTGGATAAGCTGGTACCTGTGGTTCGCAAACTAGCAAAGTGTCATAACTTCTCTTCATCTTACAAGCATTTTTATTTGTACCATCTAAACTGTATTTGTACATCTATTTGGAGTTTCTATTTTTAAGTAGCAGCTAAGCATTCTTTATGCGGAACATTAGAACCTGTTTGGTTATAATACGGAAAGTGTGCATGTGGTTTCTTTCAAGCTGTGCTGCATCTGTTCTGTGCTGCGGTGATCAAACATCTCTGTGAGCATCTGCAAGCACAGAGGTGTGAAATAATATTCATTGCCAATCTAAAGAGAGCTACTATTGAGGTCATCAATAACATACTGAGTGACAACGACAGTTCTTTTGCTGACATGTCTTACTGAGGTTCAATGAGTTATTAGAATATTAAAAGACATACAGTTTTTTTTTTTTCTGTTTACATGTTACATTGCATGTAATAATGAATACCGACTTTATGAACGGTCCCTAAAACTTCCTATAAATTATATTTGAATGAAGGGCCTTTTCTACCATCAGGAATTTGCTTCTTCTGCGGGTCGAATGCACTTGTGAAATTGTCAAATCAGACACACCCGTATTCTCAGTAAGCTCCACCCATTGATGCAGTAAGCCTATCCAATCTATTCAGAATTTTAAAGGCTAAGTTCACCTTATCCGGAAAATAGTCTATGTAGTCAAGGGGCCCCGGTAGGCATTAAATTGTTCAGCTTTGTAAAATGTTCGTTTATTTTATTGTCATACCTGTAGGCCATTTAGGACCCCCCCGGAAGGCCCCCTAAAAATTCACAATTAGCAACCCCCACATCCTGCCTTGTTTATAGGATGTGAAAACCATTGGATGCTCATACCCAGCATTACTGGAGCAAAAGCCAACAATTGTTTTTCTCCTAGCAATAAGACAGAATGTGGAGGTTGCTAAATGGGAGTTTTTTGCAGCCAGGCTTCCAGGCATGACAATAAAATCAATGGACATTTTGGGGCCCCTTGACTGCATAGGCTATTTTCTGGTGAATCTAGCCCTTACATCTGTTACTCAAAAGCCTTCAAAACTATGGGGTCAATTTATTAAAGACAAATCCACTCTGCACTGCAAGTGCAGTCGCTGTAGATCTGAGGGGGAGATCTGAAATGAGGGAAAACTCTGCTGATTTCTATCATCCAATCATGTGCAAGCAAAAATGCTTTTTTGTTATTTAGTTTTTTCTATTTTCCTAGCATGTCCCTCTCAGATCTACAGCGACTGCACTTCCAAGTGCACTTGTAGTGAACAGTGGATTTGGCTTTAGTAAATAAACTCCTGCAGTGTCTCATGATACTGTTAATCCACAAATGTACCTGAAACTTTACACAGGTATGTCACTCTGTACCTATCAGTGTTTGCCATCCAGTGTCTAAATTGTCAGGGGGTACCTATTTTTAGGCACAGATGAGTACTTATTTTTGACAGATACCCACTCTCATTGCTGTTTTGCTTGTCTAAGCAAAATCGACACCACAGGAGGATGCGGGACCACCCTGCAAGAACATTATGTCTTGCACATGTCCTGTGACAACCGGCTTCCTATATCCAAGATAGCGGTGCAAGGGATCCAAAGACAGAAGAAGAACCAGCCTGGGTGAGGGTAGTGCTGGATCTCTGGACTGGTAAGTGCCTGCTTATTAAAAGTCAGCAGCTACAGTATTTGCAGCTGTGGATATAATTTTTTTTTAAATACAATGTTCTCAGAAGTTCCTCTTTAACCGCTTGCCGATTGCCCGCCATAATTTAACGGCAGCAGAATGGCTCCACTGCGCAAATCGGCATAGCTGTACGGTGGGTGCTTTAAGGGATATAGGGGGAGTGCGTACGCCTCCGCGTAACTTAGGAGCCGATGTGCAACCTGGGGGCCACGATGTCCAGCGTGAGGAGACAGATTTGTTGTTCCTAATGCTTAGGAACAATGATCGGTCTCCTCCCCCAGTCAGTCCTATCTCTCCATAGTTAGAGCACACACTGAGGGAACACATTTAACCCCTTGATCGCCCCTAGTATTAACCCTTTCCTACCAGTGAGATGTATACAGTAATTAGTGGCTATTTTTAGCTCTGATCTCTGCATGAATGTCACTGGTCCCAAAATAGTGTCAAAAGTGTCTGATCTGTCCGCCACAATGTCGCAGTCCCGAAAAAAATCACTGATTGTCACCATTACTAGTAAAAAAAAAATAATAATAATAAAAATGCCATAAATCTATCCCCTATTTTGTAGACGCTATAACTTTTAAGCAAACCAATCAATATACTCTTATTGTGATATCTTTTACCAAAAATATGTAGAAGAATACATATTGTTCTAAACCATGGGTCTTCAAACTATGGCCCTCCAGTTGTTCAGGAACTACAATTCCCATCATGCCTAGTCATGTCTGTGAATGTCAGAGTTTTACAATGCCTCATGGGATGTGTAGTTTCACAACAGCTGGAGGGCCGTAGTTTGAGGATCTCTGTTCTAAACTGATAAAGATGTTTTTTTTTTTATTTGGGAAATTTATTATAGCAAATAAAATAAATAAAATAAAATATATATATATATATTTTTTTTTTTTTCAAAATTGACACTCCTCTTTTGTTTATAGCACAAAAAATAAAAACCACAGAGGTGATCAAATACCACCAAAAGAAAGCTCTATTTGTGGGGGAAAAAGGACATACATTTTGTTTGTTAAAGCGACGCAGTGCTGTATCGCAATAAATGGCCTTGTCAGGAAGGGGGTAGATTCTTGTGGGGCTGAAGTGGTTAAGGGTACTTACACACTGTATTGGTGTATGAACATCAGACATATAGTTATATAGTTACATAGTAGGTGAGGTTGAAAAAAGACACAAGTCCATCAAGTCCAACCTTTAGGGAAAAGTTTTATCCCTATTGTGGGGTCACCAGTATGGTATTTGTATAATGAAATCATTATCCCTCTCAAGCGTCTCTTCTCCAGAGAGAATAAGTTCAGTGCTCACAACCTTTCTTCATAACTAATATCCTCCAGAGCCTTTATTGGCTTTGTTGCTATTCTTTGTGCTCGCTCCATTTTCAGTACATCCTTCCTGAGGACTGGTGCCCAGAACTGGACAGCATACTGCAGGTGCATCTTGTAGAGCGGGAGTCCGGCAGACATTCCTAGCAGAAAAACATGAGGATGGGCTGTATAACGTCTGCGTGTATTTGCACGCATACGTATAAAACTTCTTCTAGATTTATTTTAAGAGAGTATGCGCATATGTGTGCAACAATACTGAACGGCAATGTCAATTTCTGTATTTTTTTCATTGATCCATAGGAAGGGCCTGTGTGGACAGTCACATTAAAAACAATGGGCTGCATTTATATCAGTACAAACAAAATGCCTGTATGCATAAAAACACTGGTAAATATTAATGAATCGGATGCATTCCAGATATCCACAAGCAGACAGGAAGTAAAGTATATTCCTGGATAGGTTTTAAGAGGTTACTGGTTAGTGATAGTCAGTACAACTAAATTTGTGCTTTTAGGGAATAGTGTTATGCTTGGACGATGTAATTCAGAGTAAAACCAACACAGTTCTAGATTAGGTTGGATTTACAAACACTCAAACTGCAAATGTCCTTGTCTACAAAATCAAGTTTTTCTTTAGTGGTTCACAAAATGCAGTTGTATGCAAGTCAGTAGATGTCAACATAACTGTAACTGCTATAGTATAAAAGTATTACTAAGTGTTACATAATTAAAGTGATAAATGTGTACTCTAGCTAAAAATAATTGTTTGCAGGTGTATTTTTTTTTTTTTTTTTTTTATCAAAGACCATGCCAAGCACTTCACAGTTTGGCACAGACACCTCTGTCTAAATGTTCAACCTGTAATCATCCTCATCTGTCAAGACTGATAGCTCCTATTAAAATTGATTGCTACTGTTCTGGAAAACAATTTCTTTTCTTGTTTTCTTTCTTTTTTTTTAAGTTGCAGCATATTGTGAAATGTATAAATAAGTTACATGCATTTTTCACACTGAAGGCCTTTCTATAAATGTTGATCATGTAAAATTTAAAAGCAATAAGCAATGAAAAGTATGATTAATTGTATAAGTAAGTGACCAACCAGGTAGAGAAGCCACAGAGGTAATGGACTGGGGGGGGGGGGGGGGGGCATGCTCCTTTTTTCAATGAGTTTTATCTATATTGCCAAGACCTGACAATACATTACAGCAGTGATCAGTTTTAAATGAAAATTTTTCCTTTAGAAATGTCATTTTGCTGTGGTACTGTTCCAGACATGGGAAAAATGTGCAACTTTACAGGCATACTATAGACACTCCCCAGTCATGATATCTAAAGGAATATTTCATTTTTATTGTTTCACTTTAAGAATTAAAAAAAGCACTGCTCCCCAAAAAAGTCGGTTTAACCACTTTCCGCCCACCATATAGCAAAATGACGGTGGTAAAGTTTTCTGCAGCTGTCTTTTATCAGTGTAGGGACTGAGGGACAGTCTTCAAATCACTAGCTACTAGATCCACAAAGGTCCTTTTAAGCACTGGTATAGGTGTACAATATATAGGGTTGTGGTGCACTGCTGCTGACTGCTGTGCTGCTGATTGCTGCCCGATTCTGCAGCTGTCTCTTATCAGTGTAGGGACTGTGGGACAGTCTGCAAATCACTAGCTACTAGGTCCACAAAGGTCCTTTTAAGGACTGGTATAGGTGTACAGTATATAGGGTTGTACACGTATAATATACTTTCTTCCAAATATAGAAAGAATATTATACTTGACTGCTGCCCGATTCTGCAGCTGTCTTTTATCAGTGTAGGGACTCAGGGACAGTCGGCAAATCACTAGCTATTAGGTCCACAAAGGTCCTTTTAAGGACTAGTATAGGTGTACAATATATAGGGTTGTGGTGCACTGCTGCTGACTGCTGTGCTGCTGATTGCTGCCCGATTCTGCAGCTGTCTTTTATCAGTGTAGGGACTGAGGGACAGTCTGCAAATCACTAGCTACTAGGTCCACAAAGGTCCTTTTAAGGACTGATATAGGTGTACAATATATAGGGTTGTGGTGCACTGCTGCTGATTGCTGTGCTGCTGATTGCTGCCTGATTCTGCAGCTGTCTTTTATCAGTGTAGGGACTGAGGGACAGTCTGCAAATCACTAGCTACTAAGTCCACAAAGGTCCTTTTAAGGACTGGTATAGGTGTACAGTATATTGTACAGGAACTGTTGGCTTGCCCCTCATCCAGTGTCCTGTCCAAAAGGACGTTTAGCACAGCAGGGGGGATCGTGCCTGATAAGTGCACTCGCCTAGCTCACAACAGTGTTGACTACCTGACATTTATAAAAATGAATGAGGCATGGATCTCAGAGGAATTTAACACATGTGACCAGTAGACCATGTATATGCATAACTCTATAAACAATTTATTTAATCGAGCACACGGACATTTTTTCTACCTTTGGCTCACTTCCTTGTACAAAAAAAGCACACCTTACTATATGCCCGTACCCTCCTATTTGATGAGGTTGAGCGATGTCATATTTTTGGGTCCCACAGCGAGTTGCTGGTATCAGTGCTGCTGTCAGTGCTCTCTATCTCTGTGCTGGTGTCAGTGCTCTCTCTCTATCTTGGTGCTGGTGTGGTGTCAGTGCTCTCTATGACGGTGCTGGTGTCAGTGCTCTCTATCTCGGTGCTGGTGTCAGTGCTCTCTATCACGGTGCTGCCATGGTGTTAGTGCTCTCTATTTCAGTGCTGGTGTGGTCTCAGTGCTCTCTATCTCGGTGCTGGTGTGGTCTCAGTGCTCTCCATCTTGGTATTGGTGTGGTCCCAGTGCTCTCTATCACGGTGCTGGTGTCAGTGCTCTCTATCACGGTGCTGGTGTCGGTGCTCTCTATCACTGTGCTGGTGTGGTCTCAGTGCTCTCTATCACATTGCTGATGTGGTGTCAGTGCTCTCTATCTCGTTGCTGGTGTGGTCTCAGTGCTCTCTATCTCAGTGCTGGTGTGGTCTCAGTGCTCTCTATCATGGTGCTGGTGTCAGTGCTCTCTATCACGGTACTGGTGTGGTGTCAGTGCTCTCTATCTCGGTGCTGGTCTCAGTGCTCTCTATCACGGTGCTGGTGTGGTGTCAGTGCTCTCTAACTCGGTGCTGGTGTCAGTGCTCTCTATCATAGTGCTGGTGTGGTGTCAGTGTTCTCTATCTCGGTGCTGGTGTCAGTGCTCTCTATCACGGTGCTGGTGTCAGTGCTCTCTATCACGGTGCTGGTGTCAGTGCTCTCTATCATGGTGCTGGTGTCAGTGTTCTCTATCACGGTGCTGGTGTCAGTGCTCTCTATCACGGTGCTTGTGTGGTATCAGTGCTCTCTATCTCGCTGCTGGTGTCAGTGCTCTCTATCTCGCTGCTGGTGTCAGTGCTCTCTATATCGATGCTGGTGTCAGTGCTCTCTATCATGGTGCTGGTGTCAGTGCTCTCTATCACGGTGCTGGTGTCAGTGCTCTCTATCATGGTGTTGCTGTGGTCTCAGTGCTCTCTATCACGGTGCTGGTGTGGTGTCAGTGCTCTCTATCCCGGTGCTGGTGTCAGTGCTCTCTATCACGGTGCTGGTGTCAGTGCTCTCTATCACGGTGCTGGTGATCATCTCCTGCACCCTCTTCATAGCCTGCGCCCTAACCTTTCCTCTCCTCCATGGCCTTCATGTGCTCCTGAATTGTCAAAATTTCACAGATAAAAAAAGAATGCTTGTCATTGTCGATCCCAGATTCACTTAATACTTTTGTTATGTCAGTGTCCATGTGGTGGGACTATGTGTGCACAGCTAGTAAGTATTTTATGCCTGAAAATATGACCTGTAGGTTTTTAAGGTTCGCCTGCCATTAAAGTCAATAGGGCCCGCCGCTAACTTTGCGGTTCGTGGACTTTTGGCCGCGTTCGCGGTTCGTGTTCACGAAACGTCCCATCGGAAGTTCGTCCATCACTACCCAACAGTGCTCACTGGAATATTCAGAAGTTTAGAAATACTTCTATTACCAATGCCATCAGTTTGTTTTGCAACAATAAGCTCTTTGCTTTTACCCATCATGAGATGTTTCTTGTGTGACACCTTGGTAACGAGACACCTTTTTATAGGCCATCAGTTGAAACTGAACCAGCTGAGATTAATTTGCACTTTCCTTTCTAATTACTGATAGATTTCATCTGGTGTCTTGGCTCTCCATGCTTTTTTGCACCTCCCTTTCTTCATGTGTTCAATACTCGTCCGTGTGTCATTCCATTTTATTACATATAACTTCATTTCTGAACTTATTTGTTTTGGTTTCTTTCTATGTATAGATTGCATGGGTTGTTACCCCGACATGCAGTGAACAATTCATATCAATGGCACCTTTAGAAATATATTTACCTAGACAAAAGGTGACGTGTTCAATAGTTATTTTACCTGCTGTATGTATATATATATATATATATATATATATATATATATATATATATATATATATATATATATATATATATAGCACTGACCCCTGAAGGAGCTGCTGGTTTTATTTGGGCTTACCGTTACCTCACCTGCTTGCTTCTCCGTCTTGGGGTTCCAGTGGTAGATGGGCCAAAGAATGTGGAAACTGACACTGAATCCCCTTTTGGGTTATTTATTTAGAGCAAAAAAAAGTCTCTTAACCCCCCTGACGGTCTTCCCGAGTCTGGCTCGGGGTGGAATTTTTGTACCATTAGATGTAACCCCGAGCCAGACTCGGGACAGCATCACTGGATCCAGGAGGAGGTTTACTTACCTTCTCCCTCTGATCCAGCGTTGTCTCCCTGCTGTACGAGCGAGCTGTGCCTCACTCGATCTATCACGGAGCCGATCTCCGTGCCCTGCGAGCGTTGCGACGCACGGGGACGGAGAACGGCGCCAAATTCAAAAAGTGAAACAGACAGTATACATACAGTATAATGTAATCTTACAGATTACATTGCTGTATGTAAATATTTCACATCCCCTTTGTCCCTAGTGGTCTGTCCAGTGCCCTGCATGCAGTTTTATATAATAAAAACTAGGTATATAGATTAATAAGAATGCGGCGCTACCTAAAAGTGCTAACACTTATAAATAAATAATAATCCCAAAATCAATATAAATCAAATAATATCAATTAAATGAAACATGGATATAATAAGAAATGAATCAATGTAAATCATCCAAATTAAGATACGCGTGCACGCAATAAATGTGCAACAATTAGTGAATAAAAGTCCGTGAAAAATTATCAATCCAGTGATTAAATAGAAATAATTTGCATAGATAATCCAAATGTAAACAAGCATATAAAAAATATATATATATATATATAAAAAATATATAAAAATATATAAAGTGAAAATCCGTGAAAAAAACAAATGTAGTGACTATTTAAATAATCAATATACACACGTGTTTGTCCATAAATAAAGTGCACTGATGACTGGTAAAATTGCAAAAAATATATAAATAAAGTTCATGCAAAAAAGTGTGAAGAATCAATTCCCAAGAGTGGCAAATCACTGCAAACTTCAGTGCTTAATGGGTGCACCAACTATTTTCCCCAGCCTCTCACCTCCAATAGCTGGTAAACAGGCACTGTGTAAAAGGGTAACTGCTGGCTTCTTAATCATTCAGTCACACTGCTCCACCGCTGTTTGTATTTCACTGTAAGGTTATATATTATATGCCCTCCCAATAGCTCCAGGATATCCAAGCCATATAAAATGGAAAAACACAGAGGGCTTTCATGTGTAGTATCTTCGCTATTTTATTGAAATAAAATAGCGAAGATACTACACATGAAAGCCCTCTGTGTTTTTCCATTTTATATGGCTTGGATATCCTGGAGCTATTGGGAGGGCATATAATATATAACCTTACAGTGAAATACAAACAGCGGTGGAGCAGTGTGACTAAATGATTAAGAAGCCAGCAGTTACCCTTTTACACAGTGCCTGTTTACCAGCTATTGGAGGTGAGAGGCTGGGGAAAATAGTTGGTGCACCCATTAAGCACTGAAGTTTGCAGTGATTTGCCACTCTTGGGAATTGATTCTTCACACTTTTTTGCATGAACTTTATTTATATATTTTTTGCAATTTTACCAGTCATCAGTGCACTTTATTTATGGACAAACACGTGTGTATATTGATTATTTAAATAGTCACTACATTTGTTTTTTTCACGGATTTTCACTTTATATATTTTTATATATTTTTTATATATATATATATATATTTTTTTTTTATATGCTTGTTTACATTTGGATTATCTATGCAAATTATTTCTATTTAATCACTGGATTGATAATTTTTCACGGACTTTTATTCACTAATTGTTGCACATTTATTGCGTGCACGCGTATCTTAATTTGGATGATTTACATTGATTCATTTCTTATTATATCCATGTTTCATTTAATTGATATTATTTGATTTATATTGATTTTGGGATTATTATTTATTTATAAGTTTTAGCACTTTTAGGTAGCGCCGCATTCTTATTAATCTATATACCTATTTTTTAGTGCAGAGATCACTGTTTTTATGCTGGCTGCTTCCTATGCGCATCAATTTTGAATTTTTTATGACATATTAGGTGGAGCGCACTAGTTTACTCCTTACACATATAATAAAAACTGTTCTTTATGCCTGGAAACTGGAGATTGTCCATAGCAACCAAACTGTCATTTTACATCAAAAATGGTTTTAGACCAGCTAGAAAACAGCGATAATAAATTGTAATCACTTGCAGAATTGAGCGATAGTGATTTGTGGGGAGATCCGTCATCAAGTACTGAAAAGTAATGACAGTGACAATCCTACAACTGAGCAAATTTCAGTGTTTTTGATTTGATTACATTATTGAATAATTTTTATTATTGTTATATTATTATTTGGTACAATTATTTATAGTTATTTATTATATTATAATTTATGATTTCATTTTTCAAACTTTATCATACCCGGGATGTCTGCTAGACTCTGGTTTGGACAGATTTAAGAGAGTTATTCCTAAGAATTAAAGGACTACAATATAAAACGCCAAATTTTCATGCAAAATAATGGTACCACTTTTAGCACCTAAAATCCGAAATAATCGTACCGCCAGGGAGGTTAATAGAGGGTTGAGGGTTAGGAGTGAGTTCAGGCACTTAGATTGCAAGATGGAAGCCTTGAGAGAAAATCCGGAGAATAAAAACTGTTTCACAACTGGATTTAACAACCCCCGGATAGACCTCTCTCACTAGGCCTAGCAGCCTGTGGGGTGCTCAAAAAAGTCTCTGCCACAGACTTGTGAGATACACTTGAGCGTTACTGAGGGATGTGGATAAATTTAAAGAACTGACATACGGTACCAGTTTCTCTCAGCCGATCCGACGATACCATATGAGTGTTGATCCAGGTTACATCCTTCAACTAAGCCTCCAGGTTCCTTCAGAGAAACCAGCCCTGCGCACGGTCTTCTCCTGAAAGAGTCGTCCCCTGGGGTTCTTCAGTTGCTGGGCCTCTCCCTTCAGATGAGACGACACTGGACCATCCTTGGATCAGTAGGCCCCAAAATTTGCTCGGGCGTGTCCCTGCATTTGCGTCGCTTTGGGCCAGCCGGCCCCGAGACTCAGGATGCATAGTTCCGCACCCCAGGGCAGGAGGGCCATGGGGCTGGGTCAGGAGGACCACCAAAACCAAACAGGCAGAAGATCATTCCCCACCAACGTGGTGTCGGTACCTTAAATACCACCCCCCAGAATGCACAGCAGGAAAACACTCCCACTGGGCTGGTTCCGAGAGATAAGTGGCATTCAATGCACCCAGCTAGACTGCGTTTCTACTCTTGCCGGCTGTGACAGCGACACTTGCGGTCAAGGAGAACCCAGTGCAACCCAGCTGGACTGGTACTGAAACCAGAAATTTTGAGAAATAGTCCCGAAGCCCAACTGTGACTTCAGGCAACTTAACTTTTCAAAAACAACAGCACCTGCTCGTCAGGAGTCAGCACTACATATATAGTTATATATTTATATATATATTATATATTATATACACACACAGTATCTCACAAAAATCAGTATATCCCTCACATTTTTGTAAATATTTTATTATATCTTTTCATGTGACAACACTGAAGAAATTACACTTTGCAAACTGGTTATGGGCTTTCTTGTGCATCATCTTTAGAAGAGGCTTCCTTCTGGTAGACATGGGCGCCGTCAATAAATTAGTTTCGTTCTGTTCCATTACGGTTCATATTAAAATGAATTCGTATTTTGTATTTCGTGTCCGAAATTCCGCTTTAATTCGTACGAAATACAAATTGTCGTTAGGTTCGTTAACTTGTACGAACGTTCGTTACAATGAATTTAAAGACCAAAATATACCTCAATATGACAGTCGATGCTGATGGAAGTTTGGTTTTTATCCGAAATACGAAATTCCGTTGAAGAATTTCCTATCCGAAATACGAATTTTCGTTAGATGAGGGGCTCCCACCATCCCTGTGCTGTGCTGACTTCCTCCTGGGGATTCGTAAACAAAAGTTCGTATTTCGTACAAAATTCGGACGCATGGCAATTCATATTTCGGATCCTCCCAAACATGTAAGTTTAGGGAAATTCGTACGAATTTGAGATTCGTACGAAACGAATTGCACATGTCTACCTTCTGGGACAATAGCCATGCAGACAACCTTGATGCTGTCAGAAACCATGAATCAGACTGAGACAGAAGTACAATTAAAGTCCCCTGAGGACCAAATACCTGCAGAGGGTCAACAAATCACCCGTGCCGCTAAGGACAAAACGAATCAAATGTCGGCAGCGGCAAAATTGGAGCGCTATGCCCATTCTGGCCCAGCCTCACCCAGCAATTCAAGCTCTCAGCAGGGAAATTTACATAATAAAGACATCAAAAACTCTTCTACTGATAGAAGGAGTCAAGGCCAGTGTCTAGCCAACCCCATTTTACCAGCTGCTAAACCGGGGGGCAGTAGGGGAGGGGGAGGAGGAAAACTTCCAATAGCAACAATAAATTTGGAAACAACGCTAAGTAGCTCCCATGCATTGATCCCGAGCAATGTGGATGAGGAACCCACATTAAGAGACATCTTGAACGCAATTAAGGAATGTAAAAACTCGATATCCAACTTTGATGAACAGCTAAGATATATAAAGGAGGAACTATTGTCCATGAGACAGGAATTGAATAGGACTATACTAAGAACTACCGAGCTCGAGGAACGCATGGGTGCGATGGAGGATGAGTTGAGGCCTATGAGGCTGGAAATTGATTCATTTAAAAAAGCAGCTATTATACAAGCGGATAAACTTGACGAGATGGAGAATAGGAATTGACGAAACAATATCAGGGTGCTAGGTCTCCCTGAACACTGTGAGGGGACTAATTTGATAGGTTTTCTTGAGGGGTGGTTCCAAGAACTCTTCGGGGAGGCAACATTTACCCCGATATTCGCAATAGAACGGGCACATCGTACCCCGGGAAAAACCCGCCATATGGGGGAGCGCCCTAGGCCTATAATGCTCAAGATTCTTAATTACCAGGATAAAGTGTCCCTACTGCGAGAGGCCAGAATGAGGGGAGACATTAGGTTTAAGGGAGTTAGGGTTTCTTTGTATCCTGATTTTTCTCCTGATCTTCAGAAAAGAAGAGCTGAATTTATACCAGTCAAAAGAGAAATGGTTAAATATAAGTTAGAATATGCACTCCTCTATCCAGCCCGCTTAAGGGTGATTGCACTAGGAAAGACGTTCTTTTTCAACACGCCAAAGGAAGCATCCCAATGGTTAGATGAAAGTAAAAAAGACTTATAAATACACGTTACAGGGCAGTTAGATGGTTTTCAAGGGATTCGGGGGTATATATTTTTTTTGGGGGGGGGGGGGTGGATAGGAATAAGGGGTAAATTTGTTGAAAAATGTTTCTTTTTTTTACATTGGTATTATGCACAATATGGGTGGGGGGCAGGGGTTGAGTAGTAAGGGTGTGTGGAGTACAAGTGGATATTTGTAGTGGGGGACAAAGGGTTCCTATGAGTGGGCAAAGATTGGGGGTGAGAGCACCCAGTAGGATTGGCATGAGTGAGTGGTGGGAGTGTTGTAAGAAGGCCACAAATGTACCCCTGGGGGTAGCCCTAAGAGGCGAGGGGGGTGGGAGAGGGAGTTGGGCAAAAGGGGAGGTGGGAGAATTGAGGTGGGAAGGAGGGGAAAGGGAATAATAACAAAAACAACACAAGGACACATAAATTTGGGTGGGAGAATTGGGAAGGGAGGGTGGGGTAAGGGAATGACAATAAAAGTAATACAAGGATACACAAATTTGGGTAAGGGAATGATAACAAAAATAATACAAAGATACACAAATTTGGAGATGCACTACTTAGAAGGGGATGGGAGAAAATATTATGCACTATATAGAGTACATGTATGTAAAGTTAAGGGAAAAAAAGGGGAAGGCTTTTTTTTTTTTGTTACAAATATATTTATACACTTTCTTCACCGTTTTTACTGTCCTTTCCAAAACTGCCCAATTTATAGGTTGTTAAGCAGTGATGCAGGGGAAAAGAATTAGGATAGTATCGTGGAATGTGCGGGGCCTGGGAGATCCGACCAAAAGAAAAGTGGTCTTGTCAGCTTTAGAGGGTAAAGTACCCGGATTATTATGCCTCCAGGAGACTCACTTAACGGGTGATACGATTCGGTGTCTACAAGGTCGGAAATTCCAGACCCAGTTTCATTCCATATTCTCAACCTATGCAAGAGGGGTTAGCATCCTTGTTGATAGGGCGGTTCGGTTCTCTTGCTATAATAGCTGTATAGATGTAGAGGGTAGGTACATTTTTTTATATTGTCAAATTGAAAACAATCCCTACGTGATAGCCAACATATATGTCCCTCCTCCATCTAAATTGGAGATCTTATACGAGCTATTAGCCTTTGTAATAGATAAACCTGATATCCCTGTGATAGCAGTAGGGGACTTTAACGAAGTCTTGGATAAATCCTTGGACAGGTTCCCAACTGGAAATACATCAACGGTGAAAGATGCAACGAGGTTAGCTCGTTTCCTACATGAAGCTGGCCTATGCGATGCATGGCGCACTCGGTACCCGGGGGGGGCGACGATATTCTTGTTACTCCGCAACATTCTCCACACTATCAAGACTTGACATGGCTCTGGTGAATAGTAGTGCGATGTTACGAGTGGACGAGGTAGAATATGGCCCGAGAGGAGTCTCGGACCATTCCCCCCTAATATTGACACTCTGTGTAGGTAAGAAACAACATTCTGACCAATGGAAAATGGACCCCGTATGGTTGGAACTAATGAAGGATACGGATCGGGTGACAACCATGTTAAAAGAGTTCATTAATGTTAATATGGGCACAGCATCAATGGGGGCCATTTGGGACTCTTTAAAGGCCTTTTTAAGAGGTCTTTTTATTCAACAAATCGCTAGAAGCAGGGCCGAGATGAAAAAACAGGAAGAGGAAGCCACCAAGGCGGTATTAGAGACAGAAAGACAGTATATTACAAATCCGAATCCTATTACACAGAAGGTTTGGCTTGATAAACAGCAAGAATTTAAGACACTCATTAGGCATAAGACGGACAATAGACGTATATTGCAGAAACAAGCAAATTTTGGGGAGGGAGAGAGAGTGGGGCGAATGCTGTCATTTCTGGTTAAAGTAAATACGGCCCCCTCAGCGATAATATCAATTAGAACCCTAGAGGGAGAGACTACTTCTGAACCATCCATTATCAATAACACATTTTATCATTACTATAGCTCATTATATAAATCCCAAGGGGGGAGTGAAGGGGGAGCTATGGCGGCCTTTCTGGGGAATCTGAATATGCCAACAGTAACAGCAGAAGACTTAGCAGAATTGGAGGCCCCAATTACTATCGAGGAATTCCAAAGAGCGGTGGCAGAGATGCCTAACTTAAAAGCACCAGGACCCGATGGATTACCAATCGAGGTCTATAAGAGATATGGGGAGGTCCTGTTGCCACAATTATTGGAGACACTGAAGCAGTCCTTGCAGAGTGGAGCCTTGCCTTCCTCGATGTTGGAAGCCACAATAGTGGTTATCCCTAAAGAGGATAAGGACCCTATGGACCCGGCCTCATATCGCCCGATCTCGCTTTTGGGATCAGATATTAAAATATTAGCAAAGGTGCTCGCAACACGCCTAAAAAGAAGTGTCCATAAGCTCATTCACCCCGACCGGGTTTTATCCCGAATAGATCTACTAGTATCAATATCCGTAGACTGTTTCTGAATACCCAGATCCCGGTAGATAATGGAAGCTCCAGAGCAGTTTTGACTCTGGATGCAGCCAAAGCATTTGACAGCCTCGAATGGGAATATCTATTTAAAGTGCTTATCAGATTTGGGTTTGGACCAAACTTTCTTAAATGGATAAAATTGCTTTATACAGACCCAAGAGCGAAAATTAAAATTAATAATGAGCTCTCTGAGACTTTCCTATTGGAACGAGGCACGAGGCAGGGGTGCCCCCTCTCCCCCTTATTGTTTGTTTTGGCGGTGGAGCCATTGGCCATCGCTATTAGGGCTAGCCCTGATATACAGGGATTTA
Organism: Lithobates pipiens; assembly: GCF_037356315.1. Taxonomy (NCBI): domain Eukaryota; kingdom Metazoa; phylum Chordata; class Amphibia; order Anura; family Ranidae; genus Lithobates; species Lithobates pipiens. The sequence goes on along the minus strand of NW_027507764.1, from coordinate 101,052,188 downwards.
GGAGAGGACAGGTAGAGGAAAAAATTGCATTATTTGCCGATGACATTTTGCTTTTCCTGGGGGATGCTCAAGCCTCATTGAAAGTGGCAATGAAGATGATTAGAGAATTTGGTCTCATATCAGGATTAACCATTAATTGGGATAAATCCGCTCTGTTGCCACTGGAATGGGGGTTTATTTGCGCTCCCCAGGATATTCTGAATTTGAAACAGGTTGAGAAGTTTAAATATTTAGGGGTGTGGATTACTAGGGACGTAAATTCTTACCTGGAAGACAATCTATCTCCTCTCCTAGTAAAACTAAAACAAAAGGCCGATATTTGGAGTTGCCTCCCCCTCTCGATGGCAGGCCGCTGCAATTTGGTTAAGATGGTATGGCTCCCTCAAATTCTGTACTTCCTTCATAACTCACCAGTATGGATTGGGGAAGGATGGTTTAAGAAAATAGAATCCTTATTTAGACTTCTTATATGGAAAAAGGGTCCATCGAGGATTAGCTTACGGACTTTGCAGCTGCCGTTGGAAGAAGGGGGGTTGGCGATCCCATATCCTAGACTTTATTACTTAGCGGCCCAGCTGCAGCATTTAGCTGGAGCAATAGCAATAAATGAAGCTAATCCCTGCCACAAGCTATTAATGCTAGGATGTCCACACAATACGCTTGTGGAGGCGTTAGAGGCAAATTCATTCAATGTGCATTGCCCAACAACTACTCAGGTTACTAAACTCTGGAAAACAGTTAAGGCCCTACTGGGATATCAGAAGATATCCGTGTTGGCTCCCCTATGGGATAATAGAAACTTAGATGAGCTATTTAAAGTTGAAAGATGTAAGGAATGGGAAACTCAAGGGATACATAAGGTAGCGCAAATTGTTCAGGGTGCAGCTATTAGGTCATTTGCTGACTTAAGATCTGAATTCTCTTTATCAAACCGCTCATTTTACAAATATCTCCAGGTCAGACACGCAATTCAGGCCCAATTTAGATTGCAGGAGATACAGTTGATCCAGATCCCGGTGATATCTCAAATCATGTCTCGAGATACGCTTAAAGGCTTGATTACATTCATCTATACTAGGTTGGGGGATAAATTGTTAGATCGAAGCGGTATGATTAAAAGTAAAAGGAAATGGGAGAGGGACGTGGGACCGATGTCCGCACCCGACTGGGAGTGGATAATGGATCAGGGAACCAAGGTTTCTATTTCTCCGGCACAGAAAGCCTGCCAACTTTTCTTTCTTCACCGGGTATATCATACACCTAGGAAAATGTTTAAAATGGGGTGGAGAGACAATGATCAGTGTCCTAGATGTGGTCGGGTTGGAGACTTCATCCATATGTTCTGGAGGTGCCCGAAGCTTTTTAGATACTGGACACGGGTAATAGAGCATGTGAATGAGATCTTTAGCTTGACACTTGATGCAACAGCGAGGACCTGCTTGTTAGCTATACCGGAGGGATATAAAATCCCTAAAAACTTATTTACACCAGTTACTAGATGCCTTTTTCAGGCAAGGAGGCTAATTGCTCAAAATTGGCAGTCACATTCTAGTCCATTACCTGAAACATGGCTGACGAATATAAGGAAGATAATTAGTAATGAAAGGGTTTTTTTACACTAAACAGGGTAATAGTAAGAAGTTTGAAAGGATATGGAGCTATGGATTGATGAAATTAGGGATCCCCTTATAGGTAGTCGAGAAAAATCGTGTGTCTCGCAGTCTGTATATTCCTTTTTTCCTTTTTTTTTCTTTTTTTTCTCCACCATGTTGTTTAGTGTGTTTTTTTTTCTATATGCGATGAGGGGTGGGGGTGGGTTTGAGAGGAGGGGGGGTGGGGTAGGGGAGAAGCGGGTAGATTAAAACACCTAGGTGTAGAACAAGAGAAATAACCATGTGGTTAGACTAAGAAGAGCCGTAGGCAGAGAGACTCGATATCTTGGCTGTTTACTTGTGAATCAATTTTATTTAATAGAACACATTTGAATAAATAAGCCACAATGATGTGTAATGTGGGAGGAGACATAGATGAACCTAAAAGTGAATCGAGTCTCCCGAATAAACTCACTGAGGTGGCAAAAAAAAAAAAAAAAAAAAAAAAGAAGTACAATTAAATCACACTTGTTTATTAATAAAAATAAAAAGGTAAATAGAAAAAGCGTAGTCAAGCATAGCCAGAGTCCAGTAACCAGATCGGGTAGTCAGCCAGGCCAGAATCCAAGTAGAGCAACAGCAAGCAGGATAAGGAGCCAGAAGGGATGTCAGAAAGCCAGTCTTTAAACAAATCTTAGGAGATGGTTTTCCTAGTGATGTGACCAAGGTGAAGGCAGAGGTGAATTGAACTGGAAGGCTTTAAGTAGGCAGGTCAGACGAGCATCATCAGGAACAGCTGGTAACTGTGGAGAGAGAAGAGAGCTGGCTATTAGCCGACAGCTGAGCGGCCAGACCAGAGAAGGAAGGGCTAAGCCAGGCCTGACAGATGCAGTGTGCGGTGTATGGTTTGAGCACTGACAGGCTGACCCCCCCACCTCTTCAACCTCTGCATCAATGCTGGTAGCACTCATAAGTCTATTTCCAAAAGACAACATCTGGATATGATGCTGAGCATTTGCACTCAACCTCTTTGGTCGACCATTGCGAGGCCTGTTCTGAGTGGAACCTGTCCTGTTAAAGTGGTTGCAAAAAAAGAAATAAACCTGCAAGACAAAGGCATAATGAGTTAGTATGCATAGCATACTAGCTCATTATGAATTACTAACCTGAGATCAAAGCCCCTGCAGCCGTCATCGTACACTGCTCTGACGGCCAACATCGCTTCCGGAGTTGCTTCCAGGTACAGTGGGCTCCGGCGCAGTGATTGGCCGGAGCCACAATGACGTCACTCCCGTGCATGCGTGTGGGAGCAGCCGGTAATGGCACACTCACTGAAACAAGTACGTGCCATTGCTTCAGTTTGCTTCAGTGAGCATTTGCCAATGACGTAGACACATGCAAATACAGGGGATATCTCCTAAACTGTTCAGGTTTAGGAGATATCCAGGGTAGCTACAGGAAAGCCTTATTATAGGCTTACTTGTAGCAAAAAGGTGTTGTAAGGGTTAACAGTCACTTTAAACTGCAGTATGGTCTTGGCCACCGTGCTGCAGCTCAGTTTCAAGTTCTTGGCAATCTTCTTATAGCCTAGGCCATCTTTATGTAGAGCAATACATTTTTCAGATCCTCAGAGTTCTTTGCCATGAGGTGCCATTTTGAACTTCCAGTGACCAGTATGAGAGAGTGAGAGCGATAACACCAAATATAACACACCCGCTCCCCATTCACACCTGAGACTTTGTAAAACGAATGAGTCACATAACACTGGTGAGGGAAAATGGCTAATTGGGCCCAATTTGGACATTTTCACTTAGGGATGTACTCACTTTTGTTGCCAGCGGTTTAGACATTAATGGCTGTGTGTTGAGTTATTTTGAGGGGACAACAAATTTACACTTTTATACAAGCTGTACACTCACTACTTTACATTGTAGAAAAGTGTCATTTCTTCAGTGTTGTCACAAAAGATATAATACAATATTTACAATATGTGAGGGGTGTACTCACTTGTGTGAGATACTGTATATACTGTATACACACTACACTACTGAGTAAAAGTTTTAGGCAGGTGTGAAAAAAATCATGTAAATTAAGAATGCTTTCAGAAATAGGAGTGTTAATAGTTTATTTTAATCAATTAACAAAATGGAAAGTAAATGGACAGAGGAGAAATTCAAATCAAATCAATATTTGGTGTGACCACCCTTTGCCTTCAAAACAGAATCATTTCTTCTAGATACACTTGCACACAGTCTTTGAAGGAACTCGGCAGGTAGGTTGTTGCAAACATCTTGGAGAACTAACCACTCATTTTCTGTAGATGTAGGCTCTCTTAAAATGTTCTGTCTCTTTATGTAATCCAAGACAGACTTAGTGATGTTGGGATCATGGCTCTGTGGGGGCCAAACCATCACTTCCAGGACTTCTTGTTCTTCTTTATGTTAAAGATCATTCTAAATGACATTGCCTGTATGTTTGAGGTTGTTGTCCTGCTTCAGAATAAATTTGCAGCTGATCACATCTCCCTGATGGTAAGGCATTGATGGATAAGTACCTGCTTGTATTTCTCAGCACTGAAGACAACAGTTATCCTGACTAAATCTCCAACTCCATTTTCATAAATGCAGCACCAAACTTGCAATGAACTTCCACCATGATTCACTGTTGCCTGCAGACAGCCATTATTGTCCCTCTCTCCAGCCCTTCAGTGAACAAACAGCCTCCTACTAAAGCCAAATATTTAAAAGTTTGACAGAGCACCTGGCATTTTTCTGAACCCCTTTTCCTATGTTTTTGTGGATAGCTTAGCCTTGTTTCCATGTTGAAGGTAGGGCTATTTGGCTGCAATTCTTCCATGAAAACAACTTCTGGTCAGATTTCTCCAGACAGTAGATAGTTGTACATGGGTACCACTGGTTTCCACCAGTGCTGATGGTACTGCTGGACATCTTGCAATGTTGAAGTAAGGTAGCCATGTTACATCTGCTGCATTAAGTTCCCTTGGCCAACCACTGCATCTACAGTCCTTAATGCTGCCTGTTTTTTTATGCTTCTTCAAAAGAGTTCAACAGCACATCTTGAAAACTCCAATCTGCTTTTAAAACTTTTACCTGGGGGAGACCTTGCTGATGCAGTATAACTACCCTGTGTCTTGTTGTCGTGCTCATTCTTAACATGGTATATGACCTGTGACATGACACTGTCTTCCTCAACCTCCCCTGCATATCAGAGTTTGTCTGTTCCTCACCCAGTTTTAAGTCTAGTACACAGCTGTCTCTGTTTCAGTCAATGATTCTGTTTTTAACTAGTCTGTTTTAGCACCTACTTGGATACATAAAAGCTTCTAACACTATAAGAATTTCACTAAACAAGTACAATAAACTATCTTCTAATGTCCTGTACACATGACCGGACTTTCCGGCAGAAAAGGTCAGACGGAATCATTCTGTTGGACATTCTGATCGTGTGTGGGCTTCATCTGACTTTTTCTTTCTAAAATTCTGACGGACCTAGAAATAGAACATGTTTCAAATCTTTCTTCCGGAACCAGTTCCTATCGAGAAAACCGCTCGTCTGTATACTGTTCCGACGGACCAAAAATGACGCAAGGGCAGCTATTAGCTACTGGCTATTGAACTTCCTTTTTTTAGTCCCATCGTACGTCATTGCGTTCTAAATGATCGAACTTTGGTGTGATCGTGTGTATGCAAGTCCATTTTCGTGTGTACGTGGCATTCGATTTATAGAAGATTACATTGTATTTTGATTTAACCTTTGTTACAGTATTATGCTAAAAAGAATGTAATGATCGTTGCATGTACTTTCTTGGATAAAAAGTTGTCTTATTATCAAGTTGTTTATTATTATTCCTATGAAGTTTAAAGCGGGGTTCCACCCTAAAGTGGAACTTCCGCTGATCGGAACCCTCCCCCCCTCCGGTGTCACAATTGGCACCTTTCAGGGGGGTGCAGATACCTGTCAAAGACAGGTATTTACACCCACTTCCGGGCATAGACTCCCACGGGAGTCTATGCCTCTTCCTGTCCCTGTGCGCTGTCTGCTGGGACACACACGGGTCCCAGAGACAGCGTGGACAATTCCTATTGTGCTGCGCGACTCGCGCATGCGCAGTAGGGAACCGGGAAGTGAAGCCTCAATGCTTCACTTCCTGATTCCCTCACCTAGAATGGTGACTGCAGCAGCCAAGAGCCGAGCGATCGATCGGCCTCGGCTGCCGGCATCGCTGGACCCCGGGACAGGTGAGTGTCCATTTATTAAAAGTCAGCAGCTGCAGTATTTGTAGCTGCTGGCTTTTAATATTTTTTTCCCCAGTGCAATCCCGCTTTAAGTGATCAATGTAGTACCCAATTGGAAATGGATCAGTGTACATGAGGTGAGTCACGTGCTTCTGGAAATGCATAGATACTGGTTATCTTTTTTCAGCTTCTGACTCTAAATAGAATGAGGATTTGGGTGGGGGTTGGTTGATTGAGCAAAACATATCTATATCTAATATTTATATGAGATTGTGGGGCTCTGGAGTGTTGTGTCAGAACATGGAAGACTGGGATTTCTTTTGTTCTATGGGTTTTGTAATCTCTTATCAGGATCCGGAGTCTGAAGGCTTCAAAGAGTCTTGGGTGGGATGAAGCCTTCAGATCTTGCTCTAAGCCTTCAGATCTTGTTTGAAACCTGCAGATTGTGTGAGTGTGCAGGTGTGCACACTCAGTATAAGAAAGGCCTGACTATAGATCAGGGCTCCCATTGGGAGACAAGTGTGTGTGCCATCCAGGTGACAGGCATACTCCCATTAGGTGACAGGTGCAGGCTCCCGTTAGAAGTGCTCCACTGAAGAGACAGCACTCCATAAGAGATTCCATGTCTATCAGACTGAGAGGATCAAAGCAGCTAAACAAGTCTGGAAAACTGGGAGAGCTGGAATGACTAAGTGAGTCCAGGAGACTGAGAAATCTGGAAGTCTGAGAAAGCCTGGAGTGCCAGGAGATCCCCTATTGAGAAGCCAAGAGTGGGCCCATATTTCAGGGTGCTGTAACTACATGCTGAGTGAGCCAGGAGTACCCATATTGTCAGGGGAGCTGGGTGAGTGACCAGTGGAAAGAGCAGCTTCTGTAGAGGGAGGCAGGTGGCTCAGGATTTCATGTTATCTGTTTTGCTGGCAAAAATCCATTGCTTGAGAAACTGTTTCAAACGTTTCTATAATTTTTTTAATAGAAGTGGGCTGGCATGCCTTAAAACCACTGAGCTGCTTCTACCACTGAGCTGACTTCCCCAAAATCACAAAGGATAAAAAGATTATCAACATCTTATCATCATTATCATCATCTTCTGCTGAATACATTCGACTAGTTCATTTTTCCTTTCTTACATTTGTCACATTTTATCCTTTTCAAGGTTTACAATTCTTGAGACTTTGTGATAAATTGACATGGAAATTTACTTATTTGAAATCTCAGTTCATGTGGTGCAATTTGCAAATTAACAACATCATTTTTAAAGATCTCCTTCAGGTCTTTCTACGTGCTGATATTTTACTTTCCATGGTTAGAAGCCCTGCAGAAATGTAAACATTTGTGCCAAATGAAAAGTTCCCTGTAATGTTGTCCATAAAGAAAAGCAAAATAAAATAAAAAAGAAATAGCTACTAGGAGTGTACTTAGCTTTTTTGTGAATAAACTTTAGTCACTTCATACCTTATCCTGTCTTTATTTAAACGTAGATGTTTATTGGCTACCATGCACAGCTGCACCAGATTTTGCACTATCCAGTTTTAGTAAATCAACCCCTAAGTTCAGCTTGTTCAATTAAGCTTTGATAAAAAAAAAAAAAAAAAACTGGAAGCTGATTAGTTTCTATGCAGAGCCGCAGATTTTGTACTCTCCAGTTTTAGGCTGGCTGTTAATGTAGGAAGACACCAAATGAGCTACAGAATCCATAGTATCACCTTGCCCCCAGCCCGCAAATTGCTGCAAATGAGATGCCAAAAACTACATTTTGGAATGCAGAACTGCAAGCCTTACCATATTGCAAGGTATACAAACTAATACAAGCCTTTTTTCTTTTTCCATTTAAGATCACAAAACTGTGAACCAATATGTTTAAACAATTTATTAGAGATCCACATTAGGGAGTTATGGAAGATGCAGGGCTCAAATCATCACATTTTACAGGAAAAGTGGTGATTTAAATATAAATCCAGCTGCCAATACATACATATATACATATATATATATACACACACACAGTATCTCATAAAAGGGAGTACACGTCTCACATTTTTTGTAAATATTTTATAATATCTTTTCATATGACAACACTGAAAAAATTATACTTTGCTACAATTTAAAGTAGTTAGTGTACAGCTTGTATAACAGTGTAAATTTTCTCTCCCCTCAAAATAACTAAACACACAGCCATTATTGTCTAAGCCGTTGGCAACAAAAGTGAGTACACCCCTAAGTGAAAATATGGTATGGTTGGGGATATGCCTAAATAGGACATAGAGGAGGATACCCATTGAAATGGAATTTTGGATTGTAGTTCTTTTTTTATGGGAAACGCATGTTTATAAAACATTGGATTTTGACTTGTTAACTTTGTAAAAGGAGCATGCGTTAAATTTGTTAAGAATGCTGCACACCGCTGGAAGGGAAGAAGCCGGTTCCCTGAGAGTAAGGATGATATCATTCGTAAATAGGGTGATCTTATGATTTTGATCTGCTACCTGTATGCCTTGAATTGATATGTTATTACAAATTGTTTGGGCCAGAGGTTCCATCATGAGTGTGATTATTATAGGGGAGAAAGGACACCCTTGCCTAGTAGCTTTGGTGATTTTAAAGGGTTTAGAGAGGATACCATCTGTGAATACTCGGGCTGAGGGAGACGAGTACAGGGCTAGTATGGCTTTTAATATGTTGCCTTGAAATCATATTTAGTTAGCGTTTTTGTTAGTTAGGCCCAATGTATCCGGTCGAATGCCTTTTCAGCATCTAACGCTACAAAGATCACCGGAGATTTAGTAGAATTAGAAAGGTGTATAAAATTTATAATTTTTCGAGTGGCATCGGGTGCCTGTCTGCCCAAAGTGAAGCCTACCTGATCTGGGTGGATAATGTTTGGCAAAAGTGGTACTAGACTCTGGGCCACCAATTTATCTTGAGATTGGTGTTTAGTGATGAAATTGAGCGAAAGTTTTGTAGTGACACCAGCTTCTTCCCTGGTTTAGATAGCATAATTATATTAGCTGATAACATTTCGGAGGGAAATTCGCCCGAGGACACAGCTGTCAGAATGTTTATACTGAAATAATAAAAATGTATTGTAATTATGAAAATATGCAAATCTTTGATTTAGGAGATTTACAATTTTCTACCAATACCAACAAGAAATCCAAGTTCATTTATCTGTGCTAGTTTGAAGACAAATGATATTACTTAAAAATATATATTTATTAACCAAAAATTCAGTGAAAAATAATATCAGGTATGTTTTGTGATAAAACAAATAAATGGATATACAGTACTTCTACATATCAGATAAATGATGAAACAGATAATATTCACAGTTAAGCTCGTATTACAAATTATCACATTTCAATACTTAAATGATACTTGTATATTATTAAGACTTGATAACTCTTAGTGAATAGCTTCCCGAATATTCACAGGTTAGTGTAAACAATCTTGTTTACCTTAAACACAGTGTTATCTCTTCTCAAAACAAACAGACCTTCTTAACTTACACTCATAAATGCACAAACAAAATCGGGCACAGCTTGGTAATTTAATCAAGACTTATTGTTAAATTTAGAGTGAATTTATTTTACACATATCTTGATAATAAAACCATTGTAACATATTGGTTTTAGCTTTATAAAGACAGACAAAACTGACAAAACTGTATGTGTCTTATTAATATTTGGAATATAATTATTTCATACCACAGTTAAAAATAATACAACTTCAATTTACTTTGCAATATATTTAAATGGTCTTAGTAATGTACATGCACAACAATTCAATTACCAAAAAGGTATAATATGGGAAGGTTAATACTTTACCAGAACTTTAAGAAGTCTGTCTCCTTACAACCTCCCTACATTTCTCTGTCTTTCAGTGAGGTATAGACAGTTCCCTAGAGATCTTTCCTTCAGTCTCTATAGAGATGGAACCGTCCAGCCATCCTCCTTTCTCTCTCTCCCATCAGACCTCAGATTCCTCTCTGCTATGAGTAACACATTTTTATCCCACTCCAAAAGTGGGTGTATGCCTCATTATTATGTAATGGATAATGTCATATGTCAATAGCGTTTCCACATTACCATGACAACCATGACCAACGCCATTTTGAATAATTACCAATTTCAGCCTCTATGGGGCAGTGTTGGATCAGAAATTACTTTTAATTTGATTGACATAACCTTCTGACCTTGGCTTAGCAAGACACTATTAATTGTCTAATGGTTGAAATCAAGTGTCACTATCCCCAGACACTGTGGCGCTTCTTAAATATATGGGTTGAGAAAGTTACCCCACATCATTAACTGTGGTTGTAAATGCCATGAAAGTGAAGTCATTATTCTAACGATAGCTTAAGAGTTATTCATGAATATTGCCATTAAATAGGATACCATATTTGCAACCTTATAATAATAATGTATATATGTAGTGAACAGGTTTATATGTGACTAATTAATACAGATACATTGTAGACATATTATAAAAAAAATATTATTTAACATACACAATATAATAGCTTCATTTGTGATTAAGCCCTCTTGTTTTGTGGTTCAATTCTGGAAATACCAATTTAGGTATGTGATCTGTGTAAGTCTGTACCAACTCCTCTTATCTTGTTTATTTTACTAAATGTCTAACTCTTTGAATTATAACCTGGGGAGTTTGGCAAAGATAGACTTATGCTGCGTACACACGATCAAACAAGTGGGTGGAAAAGTCCGGCAAACTGAAGTCCGCCGGACAATCCCCCCGTGTGTAGCCTCCGGCATACTTTTTTGACCCGAAAGTACGGCGGACTTATAAAGTAGTTTTGCACTCCAATCTTCCCCGCCGGACTCGCATTTCGGCGGACAATCTGGCCGTGTGTATGCCAGTCGGCCGTACTTTTGAAATGAACAGACTTTTCCCGGAGAAAAGTCCGCTCATTTTGAGCGGGTCTCCAGGTAGGCGGGGCCCACGAAGGACACGTCGCTGGCCCCGGCACCTGGTATGGACTTAAAGGGGAACCCCAACGCCGAAAAAAATCGGTGTGGGGGTCCCCCCAAAGTCCACAACAGACCCTTGTCCGAGCACGCTACCCGGCCGGCCAGGAAAGGAGGGGCGAGCGAGCGCCCCCCCTCCTGAGCCGTACCAGGCCGCGTGCCCTCAACATGGGGGGTGCCTTGGGGAAGGGGGGGCGCGGCCCCCCTCACCCCAAAGCACCTTGTCCCCATGTTGATGAGGACAAGGGCCTCTTCCAGACAACCCTTGCCGTTGGTTGTCGGGGTCTGCGGGCGAGGGGCTTATCGGAATCCGGGAGCCCCCTTTAATAAGGGGCCCCCGGATACCGGCCCCCCACCCTATGTGAATGAGTATGGGGTACAATGTACCCCTACCCATTCACCTGTAAAATAAAGTACAAAAAAACACAACACACAAGATAAAATAATTTATTGTACAGCTCTGGGGGTCTTCCGTCTTCGGGGGTCTTCTTGCCCGGACTCCTCCGCTATCTTCTTATAGCTCTTTTGCTAGCGGAGGAGCCCGGCATTCTTCTTCGTTGCTGCGGCCTCTTCTTCCGACTTCGGGGGTCTTGTCCCCCTCTTCGGTTCTTCTGCTGGGCCACCGCGCCTTCTTATAGCTCTTTTACAGGCGTTGGCCTGGTTTTCTGTAGCCGCTGCCGCCGCCGCCTTCTGTTCTTCTTCTTCTTCTTCTACTCCTGGAGATGTTGACTCGAAGCTCTCTCCGGCCGCAATGCCAGGGACGTGCTGCGTGGGGACTTATATAGGGACAAGGGGCGGGGTCATCGGTTGATGTCACATGGGTTGATGTCACATGGTGACCCCGCCCCCTTACGATGTCACAGTCCCGGAGGATGCTGGGACTGTCGACGCGTGACATCAACCCATGTGACATCAACCCATGTGACATCAACCCATGTGACATCAATCGATGACCCCGCCCCTTGTCCCTATATAAGTCCCCGCGCAGCGCGTCCCTGGCATTGCAGCCGGAGAGAGCTTTGAGTCAACATCTCCAGGAGAAGAAGAAGAAGAAGAAGAACGGAAGGCGGCGGCGGCGGCAACAGAAGACCGGGCCACCGCCTGTAAAAGAGCTATAAGAAGGAGCAGTGGCCTGGCAGAAGAACCGAAGAGGGGGACAAGACCCCCGAAGTCGGATGAAGCCGATAAGCCCCTCGCCCGCAGACCCCGATAACCAACGGCCAGGGTTGTCAGGAAGAGGCCCTTGTTCGCATCAACATGGGGACAAGGTGCTTTGGGTGGGGGGGCCGCGCGCCCCTCCTTTCCTGGCCGGCCGGGTAGCGTGCTCAGACAAGGGTCTGTTGTGGACTTGGGGGGACCCCCACGCCTGATTTTTTTTCGGCGTTGGGGTTCCCCTTTAAGTCCATACCAGGTGGCGAGGCCAGCGGCGTCTCCTTTGCGGGCCCCGCCTACCTGGAGACGCGTTCGAAATGAGCGGACTTTCCTCTGCGTGTGTGGGCGAGTCCGTTCAGTAGGGCGGATAGTACGGCGGACTTAGTGCGCCGTATTAGTCCGCTGAAAAAGGGCCGTGTGTGGGCAAGTAGCCCGTTCGGAAAGTACAGCGCACAGTCTGGCGGGAAGTCCGCCAGCAGTCTGGCGGGAAGTCCGCCAGACTAAGTCCATCGGGAAGTCCGCCAGACTAAGTCCGTCGGGAAGTCCGCCAGACTAAGTCCGTCGGATAGACGGCTACGTGTGTACGCGGCTTTAGATAGACAGACTCTTTGTCAGACAGAAAAACAATGTCTATTCATTAAAGACAGTGAACTCAAATTACCCTCTAAAAAGAAATACAAGATGGCTTTGGGTTTGCTCAAAGCCTCCATTAAAATATACATAATATAAAGGCCTATATATACATATGAATATAAATTCTTTTAACCTCAAATGTTCTGACACAGCAATGAATATGTGACATAGGTAAGGAGTCAGAGTTTTGGAAAATTTGTCAGAGAACCCATTTGGACCTGGGGCTTGCTGTTTGGAAGAGAGGGATGAGGGATGCCAAAAGTCCGCCGGACATTTGGGAAAAAAAAACAGAGCCCACACACGGGTGGATTGTCCGGCGGACTCTGGTCTGCCGGACCAAGTCTGCCGGATAGTCTGATCGTGTGTACGCGGCATTAGAGGTTTGTAAGCTGTTGTGTCCTGTGGCATTTCGCCCACGAGCTAATCTTGATTAGGACACCTCTTATAAAGTCTTTGTGACAAGCCCATACTGTAAATGGATTGCTGACTGAATGTTTGTTCAGGTGAAAGAAGTCTTTCAGTTAGTTTTGAATCTGGTTGTTGATGTCAGGAAGTGACATTAGGTATGGGTCTTTGCACCAATTATTAAAGGTCATGTTTTCTTGCTCTTCCCCCAGAATTACTGAGATAAGTGCATGGTCTGACCATGTTGTGGTGTGGATTTCTGACTTAATGGCATCTTGTAGTAACTGTTTATCTCCTAGAAATAAATCTATTCTGGAGTAGGTTCAAGTGTGGCTTTGAAAAGAAAGTAAAGTCTGTCTCTGAGGCATGCTGACATCTCCAGATGTCATAGAGCTCATTTGAGTGCAGGAAGGTTAGAGGCGTCGATGTTCTGTTTTTTTGGGGTTTAGATCCTTTCACATCTGTAGTAGCATCTGGAACTAGGTTAAAGTCACCGCAGAAAATGATTTTGCCTTTTTTAAAATTTTGTCACTTTTTTCCATATCCTGTTAAGGAATGAGATTTGCCTGTATTTGGGACGTAGAGGTTTACCATTGTGTAAACAGTTTTATTTATTTTGCAGACTAGTATTATAAATCTTCCTTGTGTATCTGTATGAAGATTCAGTAGTTTGAAGGCTACTGTGTCTTTGACAGATATTAGTACTCTTTTGGTTTTGGTAGGTGCATTCACCATGAATAAGTGTGGAAATTTTTTGTGTGAGATGGAAGGTGCTTATGTTTGGCTAAAGTGTGTCTCCTGAACACAAAGCACATCGCATTGAAGCGTATGGGTGTCTGACCATAGACCGTGCCTTTTCCCTGGATGGTTCAGGCCCTTGACATTCAGGGATGTGATTTTGAAAGGTATGATGATTCTGTGGGGGAGTCATGTATTGGGAGAGCTAGGTTGGCAGTATTGGTGTGTATAGGATGTAGTGAAGAAGAGTAACTTACTGTTTGATAGTTCTTTGGCTTAGCTCAATACAGGCTTAGAACGATATCCAGAAAATGACACAGGATGGCAGGTTCACTGATGAGATGATAGACGAGCCTTCAACGTAAATACTCAGCCATACAAAACAGGTACCCAGAAAGGAAGAAGAAAGGGGGACCGATAGTGAAGTATGCTAAGAAAGCAAATCTATTGCACTTAAAGGGTATACTTACAAAAGTAAGCTAAAAACAAGCATTGGAATTGTAATAAGATGCAGCAAACACCATTAGGAGCGTTCCTACAAGATCGGAAGTGATGTCAGTGCCGGAAGTGAGTCACGTCAATGCATTTCTCCCTCCCACAGGGCGTCATCAAAGGACCTAAATTCTGATTGGAACTGACTGCCTTAAATCACAAGTGAGAGAAGTATTATTATTATTATTTTGTCATTTTGTCAACACTGAAGACATTACACTTTGCTACAATGTAAAGTAGTGAGTGTACAGCTTGTATAACAGTGTAAATTTGCTGTCCCCTCAAAATAACTCAACACACAGCCATTCATGTCTAAACCGCTGACAACAAAAGTGAGTACACTCCCCAAGTGAAAATGTCCATATTGGGTCCAATGGTTCAATATTTTGTGTGACTATCATTATTTTCCAGCACTGCCTTAACCCTCTTGGGCATGGAGTTCACCAACACTTTACAGGTTGCCGCTGGAGCCCTCCTCCATGCCTCCATGACAACATCCCGGAGCTGGTGGATGTTAGAGACCTTGCGCTCCTCCATCTTCCATTTGAGGGTGCCCCACAGATGCTCAATAGGGTTTAGGTCTGGAGACATGCTTGGCCAGTCCTTCACCTTTACCCTCAGCTTCTTTAGCAAGGCAGTGGTCATCTTGGATGTGTGTTTGAGGTGTTATCATCTTGGAATACTGCCCTGCGGCCCAGTCTCCGAAGGGAGGGGATCATGCTCTGCTTCAGTATGTCACAGTACATGTTGGCATTCATGGTTCTCTCAATGAACTGTAGCTCCCTAGTGCCGGCAGCACTCATGCAGCCCCAGACCATGACACTCCCACTACCATGCTTGACTGTAGGCAAGACACACTTGTTTTTTTACTCTTCACCTGGATCCTACCACACAAACACTTGACACCATCTAAACCAAATAAGTTAATTTTGGTCTCATCAGACCACTGTACATGGTTCCAGTAATCCATGTCCTTAGTCTGTTTGTCTTCAGCAAACAGTTTACAAGCTTTTTCGTGCCTCATCTTTAGAAGAGGCTTCCTTCTGGGATGACAGCCATGCAGACCAAATTTTATGCAGTGTGTGGCGTATGGTCTGAGCACTGACAGGCTGACCACCCCACCCCTTCAACCTCTACAGCAATGCTGGCAGCACTCATACCCTCTATTTCCCAAAGACAACCTCTGGATATGACGTTTAGCATGTGCACTCAGCTTGTTTGGTCGACCATGGCAAAGCCTGTTCTGAGTGGAACCTGTCCTGTTAAACCGTTGTATAGCCTTGGCCACTGTTCTGCAGCTCAGTTTCAGGGTCTTGGCAAACTTCTTACAGCCTAGGACATCTTTATGTAGAGCAACAATTCTTTTTTTGAGATCCTCAGAGAGTTCTTTGCCATGAGGGGCCATGTTGAATTCCAGTGACCAGTATGAGAGCATGGGAGCGATAACACCAAATTTAACACACCCGCTCCCCGTTCACACCTGCGACCTTGTAACACTAACGAGTCCCATGACACCAGGGAGGGAAAATGGCTAACTGGGCCCAATGTGGAAATTTTCACTTAGGGGTGTACTGACTTTTTTTTCCAGTGGTTTAAACTTTAATCACTGTGTGATGAGTTATTTTGAGGGGACAGCAAATTTACACTGTTATACAAGCTGTAGTTCATAGCAGGAATATTTATTTCTCTCTCGTTCAAAGATTTGTATTGAAAGATCAACATATGGTAACAAGTATAATGTATCAATTAAAGGTATTTTAGTAGTTACATGTAAAATAAAGAAGCAGATTATGGAATTGTATTAATATAACACACAGATGGTAAAATGTATGTTAGATAAGTTCCCTATTTATCAAATGATACAGAGTTTTCAGACTGTTTCAATATTAGCTTACATTAATATTTAGAGGACCATTATCAGTTAATGAAGGAAAATTAGGTCTATATGTATCAAATTACTAAGTGTGATATTTTAAATATATTCCATATCACCTGTTGCTGTTAGGTACCTTATGAAATGATAATAAGAGAGAAATAAGGAAGAGGAAAAAGAAAGAAAATAAGGGTAAGGAAAGGTGGGGGGGGGCAGAGGGCATCGGGTGTTCCGGAGGCATAATCTGTTCTTATAATTGTATCATTGTTGCATATAAAAATGTTAGTTACCAATGCCATGACTGGAGTACCCGGTGGTCAACGTTTACAGGTAAACAGTGTGTGATCCATGGTTTCCATAGACCTTCATATCCTTTCAGATTTCCTTTTTTAGGGCTTCCATTTTTGCATACAACAATGACCGATTCATTCTGGGATTGGTTTCTGTTATGTTTAGTAAGGGAGTTTTCCATGATTTGGTTATTGTCTGTCTATTTCACGGCTGTCATAAGTTGTATGAATAGCTTGAATTGTTTATGAGTCATGTAATCAGGTTTTATATTTAAAAGTGCAATTTCTGAATCTAGTATTATTGTTATTTCAAACATTTCTGAAGCGAGTAAAAAAAATCAGGCGCAAATTTAGCTATTGTAGCAGGAACCAAATACCAGCATGAGCCTACCATGTAGGTGGTTTCGATAACTATCACATTAGGAGAAAAGATTTGATATTGGACCAGATTGCAGACCATTCTGTTTTATCTATAGTTCGATCAAGATGTTTTTCCCATTTCACCACATAAGATGGTAATTTAACATCTGATCTAACAAGCAAATGTGGAGTATATTGTTAATATGAGACCTCTGGCATGAGGGTCTTTCATGCATATATTTTCAAACTTAGTAAAATCATCTACAGAGTTGTCAATGCTTATGAAAAGAATACAAATTTCTTAATTTGAAGGTAACAAAATATTTCTGATTGGGGGAGCCCAAAAGACTTTCATAAGTCTGGGAAGGGAGGAATATTTATTTCTCATTCCCTCACACAGATACATCTCTCTGGAAAACCATATAATAATCAATTAATAATCTCAGTCTATAGTTCTATAAACATAAAAAAGAGAGTATCTGTCAGGAAGACCCTCCTCACGGACGTCCGAGCGGCGAAAGTCGCAGAAGATCCTTTGCCCAGTTTCAGGAGCGTTACCGCGATCAGCGGTGCGCGCGTGCACGTGCGCGCGGGTGCGCGCACGCGGGTGCGCGCGCGGCCGTTTGATGCAAATTGGCGCCAATAGCGCTATTTAAACTGGAGCCATGCTTCACTGCCTTGCTGCCTGATCAACAGCATTCCTGTGCTTCCTGGTAATCCGTATCTGAACCTGAACCTGAACCTGTACCTGTATCCCGATCCGTATCGAACCCGGCTTGTTCCCGACTCTGCTGTTTGCTGCCTGCCCCCCGACTTTGGCTTTGTACCCGACTACTCTTCTGGATTCCGTTTCTGTACCTGATCTGCCCGCCTGTGCCTGACCTGGACTGTTACACCATCCGTCAACTGTAAGTTGCTTGCTGTTGTACTACAGGACACCTCCCAGTCCTCCGCAATATTTGGCTGTACTCCCTCTGCGTTTGTAGCCTTCTACCTCTGGCTGCAGACTACTGGACTCTTCCACTTCCGCTTATTCCTTTGCATCTGCATCCGTTGTTGGACTACAATACCCCTCCGTTGTTTGTCATTTCCTGCAATCACTTGTATGCCGTTGCTGGACTACAGTAATCCTTCTGCTGTCTGCTGAACCTTACCTCACCTTTTGCTGCATTCTGACACCGGACTACAATACACCTCCTCCTTCAACGGTCTGCTGCCTCTACCACCTGCTATCCAGTCAGGCACTTGTGCCCCTCTGTGCTCCTGAGCCCCTGTCATCACTACCAGGGTCTCTCGAGTCAGAGGTCTACGAGAGGCCACTCCCTGCACTCCGGGCTCTGCTTAAAGGTACGTGACAGTATCCAATAGGGAGAATTTTTGTGTTTCTCTTCTCTGTGTGTTTCGCTGACAATATCTGCTTCTTTAGGAGAGAGGGAAAAGCAGCAAATCTACAATGAAACAAGAGATTACAAACAATACATTGCACTTCCACAATTAAGAAGAAATACACACGGGGGCGTGGCCTGCACCGGAGCTGTATGGCAGCATAAGACCGGAGCTCCGGAGACACGGTCGAAACAGCGGCTCAAATCTACTGACAGACACCCCGTTTTGGCCCCCAAACCTGGCGTTCCACCTCGGGCACCACTGAGGATCATGCCCAACAAACGAAAAGAGACAGGGCCCCAAGGCTTTATTGCATCCGGTGGCGTTCTTCTCACGTAAGTTGTCTGAAGCGGAAAGGAATTATGATGTCGGGGACAGGGAGCTACTCGCTATCAAAGCTGCACTTGAGGAATGGCGCTATCTCCTGGAGGGAGCAGCCCATCCCATTCTGGTATACACTGACCACAAGAACTTAGAGTATTTGAAGACTGCTAAGAGGCTGAAGCCACGTCAGGCCAGATGGGCACTTTTCTTTACAAGATTTTCCTTCCACATTACCTATAGGCCCGGATCGAAAAACACCAAACCCGACGCGCTATCCCGGATGTTCAGCGAACCCGAAGTTCTTCAACCCACAGACACCATCCTTGCGCCCGGAAATTTCCTTATGCTCCAGGAAGATCTTCTATCCCAACTTAAGCAGGCTTCATCTTCAGCTTCACATCCCTCAAACACCACCTTACTCTCTAGCAATGACTTGTTATGGCATGAAAATAAGATCTACGTGCCCCAACAACTACGGGTTGCTGTTCTTAAGTCTTGCCATGACCACAAACTGGCCGGTCATTTTGGGGTACACAAGACCGCCGAACTTCTCCAACGCACCTTCTGGTGGCCTCAGCTGCTAAGAGACTGTAAACTTTATGTAGAATCTTGCATTATCTGTACCCAGAACAAGAGTAGCAAGGCCAAAGCCTGGGGGTTGCTGAAGCCACTCCCCATCCCGGAAAGACCTTGGAAAATGATTTCCATAGACTTTATTGTAGAACTACCACCGTCAGAAGGCTTTACCACTATCCTTGTGGTGGTCGACAGATTGTCCAAGATGGCTCACTTTCTGCCCATGAAGGGTACACCTTCTGCCCCTGAGACCGCAAGGATCTTCATTAAGGAGATTGTAAGACTCCACGGTATACCTGCGAACATTGTTTATCGATCGTGGGGTACAATTTACATCAAAATTTTGGAGAGCTTTATGTAAGTCCTTGAAAATTGATCTTTCGTTCTCTTCTGCCTATCATCCCCAGACCAACGGCCAGACCGAACGAACAAACCAGACCCTTGAGCAATATTTGCGTTGTTATTCTTCTTTTTCGCAAGACGATTGGGTATCCCTTTTACCACTTGCCGAGTTTGCCTACAATAACTCTGTTCATTCTGCAACTAATCAATCTCCCTTCTTTGCGAACTATGGTTTTCACCCTCACTTCTTATCAGCCAATATCCCAGAATGCACGGTTCCAGCAGCTCAAGAAACTTTGAACTTTTTCTGCACCAATAACAAGTTGCTTCAAGAAACGATGGCAAGAACCCAAGAGCGCAACAAAGCAGTTTTTGACAGAAAGAGGAGAGGGGAGCTCGATCTAAAACCCGGAGATTTGGTTTGGTTATCTACTCTGAATCTAAAATTAACATGCCCATCTAGAAAACTGGGCCCAAAATTTGTGGGTCCTTTCCCAATCACCAGGAAAATTAATAATGTGGCTTATGAACTGAAATTACCAGAATCGCTGTGTATTCACCCAGTGTTTCATGTGTCCCTCTTAAGACCTTCAATCCAGGATCCCTTCACTGATCGGAACGTGGGCCCTCCTGAACCTGTGCTTATTAATGGTGAAGAAGAGTTTGAAGTAGAAGCAATTTTGGATTGCAGAAAGAGACGCAACCAGGTCCAGTATCTGGTGAAGTGGAAGGGGTATGGTCCAGAAGAGAACTCCTGGGAACCAGAGACTGGCATCCACGCCAAGAGGTTGGTTCTGGCATTTAAAAGATCTCACCCAGGTAAGATGTCCCAGTTGGGCAGCCGGAGGCTGCCCATTGGGGGGGGGGCAATGTCAGGAAGACCCTCCTCACGGACGTCTGAGCGGCGAAAGTCGCAGAAGATCTTTTGCCCAGTTTCAGGAGCGTTACCGCGATCAGCGGTGCGCGCGTGCGCGTGCACGTGTGCGTGCGCGCGGGAGCGCGCGCGGCCGTTTGACGCAAATTGGCGCCAATAGCGCTATTTAAACTGGAGCCGTGCTTCACTGCCTTGCTGCCTGATCAACAGCGTTCCTGTGCTTCCTGGTAATCCGTATCTGAACCTGAACCTGAACCTGTACCTGTATCCCGATCCGTATCGAACCCGGCTTGTTCCCGACTCTGCTGTTTGCTGCCTGCCCCCCGACTTTGGCTTTGTACCCGACTACTCTTCTGGATTCCGTTTCTGTACCTGATCTGCCCGCCTGTGCCTGACCTGGACTGTTACACCATCCGTCAACTGTAAGTTGCTTGCTGTTGTACTACAGGACACCTCCCAGTCCTCCGCAATATTTGGCTGTACTCCCTCTGCGTTTGTAGCCTTCTACCTCTGGCTGCAGACTACTGGACTCTTCCACTTCCGCTTATTCCATTGCATCTGCATCCGTTGTTGGACTACAATACCCCTCCGTTGTTTGTCATTTCCTGCAATCACTTGTATGCCGTTGCTGGACTACAGGAATCCTTCTGCTGTCTGCTAAACCTTACCTCACCTTTGCCTGCATTCTGACACCGGACTACAATACACCTCCTCCTTCAACGGTCTGCTGCCTCTACCACCTGCTATCCAGTCAGGCACTTGTGCCCCTCTGTGCTCCTGAGCCCCTGTCATCACTACCAGGGTCTCTCGAGTCAGAGGTCTACGAGAGGCCACTCCCTGCACTCCGGGCTCTGCTTAAAGGTACGTGACAGTATCCAATAGGGAGAATTTTTGTGTTTCTCTTCTCTGTGTGTTTCGCTGACAATATCTGCTTCTTTAGGAGAGAGGGAAAAGCAGCAAATCTACAATGAAACAAGAGATTACAAACAATACATTGCACTTCCACAATTAAGAAGAAATACACACGGGGGCGTGGCCTGCACCGGAGCTGTATGGCAGCATAAGACCGGAGCTCCGGAGACACGGTCGAAACAGCGGCTCAAATCTACTGACAGACACCCCGTTTTGGCCCCCAAACCTGGCGTTCCACCTCGGGCACCACTGAGGATCATGCCCAACAAACGAAAAGGCTCGTCCAAGCCACAACGCCTGATGGATGACTTTACCAGGCTGCGGAATGGAGGTAGGCAACATGGCGCTGACGCCACAACCACTCCTTCTCACACTCCTCGGTTTAATCAACTGAATGCTGACACCTCACCTTCCATAGATGAACCGCAAGACAGCTCACACTCCCTCCACACTCTCCCTCCGGAAGCCCGGTTAAGGCTAAGATGAGGATGGATGGCGCTGGATTTAGCCCAGCCATGAGCCCTGTATCAGACTCAGGGGAGGACACTAGGAAACTCCTGGAATCCATTACTAAATTTCCCACGATGAACCAGCCTGTGCTGGACACGGTCCTTAAAGACATGCTTGTCTCTCTGAGAAGCACCCTGCAATCGGACATGATGAACTGTATGGATAAGCTAAGCGGGGAGGTGAGAGCAGTGAAGCACGGGGTGGATCACATTGAGAGGAAGATGGGGGAGTATGCATCCACCATTAATGATTTGGTGGATGCTAATGAGGAGCGAGAAGGAGACTCAGCATTGGTTTAAAAGTAAATTAGCGGACATGGAAGACAGATCCAGGAGGAACAACCTCAAAATACGGGGGATCCCCGAATCGGTCACACCTTCAGACCTGAGATCCTATGCCAAAGCCCTGTTCACCTCCCTCCTACCTGAAGCACCTGATATAGAGTTTACTATTGACAGAATACACCATTTGCCTAAACCTTCTCATCTTTCAGAAAACATCCCCAGGGATGTGATCTTACGCTTGCACTTTTTTCACATAAAAGAGCAATTGATGTCAATAGTGCGCAACCGTGAACAGCTCCTACCCCAATACAGAGACCTACAATTCTATGCGGACTTGTCTCAACATACCCTGCAAAAGCGTAGGAACTTGAACACTATAACGAAAGCACTGAGGAACCACCGTATCCTTTTATAGATGGGGCTACCCGACCAAACTCGTTATTACAAAACAAGATAAACTCTTTGTGGTAGATTCCTTGGAAAAAGGGTTGTTACTACTTAAAGAATGGCAAATCATCCCTGAACCGTCTGAAAACATTGTCGCCACCTCCAGCAAACTGGAACATATCCAGGACTGGAAAACTGTTACGCAGAGGAACACCAGGTCCCACCATTAACTATCAGTTATCTCCCTCTGGGCCATGGGAGCTTCAACTTGTCCACTTAAGGGTCCCCGGACCAAATAATGGGCTTGAACTTACCCCCAGCCTACCTGAGCAGCGTATAGCTGCACCCGGGTGTATACCCCTTAGAACCACTTAGGTGTCGTTCTGCTGATGGCTCCTTGCTATACAGTAACACGGTCACGGTATTATCCATCGGCAAGCACGCCTCTGTTTTTGTTCAACTTTTTATGTTTTCATCTGTTTCGTTTGTCTTTTATTTCCTTTGCCCTCAGTCTGGTGTCAGGCCGCATACACACGAGAGGATTGTCCGTCCAACTTAGTCCGCTGAAACGTGTTTCAGCGGACAGTCCGCTCGTGTGTGGGCTTCAGCGGACTTTTTCAGCGGACAGTCTGGCGGACTAAGTCTTTCGGAATTTCCGTAATACAGTCCGTCCAACTTTGGTTTCAGCGGACAGTCCGCTCGTGAGTAGGCTAGTTGGACGGACTAAGTATGGCGCATGCTCAGAAAGGATTTACACGGCCGAAGGTTGCATTGCAGTGTATTGGACGTCGTATTTCTAGTCCCGTCGTATGTGCTGTACACGTCATCGCGCAAGCTTTCAGTGGACTGTCTGTTCATCGTGTGTGGTCAAGTCCGTTCATTCAAAAGTAGGACGGACTGTCTGTCGGATTGTCTGACGGACTTAGTTGGACGGACAATCCTCTCGTGTGTACGCGGCCTCACAGTCGGACACGATCTGCCGCAAGATCTCTCACACAAGATCCTATGAAGTTATGGGATGGAATCAAAGCCCTGCCTCTCGGACTAGTCCTGCAATCACAGTGAGTAAATGGGATTTTCTTGTGGCAGGGGCACGTTTACCATTTTTGGAGTGGGTATGTGTTGTGCTGCTCACACTGAGGCAACTACACCAACGACTTCATAGCACACTACTACTCCTATGGCTATAAACTTTTTGTCGGTTAATGTTAAGGGCCTCAACCACCCGGTAAAACAGAAATCTCTGTGGGCTGAAGCCTTACAAAACAGGAGTGACGTCCTGTGCGCCCAGGAAAGCCACTTTTGCGAGGTGTCGGTTCCACCGTGCAGTAATAGGCAATATCCACATGTTTTTACAGCTAATTCCACATCCAAAACTAGAGGGGTGCTGACTGCGATTCGGGACACTGTTGCATTTACTTTACAAGAAGAACACAAGGACCCCAATGGTCGATTCCACATACTCATTTGCGACATTAACCAAATAACGTATACTATTGTCAATGTGTATGCCCCTAATTCACGACAGCTTCTTTCTTCCATAAGCTCATGAAAAGGATCAACAGTATTAAAAGGGGTGTCTTGATAATGTGTGGCGACTTTAATGTGGTGCCTGACCCCACGGTGGATTCCACAGCAAGGACGATCCGCACAAGTTTATCCTTACTTGAAACACTACATGGGGAGGAGTTGTTCGATGTGTGGCGTTGTCTACACCCTGAAGGAAGGGACTACACGTTTTTTTCGGCGACACATCGAACTTACTCCAGGATCAACTTGTTCTTGGTAGACCAAAGGACTCTGTACAGAATCGTCTCTTCTGATATTAATGATATCACGTGGTCTGACCACGCTTCTATAAAATTTTCATTGACTGACACCTCCATGGTGGACTCCACCCCGGTTTGGAGAGCTAATTCCTTTCTTATGCAACAACCGGAGCATAGGCTGCGCATGGAGAAACTTTTGAAAGAGTTTTTTGCCTTAAATGAACCATCGGTGTGCAATCAATTCCCTTGTGGAACTCCCACAAGGCATATATGAGGGGAATTCTTATCCAAATGGGGGCGAGGGCGAGAAGGCAGCTGCAAAGAAAGATCCGCGACATCACATCTAAAATTAATGACCTAGAATTGAAAAACAAACACCAACCATCCCCCTCCAATTCCAAGATGTTAACCCAACTAAGATGTGATCTTATTGGGGGATTTTGAGAAGCATACCAAACGACTTAAAATGAAATACTACGCACATGGTAATAGAGCAGGGAAACTATTAGCACACCAAATCAAAGGGCATAGACACAAAACCAAAATCCCATTCCTCCTGCACCCCACCGCTAAACTGAAAATGCAACACCCACAAGACATAGCAGAAGCATTTAGCCAATACTACAGCACCCTCTATAACCTTAAAGAAGACAGAGATACACCACAACCCACCACTGATATGATCAATGACTTTCAGCTGAAAATCTCACTACCAACACTAACATCACAACAAATAGAATCCCTGAACACACCGTTTACTATAGAAGAAATATGTGAAGCAATTGATACACTTCCAATTAACAAATCCCCAGGTCCGGATGGCTTTGTGGGGGAATATTACCGCATTTTTAAAGACACCTTGGCACCTTATCTGGGTAAAATTTTCAACGATGCCGCTGCCTCTTCGTCCTTCTCCCCTGAAATGCTTGAGGCCTTAATTGTGACATTGCCGAAGCCAGGGAAAGACCCAAATACACCTGCAAATTTCAGACCTATTTCTTTATTAACCATTTGAGATCCGCGCTATAGCCAAATGACGGCTACAGCGCGGATCTCCTTTTCCTGCACGCCCCCCTGCTCTGTGATCGGTGAGTCCATGAGACTCGCCTGATCACCTATCCGTGCAAGGGGTCGATCCCGACCCCTTATCACGTGATCAGCTGTCAGCCAATGACAGCTGATCATGTGATATAACGGAGCCGGTAATCGGCTATTATTCCTCCTCGCGCTGACAGCGCGAGGAGAAAAAAAAAAGCTGATCACCGGCGGCCGTGATCGGGACATCAGTCCCGATCACGGCCAGCCCTGCTAGTGCCCACCTGCCCCCTGCAGTGCCACATGTATTAAAAGTAAGTGCCCCCCGTCAGTGCCACCCAGCAGTGCCCACAGTGCCACCCAGCAGTGCCCACAGTGCCACCCAGCAGTGCCACCCACAGTGCCACCCACAGTGCCACCCAGCAGTGCCCACAATCTGCCTCAAAGGTGCTGCACCCCAGTGCCACATATCCGTGCCCATCAGTGTCATCTACCAGTGCCCAGCAGTGCCGCCCATCAGTGCCCAGCAGTGCCACCTATCAGAGCCACCTATCAGTGCCACCTATCAGTGCCCATCAGTCCCATCTATCAGTGGTACCTATCAGTGCCCATCCGTGCCACCCATCCGTGCCACCCATCCGTGCCATCTTTGCCTATCAGTGCCGCCTTATCTGTGCCCATCGGTGCCGCCTTATCTGTGCCTATTAGTGCTGCCTTAACTATGCCTATCAGTGCCCACCAGTGCAGCCTATCAGTGCCCACCAATGCAGCCCATCAGTGCCCACCAGTACAGCCTATCAGTGCCGCCTAATCAGCGCACTTCAATGAAGGAGAAAAATGACCCGTTTGCAAAATTTTATAACAAACTATTAAACAGGATTTATTTTTTTTGCATCTTTTTTTGTTTGTTTAGCAAAAAATAAAACCCTGAGCTGTAATTAAATACCACCAAAAGAAAGCTCTATTTGTGGGAAAAAAATGATAAAAATTGTCATTCAAAGTGCATCAGCGCTGAAAGCTGAAAATTGGTCTGGGACTGAGGGGGGTTTAAGTGCCCAGTAAGCAAGTGGTTAAACACTGATCTGAAATTATACGCTAAACTGATAGCGAATCGCCTGATAGATGTTCTGCCACTTCTAATAGACCCAGAGCAGACTGGTTTCACTAGGGGGCGTCAAACTTCAGACGCCACCAGGTGACTGACAAACATTGTTCATCTGGCTGGGGCCGGGAGGAGGCCTTCTCTGCTGCTGGCATTGGACGCGGAGAAGGCCTTCGACCGGGTACATTGGGGTTTGGGGTTACATTGGGGTTACCGTATATACTCGAGTATAGGCCGACCCGAATATAAGCCGAGGCCCCCAATTTACCCCCAAAAAACTGGAAAACTTATTGACTCGTGTATAAGCCGAGGGTGAGACATGGCTGTCCATCCCTGTGTGTGTGTCCGTCCATCCCTGTGTGTCCATCCATCCCTGTGTGTGTATCCATCCATCCATCCATCCATCCCTGTGTGAATGTGTGTGTGTGTGTGTATTCATCCATCCATCCATCCCTGTGTGTGTGTGTGTGTGTGTGTGTATCCATCCATCCATCCATCCCTGTGTGTGTGTGTGTGTGTGTGTGTGTGTGTGTATCCATCCATCCATCCATCCCTGTGTGTGTGTGTGTGTATCCATCCATCCATCCATCCCTGTGTGTGTGTGTGTGTGTGTGTGTGTCCGTGCAGCCTTGTGTGTGTGTGTGTGTGTGTGTGTGTGTGTGTGTGTGTGTGTGTGTGTGTGTGTGTGTGTGTCCGTGCAGCCTTGTGTGTGTGTCCAGCCTACCTGTGTCCCAAGCCTCCGTCCCGAGCCGCCGTCGTCCCGAGCCTCCTCCGACCCGTGCCGTGCCTCCTCCGTCCCGTGCCTCCTCCGTCCCGTGCCGTGCCTCCTCCTTCCCGTGCCTCCTCCGTCCCGTGCCGTGCCTCCTCCGTCCCGTGCCTCCTCCGTCCCGTGCCGTGCCGATGGATCGCCGCTCTTCTCGGCGGCCATTCTACAATTCAAAATTCCGCCTCCGCCTGTGATAGGCGGAACACTCAATTTCCCAGCAGCCTGTGTTCCGCCTATCACGGACATCCTCTCATACTCGTCCGTAGTATGAGAATGAGCGGATGTCCGTGATAGGTGGAACACTGACTGCTGGGAAATTCAGTGTTCCGCCTATCACAGGCGGAGGCGGAGAAGGAGGCGCGGCTTTTAAATTTTAATGTCCGCCGTCTGTCTGCTCGATACGCTGATCGAGCAGTCAGACAGCGGTGACTCGAGTATAAGCCGAGGGGGCACTTTCAGCCTCAAAAAAGAGGCTGAAAATCTCGGCTTATACTCGAGTATATACGGTACATGGAGATGGTCTTGCGGAGATATGGCTTTCAGGGATATATGCTGCAGGCAATATTGGCCCTATACTCTACACCGTCTGCCCGAATGTACACCTCGGGCATTCTTTCCAAGCCGTTCCAAATAACTAATGGCACCCGCCAGGGGGGCCCGCTTTCCCCTTTAATTTTTAACCTTATACTGGAGCCCTTGGCCACCCTTATTAGAGGGCATCCTGACATTACTGGCTTCCATACCCACAAATCTGAACATGTCATCAGCCTATTTGCAGACGATATTATTCTAATGCTTACGAACCCTGAAACTTCCCTGGCTTCGGTACATGCAGTCCTACAAATGTTTAATAAAATATCTTATTACAAGGTGAATGAAAGCAAATCTTATGTACTGGGAATGGGCATACCCCCAGGCTTACAGAGTGAGCTCAGTTCACGGTTTCCATACGCCTGGAGCAAAAATAGGGTCGAATACCTAGGGATCTTCCTGACTGCCTCAACTAAAGAACTCTTCTCGGCCAACTATACGCCCTTTTTTAATTCTCTCGGTTCTTGCGCAACTGAGATCGTGGTTTCCAAATTCACCCAGAACGAAATGGCAGGAACTGGAGGAATTTCAGATTTCAGGCACCAACACCTATAATTACTTAATGGCTAGCACTATCAAACAGATGCCTGATGTTTCCCTAGCCCCAACAATCTGTGCGTCCTTACAGGCCTGGAAACTTTTACTTGATACTCCTCACACCAACACTCCCT
This sequence comes from Lithobates pipiens, assembly GCF_037356315.1. Taxonomy (NCBI): domain Eukaryota; kingdom Metazoa; phylum Chordata; class Amphibia; order Anura; family Ranidae; genus Lithobates; species Lithobates pipiens. The sequence goes on along the minus strand of NW_027507764.1, from coordinate 101,023,883 downwards.
TGTCCTCAATTCAGTTACCTCTTGCGTGCCTAGCGGAGATCATACCTGATCTCCAGGTGACGCATTGGGTCAGGAAGGGAATTAATAGCATTACTGAACTAATCATAGGACCCTCTATGAAAACGTTCAGGTCGCTACAAATCGAATTTAACCTTAAAGACTCTGACCTTTATAGGTATACCCAAATACAACACTTTCTCAAGGATAACTCCCCTATCTCGATTCAGCTACCGTGGAGGATCTTCCTCTACTTAAATAATACAAACCACCAACATTAAAGGAATTTCCCTATTCTACAACTCATGTGAACGATAAATTATTGTTCACCAAAAGCTATAATATTATGGCCTGGGAACGTGATTGGGGATCCCAATACTCATCAGATAAATGGCAACAGGCACTCCAATTTACGTACTCTGCCACCATGTGCATCAACCTATGGGAACTGACTCAAAAAATACTCCTGAGGTGGTATTTAACCCCATACAGAGTGTCCAAGTTTGATAACCAACCATCCCCGCTGTGTTGGAGGCAGTGCGGATGTGTAGGCACGCTCTTTCACATTCTGTGGGAATGCACTAGCATTCAAACACTCTGGGATAAAGTGTTCTGTACGATTGAGAACATATTACAGCTACAAATACCCACACATCCTGGTATGGCCATTCTCTCACTTGACTTAGATACACTACCCAAAAGAGCAAGAGTAATAGCTACACACATCTTACTGAGCACTAGGCTGGTGATCATGAGACACTGGAGGGATCAAAATCCCCCTGATATGGGAGAAATATTAGCTACCACTAATATCCATGCTACGTATGAAATTCTGTTTGCCTCATCCCAAGGAAAATATCCGATGGCACAAGCACAATGGAAACCGTAGACTGACTGGTACAGACCAGAGCAACATCCCTAAAAGGGCTTTTGATTACTTGGGCAATAGATGTGAATTGCATACCAACAACGGACACGAAAGACTGTGTACTTTTATTTTAATTTCTCTTTTCTTTTTTTCTGCGTTTTTCTTTTATCTCTTGTTTTTGCAAATCTGTATTGAATTTGGTACAAATTATACTGCATTTGCTCCCACATTCGATACAAGGTTGAAGATACTGAAGGTTATCGGTGACAAGGTCTTACACAACCAATAGAACACTAAAAGCAACCGGAGGGGTGGGGGGTTCTCTTGGCCTTACACAGTGTGATCCCAGTTGGGGTGTGGGGTCGGGGGACACCCAGCTCTTCCACTATATAAGCATTGAAGGTGGGGTTAATATTATTCTACCCTGATTGAAGTTTCACCAAGGTTTGAACTGTATCAGATAGATCTAATATGGACGTCTAGGTTGTTTGAACGTGAACAAATGCTGTTTATTTGTTAAGATGCACTGTTTATACTCTGTCTATGGAGAAAACTTGCATATCTTTTAAATACCTTAATAAAAATGTTATTGTTAAAAAAAAAAAAAAAGAAGAAATACATACTGTATATTTGCTATTACATTGTACCAACCAATTAGAGGTGCTCACTACAGCTAAGGATGGAATTTTGCAGACAAACGAAAGTCCATTATTCATGGGTCCCCTGGAGAACGAGCATAAGAGTATACAGAAGGAGAAAGTCAGGGGAGGAGAAAGTGCATGCAACCATATCTACTACTTCTCCCCCCACCTGAAGAAAATGGATATTGTCTGTTAAATGCATAAATTTTGAGAAACACAGAAATTCGCCTTTTGATTGATTGATTATTATATGGGTTTCCAGATACAGTAAGATCATTAATTTATTAATTGATTATTATATGGGTTTCCAGAGAAATATATCTGTGTGAGGGAATAAGAGATAAATACAACTGTGATAGCCAGCAGTTCATGATTTTCATTAACAAAGAAAACCCTTAGATTTTCCTAGCAGACTTCAGCCTTACCTTCACCAGGTTTTGTCACGTTTTTGGGGTTGTGTCCAATATGTGCAAAGAGAGATCACACAAATGCTTGTAAGTAAAACATTTATCAAAAGTAATGACAGCTACAGATAAAGAAAATATGACAATAATACTTAACTGCTTCCTGCCTGCCGCCTTGTGGATTGATGTCCGCAGTGTGGCTCCATATATGTTGTCCAGCAGGGCCTGGTAGGGAATTTAGGGCGACCCCCATTCATTTTTTTTTAAATTTTGGTTCAGGGTTCCCTTGTGGGGAAATCCCCATGCCGTTTTTATCAATGAACTTTTATGTGTTTTGCCGACCGACAATTCATTGAAGCTGCGAGTAGTTTTAAATGACTTCTTTTCCTTTAGAAATGTCAGACATGGGAAAAATGCACCCCTTTACAGGCATACTATAGACACCTCCCAGGTACAAAATTTAAAGGAATATTTAATTTTTATTGTTTCACTTTAAGCATTATTAAAATCACTGCTCCCGAAAAAGCAGCTGTTTTAAAACTTTTTTTTTAAATTGATACATGTCCTCTGGGGCAGGACCCAGGTCCCCAAATACTTTTTATGACAATACCATGCATATAAGCCTTTAAAATTAGCACTTTTGATTATTCATGTTCGTGTCCCATAGACTTTAACGGTGTTCGCATGTTCAAACTAATTTTTTGCCTGTTCGCATGTTCTGGTGCAAACCGAACGGGGGGTGTTCGGCTCATCTCTAATGGACATACACCAACCTACAGCTGTCCAGGGAATTTAGGACTAAAAGTACATAGTTTCAGTACTCCAAGCTCAATGATTGTACTCCAAGGTCAATCATTAATGTTAAGCCAGAGGGTTAACATGATTTCCAAGGAATTAGGAGCTCAGCCCTTTCAGCACAGAAATTTCTCTTATGACATGCTCTTTTTAACTATTCGTGCAGAATTTAAAAATAGAGAAAACCCACTATCCAACCTTTTTGAAAAGAGGACACATTTCTGTATAGAATAGCTGTTACTTGTCTGAATAAAAATCCTACTCAGAACTCTTAACTCTTTTAAATAAAGTTGTTCATGCATTTATTACATTGACCATTATTATTATTATTCTATACCACTCAGGCATCTTTATTAAATCCATTTACTAGTCTGCATGATATGTGCATTGTAGATTGTTGTGACAGGTAAATTGCTTGCCGGTTTTACTTGAAAGACACATATATAAATAGCAAATGTGCCGCAATAGCTAGAGATATCATAAATAAATCACAGGAAAAAGACATGCAGCATGATAATGATATACCTGTTGTAAATTGTAAAGATAAACGTTAACATTTGCCCCCGACAGCATCGCTAGACTAAGACATGTGATAGCATCCGTTTGAAAGGAGTTTTTGAAAAGATTAAATTCTCTGTATGTTAATGGTGTTCTGCTATTTTTGTCTATATCAACCAAATGTGATGACCATATATAATAACACCTATTTTATTCTACAAAAACTACAACCTTTTTTAGAATGGTACTGCTCTGGTATCGTACTCCTCTGTGGATGTACAGTATCTCACAAAAGTGAGTACAACCCTCACATTTTTGTAAATATTTTATTATATCTTTTCATGTGACAACACTGAAGAAATTGCACTTTGCTACAACGTAAAATAGTGAGTGTACAGCTTGCATAATCATTTAAATTTGCTGCCCCCTTAAAATAACTCAACACACAGCCATTAATGTCTAAACCGCTGGCAACAAAAGTGAGTACCCCCCTAAGTGAAAATGTCCAAATTGGACTCAAAGTTTCAATATTTTGTGTGGCCACCATTATTTTCCAGCACTGCTTTAACCCTCTTGGTGTTCACCAGAGCTTAACAGGTTGCCACTGGAGTTCTCTTCCACTTCTCCATGACAACATCACAGATCTGGTGGATGTTAAAAACCTTGTGCTCCTCCACCTTCCATTTGAGGATGCCCTACAGATGCTCAATAGGGTTTAGGTCTGAAGACATACTTGGCCAGTCCATCACCTTTACCCTCAGCTGCTTTAGCTAGGCAGTGCTCGTCTTGTAGGTATGTTTGGGTTCTTTATCATGTTGGAATACTGCCCTGTGGCCCAGTCTCCGAAGGGAGGGGATCATGCTCTGCTTCAGTATGTCATAGTACATGTTGTCATTCATAGTTCCCTCTATGAACTGTACCTCCCCAGTGCCGGCAGCACTCATGCAGCCCCAGACCATGACACTCCTACCACCATGCTTGACAGTAGGCAAGACACTTGTTTTTTTACTCTTCACCTGGATCCCGCGACACACACTTGACACCATCTAAACCAAATAATTTCATTTTGATCTCATCAGACCAATGGACATGGTTCTAGTAATCCTGTTTGTCTTCAGCAAACTGTTTGCAAGCTTTTTTGTACATCATCTTTAGAAGAGGCTTCTTTTTGGGATGACAGCCATGCAGACCACATTTGATGCAGTGTGCAGCGTATGGTCTGAGCACTGACAGGCTGACCGCCCCCCCCCTTCAACCTCTACAGCAATGCTGGCAGCACTAATGCGTCTATTTCCCAAAGTCAACCTCTGGATATGAGGCTGAGCATGTGTACTCAACTTCTTTGGTCGACCATGGCAAAGCCTTTTCTGAGTGGAACCTGTCTTGCTAAACCACTGTATGGTCTTGGCCACCATGCTGTAGCTCAGTTTCAGAGTCTTGGAAATCTTCCTATAGCCTAAGCCAGGGGTGTCCAAACTTTTTTCAAAGAGGGCCGGATTTGATGAAGTGAACATACGTGAGGGCCGACCATTTTGCTTGACATTCTTTGAACCGTTAAAATTCGGTCTAAGTGTGTTAGTTCGAGCTCTAATACACTGCCCAACAAGAATTATGTTGCCTTTGTGGCTGTGTGTGGGAAGAGATGAGCTTGGGCGTATTATTTGGATATTAATTGGCATATTAATTGGCGTATAACACGCACCTTCACTTTAAGAGGGAAGTTTCAGGAAAAAATGTTTTAATTTTAAATAAAGAACTGTGAAGCAAAATAATGGTCAGTGCCCATAAATGCAGCCTAATCAGTGCCCATCTGCAGACCCACCATTGTCATGAATGTAGCCTCACCATTGCTAGGAACGCAGCACCATAGCCAGGAACGCAGCAGCATAGCCAGGAACGACTCACCACAGCCAGGAATGCCCCCACCATTGCCAGGAATGCACCATCATAGCCAGGAATGCACAACTATTGCCAGGAACGCAGCACCATTGTCAGGAACGCAGCACTATTGTCTGGAATGCACTGACGAGCGCCAAAGGAGAATCTCCTGTTTACACAGTGGCCTCTTTAATAGAAAGTCCCACCTCCTTTGATGGACAGAACAATTGTCCAATGGCAGCGCTGGAGACAGGACTTCCTATTACAGAGGCTGCCCATAAACAGGAAATTCTCCTGTGTACGGCGCTCCGTCCCGCCTCCTCCCTGTCCCTTCCGAAGCATATACATCTTTTGTGGCCCCGGCACTGGGAGATCGTCGGGGCCACAAAAGATATTTATGTCCAAATAACCAGGTGGGCCATTCAAAACCAGGCCGCTATTGGCCCGCGGGCTGGACTTTGGACATGCCTGGCCTAAGCCATCTTTATATAGAGCAGAAATTATTTTTTTCAGATCCTCAGAGAGTTCTTTGTCAAGAGTAGGGATGGCCTTGCGGTTCGCCGGTGGTCAGTTTGCCGCAAACTTTGCTCATTCGCGATTCGCCAAACCGGTGGACTTCTGTGTTTACATTGTGAAAGAACTTTGACCCATGATAACACATCCATCATGGGGTACAGGACAGCCAATTGAGACATTTCAGCACATAGATAATTGGACATACCCCCTACCTTATAAATAGATCTGATCTGGGGGCCATTTTACATTCTGTCTTTTATCAGTGTAGGGACAGGACGCTGTGTGGAGCAGGAACAGTCAGTCTATCACTAGCTATTACTATTAGGTCCACAAAGGGCCTTTTAAGGACTGGTATAGGTGTACAGTATATAGGGTTGTAATACACTTATAATATACTTTCTTTCAAATATAGAAAGCATATTATAGTGCACTGCAGTGCTGACCGATTCTGCAGCTGTCTTTTCTGTGTAGGGAGGGACAGTTTGGTGTTTGGAGCAGGGGCAGTCCAGGTGTAACAGGGACAGTCTGCAATTCACTAGCTACTAGCTAGCTACTATTAGGTCCACAAAGGTCCTTTTAAGGACTGGTATAGGTGTACAGTATATAGGGTTGTAATACACTTAGAATATACTTTCTTTCAAGTTTATTATGGTGCATTGCTGCTGACTGCTGTGCTGCTGAGTGCTTGCTGACCGATTCTGCAGCTGTCTTTTATCAGTGTAGGGAGGGACAGTTTGGTGTTTGAAGCAGGGCCAGTCTGCAAATCACTAGCCACTAGGTCCACAAAGGTCCTTTTAAGGACTGGTATAGGTGTACAGTATATAGGTTTGTACACGTATAATATACTTTCTTTCAAATATAGAAAGCATATTATACTTGACTGCTGAGCTGAGTGCTGACCGATTCTGCAGCTGTCTTTTATCAGTGTAGGGACTGAGGGACAGTTTGGTGTTAGGAGCAGGGACAGTCTGCAAATCACTAGCTACTAGGTCCACAAAGGTCCTTTTATAGGTGTACTGTATACAGGGTTGTACACGTATAATATACTTTTTTTCAAATATAGAAAGCACATTATAGTGCACTGCAGTGCTGTGCTGCTGACCGATTCTGCAGCTGTCGTTTCTCAGTGTAGGGAGGGACAGTTTGGTTTTTGGAGCAGGGACAGTCTGCAATTCAGTAGCTACTAGCTAGCTACTATTAGGTCCACAAAGGTCCTTTTAAGGACTGGTATAGATGTACTATTTGGTGTGCAGTATACAGTGGTGTAATATACGTATAAAATACTTGCACACATAGAAAGCATAGTATAGTGCATTTCCCCTGTGCAGCATTGTGACTGCTGAGAGGTTCTGCCGCAATACTACAAAGAGTGACAAACACAATAAAAAAAAAATATTATAACTGGTGTGATAGACCAGTGGCCCCCAAAAACGACAGATTGAAGCGGGGTGTTATATACCTTCTTCCACATACATACTGCACTTCTCTAGAGACTTTTGTCACAGGGTCATTTAAAAAATGTCAGGCAGAGGAAGAGGCAGGCCCTTCTGCAGGGGTGGTAGGGGTAGGGCGGGAGCAACAGGTTTGAACCAAAGTGGCAAATTGCAGAAGGGGCGTTCGATTATGTCAAAGGACGCATCAAACTTGGTTGAGTGGCTCACTCAGCCTTACTCTTCTGCACCCTCCTCATCCTCTCCATCTGCACCCTCTTCACTCTCTGCTGTGTGCACCCCCAAAGACACTACCACCAACACCACCACCACCATATACCCTCCACTTGAGTCACAGGAATTATTTTCTGATCCATCACAAGACATTTCCGATGCGCAGCCATTCTTGGCATTAGATCAGGCATTAGATGAGTTAGCAACAACCGCTACTCAGCAGTCTGACGACAGTACCCAGATCAGCCCAAGGAGGTTGGTCCCCGCTGTTGCTGCCTACTCCGAGATCTCTAATTATAGCGGTGGGGAAGGTAATGTCGATGATGACATTTCTAGTGATGTCACGTGGGTGCCCACAAGAGAGGAAGAGGAGTGGAGTTAAGAAGGAGATATGGACCAGCAGATAAGGTGGAGAAGCATGCGGAACTTAGATTGCACAGGAGGGACAAACCAGACTGCTAATGTATCAGGAGCGAGGCATCAACCATGTACGGTCACATCTGGCGCACCCAGGATGCCAGCACATGGCTCCACAGTGTGGACTTTTTTTAACGTGTCCGCTGCTGACAATAGTGGTGTCATCTGCAATCTTTGCAGTCAACGCATAAGTCGCGGTAAGCCCAACACTCACCTAGGGATGACCGCCTTAAGAATGCACATGAGCTTCCATCACCGAGCCCAGTGGGAGCAATGGAACACACAAAGCCACACTCCAGGCTCTCACCACCCAGCCTCGTCTTCTACTTCTCCTCTCTCCTCACAATTGTCCTCCGCTCCACCTTCCATTATGCCGTCCTCACATTTTTCTGGAAAAAGGCATGCTTCCGTGGGCCAAATGTTCGAGCGTAAAAAAATGATGACGCCGGATAACCCTCTTGCCCAACGGTTGACGGCTGGCTTGTCAGAACTGATAGCCTGCCAACTACTGCCATATAAACTGGTGGACTCGGAGGCCTTTCGAAAATTTGTGGCCATTAGAACATCACAATGGAAGGTCCCAGGAAGGAAGTATTTCTCACAGAAGGGCATCCCAGAGCTATATGGCCATGTTCAGCGGCAAGTGAATGTATCTCTGGCACACAGTGTCGGTGCCAAGATACATCTGACCACAGACACGTGGTCTAGCAAACATGGGCAGGGAAGGTATACAACTTTTACTGTCCACTGGGTGAACCTTCTAACGGCCGTCAAGCATGTAACCCATGGCACCCATGTAGATTTGGTTTTACCGCCATGGATTGCATGCAGGCCTGCCTCTTCTTCTCCTCCTCCTACTCCATCCTCCTTCCTCTCCTCCTCGGCTGATTCCTCCTTTTCCGCTGCTAGCGTCTCTTTCGCTGCGCCTCCCAAGATCCCCAGAACCTATTGGACATGCCAGGTGAGACGTTGCCATGCCGTGCTGCGTCTGTTGTGCCTGGAAGCCAAGAGCCACACTGGCCCTGCACTCCTTTTAGCTTTGCGTTCACAGGCAGATCAGTGGCTAACACCACTTGATTTGACAGTTGGTAAAGTGGTGTGTGACAACGGTGCCAATCTGCTTAGCGCATTGAAACAGGGCAAAATTGCGCACGTGCCATGCATGGCACATGTCTTAAACTTGGTCGTGCAGTGATTTGTTGTCAAATACCCTGGGGTCCAGGACATCTTGCGGCAGGCAAGGAAAATCTTGGCCCATTTCAGAAGATCTTACATGGCCATGGCTCGCGCTGCTGTCATTCAGCGGCGACACAATCTGCCAGTCAGATGTCTTATTTGCAATTGCCGACGCGATGGAACTCAACCTTCTATATGTTTGATAGGCTGCTCCAGCAGAAACGTGCAGTTAACGACTACCTATACGAACTCTGCGGAAGAACAGGTTCTGGGGAGCTTGTTTTTTTTTCACCGCGCCAGTGGCTGCTCATGCGTGCCGCATGCAGACTTCTGCGGCCATTTGATGAGATCACCAAACTGGTCAGTCGCAGCCGTGGCACCATCAGTGACATGGTACCTTATGCCTTCTTTATGGAGCGTGCATTGCGTTGTGTCATTGATCAAGCCATGGAGGAGCAGGAAGATGAGGAAGTCGCAATGCTGGATGAATTCCCAGGGGGGGCTACTCTATCTGAGACAAGTCAACAACAGGAGTCTGAAGAGGAGTCATGAGGAGGATGGTGCCAGGGCGGATGAGGAGGAGCAAGAACAGCATGCTTTAAACCTTTCTGGGATCCTTGTTGTTGTGCGTGGATGGGGAGAGGAGAACGAGGAGGTCAACATTATCCTGGATGATGAGCAGAAGCCAGGCCACCACACCGCTTCCAGTTTAGTGCAAATGAAGGCCTTCATGCTCCAGTGTTTTAACAGGGACCCCCATATAAAAAGTATAAAGGTCAAGGACCAGTACTGGGTGGCAACGTACTTAGACCCCCGGTACAAACACAAAATGGTGAAAATGTTACCACCGTCACAGAGGGCTGTGAGAATGGAGCACTTACAGGCCTTGCTTCGAGAAATGCTGCATTCTGCTTTCGCGTGCGCTGGCAAAGGAGGAATTCCCACTCCCAGAGAAAAAATTGCAGGTACCAATCCAACAGTGCCTGCAAGAAGAGGGCGGTTTGAAGATGTGTTGGTGACTTCTGATATGAGGTCATTCTTTCAGCCGACCCATCGACTGGTCTCATCCAGATCCAGCATCAGGGATCGCCTAGACCGTCAGGTGTCCGACTACATCGGGTTAACGGCCGATGTGGACTCTCTGAGAAGTGATGAACCCCTGGACTACTGGGTGGGCAGGATTGACCTCTGGCCAGAGCTTGCCCAATTTGCAATGGAACTGTTGGCTTGCCCCTCGTCTAGTGTCCTGTCCGAAAGGACATTCAGTGCAGCAGGGGGGATCGTGACCGATAAGCGGACTCGCCTAGCTCACGATAATGTTGACTACCTCACATTTATAAAAATGAATGAGGCATGGATCTCGGAGGAATTCAACACATGTGACCAGTAGACCATGTATATGCATAACTCTATGAACAATTTATTTAATCGAGCACATGGACCTTTTTTCTACCTTTGGCTCACTTCCTTGTACAAAAAAAGCACACTGTACTATATGCCCGTACCCTCCTGTTTGAAGAGGTTGAGCGGTGTCATATTTTTGGGTCCCGCAGTGAGTTGCTGGTATCAGTGCTGCTGTCAGTGCTCTCTATCTCTGTGCTGGTGTCAGTGCTCTCTCTCTATCTCGGTGCTGGTATCAGTGCTCTCTCTCTATCTCGGTGCTGGTGTGGTGTCAGTGCTTTCTATCTCGGTGCTGGTGTCAGTGCTCTCTATCTCGGTGCTGGTGTCAGTGCTCAGTCTCTATCGCGGTGCTGGTGTCAGCGTTCTATCTCAATGCTGGTGTTAGTGAGGGAGATAGCAGCGGAGAAGCCAATCAGCAGGCAGTGCCAGTACCATGGCTGAGGATCATCACTGGACTGGCACCTCCGGACCACCGCAGTGGAGCCCTGCATAGGTGGGGGTAAGGGCCGGGCAGAGGGAGGGGCTCAAGCACAGGGACACTGGCACAGGACTGCGCTGCCCTGACTGTGGCACTGATAATCTACTGCACCCCTTTATAGCCTGCCCTGACCTTGCCTCTCCTCCATGGCCTTCATGCGCTCCTGAATTGCCAAAATTTCACAGATAAAAAAAGAATGCTTGTCGTTGTCGATCCCAGATTCACTTAATACTTTTGTTATGTCAGTGTCCATGTTGTGTGCACAGCTAGTAAGTATTTTGTGGCTGAAAATATGACCTGGAGGTTTTTAAGGTTTGCCTGCCATTAAAGTCAATGGGGTCCGCCGCGAACTTTGCGGTTCGCAAACTTTTGGCCCCGTTCGCGGTTCGCATTCCCGAAACATCCCATCAGAAGTTAGTCCATCACTAGTCACGAGGTGCCATATTGAACTTCCAGTAACAAGTATGAGAGAGTGAGAGCGGTAACACCAAATTTAAAACACCTGCTCCTCATTCACACCTGAGACCTTGTAACGCTAATGAGCCACATGGCATCGGGGAGGGAAAATGGCTAATTGGGCCCAATCTGGACATTTTCACTTAGGGGTGTACTCACTTTTGTTGCCAGTGGTTTAGATATTAATGGCTGTGTGTTGAGTTATTTTGAGGGGACAGCAAATATACACTGTTATACAGGGCAGCACAGTGGTGTAGTGGTTAGCACTCTCACCTAGCAGTAAAAAGTGGTCGCTGGTTTGAATCCCAACCATGACACTACCTGCCTGGAGTGTGCATGTTCTCCCTGTGCCTGCGTGGGTTTCCTCTGGGTACTCTGGTTTCCTCCCACACTCCAAAGACATACTGTACAGGTAGGTTAATTGGCTTCTGTCCCAAGTTGGCCCTAGTATATGAATGGGGACCTTGTATTATTGGAAAAAATCTTGCTAAATGTCCATAGAGTGGCGCTAAATATTGGCTATGGCAACTGCTTATATGGTACTGCATTCGATTTCACAGGTGTATATGAATCCCTAAGCAAAAGTCTTCAGATAAAACAGCGCAAATGCGCAACGGTGTGCACAACAGATCATCTAATTTGTGTACTTTATGGATGGGCAAGCAGACACCGTATGCTACCATTCCCGATCAATCAGCAGAGGTACATGTCACCCGTAAAGGCATGTTATATAATATATGGTGTCAGTTATATAATATATGGTGCTGCTATGTGCTTTGCCACAGTGCGCTTTAAACTGCTTCCCTCTGGTTACCGGGACCTAACGCTCATTGTCACATCCTGGGTATGCGGGCCTGCAAGCCTCTCTGGGGGATGACGCCATAGCGTGGCGTCCAAACGGAACTGACGTCAACGCGTTTCACATAAAGGGGTGTTTAGCTTCGTCTGGACGTCCGATCGCCTGCTCTAAACAACGGTACCAGGATGATGCCCACAGCTTCGAATACGCACATCTGCGTACGCTTGGCGAGAACGGGTTAAGTTACCACAGCCACCGTTGCAGTCTAAGCCCTTGTACACACGGTCGGAGATTCCGACAACCAAATCCGTCGGATTTTGTCCGTCGGATTTTGTCCGATGGATTTTGTCCGAAACTGTTGTATACACACGATCGGACAAAGTTGTCGGAAAATCCGACGCGATGACGTTATTTCTTTACGACGGGACTATGTTCACGCTAGTAGCCAATGGCTTTGATGTAGGAATTTGATCTGAGCATGCGTGGCACTTTGTCCGATCGGAATTCTCTACACATGATCAGAGTATGTCCGATCGGAGCATTTTGTCTGAAAATTTTACCGACATGTTGGAAAACTTGGTTTGTCAGATATTCTGCCGGAAACAGTCCAATGTAGACCACACACAGTCGGAATATCCGGCAAAGCGGTCCGATCTGACACATTCCGTCGTAATCTCCGACCGTGTGTACAAGGGCTAAGAGAAGGGTAGAAACGGACATTTATACTCTTACTGAGTATCAACAAATATCTCAAGAGAATGAAACAGACACACAGTACATAAAGAAAATGAACATTAACCACTTCCTGACTACGCTGTAACACGACGATGTACGTCTGCAGAATGGCACAGGCAGGCAAATTGGCATACAGGTACCTCCATTTGAAATCGCCACCATGCCATCGCACGCGCACCTCTGGCAGCATGTGCGCGTGCCGGTTGGGACCCTGTGGGTCCTGCGGACTCGATCGCCGTGGGAATACTATGATTGGAGCAGAGATCAGTGTTCACTAACACACAGCCACGCCCCTCACAGTTAGTAAAACGCCCCTAGGACACACTTAATGCTACACTGCCACCCCCTGTTTAACCCCTTCACTGCCAATGTCATTTACAAAGGAATCAGTGCGTTTGTATAGCACTGATTGCTGTATAAATGACAATGGTCCCAAAAATGTGTCAAAGATGTCTGATGTGTCTGCCATAATGTCGCAGTCACAATAAAAATCACTGATCGCAGCCATTACTAGTAAAAAAAAATTATTAATAAAAATGCCATAAAACTATCCCCTATTTTGTAAACACTATAAATTTTGCACAAACCAATCAATAATCGCTTATTGCAATTTTTTTTACAAAAAATATGTAGAAGAATATGTGTCGGCCTAAACTGAGGAAAAAAATGTTTTATTATATATTTTTGGGGGATATTTATTATAGCAAAAAGTAAAAAATACTGTGTTTTTTTTTAAATCGCTCTTTTTTTGTTTCTATCTCAAAAAATAAAAACCACAGGGGTGATCAAATACCACCAAAAGAAAGCTCTATTTGTGGGGAAAAAAAGGAAATCAATTTTGTTTGGGAGCACGACCATGCAATTGTCAGTTAAAGCAATGCAGTGCCGAATCGCAAAAAGTGGTCTGGTCTTAAGCCAGCAAAATGGTCTGGTCTCAAAGTGGTTAAGGGACAAGTCATGTTTCCCCTTTACAAATATGTGTATATAGATTATAAATGCTTATTATGCTTGCAAGAAATGTATAATGTGTTTTGGTGACTCTTTAAAGATAAAAGTGTAGAATGGTCTCAAGGTTGCAAACAAAGGTGTTTTAGGTTTTTGCAGGAGGGATGTGTAGAGTGGGAGTGTTTTAATGAAAACACCCTACATTGTGGTAAGGCTTAAGTAAGTGAGTTTAAAAGTGTTTTTAACTGCTTGCTGACCGGCGGCTATCAAATGACGGGAAGGCGGCGCGGCTCTTGTGGCGGGAGGCCGTCATATGCCGGCCTCCCATTTAAACAGAGAATGCTCGTGATCGTGCTTGCGCATCCCTGTTCCTTCGGTGGCGGCATTTCACAGAGACACTACTCGCCACCAAAGGGGGGTGAATAGCCATTGGGTATGGCGGTTTACCACGTGATCGGCTGTGATGAAGTCACGGCTGATCACAGAGGGTTACACCCCCACTGTGCACGGCACGTGCGCGTGATCGCGAGCTCACGTCGGTGGCGGCTTGTTCCCGGGAACACTGCTGATCACTGACGCTGGTAAAACAGCCATTGGCCAGTTATTTACCCACGTGATCAGCTGTGATCATTTCACAGCCGATCACTAAATGTAAACAAACCGCGGTAACAAGATGTTACAGGGTTCTTCTCCACACAGACCGATCGTGTGTGAGGAGGAGATTGCGTTAACATCTCGTTACCACTTACAGTGTACACACCAATCACACTGATTGCCCCCCCAATAAAGAGGACCTGTCACCACCCATCACAGTATCTGTCACTCACAGTCCATCAGAGTACCTGTCACAGTCCATCTGAGTACCCGAGTACCTGTCACAGTCCATCAGAGTACCCGAGTACCTGTCACAGCCCATCAGCGTAACGGAGTACCTGTCACAGCCCATTAGAGTACCCGAGTACCTGCCACAGCCCATCAGAGTACCCGAGTACCTGTCACAGCCCATCTGAGTACCCGAGAACCTGTCACAGCCCATCAGAGTACCTGAGTACCTATCACAGCCCCTCAGAGTACCTGTCACAGCCCATCAGAATACCCGAGTACCTGTCACAGTCCACCAGAGTACTCGAGTGCCTGTCACAGCCCATCAGAGTACCCGAGTACCTGTCCCAGTCCATCTGAGTACCCGAGTACCTGTCACAGTTTATCTGAGTACCTGTCAAAGTCCATATGAGTACCTGAGTACCTGTCACAGTCCATATGAGTACCTGAGTACCTATAACTGCCCTTCAGAGTACCAGAATACCAGTCACCAGGCCACCAGAGAACCTGTCACCAGGCCATCAGAGTACCCGAGTACCTGTCACCAGCCCATCAGAGTCCCCGAGCACCTGTCACCAGCCCATCAGAGTACTCAAGTATCTGTCACCAGCCCATCAGAGTACCCGAGTACCTATTTGCAGCCCATGCCTCATAGAATATACATTGGGGTGTTTGCTTTCCAAAATGGGGTCATTTTGTGGGTAATTCCGTTGTCCTGGTACTCCTGGACTTTCAAAAGTGTGATGGGTAGGAATGAAATGAGATGTGACATTTATGCTCCTAGAATGCCTGAAGGTACTGCTTCAATGTTCGGCCTCTCTATGTGACCAGACTGTGTAAAAGTCCTACACATGTGTTATCGCCATACTTGGGAGGAATAGCAGAATGTGTTTTGGGGTGTAATTTTTGCTATATACATGCTATGTGTTAGAAATATCTTATAAATTGACAACTTTGTGTAAAAGAAAAAGCGTTTTCATTTTTTTCCACATTTTCCCAAAACTTCTGGAAAAAAATTAACCATTCAAAAGACTCACTATGCCTCATAGATTATACATTGAGGTGTTAGCTTTCCAAAATGGGGCCATTTTGTGGGCAATTCCATTGTCCTGGTGCTCCGGGCCTTCAAAATGTAATAGATGGTTGTGAAATGAGATGTGTCATTTTTGCTCGCAGAACGCCTGAAGGTGCCACTTCAATGTTGGTGTTCTGTATGTGGCCAGACTGCGTAAAAGTCTCACACATGTGGTATCGCCATACTCGGGAAGAGTAGCAGAATGTATTCTGGGGTGTAATTTGTTGTATGCATATGCTGTGTGTGAGAAATAATCTGATAATATGACATTTTTGTAGAAAAAATAAAAATAAAATCTTCATATTGCAAAGAATTGTGGGAAAAAATGACAACTTAAAAAAACTCACCATGCTACTTACTTAATACCTTGGAATGTCTACTTTCTAAAAAGGGGTCATTTGGGGGGGGTATTTGTATTTTTGTGACTTGTTAGTGTCTCAAGAAATTAGATGTACTGAAGGCCTGATCAGATATGATCAATTTTCAGTGATTGGCACCATGGTTTGTAGACTCTATAACTTTCACAAAGGCCAAATAATATACACTAATTTGGGTTATTTTTACCAAAGATATGTAGCAGTATAAATTTTGGCTAAAATTTATGAAGAAAAATTACTAATTAGCAAAATGTTATGACAGAAATAAAGAAAAAGGCATTTTTTTTTCAAGAAAACATGCTATATTGTATTATGGTAAAGGTAAGTTAAAACATTTAAAGGAAAAGTAAGAGAGGATTTATTAATTAAAATGAAAGGAGAGCAGCCAAAAAAACTGTTTGAAGGTCTTAGCCCACGTACACAAGGTCGGAGATTTTACCAACCAAATCCGTCGGATTTTGCCCGTCGGATTTAGTCCGACGGATTGTGTCCGAAACTGTTGCATACACACGGTCGGGCCAAGTTGGCGAAAAATCCGATCTTTCAGAACGTGATGACGTAATTTTGTTACGATGGGACTACATTCAGGCTAGTAGCCAATAGCTTTGATGTAGGAATTTGATCTGAGCATGCGTGGCACTTGGTTCGATGAAAATGCTCTACACATGATCGGATTAGGTCCGTCCGGCCCAGTTGGTCGGGAAATATTTCCAACATGTTGGAAAATTGGGTCGGACGGATATTCGGACGGAATCAGTCCGATGCATACCACACACAGTCGGATTATCTGACGACATGGTCCGATAAGACTCATTCCGACAGATTCTCCGACCGTGTGTACAAGGGCTTAGGATTGCAGTGGAAAAGTTAATGGAACTCACCATTCCTTGGTCAGGTAGAGCTCGCACCTGGAAATTTAGGAACACTGTGTCTGCTAATCCAGGGTCAGAGGGGGATGACTATGGTACATATATGTCTGATGAAAATTTTCAATCTAAAGGTCGACGCCATAGAGTTCACAGAAACAAAACACTCAGAAATGAAATGGATTTAAAAACGGGAAGTGACATTACAGAGCTTTGAGGTTTAAAGGGGACATAGAAATATTAAGGGGCAGAGCATACCATTCTGGGAAGTAGCTATGTTTGCTGTAGCTCCGTGGGCTTAATTTCCATACATTAAGGTGAATAATGAAATTATACTTAAACCAAGGGATAATCAGGAATTAAATGAAATCATCAAGGGCTGTCCAGCCACGATGAAAAAAGTTTTGACTGAGCTCCTGAAGAGCATGCGCTATGTTTTTTTTTAATTTTAAGGTTACACCTGAACTGCAGTTTGGTTTGGGTAAAATTCTTTACATTTGGACCTCAGCATCAGTCTGACTGGACTATGGGATGTTCAGCCTGGCCACAGGAGGGCACTGTCTCTTCTGGCAGGCATGGAACTACAGTCTGGTTGGGTGCTTTAAGATTACTCTCTCTCAGAGCCCGCCCAGTAGGAGTAGAGCTCTTGCTGTGTTTTCTGGGAGAGGGTACTTGGTTTGGGGTTCCGGTCCAGAAGGATGTGCTGACTTCATGGTCCTGTTCCTCCTGCCCAGCCCCCAGGAAGGCTATGGCCTGGGGTGCGGATTCACCCGACTTGTTGTCTCGGAGCTGGCTAGCCCGGGGCAAGGAAACTAAAGGAGGATTCTGAGGTGTTTGGGTGCTGTCTCCGGTTTGGGAGAGACCCATTGACTTCATAGCTATCCAGGGCAGGACTCTTCAGAAGAAAGTCATGTACGGGTTGGTTTCTTAGCAAGAGCCTGGAGGAGCTGAAGTACCTAAGAGAATCCGGTCTCGTTGATATCGCCAAGCTGGCTGAAAGATCCAGGTATTACATGAGTGTTCTACAAGTTTAGTTTTCCTATGTGTCCTACAACAACGTCTGTGGCAGAGACTTATTTTTGTATGTTCTACAGGTATCCTACAAGTTTTCTACAGCTTAGTTTCCCTATGTGTTCTGCAACAACGTCTGTGACAGAGACTTTGTTCCTGAGTTAAGCACCTTGTTGGCTGCTAGACCTTGTGAGAGAGGGACTATCCAACCTGAGCTAACATCCAGTTGTGAATGGCTATTCTCTGGATTCAGTCAAAGTAAGCAAGTCCTTTATTATTGACTTTGACACTAAGTGTGCCTGAACTTTCTTCCTGACCCTCTGATCCCATTTTAAGAGACTGTTTGTTGTCTACGTTTTGCAAATAAAAATCCCTTTATGTGGATCTGTCGTTAGTCTCTGAGTTTACTGGGCCATCTACCATGGGAATCCCTAGACACAGATCGAGGAGGAGAAGGTAACAGTAAGCCCAATCAAACCAGCAGCTCCTTTGGGGGTCCGTGCTACATGTGGGGGCTTGTCTGGGGTTTACCGATGCCCCTCAAAAGAACAGTACACGTGGTAAAGTATAGGACAGAGGGTTGTGTTTTTGAACTGCGCCATCAGAGCCATCTTTACTCAGGCAGAGACTTTCACTGACGTGCGTAAGCGTGGGAGGAGCCCTTGCCGAAAAACCAGCAAAGTTACGCAGCCCAAGCAACCAGTGGGAGGAGTCTGTGCTGTTCTTTTCCTGCATGAGGCACCACATGAGAGTGTGTTGCGGAAGGAGAAGAAGCTGTTTCAGTTTTTTTACAGTGTTGGAGAAAAGTCAAAACTTTTCAGAGAATGTACCATTTTCCGGGCGTGCAGTCTGTATCAGGACCCAGGATGCCTATTGAGAGGGGTCTGACAGGCATACAGACACCGTGCTAACAGACACGGGCATTCGCCTGCTGCCGCAGGGGCAGTTTGTGCTATATACCGCAGGAGACATTGAGGCCCTTGGCATGTTATGTGGGAAGTGTGATGGTCTGATTGCCAGCCCTCAGCCATTTGCAAGGTGCAGAAGGTGTGGAAAATACCTTTCAAAGTGGAGCAGCTCATCGAATCGCCTCGGGCCTACCATATGAACTGGGCCACAAGCATAGCAACTGAGGAGTCAATTGTTTATGCCCCAGCATCATCCATCTGAGCCCGTATCAGAAAAAGGGATGTTGCCCCCTCCGAAGTCCAGGAGACTACCTCGGGGGTCGTGGGCATGACCCCAGCTGTGAGTGCTGCCGCCGAAGTGCTTGTCTGTAAAGAGGGAGAACAACCCAGCCCTCCCCGTCATCACAGAGGCAGACCATCCCCGTGCCCCCCCGGGCCGAACATATGGAAGAAGGTACCCATAGATAAGCACCAGAGAACCGCGTGTGTTACCACAGAGGAGTCGTCACCGGTTTCAGAGACTAGTTCCGGCTCCAACGAAGGAGATGACTAGCACTTTAAGCCTCGGTTGCCGTGAGTACTTTTAAACTTTTGAAAGGCTTTTAAGCTTTTAAGTTATTCTGTTGCTTTGAGAGAAAAAAACACCCCAAAATGACCCCTTTTTGGAAAGTAGACATTCCAAGGTATTTAGAAAGAGGCACAATGAGGTTTTTGAAGTTGTAATTTTTTCCCACAATTTTTTGCAAAATCAAGTTATTTACTTTTCTTTTCTTTTTCACAAAATTATCATATTATCAGGTTATTTCTCACACACAGAATATGCATACCACAAATTACAGCCCAAAATACATCCTGCTACTCTTCCTGAGTATGGCAATACCACATGTGTGAGACTTTTACACAGCGTGGCCACATACAGAGGCCCAATATGCAGGGAGCACCAGCAGGCATTCTAGGAGCATACATTTCAAGTCTAATTTGACTTTGAGGCACTGTAGTAGCATGGATATGTACTGATGTGGCATGGATGAGCCATGGATATGAATGGCTGGGTATGGCTTGGTGGGTATTGCTGAGTGTTGGTGGAATGGCTGGGTATGTCTGAGTATAGCTGGGTATGGCTGAGTATGGATGGATGAGTATTGCAGACTATGGATGAGTATTGCAGAGTAATGCAGAGTATGGCAGAGTGTGGCAGATTATTGCAGAGTATGGATGAGTATGGCAGGCTATGGCAGAGTATTGCAGAGTATTGCAGAGTATGGATGAGTATGGCAAAGTATGGCAGAGTATGGCAGGGTATTGCAGAGTATTGCAGGGTATGGAAGAGTATTGCAGGGTATTTCAGGGTATCGCAGAGTATTGCAGAGTATTGCAGGGTATGGCAGAGTATGGCAGAGTATGGCAGGGCATTGCAGAGTATTTCAGGGTATGGCAGACTATTGCAGAGTATTGGGCACTGAGCAGTGCTGTGGGCACTATACATCCAGCCCACAGCGCTGCTGCAAATGATCTCTCCCTCTCTCCCCTCACACTGTACTGATCAGTACAGAGAGGGGAGGGAGGAACCGGACGTGATGTTGGTGTGTTGATGTAATCTTTCCGTCATTTGATAGAGCGATCACATGATAAACAGCTGCTGTCAGGGCCCATTTACCATGATCTGTGATGCGGAAGACACGGCGGTCACGGATCTTTCTGGGTGCACACCACAGGCAGCGCACGGGAGCAAGATTCTGTGAGGACGTCCATGGAAGCCCTCCCAGAATAAGCCGACCATGCTGTAGCCATCTTTTGGCATGTGGTTAAAGTATGTTTTTATTACATGTTTATTATTGAAAGGTTGCAACTACTGTTAGTATGTTCATGGAATGTGTTTGGCACATATTATTAAGGCCCATGCCCAATGCACTGTTAGTTGGAATCATATGGAGAGTGTGACGTCACTACTATATTACATGTATTTAATGGTAACAAATGTCCTCTTTTGAGGAATCTAATCACATAATTAAATAGATTTAAAAGGTTAAGATAATTGAAAAATACAAATTTAAGAGTAACATTTTAACTTATACTTGGGGTATTTTGATTATTTCATTTAGAGTCTGACTTTGTTCAAGAATAATTATAAAAAAAAAAAAATAGATTATATGTTTGAAAAGTAATTGTGACAATGAGCCCAATTGTTGACATTGAAATTAAAAAAATTAGAACTTGGCATTGCAAAAATTACTAAATGTAATTTAGTAGTGACGTCATGCTCTCCATATATGATTCAAATTAACAGTGTATTGGGCATGGGCTTAGTAATATGTGCCCAACACATTTCATGAACATACTAACAGCTTTTGCAACCTTTCAATAATAAACATGCTTGTTACAAAACAAAGGGAATAGTTTATTTGTGCAAATGTTTTTTTTTCAATTGTGTCTAAGCTGTTATACATATGAGTGCCAAAATCTGGATATAACACTGTTACATATAGTGGGTCCCACTGTTAGTGGTATGAAGTATTTAAATTGTGTTGCTAACCTATAGAGTTAATAAAAATGGTACAATATTGGTGATAAAAAAAATAGGGGCAGAATGTAATAGCAGAAGTAAGAAATATCCAGGCATTATAAAAAAGAAATGGTGAATAAGAAAGAAAAAGGGAAGTAACTTAAGGTTGTGTCATTTATGTATTAAGTAAGACGATATACCTTTTGATGATATGGATTTGATACATATGTGTATGGGAAAAGGTGTTTTAGAGGAAAATATGGAAAATGTTCTGAATGGAGACTGAATGAAATGGCCAATGAATGTGGAATAAGAAGGTGATATTGTATGGTGTTTAATGAATGCACCAGCCAGGTATTATTTGATTAGTAAAATACCTAAGGGCAAGGGCTTCCGTTTGTTTTAAAATGTACACAAAGAGATGTTATCGCATGGAATATTGTGTTCTCTTATTTTTGGAGTAGCGGTTACTAGGCCCACATTGCCAATATATATATATATATATATATATATATATATATATATATATATATATATATATATATATATATATAATGTATTTGCAAAAGATTTCCCTAAAGTTTTGGGGTTAAATTAAATTTGATAATGGGATTTTGGTAAAAAAAGGGTGAAATTTTAAATGTTTGAAGAGTTACTGAAATTAACCACACACGCTGATGTACATCCTCACTTTGAGAAGGGCGTTTTGTTTGGCCCGCGGTCTGGTACAAGATAAAAGTGGTCCCTGCACTGCATTCACCGCAAGATCACTTTTAGAGGTGATAGGAGAGGGCCCCCCCTCTCGCCACAATCCGGTGCCCTCCACCCCTTACCGGAGCTGTCGGCAACGGCGGAGGCAATCTGTGCATGGAGATGAGTGAGGGCAAGATGGCCCCCACCCATCTCTATGACACTGCGGGGATATTGGAAGGGCCATTTTTTTTTACTTTTTTTTAAATGACAATTTTTTTTATTGCATTTTAGTGTAAATATGAGATCTGGGGTCTTTTTGACCGCAGATCTCATATTTAAGAGGACCTGTCATGCTATTTTTTTTAAAACTGTGTAAAAATAAAAACTAAAAACAAATAAGAAAAAAAAATTTTTAAACACGCCTCGTCCCACCGAGCTTGTGTGCAGAAGCGAACGCATATGTGAGTAGCGCCCACATATAAAAATGGTGTTCAAACCACACGTATGAGATATCGATGTGATCGTTAGATCGAGAGCAATGTTTGTCGCCATTCCATGAGCGAGCACAATTTTGAAGTGTGACATGTTGGGTATCAATTTACGTGGCATTAACATTATCTTTCACAATATAAAAAAAAATGGGCTAACTTTACTGTTGCCTTATTTTTTAATTCAAAAAAGCATATTTTTTTCAAAAAAAAGTGCGCTTGTAAGACCGCTGTGCAAATACGGTGTGACAGAAAGTATTGCAATGACCGCCATTTTATTCTCTAGGGTGTTGGAAAAAAATGTATAATGTTTGGGGGTTCTAAGTAATTTTCTAGCAGTTTTACATAGTTCTAGTTTTAACTTGTAAACAACACATCTAAAAAAGAGGCCTTAAGTGGTTAAGTAATCAGGACCAGAATAAATTGTTCATATATTGAGTCCATGAAGTGTTAACATTTTAGGGGAAAGTTTGTCTAAATAAACAGTCACTATGACTATTCTGGATATTATTTGCTTTTTGAATTCCCAAAACTTCAACCGTAAATGCTTAATAATGTAACGTTGTGTATTCATCAGTTTGTCTGTTGACGATGGTCAGATACATTTGCAAGTTGGGAGGCTGACTTCTTAGTCAGAATATGCACTTTTGTTTTGTTGAATCCTGCTTTAATACTGGACTTGGGAAAAATGTTCGAAACGCTGATGAGGGAAGCCATGGGATTCCCCAGTGACGTATGAGTGACCCCGCCCCCCTCTGATGTAACGCACCTGCGTTACATCAGAGGCTTCCCTCATCAGCATGAGAGGGGGCAGGGTCAGGTGACGGGTGGCCCCGCCCTCCTAATATAAGAAATGTCAGCACTGGGATGCCCGCAGTGTCTCCGCAGTGGAGACAGAAGACGGATGTATGGACAGCGCTGGACTGAAAATCACCCGTCGCTGGATCAGATCAGCTATCGCTGGACCTCGGAGAGATGATCATCCATCCATTTTTAATAAAGGAATTTTTCAAAAGTGTGTTTGTCTTATTTAACCATTTTTACACTTTCTTTGTGAAATGGTATGGGTACTTTTGTACCCCCTTACCATTTCAAACAGGGGGGGGCGGGATCTGGGGGGTCCCCTTGCTAAAGGGGGCTTCCAGATTCTGATTAGCCCCCTGCCCGCAGATCCCCACAACCACCGGCCAGGGTTGTGGGGATGAGGCCCTTCTCCACATCAACATGGGGATGTGGTGCTTTGAGGGGTTGCATTTAGGGGGACCCCCACGTCAATTTTTTTTTTTAATTTGACACGGGGTTTCCCTTAATATCCATACCAGACCTGAAGGGCCTGGTAATTTAATTTTAGGGGAACCCCCACGCTTTTTTTTTTTTTTTTTTTTTTTATCAATGAATGAATTGTTGGCTAATATACTCATTGAGTGTTCTCTGTATTACAGGAGCCGACAATGGAAAGTGATTTTAAAAGACTTTTTTTCCTTGCGAAATTACACTTGGTGCAGGGACAGTTCTAAGCATTATTAAAATCACTGTTCCTAAAAAAACTGCAGTTTTTAAAACTTTTTTTGCATTGATCCATATCCCCTGGGGCAAGACCCAGGTCCCCAAACACTTTTTAGGACAGTAACTTGCATATTAGCCTTTAAAATTAGCACTTTAGATTGTGAACGTCCGAGTCCCATAGACTTTAATAGGGTTCTAAAGTTCACACGAAGTTTAGGTCTGTTTGCAGGTTCTGGTGCGAACGGAACAGGGGGGTGTTCGGCTCATCCTTACATGGGAGATACTGAGATGAGTAAAGGCAGACTCCTGCTAAAAAATGTTCCTGGGAATGACACCTTGAGGGGGAGTCAATGACGCAAGCCAGAGGTCTACAAATTCCAGTGTCAGGAAGGGCTAGCCAGTACCCAAGATGACGGCAGAAGAAGACAACCTGTGACCTCAGCCCCTGTCAGAACACCTCTGGTGCATCTGCGCGCGCATATGTGCGCATGCGTGCGCATTTTCAGGAAGGGCATGCCAGTACTCAAGATGAGAATCCAAGACAGCCTGTTTCCTCAGTCAGAGTGCTACCAGTGCGCCTGTGTGTGTCTTCATGCGCATGCGCGCCGGCACACGCACGTGCATCCTGTGACAGCTTTTGGTGCCCAACAAGCTATTTAAACTCTGCCAGTGCTGTCTGCTCTACAGCATTCCCATGTGTTTCTGTTGCCTGTATCCGATGCCTGTTCCTGTTACCCGACCCGGCTTGCCTCTGATGATTCCTGCTATCTGCCAGCACCTGACCCAGCTTGTTTGACGGCCGCATCTGCCTGCTCCTTCTGCTACCTCGCTGCCAGCCCATCACCAACCCAGCTTGCATCCTGACTACTCTTCTGACACCACACCTGCTCCTGACATGTCCGCCAGTGTATGACCCGGCCTGCCTGTACCTACCCTCTCTTATGCCGTTTCTCCTGCAGTTCCTTCTGATTTCACAGTCTGCGACCCATAAGGCACTTGTGTGACTTCTGTCTGCTCTACCAGGGGGCCTCAAGTCAGAGATGTAAGAGAGGCCGTCCACTGCATATCAGGCACTACCGTCAGGTACGTGACATCCAGTGAGCACCACAAGGGAGAGATCCAGATACCAGCCCAAAAAACCCAAGTCTAGCCCAATGCATCAGTTGCAGTCTGTCTGTGGATGTCAAGTTCTGTCCTTACAAGGAGACAGGGTTTGGGATGGAGAATTTTCTGTTTATGTGGATGAAAACAGAATTGAACCAAATTAATGAGATCTTCTGAAAACTTTTGGGAAAAGTTTAGAAAATGAAAATTATAATGTCGACCTTTATTTTTTTTTCGGAATTTTATGGACATTCATAAGCCTTACAAGGGACTTCTTTTTTTGTGTTCTTCTTTGGGGCTTTTTCATTTGGCCTAAAGGCTGTCATGCCCCTCCCACCTGCTTTTATGGACTCTCACGCCCCTTCCACCTTTATATTTCATGGACAATTGCTATTCAGCTGCAATTTTGATATCTACTAATTCTGATGTGTTTGTTGTTCTCTATTTTTACATGCTTGAGATAGTGGTACATTTATGTGAAAGTAGTCCAGGTGAATGTCGGGGGCATATTGCGGGCAACAGGGTTTGTGATTGTCACGTTCATGACAAAAGAGAGGATTGAAAGGGTCATGTAAAAAGCCCCCCTTATGTTCATACTGTTTTTTGTGATCTAAGGCTGGACTGTGCCTTCAAGTGTATCATTTTGTTAAGCAATGAGTAAATATATTGTTGTTTAAGAAGTGAGCTTATGTTGAAATCAAAACCAGAAATGAGGAACTTACGTGGGTCATGAGATAGTCTGTCTGGAGTTATAAGGGGTTTTGTTTTAGGTGACATAATGTGACATAATGAGTTTTGTTTAGATACAGAGATGTAAAGAGTTAATTATATATGTCATTATAATTAGTTAAGCGCATATGGAAAGGAATGGAAATATGTCATTTGAACATGTACCCCTTATTGGTGGAAAATTATTGGTAACGCCCATCTTTCATTCATATTTAACACCCTGTCTGAGCCAGAATAAACCCCAACAGTGTATTGTAAATCAACCTGTGTTGTGTCAATCATTTATATATGTTCTTCCCTATGCACAGAAAATTTTGGGTGTGGTCAACGGAGTCGGCCGGCAATAAGTTAATTATAATTGAATGATAAAAAAGTGAATAGTTAGGACTAGTGGTTATAGGTTTATACCACATCCTAACAGTGTTGATGCAGGAATCCCTCCTACCGGGCTGTCTGATCCCTGCGAGGGAGCGGGGGAGGGTGGGGGAAGACGTCCCCATTGGTAGAAGACAGTGATTATTGCTAGTGGCTATAGCAGCTTTCAGGTAAAACCCGACATGCTGGTTGTACCCAAGTTAATCAAACAATCAACTTAGCATATACAGACTGCCAATATACGGTTTGAATCTGGGCCGGTTCAGCAGGAACCAGCCAAGATTCGAACCGTGTATGGCCTGCCTTAGTTAAATCTTGGTGTCTTGTGAATTTTTTCCAATTCCATGCAATAATCCAGCAGAGAACAAGTTCTCTCTCTGTGCAGGAGCTTCTTGTAATAAAGACCATGCAGTGCTCATCTCTCTCCTTGTACAGGATGACTGGTCTTGTATCTGCTTGTCACGTCTACCCCAATGGGTCAGACACTATAGCTGGCTACTGTGTTCTTTACCTATAGCAGCCCCCTTTCCCATAAGGCAAGCAAGCCTACCGGTGCTCGGTTGCCCCCAGGTCTTATACACAATGCTACAGTGCCTGGCCACCATGCCAGGGCAGGCACAAACTCAGCAATGCAAACAGGTACTTGTGGTAAGCAGACAGGTAGCCTGGTTCTATGATAGTTCAGGTAAAAGGCAGGCTGAGTTCAGGGAATAGTCCAAAATCCAGTCCAAGGTCATACACAGGGAAAACAGAGCAGAGCAGACAGACAGGGGGCTTGATCAGGAGTAACACACGTATCACTCTCTATCACAAGCATGCGAATAGGGGTTTGGTTGGCTTATAACAGGTTTGGTTTGCATCCAGAGATTGATCACATTAATTACCTTGCAGGTAGACAGACAGACAAGGAGAGTGCCATAGCCAAAACCCGGATGCTGGAATGAGGAGCAGGAGCACTAGATGTTGCCAACACTGCCCCTTCCTGTAGTTTTCTGCAGGCAGCCTGAATTGAGAGGAGCTGCTGTGCAGAAGGTTGTCACTTTTAGAAGGTTTAGCATTGACTCCACAGGAGCTGCTGGAAATGCTGGTTCTACTACTATTTCTAGTTATGACCCACCCTGTAAATGAACCTGACTATAAACTGAGTTCTGCTAAAAAAAAAAAAGTCAGCAGCTACAAATACTGCAGCTGCTGACTTTTAATAATCGGACACTTGCCTGTCCCAGAGTCCAGCGATGTGGGGAAGCGAAGCCCAGCTCACCTCCTCCTACTCTGTGGCGTCAGCATTGTAACTGTGGGCGCCTGACTGTGGCTATGGCCATGCCACGTGGCGTGCCTGGCCAGGCAATTATCTGGGACCTGTGACGTGTCCCAGATGATTGCTGAGAGGGAGGGGGAGAGGTGATCTCCCTTCCGGTGCCAGGAGGAAGTGGGAGCTGCAAAATGTGGCATGTCAGGGGGTCACCTCCCTTAAAGCGGAACTTCCATTTTTGGGTGTAACTCCATTTTAATGTAGAGGTAAGTCCTAAGGAACAATGCTGGTTAAAGAGATTTGACAGTATTTGTAACAATTTAATAACAGCAGAATGATTCAACAATACAAGGAGGTATAGAGAAGTCTAGTGTAAAAGTCAGGGATCCCAGCAGCCTTTAGTCAGTGAGTGTTAAAGGATATATGGAGTAGTTTGGTTAAGAGTGTTTGCAGGGAGAGCTAGTTGCTGTTGCTGATTGCTGAAAACTCCTTACACACTGTGCATTGGGCAGAACTGGAGTAGATAAGGATAGATCATAGAGTGTATATAGGGACAGATAGTGGCTGTTGCTGAAAACTGCTATATTTACAGTAAGGCAGGTCATGCATGGTGCAAATTTCTTTCCTGCAACCATGGGCTGTAGGAAATAAATTTGCATGATTCCCATATCAGTCCCACGATTCCTCACATCATTCTCACAGACAGTGTTGACAGTGGAATCAGCAATTGTCTTCTCATGGCGTGGGGGGGGGGCAAGCCGTCCCCACTGGGAGAAAATTGTGATTTTCGCTTGCGGCTATAGAAGCCTCTACCGATAATCATAAAAGAGTCTAGCAGGCTGGTTGTACCTAAATTGATTGATCAACTTGGTACATTCAGCTTGCCCATTATGGTTCAAATCTCGGACGGTTCTTGCAGAACCTGAGATTCCTGCTGAGATTCAAAATGTGTATAGCCTTAGTCCCAAACACTCTCACTGTGTGCATAACAGACCTATAAAAGGTACAGACAGATCACAGAGTGTTTGCAGGGAGAGCTAGATGTTGCTAATGATTGCTAAAAACTGACAGATATAGAGCAGAGAAGGATAGGGCACACATTTTTGTAGGGACAGATAGCTGCTGCTATACTATACAGTACTTATACAATAAAAATGTGTGTGAAAATCTTGCGCTAATTATAAGTGCAGACTGCTGCACTTTTATTACTCCTTGGATACAAGGAGATAATGGAAGAAATGTGAAAATGTAAAAGGTTGCACTGTCTCATAAACAAAGAAAAATGCTTATCAAAAAGTATAGCAAACACAGTGTATCAACTAGTGGTAAATAAAAAGTTCAATAAACAAGTGTCCATGTGTATTAAAAATAATTCCACTGGTATTCCACCACACATGAGGTAAGAAAATGCCCGATGCCTGGCCACATCCTCTGTGTTTCTCTCGACCTCCAAGATGGATGTATTGATCTGACAGCTGCAGGCTCAGCGTCCTCACAATGCTCACACTGGACTCTGACTCCACACTGAAAGTATATTCCACAGCGGCCCGGCATAGCTTGCCTCACTCAGGATGATCACTGTGCTTCACTAAGGTGTGTGGGCAGGATCTCCATTCCCTGACGTAGCCTGTTAAGGGGAAACATGTTGGAAGGAGACAGAAGCTGT
This sequence comes from Lithobates pipiens, assembly GCF_037356315.1. Classification (NCBI taxonomy): domain Eukaryota; kingdom Metazoa; phylum Chordata; class Amphibia; order Anura; family Ranidae; genus Lithobates; species Lithobates pipiens. Next base: position 100,994,840 of record NW_027507764.1, on the reverse strand, counting down.
GAAATGATGAGCATCCAGATTTGTTGGTGGTCTCCATGCTGGATCATCTTTCCTCTACTGCCTAATATTATTATCTCTGTTGTAAGTGCATATTTTAGCTTGTTTTTACAGATTATACAATGAGCTTACTTTCTGTGTTCCCCTATCCTACACACACACCTGAGTGAAGCACAGTGATCATCCTGAGTGAGACAAGCTGTGCTGGAATGCTATGGAATATACTTTCAGTGTGGAGTCAAAGTCCAGAGTGAGCAGTGTGGGGATGCTGAGCCTGCAGCTGTCAGATCCATCTATCCATCTTGGAGGTCGGAAGACACACAGAGGATGTGGCCAGGCATTGGGCATTTTCTTTGCATTAGATGATTTTTTATAATCTAGAGATCATCGGAAGATGGTAAAAGGCCAATTTAATTTTCATTTGGACTGTTATACTTTATTATCACTGGAAATGGTGGATAGCACATCCAGTTGGTGGAATACCAATGTAATTATTTTTAACGCACATGGACATTTGTTTATTGAACTCTTTATTTACCACTAGTTGACACACTGTGTTTGCTATTTTTTTTGATAAGAGTACTGCTGCTAAAAACTGCTATATTTACAGTCAGGAGACTTGGAGCAGATAGAGATACAGTAGATAACAAAAAGTCTTTGCCTGTAGAGATATTTACTGGTATACTTTACAATTCTGGTGAAAAGTGCAATACCCAGTGCTGTGTAGTGCCACCTTACAATGAATTGCAATGTAGTGGGCTACTTATTGTGACAATTACCCCCTCCCCCTCCCTCCTTGGGTTCACAATACATAGACCCCACATTCTTTTCTAGGACTTTTTATGTGTGTCTATAACAACTTAATTTGCTGTTTAGCTGCTCTCCCCCTTTAATGTTTTTATTTCTAAATTTTTGGGTTGTGGTTTACAGTCTTAGGATTGGGGTTTTGTGTTTTAGGTTTTATTTTTTTCTGGGGTCTTTTTTTTCATCATGGTCAGCAGCATGAACTTTCTGACACAAGAAAAACTGCGTTTTGCTTGCAGCACATCACCACAAACATGTGCATAAAGTTTAGTGCATTAAATCACGCATTGTTAAATGCACCAAAGCACCAAATCATCTAAGCTGATTGGTGTCTTTCCTATTCAAAATGCAATCTAGAAAGATTAATTAGATATATTTATAAAGTCACTAAAAATATTAGGCTGGATTTTGTTTAAAGTTCAAAAAGCAAGTCACTACTATATTTGGCTGGATTTGATTGCTTAATTACAAGCTACCTGGTGTCTCTTCTTTTCAAAATACAGCTTGGTAAAAGTGCTTAGTTCATCTTTGTAAAAAACAAAAACAAAAACACTATGAAGTGGCATTACACCATAGCAGCACCCTATGCTCATCAGATCTTACAACTATATCTCTCATTTGGTAACATACCTGTGGGGTATATTATCAAAAACAGAAGACTGCCAGAAAAATTGCCACCACTTTATATGGCATCTTCCGGTCCTACTACTATGATGGAACAGCCATTGTGCTCACCTTATGCTGTAGAAGGTTGCCCCATCCTTTTTCTGAGGGAGAAGCATACGCTGTGAACTTTCTCTAATGTTAGCTTGGATTATCTCAGTGGCTGTGAAAGGCAAGAGAGAACCACAATAATGCTTAGGCAGGGGACACAGACAGGGGTGTACCAAGGGGTTGGCGAGACTAGTGCCCACCAGAGGCGCAGGCCGAGGCAACTTGGCAGTGTTCTACACCCTCCGCTGCTCTTTCATCCACTTCCAGCCCCACACCACAGAACGTGTATGCCCTCCCCCTCCCCATGGCCCACCCCCACTCCATCTCTCCGTCGCTGCTTTAAAATGTCCATGTCTCATGGCTTGGCAGCACTGACTTTTATCACTTGCCCAAGGTACATAAAGATACATCTCACCCACTGGGTAGACCTATTGTTGCTTCTATGAATAGTGTCAGTAGTGGCTTCTCTTTGTACATCGATTTTTTTTTTCTTGCAACCCTTGGCTCAGGATCTGCCATCATACATCCCTGACTCAATACATCTTCTGGACCTCTTGTCCCCTTATACTTGGAATGAAAATTATTCCTGGTTATCTTTGGATGTCAATTCTCTGTACACCTCGATCCCACATGATGTAGGCCTACTAGCATTGCAACATTTCCTAACACTCGACTCAAGCCTCAATACCAGACAGGCTTCATTCATTTTGGAGGCAACAGCTTATTGTTTAACCCATAATTACTTTCAATTTGAAGGCCAGTTTTACCTACAGACCCGCGGCACAGTGATGGGTGCTAATTTTGTGCCGTCCTATGCCAATCTCACTATGGGTCTGTGGGAAAATCGATATATATCTTCAACAACAACCCCTATGCACAACAAGTGGTATTCTTTGGCCGTTACATCAATGATATCGTGATTTTCTGGGATGGCACTCCATCTCAGGTAGATGATTTTGTCCACCATTGTAATGACAACGAGTTAGGCTTTTCATTTTCTGCTGTATGGAATAAGGAGAGTTTAGCCTTCCTTGATTTAGAGCTGAACCATGAAGGAAGTACCATCTTTACTCGTAATTACACAAAACCCACCACAGGTAACTCATACCTTCATTTTAGTAGCTGCCATCACCCCTCGTGGGTAAAAAACATCCCCAAGGGTCAGTTCTGCAGACTTAGACAGAACTGTACCAGAGACAGCGATTACATAATACAGAGTTCCCGACTAAAGGATAAGTTAATTGAGAAGGGTTATCCCCTAGATTTGGTCGAACATGCCTATAACATTTATCTACCCGGAAAAAAAACAAAGATTGCTAAACTTCCGGAAAAATCCACTGTACGCTTCATCACTGGATTCCATAGAAAATCCAAAAAAATGGAATACATTTTAGGTAAACATTGGGACATCCTAAAACTTGAGCTCCTCCCAGGGGGACAGAGCAAAAGTCACCTACAGTAGGGCACCTACCCTTAAAAACAAGATTGCACCCAGTAAGCTGAAACGTTAACAGGAATCTGGCCCTCTGTGCCTTATTCCACTTGTAGGCAAGTACAGGTGTAATAAACCCCTATGTAAGACCTGTGATTTTGTTAACCACGGCCAGAAGAATTTCATCCACAAAGGGGTCACATATCCAGCTACCCAATTCCACAACTGCTCCAGCAACTATGTCGTGTATGGCCTCCCTTGCCCACGTAGAATGCTGTACGTGGGCCTCACCATTTGCCCACTCAGACAGTGTTTCAGCAAGCACCGTCGACTGATCAAATTGGGCTCGGACAAACACAGCGCTCCCGACACTTTCTGGAATTTCACGATCAGTCCACCACAGGCCTTCAAGTCTGGGTCATTGAGTCCATACCGGTGGGTGTGTCTGAGGCCGAATGTTTTTCCAAATTGTGTGAGCGCGAAACTTTTTGGATTTTCTCTTTGGACACCCTCGCCCCCAATGGCCTCAACTAAGAAATCGAGATCCATACTATTCTCTAAAAAAGTTTCTCTTGACAATTAGCTATTTTATCTTATTTTTTCCTGGTGGGGTCCTTATTTCAATGCCCCCTTTTTATATATATATATATATATATATATATATATATATATATATATATATATAATATATAATTTCTTCTATACATCATTTTTTATTTTTGTGTATACAAACCCCAGGTATATAATTTTTTTGTGAATTTTCATATGCAATTCTCATATATAATAATTTTTTGGTAATATTTATCCCATCAGGAATGTTTACCATCAGTATTTCTGTTGTGCATTCCAGCATGCGGCAAAGTCGCATCAATCTGGGACTGTAACCGTAACTATGCTCAGGATTGTTTACTACTATTATGAAGGAACACTACCCCATATCTATAATAATATCTTTGAGCTATTTATGATCTATTATGTATTATCCATGTTCATTGGTTTTATTCTTATAAGCATCCCCAAATTTTCTCTTATCAAATTTTCTCTTATTATCAATACTCTTTTATTTTTATTTACATTCTTTATCATTTATTTTTATTTTTGTTTTCATTTATATTTATTTATTTTCATGTATTATTTATTTTTATTTTTATTTTTATTTTCCATTTTTCATAGTTCACATTTTTCTTTATTTATTATTTCTTATTATTTTTCATTTTTTTTTCTATTTTTCATTTTTTCATCCTTATTTTCAGTCTTATCATATGTTCTATCCCATATTTCCTTTTTTTGATTTTAATTTTAATTTTAAAATATATTGTTTTATTTATATTTACTCCATCTATTATTAAGCTCACCATTATCAGTATATAAATAAGTATCTTGTCATTGTAATCACTACAATCCATTCAGTGTTATACATTATAGGGTTCATTTTTATAGTAAATTTCACTGCTTGTTTACTCCCCTATTTAAATTCCATCCACCACTGTCCTGCATATACCTACACTTGATAAAGGAGCGCGCATGTCTGTTTGGGGCTTGGCGCATGCTCAGAAATGCGTTGTGTCCTCGGATATCCCTTGCTGATGTCATACGCTGCTTACGAGCCGGTCTGTGTCTCTGTGAACTGTAGAGCACAGCCGAGCTTTCCCCCAGCGCACTGCAGAGGAGATCAACAACACCTGTATCCCGGGATTGTGCCTGCTAGAGGGAACAGCAAAGTGACTACTACACATGTAACAGTGATTGTGCATGTAAGTGAGACTTTTATCTATTTAATGAAATAAATGCATTCTTTACTGATTTGGCGCTCTTCTGTATTCTATATTTGGCAGCACTGGCTTGGCTGGGCCTCACCTGCAACCTGATTGGTCCCTTCTTCTGTAGGAAGAAGAAGAGGCGGGGGAAGATGGCAGAGCGGAGGGTGTCTCGGTGGTAGTAGTTCTTAGGAGGCCTGGTCTCCTGCGGGGTGGCCTGCTGCACACACATGCTGGACCCGCTGAAGGTGAGAAGGAGGGCGCTGGAGATCATAGGTACGCCTCTGGACACAGAGAGCAGCAGCAATCTCAAAGGTAATTACTGGTACTGGGTTTGCACAGGACTTGCATTTCTATTATTTGCAACTATTGAGGAATATATAGTATTTAAATTGAAGTTATCCTGCTCAGCTTTATGCAAAACTGCTTTTATTTATCATTATGAATTTGATAAAGCTTAAATTATTATTTTTGGGCCCTTTAAGGAGAAAACAACAAAATTCTTATAGGTTCACAAACTTTTTCTCACAACTGTACAAATATTTTTACATTCTGAATAAACTGTATTATGGGCCACATATCAGTTTTTGGTAACAGTATGTGCCTTTTCTTTTTCCAGATTTTTCATTAAATACTTACAGTAAATCATTTCTAGAATAAATAATTTTGCTATTGAATGCAGAATTTGTCATGGTCGCAATGTTCATACTATAGATGACTCGCCGTATACACGATAAAGGAATCTGCTGGAAGAAAAATGACTCAGTCTGTCACATTTTTCCTGATGATCTGGGAAAAATGTTTCTTAGCCAGCCAAAGTATAATGAATTGTAGAAATGAATGTATCATATTACCCCCTCCATATAGTAGTTGTTTTGAGATTTTTCTTTTTAGGAGGCGAAAAAACTGATTAATCAGTGAAGAGATTTTGTCAGATTTATGTGCCATTATACATTGATCACCGGAGACATCTGTGAAAATGTTGAAAAATACAAAAATGATTTTTAAAATGATGCCCTTAAAAAGCAAATAAAAAAATATTAAAAACTAAAGTACCTATATGGAATAAATGCATTATATGAATAAGTATAGCTGGATATCTGGATACCCTAAACCATGACTTCTCAAGCAGGGTTCCTCCAGAGATTGCTAGGGGTTCTTTAAGCAATGAGCCATTTCTGCCTCTCAGATAAGTTCCAACTAACATCATTGATCTTTTTAGCTATCTAAGGGGGCAATTCTTCCCAGTGACCACAAATGTGTGGAACATTCCTCCCACTGATAATCACATTAATGTATCATAAGTTGTAGCTACAGTAGTTTTTAGCAGGGCTTCCTTTGTGTTGAAAAGGTTGAGAAAGGCAGCTATAAATTGTGGATCGTTGTAGTGACTGATGAACCCTTTTGCATCGCTTTACCAATGTGTCCAAAATTTCATGCTGGAACTGCAGACTGGTTATGTGGTATCCCTTATATTATATATAAAGTGTGCTTATCTCTTGGAGTGACTATTGAGGAGCAGAGCAGAGAGCCAGATTGGAGTATACTCAATGAGGGTGTAAAGTTGAACAGATGCAACAAATCTGTGGAGCCCTCCTTCTGAGGGCATTGGAACTCTTGCAATGTCCATTTTTATTCAAAGTGTACATTTTTAGCAATAGTGGCAATTTAACCATCTCCCTCCCACGCTATAGTCCAATGACAGGTACAGCGCGGGCCTTAATTGCCAAGAGGCCGTCATATGACATCCTCCCATGCATGAGCTTTCTGAGCGCCCCCTGTGGGGCGTGTGCGATGCTCTCTGTCATCACCGAGTCTATGAGACTCTGCTGATCACAGATCAGAGAAGGGGGCCGATCCTGGGCCCTTACCATGTGATCAGCTGTCAGCCAATGACAACCAATCATGCGATGTTAGGTGGAAAAGAAGAGTAAAAAATCTCTGGCTTCTGTCATGGGTCCTTCACCCAGAGCTGCGGGTGCCTGCCTGCCAGTGCACCTATCAGTATCCAGCAGTGTCACCTACCTTTGCCCAACAGTGCCACCTACCAATGCCCACCAGTGCTGCCAATCAATGCCCATCAGTGCCACCGAAGAGTGCTACCTATCAGTGTCACCTACCAGTGCATATTAGTGCCACCCATCAGTGATCATCAGTGCCACCCATAAGTGATCATCAGTGCCACCTATCAGTGCCAACCATCATTGTCCATCAGTTCCAGCCATCAATGCCACCTCTCAGTGCCCATCAGTGCCACCTATCAGTGTCCATCAGTGCAGCCTCATCAGCGCACATCAATGAAGGAGGAAAATTATCTGTTTTCAACATTTTATAACAAACTATGAAACAGAGGCTGCCTGTCCCCATACAGTACCAGCTCCAATATCACAGTCTTGTGGTTATCTTGTTAATATTTATAGCTTGAAGAGCTAGTGCCCTATAGAAGCCATTTCAGTCTTAAGCTAGCTCTGGCACTTACAGCCAAAGGCACCAGGGATCACAATTCAGGGTCAGTACCCATGAGTTTCCAGGACAGCTGTACACCTTCCAGATTTTTCTGGACACATCCTGGTGAGGGAGACAATTTTTTTTTCAGACCTGATGCCATTTTGTGAAGTCTCACTGTTATGCCCCGTACACACGAGCGGACTTTTTGACATCCAAACTCCGACGGACTGAGTCCGGCGGACTATCCGCTCGTGTGTGGGCTGCAACGGACTTTAGCTTCGCAAAAGTCTGACGGACTTTAGAAATGAAGCATGCTTCAAATTTTCCCGACGGAACTCCGCCGGACCCGGTCCCCTTCGAAAAATTCGCTCGTGTGTGTGCTACTCCGACGGACTAAAACCGACGCTAGGGCAGCTATTGGCTACTGTCTATGAACTTCCTACGTCGAATCCAGTCGTACGTCATCACGTTCGACTCCGTCGGAGTTTGGTGTGATGGTGTGTGGTCAAGTCCGTTCGGTCGAAAAGTCCGCCAGAACTCCGGCGGAACTCCGCTAGAACTCCGTCGGAAGTCTGTCAGACTTAATCCCTCTCGTGTGTACGGGGCATTAGTATTCTAAGAAAAAATGCTTCAGGTTCTCAGCTTTGCAACAGCTAAGACCCCAATTACAGTTATAAAGTCGACAGACAGCCAAAGAGATTAGCACCTCCAGTGCCTTTGGAGCCCTCTGTGACGAGAAAAGAGCAATCTCCAGAGGGCTCCAAACTATTTATCACCTCCCCCAGCCACCTCCTGGACTCTGGAGATTGGCTAGGTTATGATAAATATTCAGACAGCCTCCCCTACCTCATCCACATATGCAGTAAACTTCCCTGTCCTATTTTAATCACATCTCCTCCTATGAACTTTCCTGGTTAGGCAAAATAGCAGCTCTGAAAATGCTTCTCCTACCTAAACGAATTTATTACTTCAGAACCATTCCCATTTGTCTGCCAGAGTCCTTTTTCAACCTTATAGATAAGCTATCCAGACAATTTATATGGAAAAGTAAAATGCCTAAAATACCATATTCAAAGACATAGCTCTAAAGGAGGGGCTGGCTTCTCAATTATCCATCACTATTACCGAGCAGCCATTCTGAATCAAATGAAGGCCTGGTTTGAACCATAATCTGCTAAACTTTGGATACAAATAGAAAAGTCCATTCTACACAGTAGAGACCTACCTTCCTTACTCTTAGCGAAACTAACAAACATACCACTGAGTTGTCCTAAATTCCCATCCATTGCAGCAAACCTTTCTCCATGGGAAAAAATCCATGTTAGACTAGACCAGGGGTGTCCAAACTACGGCCCTCCAGCTGTTGCAGAACTACACATCCCATGAGGCATTGTAAAACTCTGACATTCAAAGACATGACTGGGCAGGATGGGGATTGTAGTTCCTGAACAACTGGAGGGCCGTAGTTTGGACACCCCTGGACTAGACCCTGACACTAAAACACGTCAAGAGGTAACAAATCTCCAAATCCATGAATATCTTATCCCGATTCTTAAGATTCAGTCCTAGCTACAGGATAACATACTTACATATGGAGACTCACTGTTTAAAAAAACAGTATCACGTGCTTATGCCCTGGTTCAGCTAAAGCACTTCTAAGCTTGCCATTCAGCAACATTCTTTAAAGTACTCAAAGATGCATGGAAATACCTTTTGACTAATTACAATACGCATAAAGGTTTGTCTTGGTTTTATGCCCTTCTACAAAACAAGAACAACCTAACCAAAATGTCCAACATGACTAATTAGGAAAGGGAACTAGGCACTATACATTCACTCACAGAATGGAAAGACACAATACAAACATGTTACCAATACTCCCATTGCACTGATCACTGGGACCTTATGATAATAATCCTACATAGATCTTATCTCACCCCATTAAGAATGTCCTTAATCTTTCCATTAGAATCCAGCTCCTGTTGGAGGCACTGCGGTGCAAAGGCAACATTCATCACATACTATGGGAATGTAAAAACATCCGCAGATTTTGGTATGCAGTTTTTAAACTAATCTCTATAACTGGTTTCTTTCTAAAACCGAATCCTCAATTGGCCCTCCTTAACATCACCATAAAAAAAGAGCCAACCCAATTTAGGAGCATAGTAATGGATGTACTTATTGCAGCCCGGTTGACAATCACATCCAATTGGAAAATGAACTTTGTTCCCAATACCAATGAGGTTATCCAAAGGGTTAAAACACAGCACTCCTACTAAAAGCATATTGCTGTCCAGTCTAACTCGGTACAGTTTTTTAACGAACAATGGTGACCTTGGACTTCTAGATTCCCTGAATACATTTAACCTCATTAATGGATGCTTCTTAACCAATTCAGATATGCAAATCTCTCCAACTATGGTACAGCTATTTTTGTTTTTGCTTTATTTTTTATTTTTTAGTTCCTTTAAACTTGATACCTTTGTTTATATTGTTTACGATACAACAGCATACCTATTAGAGAAAAAATATATATACAGTTTATGCTCTTTCTGATCAAATGTAAAACCCTCCTGCACTTTTCCTATGCAGAGAGCCACGGCATCCGCAATGTGAAGTAGGATGCGCAGTCCCTCCAACTAATAAAGAAAATTGCAGGTATGTCATTTACAACTGTGTTATATCAAAGTTACATGTTGCACTCTGTAAGCCACTGTTGTACTTTCTGTTTCCTTTTTTTTTGATCAGAGAAAGCTGATGCTATTTCTTTGGTCTGGTTTGTCTTGTGCATAAAGTTTGCTCTTGCACCCCTCTGTCCTTTATCAGTTTTTAATTAACTGATTAATTAACAGACACGCCCGAACCCATATTCCTTTAGATTTAGAGCAACCTTTGTGGGATAGCACTACTGCTTGGGGGCAATGGGACTCTTGATAGTTCACATCATACACTTCTTTTTTTTACTGCAAAGAACACTTTCTCTTATATACATAATTTGTAAACGATGTACTGTACACTTAATCTGAAGTTCATTTTATGCTGGTTCAGTGTTGCCTAACTGGTTATGGGTTACAGTGCTAGGTGAAAATTTGTGATTAGTAATGACATATCACTGAATTCATTGGATGTGTTCAAAGACATACAGTAATGCCCTGTACACATGATTGGACTTTCCGACAACAAAACCACGGATTTTTGTTTGAAGGATGTTGGCTCCAACTTGTCTTGCATACACACTGTCATACAAATGTCGGCCAACAATTACGAACGTAGTGACGTACAAGACGTACGTGATATCTCCATTACAAACACTAATTATATCCCTGACTCGTACTTTATTCCGAGCATGAGTGGACTTTTGTCGGACAGACTTGTGTACACACGATCAAAAAGTCTGACAACAAACATTTTTTAGCGGAAAATTTGAGAATCTGCTAGCCAATATTTGTGCGGAAAATCCACCAACAAATGTTCAATGGAGCATACACACGGTCGGACTTTCTGCCAACAAGCTCACATCCAACCTTTGTTGTCAGAAAATCCAATCGTGTGTATGGGGCATAAGCATAATCTTTGCTAGCACCCACATCTTCAATATTGCAACCATTCTAACATGTTTGTTGGCATTGCTGTACAAATATTATATCACATGTGACATTTGTAATGACTTTTATCATATGAAATGTTTTGACAGCTCTAAAGAGGTCTTGCCAATGAAACGTAGTGCATGGCTACAGGCATGTGATATTATCCCACATTGAGAACAGTCATTCTCACACAGCAAAAAAAAAAGGTGTAGCCTCATAAACCACAAAGCTACCATGGTTAGGACTGGGATAGCATTGCTGAATTTGAGTGGATTAGTTTTGTTTGCTTTTAATGTATTGTAATAAACAGAATTATGCCATATTTTCTACTTATCCCCTCTTGATGTTATGTATAATCCATATGGGGAAATTATGGTTTTTCAAATCTGGATATTCACAAGCGAGTATGACCCATAAATCTTAAGGTTCTTTGGTTTTTGGTGAGTTCTTTGGTAATTGGGGGAGAATTTACACAAGATTGAATGAAAGTGGCACACTATGAAATTGTTGAAGTTTGCACCATTGATTGGATTGAAGATTGCACTGGAGATTTGCACATAGCACTTTATGACTGCACTGGGGTATGCACAGCTTCCAGAAGATTTTGTCACTAAGGACTTTTGCACAAAGAGATTGTTTTTATTTTTAGCAAAATTGTTTGTATTTGCACGTTATTATATGTTATAGGAATTGGTCATGCGCAGCTTCCAGCAGTTTTGCACTAAGGATTTTTGCACAAAGAATTACCGTATATACTCGAGTATAGGCCGACCCGAATATAAGCCGAGGCCCCCAATTTACCCCCAAAAAAACTGGCAAACTTATTGACTCGTGTATAAGCCGAGGGTGAGACATGCCTGTCCATCCCTGTGTGTGTGTCCGTCCCTGTGTGTCCGTCCATCCCTGTGTGTCCGTCCATCCCTGTGTGTGTGTGTGTCCATCCATCCATCCATCCCTGTGTGTGTGTGTGTCCATCCATCCATCCATCCCTGTGTGTGTGTGTCTCCATCCATCCATCCATCCCTGTGTGTGTGTGTCTCCATCCATCCATCCATCCCTGTGTGTGTGTGTCTCCATCCATCCATCCATCCCTGTGTGTGTGTGTCTCCATCCATCCATCCCTGTGTGTGTGTGTCCGTGTGTGTGTGTGTGTGTGTGTGTGTGTGTGTGTGTGTGTGTGTGTGTGTGTGTGTCCAGCCTACCTGTGTCCCGAGCCTCCGTCCCGTGCCTTGCCTCCGTCCCGTGCCGTGCCTTGCCTCCTTGCCTCCGTCCCGTGCCGTGCCTTGCCTCCTTGCCTCCGTCCCGTGCCGTGCCTTGCCTCCTTGCCTCCGTCCCGTGTCGTGCCTTGCCTTGCCTCCGTCCCGTGCCTTGCCAGGATCGCCGCTCTTCGTCGGCGCCTCGGCGGACATACTACAATTCGAAAGCCGCGCCTCCGCCTCCGCCTTCGCCTGTGATAGGCGGAACACTGAATTTCCCAGCAGCCTGTGTTCCGCCTATCACGGACATCGTCTCATCCTCGTACTACGGACGAGGATGAGACGATGTCCGTGATAGGCGGAACACAGGCTGCTGGGAAATTCAGTGTTCCGCCTATCACAGGCGGAGGCGGAGGCGGAGGCGCGGCTTTCGAATTGTAGTATGTCCGCCGTCTGTCTGCTCGATACGCTGATCGAGCAGTCAGACGGCGATGACTCGAGTATAAGCCGAGGGGGGCACTTTCAGCCTCAAAAAAGAGGCTGAAAATCTCGGCTTATACTCGAGTATATACGGTATTGTATTTTGCTCAGGATTGTTTGTATTTGCACATTATTATATGTACAGTATAGGATGTTTTAAGGAGCCTTAGGAGCACAGACACTTTTAATTATAGCATTTTGGTTTAAAGGGATAGTGCACATTATACTGCTCATGGATATGTAATTAGAGCTATATTATTTTTATTAATTTTCTACTCTAAATATCAGGGGAAATATTAATTGATACAGCAGCTAGGGTTTGTTATTAAAGGTGTGACATGGACATAACACATATACACGCTACAATTATAACTATAACATGCCTTGTGCTGCATGTTTACCCCTTAAAGGGTTTACAGGTAATTAGTAACACAGTCTATAAGAAGGGTAAATATTACTTGCCACCTTCCCACGGAGCCAAGCAAAATCCCGATGGAGCAAAAGCCAATTACTATGGGCGACCACTGCAAAGATGACACCTCGAGCCCCAAGTTGGGTGCCAAATGTAGCAGATTCTCTAGCCTCTTCCAGCCTAATGAGAATCTTTGAGGGCACAGACCGCTGACATCCTTCAATATGTAGTGGGCTGTGAGGCATAGTGGGTGCAAAGGTGGTAAGAGTCATTGAGTGCCAGAAGCTTCTTGGATGCAAAAGAGGTTTTATTTCTTTTAACAGTCCTTTTATATTTTGCAAGGGAAAGAGGGTTAGGGCCAGGACACCCTTAAGTAGTTGCAATTTCAATAGGCAGACTCTGAGGCTTCAATAGGCAGACAGTCGTACAGGGAAAGGCCCCAGCAAGTAGGTTTTCTCAACCAGGTTGAGATATACTTTGAGATGCTGCCCAGGCGTTTCCTACGGACAGAAGCAAATTAGGTTTCGTGATATCTTTGAGTTTGTGGCTTCGTTTAAAAGTGTATTTGATGTTCCTACACGCTCCACTTCTGCTGCCAAGTGCCTCATGTCCATTGAACAAAGTATGAGAACTGACTACACCATTAAAATCCGTACTCTAGCAACAGAGGTTGCGTGGAACAATGAGTCCCTCGTGCCTGCTTTTTCTTCTTCTTCTTTTCTTCTTTGCCATCCTCCTTGAATCAAGACTCAGAGAAAGACTCCTGTAATCTTTTTCCTGTACATTTGTCTCTGAGCTTTGCAGTCCCACCCGTACCTTCCTCACCTCCCATGCCTCCTGGTACCAAGTCATGCAGTAAAGGTGAACCCATGCACTTGGGTTTCTTGCGTCTCTCTGCAGATGAGAAGACCTTTAGGAGGAGGGAGAGATTGTGCCTTTATTGTGGCCAGACAGGTCACTTTTGAAGTCTTGTCCTACCTATCCAGGGAACACCCAAACCTTGAGGTCCTGTCATGGACAGACCTTATGTGGCATTGTTTCATCCACAATTATCCAGAAAGATAAGCTCCTGGTTTCGGTCACCCTTTCTTGGACTGAGTTGTCCACCGAGATATAGGCTCTAATCGACTCTCAGACTGCAGACCTGTTCATTGATGCTGCTTTGTATCGAAGCACTTTCCACTGCAGCTGCTTAACACTTGCCATAGAGGCTCTTGACAGGAGACCTCTACAGCCTGCCCAAGTGACTCACGAGACAGTTCCATTATCCATGGCCGTAGGGGCTCTTCACCATGAGATAATCCAATTCTAAGTTATTTTCTCACCTAAGTTTCCGCTGGTTATTTATTATCCTTGGTTACAGAGGCACAACCCCTCTTTTGATTGGCTTTGTGCTGAGGTTCTCTCCTGGTCACCACAATGCAGTGAGACATGCTTCCAGAAGGTAGCCAAGGTCCTTTGCACCTCTTCACTCTCCTCCCTGCCAGAGGAGTACCGCGATTTTAGCAATGTCTTTGATAAAGGTCAAGCCGGTAGTTTGCCACCACACCGGCCGTATGATTGCACAGTTGACCTTCAACCTGGTGCCATACCCGCTCGTGGCCGTGTTTACCCTTTGTCAGTCTTGGAGGATAAGGCCATGGAGGATTATGTTGCAGACACACTTTCTTGAGGTTTCATCCACAAATCCTCATCTCCTGCTGGTGATGGTTTCTTCTTTGTGAAGAAGAAGAGTGGTGAACTGAGACCTTGCATTGATTATACTGGTCTCAATCATTTTCATGATTAAGAATGCCTATCCAATTCCATTGATTATGGAGTTATTTGACCCCCTCAAGGGAGCAACGGTTTTCACAAAGCTTGATTTGAGAGAGGCATACAATCTCATGAGGATTAAGATGGGCGATGAGTGGAAAACTGCTTTTAATACCAGAACAGGCCATTATGATTACCTCGTAATGCCTTTTGGCCTTTGTAACGCCCCGACGGTTTTCCAAGAATTTATTAATGATGTCCTCCAAGATTTGTTGCAGGTATGTGTGGTGGTTTATCTCAATGATATCCTCATATTTTCCAAGTTCCTGGAGAGCCACTACACAGATGTCTGTCGTGTGCTTCAGAAACGAAAAGAGAACAATCTCTATTGTAAACTGGAGAAATGTGAGTTCCATCGTGAACAGGTTAAATTCCAGGGCTGTGTCATTTCCACTGCTGTTTTTTTTTTGTCGATGGATGCAGAGAAACTTTCAGCAGTCCTACAGTGGCCTCGACTCGTGGGGTTAGATCCTCTACAGCGTTTCCTGGGCTTTGCCAACTATTATCGGAAGTTTATTCATAACTTCACTGCCTGATATGACCAGAAAGGACAGTAACCAACAGAGTTGATCTAAGGAGTCCATTAAGGCCTTTGAGAGTCTCAAGGCTGTCTTTGTTTCTGCTGCTGTGTTGGCACATCCTGATCCTATGTTACTGTTTATCCTTGAGGTTGATGCTTCTGAGCCTGGTGTTGGCACCCTTCAGTCTCTACGTCCTACCTCTGAGAGCGCTATACATCCTTGTGGCTACTTTTCCAAGAAATTGTCATCTGTGGAGTGCAATTACAAGATTGATGACAGAGAGCTGTTGGAAGAATTAGAATGGAGACATCTCCTCGTAGGTACCACTGTTCTTATTCTTACTGGCCATAAGAATCTCACATTCTTGTCTAAGGCTAAACCACTCTCTTTCAGAAGGGCGTGATGGGCTCTTTTCTTGTTAAGTTTCAATTACATTGTCTCATTTTTACCCGGTACAGAGAATGTAAGGGCTGACGCCTTGTCACAACACATTTTCTCTGCTTCTGTGTTGGAGTCAGTTCCGGTTCCTGTGATTCCTCCTGATCGTATTCTGGCTACGTTTCGCACCAGTCTCATTTCTCATTTGGGCGACAAAATTCTTGCTGCTCAGGTCCATGCTCCTCCTGAGAAACCTTGTGACCGGTGCTTTGTCTCAGAGAACCTCTGTACTGCTGTGCTCCAGACTTACCATTTTCCCCAAGGCAGCTGGCCACCCTGGGAAGAATCATCTCATTTGGGTCATTTTCCAACAATTCTGGTGACCTAGTCTACATGCTGATATAACTGCCTTCGTAGCTGCCAGTTCCATGTGTGCTCAGAGCAAGACTCCACAACACCTTCCAGTGAGCCTCCCACAACCCATACCCAATGGAGAGAGGCCCTGGACCCACCTGTCTATGGATTTCATTGTGGAGTTACCCAACTCTTAAGGCAACACAGTTATCCTTATGATGATTGAACGGTTCTCAAAGATGTGTTGTATTCCACTTAAGAAGGAACTTCTAAGAAACCAGATTCCATTTTTGCTTGGGAGATCTTTCGCTTACCCAAGGTGATTGTCTCGGACAGCGGTAGTCAGTTTGTGCTCCAGTTCTTGCGAGCCTTTTATGCACAGTTGGTAGTTCAGCTTACTTTTTCCTCTGTGTATCACCCACAGTCTAATGGGGCTGCAGAATGAGCCAATCGGTCCTTGGAGCAATTCCTACTTTGCTATATTTCTGACCATCATAACAACTGGTCAGACCTATTATCGTGGGCAGAGTCTGCTCACAACAGTGCCCTTAATTCTGCTTCCCGAATGTCCCTGTTTATTGGGAATTATGGTTTTCAACCTTCCATGTTGCCTGACTCATTTGTTCTGCAGAGTATACCTGCATTAGAGGAGCATCTCTGTGGTCTCCGTTCCACTTAAGCACAAGTCCAGGAGGCTTTGCGTCATGCTAATGATAGGTACAGACTCAATGCTGACCACAGACGCCTGCCTGCGCCTTCCTACCAGGTTAAGGACAGGGTCTGGCTGTGATCTCGCAATCTCCGGCTTTGTGTTACCGCACTGAAGTTCACACCTCAGTTTATTGGGCCTTTGCGTGTTCTTCGCAGGATTAACCCAGTGGCTTACGCATTAGACCTTCCTTTTAATATGCATATTTCTCATGTATTTCATGTCTCATTAAAACCTTTGGTCTGCAACCGATTTACCCCCTCTGTGCCACATCCTCACCCTGTACCCGTTGAGAACCATGAGGAGTATGAAGTACAGTCCATTGCTGACTCCCGTAGGTTCCGTGAGCGCATACAGTACCTGGTGGGTTGGAAAGGGTACAGTCCGGAGGAATGCTTTTGGGTCTCATCCTCGGACTTACATGCCTCTGTCCTCCTCCGGGAATTTCCATAGGCGTTTTCCCCTCAAGCCTGGTGGTCCTCCAAGGGGGAGGGGTTATTAAGGAGGGGATACTGTCAGGGCTTGGCTCAGCCCTTCCTTCTCTGAGCTGGCCGCTCAGCTGTCAGCTAATTGCCAGCTCCTATCAATTTCCCAGTTACTCAGCTGTTGTTGATATCCTGCTCATCAGTCCTGACTACTTAAGCCATCCATTCAAGAGGAGCTCTGCCTTTGCCTTGGTCAACATCAAAAGAAACATCTCCTGCGTTCCTGTTTAAAGACTGGCTTTGCTGACATCCCTTCTGGCTCCGGATCCTGCTTGCTGATCCATTAATTTGATCCCTGACTTTTGGCTTGGCTGACTATCCTTTCTGGTTACTGAACTTTGGCTATGTTTTGACTATGTTTGTTCTTTTTACATTGATTATTAAACAAGTGTGATTTAACTGTACTTATGTCTCGGTCTGATTTCATGGTTTCTAACGTTCAGGAACTGTGGCGCTCTCCAACTTGCTGCGGAAGGCCAAAACTGTAATGGATTGCATTTTGGGGCCTGTTTTAACCCCTACAGTGCTGGCAGGAAGTGTCAAAAGACCAAGCTGATTCTTTTCCATGAGCAGTGAGACTCGTTGGTTCTTCCCCACGCTAATAGTACACACGACAACACAGTCTATAAGAAGGGTAAATATTTCTTGCCCCCTTCCCACAGAGCCAGGCAAAGTAAAGATGGAGCGGGAACCTGGTCGCTATGGGCAACCACTGCAAAGATGACACCTCAAACCCCACACTGGGTGCCAAATATAGCAGAATCTGTTGCCTCTTCCAGCCTAATGGGAACTTTTGGGGCCACAGACCACTGTAATGGGTTGTGAGGCATTGTGGGTGCAAAGGTGGTAAAAGTCATTGGGCACCAGACACTTCTTGGATACATTTATATTTTGCAAGGGAAAGAGGATTAAGGCCAGGACACCCTTAAGTAGTTGCAATTTCTATAGGCAGACTCCAAGGCTTCAATAGGTGGACAGCCGTACAGGGAAAGGCCCCAGCAAGGTTCCACTTCTGCCCGTGTAGCTTTGCTGTCCCCTATGGCTACAATACCTAATAGTTCCAAATTCAAACAGTTCTCCCAGATTTACTAAAACTTCTACTTGTAGTTCTTCAGCCCTTTAAGCTCCTAGTCTCTCACTGGACTCTCTGATTTACTGACTCTGAATCCCATGAGCTCCTCAAGGTATCTCCCTCAAGCGTCACCCATGCTTCCCTGCTGGTTCCCTAGACTGGCACTTTGGATACCTTCAAACTTCACCCCTGCTGACCGTCTCGGTCCCTAGCTTGACCCACAAGGCTGCTCTGCAAGCGTTACCTTCACTGGTTGGTTCCCTGACTTAATCACCAACTGAAGTTTCCAGATTCCCCACCATCCCCGTTTGGTGAGGATGCTGCTCTGTTACTTGCTTCAGTTATTCACTGTGATCCCTGGTAAATCTGATTGGTCCCTTAGTGGCGAGAGCTTCCATTCTACCTCTGACCATGACAGGTTCTCCGGCTGGCAGAACCGACACTTTTGATTGGATTGCAGTCCCAACCCTGCGCTGTTCTCTTACTTCTGGATAGGCCTCACACAGCCTGGCAGCCAGATACCCCTGGGATAGGCCCAATCTCCGGCCTAGAAGCCCAGGGCAGACGACACATGTCCACCCAGATGACAGTCCGGGTGGCACAGAACATAGATTGCTTGACTCCACCCAAATATATAGGCTCTCCCAGCAGACCGAGGGATTCAAGAAAACCCTTGCCCATTAGCTGAGATACCCCAAATACCCATTAACTGACCTTGAGTTGTCCTTCTCATATCTAGTACCACCAAGTGCCCGGCATCCTAGTGGTAGAATAGAAAAGTACGACAAGGCCAAACTTATGGAGAATTCAATGGCTATCTAAAAATGTAACTATGGTAGCTACCCCTGCTAAGGAATTTGGTAAGGAGCTCCCTGACTAAACCCCAGGGTGCTACCTTTAGATGTCTATTATTGTATGCCTTTCTATATTTAGTTTCAAGTTCAGAAATAACTGAGCAATATTTGGTTTGTAGTAATTTGTTTGACTAGCAAATCTTGTTATTTTTATTTCTGTATGTGACTCACATTGGGAAGATTCTTCCTTACTTCCTGTCCCTGTGACACTTGTAGAAAATGGGGGTGCCATATAGTCAGTGGAGCAGAAAGGCACAAACAGCCATAACAGCATTGTTAGACATTTTTAGCCTTCTCCCCTCCACTAAAAATGTATGTTTTCTTTTGTCTATGTCCTTGATGGAAATATTTTCCATTTCTTCCTATCAGGACCACAAGTAATGGGAAGTCTCCCCAACAGGGACACAGATGGGCAAAAACTTGACAGAGGCTCCAATCCTTTCCCATTCTATCCAAAAACAAAATGGCTGGGGGAAGGGTTTAGTCCTTGCCTAAATAATGGGTGTCAGACACAGCAGGAAGTGATGGGAAATCTGACCAATTTCAAAATATAAATTAGCTGTTTGGCAGACCAGGGGAGTTGCCTCCTACCTGCACACAGACAGCAACAGCAACACAAGGAGATCAAGGCTGAACAGCAGTGTCACCGAAATGTCCCCGAGGTGGACTTGAGGTACTGGATAGGTGATAGATATGTTAGGGCTGATTAGCCACTACAAAAAAGGCAGGTTTATTGTACAAAAGTTTGTATTCATGCATATGTATCCTTATAACGTTTAACATGTAAAACAATAACCTCCGCATCCAAGGGGGATTTCTGTGGAGGATGCAAGTCAGGTGAGCAGGGGAGCTATACTTACCGATGGACCTGCTTGGATGAGGAGGTTATTCCTTCATGCCCGACTGTTATACATTATTGCTGGAGTGGTTCCAGCAGTTACTGCTATTATCTATTGCTCTACTTAATGGGGTTATTTTTCCTGCTAGGTTATGATTCTCCTACGTTTATGCCAGTAATCTCTATACTATAAACAAGATTAGAACCTCTGTATCGCTGGCCTTTTTTTCTGCCTACGCTCTCGAGTAGTTTGTATGGGGGTACTAATACCCCACTGCAGCCTCCAAGTGAGTAACTCTGGCCCCCCCCCCCCCCAGTTATGCACATTAATCCTTGGTTGAAGAGGTTAGTTATATGGATTATATGAATACTGTTTTACATGTTAAATGTCATATGGAGACATATGCACTAATACAAACCTTTGTACAACAGAACCTTTTTTGTAGTGGCTAATCAGCGCTAACATATCTACCTCCTATGCAGTACCCCATGTCCGCCACAGGGAGATTTTGGTGACACTGCTGTTCAGCCTTAATCTCCTATGGGCCTTCACTGGTAAGCTAAAAGAAAAAGAATAAAATTGTGGGATTTCATTTTATATGAAGCATATCACTAGACCAAATGAGTCAATCACTATACACATTATTTATTATCAATAGTCATACATACATATACACAACAATAAATAGTGAATTGATATAATAATAGATTAATAGGTCTCAATTGGTAGATCTAAAACATAACATAGTATTACATGATTGATTCAATATAGAAACATTTTTTAAATATTCAAAACTGATAAGTATCAATAAATTGATACTTATCAATTTTGAATATTTAAAAAAGAGAAGCTGCCCGCAACATGGATGGGGTATGTGCGGGGCTGGCGGGAGAGCGAACAAGCGGCTGGGTGGGGGTAAGTGAGGGGCTGGCTGGCTGGCTGGCTGGCGGGGGGTGGGTGGGTGGAGGGTTTGCCCCCCCCCACAAATGGAGCACCAGCCACCACTGCTATACTCCATCTAAAATCTAAGAAAAAAAATGCATTTCCGTTAATTCTTAAACACCAAAATGCATTACAAATAATCAATTTTCAGAAACCTCCATTGGATTTACTGTATATACAGAAATAACAAATCTGTAAAATAATTTCTGCATGCATAAAACGTCTCCAGAAAAGTTCTGATAGTCTTGTCACAAATACATTTTGCCCTGATCTGACCGTCTTACTTTTGCTGTTGTCGCCGTTCCATGCAGCATTAGAGTTTTTTTTCAGCTCTGTATTGAAACAATATCATTCAGATAATACATTTTTTGCTAGTAGTTTGTAAAACTTCCTAGAACATAAAACTTTGCAGACCTTTAAGTTCTTGTGCAAGCTATTCCGTTAGACTAAATATTATGCCCTAGCACATGCCTTATTGTAAGCTGAGCAGATGCGATATATATTTTAAAATATTGAAAATCTTTTGCTTTAAAAAAACTTTCAGATATTTAGAAGTCTTGTTCTATAACAATAGCCAGGAGGTCAGATTGTTAACAGTAGATTCTTATGTGCCAATCTAAAGCCTAGCAATCTGTTGGATGTAGAAAAAAAAATCATTGCACAAGGCTGAGCCTAGGCAAAGAAGGCATCATCAGTGTACATATTATGCCCTGCAGAGAAGAAAAGGGAATAACCTCATGTTCTTGCTCTTGGCAAAGGTTCCTCAGTTAGAGATTACAAGAAAATGTTCGTAGTTGCATAAATATTTCATGCAGCTCTTTTATGCCTTTCCCTCTTCAGTATTAAGTCTATTAAGAGTATGTATATGCACTTATGAATGGTGGAACCGGCAGTGACCCGTTTCAAATTACGCTATAAATCTTCTAATGGATTTTAAACCAAGCAACAACTTATTAAAACGGGAACTGTTAACGCATACAAAGAAAATTCAGCTAAAGGAACAAAAGATAAATAAGTTAAACATATTTATACATATATTTGTTTTTAGATACGGTAATTGTTATTTAAAATAAAGGAAGCATAATGCAATGTAACTTTTCACTGTATATGTATCAGCAAAAAAGTAAAACTTTTGTTTTTAGATAAATATTATTTAAAATAAAGGAAGCCTAATGCAATGTAACTTTTCACTGTATATTTGTCAGCAAAAAAAAAATATTTTTGCGGTATAAATTAATATTTAGTACAAAAGGAACAGTTATTATGTAAATGTTACGCATTTAAATGGGCGGCTAGATGTGAGTACAATCATTTTCACAACTTCGGTGATAAAGCTCCTATATCTTGATACAACTTGCGATGTTGCACATAATTTATTCTTAGTATAAAAAGCTGTTTAATGTAGCCATACATCTAAGACTGGCCAAATATGACGCAAAATGTCCCCATTTCCCCCATCAACACAAGCAGTGTTGACAGGAGGATCAGCCATTGTCTTCTGCTGGTGGGGGACAGTGATTATTGCTAACAGCTATAGCAGGCGTTTGCAATAATCAGAAGTGAATCCAGCAGGCTGGTTGTACCTATGTTGATCGAACGATCAACTTTGTACATTTAGCCTGCCCCTTAACTGTTTGAATCTTGGCCAGTTCCTGCTAAACCAGCCAAGTTTCGAACTGTGTATAGCCAGCCTTAGGCTGGTAAGTGGTTGAGGAGTGTCTTACATACTTCCTTAAAATGGAACCCTGGGAATTAACCATCCCACATCTTTTGTGCCCCCTTGGGGGCTAATTGCTATGTTAGTTAAAAGAAAAAAAACTCCTAAGAAGAAACAGACATGACATGCTGGGTCCAGTGTCTTCAATCTTTTTATTTGTAAACAAGGGAATGAGACATCCTTTTGAATGTGGCCAATGTGATGTGAGCCTTCCTATTGGCTATTCAATGACTGCTTTCTCTCAAGCTTCAGAAGACTGTACAAGCTGGTGATGTCATAAAGAGGCAAGGTAAGGCCAGTGAAGGAACATAAACAGGGAATTTAGAGAAGTAAAGTCTTCTAAAGAAGAATATATATAAAAAAAAAATCTGAATAGGAGGAATGGAAGAGGTAAGGGGGTTTAAAATTACCCTACAGCAGCCTTTTTCAACCAGGGAGCCTTCAGGTTTCTTCAGGGGTGCCTTGGCAAAATGCCTAAAAATTGCCCCAAAAGTGTATACAAGCCAGCTTATGGATGAAGCCTGCCTTTTAGTTACACAAAGCCACAAGTTTTCATTGTTCACCATTACATAATGTTCCTATTTTCCCCTCCCCTGCCCCTTTCCGTAAGCACTGCAGTCATTAGCTGGGCAAGGGAAAGGATAAACATTGGAATACTACTCAGTACCATTGTGCAAAGGCGTATTTGTTTTGGAAGAATAAATCACCTCTAATGTTGGGCATCCTATGTGTGTAGATGTTGTTGCATTATGTAAAACTATTCGTTTTGTTTTTGTAAGTTAGAATGGGGTGCCCTGAGAGCATGTATCATTTTAAAGGGGGCCTTGACTGAAAATAGGTGGAGAAACACTGCTCTACAGATTTACAACTGTATGTAGAAAATAACTTTCACCATCAGGGCCAGATTTATATAGTATATCAGTAGCCTATAGGCATATAGAACCTGGAACCTTTAACCATATCCATAAAAACATACCGCACCCCTACAACATTTGTGTTGCTAGTTGTCTGAGCAAATATTTAAACATTTTAGCAATTATAATAATTAAAATGAAAAGGTAGATCACAGGCTGTGAATAAAAGCACCATTCTTATCCCTAATGACGCATACACACTACCAGAATTTTCGGCAGAAAAGGTCAGATGCTCTTCCCGACGGATTTCGGATGGACTTTAGATGGAGTTACGATGGACTTCTCACTGAACAGACTTGCCCACACTCGAACGGACCAAAGTCCGTTTGTTTGGAACATGATGACGTACGACGAGACTAGAAAAGGAAGTTCAATAGCCAGTAGCCAATAGCTGCCCTAGCATCGTATTTGGTCCGTCGGACCAGCATAAAAACAAGTGGTTTTCCCGATAGAAATTGATTCTCTCTGACAGATTTGAAACATGTTCTATTTCTAGGTCCGTCTGAATTTTTGAAGAAAAAAGTCTGATGAAGCCCACACATGATCATAATATCCAACAGAATGATTCCGTCTGACCTTTTCTGCTGGAAAGTTTGGTCGTGTGTATGTGGCATAACTCTCCAAAGTCCTAAATGCCTAAACTATTACCCTACTCTAAACCAGCCCTCCCAACACCTAAAGAATGTCTGCTGCAATATCCCAGTCATGCTATAAGTTGCTGATCACCACCATTACTAGTAAAGAAAAAATACATAAAAATATCTAGGGCTGTTACTGATTAAAATTTTCGTGTTCGATTAATTGATTTTTTTAGATTCGATTAATCGACTAATTTTGATTAATTATAACGCATATACAGATCCAACTACTTTTAGCTGATCTCCTTGCATTGCAACTCTGCATTAGTCAGTGGTAAATGTGTTATACACTATATACAATCACCCGACACTAGTTAGTTTCCACAATCCATGACTTAACTTCACAGTTCACACAAATATGTTTTAAATTCAAACTGTAGCACTGATGTAAGTAATTTTTTTTCCACAGTAGAGTGACAATCCCTCCACCTCCAGTCTAACTAATCACTCTCACCTTGTGGCATGGACCGCTGTGTAAGCAGGTGATCATGCAAGCTGGTATCAAAAGGGTTAACACGGACCATAAACTACTCACATGAAAATGATAAAAACACAGCATGTAAAGCTGACAATCGTGTTAATTCCGTAGGGCAGCAGCTGGTGACATTATACGTAGCTCCTCCCCTGTACACGTTACGTTCAATCAGAACTTTGACATCTCCTCCCCCTTCCCTTCGTTGGCAGATGGAGGCACTTGGGGAAGGGGGGAGGAGTCCAGTGACATTGATGTCCGTGACATCACCGGATCTCCGACGGAACTCCCTGAAGACCCGGAAACAGGCGGAGAGGTGAGTACCGATCAAAAGAATTTTGATCGATCAAAAAAATGTATCGATTAATCGAGGAATAATCTTTAATTTCCACAGCCCTAAAAATATCCCATAGTTTGTAGACACTATAATTTTTGCGCAAACCAATCAATATACGCTTATTGAGATTTTGTTTACCAAAATATGTAGCAGAATACATAATGGCCTAAATTGATGAAGAAATTAGATGCTTTCCATTTTTTAATGGATATGCTTTATAGTAGAAAGTAAAACATTTTTTTTTTTTTTAATTGTCTGTCTTTTTTTGTCTATACGCAAAAAATAAAAAACGCAGAAGTGATCAAATACCACCAAAAGAAAGTTCTATTTGTGGAAAAAAAGGAAATACATTTTATTTGGGTACAGCGTCGCATTGCCGTGCAATTTTCAGTTAAAATAACGTAGTGCCATATCACAAAAAATGGCCTGGTGAAGGAAGGGGGTAAATTTTCCGGAGGTCATGTGATTAAAGTGATTTTGTCACTGAAAAAAACTATGCTATCAGGTATAGCTGCATCTGTTTTTATTGTGCATTATTTAACAAGTGCCAGGCCACTTAAAAAAAGCAAAGCTCTTGACATCTCCATGTAGTCTTACCTACTTTCCATGCTTTGCTTTTAGGTCATCTTATTAATGGGCTTCCTTAAAGTGGTTGTAATGCCTTACAACACACTTTGACCTACAGGTAAGCCTAGATTAAGGCTTACCTGTAGGTCCAAGAAATATCTCCTAAACCTACACGGTTTAGGAGATATTTGCCAAAAGACAGGCACCGCTGTCTTCGGCGTATGCACCGTAGACAGCGGCGCGCAGGTGCACTGAGCGCGGCACCGTCAACGACGAAGATGCCGCGCGTGGCAGCTCCCGTGCGCATGCACGGGAGTGACATCATCGCGGCTTCGCCAAATGACAGCGGAGGAGCAGCGAGACCCACCGAGAAGATGGATGCGCCGGACTACAGGGGGCAGCGGTGACATCGCTGGCTCCTGTGTCAGGTAAGTGACACATAATGGACTACTATGCGATGCATAGTAGTCCATTATGCTTTACCTTTGCAGGGAATGAAAGAAGAAGTAAACTCATCAGGGTTTACTTCCTCTTTAATGACCATGGTGTGGAAGGGGTGTAGACATGTACCATCACTACAAGAAAGTGTGGAAGCCTAATTAGAACAGCCTGGCATCTAGATGTAGAAGGAGCAATGAAGGTTGCTGCAGGTACAAGCACCTCTTTTTGCATGCACTTTATAAATGCTAGCAGCTTGTATGAAATCAAAAACACTTATTTTTTGGACCTTTTAGTTGGATTTAAGAAGAGAAAACAAAGAGGTGAATTTACTAAAGATAAATAGACTGGTACTCTGCAAATGCAGTTGCGCTCATTTTCCCCAGAGCCCAGTAAATGTGGTAATAAAGCTCTGTTGATTTCCATCATCCAATCATGTGCATGTAAAAATGCTTTTTTGTTATTATTGAGTTTTTACCTTAATGTGTATTCCTAGTATTCTACCCTTACATTTAGGAAAATAGAAAAAAAGGAAAATGAATGCCACTTCACTTACAGAGTGCATGCAGTCTGTTTGCCTTTAGTAAATCAACCCCCTTAGTGTGCATTAAAGGGGTTGTAAAGGTAAATATTGTTTCACCTTAATGCATTCTATGCATTAAGGTGAAAAAACATCTGACAGTGCCGGCGCTTCCAGCCCCCCGGTTTACTTACCTGACCCCTCGAAAAGTCCCGTGCTCGCCCCCGGCGTCCTCTTCGCCGCTCAGCCTGGCCTTTGATTGGCTAGAGTGGATGTATTGAAAGCAGCGCAGCCATTGGCTCGTACTGCTGTCAATCACATCCAATGACGCATTGCGCCCGGGGCAGGGCCGAGGGATACAGCGAGGGTCTATAGCTGCCGGCTGTATCACAGGAGCGCACCCGCAAGTGCTTCTTACCATGTGAGGGAGCTCGCATGAACGTGAGAAGTACTTGCAAGAGGAAGCCGAGACAGCCGCCGAGGGACCCCAGAAGACCAGGTTCGGGGCCACTCTGTGCAAAACGAGCTGCACAGTGGAGGTAAGTAATAACATGTTTGGTATTTAAAAAAAATAATAAAAAAATTACTTTACAACCCCTTTAACATAAAAATATATCAGAACTAGTGAAAAGAAAAGGCCATGCTTGCAGTGGATTTTCAATGGAATAAGAAGTTAAATAAATAAATTACTTACAAACATAAAAACAAGCTGATCATCTTCATTTCCAACTTTCATTTCTACAAGATTGAGGAAATAAATTTGTTGATGACATTCACTTAAAAATGTTCAATCACAAATGGCAGATGCTAGCGAAACATTCAAAATTAATTATTCTTCTAAAGTGTAATCCCTGTGGAATAGGAAGAAGGGAAAAAAAATGAAACCACATTTTTAAACCTATTTTGATTTAGATCTGCCATACACTAAACAACAGCTCTAATATGACAGACTTGTTAATTAAAGTCTATCCTCATGATGAGTACAAGTGGTATGGGGAAATAATTTAACCTTCTAAACATCATCTTTTTAATTAGAGCTTCTATTTTGGCTTCACTTGAACATTAGGCAGCCTATTTGTGGATTTTGAAAATGACAAGTGTGAGGGGATTATACTGGTGAAGTGGTACATTTAAGTGTTCAGTCTTTTTTTTTTAGCTATGCTTTAAGCTTATTTTTTTCTCATCTCAAGGTGTTTTTAGAATATAAAGAAAGTAGTGCCGTGACTGCAGAACAGCTCTGTATGCTACATTTCAAACTGACCGGCCGGGCTGTGTGCTTGGATAGGAGTCTGGTATGAATTTTTGGGGGACCCCCCACGCCATTTTTTCAGCGTAGGGGTTCCCCTTAAAATCCATATCAGACCTAAGGGCCTGGTTTGCCCTTGGAGGGGAACCCATGCCGGTTTTTATTATTAGAGAGACGACACTGTCACTTCAATATAGATGGAGATCCGACTTGGAGGCGACTTCCATTGAAATCAATGGGTACAGGTCACCTAGAAGTAGGATTGAAGTCATATAGGAACCTTTCTGAAGTAGGAGCGACTGCAGTAGTGTACATTAAGACGGCTCCATTCACTTCCATTGATTTTCTCAACCGCGTGACTTGGGGCAACTTGAGGCGACTTGGGGCAACTTGAAGTCGGATCCCAGGTTGCCCCTGTGTGAACCAGCTCTTAGGGTTCATATTTACTTTTCCCCAGACTTCTCTCTGACAAAGCACCATCTACTTCTTACCTTATGAAGTGCTGATGTTCACACTAAATTCTGTCATGTAAGGGAAGGAGGTTTAAAGTACTCCTCATGCTAACGTTCTGTTATCTTTAATAAAATTATGATGTCCTACTCATATTTGTCATTAGGAGGGCAAAAGAGACAAGGGCACACATTACTTAGTGGGAACAAATATGTAACGCTGTTCCTGTGTTTCTGGTCCCCCAGTGGCAAACCTTCATTGGGCCAGAATGCAGGACAGTGCCTGCAAACTTAGCCTGCCTTTCCCTACACACACTCAGCCCCTTTTTCAATCCTCCTGCCCTACTTTCCATCTTACAACACCCCCCATGCGCAAATGCCTCTCAATATCTAGCTAAACCCTACCACCTCACTTCCAACACATATATTCCTCCCAATTAGTCCCTGTCCTGGCACTCACATCTCACATGGTGGGACAAAGACTGGCCAACATGCTCCTTCCTTGCCTGGCCATGGTTTGCAGTTTCAAAAGCATCCAACAGTAGTGATCACCCACTGTAGACTGGGATGACTATGGACTCTGTAGCCAACTTCAGTTACTGTTTCTGTCTCCTACAGTGACTGCTGCAGTTTTGAGCCTTAGGTTACTTATACACTACCCCCCACCCTACCTGAAAAAGATTGTTTCTTGGCCTTTACCCAACTCCACGATCTCCTCACCACCCTTCTAGAATGACAAATAGAATGACAAACATTACTATATGGCCACTTCACACACCATACTACCACCCCAACTGATATCACTTCCCACCCCTTCCTACCCTCCCCAGATACCCTCCGTGACTCCATGGCTACTTTAAACCTGCTCCCTCACCACTAGCTGACATAAATTTTTCATCTCTTACCCCCACTTCTTCGACAATGACATCACTCTCTGGCCACCCTGCACTCCTCCTCTGCATATACTGCCCATTATCATAGCCTCTGCAGTCCATACAGCTTTCCTTCCTACACTCCACATTCCATACGTTGCTCACGCCTCTCCTGCACGTACTAGCTGCCCTTATGTCCCCCACACTTCTTTCCTGCACATACCATCATACCCTTTGCATTCTTTTCCTAGAAAAATCATCATGCCCTCCTTATTATCCACTTGCTCATACCCCACTGTCATACTCTCCTCACTCTTCTCCTACTACTTCTGCTCCATATCATAACCTCTACACTACTCTCCTTGGCAAACTTCCCATTGTAATACCCTCCACCTTCTTACCAACTAAAACAGTTCTTCAACATTATGTCTAAAATTCCAACCTTGTTAGTTTTGGAACAAGCAAAGTATAATTGGACCATTCAAGTAAACACAATCTTACATTACCTAATTTCACACTTTGGTCAAATAGGCCTTAGGTGTATCGCAGTTGAAGGTTGCCTCTGTTGTGCTGGTCTTGAAGTTCAGTTATAGTTAAAAGGTTTCATAGCTAGTCAGGTTACAAAATACACACCTATTAAATTCATAAAATTAAAAAAATACCTTATTGATCCCCAAAGGAAAATCAAATAGTCCCATCTACATTCTACAGAAATATTTATTTGAGATTTTATTAGCAATTAATATTTATTGTATTTAGAAACCTGATGGGCTCTTTTTGAAGCAGCCTACTGAGATGGCTGAAACAGATGTTGGGGATAAAACTGTTTTATCCCCTTGGTGCATAGGGATAGATTACCTGCCCAAATACTTGGATATAGACAATATAAAGTGCAGCCACAACATGTGAGTCCATCATTATAAGGCAAGCAAATGACACAGGAAACCTAACTACACTAACATATAGTTAAAACAAGCAAACAAAAAAACATTTGAACGTGTACAATAACTTTAAAGACTAATTATAAACATTTTTATGGTTTCTGTTTGTATCTGTGACCCCATTGAGAAGTTTTTTCTTCCTTCCTACACTTCCTATTTTTTGGACAAGAAATGGGGTGAGCTAATACTGTGTTCTGTAGTGACGTGGAGGATAGGGTCAACAGTTGGGAAACCACTGCAGCAAGGAACTTGAAGAATGACACTCCCAGGAGTGTTGGCTGAAGATACTTTAGGGGATTACTTTTCTGTTGTGTTTAGTGATTTGGGCCTTAGGTACAAAAGTGCCTAATTGGGATGGAACTCAAACCATTGGAAACCCTTCTATAGGTGGACCCTACTACTCTGGAGTTTACACTATTTATCAGCCTCTACAGCCACCTACTGGGCTACCCCTACCAAGGATTGGCTAATACTCAATAAATATTAAGCTGCCTATTTATTTATTTATTACAAAGCTGCAGCTTGTGAAACCCAGAGCAGCCTAAAACACTATAAAGGAGTCACACAAAACACAAGGAGGATGCTACATATAGAATCTTGGGAGAATGTTCATCATGATAGAATATAATCTTCCAAAACCAAATGTTGGGGAAAAAGACCATCTCCTTAAGTTTTTTGAATAGATGAAGATATTTTAATCTATACAGATTCTGGAAAGAAGAGATCGGGTGAATGTCCAGGTATGGAAGGGAATCAGATTGCAATTTGAATTGAAAATTAACTTGCATGGCTCTGCAGCTTTGGTTGTCCAGGTTAATTTGAGATCCTGGGATTTACAGTAGACTGTATTTACAGTATATTTGTTGTGAGAACTGAAATGGCTGAGAATTGCGTGAGGGTTTGCAGAGATTCACAATTATGGTTATTGGAGATGTGAACATCATAATGATGTAATCTGCAAAAAGAGGACGTTTATGTTCCTGATCTCTACATAGGATGCTTTTATGTTTCGGTTCATGGATCATAATGCTTGAGAGTTCCAAGGCCAGGATAATTAAGGTTGGCTAAAGCGGGCAGCCCTAGCACATGTCCTTATATAGATATAGTCAAACATTGGGATTTGTATTCTTTTACAGAAGATGCTGTGGAGGAAGACTGGTGAAGGGTTGTAAGAATGTGTTCTAATTTTTAACCAAAACCTAATGACTGTAGAGCTACCAGGAGATAGTTCCAAGATATTTGATCAGATGCCTTGCAGCGATTTAATTAAAGCATTATGCTTTGCCTGCTCCCTCTGGTTTCAGTTAGATTGAACTGTGGAAATGAGGCTCAAAACCCTTCTAAAAAGGTCTAAAATCTAGCGGTTATGGACAAAGCCCATTTGTCTTTATGAATATTGATCCCGGGATCTTAGTCATATTGTTTAGTTCAATATTAATTAGGGAATGGGGATGATGGTTTGCATAATTTCCTAGATCTTTTCCTGGTTTGGGAAGTACATGAATAAATGCCATTTTTTTGTTTTTAAGAGAGAGCAGCCATTCTGAATATTAATCAAAAGGCTACAAAGGTGCAGGGCCAATATGTCTTTAGAGACTACTAGATCTGGGCTAATGGGTTTGCTAATCTGGACTAACCCCAAACTTCAACACATATGAAACAGGAGTTCAAACCACAGTTCATACCATAGTGAGACACTGATGAGTAAGATAGACAAAGTGTAGTGCCTGAACAATAGGAGACTGGTTTGAATGTTTTGAGCTTCCTTGCCCTAAAAGCCACATAGGGCAAATGCTTATTTTTTCAAAGTTCAAGATGTATTTGCTTTCAAATATTTTAAAACCATTATTATTAAGGAGGTATTAGGGGAGATGGGTAGGCATGTTGCAATCAGCATAACCCCACCTGGGGTTCTAGTTTAAAGTCTTAACTGAATGTGCAGCCATGCACTGGGATGTTGATAGAGGCAGAGTCCTCTCTCATGACACCAGTACCCACAGTGCAGCTACATAATTTATATCTGGGCTTAGATTCCAGAGCTTTTTACAGTGGCAAGGTGTCGTCATGCTTAGTGTAATTTCCTAACTATTTTTTTCCCACTAATTGCTCAAACATACATTTTACGGAAACCCAATTTTTACTAAAAACATTGACAGGAACTGCTGTGCAAGCCATTTTGGAATGTAATATTATTAAACATTGATTTTCCTTTTTCAATAAGCTGCCAAAAAGGATTTTCTAAAATTGGCAAAAAAATAAAAATCTTGCTTCCATAAAAAAGATGCCAACTAGGGGTGCTCTATTTTCTATTTGTGAGCATTTTTACACGGTAGATTTACCTTAAAGTGCAAGTTTTTTTTATATATAAATTTCCTTCCTCGCTACCATGCCCTTCTTCTACAGAAAATAAAAAAAAGCCCTTCCTCCTGTGAAGGCACAATGCCTGCCTTGCCCACTGTAGGGCAGTGTTTACAGGTCACTGCTCCAGTTTTCATCCCATTAGCCTACATAATACTTAAAGCGGTTGCAAACCACTGGAAGTTTTTTTTTTTTCTTACCTGCGGGGTAAAGCCATAATGTGCTAGTATGCATCACATACTAGCACATTATGTGAAACTTACCTGCAAACAAAGCATCGCTGAAGGCCGCTTTAATCTTCACACATCTTGCATGCGAACAGGAGCCGCCGTTCATGGCACAGGGTTCTGAAGGAACGACACGGCACGGCTGGCCGTTCCTTCAGAG
Organism: Lithobates pipiens; assembly: GCF_037356315.1. Lineage (NCBI taxonomy): Eukaryota > Metazoa > Chordata > Amphibia > Anura > Ranidae > Lithobates > Lithobates pipiens. The sequence goes on along the minus strand of NW_027507764.1, from coordinate 100,962,188 downwards.
CACATGCCCCAGAGATGTCACTGGCTGCATTTACAGTAAATATATCCTAAACAGTGCACATTTAGGAGATATTTACACTACCTATAGGTAAGCCTTATTATAGGATTATCTATAGATCAAATTTAATGTTGGACGATTACTTCCACTTTAAAGTCCAGCTTCATCCACTATGTTTTATTTCATTTTAAAGTGGAGGTAGTGGGAAACAGGTTTAAGTCTCTTTAAGGGTTTTATTGCTGTGTGTGTTCCTACTGGAGAGATTTTATTTCACTTCCTTTTGGACAGGAAGGGATAGAAAATTTCTCCAACTGGAGCACAGACAAAAACAAAATAAACATTTTAAAACCGTGAGAAAGGGTTTGAAATTTTGAGAATGCTTTATTTGCAGACCATTTCTTCTTGTCCCAGTGACAATTGCACCCACATTCCCTATATGAGCATTACAGGGGCAGGAAGTCAGGGAAAATAAAAACTTTGACTCTATTCAAAACTAAATATAATATTTTTGGTTGGATTTCGGCTTTAAAACAAATGAATATACTGTAGGATTAAAAGATAAATCACTGAGATACTACACAAATAAAATGCAATCTAAAAATGATAAAACTAACATAATAATTCACTAAGAATAATTTCTGAGGCTAAGTTTTAAATAACAAAAAAATAAAAAATTACAAAAAAAGAGGAAAGCGATGAGCACTAATTGGATGAAAGGAATGGAATATTTATTTGTCATGCAGTCAATAAAAATAAAATGAAGCCACAATTAAGACCAAAAGACAGAGGATGGAGCCTTTATTAAAGGATGTTCTGAAGATGGCAATTTGATGTGAGAATTAGATTATGATTAGAGTTGTTAATGCAGCCGTGCCACTCTTGAGTGACAGAGCAGCCGATGAAGTGAACAGGCAATTATAACTACAGGAGTCTTTCTAATCTTTACAATCCCAACCTCACAGTCATATCCATTTAAGTTAATTTTTATGAAGACTGCAAATTCATGGCTTACCCAGATTGGAAATTTGTTTATTATCTACGGGAAATACTTTCCGGAGAAGTAAATAACCCCGACATCTGCAATGTGTGTCCTCTTGCCTCTTTAACTTGTAGCAGTAATATTGGGAGATTAATTTGAAGACTAATGCCTTTATGAAATGTGATTGATCCCTAGAAGCATGCAGTTATTATGATTATCAGAGACAAAGTCGTAGGAACGTGTGTAAAAGTCAGATCTGATTCATGTCTTCTGTTTGCTAAGCAATGAACAAAAAGAGGGTGTCTTGTTTGCTAATATAAGGGAAATCTTGCTCCCTGAGAGTGGAATTTACAGGAATATTTTAACCAACTTTGGACCTAGTTATTTAAATAGGTCTGCTTGGCAGAGATAGCAATAGTTCATTACCAAGCCATATTGAAAACCTGTTCTAAGAAGGTTTATGCTGCTTGAAGATTAATTTGCCATCACGCCTATCCTTGCAATGCACGTATAAATAGTTAGGACTTATATTGGCATTATTTCTTGACAGACTACTTCATGACAAGCAAATAAAATGATTTAAAAGTCATTGAGCATAAAAAATATTTCAGCAGGGAAATTGTCAAAATTAAACAGCACAATTTTTTTTCTTTTAATTGAAGAATTGCTAATATTTTCTAACTATTGAAGACTGAATTACCCAAGAGGGATTTATAAAAAAAATAGTGAAAATGTTAATTGAAAGCTCTAAAGCAGCACTGACTGGGCAAAAAAGAAGTAGCCACAAAGAGTGAGGCGTAAAATGGGTGTAGCAGTGTACTAACTCTATTGAAGAGAGAGATTTACCTGCACTGCTTAGTAAACCCTTTAAGAATACTGGAAAAAGTCCTTCATCATTTGCAGATCCACTATTAAAAATAAAGTTCGCAACTTCTCCACCCTACAATTCAGCTCCTTGTATATATGGAGTGGCAACACCAAGGATGAAAATATACAATTTGTTTTAAAGAGGATCTTTTTTTTTTTTTTTTAATACTCTTTTTATTAAAAGTTTCACAAATTAACAATCCACAGATACATGTGCATGTGCAATGATACAAAAAAAAAAGGAGTACATATCTTGTACAGTAACGTGAAAGTAAGAAATCATAAGAAAGAAAACAGTAATACCTTTTCCTATAGCAATGTTATACCTCAATGGGCGAGTTTGATAAACGATCAGATAAATTCAACATATGGATGAGACAGTGGCAGAATTTCAAACAAGTCAAAACAAGGTTAGCAGATGGATTCAAGAAACAGTGTAATGACGTTTTCTAAATTTGTCCCATAAGGCCCATTTTCGAAGGAAGGATTGTAATCTATCTTCCTGATACGCTACCGTTTTTTCATATTCAAACGAGTGGTCAACTAGGGTCACAACTTCTGAAACCAAAGGAGAAGCATTTGATTTCCATTTTCTTGTTATGCTCAGCCGAGCTGCGAATAGTATATGCGTCACTAATGTGCGCTCTGGGATGGGGTAAATATCCAAATCTACCCCTAGGAGAGCTTGTTCTACTCTAAGGGGATTTAAAATTCCTGTCATTTTAGCTATTATCTTACTTATTTCTCCCCAGAAGCTTCGTAAGGATATGCAGAACCAAAATATGTGTGCCAGATTTCCCACCTGGCCGCAACCTCTCCAGCACTCGGTCGCACCTTCTCCCGCATATTTCGCTATTATGTAAGGTGTCCTGTACCATCTAAATCGTAACTTATGAGCACCTTCCCTAAAATTGGAGCAACGAGTGGAGTTGTAACTGCCTTTAATAGCTCTTAACCATTGGTCTGGGGATATAGTGATATGTAATTCCTCTTCCCATTTGGCCAGCTGATTATACACCTCAAAATGCAGTTTACCGTGTAAGAGATTGTATATAGCCGTAATACCTTTTTTTTTGTGCGGATGCAGGTTGCCACAGCTCCCAAATACATTCCGGGAGGCTAAAATACTGTGTATTTTCTTTAGGAATCATGCTAGTCAGTCTGGCGAATGTCAGAAATTCAGTTTTAGGAATGCCCTGAGTAGCCATCAAATTTCTAAATGACCGTATGTCACCCTGCGTAAAAAGTTGGTGAAGAAAACGGAGTCCATAGTTAGCCCAATGTGTTATTTGTAAGTCAGGGGTAAGGAAGGACATGGCCGAAAGGGGAATAGGGAGATGTTTAAGGTCGATATTGGATGGTTGGTGTTTACGTAGATAAGCTCAGGCCTGCAGTGTCGCATTTATGATGGGTAGGTGTTTATGTGCTCTGGGGTCTCCTATCATTGTGGCACATAGGAGTCCTGGGAGATCCTTCTGTTGTGTTTGTTCTAGCTCACATATATGCCACCGTTTCTGTTCAGGTGCATGGAACCAGACTCTAAGTTGGTCCAAAATAGCCGCCATATGATAATCTCTTAGCTCTGGAACTCCCATTCCTCCCACCTGTCTGTGCTTGACTAGAATTCTAAAGCCACATCGGGCAGGCTTCCCTTCCCATAGATATCTACTTAGTTGGCGTTGTAATGTTGTATAAAAAGAAACTGGCAGCACAACTGGAAGTGTTCTGAAAAGATACAAGAGTTTTGGTAGTAAAAACATCTTATACGCGGCTAACCTGCCGGACCAGGAAAGATAAAACTTTTTAAATCTAGACAATTCCCCCTCAAAGCTTGACGGGATAGATTCAAAGTTGCATTTATAAAGTTGAGACAGGGAGCTGGTTAATCTTATGCCTAAGTATTGGATGGATTCAGATGCCCACATGTAAGGTAGAGAGAGCATAATTCGGTTCTGCATATCCGATGGAACATTAATACCCAATATGCTCGACTTAGTTGCATTAATTTTGTAATAAGAAATCTCATTAAAATTCTCCAACACTTCGTACACCGCTTTCAGGGATTCCTCTGGGTCAGCAAGAGACAGAATCACATCGTCTGCGTATAGAGTGATAGGGTGCCTTGTCAAACCAGAGCTAATACCTCTTATATTCGGATGAGTCCTAATCCTCTCAGCCAATCGCTCCATCACCAGGGCAAATATCAGGGGTGATAAAGGGCACCCCTGTCTTGTGCCGTTGGTAATATAGAACTGTTCAGAAAAAAGGCCTTCTGTGAATACATGCGCTGACGGTATGGAGTACAGTGCAGAAATGGCAGAGAGGACCGGACCGAAAAGCCAAATCTCGACAGAACCGCTGAGAGGTACCCCCAATGGACCCAATGTCGAAAGCTTTTTCGGCGTCCAGCGAAAGGAGGACCGCTGCCCCCCCCCCCCCACTGGACGCCGAGTGGATCAAGTTCAGTACCCTCCTGGTGGCATCCGGGGCCTGCCTCCCGGCCACAAACCCTACCTGGTCGGGCTGCACCAGTTGAGGCAGAACCCCAGACAACCTGTTAGCCAAAATCTTGGCATATATCTTCAGGTCCACATTTAATAAAGATATGGGCCTGAAGTTCTGAACCTTGTCTGGGTCCTTTCCCGGTTTAGGTAATGTTACTATAGTAGCTGACAACATCTCGGGTGGAAAGGAGGCTGAGGAGGCAGCTGCATGGAACACCCTCTGCATGTAGGTAGTTAGAATACTAGAGAATGTCCTATAATATTCCGAGGAGTAGCCATCTGGACCGGGCGATTTATTTTTAGGGAGAGCGTCTATAGTTTTTTGTATTTCAGCTAATGAAAATGGGGCATTTAATTCCTCTAATTGTAATGGTTGCAATTTCGGGAGGTTAAGTGTCTGGAGAAAACGCTCTATAGCGTCAGGTGTGGGCTGTACAGAAGAGGCGTCTTCTTTTAAGTTGTACAGGCTGCTATAGTACCAGCCGAAGGCATCCGCTATTTCCTTGGGGTTAGTAAGCCTAGATCCAGTTTGTGGATGGACTATGTAAGGTATTCTTTGCTTGAGTACTTTGTCCTTAAGCTGCATTGTTAAGAGCTTCCCTGCCATATTGCCATGAGTATAGTAATTAGCTTTGAGTTTATGTATGTTCTTGGCATGTTGGGCCACCAGTAGGGTACGTAGGTCATTGCGAGCTTTTGCCAGCTTATTACTTATGGAGCAAGAGGGAGTAGCTTTATTCACGATTTCTAAGTCGTGTATTTCCTTCAAAAGGCTATCCAGACGCTGCCTCCTCCTCCTGTTCACTCCCGCGCTGATCTTAATCAGAAGACCCCTAATACAAGCCTTGTGGGTATTCCATAAAATAAACGGGTCTACATTCTCAACATCATTAGTTATAAAAAATTCCTGCAGTGCGGCTGTAACTTCATGTATAACCTCTGGATCTTTAAACAGCTGGGAATCGCACCTCCACCGGTTTGCCCGGGTAGAGAAGGCGCCATTCCCAACCGTCATTGACACTGGTGCGTGATCGGTCCATGAAATGCTACCGATCTCTGACCTGGATACACGTTGTAATAAAAATGTATCAACTAGAAACATGTCAATCCTGGAGTAGGACATATGAACCTGGGAGAAAAAAGAAAAGTCGCGTTCAGTGGAGCGCTGACACCTCCATACATCATATAAGCCAGCTGCTCCTATAAATTTGGCAATCTCAGGCCCGCAGGAGAGCCTCGGGGAGGGATTAGATACGTCTAATATTTTATCTGGGACTGCATTTAGGTCCCCACATAAGATAATATGTCCTTTAGCTGTCTTTTGTATTTTCCCCCATAGCTTGTTAAGAAAATGCACTTGTCGAGCATTGGGGGCATAAGCGTTGACTATAGTGTAAGCTACATTATTAATTTCGCAGTTAAGAATCAAATACCTCCCCTCTTTGTCTTGTTGATGAGAAATATACTTATATACAACTGATTGCTTAAGAAGGATCGCGACTCCCCTCTTCTTCGTTGGGGCATTACTCAAAAATATCGTGGGGAAGTGTTTGTTGGACAATTTAGGGTGGTTGCCTTCTTTAAAGTGGGTCTCCTGCAGGCAGAGGACGTCACAGCGTAACCGCTGGGCCTCCTTCCATAACATGTGTCGTTTTTGCGGGCTATTTAAGCCGTTAACATTTAAAGATGATAATTTGAATGCCATGACCAGGGAGCTTGTGATGTCTCTAAAGATTGAGAACAACTACTTCTAAACACAAAAGGAAACCTCTATCCACTCCCTTGCACGACACCCACCAGTCAATCGGATGCACACTATAGTAACCGTGTATAGGAAGTCTCGTTTCAAGAAAAAAAGAAAGGAAAAGGCAAAAAGATAAACAAAAAAATGAAGTGTAATAACCGTCGTATCAAAAGTGAAACGTAGAAAATTAGTAAAAAAATGTAGGAACTGATTCCTAAGAATCTAAGCCAACAGTGGCTGTTGAGAACGGGGGGAAACACAAGTCTCAATGCCGATGGGGTCATCCAGGTTTAAGTGCAGTTAAATATAAACCAGACACGGTATTCAGGTATAACCGCCTTAGCCATCAGGGGTGTCCTTTGCTGCTTGATGGATCTGATGAGCCTTGGGGGACGATTGATCTGGGGTGATAATGTCCCATTTTTCCAGTAGGTGCAAGCCGTCTTCCAGTGTACTGATGCGGTGGTCCCTGTCCCCTTTGGAAATAACTAGGGTAGCTGGGTAATTCCACTTGTAGGGGATTTTGTGGTTTCTGAGTGCTTTGGTAATGGTCAAAAGATTACGTCTCCGTTGCATGGTGTGAGCCGACAGATCTGCAAAGAACGTGAGTCCCTGGATGCAGTCTGGGGGATGGACTGCTTGCCTTATAGCATACATCAGCTTCTCCTTTACTCTGTAGTAGTGTATCCTGGCTATGGTGTCTCTGGGAAGTTTCGCCTGAATATGTTGTGGCTTAGGTAGCCTATGGATGCGGTCAATAGTTAGTTCCTCTAGCGACACATCTGGTAGGATTTCGCGCATAATAGTAGTGAGGTGTGCCATCAAATCTTGGGGCTTAACCGTCTCCGGAATGCCCCTAATTTTTACATTATTCCTTAGCTTTAAGCCAGGATATGTCCTCATCATGTTCGTTATGAGCGTCCACCATATTGTTGAACGTGTCTGTAAATTCCCCCATCTTGTGTTCAATATGGGAGACCCTGTCACTGACCGCCTTCACTTCAGTTTTGCATTGTGACACTAACTGCAGCATGTCAGTATGAATCGCCCCTCTCAATGTGACTAACATGTCCTTCAAGATGGAGTTCATAACTGGCTGGTTGTTTGTGGGGAAAGCTGCAATTGCATCTTGAAACTCCAGTGTGTCATCAATAACAGCAGCCGTGTCTCTGTCCTCTCTATCAGCCATCCCCTGTGTCAGCTTAGGCTTAGATTTAGCTGGGCTATTTGTGCTGCAGGAGGATGGAGATACGGCCTGCGGTGCTTTATGTTTGTGCCTGTGCCTACTCACAGTTTCCCAGCCGTCCTTGGCGTCCTCCATGCAGGCGTTCTCTGCGGCCTGTGATTCTCGTGCGCCGGGCACGCCATCTTGCCTGCCCGTGCGGCCTGGTCGGCCGAAAAAGTCTGTCATTTTCCCGGGCTGTGAGCGCTCCCTTCTCCTCCTCGACATGACCGGGCACTTCCCTGGGCCTTCCGAAGTAAAGATCTGCCACTCGTCCGTGTCTGTCGTCGCTGTGAACGGTACTGGATGTCCCGTGTAACGAGGAGCTCAGACCTCACGCGTCCATGCTCCTTGCGCGCCGGCTCCGCCCCTCCAAAGAGGATCTTTTCTTTAGCTTTGGATAGAAAGCTTAGAAACTGGATCAGATACTAATTGCTGTCTTTTCTACACTGCAGAAGTTACAAGTGGGGAAATAATTTATTTGATCCCCTGCAGATTTTGTAAGTTTGCTCACTTACAAAGAAATGAAGGGTCTATCATTTTTATGATAGATGTATTTTATACGATAGAGACAGAATATCAACCACAAATCCAGAAAAAAAACACATAAAACAGATGCTATAAATTTGGTTGCAATTCAGTGAGTAAAATCAGTATTTGATCCCCAAGCAAAACATGACTTAGTACTTGGTGGAGAAACTCTTGTGGGCAAGCAGAGAGGTAAGATGTTTCTTATAGTTGGTTTGCACACATCTCAGGAGGGATTTTGATCCACTCTTACATAGTTACATAGTTAGTCAGGTTGAAAAAAGACACAAGTCCATCCAGTTCAACCAAAAAAAAAAAAAAAAAAAAAAAAATATATATATATATATATATATATATATATATATATAATAAATATCATACCAACCCATATACTCAATTCTATACCCACAGTTGATCCAGAGGAAGGCAAAAAACCCCAGCAGAGCATGATCCAATTTGCTAAAGCAGGGGAAAAAATTCCTTCCTGATCCCCCGAGAGGCAATCGGATTTTCCCCAGATCAACTTTACCTATAAATTTTAGTACCCAGTTATATTACGTACACTTAGGAAATATTCCAGGCCTTTCTTAAAGCAATCCACTGAGCTGGCCATAACCACCTCTGCAGGGAGTCTATTCCACATTTTCACAGCTCTTACTGTGAAGAAACCTTTCCGTATTTGGAGATGAAATCTCTTCTCCTCTAGACGTAAAGAGTGCCCCCTTGTCCTCTTTGTTGACTGTAAAGTGAATAACTCGACACCAAGTTCCCTATATGGACCCCTTATATATTTGTACATGTTGATCAAATCCCCCCTTAATCTCCTCTTATCAAGAGTGAATAAATTCAGTTCCTCTAATCTTTCCTCATAGCTGAGTTCCTCCATGCCTATTATCAGTTTGGTTGCCCTTCTCTGCTCTTTCTCCAGTTCGCCAATATCCTTTTTGAGAACTGGTGCCCAAAACTGAACTGCATATTCCAGATGAGGTCTTCCTAATTACTAATTACTTACTCTTCTTTACAGATCTTCTTTAAATCCTTAAGTTTTCTTGGCTGTCTCTTGGCAACTCAAAATTTCAGCTCCCTCCATAAATTTTCTATAGGATTAAGGTCTGGAGACTGATTAGGCCACTCCATGACCTTACTGTGCTTCTTCTTGAGCCACTCCTTGGTTGCCTTGGCAGTATGTTTTGGGTCTTTGTCATGCTGAAAGGCCCATCCACGACCCATCTTCAGTGTTCTGGCTGATGGAAGAAGGTCCTCATCCAAAAGATTACAATACATGGCCCCATCCACATTGAGGCAAAGACATCCTGTACCTTTAGCAGAGAAACAGCCCCAAAGCATCATGTTTCTACCTCTGTGCTTGACTGTAGGGATGGTGTTCTTAGGTCATAGTCTGCATTTTTCTTTCTCCAAACATGGGGAAACATGGGTTAATACTAAGAGCTCAATCTTGGCCTCATCTGACTACAGCCCTTTCTCCCAATACTTCTCTGAATCATTTAGATGTTCATTGGCATGACTGTACATGTAACTTCTTGAGGAGGGGGACTCGCTGTATTTGGAAGAAGAGAAATGCTGACTATGACCCTAAGAACACTATCCTTACAGGCAAGCACGGAGGTGGAAACATTATGCTTTGTGACTGTTTCTCTGCTAAAGGTACAGACCGGCTTTGCCACATTGAGGGGTCAATTGATGGGGCCATGTATTGTAAAATCTTGGATGAGAACCTTGTTCCCTCAGCCAGAACACTGAAGATGGGCCATGGAGGGGTCTTTCAGCATTACAATGACCCCAAATCTACCACCAAGGAAACAAAGGAGTGGCACAAGAAGAAGCACATAATGGTCATGGTGTGGCCTAGCCAGTCTCCAGACCTTAATCCTATAGAAAATTTATGGAGGGAGCTGAAATTTTGAGTTGCCATGCGACAGACAAGAAACCTTAAGGATTTCGAGATCTGTAAAGAAGAGTAGACCAAAATCCCCCGAGAGGTATGCAAATCATCACTAAGTACAAGGAATGTCTTACTTCTGTGCTTGCCAACAAGGATTTCTCTGTAAAAAAGAGAAAAAATCTGCGCTAACCAAGCCAAATAATTTAAAGTACACCTATCTTAAAGATTTTTAAAAATTAATTTACAACTTAATGTGAAATTTAATAATTATAATTGATTATACATAGTGAAAAAAAAGAAAAACCGAAGGTGCTGCAACCAAAAAAAAAAAGCCTGAATATTTAGCTTATGTGAATGTAGAAAAAATTGTCAAGTTTTTCACAAAGGTTTCTCAACCAAGTACTAAATCCCGTTTACCTTCAAATTCCTTATTTTACTCACTGAACTGCAACTCAATTTATAACAATTGTATCATGTGTTGTTTCTGTATTTTTGGCTGATATTCTGTCTCATTTAAAATACACCTATGATAAAAAATGATAGACCCTTCATTTCTTTGTGGGCAAGCTTACAAAATCTGCAGGGGATCAAAGAATTATTTTCCCCACTGTACCTCTAATTCCTGTTCCAATGACCACAGCAACTAATGAAGAAAGTGAGTGGAATCTAACCAACAGTGACAAATACAGTAACACATCTTTACAGACCTTCTAATTCTTCTTTATTTATTGCTGTCTGTGCCGCTGTTGGAGAAATTTCTAATGACTTCTTGTTCTCTCACTAGAACTCTAAGCTATTCTATCCAAAAAAAGAAGAGAGTACTGCCAGAATGTCTACAGGGGTTGGACAGGGGGTTCTAAAGCTCACATCCTCTTACCAGTGATGTAGGATATGAATTATGCCCCCAAACGCATCCAGCTAGTTCCTTGCCACCATGGACATGGGGTAATTAGTATACAAGCATTTTTTATATACGTCATACCCACTGCTGGGGCTCTGACTATGTGCTACTGATCTGACCTAATAAATAACTGTAGAAGGTATAATACTGTATGTTAGTGCTTTCATGAAAATTCTTTAGTACGCAGGCACTATATAGCTTACAATGTCAATTTTGTCCTTGCTATATTTTGTAACACTTTCAAATAAATTGACTTGAATAAGGTTAATGCCAAATGAAAACAAAAAAATCACCTTAAATCTCACTGGTGCTAGAAATAAATGATGGATTAATAAGATAACCAGAGCACTTATGCTGTCTGCAGAAAATAAAATAACTGAAATTCTTTTAATTTGTCTGGAGTGAAATGCTAACAAGTAGCAATTTTACATAATTCCAACATTCCAACGACTTTTAATTCATTGGCATATAACATACACAGGCGTATAACATGTACATTCATTTTAAGAGGGATGTTTCAGGAAAAAGATATGCATTTTAAATGCAGCAGCCTCTCCATTGCCCATCTGCAGCCTCACAAGTGCCATCAATGCAGCAGTCTCACCATTGCCATCAATGCAGCAGGCCCATCATTGCCATTAATGCAGAAGCTTCACCATTGCCATCAATGCAGCAGCCTCACTATTGCCTTCAATGCAGCATCCTCACCAATGCCATCAGTGCAGCCTGATCGATGCCCATCTACAGCCTAGAGGGGACAGGGAGGGTGGTGCCGACAGATTACACAGAGTGAGAATCTCCTATGATAGACAGAACAGTGGTCCAATGGCAGCCCAAGTGATTGGACATCCTATTATAGAGGCCGCCAAGTAACGAGGAGATTTTCACTGTATGTAATCTGACGGTGCTTGTCCTGTCCCCACTCCCTGTCCCTTCGAGGCAGCTAAAATTTAAGTATTAGCGTATAACATGTACACGCTATTTGCACCCGATTTTCAGGGTGAAAAAGTGTGCATTATACGCCAATAAATACAGTGTATATAAATACAGGTTTTTACACTTTTTAAACGTACTTTCCTTGGGCAGTAGTAAATTTGATGTTTAATGTTCACCTACACGTTACGTCTTACGTTTTTTTCTCTTTGATTTTGAAGCCATGACTAAGGAGACCTAAATTTACCCATAAAAAAACAAGGTTACTCACTAGTCACCTGGGGGATTTTCTCATAATGTCATGGCTACCCTAAGAAAGACTTTAAGCATGGGGAACATTTTCTTATAAGGATTATCTCTTGCATATTGAATGCATCAACAGATCTTGGATAGCCGCAGAAGGGAGGATTTTGATCTCTTCTCTCTCCAATAGCGGTATACTGTGGACAGGAATAGTGGGTACCCACTGGGGAATGGGGTGGACTGCCCAGAGAACTGTCTACACTCTCCCTTTTATCTCACATAGGGACAAGTGGGTAGCCTCATATCTCAGACAACCTTTGTATACATTGGAGAAAACAAAAATGAGACAAAGGATGGCATCCAGGGACAGGTTTATAAAAAAATGGAGGACATTTCAAAAGACGCATGAAACAGGGCTTGTAAGAAGAAGCTGTGCCCCAGCATGCAATACTCATACCCTCTCTGCAGGATTGTTATGGCTTTCTACTTCAGAGACCGCTTATACTGTGACCAATAGGGATGATCTCCAAAATCGGTGTTCGCCCGTTCACCAAAAAGCGAACATTACGGGGCGTTCACGGGTAATTCGAGTTCTGCAGAACGCAGTGCATTGCTGTATGATGATTGGCCAAAGCATGCACCTGACCTATATGCTTTGGCCAATCACAGCGTACTCTGCTGTGAGAGCTATGATTGTCCAAAGGTAGGGTGCCTTTGGCCAATCATGGCTCAGGGGGACTTAGTCCATGCCCTACACTATATAAGGCTGCTTACATAGCGGCCATGTGTTGTAGTGTTGGTGGCGTGGACAGAGAGATAGCTTGAGTAAGATTAAGCAGGCAGGTTATTTAGTTAGTGGCAGTGTATTTGATCTATCTATCTATCTATATATATATATATATATATATATATATATATATATATATATTCTGCATTTAGCACAGGCTATATATTCAGTGTATACTCTATATTTAATCAATACAGGCAGTGTATCAATATAGATATACAGTCTAGTATATATTTATATATATATATATATATATATATATATACTCTGCATTCAGTGTAGTGTAGCGTGTATATATACAGTACATTCAGCAGTGTACAGTATATAATACATTTCATGTGTTGGGCAGTGATTTGAAGGCTTCAATGTTGGTTCCCAGGTTGAGGAAGGGAGTAATGTGAGCGTAGAGAGAGGGGATGCCACGGAAGGACAAGAAACTGGCAGTCATGTTCCCCCAGCTGCAGCATACTGCCATGTTTTCTCCAGTGACGAGGAGGGAGGGGGTGATGAGGTCACTGACTGTACTTGGGTACCTGAGAGAAGAAAGGAGGAAGAGGAGGCACAACTCCAATGAAGCAAGATGTCCTCCAGGGGGCATTTTAAGGGCAGCCACCTTATGGTGTGGGCCTTTTTCGACACGTGTGCAGCAGATAGAATGTTGTTGTTTGTAACCTATGTGTGAAGTGTATGAAGCATGGCCAGAACAGTAGCTTCTTCGGCACCACATGTTGACCAGACATATGATGACCTGCCATGCAGTCAGTTGGCAACAGCACTTGAGAGGCCCACATCATTGAAAAAGGCGGACTTCTCCTTGCTCCTCATCTGGTATCAGCAACACTACTATACCTCCAGTCCTCTCAAAAACCTACACTGAGAGGAATGAAGGTATAGTAATAGGTGTCACAAATACTTGCAGCCAATCTGCTAGCAGTATGCTACCAATTGATTTCAGCAGGCAAATGTGTGTTTCCTAGATGGGGCTGCAGATTGGGAACACTATGCAGTGCACTTTCCACTCAACATATTCAGGTAACACACTTAGCACATATCAATTTCACCCTTTTCTTCTTCCACATTCTTGTGTTTCACAATTTTACACAATTTTACTATTACACATTTGAGTTCTCTCACCTCTAAACTATAGCGTTCACTAGGTTGGAGCATTCCCATTGCTTCCAACACAAATTCACTGTCACACATTTTCATTTCCCTTTTCTTTATCTTTCCTTTTCTTTTTCCTTTTCTTTTTCCATTTCTTTTCTTCTCTTTTTTCTCCTTTTTATTTTCATCCTTTCTTCTTCTTTTTCTCGTTCTTTCCCCTCTTTTCTCTTCCTCCTTTCTCCTTTTCTCCCCTTTTTCTCTCACCTTTCAATGTTAGTGCTTACTACGTTGGAGAATCCCCATTGTTTCCAACAGAGTCTCACTATCACAGATTCCCATCACTTTATCATCACAAAGTGAATTTTCACTGATTATCATTTTTCACTGTTTTAGAACAGGGCTTGCTTCCCTGCTTTGCCGCATGTGCCATCTCAGATCCCGTGCCAGATTCTGTTCCCGACTGCCCATGCAACCACTGCCACGCCCTCTCCTTTGCCTCACCTGTGAGTATGGGTGGTTGATTCAAGCAAATTCCATCTATCTCTATTTTTACTTTTTTTATATACAAGACGAAAGCCGCGTACACACGGGCGGACTGTATGGCCTACTTAGTCCGTCATACAATCCGACGGACAGTCCGTCATACTTTCGAATAAACGGACTTGACCACACACACCACTTTTTGAGAGGACTAATACGGCGTACTAAGTCCGCCATACTATCCACCCTACTTTTGAAATGAACAGACTCGCCCACACACGCGGAGAAAAGTCCGCTCATTTCGAGCGCGTCTCCAGGTAGGCGGGGCCCGCGAAGGAGACGTCGCTGGCCCCGCCGCCTGGTATGGACTTAAAGGGGAACCCCAACGCCGAAAAAAATCGGCGTGGGGGTCCCCCCCAAGTCCACAACAGACCCTTGTCCGAGCACGCTACCCGGCCGGCCAGGAAAGGGGGGCGAGCGAGCGCCCCCCCTCCTAAACCGTACCATGCCGCGTGCCCTCAACATGGGGGGGTGCCTTGGGGAAGGGGGGGCCGCGCGGCCCCCCCACCCCAAAGCACCTTGTCCCCATGTTGATGAGGACAAGGGCCTCTTCCCGACAACCCTGGCCGTTGGTTGTTGGGGTCTGCGGGCGGGGGACTTATCGGAATCCGGGAGCCCCCTTTAATAAGGGGGCCCCCGGATACCGGCCCCCCACCCTATGTGAATGAGTATGGGGTACAATGTACCCCTTCCCATTCGCCTGTAAAATAAAAGTACAAAAAAAACACAACACACAAGATAAAATACTTTATTGCACAGCTCCGGGGGTCTTCCGTCTTCGGGGGTCTTCTCGCCGGACTCCTCCGCTATCTTCTTGTAGCTCTTTTGCTAGCGGAGGAGTCCGGCTTTCTTCCTCGCCGCCGGCCTCTTCTCCCGACTTCGGGGGTCTTGTCCCCCTCTTCGGTCCTTCTGCCGCCGCCGCCGCCTTTCCGTTCTTCTTCTTCTTCTCCAGGAGATGTTGCCTCGACGATCTCTCCGGCCGGAATGCCAGAGACGCACTGCGCGGCCACTTATATAGGGACAAGGGGCGGTGTCACATGGCTTTATGTCACATGGGTTGGTCACATGGGTTGATGTCACATGGGGACTATGACATCATAAGGGGGCGGGGTCACCATGTGACACCAACCCATGTGACATAAAGCCATGTGACACCGCCCCTTGTCCCTATATAAGTGGCCGCGCAGTGCGTCCCTGGCATTCCGGCCGGAGAGATCGTCGAGGCAACATCTCCTGGAGAAGAAGAAGAAGAAGAAGAAGAACGGAAGGCGGCGGCGGCGGCGACAGAAGACCGGGCCACAGCCTGTAAAAGAGCTATAAGAAGGCGCGGTGGCCCGGCAGAAGAACCGAAGAGGGGGACAAGACCCCCGAAGTCGGGAAAAGAGGCCGGCGGCGAGGAGAAGAAAGCCAGACTCCTCCGCTAGCAAAAGAGCTACAAGAAGATAGCGGAGGAGTCCGGCGAGAAGACCCCCGAAGACGGAAGACCCCCGGAGCTGTGCAATAAAGTATTTTATCTCGTGTGTTGTGTTTTTTTGTACTTTTATTTTACAGGTGAATGGGTAGGGGTACATTGTACCCCATACTCATTCACATAGGGTGGGGGGCCGGTATCCGGGGGCCCCCTTATTAAAGGGGGCTCCCGGATTCCGATAAGCCCCTGCCCGCAGACCCCGACAACCAAAGGCCAGGGTTGTCGGGAAGAGGCCCTTGTCCTCATCAACATGGGGACAAGGTGCTTTGGGGTGGGGGGGCCGCGCGGCCCCCCCTTCCCCAAGGCACCCCCCCATGTTGAGGGCACGCGGCCTGGTACGGCTCAGGAGGGGGGGCGCTCGCTCGCCCGCCTTTCCTGGCCGGCCGGGTAGCGTGCTCGGACAAGGGTCTGTTGTGGACTTGGGGGGGACCCCCACGCCGATTTTTTTCGGCGTTGGGGTTCCCCTTTAAGTCCATACCAGGCGGCGGGGCCAGCGACGTCTCCTTCGCGGGCCCCGCCTACCTGGATACCCGCTCAAAATGAGCGGACTTTTCTCCGGGCGGGAAAAGTCCGCTCATTTCAAAAGTACGGCGGATTGGCATACACACGGGCGGATTGTCCGCCGAAATGCGAGTACGACGAACAGTATTTCGAAAAATCCGAAATACTTAGTACGCCGGACTGCACGCTGAAAAAGTCCGCTGAAGCCCACACACGAGCGGACTGTCCGCTGAAATGTGTTTCAGCGGACTAAGTAGGCCATACAGTCCGCCCGTGTGTACGCGGCATGACTCATTGTCTGATATAATACTCTCATTTTATAGACATCCAATTTACATCAGCTCCTGATGAGTGGCAAGTTAGCCGCGAAACGCATGGAGCTTCAGATGCCTTAAATTCTATAAAGATGCAATTTTGTAACATATTCTGTATATACTGTTTTACCTAATTTACTTGAATATCATTGTCAATGTGCAATATGCCAATGTATGAATCAATTAATCATGATGGAAGATGCAACATGTACCACTGCTTTTGATGTATTTTACTGTGTAATATTTAATAAATTAAACATTATCAGACCTATACAGCTAATTTTCTGCTTCCAAATCTGCACGCTTCATGCAAAATCCCAACTTCCTCTCTTCCTTCATTTTGACAGAGGAGAACTTCCTTTCCTCTCAATGCCCCCTTTATCCAGATAGCCATTCCTTCAGGCAAACACACAGAAAGAAGAGGAGAAGGAGGAGGAGGACTATGTCAGCATGGATGCAGAGGATAACACACAGCAGTCTTCAAGAGATGGTTTTCAGTCCCCAAGGAGTTGTACGTGCCTGGGAGGAGGTAGTTACGGGTAATGTGATCCTTAGTGAACCAGAGGACTCAGAATGGAATGCCTCTGCAAACTTACGCTGCATGGCCTACCTGATTCTGCAAAGCCTGTAAAATGACCCTAGAATTCATGGTATAAAGGAGAGGGACTATTACTGGCTGGCAAGCCTTCTTGATCCACATTACAAGGATAAAGTTACAGAACTCATCCTGCCTTTGCAGGGAGCAGGGAAGGAGACATCTTCAGGAGGCCTTGAAGAAAAGTTTGTGTAACGCATTTTCAGACCCTGGGAGGTTGCCATTTCCTGGTGCTGGACAATGGGGGTTATTTACTAAAGGAAAATCCATTTCGCACTGCAAGTGCACTTGGAAGTAAAGTCGCTGTAGATCCGAGGGGGACATGCGAGGAAAATAAAAAACAGCATTTTAGCTTGCACATGAATGGATGATAAAATGCAGAGCTTCCACTCATTTCAGATCTACCCTCTAGATTTAGAGCGACTGCACTTCCAAGTGTACTTTCAGTGCACTTTCAGTTGCACTTGCAGTGCAAAGTGGATTTTCCTTTCATAATAAAATGTCATTCATAAAAATCAATCAGTCCTGGATCAGCAGCTATCAAGCACCTGATGCTAATGTAACTGATTGAATTCGCTATAGATCTAGGATTCCTTGAAGACTGCTTATGCTGCCTATCCTATTCCTTCTCAATCGTAATGATGATAGTTTCCAACAATATTTTTGGTTTAGGGCACGAACAACACCCAAGGTTCAATTTTTCTGCCCCTGTTTAACAGAGGCATGCAATTACATTTTTGATATATTTAACAGCAGGGCCCATTCCTGCGCACAACAAGAGTAACTGTGAGGGGTTACAGTGTTGTGGCACCACGACCAAAGGCCACATTTGATCCCGAATTTACACGTTGCACATTGGGTAACTAAAGGAATCACCTCAGTAGCCGATTTGAAAATTGGGTCTACCCTTAAAACTTTCCGAACACTCCAGATTGAGTATACATTGCAGCCCAAGGATCACTATGCATACACTCAAATTACACATTTACTACAGTCTATTGGAGATACGTCTACCACTGTACCCTGGCAGACATACGATTACTTTTACAATCCAAACACTTCCATACGAGGTATCTCCCTATTTTATGGCTCTCTACAACAGAAGAAGGTTTTTCTTAAATCCCCTTCAATGAGAACGTGGGAATTAGACTTGCAAGCAGACTGGACTATCGAACAATGGCAGGCCGCCATAGCATCTGTATACGGGGCCACTAAAAGCGTAAATTTATGGGAACTGTACCAGAAAGTCTTGTTGAGGTGGTACCTAACCCCCACAAGATTAACCGGGTTCGACCCGGGTAAGTCCCCACTTTGCTGGAGACAATGCGGACAAAGGGGTTCCCCATTACATATCCTGTGGGCCTGCCCAAAACTGAAAAAATACTGGAGGGAAATTTTCAGAGTTATAGGTTGCATCTTAGGAACGAGAAGGATGTGCGATCTGGGCTTTGCACTCTTGTCTTTGGGTATAGATACAATCCCCCACTCACATAGATACGTCTTGTCCCAAATTCTGCTGGGCGCACGATTAGAGATAACAAGAAAGTGGGTGGACCCAGATCCTCCTTCTGTAGCGAAAGTAATTGAGACAATTAACTTACACATTACATATGAAATTATGTTCCTGGCTTCCCAAAATAGACTTCACTCTAAATTTCAAATATGGAGACCATGGGTAGATTGGCACAAATATTATAGCAATAGACGCAACGCCGTATAACCTGAACTAATCTAAATAACATAGCGGAAATGACAAGCAGGGCCTCAGCACCAACACTTTTTTGTTCTCTTCTTTGTTCTCTTCTTTTCCTCTTTCCTTCTCTCTTGTTTCTTTCCCTTTTTTCTTTGTTACTCTACAAACGAGTATTGACACGCATCCATAGATGTAGACCTGACCAGGGAGTTTTTTTTTATATTACCTAAGAGCTAATTTGAGGTCTAGGGTCAGCAATTTAGAGGTTATATTTGCTGCTGTTCTCAAATGTTTAAACACTCAGTTGAATTTGCTTAAGGAGATTTATGGCAGGCCCTTGGCCTCCGACTGCAGTGTGATCCTTTGGGGCGGTTGGTGGCGGAGGACCCTTAAAGCCATGAACTAACAGAGGTATGACGCAGGGTGTGTACGGATGCCTTGTGTTCAGCCTAAAATTACCTTGTGTTGTATCTCTTTTCTTGATGATGCCTTTAAGACTTTGCATGTAAGCCTCACATTGCATATACTATACTTGCTGTTTATCAATCGGATGTACTTATATTTGATGGAAAGCATTATTGTTTGTATATTTCATATATATCTTTCTTGAAAATTAATAAAAAACTATTGAAACGAAAAATGTTTAAATAATATTTAACAGCAGGACCCATTCCTGCACCCAACAAGAGAAACTATGTGGAGTTACAGTGTTATGGTACCACCACCACCACCTAAGGCTAAATTGTTCTGCCTCTGTTTAACAGGGGCATGTAATTACAATTTTTGATATATTTAACAGCAGGGCCCGTTCCTTTGCCCAACAAGAGTAACTGTGAGAGGTTACAGTGTTGTGGCACCATCAAAACCAAAGGCCCATTTTTTCCGCCCCTGTTTAACAGGGGCATGTAATTACAATTTTTTATATATTTAACAGCAGGGCCCATTCCTGCGCCCAACAAGAGTAACTGTGAACGGTTACAGTGTTGTGGCACCACCATCACCACCCAAGGCTAAATTTTTCTGCCCCTGTTTAACAGGGGCACGTAATTACAATGTTTTATATATTATTTAACAACAGGGCCCAATCCTGCACCCAACAAGAGTAATTATGAGGGGTTACAGTGTTGTGGCACCACCACCCAATGCCACATTTTTAACAGGGGCATATAATTATTATTTTTTTAAATAATATTTAACAGCAGGACCCATTCCTGCTCCCAACAAGAGTAACTGTGAGGGTTCACAGTGTTGTGGCACCACCACCACCACCCAAGGCAACATTTTCTTCCTCTGCCATTGTTAGCTCCATATTTTCCACTGCTATCATACTTTTCAATTAGCTACAGTGTTCAACAATCATGGGCACTATTTTGGCACATGCCATAACTATCAAATACATTTCAAAGCAGTGTGGCTATTGCCCCCCACCCTCTACTCCAGGGATCTCATTTTTTAAAGTTCCAAGGTATGGTAAACACTATCAATGGTAAATACCGTCTTTTCTACAAAATTATAAATACCAACATATTGTGTGTCTATATATACAAATGCATGCATGAACTAAAAACAGTACCATAATAAATCTATGGGAATGCTAATTAATAGATAGTATCAGTAGCTTATATGTATTTATAAATGCCTTTTACATATTTGATGTGTTATAATAAAACATTTACAATAGGCAGCTGGGAATTAAGCGCCTAATCAACCAAGTGATTAAAATGTGTACAGTGCCTTTCAAAAGTATTCACCCCCTTGGCTTTTTACCTATTTTGTTACATTACAGCTTTTAGTTCAATGGTTTTTTAATCTGAATTATATAGTCTAAGTTGGTGAAGTAAAATTAGAAAAATATTTACATCAAACTATTTTTCAGAAATAAAAAACTGATAATTGGCATGTGCGTATGCATTCACCCCCTTTGTTATGAAGCCCATAAAAAGCTCTGGTGCAACCAATTACCTTCAGAAGTCACATAATTAGTGAAATTATGTCTACCTGTGAGAAATCTATGTGTCACATGATCTGTCATTACATATACACACCTTTTTGAAAGGCCCCAGAGGCTGCAACACCTAAACAAGAGGCACCACTAACCAAACACTGCCATGAAGACCAAGGAACTCTCCAAACAAGTAAGGGACAATGTTGTTGAGAAGTACAAGTCAGGGTCAGGTTATACAAAAAATCCAAATCTTTGATGGTCCCTAGGAGCACCATCAATTCTATCATAACCAAATGGAAAGAACATGGCACAACAGCAAATCTGCCAAAACTCACTGACCAGTCAAGGAGGGCATTAATCAGAGAGGCAGTACAGAAACCTAAGGTAACCCTAGAGGAGCTGCAGAGTTCCAAAGCAGAGACTGGAGTATCTGTACATAAGATAACAATAAGCCATACGCTCCATAGAGTTGGCCTTTATGGCAGAGTGGCCAGAAGAAAGCCATTACTTTCAGTAAAAAAACAAAATTACATGTTTTGAGTTTGCAAAAAGGAATGTGGAAGACTCCCAAAATGTATGGAGGAAGGTGCTCTGGTCTGACAAGACTAAAATTTAACCTTTTGCCCATCAAAGAAAACACTGTCTGGCGCAAATCCAACACATCACCCAAAGAACATACCCACAGAAAAAAATGGTGGTGGCAGCATCATGCTGTGGGATGTTTTTCAGCAGTCAGGACTGGGAAACTGATCAGAGTTGAGGGAAAGATGGATGGTGCTAAATACAGGGATATTTTTGAGAAAAACCTGTACCACTCAGTGTGTGATTTGAGGCAAGGATGGAGGTTCACCTTCCAGCAGGACAATGACCCCAAACACACTGCTAATGCAACACTTGAGTGGTTTAAGGGGAAACATTTAAATGTGTTGGAATGGCCTAATCAAAGCCCAGACCTCAATGCAATAGAAAATCTGTGGTCAGACTTAAAGATTGCTGTTAACAAGCGCAAACCATCAAACTTGAAGGAGCTGGAGCAGTTTTGCAAGGAGGAATAGGCAAAAAAAAATCCCAGTGGTAAGAGGTGGAAAGCTCATAGAGACTTACCCAAAGCAACTTAGAGCTGTGATAGCCGCAAAAGATGGCTCTACAAAGTATTGACTTCAGGGGGGTGAATAGTTATGCACATTGACTTTTTCTGTTATTTCTGTTTTTCTGTTATTGTGACCTATTTGTTGTATGTTTCAGAATAAAAAACAAATCTTCAAAGTTCTGTAAATTAAATGATGCAAATCATCAAACAATCCATGTTAATTCCAGGTTGTGAGACAACAAAACATGAAAAATGCCAAGGGGGTGAATACTTTTGCAAGGCACTGTATGTAACAATTGAAAACAGTATAAAGGATAAGAGTGTTATATACTGTAATTGGTCTATGGTACTTGTATGAAATAAAATCTTAGGGGTTTGTAAGTGCTGAATGTAAAGATATGTAATGGCCAAATTCCTCATTACAAGTGTTCCCATGCACACACTTGTAATGCAGATGAAGAAAGGGGTGTGTCTGACGAAGTCTACAAAATTACAAGATGCACTGAGGAATGAGGTCAGCCTCTTGTGTCTATTGATCTGAAAAAATCATATTAAAACAATATGTATAATCAAAGTGGTAGAATTTTAAAAATTGAGGGTTCTAATGCAGTGTCTGTCAGGCTGAATATCTATTTTTGTGACTTCTAAAGGGGCTTTAAATCTTTTTAAGATATAAGGGATGTTAAACAGTCTGGCAAATTTGGGATGTTTACTAAAGGAACAGAGACAGTTAACTAAGCAAAGTCACTGTTTGGTTAGCTTACTAAAGACAGTGAGAGCCCATTCACACAGGGGCAACTCCTGATCCGACTTCAGGTCGCCCCTAGTCGCCTCAGGTCGCCTCAGGTCGGACAACATTTAAAAAGCAATGTAAGTGAATGAGAGCCGTCTTAATGCCCACTACTGAAGTCGCTCCGACTTCAGAAAAGGTTCCTGTACTACTTCTATCCGACTTGTAGGCGACCGGTACCCATTGATTTCAATGGAGATCGCCTCCAAGTCGGATCTCCGTTTATACGGAGGCGACTCTGACGGAATTATCAGCTCTGAAGGGGGAACTCCACGCCAAATTTCTGAAAAAAATTTGGCGTGGGTTCCCCCTCCGAGAGCATACCAGGCCCTTAGGTCTGGTATGGATTCCAAGGGGAACCCCCTACGCCGAAAAAACGGCGTGGGGGTCCCCCCCAGATCCACACCAGACCCTTATCCGAGCACGCTACCCGGCCGGCCAGGAAAGGGGGTGGGGACGAGCGGGCGCCCCCCCCCCCCTCCTGAGCCGTACCAGGCCGCGTGCCCTCAACATGGGGGGGGTGCCTTGGGGGAGGGGGGGCGTGCGGCCCCCCCACCCCAAAGCACCTTGTCCCCATGTCGATGAGGGTCCCTGGCATTGTGGCCGGAGAGAGCGTCGTGTCAACATCTCCTGGAGAAGAAGAAGAAGAAGAAGAAGAAGAAGAAGAAGAAGAAGAAGAAGAAGAAGAACGGAAGGCGGCGGCGGCGGCGGCGGCGGCGACAGAAGACCGGGCCACCGCCTGCAAAAGAGCTATAAGAAGGCGCGGTGGCCCGGCAGAAGAACCGAAGAGGGGGACAAGACCCCCGAAGTCGGGAGAAGAGGCCGGCGGCGGGGAGGAAGAAAGCCGGACTCCTCCGCTAGTAAAAGAGCTACAAGAAGATAGCGGAGGAGTCCGGCGAGAAGACCCCCGAAGACGGAAGACCCCCGGAGCTGTGCAATAAAATATTTTTTCCCTGTGTTGTGTTTTTTTTTTGTACTTTTTTTCCACAGGTGAATGGGTAGGGGTACATTGTACCCCATACTCATTCACATAGGGTGGGGGGCCGGTATCCGGGGGCCCCCTTATTAAAGGGGGCTCCCGGATTCCGATAAGCCCCCCGCCCGCAGACCCCGACAACCAATGGCCAGGGTTGTCGGGAAGAGGCCCTTGTCCTCATCGACATGGGGACAAGGTGCTTTGGGGTGGGGGGGCCGCACGCCCCCCCTCCCCCAAGGCACTCCCCCATGTTGAGGGCACGCGGCCTGGTACGGCTCAGGAGGGGGGGGGGCGCCCGCTCGTCCCCACCCCCTTTCCTGGCCGGCCGGGTAGCGTGCTCGGATAAGGGTCTGGTGTGGATCTGGGGGGGACCCCCACGCCGTTTTTTCGGCGTAGGGGGTTCCCCTTGGAATCCATACCAGACCTAAGGGCCTGGTATGCTCTCGGAGGGGGAACCCACGCCAAATTTTTTTCAGAAATTTGCCGTGGAGTTCCCCCTTGAGCTCATTCTCTGCTTGGCCTCGGCAAAAGTCGCCTGGCCTGGGGCGACTTGTAAGTCGTCCCAAGTCGGGCTTGAAGTCATCACAAGTCGTTTTGAAGTCGTCCCAAGTCGCGCTGTGATCTTAACTCAAGTCGTGTCCAAGTTGCCTGACTCAAGTCGCCTACAAGTCGTGTTGCCCCTGTGTGAATGGGCTCTGAATCTGCATTTATACCTAAAAATGCCCTGTTGCCAGGGCAAATATTTTAACAACAATATTCACATACGAATACATGTGCATTTAACATATTCTATACTTAGGCCGCGTACACACGCGCGGACTGTTGGCCCAACTTTGTCCGTCCAACAGTTTGAGCGAACAGTCCGCTCAAACTTAGCATGGACGGACATGGCCACACACGACGGACGAACAGTTTGCTGAAACCGTGCGCGATGACGTGAACAGCACGTACGACGGGACGAAAAATACGACGTCCTATACACTGCAATGCAACCTTCCGACGTGGAAATCCTTTCTGAGCATGCGCGAGACTTAGTTGGCCGAACAAGCCTACACACGAGCGAACAGTCCGCTGAAACAAGGTTTCAGCGGACAGTTTTTCGGAATTTCCGTAAGACCTTGTTCGGCCAACTGTCCGCTGAAACTGTCCGCTGAAGCCCCACACACGAGCGGACTGTCCGCCCAAACACTGTTCAGCGGACAAGGTTGGGCGAACAGTCCGCGCGTGTGTACGCGGCCTAAGTGTTGGGGTGTAGAGTGGTCTAGTGGTTAGTGGACCCTCGGGTAAGGTATCTGCCTAGAGTATCCTTCAAACCCAGCAGGCCTGGAGACCACTCTGATCAGGAAGTATTCACACACACACACACACACCATACAGTTCTCAAAATGGTCTGACAATTTGTTTTCGGACTTCAGCTCATAAAGGCAAAATGACCTTACAAAGAAAGCCCAACCCTCCTTACATTAATATATGATAAAATACAGACATTAATTAAAACAAGAAGTGGAAAATTACTGAGTACATGCGGAAACAATATACGCCCCCAAATTCATATTGAAACTGGCCACAGGAAAGGCTAGTAGAGAAAAATAGATTGTTCTCGAGAACATTTGTTCTCAATAAAAGGAACTTAACTTAACTCTTAACTTAACTCCTAATAGACATTATGTAAATATTTATCTTAAAATTGATACTCATATTATAGGTTACAATATCTAAGATGGCAGACAATAAGCTAAAACAAACATTAAGCTAAAATATCCCTTCACTTAGTGTTTGCCTGCAAAGCTAAAGCCTCCTCTTCTGTAGACATCCGAAAGCCCGGAGACTGTGCAATGTCATCTTGAATGTCAGCAACTCCTGAAGACTCATAGCTGTGCCCCAAGTGACACCCTATAGTATTGCCATTTTCTACTCCCTGGAAGCTACATAAAAAATTATGTAGGAAGGTGTAGAGAAGATTGGCCAGCACAGAGAGTAATTGGACCAGTGTTTCTCAACCCTTTTTCAGTTAAGGCACCCTTTAAAATTATGCACAATCTCAAGGCTCAAAATTCTAGAATGCAATATTAATAGTTTTATGCAACAGCATCCACAAATCAGGACACTCATTGTTAGAGGTGATGTATTCTTTCAAAGTCAATACACCTTTGCAAACTGTTATTGACTAGTATTCCAATGTTTCTCTTCTCCCACAGATTCTCTCCCTCAATTTTGCCAGCAAGTTTAAAATCAAGTTGCAAATGAACAAAAACAATATTTATAGAAAGGGAAATCACTACAAGTAAGCATTTACAGTAAACCACTTGCTTTTTCTTTGATGATATCTGCCATTTCTTAAGTTGATTATATTTTCCTGTGCAGCTAGTTGAACCAGCCCTATAAAGTCAGTTTCTGTTTAAAAATTAAAAAAGGTTCCGGTGCCGCATGGAGAGGAGGTAAGCAGAGATCGCTCCCGCTGCACCCCTCTCAAACATCTTCTCCCAAGCCAGATGATGATCACAAGGGCTCCCCTCCTCGACCCAAGGACCGGCCGCAGCATACATGGATCGGTTTGTGGAGCATTCCCACAACCGATCGGCATCTGAAGCCGCACAGCCTCCCGCAGATTCAGTGGCGGCCACGGCTAATATGGCGCCTGACCCTAGCCCCAGAGACACGCTGCAGCAATGGACAGAGGTCGCACAGGGTGATCCTACATCCCCCGCAGGCATAGCCCAGGCAGTAGTGGCCCTTCTCACACTGACGCTGTCAGTTACTATAGACTCTGCAGTGCACAGATAGAGACATCTGGGAAAAATTACAGGATTTGGAGAATCGCTCAAGGAGAAACAACCTTAGGGTTATTGGACTACCAAAATCTATACCAGCCACCCAACTTATGGAAATTTGTGCCAAAAATATCCCTGAACAACTGGGACTTCACACACCATGCATTGTGGAACATGCCCACAGAATAGGCCAACATACGGAGCAAAGAACCATCCCACAGAAATTTGGCAGTCAACGAGATCTATCCTTCGATGGCACAGACCTATTATTGTTCGCTGACTATTCCGTGGAGGTGATGAAACAAGGAAAAGCATTTTCTTTAATTTGCTCCACCTTATTCAACAACCAGGTTAAATTTACTCTGGCATATCCAGCAACTTTACATGTTATATCTCCCTCAGGGGCACGCCTTTCCTTCACATCCCCAGCTGAAGCGGAACAATACATCAACAACCTTTCGGAGATGGATACAGCACAGAACAGCCAGATCGACAATTCTCAATCAAGAGGCCCTCAGAATCCACGGCTTCCACACCACAACCAGTCAACCACAGAAAAACCCCCATACAAATGTAGCCGATCCAACAGGCATCATAACCATTCAGGAATCCACTGAACTAAGCAAAAGGATAGCTGAGCTCTTTCCAGTCATCACGAGACGGTAACTTAAACCTGTCATCTCCAGGTTCTTTATCTCTGTTTCTCCTTTAGATAAGGATTTCAGGATGTTTTCTATTACGTTTATTGTTATACTTGGTTATAGATATCCATAGAAATACTCGTTATAAAGGTAATGTCTCTCAGCCCTTGGAACTAGTTAGACTGTATACTTTTTTAGGGGTGCACAGCTGACATAGAAATGTATCCCCTGCGGGGGGCTGAACATTATTAATAATCTGCCAGGTCCACTGTATGTATCCCCCCCCCATTCCCCAGTATTCCACATTACCGAAGGCAGCAACCTAAACTTCCCCCATATACTCCCCATACCACCCCTATCCTTTCCCCCTCCTATCCCCCTTCCCCCTCCTTCCCTCTCTCTTCCTCCCCCCTTCCCTCTCCCCCACACCTCCCTCCCCACCGCCCCCCCCTGCTGATTTGTGACCATCTTCGGTAGAGGGAATAGTGTCAAGCGAGTTCTCTGTATGGGAATAGGTTACCAATCAGAAAAAAGGGAAGTCGATATGTTTTCCTAGGTGGGATCCCTACCTGGTTACAACCTCCCCAACCCATTCCTGTTTATTTTGTTTATTTGAATTTGTTGTCTGGCTCACATATTTATTACTAGAGGCTTCTCGACCTATGTACACTTTCCACAGCATTTTCTTTTTAACCTTCATGGGCTCAACCACAATAGCACTATTAGTTTATTCCCCAAAGGATAGGCAATGGCTAATTCAGATAAAAAAGAACATTTAAAAATTAATTTCTGGAAAGGGAAGGGGCTCCACTCCCCAAACAATACCTAAAAAGACTCCGTGCTGATGTGGCCCAGGAGACCCATTTATCCTCCGATGATTCATCACAGTTGCAGAAACTGTGGGTAGGTGAAGTCTTTGGCTCCCCTGCGGTGGGTCGCAAAGCCGGAGTCTCTATTCTTTTACATAAAAACCTGAAATACACTGTCCAAGAAGTCAGGGTGCACTCGGAAGGTCGCAAACTCACATTACGCCTCACATTCGCAGAAAAGGCAATGATGCTCACTAATGTCTATGCCCCTAATTCACACGACAATACATTTTTCCAAGGCTTGGTATTATGGATCTCACAGATCCCTGATTCGCTTCACTTAGTTGGTGGGGATTTTAACTCAGTAATGTGCCCGCTGGAAAACCGTATATCTACTATACTACAACGGACCCAGAATGCCAATCCTTTATCCCAGGCTACAACGCCACTATTTCGTGCCATTTCTTCCATAAATTATATAGATTCTTGGCGATTGACACACCCGACCGATCGGGACTTTACCTTTTTATTGCCTCCCCACAATTCTTTTTCACGCATAGACTATTTTTTGTATCCCAAAACATATTAAGAGTGATCAGCGAACCAGAAATCATGGACACGGTAATCTCAGATCACAGCCCTATTACTATACACATAAACTACGAAAAATGATCGACGGCCCCCCCTACATGGCGCTTCGCTTCATACTTGGCCAAAAACGAGGACTATATGTTACGGACATCATGGGAGGAATACACCTCCACATACGGGGCGCACCTTACCGACCCAAATCTTTTTTGGGAAGCAGGTAAGGCCTTCCTGAGGGGTAAGATCATTGCATACTCAACACAGTATAAAAAACAATCTAAAAATAAATATATCCAGGCCAGTGAACAATTGCACGTGGCGCATGCCACCCTAGCACACTGTCGTAACTTGGATAACACCAAAGCCTGGCAACTCGCCAAACAGAATTTTGACTTCTGGGCCGAGCAACAAGAGTCAACCAAATCTCTATACTTCTAGCTCCAGCTACATAAGTACGGTAACAAGGCGGGCAAACTTCTGTCATGCCTAATCATGGGCTCTAGAAAACCTATGTATATTCCAGCACTAAGACACAAGGATGGCTATATTGCTTCCTCCCCTACAGAAGTCAGCAAAATTCTAACTGACCAATCGACCTCAGAGTCTATATTGTCCAAAGTCTGTCTACCCAAACTTAACACGGCCCAATTAGAATCCCTTAATGCTCCCATCACGTTAGAGGGCAATCAATCAACGATCAAAACTTTACCATCCCTGAAAGCTCTCGATCCAGACGGTTGCACCGCAGAATTCTATAAACTGATTAATGAATTTATCCCCAGCACACTAAAACATGTATTTACTGCCATGTGGGAGGGAGGCACCTACCTCCCGTCGGGCTCCCAATCATACATTAAATTACTGCCCAAAAAAGGAAAAGACCCGCTTCACCCAGGCTCCTACAGGCCAATATCGCTAATAAATGTGGATGTCAAAATCCACTCTAAGATAGTCGCCTTTTGTCATGCTACATTACTTTCAGCACTACTTCACACAGCTCAATCGGTCTTTGTTCCGTGATGATCAGCAACCCTGAACATACCCAGGGTGCTCATAGCTCTGGAACATGCCAAGTCACACCCTGATCAGGATATCGCAATCATATCACTCGACGCCGAGAAGGCTTTCTATAACATAAGCCTCTCGTGGTTGTTCAGGGTACTGACGGAATTTGGCTTCTCGGGTCCATTCACTCAATTTTTATGCCAAATGTATAGCTCCCCTATGCACTGTTTGTCGACCCTAGACTTCGTATCTAAAATAATACCTCTCAAAAAGGGGACCAGACAGGGGTGTCCTCTTTCACCCCTACTATTTAATTTAGCAATTGAACCACTATCTAGAATTCTCATCTCACCATCAAGCATTAGCGGCATTAGCATAGACAATCAGACACTATGTTCCGCACTATTCGCAGATAACATCCTGCTTTTTTCATCAAACCCCACAGCAGGCTTCAACACTTTACAGGACCTATTTGCGGCCTATCGACTCTTCTCTGGATTTAGGATCAATTATGACAAAAGTGATGTCCTAAATTTAAATCCCCGCTTAGCCACTAAATGGAGTACATCCTCACCATTTGCTTTAGCAACCCACAATATCACATACCTGGGAATTCATATAGGTCGAGATCCCTCCTCCTTGTATGCTCTGAACTTTCCACCATTAATCACAAAAATTGTAAAGGACTTGGAGGCATGGGTAACCCTTCCCCTATCGCTCTTTGGGAGATGTCATTTATTTAAAATGGTGTCCTTCGCAAAACTATTGTATCCAATGCAGACTATACCGCTTTTATTGAAGCATATAGATATACAAAAACTGCATAAATCAATAAGTACCTTTTTGTGGGCCGACAAAAAGCCTTGCATAGCTCTTCAGAAGCTTTGCTTACTGAAATCCGATGAAGGGGCAGGGTTGCCCAACATTCGTTTCTACAATATATCATGCCTACTTAGACAGGGGTTAGATTGGCTGTCAGGAAAATCCCGCTATTCGAATCATAAACTTGAGTAAGCCTTTTAGTGATTCTTCACTCCACAATAAAGAAACTTCCACCACATCTCAAATCCAATGTTCTATTAAGGACACAGTGATTGCTTGGAGGGAGACAAGGAGATTGCTGAGGTTACCTTCAAGTATCTCGAGACATTTACAAATACAAGGAAATCCCATGTTTATCCCCTCTACTACTTACGCAGCTTTTAAAACCTGGGGGTCACTTGGACTTACAACAGTAGGCTCTTTATTTGGCAACGCCTCGGGACAATTTAAGTCTTACCAGGATCTTTCACGTGAATTCTCTCTGCCACCAACCCACCTGTTTCCACATGACCAGCTAACCAGCTTTTTACGAACTTGCTACAGACCCCAAACAAACCCTCTTCAAAAATCCTATCTGTGTACGGTGCTCCAAAACAACGATTACTCAATTTCCAAACTATACCCACACCTGATTGAGCACCAAACGAGCAAATACCATCTTGCGCCCTTCCACAAGTGGTCCTCCATATTCAATGACAGCAATCTCGCAGAAAAGATCTTGCAAAGGCACAAACATATTTTAAGTCTCATCAAAACGGAAACTTGGAGAGAAACCCACTTCAAAATCATCCACAGAGCATACTATCCTTATCGAACCAACATAACTGATCATACTCAATGCCCTTGGTGTTCCACACTCCGTCCCACACTACTGCACCGTTTATGGGATTGCCCTTTGATAAACAAATTTTGGGACGCAGTACTCAATTACATTGCCAAGGTCAATAAAAATGCCAGAATAATCAAAGATTCTATGCTTATTCGGTTGCGATCCACAATCCAACACAACAACAGCAAGGACAGCAACGCCTCTTACGCAATGGACACATTTATGCCTCTTAGCAGCCTGCAGGATGGTCATGTCTCACTGGATCAATAAAAACCCACCTTCTCTACGTTCAGTAAAGCAAACACTACAAACGCTGTTCCAAATCGAAAGATTGGATACAATACTAACGAACTTCCGATTCAATGTACGTTTCTTTGTTAGATGGAGAAAATATATATAATATACATTCGATACTAACGAGATAACATCAATAATTTATCCATTTCGATATACGGACTGGTATCTGAAACATAATGTCACCAACTCCTTGGGAAAACTTAAAATACTAGACTCCACTGAATGAATGAATGACTTGTATAGCGCTACCTATGCGAACTGAATCGCCTCAGGGGCGGTGTCCATCTGCAGCTTTTACGCGGTCCTTTAACGTGTACTGACCCCCCAAACTCGTACCACCTGGGATCATCGATATATAGATAACCCCAATCATCTGGAACAACTTCCCAAACATAACCCCTTGACATAGGCAATGAGCCATTACCTACCAATACTATACAACCAGCCCAATGCATTTAAAGCCACTTAGATCAGCTTTTATTATGGGCAAGATAGCAAGCCTCCACTCCTATAGAATGCAATATTGATAATATGTGAATTACTAAAGTCTTTCTTTCCTTTCCATATTTTTCTTCTATGATTTTTTGACCTTTCTACAAGAACTGCCATCTATAAATATGACCCAGAGAACAGACAACTTAATTCAATCTCCCTTTTCACCCCATCTCCCCCCCTCTACCCCCCCTATCTAACCACTCACCTAAACCTATACTTAAATATCATGCCAAATCGAGTTTGTAAATGTTAATAATATGAATATACCTCCCCCTACCCCCTTTCCCTTGTTTTGTCATGCATGTATGTATTTTAATGATACCTGTATCATATTGTGTTATATAATACTCCAATAAAAATTGTTATAAAAAAATGTTGTTAAAAAAAAACAATTGCAATATATAATCATTTTCCCTATCCACATCATGCAGTCAGTGAAGGGGTGTATTTATTGTTAAAGCTCCATATATATTATTGCAATGGAATTAACCTTTGCAGACAATAAATGGTTGCTTTAAGAGGATTAAAAGGGCAAATCCTGTTCATTTTTAGGTAATCAATAAAATTGTCTGTGCTCAATATCGTCTTAGCAAGGGTTAATAATTAAAACTATAATTACAAAATGAAATTTGGCATGGTATTTTTTTAATTGAGTTAGTTTAATAACAGTGCTTGAAGTAATAAGAGAGACTTAATATTGAGGTGCGTGATTAAATATTACTTCGAAAAGTTTCATTTTACTAAGGAGGATGGCTTATTTTCTTACTTTTAATTTTCTACAGAGGGTTATTGATATTATCTTGCAATCCTTGAGTTTTGCTATTAGTTTTCCAAAATGCTAGTCAGTGTTAGATAATGTCCCACCACCACCATTTCCACAGGTTAACTACTATTTCAGTTATGGGTGAACTACCCACTGACTAGATTTAACTTATTTCAGGGATGTGTTTTCCTTAAAGACACCTCTTTATACGGCCTCTATACTTCAGCAGCATTCTTCATAATTTAGTGACTAACTAAACAATCAAACAAAAATTATGCTGCCCCCCCCCCCCAAAAAAAAATAGGAACAATAGTCATGTGAAGCAGTACAATCAAGTTTAAAGTTTTCTTTGGCACAGACTATGGATATTAAAGTATTTACATATTCATATGACATACTTTAATACAAACACTTACAGATCTATGTAGCTGCAGGTCTGTGGATTTATCCTCAAATATCACCTGACCCTAAAGTAGGGTTCCAGTTGATTTATAACAATTTAAAGCACCAGGTGTTTCTTTACATTAGTAGACTGAAAGGCTGCATCACAGTCAGGGGTCAGGCTCAGAGACAAATAGCTATAGCCATAGAGGGGCTCCCACCGACCAACTGGATATATGAACAAGCAGGTCATCCTGGCTGATGACGCAGGCTCACCCCAGGTGCATGATCTAAGCACTAACTGGTGTTCACCAGAGCTTCTGATAGTGAAGATGGGTTTTGCTGCATTTTAGTACCAGGTTACGTTCTTCAAGATTCCGCTCACCAAGTGGTGAGCAAGCCGGGGTCTAGTAGCAGATAGAGCAGGCAGAGATCAAGCAGAAATGTAGTCAGCAAACAAGCCAAAGTTTGGATAACAAGTGGTAGCAGGTTGGGATCAAGCTGAAGCATAGTCAAAAAACAAGCGAAAGGTGGGCAATGAGTAGTAGGGGAGATAAGCATAGCTGCAAGTACATAAGGGAGCAAGATAGCTGGAGAGAGCACAATAAGCATGCAAACAGGAAGTGGAAAGGCATGGCTTTAATAGGAAGTTCATGGGAGAAGAAAAGGGATTAAGGTTTAAGAGGACAAGACACGGTTGCCAAATGGCTGATTTACATAAGATGCAGTCTAGTATATTTTTATTCTGCAATAGAAATGCATGTGTAAATGTAGTGCAGTGCTAAAATACAATACATGAAAAATAAAAAAAGAGTGAGTGAAAAATCCCCACAGGGGGTAAAGTGCAAAAAAAGTGTATATGTGTGTGTGTGTGTGTGTGTGTGTGTGTGTGTGTGTGTGTGTGTATGTATGTATATATATATATATATATATATATATATATCAGGGGTCTCGAACTGGTGGCCCTCCAGCTGTTGCTAAACTACAAGTCCCATCATGCCTCTGCCTGTGGGAGACATGTTTGTAACTGTCATTGCTGTAACTGCCTTGCATTGCCTCATGGGACTTGTATATAAAATATAATAGCTCCTCTAGTCAAGTCAATAAAGTTAAAAATAAAGTGTAAACGGTAAATATATATATAAATATATGAGTGTCACAATAATGATCAGTGACCGACACAAAATGTGTAAAAAATATGTATATATAAAGGAATCACATCCTTCAAGGAGTATAAAAGTTAAAATACTGGATAAGATGAAAACAGCAATAACAACAGCAAAGAAAGATCTCCACAGGTTGCCTCCAGTAAAAGTAGTCTCACAGAACTCTTACCTCATATATATATGAAGAAACTCCCATAAATGAATAAGGGGGTCTTTCCACAGTATCCCTTTGGAACCTTTTCTTGCTCAAATAGGCTAATATGGGGTCATTGATTATTTCTCAATCTTTATGCATCCTAGACAGAGTCGCACTAGTATGTTCAAATATGGCATAATACAAAAGGTGGGGTGTGGAAGAAAAAGAAATGCCTCCAATTGTGTAGTGGGATTAGAGAACCTAGGGGTTCATTTATTTAATTCCAAAAGATGGACTTAAAACAACAAAACCATTTTTTTTTTTATGTTGGGGTTCCAAAGGGATACTGTGGAAAGATCCACTTATTCATTTATGCGAGTTTCTTCATATATATGAGGTGAACGTTCTGTGAGACTACTTTTTACTGGAGGCAACCTGTAGAGATCATTGTGGACTTACTTTGCTCTTTTTTATTGCCGTTTTCATATTATCCAGTTTTTGAACTTTCATACTCCTTGAAGGAGGTGACTCATTTGTTGTGTTTTGTGATCTCCTTTATATATACATATTTTTTACGCATTTTGTGTCGGTCACTGATCATTATTGTGACACTCATATATTTATATATGTATTTACAGTTTGCACCTTATTTTGCACTTTATTGGAGCTATTATATATTTATATATATATATATATATATATATATATATATATATATATATATATATATATATATATACTTTTTTTGCACTTTATCTACCCCCTTTGGGGATTTTTCACTCAGTGTTTTTAGTGATTTAATAATACCGCGCGAGATCACTTTTTACCTTTATTTGTTTAATTTGTGTATTGTGAACACTTTTAGGTTTTGCTGCTGGTTTTATACAGTAATATCACTGATTTCTGTTGCTAGGCCCATTTCACTATTTACTCTCAGTAACGTGAAGGACATATAAACACAATTATCCTTAGGAAGGGCTCACACTGGTGTGTTGTGGGAATCAGTGTGTTTCCAGTGCGGGTTCCCGCATTGCATGTCACTTGCAGACAGTTCACACTGCCCTCTACGAACTGCTGTGGGTGTCAATGTCAATGTCAATGTTAATGTGAGATGAAATCTGCCCTTTGGGGATGCACTCACCAAACAGCCCAAAAAGTTTGGTGAGTGCATCCTCAAAGGGGAGATTTCATCTCACAGGGTGATCCTTGGTGGAAGCTTTTCAGCACAGCGAAAAAACGCATCTTTCTTACCAGTTTATGTCTTTTATAAACAACTGATAATTCACATTGGACAGTGTATGAGAAGCTCTGCTGCAGTATTATAAAGAACTTTGGTTTTTTAAATATTGCCGGTTTAACATGTTGTTTTGAAATAAGCAGCAGCTTCATATGAGACTATATCTCAAATTTTTATTGTTATTTTCAAAAACTAATAGACGATTGTCCATAAAGCACGGAGGGGTGTTCATTGTGGGCGGGTTATTAGAACATCGGATTTTACTATAAAGGACACACCCACCAGTGTAATTGATTCTGTCTCTTCATGTAGGCCTCAAGTGCTCACACCTGTTCATCAGGAATACACGCTCTTTACAAATGAAAGAATGCATCAACATAGATATCTGTGAGGGTAAACCTCAAAATGACAAATGTCCAAGGCTCTGACCATGATCAGTGATCTCAATCATCTCCAAACTAAACTTGTACATGATTGGGCATGTGGAAGGTACAAAACAGGAAATGACAACTTTGTAAAAGGCTGCTTCATACAAATTGGTGGCAAAGAGCATTCATCATTCTTCATCAGCATACAACATTAAAATATGTGTGCAGGATGACACCAGACATATACATTCAAATCTGGTCCCAAAACACCACAGTTCTCGATTTGGTGCAAACACACACTTGCTTGATTTATAATGTTATTTCTTGGGGTTCCATTATGTGAAACCCATCAAAAATGTAATCACTAGTGAAAAAGAAACTTTAACACCACAAAAGTGCAATAACATAAAAACCTCTACCCAGGTAGCAGGATTTGGATTTGAACAAGGAACCTCTGTGCTTCTAAGCAGAAGTGTTAACCAGATGCATCTCTGTGGTGTTAAACAGTCCTAAGTCCCAGGGGTGCCTGATGTTAATCACTGCAGATGTACTGTGGAAGGCCAGAGAGCCATTGAAAAACCTGTTTCTGGCATATGCTATCTGTTTTGAAGGCTGGTTATGGCTGATTACTGTCAGCATGCTAAGAGATAAACAGCTGCCATTTTGTAGGTTTAGGCTTGGTAAAAGGCTGCAATTACTGCTGGTGGGGAAATGTTAAGGCTGATTATAGTCCTTGCCCCTGGAAAACATATGACACAATTTGCAATGGTGATTGAACCCTTCTACACATAAATACTACATTTAGACATAATGTATATAAGGACCTGAGTCAGGAGCTATGTTTAACAACACAGGGAGAACAGACAACTTCTCCACATGAAGTGGCATGTTTGAGATTCAAACCAAGAACCTCCATACTGCTAGGAAAAAGTGTTAACTGTGCTGCCTCATGTGGAAGCCTCCTACACATAAATACACATACATACTGCATTTATTTGGAAATATACCTATAGGTGGTGAAATTACATTAGTCAGGAGTTATTCTTCTTGAATTATTCTGTGACATTTGGTGATTCTTGGTGTGTGAGTGTAGAATAGTGATGTTACCCTCTGAATTTCGGGAATAACATTTTTATTTCTGATGTTGGTAAACATATCAATTTTTTTTGGCCTGAAATTATGATCATTTGTAAATACTAAACAACACAAAAAATGGTGACTCATTTTAAATTTGCATCAGCATGGTATTGTTTGTGGTTTGTAAAGACACCTGTGTGGATGGGTAAAGAGTTTTTTGAGATGTACAGCAACAAGTGAGAGAGACAGAAAAAAATATATTTTACCAAAACATGAAAACATTACACATTCTAGCATTCTTAAAAACAAAATAAATGAAGAAGAAGCAAATTGTTGCAAGGGCAATTTATTTGAGAGAAAGATACATTTATCTCAACATTAAAAGTATTTATTTGGGGAAGTTACAATTGTACCATTATAACCAATGGCCAAAACTTGCATTGGGCTATATAGTGCAACTTTTCGCTCTTAAAAACACATTTTCACCCAGCACTAATAATGGTATTTACTATAGCTCCCTGTAAAAAAAGGCATGGGAGTTAGAAAGAGAGTTGTTTGCAGGTCTGAGCATGCTCAGTTGTGCTGGCACATAGTTTTTACAGAGACAGGAATTTATCTCTTCTCAGACTTTTAAAGATATTTCAGTGTATTTAACCCTTTTTAAAGCAGTTTAAAAGCAGATTATCTTTAAACAATATATCACATATTTAAGTACCATTTAGACAATCATTTCATGCTCTAAACATTATTTCCATGTGTAATTATCCAGGTTCTAGCAAGAATAAGGTTTTGGGCGGTGTCTGTTGTCTGGGCACTATAGTAAATTTGATTTTGGGAGTACTTTTTTCCCAAGTGCTATAGTGAATTTTGTTTGGGAAATAATTAATGTCATTTTGCTATTTTCAGAGTTTTTATTTGCACAAACACATATTAGCACTATTAGTACTATAGTAAATGACCCCCACTGTGTCCATATACTGCCAAAAAATGCTCAAAAATAAAGTGAAAATAGCACTCTCATAGTGTAGTAATGCATAAAAAGCTTTCTTATCAAACATAAATATTACACAGAATGATGAAATTGAAAAAGCTTAACAAACATCCAAGCATCGCAAATGGCATTCCTACATGCTCCACTCCAGGGACCAAAGTGTAATACAGTGGTCAATACAATATGGTAAGCATTTTGTCACACTGTTTGGCTTGGGTAGCACAACACTTCATCTGCTGTTTCTTGCCCAGCATCACATTTTTTTTTCTACACCCAAAGGAATTTCTTACTGAACACTAAGGATAAACACCGTATTTCTACATTTTGGACTTAATTGGTGGACGTAATGAGTTGCTGTTTTTTTTATGTTTTATCACCCATTTTCATTGGCACAAAAAATTTTCTTTTTTGATTTGTTTTCATGTATTTTATTTTAGAGCTGCGCTACATTTACAGTTTTTTTGTATCTGGAATGTTGGTGCTAGCAGCTTTTTTTAGCAATATTTTTTCCGAGCGCAGTGTTTTTCTCTTTATAATAAAAATGCATGGACAGGGTTTAACATGGTTCCCAATAGCCCTACAGTACTTCACTCCAGTGCAGTAGAACATGCTGCATTTTTTCTGTATGGAACGCATCTGTAATACAGCAAAATGCATAAAAATGCGCCAAAATGAACTGGAACACATCAAAAAGGCATAGAAATGTGCCAGAACACAGATGTCTTTAAAAGAAATGAAGAAAAAAGAGGGGGAAACCTGCACCAGAACACATAAAAAATGTAAATGTAGAAATGCATGCTGAACACAGAAATAGTGGTGGAAACCAGCCCTAAATAATCAGGCAGAGCACTATCCAGTAGCTCCAGTGGCTCAGCAAGAAGAAACATTACCAGCTACAGAAGAGATTGTGGGTTTATATCCAGACCCTGACAGGCTGCCAATATCTTCCTACCAAAGAAAATAGGGAAGAGGCGTTACAATGTCAGTGCATTTGTTTTAAACGTTAAAACTGATCTCTGCGCTCACCCTACCCTCAGCACTATCTAGCAAAAGTTAATTAGGACCTTTTCTTTCCACCTGGCAGCCCATTCACATCACACATATCAGGAGGTAGTTTTACTGGCAGGAGCATGTTCGCTGTGGGGTTCCATGTGTGCAAAGATGGCCCACAGGTCTTTGGGACTCATCAGAGACTTGTGGCACATCTAAAAATATGTGTTGGTTTCACGTGTGCAGATATCAAGGTACCAGATATCAGTGATAAAAAGCCAGGCAGAGACCTTTGGCACATGTGCACATGTGAAAAATTTTCCAACATGGCAATGTGAGAGAGGAGTGGTGGGACCTAAATATTGGGGGATTGAAGTAT
Source organism: Lithobates pipiens (assembly GCF_037356315.1). NCBI lineage: Eukaryota > Metazoa > Chordata > Amphibia > Anura > Ranidae > Lithobates > Lithobates pipiens. Next base: position 100,922,816 of record NW_027507764.1, on the reverse strand, counting down.
CTCTTTAAGAATATGAAATTACTTTAACCCCTTCATACCGGAGCCTTTTTCTGGCACTTGTTGCATACAAGTTAAAAACAGTATTTTTAAAATTACTAGAAAATTACTAGAAATTACTTAGAACCCCCAAACATTATATATATATATATGTATATTTTTAGCAGAGACCCTACAGAATAAAATGGAGATAGTTGCAATATTTTATGTCACGCTCTATTTGCGCAGCGACCTTTCAAATGCAATTTTTTTGGAAGAAATACACTTTCATGAATTAAAAGAAAAAAAAAAACGTAAAGTCAGCCCAATTTTTGGGTATAATGTGAAAGATGATGTTACACCCAGTAAATAGATACCTAACATGTCATGCTTTAAAATTGTGCACTCTCATGGAATGGCAACAAATACGGTACTTAAAAATCTTCATAGGCGACGCTTTAAAAACTTTTACAGGTTACCTGTTTAGAGTTACAGTGGGGGTCCTGTGCCAGATTTATTGCTCTTGCTCTAACGATCATGGCGATACCTCATATGTGTGCTTTGAACACTGTTTATATTTGTGGTTGTGACTTACGTATGCATTTGCTACTGCACATGAGCATGGAGGACGTTTTACTTTTTTTATCATTATTATTTATTTTATTCTATTTTATTTATTTTTTTACACTGTCCCATTCGATTGTTTATTTTTTATCACATTTATTGTTGTCCCAAGGAATGTAAACATCCCTTTTGACAGTAATAGGCAGTGACAGGTAAACTTTATGGGTCTATAAGACCCCAATTCCCTTCTTTGCACTTAAAAGCATTCAAAACGCCAAGTTCAAAATGCCAAATCTTGCTGCTTTAAATCTTCAGTAAACTGGAAGTAATGTCATAACGTCACTTTCAGGTTACTAGATCCAAGACCCGATCAAAGCTGATTCTGGCATTGTTCGAGTCTGCGCGAATGTGTCGTCTGGTCGCTCAGGCCCCCAGGTGGCTGTTTAGCCCCATCAGTTGTCATTACAAGAAAGTCGTCCGACTGCTCTAAAAAACGATATTGCGGTGATGCCTGCAGCACCCCAGTATGACCCTCTCAAGCCATTACACTGATGTGAAGGGGTTAACATCCATGGTCTTAGCACAGGTGCCTTGGAAATCCTCAACAGATATAAGATGGATACAGAAAGCCAGGAGCCAAAAATGAAATATAATTTTTTTCTGTGTTATTGCTTATAGCTTTTCACCTGGCCAGACTAAAGTAGCCACTACCTTTTATTTGTATTGAGATTGCCTTCCAAGATATTTTTCCTAGTGCATCAGTAAAAAATGTTTGTACCTGCTGTTTTTATGTTGATTTGAAGGAGTGACAGAATCTGTAGAACATTGTATCCTTCCACTGGGAACAAAATGAAAATGATTCACCGGCTATCCAATGCCATGATGACAATCTGCTTGGAGTGATGATGTGCTTGTTAGCTGTGTTTAGCGGTATGGGACTTGGTGATACATTGCTATTTGCAGCAATATAAACTATAAGAAGGAACTGTTCCATCAGTTTGGGGATGCTTTTCTCAACGGTGGCACTTCAGATCTTTGATGCAATATTTTATTTTTGTCATACAAAATCATTTCTTTATAATTTATTGGTGTGATTTATATATATGTTTATAAGGAGCAAAATGGTAACATTTATTGATTTACAGTACAAGTCTGGTTTAATTGTATTTTCTGTATCATGGTAATAACAAAATAAAATAAATAAGATCAGCAATAAATGGGTTTCACAAAATAATTATTTGGGCTACTGAAGGTACTTTTTGCATTTATTGTATAAGCTATGGACTAACTAAGTAATGACTAATTAAATTTTTATTTTTACATTTGATGTTAGGTAGGCCACTGGTTTTATCAGACAAGGATAAAGTGGACCTTCACTCAAAGGTGATAGTGGCGCTATTTCTCCTTCCTATCCGTGCCACTACCGATTTAAAATTGTCTTTTTTTTAAGTGGACAAGGAACCTTTTTTGACAGTTACCCACTTCCACTTAGGTCTAGGTGAAAATTACATGCATTGAGCCCACCACCTGCTCATGGTCATACTCCCAGCCTCATGTCACACATTCCAGGAAGCTGAAGCACCACTCCCACAGTGCCATGTGATCTTGCTCATGCATGAAGTCACAGTAGGATCCCATATCCACCATGGAGGCACCAGGGACCAACAGCAGTAAGAAGATATGCCAATGGGAGGATAACTCTGGACCCCAGGCATTGGTAAGTACTGGATTTTTAAAAGTCAGTAGCTACAGTATTTGTAGCTGCTGAGTTTTGTTTTAAAAAAATGACTGAAGGTCCTCTTTAAAGTGGAACTTCACTCTCTCACTCCACATTGACTATTTTAATCCCCATTAGCAAGTAGATGGGAAAGTACTGTATATCATATTTACTTGTTCTATACTTTATTTATTTTTTACATTCCTACATTACCAGGTTACTTCCTGGTTTCAATGCCTAGACAAATTATGTCATACATCCAAGGAGCCTTCGGGAAGGTGGCGGGGGTTCTTCTCAGCTAAGCACATTCTTCTACCTGCATGCCTGACCTCAGGACAGATGGATTCCAGGAAGTAAATGCTACGTGAATCATCAGCCCTAACGCAAGATGCCCATTGCCGGAAATGTTAGGGGGGTGTTTTTCAAAGTGATTTTGAAACAAAATAAAGAATGGAGACATGGATGGATGGGCAAGTTTAATAAAAAAAATAAAAAATCAAATAGTGTTTTTGGCTTGTGGTGCTCAAATGCAGCGTAGTTCCACTTTAAAGTGGCTTTTTTTCATTCTGTAGTTCCCTCTATTAGATAATGTTAAGCTCCAGTGTATGTGATTTATAAAAATATACTGCCTAATACCTTATTTCCAAACGCAGCTCGGCACTCACATGGCTGCCTGCTTGTCTCCTCTCCTAATCTGATAGCTGCAGGGGTAGGTGCTGGGTATCCCCCATTAACATCAGCTGGGAGGAGAAGAGGAGAGAAGGATACCAGCGGGCAGTCACGTGAGTGCCGAGTGGTGCTTGTAAATAAGGTATTAGGCAGCATATTTTTATAAATCAAACACACTGATGAGCTTAATGTTATCTAACAGAGGGAACTATTGAACGAAAATACAGTTATTTTTAGAAAAAGAGGGAGATCTAGGCGTGGCAGGGGCTGACAGGCAGGGAGCAGAGGAGGACACAGGAAAGCAAAGGAGAGCTGACAGAGGCACATAAACTGACCACGATGTCAGGGCACAGCAGCCATGATAAACCGTGGTCACTTACAGGCACTGTGCTGTATATCATGCTTAAAGGAAACAGGATCCACTTTTTTTTTTAGAGTAGAAACCACTTTAAGTACTATCCAGTTAACTTGTTTGTAAAGCCAAACCTTTATTTTAGTTATGGATATAACGTAAATGTTTGAAGCTCTGTCAGTTTTGTCCCACAAACAACAATATAGCCTCTTCCACGTCACACTTTCTCTTCATTCCCATTCTATGCCCTTTTCCTAGGTATGCATTGCATACACACTTTTAAAGTAACTTGAGACGAGGCACCATATTGGAACTTCAGAATTTTTACTAGCAAATTTCTCAATCACATATTGGTACAAAACAGTCTTCCCCATATTTCCTCCATACATGAATCTAGTTGATCCTAACCTCAGGCTGCCCAGATCATATCTTATAAATAGGGCAAGGTCCATAGAATAAACACCATCTCTAGTGAATAAAAACTTTGGTATCCTGACTGCGTACTCACCAAGTGGGAGGAGCCCAATGACAAGGACAGTCCTCCATGTGGCAGCAGTCCTCCATACAATTCCCCATCCAGCCCTGCAAGGTTGCCTTCCCTTGTATTTATATCACATTTATGCCAGAGCAATGAACATCTGGGACCCAGAAATAACCTCCGGCAACCAGGCAGCAAAATAAACATGTTTAATTAGCTCAAGGCCATGACAAAATGAGGTAGAACATAGCCAAATCGCCCAAAATAGGCACTACAAGTGCCTACAAGTACCTAAAAAAATCAAAATAATTATCTATGGGTGGGTGTTTTGTTTGTTGTATTTTCTTATATGGGATATTGGTACATTCCCTAAGGCTCAGTTCACACCAGACGCGGCACGACTTGCCGCGCCGCGACCTGCCGCAACCTCAGCGGCGACTTGCAAAACGACTTCTGTATAGAAGTCAATGCAAGTCGCCCGAGGTCGCCGCAAAAGTAGTACAGGAACCTTTTTTCTAAGTCGGAGCGACTCGAGTCGCTCCTATTAGAATGGTTCCGTAGTACAGAATGGGGGCGACTTGTCAGGTCGCGGCAAGTCGTGCCGCGTCTGGTGTGAACCGAGCCTAAAGAGGATAATGTTTGAGTGGACAACACTCCCCTTATTATTCCTAGTACACACATTAGAATAGATTTTGTTTGCTCCTGAGGGAGCAAGAGATGAGGTGATTTCCCCCCTTGCTTTAGAAATGTCTCGTCTTACTGTGTCTGTGGCATGTGAGAAAAAAAGAAAGATGTACTGTATAAACAGGGCAACATTGACCACTATTGAATGAAATTAATTACTTAAAATTATATTAAAAACCAGCCCCAGTGAAAACCTCTTTCCTTTAGCTTTGTATAGATTTTGGAAGGGTTATAAGCTCTGTGAACTGAGAAGGCTAGATCAATTTTTCTGCCTCTGCTGATAGAATAAGTGGGTAGAACTAAGTCCCCAATCCTGAATCGCAAATTAAGATAAAATCAGACAAAGAATCCAACCCAGATAGCTGACTCTTCCATTTAAAAACAGCATTTCTGCTGTGGTTGGATGAGAGAAGAAATCTTCAATAATGGTTCACAAGCCAAACCTAGCCTGCTACAAGATAATATACAACCATCTGATGCAAGAGGGGACTCTTATATAAGGTGGATTTGATGGGGACTTTGATGGGCTCAAGTTTATTTGAAATTTCATTGCTTTATTCTTCTAAATCTTATTATGCTGATAACAAAATAGCTAAGCAAAACCTTTTGTTTTTGGGAAAAAAATGTTTCTCTCATATTAAAAAGATTGAAGGTTGAAGACCCTTGGATAAGAGCAGCAGATACAAATATAACTATAACTATAAACCAGTATATCAGAAAAATATTCTCTAATGTCTATAAGCACTTTAGCATTGCCAAATTTTAATCTAAAGAATTCATAATTTCAGACCATTTGGCACCATAGTACCTGAGATCACTTTTATCACTTTGCTTCTGTGACTGCACAGGTGCACACTGCACAGCACAGCACTTTAAATAGTACCTTTGGGGGGCGTGGCCTAGCGCATGGAGCTGTAGGATGCATATCAAAGCAGCTCCTGGTCCTGCCATTCTCCACGTGGCTGCACTTCCATTACGGCGATCCGCATCGCTCCCATACCGCACTGATGGGCAAAGGGAGGTCCAGGGCACACTCTAAGTCCACCAGCGACTGGACACAGGGCGATTTAGGCTGATTTGTGACACGGGCTTCCGCAGACTCCAGCATGCAGGGGAAATCCAAGATGGCGTCGGCACCGCTGTCCCCCGCCCACTCAGAGCCAGCAGACGCCATTCAGGTATGCTCCAGAGATCGCCCAACTCCCCTAGCTGACCTGACGCCCTCACTACACAGTCCCCACAGCCACTCTCTGTCATCCCTGCAATCCGAGGATGGTTGGGATATGGAGTCGCAGATACGATCTCTCCACACATACATGAGGTCTCTCCCGACCAAAGCTGACTTTGAACACTATACCTCCCACAATGAGAGGACATACAAACAGGAGATAACTGAGCTTAAGAGGGACATGGGGATGTAGAAAATACCACTGAAGGTATTTGCACCACTTTAAAATCCCATGAGGAGACTCTAAACTCACACACTGTTCTAATACAACAGCTCATGTATCATCAAGACGACATTGAGAACCGCAGTAGGAGAAATAATATTAGAATCTGTGGTATCCCTGAAAACAATTGAGCATAAAGACCTGCCAGGGGCTGTAACCATCATATTTAATCAGCTGCTGGAGCTGGATAGAGTGCACAGAACATCAGGCCCATGTAATCATGACTCTACCTTTATCCATGACACCCTATGCAGGGTACACTTTTACAAGGTTAAAGAAAGCATTATGAGAGCCGCCAGCACACATGATTCCATCAGGCTAAATGACACCCCTGTCATGTTACTCCCAGACCTCTCCCGCCAAATGCTGACTATGAGGCACTCTCTGAAACCCCTGACTTTACTCCTGCAAGAAAGGCCAATTAAGAACCATCCACCCGAGGTGCACACTGACTTTGTTGTTTTTATTGACCTGCCTCACCTAGACATTTCCCTTGTTCTGCTCCACACACTTGCTACAAGCGAGTGTGGATTGTCCCTATGCTGGGGTGGGGGCGGGGAGGAACTGTACTTATATTTGTTTTTCTATAACCATTTTTCCTTTTTAGGTGGAGGTTTACTTTCCTTCCGCACTATGTTTAAATTGAGTCTGCCTGGAATGGGAGTGGGCTACCTCCATGCCTCCGCCCCACCCCCTCGGTAATCCCCTTCACACATTCTACCTGAGTTAGACACTACTGTGTCTCTCTGAACACACCCGGACACTTTCCTTCATGGTGTGGAAGGAAAGTGAGTTCCTCACAAGCAGTTGTGTCATAGACGCTGGGTTAAATTATTTGTGACTGCCATTACTATTTTGATATCATGATTTTTACCTCGTGGACCCCGGGACCAGGGGGAGCTTTATTTGCTTACCACGTTAAAATCCCCTTTAGGACCAATAGTGCTCATTACTGCACTGTTATAATGTTTAGCAAACTTACTTTTTTTACCTTTATTTTTTACCATTTGAATGTTGTCATTCTGTGGCGATAATCCTTTTTCTCCTACTTGTTTTCAATGGTGGCCACTATTGCCCGCTTTTTTTATGTATTTTGTCTCCATACCCTAGAGATGGTTCCCCCCACTTACCCTGATCTCCTTCTCTCTACTTTTCTCTTTGTTCTTCTTCACCCCCTTTTCTCTACCCTGCCTACCCCCCCTTCCTGCCTCTTCCCCCACTTATTGAGCAGGCCCTGGTGCATGGGCAGGCCACGGTCGGACAGAATGTGGAATCTAGACCTCTCCCCATTTCACTCCCACCATGACTCCCCTTGACCATATAACTCTAGCCTCCTTTAACTGCAGAGGTCTTAACACTCCAGAGAAAAGGAGCCAAGTGTTGTACAACTTTCATAAAGCAAATCTCAAATCCTTCTCCTACAGGATACTCATTCCAAGAGCTCAGCCATCCCATCTCTAAACAGCCCTTATTATCATCAAGGGTATCATAGCACCAACCCATACGCTAAGTCTAAGGGGGTATCGATAGCCTTCCACAAATCATTTCACCCGGAAGTCATAGACTCATTGATGGATCCCTCAGGTCGTTTTCTTTTCCTTAAACTAAAATTTAAATCTTCTTTTTTTACAGTGGCTAATGTGTATGCACCGAATCAAGACCAGGGGATTTTTCTCTCCATGGCCCTAGACAAATTACTGTCCTTTGGTGGTCCCTGTTTATTCTGGGCGGAGACCTTAATGTGACTCTTTCCCCGGCTGTGGACACCTCCTCCGGTAAGTCTTCTATTCCACACTCCACCCTCACGCACATAAAATCACTCCTACACACTGCCCAACTAGTTGATGTTTGGAGGGTTCAACACAAATTCAAGAGGGACTACAGCTGCTACTCAGTTTCTCACAATTCATACAGTCACATTGACTATTTTCTCAGTCCCTGCTTGATGTCTCAGTGTCTTAGTCCCTGCTTGATGTCCCTTTGCAAACGTCTCTTGGTAGTATTCTCTGGTAAGATCATGCCCCAGCACACTTAAGTTTGGCAAACCCGCCTAAATCCCATTTCCAGGCGGTTGAATGACAACCTGTTAAGAGACACCCCTTGCATAGCGGCTATTGAACAAGCAATCCGGGACTTTGTACAAGACCACCGCAGGGACGACACTAGCCCACTTACTAAATGGGAAGCCCTGAAATGCATGCTGCGGGGTATCTTTATCCAGCGTGGCTCCCGACTGAAAAAGGCCAGAGCAGCGGATATTACCAGACTATTATCCTCCATCCATACCTTAGAAATGGCCCACAAGAGAGACCTTGACCCCACTACCTTTGTAGACCTCTCCAATTCTCTTGGGAATTGCTTCGCATCTTAGACACAAACTCTCTTATTGCCAGAGACAAGGGAAGACACCGACACTATATTTTAGCTAAGTTATGGATGGCCTCACAACATAATATTAGATTATAATTGGAACGTTACAACAAGCACCTTCATCCCAAATAAGTATGAGTTAAATTGTTGAAAAAATCTGGTCCCCAACCAGAAATGTCAACCAAAATGAAAGAGCGAGGGGACTATTACGGTGCGATACACAAAGTATACAACGTTGAAGAAACGGATAAAAAATTATATCAATTTATTTAAGTATAAAAACATTTGGCAATACAAATGGTCCACAATTGGTGTAAGAGATGACGTATTTTGACTAGTTTCGCTTTTCAGCATCTTTAGGAAATACATATGTCTAAGAATGTATATATAGAAATCACAATTAGGTATACGGTTAACGGTAATATATTATCAAAAGATACAATGGGGAAAAGTACAGAGTTACAATGTGGAAAAAACACTTCACAAGGACTTACCCGTCGGGTGTTCGGGTAAGTCCTTGTGAAGTGTTTTTTTTTGCTCACTTATTAGTTGCTACACTCAAAGTGGCATTTAACCATATTGATGACAAACACCCCCTCTAAGAATCTCTTATCTGCCACCATCTCTGTCATACCCAAACCAGGTAAGGACCCCTCCCAATGCAGTAGCTATGGACCCATTATTCTCCTTAACCTAGACATCAAACTCTTCAAAAAATCTTAGCAAGCCGCCTCTCACCCCTCTTACCTTCCATTATACACAGAGACCAAGTGGGATTTGTCCCTGGCAGGGAGGCAAGGGACAACACGACTAAAACTATCCACCTCATTTCTTACAGCCATCGAAAAAATTTAAAAGCATGTGTCCTGTCCTTTGATGCTGAGAAGGCCATTGACCAGGTCAACTGGCAATTTTTATGCCTTTCTCTGGAACAGATAAGTCTCAGTCCCTCGTTTGTATCCAGGGTAATGTCATTGTATTCCCATCCCACAGCCTCTGTCCTGGTCAATGGCTCCCGTCCGCCAAATTTCCCACTTCCAACGGGACCCGCCAGCTCTACTTTTCGTACTGGTGATAGAACACCTTGCTATAGCTATTAGACCAAACAGTAATATTTCAGGGATACAGACACCTTCATCTGAATACAAACTTTCGCTCTACACGGATGACCTCCTCGTTTATCTCCAACAACCTCACATATCCCTCCCCTCTTTGATGCAGGAATTCCACAGATTTGGTGAACTCAGCAATTTTAAACTCAACATGTCTAAGACAGAGGCCCTTAATATCTCCCTGCCACCCTCCACTCTCTCACAAATACAAACAAATTTTTCCTTCCAATGGGGTTCGAAGGGCATTTCATACCTGGGGATACCAATAGCATCCAACTTATCGGAGCTTTATAACCTTAATTATCTACCCTTGTTAGCCCGTATCCACAAGGAACTGGATACATGGAATGCATCCAATCTACCCTGGTTCGGCCGTATTAACACACTTAAAATGGACACCCTCCCCCAAATTGTTCTACTTATTTCAGACAGTGCTTATAAACGTCCCTAAGTGATTCTTCAACTCCCTAAGATCCCTGTCCATACACTTTATCTGGCAGCAGGGGATGTCCAGCATGCATCACACTTTGACATACCCCAAACCACAAGGTGGAGTAGGCTTGCCAGACTTTTAAATGTACCGTAAAGCTGCCATACTATCTAGAATACTAGCGGGGTTCCCCCGACACTTCTCCAAGGTGTCCACTATTATCGAACAAGATCTCTCTACTCTAGATCTCCGGGCCTTATTATGGGGTTATGGACTAAAATTGCCCCTCCTATCTAACTCATACCCGTTAACAGTGGCTTCATTGCATCTTTGGTACAAAAAAGGACTGTCTTCGCTATTATCCTCGGACCCCTTACCTCTTACATAACTCTTTGACCACCTGGACCTTCCACAGGGCATGGGATCTAACCTGTAGGCCCCTATCTCCGCACCACATGGCCTACGGCAAACACTTTCATACACCCAACTTTGGGTTCATTTATCATGACAGAGGAACAAGGCAACTGGCGTATGGCTCTCCGTATGTCCTCCTTCTGCTCAAAATAATTTTTTTCTAACCAAATACACAGACCCTTGATGAGCTACGAGCAGCTGTGCTCCCTCTCAGAAACTCCCAAACACTTACTATCCTCCTTATATGAATTACAACATTCACTGATCCATGATCAGCTCCCGTCTTACACCAGAAGGTGGTCCACAGACCTTGGAAGAGACCTCTCACTAACTGACTGGCAAAAGTCATTCCATTTCACTCATAAATCCTCCATCTCCTGTTATACGCAGGAGAAGAACTTCAAACTCCTATTCAGGTGGTACAGGGACCCTAGGTCACTACACAGGATATTTCCCTCCACCCCTGCTTCATGCTGGAGATGTGGGGATACTGATGGGAACTATCTCCACATATGGTGGGAGTGCGGGGCCATACAACCCTTCTGGTCGCAGGTTTTTGCCATATACAGTAGCCTCTATGATAGACCTGCGGCATCCATGCCGGAGATTGCGTTGTTGTCTATGCTTCTGGGTTCCATACCCTCGCAGAAACGCACTCTACTCCGTTTCTGCCTGTCAGCCGCCAGACAACTTATACCCCTTTTTTGGAAGACTACCACCACCCCTCCCTTGTCTGCCTGGGTTTCTATGGTCAATGATATCATGAGAATGGAAGAGATGATAGCTTTAGATAATGATATGATTTGATAAATTTACAGTGCTCTGGCTGATATGGAGTGATAATTTTACCTCAGATGCGCCAAAAGCCTTGTTGGCATCCCCAAACTGAACCGGCCTGGTCTGGTCCTGGCGCACTGCACCAGGGTCTGCTCATTCCCTCCATACCCCCCTCCCCCCCTCTTTTTTCTCCCCCTGACCTTTCCCTCTTTTTTCTACATCTACATAGATAATTGGTTTTAAAAAGAGTTTTAAAAAGAGTTTTATAAGGTGGGGTAAGGAGGATGCCCAAATATTTAAAAGAATGTGATGCCCAGGGGAAAGAGAATCTCTCCTGTAAAGAAGCCGTTAACAATGATGGAATATTTAAAACATTGCAGTACATTTGGATAAATTAACCCCTAGGCTGGTGAGATCCTGGGATACTTCTAGTTCTTTGATAAGGTTAGGAAAGGAAATTAAGGGGTCTGGAAGGAACAGCAAAACGTCATTGGAGTATAGGCTCATTTTGAAGTCTATAAAGCCTTTGGAATAGCCTTTAATAGTGACATTATTTCGTATGGCATAAGCGAGGGGTTTGATGGCCAGGGCAAAAAAAGAGGGGAAGGGGGCACCCTTGGCTAGTTCCTCTACCCAATGCAAATAACTCTGAGTTTTCATCAGGAAGTCTAATTATAGTTTGAGGATTTTGACATAAAGGTCTAAAGCCATGTGTGAATTCATTGCAAAGACCATATTTGGTGAGTAATAGTTCCATGTATGACCAACTGACACTATCAAAGGCCTTGTGGATATCAAGGCTAAGAATAACTACTTGGTTTGCATGTAAGTTAGCGTCCTGTATTATATTTGTGATAAGCCTTACGTTGTCAGTAATCTGTCTGCCTGGAATAAAACCTGTTTCGTCTGGGTGGATTAATGATGTGATGGCCACAGCCATTCTGTCCGCCAGCAAATGGCCAAAAATGTTGGGGTCATTATTTATAACTGATATTGGGCAGTAGTTCTGTGGAGAGATGTGATCTTTATGGGGCTTGGGTAATAGACACATGTTGGCTAGAAGCATTTCCTCTGGGAACTTATTGCCTTGTAAAATACAATTATATCATTTGGATAAACGGGGGCCAAAATATGGGAGAATTTTTTATAATAAAGGGTAGAATATCCATCTGGACCAGGTGCTCTGGAAAGGTTTAGGGACTTAATAATCTCAGTTATTTCAATAGCGGTACATAGTGTGTTCAGTTTTTCAATTTGTAGAGCAGACAGCGTAAGAAGCAAAACATCTCCAAGCCAATCCTATAAGATAAGAGATTTAGGGAATGCCTTTGACGAAGGGACAACTCTACTTCTATCGAGAACAGAATTTGCTGTCAAATTTAATCTCCCCCCCTTTTATTAAGTGGGGGGGAATGATATCTGTCAAGAATATCACAAAATGTTTTTAAAAATGTAGATTGTGCATCATTGGGGGCATAAATTGAGGCGATAGTGATTTGACGACCATTGAGGATGCCTTTCAGGACCATGAATCTACTTTCTGGGTCATTGTATAAGTTTAGTATTTCCATGATAAGAGATTTAGGGAATGCCTTTGACGAAGGGACAACTCTACTTCTATCGAGAACAGAATTTGCTGTCAAATTTAATCTCCCCCCCCCCCCTTTTATTAAGTGGGGGGGGATGATATCTGTCAAGAATATCACAAAATGTTTTTAAAAATGTAGATTGTGCATCATTGGGGGCATAAATTGAGGCGATAGTGATTTGACGACCATTGAGGATGCCTTTCAGGACCATGAATCTACTTTCTGTCATTGTATAAGTTTAGTATTTCCATGACTAGTGATCTCCTTATAAAGATGGCAGTACCAAAAAAAATTTGGAAATATAGTCTATACAGTAATGCTGGTTATAAGACCTGTCAAAATATTGTGGGTGATTATTGGTGGCAAAGTGGTTTTCCTGCAGTAAAATAATATTCACTCCTAGTCTTTTATAATTATGGAATGCTTTTTTATGTTTACTAGGCAAATTGAAACCTTGAACATTATACAATAATACTTTAAGTCCCATTTTAGTTGTCATAGCTATAGATTGGTCTGATAAGATAGTATGTGATATTTATTACCATAGGGTCTACAAAAATGTTAATGATATAACAAGAGTAATTGATTTTATTGTGTGAATTAATGTCACCGGCACAAAAATCAGCATCCGTGTATTACAAAATAACTTTGCTCCAGGCAAAAAAAATGTCCTATAGATAGCATGTATAGGAAAAAATCAAAAATTTGTGTGACTGAGCTGATCGATAAGTGTGTATATGCAGTATCTCACAAAAGTACGTTCATCACTCACAAATATCTGGAAAAAACAAAAGTTAATATAGTGATACAAAGATCACGATTGAAAACCATATCCGTATATTTTAAACACCAAATTACAACAAAGTTCTCCAAAACTTAATCTGTGCTGCACAGCCATAACTTTACACCACTTCTTGTGCCACCACCACCTTCTGAAATGGTCACATACCAGAGCCTAGAAAAAGCATTGCCTTTGGTTCATATAGGGATAACCAATCCACTATCCTGGCGCCTCTCCAATCAATTTATCAATAGACATTTTTCAATGCTCAATGTACATATCTCATAAAAATTTCAAGATTATCATTGTGCAGTATGTTTTTACAAAAGGAAATTTATTTGTGATGATTAAAAACAAAGAGAGTGTGCACTCACATTTCCCAGTGCCTCGGACCTGCACTGAGTCTATCTAGCGTTCTGCTGTGGGGCTCCATTCTGTTATTTTGATTCCTCATCCCGGCTTGCAATCCAAGCCTTGCTTTGGTTCCGATTACTGACCAGAAGTGACGTTTGGAATGACCCAGAAGCCTCTACGTGTTTAGCATACAAACATGCGTCATCAGGAAGCTTCAATGAGGAATCAAAATAACAGAAAGGTAAAACTATGAGAAATATTATGTATAGCTTGGGGGTCAGGGAGAGGAACACCATCTGACCAAGAATAATTTTGATGTGGACAATAACGCCCAATACTCACAAAAGGAGCCACATCCATTGAAACAATAGATAACATGCTCAGTCGCATAAGAATCTCCATGAGCTGAACCATGTTTTGGGAACCCTTTGTGTGTAGGGGGACAAACTAACGGAGGCAGAGTTGATCAGCCTCTGTGAGGATACTATAAAACAAAAAAGTAAGTGCATGCTATATATATATAATATATAAATAATTTTTCTTTGAACTTGCTAGGAAAAGATCATTATTTCCTTGTAATTCCTATATTTTCCATTTTGTTGTATTTTTACAGAGAGAAAACTAAATGGAATGAGACAGCCTTATCTTCATATTTCTTTAGGAATGTCACCATCTTCTTTGATCCAGACGTGTGGCTGGAGTAGCCCAGATAGGTGAAGTATGGGGAGTAGTAGGAGGTCTTGCATCTCCAACTGGATCTAAAAGTCACAACTTCACCAGGTGATCCTTGCCTTCTCAGACATTGAAGACTGTGTAGATAGTGCCATTGTGTGGTTATTTCCCTCAATTTGCATCTCCATTCCAGGGTAGCTTGGGAGATGTCATGAAACAATTGAATTTTTGTGCCATCCAATTCAATGTTGTGCATATTTCTGGATGGTCTTAAAATGCTTTCTGTTGTGATAAAATCTTTCCTGCACAGAATGATGTCACGTGGAGGTTTGTCTGGAGGTAGTTTAGGACGCAAGGCACTATGGATTCTGTCCACTCCTCTAGGTGCACCATCAGGTCCTGTTTTCTGTATTTTCAATCAATCTAAAAATTCAACAAATATAGAAAACCTGACCATGGTTTGCATCTTGAGAAGGAGAGTTGGGTAACACTGCCCTAAGTAATGTGAATTGTAATCTTTCTGTGGTTTTAAGAATAGCAAAGCCAACATTTGAAGTTGCCCACAAATTGTGCCTTAACATTCTTATTTCCCTCATGATCCCATGCCTAAAATGTGTGTCTTTCTCTACATCTAGTTTGATAAAGCCCCAAAACACACCGTGTGTCAACATGTGCTAGCTTCCATCATGGGGTATCAATGTACGTGTTTCGGGGGTGCAAATCCTTCCTCTGATTTACTTTAGGTATGAGGAAGGGGTTGCACCCCCAAAATGCATCCATTGATACCCCGTGATGGGCGATAGCACATGTTGACACACTGTGTGTTTTATTTCTAAAATAACATGTTTGGAACTACAAACATTTTTGGCAGGGGATCATAAGCGACATTTAATAGTTCGGCCTCTGCATGTATGTGGCTTCAAATTTTGGCTTTGAGAGGGGTGAGATCACCCCATCTGAGGAAGGCAACATCCACACAGTGTTGGGATACTAATGTCTCATTTGGCCTTCACTTTACCAAACTCGAACTTCGTTGAGGATGTTTAACCAGCTCCCACCCGGCCACTGCAAATATATACGGCTGGGTGGATGCTTCCTCCTTCTGAGTGGATGTTCAGGAATGCCCCCCAGAAGGTGAGAGATCGCACACGTCCGTGCGTGCTCGTGCAACAGCGCAATCCTGATGTGCTTGTGTCACCCGGACACGGTGCATCTCCGATCGGCAGTGGGGCTCTGTGATTGGCCCTCCTGATCACATGACGGCTGTGTCCAATCACAATCATCATGTGATGTAAATAGAGAGACGGTTACTAGGCAATTGGCTCTCCTCTCCTCACATGGAAGTTGACAGGGAGGAGAGGAGAGTGGAACGCTGAAGTCAGCCGGTGATCAGTGAGTATAAGCTGTTTTTACAGCTTTTTACACACTGATCACTGGCCCAGTGCCCCCACACAATGTAAACACACAATGTCCCCAAAATAGTGTCCCCAAAACACTGTCCCCACACACATGTCCTCTCACATGTCCCCACACAGTAAAAACACCTGTTCCCCTTCATAAGTAACAGTAAAATCATATGTCCCAATGATTATCTGCACACATATGTCCGTGATCATGCAAACCAATTATTATACATTTAACTGGATTTTTTTTAATCAAAGACATGTAGTGACAATGTGCTCTTAAATGTGGCCAACTCTGGCAATTTTTTGCCCTCCAAAAAATTAAAGGAGTTGAACAGGCATGTTTTTGAAATTTATGCATTACATCCATTAAAGCGGGAGTCCGCCGGGACTCCGCGTTTTTTTTTTTTAAAGCCAGTAGCTACAAATACTGCAGCTGCTGCCTTTTAAAATAGTGACACTTACCTGTCCAGCGCGCCCGCAATGTCGGCACCCGAAGCCGATCTCTAGATCGTCTCTCGGGTGCTGCCACCGCCATCTTGGGTATGGGAATCAGGAAATGGGGTCTTTCGGCTTCATTTCCCGGTTCCCTACTGCGCATGCGCGAGTCGCGCTGCGCAATAAGGACGTCACCGCTGCCTCTGGGATCTGTGTGTTTCCCAGCAGGCAGCGGGGCACTTGCGGAAAGGGGCGGGCACTTGCGGAAAGGGGCGTAATCTACGCCCCTTTCCGCAGAGAGATATCCCGGAAGTGGGTGCAGATACCTGTACTGTACAGGTATCTGCACCCCCCTCCCCCCTGAAAGGTGCCAATTGTGGCGCCGGAGGGGGGGAGGGTTCCGATGAGCGGAAGGTCCACTTTAGGGTGGACCTCCGCTTTAAGAACAAAAACATTGTATGTGTGTAGTAAACCCACAGCACACCATAATAGTTAAGTGATGAAGAGATTGTCACCTCATGTAGCAAATAAGCTATGTTTGCACTATTGTAGCAATTGGCCAAAATAAAGGCCATTTGAGAACATATTATACAAATAAGAAACACAGACAACAGTAGTTCAAATTAAATATGAGTTTATGATAAAATAAAAATATTATTCAGGATCAGCTACAATTTGCTGCCAAGACACTGCCCCTCTACCCACAAAATAATAGGGTATTTTTGACGTATATCTATGGCATTTTGGGAGGGCAATCCAGCACGGGCAGTTTCTAGAGCTGACATCACATCCACAGACAACTGAGCTGCAGCCTCTTCAGCTGGATCCATATCAGTTGGTCCTAACGCAAGGTAGCTGCTAGCATTACTCCAGAATGATGGAGTATACAGCAGCACAATACCACATGGCTGATTTGTATAGTGCCAGGTTAATTGGTGTTAAAAACAGCCTGAACCGACTGGAGAGGACACCAAAAGAGTTTTTAACCACCCTTCTGGCACAAGAGAGCCTGTAATTAAATATTCTTTGCTCTAAGGTGAGGTTCCTCATAGGAAATGGCTACATAAGATGTTCCCCCCAGAGCAAAGGCCTCATCTGCAACAAAAACAAAATTTAGGCGGGTAGCAAAATTAAGGTGCCATTCTGGAGCCGCTTGTAAAACTCTGTCTGCATAATGACTCCTCCATCAGAGTTGCGGCCATTCTTCCCAACATCAAGAAACAAGAACTCATATGTGGCAGACACTACAGCTAGCAGGACTATGCTGCAAAAGCCCTTATAATTGAAATAATATGAGCCAGAGTTGGGTGGTGGGACAATCTGGACATGTTTTCCATCAATAGCACCACAACAGTTGGGAAAATCCCACTGATGATGGAACTAGGCTGCAACGTCCTGCCATTGCTGTGGGTTGGAAGGAAACTGTGGATTAAAAAAAAGGAAACATAAATCATTACTATTGCATATAGCATTGCAAGCAGATTTGACACAAACATGTTTGGCCAACATAAGTATAAAACTTAAGTGAGTATTTAAAGACAGAAGCATGAGGTCAACTTATCTGATTTCTTACCCCCTTTGTTGGCCAATTCTAAAAAAAGTATGGTAGCGGGGGGGGGGGGGGGGGGGGGTAATGGGTAGATGTTTTGGACAGGTAACCCTCTCCACTTCCATGAGAGCCATTTGCATAAATAATGTGTGATACTTTGGCCAGCCCATCCTTACTTTCACTATTGGCAGCCCAGTGGACAGGTAAGAAGTGTCATAATCAAAAAATATGAATACACACTGTTCAAATTGCAGCACATTTTGACATTCAGAAATAACCAAGATAATAGGAGACAAAAGCTTTCCATGTTTCAATTTGAAGGTAATCAAGCAAGCCCTTGCACTACATGCTTTTGGTGAATTCATGCAGAAATATGTCCACAAAAGAGGGATAGTGTGTATGGGTTTTGCAAACTCAGCAGATAAAGTATTTGTATCTGTTGACTTAGCATTTGGGGGGGTTACAAATGAATTTGGCCCACATTTGGACACATTTAGGGGGTGTTTAGGGTAAGCACAATAATGTAGCTGACAAAAAACATTAAATAAGTAGAAAAAATGTGATGCGCTAATCTCAAGACTTTCGATAATCGCAGTGAACCACTAATGTGCAATTATAAAAGGTGCAACCATGCATAAATAAATCAGAGGATACCTCTGTGCATATAATAAAGTGCTAACTAGTGCATAGACCATAAGGTGACTCAATGTGCAAAAAAAAACGCAAATTTAACATATAGACCAAAATACAAATATAGGATGTGGAAACGTATTACAATGTGTATATAATGGAGCAAAAACAGGTATAAATAAAAAGGAAAAAAATTATAAAATATTAAATCCAAGTGACCAGCGTGATTGAAGATATAAATGTCCCATACACAATCCAATCAAATCGTGCAATTCGGTAAACACACTAAATTAAACGTGCAACGTGCTGGGTAGTCAATCCATCCGTGATGATCCGTGCAGATAGTGTAAATACTATGCAATTACCTCACTGCTGTGGGTACACAGCAAAATTAGTAATGGACACCAAGATGATTGCAGGGACGGCTGTATAACACAATCTTTAGGAGACTTCTCTAACTTCCTCATGGATGGTAGGTAAACTCAGGGGAATGGATTAGAGAGAACCGCCATAGTGTAGTAGTTTTTTAAAATGTATCAATTTTATTAAAAGATTAAGACTACTCACAAGTGAAGTAGAGATAGGCACATTTGACAGACAGCATAAAGCAAACCGGATATGGACGTCACTTCCGGGTTCCTACGCGTTACGTAGTGGAGACTTCAACTTCCCAGTTGAAGTCTCCACGACGTAACGCGTAGGAACCCGGAAGTGACGTCCATATCCTGTTTGCTTTATGCTGTCTGTCAAATGTGCCTATCTCTACTTCACTTGTGAGTAGTCTTAATCTTTTAATAAAATTGATACATTTTAAAAAACTACTACACTATGGCGGTTCTCTCTAATCCATTCCCCTGAGTTTACCTACCATCCATGAGGAAGTTAGAGAAGTCTCCTAAAGATTGTGTTATACAGCCGTCCCTGCAATCATCTTGGTGTCCATTACTAATTTTGCTGTGTACCCACAGCAGTGAGGTAATTGCATAGTATTTACACTATCTTCACGGATCATCATGGATGGATTGACTACCCAGCACGTTGCACGTTTAATTTAGTGTGTTTACCGAATTGCACGATTTGATTGGATTGTGTATGGGACATTTATATCTTCAATCACGCTGGTCACTTGGATTTAATATTTTATAATTTTTTTCCTTTTTATTTATACCTGTTTTTGCTCCATTATATACACATTGTAATACGTTTCCACGTGCTATATTTGTATTTTGGTCTATATGTTAAATTTGCGTTTTTTTTTTTGCACATTGAGTCACCTTATGGTCTATGCACTAGTTAGCACTTTATTATATGCACAGAGGTATCCTCTGATTTATTTATGCATGGTTGCACCTTTTATAATTGCACATTAGTGGTTCACTGCGATTATCGAAAGTCTTGAGATTAGCGCATCACATTTTTTCTACTTATTTATTTCTCATTAGTGAGAGACAACTCACCTAGTGACTGCTGCTTTTTTTCATTAGCTACTTTTGCCTTGTCCTACTTTTTTCCATAGAGCGCAGAAGTTTTTAGATTGACAAAAAACATTGTTAAGTTACTAGGCTAGGTGTACATGGGCCCAGGATAGCATGCTGGAGAGGTTTGTGAAGGAAAATATGCATGTAGGCCAAAAAAGGGGCAGGAAACGCTTACAGCATGAATGAGGACCTAGAGGACATTCACAGCATATTACAATAATGCTAATTATGGAATAAAGAAATGAATACAATACATTAGTAAATACTAAATACATAGAATGTGATCTTAAAGGAAAAAACTTACCTGAATATAGTCCTTCTGCAGCAAAAGAATAATGACTGAGCAGGTCTCTGGCATAAAGAGTCCCAGAGCCAGGGGAGAGATCCCAGTAGTTGAAATCCTGGAGACTTCTCCCTGTCGCCAAGTACCACAAGGTGGCTATGAGCCTTTGTCCAGGAGTAATGGCAAGCCTTATGCATGTCAATGTCTCAATATAGGGAGTCAACAATGCCAAGAGTTGGTGAAAGCAGGGGTCCGTTATCCGGAGATAATTCCGAAAATCATCTGAATTATTCTCCCGCAGCAAAGGCATATGACACAATAGGTCACAATTAAGCAACCAATTTTTGGTCCAAGAAATCTTCCTTCTCCTGTTCTTGGACTGGACTTGGGTCAAAGCAATAACTCCAAGGCCAATAATAGTACATTCACTCCTCTGATAACATGGCTGGTTGATGAACGGCCGTTCAAAACTGAACTGAAAAGCACAAACTGAAAAGCGCAAATCAACACCCATCAAACTTCTACTAACACAAAATTAACAGAAGGAGCCCAAAGGATGGTGCCTGACAATTGAACTTCCTCTTTATCGGCTCATAGTATGTCTGGTATGTCACTATGTTCCTGTTTGTTAGTCAACAATTGTGTACCGTTTGTATGCAAGACAAGTTCCTGACACATGCCCTTCAGACAAAAGTCTGACGCTTTGTCTTTGCCGAAAATCCAATCACGTGTATGAGGCTTAAAGCCTCGTACACACGATCAGATTGTTGGCAGGGTATTGTCTGTTGACAGACTGTTGGCCTAATATCTCACTGTTAGTACGCTCCTTCTGACTATTGTTGTCTAAATTTCAGCCAACAAATCTTGGATGCAGGATAGTAAATTTTTGGCCTGTTGTCAGATTTTCATATTGTCAGTATACAAGTTCTTTACACAAAAGTTGAAAGTACAAACATGCATGCTTGGAATCAATGCTCACCAAACACAAAATTAGTAGAAGGTGCCCAAAGGGCGGCACTCAGGAGCTGAAATTCCTTGTAGTATGTCACTACATTCATGTTTGTTGGCCGACAATTGTGTACCGTTAGTATGTAAGACAAGTTCCTGGCACACGCCCTTTGCACAAAAATCAGATGCTCGGTTGGCCAACAATCTGATTGTGTGTACGAAGCTTAACTTTCTTACATTTGAGACTATTTCAACAGGAGACAAAAAAAATGCCAGCATGTCTTTGGATTGTGGTGAGAGACCCACACAGGGAGAACATACAAGCTTCAACTTAAGCATTATCATAATCATGTCACAAGCAATTGAACCAGCAACCCCAGTGCTACTAGATGGAATTGCTACCCACTTGGCCAGTGGGCAGGCCCACACATGTAGTCTGCATCTCTGTGGTGTGAACCAGCCCTAAGTCCATAGCCATGCTCAGTGTCACAAGCAATATACAATATATTGCCCTAAGTAATAGGATGCCTGCCTTTATACGCACATGAACTGTAATGGCATCCCAGTCTTAGTCCGTAGAGTTCAAAATGTATTTGGCCCACCCATTGCAGCTATAACAGCTTCAACTCTTCTGGTAAGGCTGGCCACAAGGTTTAGGAGTGTGTCTATGGGAATGTTTGACCATTCTTCCAGAAGTACATTTGTGAGGTCAGGCACTGATGTTTGACGAATAGGACTGGCTTACAGTCGCCTCTCTAATTCATCCCTAAGGTGTTCTGTTGTGTTGAGGTCAGGACTCTGCAGGCCAGTCAAGTTCCTTCACTCCAAACTCACTCATCCATGTCTTTATGGACCTTGCTTTGTGCACTGGTCCAAATCATTTTGGTGGAGGGGGGATTATGATGTGGAGTTGTTTTTCAGGGGTTGGGCTTGGCCTCTTAGTAAGGGAACACTTAAGGCATCAGCATACGAAGACATGTTGGACAATTTAATTCTCCCGACTTTGTAGGAACAGTTTGGGAATGGCCCCTTCCTGTTCCAACTTGACTGCACACCAGTGCACAAAGCAAGGTCCATAAAGACATGGATTCGGAGTGGAGGAAATTGACTGGCCTGCACAGAGTCCTGACCTCAATTCAATAGAGCATCTTTTGGCTGAATTAGAGCAGAGACTGCAAGCTAGGCCTTCTCATCCAACATCAGTGCCTGGCCTCACAAATGCGCTTCTGGAAGAATGGTCAAACATTTCCATAGACACATAAACCTTGTGGACAGCCTTCCCAGGAGCTGTTATAGCTGCAAAGGGTGGGCCAAATAAAATTTTAACCCTGTGGACTAAGACTGGGCTGCCATTAATGTTCACATGTGTGTAAAGGCAGGTGTCCCAATACTTTTGGCTAAATGCTGTATCTAGAAATATTTACATACAATGGTGGTGGAACCCTCCAACACATACAGTAAATACTACATTTAGACATAGTTTTAGGAGCCAAGTCCGGAGTTATGTTTAACAACATAGGGAAATGAGACAACTTCTCTACATGAAGCAGCATGCTTGGGATTTAAACCCAGACCCTCAGAGAGGCTAAGCAGAAGTTCTAACCTCTAAGCTACATAGCCACCACACTTAGAAACCTCCTACACATAAATACACATATACTGCATTTCTTTAGACATATAGGTGGTGGAATTACATTGCTCAAGAGTTATTCTTGATTTATTCAGTGATATTTGGTGGGAGAGTGTAGAATAGTGATGTTACCCTCTAATTTTTGGGAATTACATTTTGATTTCTGATGTTGGTACACATATCACATTTTTTGGGCTCAAATTATGATTATTTGGAAATAATAAAAACACACAAAATTGTGACCTATTTTAAATTTGCATAAGCAATGGTATTGTTTGTGGTTTGTAAAGGTTTGGGTAAAAAATGTTGTGAGATCGAGAGTAACAAGTGAAAGTTACAGTGAAAACTATATATTTTTTTTGTTTCAGATATTTTATTGAGAAAAGTGAATGTGAAAACTATATTTTACCAAAACATCAAAACATTCCACATTATAGCATTCTAAAATTTAAAAACAAAATAGGTGAGAAAAAAACAAAATAGAAGCAGCAACATTGTTGCAAGGAACATTTATTTCAGAGAAAGATACATTTCATCTCAACATCAAAAGTATTTATTTGGGGAAGTTACAATTGTACCATTAGAATCAATGGCTGAAACTTGCATTGGACTATATAGCGCCAATTTTCAAAAATGCATTTTAGCCCAGAGCTAATTTTGGTATTTACTATAGCGCATTGTAAAAAAGCCATGGGAGCTAAAATAAGAGCTGTTTGCAGGTACAGAGACGGGGAATTTATATATTTTTAGACTTTTAAAGATATTTCAGTGTAGAAATCATTTTTTCACACAGTTTAAAAGCAGATTATCATTAAACAATATACTGCATATTTCAGTATCATTTAGGCAATTATATCATGTGCACTACTCCAGGTTTTAGCAGAGTAATGCTGCGTACACGCGTTCGGATTTTCAGACGGGAAATGTTCGATGTGAGCTTGTTGTCGGAAACGTCCGACTGTGTGTATGCTCCATCGAACATTTGCTGTCAGAATTTCTGACAACAAATGTTTGATAGCAGGTTCTCAAATTTTCCACCAACAAAACTTGTTGTCGGAAAGTCCGATTGTGTGTACACAAGTCTGTCGCACAAAAGTCCACGCATGCTCTGAATCAAGCAGAAGGAGCCACACTAGCTATTGAACTTCCTTTTTCTCGGCTCGTCGTACATGTTGTACATCACCGCGTTCTCATATTTGGAATTTTTGGCCAACATTTGTGTGACCGTGTGTATGCAAGACAAGTTTAAACCAACATCTTTCGAACAAAAATTCACGGTTTTGTTGTCGGAAAATCCGACCATGTGTACATGGCATTAGGGTTTGGGCGCTATTTGCTTTCAGGGAACTATAATAAATTTGATTTTGGGGGTATTTTTTTTCCCAGCGCTATAGTGACTACAGTTTTAATGCGATTAGCGCAAAATATCGCTAATTCATGTTAATTAGCGCCTTAGTGCTATAGTAACTTTCTCCCTTTCTGTCTTTAGTACAGTTGCAGCTTTTGCTCATTGGCTTATGTCTTTTTTTTTTTTCCATATAGTTGCTCTTTAAGGATCTGTAATAGCTACATAGCCACAAAAAGTAGTATTTCCTATATTACAATGGATCATGTTCGTGTTTAACATACATTATTATGTTGTGTGTGTGTGTGTGTGTGTTTTTTTTTTTTCTTTTAGTGGTGTATTTAAATAACACAAAATGGTATTGTTATATTTGACATATGCATACTTTCCCAACAATGAACATATAAAACAGCCACCACATGATAATGAATTGTTTGTTCTAGTTCTGCAACTTTCACAAAGAAAACTTTCATTCTTTATAAAGACATTGAATAGTTAATTCTAGCTGCTTAGAAAAGATACAGAATCCCCAGGGGCTTATGCTTTATCTTGGTATTTATTGAACTTTAAGCTACAACCAACAGGCTGGTTAATAACAATTTATGCAGCTGTCAATCTTTTTGACCAATGTCATCAATATTTCATGCTGCCAAATAACAACAATTAAGATGCAGGTCTAGAGGAAACACTTGGGGCAAAAGTGATTCTAGAAGTAAAATGCAAAATCGACAGGCAGCACAGACATTTCCGATGGGCATACAAATAATTCCTTCCTAAGTAAAATTCTTTGTAAAACAATGTGAAGTAATGCTCTTCATTACTCACTCAGAGTGTTCTGCAGAAAAGCTAAATAATACATCTGTACAAAGTGCTGAAAGAGCAGACTGATTACTTTTGATCATTGCTTTTCACTGATGTTTGTAAATCAATGTTTTATAACACACGCAATGTTTGTGTAATATAAATGTACTAAATTATATGTAGGATAAATCAATCATTTGAACCGGATCACAAGAGGCCTTCCTTAAGCACTTCAGCTCTGGAAGATATTACCCCCCTTAATAAGCCATTTTTGCAATATGGCACTGCGTTAATTTAACCACTTTCAGACCGGACCAATTTGCTGGTCAAAGACCAGACCACTTTTTGCGATTTGGCACTGCGTCGCTTTAACTGACAATTGCGCGGTCGTGCGACGTGGCTCCCAAACAAAATTGACGTCCTTTTTTTCCTACAAATAGAGCTTTCTTTTGGTGGTATTTGATCACCCCTGCGGTTTTTATTTTTTGCGCTATAAACAAAAATAGAGTGACAATTTTGAAAAAAACTCATTATTTTTTTACTTTTTGTTATAATAAATATCCCCCAAAAATATATAAAAAAACATTTTTTTCCCTCAGTTTAGGCCGATACGTATTCTTCTACATATTTTTGGTAAAAAAAATTGCAATAAGCGATTATTGTTTGGTTTGCACAAAAGTTATAGCGTTTACAAAATAGGGATAGTTTTATAGCATTTTTATTAATAATTTTTTATTATTTTTTTTTTTACTAGTAATGGCGGCGATCAGTGATTTTTATTGTGACTGCGACATTGTGGGGGATCCATCGGACATTTTTGACACATTTTTGGGACCATTGTCATTTATACAGTAATCACCGCTATATAAATGCAGTGATTCCTGTGTAAATGACACTGGCAGTGAAGGGGTTAACCAGTGGGTGGCAGTGTAGGGGTTAAGTGTTCCTAGAGGTGTGTTACTAACTGTGGGGGGGTTGGGCTTTCATTTAGTGAACACTGATCTCTGCTCCAATCACATGGAGCAGAGATCAGCATCACTAGTTGCTAGCCAGAATGGAGAAATGTTGTTTACAACGGCACTTCTCCATTCGGCCGTTCCGTGAGACGATCGCGGGGACGCTCGCGGCGATCGAGTCCGCGGGTCCCGCGACCGGACTCACGGGGGTCCCAAACAGCGCGGGAGCGCGCCAGCGTGCTCCCGATGGCAGGGCGACAAATTTAAAGGGACGTACATGTACGCCCATTTGCCTGCCCGTGCCATTCTGTCGACGTACATCGTCGTGCACTGGTCGGCAAGTGGTTAACTGACAATTGCACGGTCATGCGATGCTGTACACAAAAAAAAAAAATTATATACTTTTTTTCCCATAAATAGAGCTTTCTTTTGGTGGTAATTGATCACCTCTGTGTTTTTTTTTTTATATATAATCAAAAAAAAGACAATTAAAAAAAAAATCTATATTTTTTTACTTTCTGCTATAAAACACATCCAATAATGATTTTTTTTTTTTTATTGAATTTCTTCATCAATTGAAGCCAATATATTCTGCTACATATTTTTGGTAAAAATAATCCCAATAATTAAAAATTGATTGGTGCACAAAAGTTATAGTGTCTACAAACTATGGGATATTTTTATTTCTTTTTTACATTTTTACATTTTTTTTACTAGAAATAGTAATTCCTAAAGTGGGACTGCACTATTGCTGCGGACAAATCAGACACCTTACCAATACTTTTTTGGGACCAGTGACACTAATAGAGTGATCAGTGCTACAAATGTACACTGTCACTGTACTAATGACACTGGTAGAGAAGGGTTTACAGCAGAGGTGATCAAAGGGTTAAATGTGTTTCCTGTGCTTTCTAACTGTGTGGGCAGTGCTTCCACTAAGAGAAGGCATAGATCCATGTTCCTTGCAGAAACACAGGACCAATGTCTTCCCTACTGACAGAACAGCAGTCTGCCTTACTTATGTAAATGTGTGATGGGCAGCCGTGAAGCGGTTAAGGTAAATCTATTATCTTTTAAAAGTTCTTTGGTATGTACTGTATGCTAATGTGATTAGCTTAATTTAACCACTTACGGTCCACCCTATAGCAGTTTTACTGCTACAGGGTGGCACCTGTACATGATCTGACACTCCCAGGTAGGGGGGCCCGCTTGCGTGCCGCTACCAGCTCACTTCCGCTGTAATTACACACAGCATAAGCTTATCGGTGGGTGAACGGTACCCGATGTCCTTCAGCACCCGCCGATCTTTAGGCAGAGAGACAGAACGGCAATCTGCCTATGTAAGCAAGGCAGACCGATGTTCTGACAGACAGAAAGGGATAGAATTTGTGACCCTGCAAAGCAGGGAATAAATGCCATCTATTCCCCTAGTAAAAGCACCTCAAACAGTGTAGTAAAACACCAGCTAGGCACACAGTTAATCCTTTGATTGCCCCTAATGTTAACCCCTTCCCAGCCAGTGTCATTAGTACAGTGACAGTGCATATTTTTGGGACAAACACTGTATTAGTGTCACTGATCCTCAAAAAGTGTCAGTTTGTGTCTGAATGTCCCCCACAATATCGCAGTCACGCTATAAGTCACTGATCACCGTCATTATTAGTAAAAAATAAATAAAAATATCTCATTGTTTATAGATGCAAACCAATCAAAATCTGGTTATTGGGATTTTTTTACCACAAATATGTAGCAGAATACATATTGGCCTAAATTTATAAAGAATTTCAATTTTTATCTTTTTTTTTTATTGGATATGTTTTATAGCAGAAAGTAAAAAAATATATATTTTTTAAAAAAATTGTTTATAGCATGAAAAAAAATGCAGAGATGATCAAATACCACCAAAAGAAAGCTCTAGTTGTGGGGAAAAAAAGACATACATTCTATTTGGGTATAGTGTTGTATGACTGCACAATTGTCAGTTAAAATAACGCAGTGCCGTATCACAAAAAAGGGCCTGGTCATGAAGGGGGGTAAATCTTCTGGAGGTAAAGTTGTTAATTTATCTTATCAATGTGGGTTGCTACTTTTTAATAACTTCTTTCTCTGTATGGTTTACAATTACATATCTGCATACAGACAGACACATTTTCTTGTTCATGCTTGGCTTCCTCTTTTGCCGTGCTGTTTAATGACAGTGCTTTACTATTTCTTTATTTTAATTCAAGTATGGTCTATTGATATGAGTGAGCAGTGGAAAATCGGATTCACTGTTGATTTGGTGTAGTTCTTTACATACTCCTTTGAGGGAATATTTGATTAAAGTGGTGGTTTAGGCGGAAAGTTTTTTACCCTAATGCATTCTCTTCCTTAGTCTACAGCAGTGTTTTTCAACTCCAGTCCTCAAGGCGCTCAACAGGTCAGTGTAGGTTATATCTTTTCCTCCACTGTGTCCCGTCATACTACCAGATAAATTAGGATATGGGCAGTTAGGTCATGCCTAAATCTGGCTGATTTTTCATGGATCTGTTTTGGCACACAAATGTTTAAAGTCCTGAATGAATTTTTAGACATTCCCGGTGACCAAAATTTTTTCCCTGCTCATTACAGCATATGCTTAGGGCAAACACCCCTTTTTGGGTGTGTGGCAGCTTGATCTACGTGTGCTGGTGACGGATGGATATTCTCCTCTGACCCTTTTATTCCTAACTGAATTATTGCATTTGAGTTGGTGAAATGCTCTTAATGGTGATCCAACTTACAACTTTGAAAATAATAAGCTTAGTTTAGTCCCTGAAGAAGATAAAAAACGTGTGTTTTTCGAAACGCGTTTGAAGATCTGTCGCCTTGACAACTTCTGGGCTTTGGTTCATAGTTGGTCTTTTAATTCTGTGTTTTCATGTATATGTCATGGTTTTATCCCATGCTTTGTATTGTGTTTTTCACCATGAGTTGTCTATTCATGTAATAAAATACAATTATTTTCTACATATGTCCTGTCTGTGATCCATTCAAAGTCCCATTTCTCTGAGGAAATTAGTTTTACTACATGAGACAGGTTTAAATGAGTCAGTAGGCCAGAACAGCAGGTTTTAAAATGTACTAGAACTGTCGCTTGTGGGCTTTGATGTAAAAGTTGACCTGGGGCCCCCTCACCCCCACCACCACATGCCAAGATACTCCAAGTGGCTAAAGAGCTAAGCAAGTCATAGACAATACAATTTTCTTTCCTTCTACCATGGGTGTCAGTGTTTATGGAGTAATCCCTCCGACAGCGCTATTGTGTTCTGCCAGTGGGGAGCCTCCCTGACTGGCAGAACACAATGGTCACTGCTAGTGGATATACCCACCAGCAGTGATTGCATATAAAAAAAAAAATCAGGCTGGTTGTATTGAAGTTGATCAATGGATCGATGAAAGAAAGCTTTTTCTCTACGCACTGCTCCCTCCTGTGCACATCATATACACACTGCCCCTCCCGCTCACATTTCCCCCTACCTGTACACACTGCCCCCCTGCACACAACCTCCCTCTCTCTGTTAACACTGCCTCCTCCTGTACATATTACCCCCTCCCTGTACACAGAGCCCCCTCCTGTACATAGTACCCCCTCCCTGTACATATTACTCCCTTCCTGTACATAACCCCCCTCCCTGTACAACATGCCCCCTCCTGTACATATTGCACTGTGTCGCTTTAACTGACAATTGCACAGTACCCAAACTTTACGTCCTTTTTTTCCCCAGAAATAGAGTTTTATTTTGGTGGTCTTTGATCACCTCTGCTGTTTTTATTTTTTGTGTTATAGACAGCTTTGGAAAAATATATATTTTTTACTTTTTGCTTTAATATATATGCCAAAAAAATTTAAATAAATAAAATGTCTTCATCAGCTTAGGCCAATATATATTCTTCAACATATTTTTGGTAAAAAAAAATGCAATAAGTGTATATCGATTGGTTTGCACAAAAGTTATAGTGTCTACAAAATAGGGAAGAGATTTAAGGAGTTTTCTTTATTTATTTTTTTACTAGTAATAGCGGTTATCAGCTATTTTTAGCGGGACTGCTACATTGCAGTAGACAGAATGAACACTTGATACTTTTTTGGGACCATTGACATTTATACAGTGATCAGTGCTATAAAAATGCACGGATTACTGTATAAATGCCACTGTCGGGGAAGGGGGTTAACAATAGGGGGCGATCAAGGGGTTAAATGTGTTCCCTGGGAGGTGTTTCTAGCTGTGGGGGGGAGTGTACTGACTGGATTAGGAGATAAATCGCTGATCCTAATTACTAGGAACAGAGGATCACTCTCTACTCCACTGACAGAACGGGGATCTGTTTGTTTACATTAACATTACATTGCCTCTCTGTGGAGTGATTGCGGGTGGCCGATGGACATCGTTTCCGCTGGCCATGTGCATCAGCTCCCCCTTTGTGCAGCGGGTGTGCGCGCCTGCTATAGCTGTTTAAACGGCCGATGTACAGCTACGGTGATTTATGAGAACGAGACGACCTGCCGCAGTATATTGACGGAGGCTGGTCGGCAAGTGGTTAATAATCAGAGTTTACTACAAGAAAATGAGTGAGGTGGAAAAAGCAGGCCAAAGAACAACTTACCAGTTCAATAAGGTGCAGATGGTTTTGCCTCCTACAAAGAGGAACTCAATGCTCAATCTCAATGGCAATGGCAATTTATGGCAGGGTATTGCAGAGTATTGGCAGGGTATTGCAGAGTATTGGCAGGATATTGCAGAGTATTGGCTGGAATTGTACTGCAGAGTATTGGCGGGTACTG
Organism: Lithobates pipiens; assembly: GCF_037356315.1. NCBI lineage: Eukaryota > Metazoa > Chordata > Amphibia > Anura > Ranidae > Lithobates > Lithobates pipiens. Next base: position 100,892,161 of record NW_027507764.1, on the reverse strand, counting down.
CAGAGTATTAGCGGGTATTGCAGAGTATTAGCTGGTATTAGCTCTTTCCCTAGGATGGCCAGAGGTTTCCTAGCATTATTCAATGGAAATCCTGCTATTTTAATGCCATAGAAGTTCAAGGCAGAACTATAGGCAAAACTTTTTTTTTTTTAATTTGGCTAGAGTAACCCCTGTCATATTTTTTTTCGTCATCTCTGCTCCATTACAGAGATTTCCCTTCACTTTCTGTCCCATAGTCAAACAGGAAGTGAGATGAAATCCCTGAAATTAAGGGAATTCTTTGGGGAAACCCCAATTATTTTTTTTTGTTTGTTTTACTTTCACTTTCAATGCTAATGGTAAACAGGACAATGGGGACAGAGACAGCAATAGAAATTGTCAGGTGTTCTAATGCCTCTCCCCTCTATCCAAAACTAAAAAAAAAGTTATACGTTAAAGGGTATGAATCCCTGTCCCATTTGATATATTTGGGCATATAAGGATGTTGTATACTTCCTGGATGCTATTGTGGTAAGAATGGATGGCCCTTCCTTATCAGCGCAGTGATGATACACATTCTTTAAAAAATTAAACTTATGCTTATTGGCTAGAAGGCAGTGAATGGATAAGTCACATGTTTTGGAAAATCCTTATTTGTTTTCCTTATCTATGTGTGTGTTTGTTACAAATATATAAAAACACTATTTAGTTCATTTACTTATTAGTTTCACTTTAAATATTGGTATGAACTCTGTATTTATAACACTTGCAAGGTGGGCATCACCACTTTTCTGATGTTTGTATATGTACTTTAAGGTGCGCCTATTCTTCTCTATCTCCAAATAGATTTCCATAAATTTTCTTCACACCCCTCTTCTCCCTGCATTCCATGATATTCACTCGTACTAGTTAACTGTGCATCCCTGTAAGTGGATTGGCTTAGCTTAGCATATGTGTCTGTTTCTAATATGGCTGCAGAGCACCAGAGATGATAAACAAAGTCCTGTACTTTTGAGTAATTCCTGTACTTTGGAGGTACCTGTTGGTGTTCACTTTTTTTGCCACAGAGTCTGGAGGGGGCCGACATGTGGAATAAGGTTTGTGAGTTGCCTAAATAAGACATGGAGCTTTCTTTTAGTAGTAATTGCTCTAGAACAGGTTGAGATTTTTCACTAGTATGCAGGATTTTCCTCACCAGTGGCCACACATCAAATAGTGTTGCCTCATTAAAATGCCTCCTCCACCATCTTGGCATGACTAGGTACCAGGCATGTTGCCTCTCCACTAGTGCCTCTCCCACTTGTCAATGTACAGAACATTGCCAGGACATGGGTTTTCAATGCCCACTAGTTCCTCTCCAGTTGTGTACAGCAAACAATCATGCTTCTCTCTCCAGGCCTTAAGGGGAAAAATTTATAACATCTGTCAACAGCAAAAAACTGCTAAGAATGTTCTTCTGTCCTGATGGAAATCCAGCTTGATGCTTATCAGTTTATCAGTATTTGCTTTTTGCTATAACAATAACCTATTGTTTGAAATGTTTGTTGAATCTTCTTGAATTATGTACAAAAGGTGGTTTCACAAATGTTCTCACCTCCCATCTTTGGAAATCAACATCTGTCTTGACACATTACATGGTGATTGGATTGAAACTTAGTCACCCTAATCCAATCACCCTAATGGTGATTGGATTAGGGTGACTAAGTTTGGCTATAAACGCTGGGATACGTTCTTTATACTCATTACAGCTAACCAAACTGCTTGGATGATTAGCAAAATAGCTACAACAGTACAAAGCAAGTTCAAGTGAATGGAATTACTGCTAGATCAGCTGATATCCAGCAAGTGTGTACCAGCAACATGTTAGCAGAAAATAGGTATATATTTATGTCATTGTTGGAATAATTTTGCGTGACTTAACTTAACCACTTACCACTGGGCACTTAAACACCCTTAATAACCAGACCAATTTTCAGCTTTCGGTGCTCTCACATTTTGAATGACAGTTACGCAGTCATGCAACACTGTAACCATATGAAATTTTTGTCCTTTTTTTCACACAAATAGAGCTTTCTTTTGGTGGTATTTAATCACTGCTCTTTTTTTATTTTTTGTGCTATAAAAGAAAAAGGACCAAAAATTCTGTAAAAAAATGAATTTTTCTTTCTGTTATAAAATTTAGCAGATTAGTAATTTTTCTTCATAAATTTTGGCCAAAATTTATACTACTACATATCTTTGGTAAAAATAAGTACAAATTGGTGGATATTATTTGGTCTTTGTTAAAGTTATAGAGTCCACAAGCTATGGTGCCAATATCTGAAAATTGATCACACTTGAAGTACTGATGGCCTATTTCAATTCTTGAGACCCTAACATGCCAGAAAAATACAAATACCCCCCAAATGACCCCTTTTTGGAAAGAATACATTCCAAGGTATTTAGTAAGAGGCATGATGAGTTTTTTGAAGTTGTAATTTTTTCCCACAATTCTTTGCAAAATCAAGATTTTTTTAACTTTTTTTTTTTCACAAAATTGTCATATTATCTGTTTATTTCTCACACACAGCATATGCATACCACAAATTACACCCCAAAACACATTCTGCTATTACTCCCGAGTATGGCAATACCACATGTGTGAGACTTTTACACAGCTTGGCCACATACAGAGGCCCAACATGCAGGGAGCGCCATCAGGCGTTCTGGAGCACACAGGCCAATTCTCTCCTACATGTAAAAATCATCATTTATTTGCTAGAAAATTACATAAAACCCCAGTACATTATATATCATTTTTAGCAAACACCCTGGAGAATACAATGGTGGTCATTGCAATTGCACAGCAATTTTAAAAAAACAGTTTTGTGCTTAAAAAAAAAACAGTAAAGTTAGCCCAATTTTTGCATAATGTGAAAGATGAAGTTACGACCAGTAAATAGATACCTAACATGTCACTCTTCAAAATTGCACACACTCGTGGAATGGCGCCAAACGTCACTATTTAAAAATCCCCATAGGCGACGCTTTAAATTCTTTTACTGGTTACATGTTTTGAGTTACAGAGGAGGTCTAGGGCTAGAATTATTGCTCTCGCTCTAACATTCGCAGCGATACCTCACATGTGTGGTTTGAACACCGTTTCGTTTTCATATGTGGGCGGGACTTATGTATGCATTCGCTTCTGCATGCGAGCACATGGGGACAGGGGCGCTTGACTTTTTTTTTTTATTGTTAATTTTACTATATTTATTTTAGTTTGACATTTTTTTCCTCAAAAATAATTTTTTTGATCTCTTTTATTCCTATTACAAGGACTGTAAACATCCCTTGTAATAGGAATATGGCATGACAGGTCCTCTTTACAGTAAGATATGGGGTCAATAAGACCCCACATCTCACCTCTAGGCTGGGAAGCCTGAAATAAAAAAAAAGATTCTGGCTTTGATCGTATTGGCGAGTCGGTTGAAGCACCGGAGGGCGGCGGGAGGGGATGTCTATGGCTGGGTATTGCAGGGTATCTCGAGTATGGCAGGGTATCTCGAGTATGGCAGGGTATCTCCGAGTATGGCTGGGTATCTCCGAGTATGGCTGGGTATCTCCGGGTATGGCTGGGTATCTCCGGGTATGGCAATTTATGGCAGGGTATTGCAGAGTATTGGCAGGGTATTGCAGAGTATTGGCAGGATATTGCAGAGTATTGGCTGGAATTGTACTGCAGAGTATTGGCGGGTGCTGCAGAGTATTAGCGGGTATTGCAGAGTATTAGCTGGTATTGCAGAGTATTAGCGGGTATTGCAGAATATTAGCTGGTATTGCAGAGTATTGGCGGGTATTGCAGAGTATTAGCTGGTATTGCAGAGTATTAGCTGGCATTGCAGTGTATTAGCTGGTATTGCAGAGTATTGGCTGGTATTGCAGAGTATTAGCTGGCATTGCAGAGTATAAGCTGGCATTGCAGAGTATTAGCTGGTTTTGCAGAGTATTAGCTGGTATTGCAGAATATTGGCTGGTATTGCAGAGTATTGCTGGGTATTGCAGAGTATTGGCAGGGTATTGCAGAGTACTGGCAGGGAATTGAGGGGTTACATTTCGGTGAGCAGTGATGTGGGCACTGCAGATGCAGCCCACAGTGCTGCTGACACTGATCTCTTCCCCCTCCGCTGTACCGATCGGTACAGAGAGGGGGAGGGAGGAACCGGCATCATAACATGACGCCGGTTTGTTTACAAGTGATCACTCCGTCATTTGATGGAGCGATCACGTGGTAAACGGCCACAATGAGCGGCCGTTTACCGTGATCCGTGATGGTCACGTATGCTCTCGAGTGCGGAATTCTGGGAGGACGTCATATGACGGCCTCTCAGAGTTAAACAACCGCCCTGTAGCCGTCATTCCGCTATGGGCCGGTTGTTAAGTGGTTAAAGTATAACTAAAGGCAGAACTTTGTTTTATTCGTTTTGGAAAGAGTGGCAAGGAATTAGAATCCCTGTCTGTTTTTATTTCTTTCTGAACCCCTGTTGAGATCCACCGTCTCTATTTGTCCTGTTTGCTGTTAGCATTGAAAGTGAAAGTAAAAGGAAATCCCAAATTTTGGATCGTCCCCAGAAAAGTAATAGAGATGACATCCTATAATGGGGACACTAATTATGGTGACATGTGGGGTCCTCGAGGAATTCCCATACTTTGCATTTAAATGAAGGAAAATCTCCACAATGGGACACAGATGGTGGGAAAAAAATCTGGGTTATGACCCTCTCTTGCTCTATCCAAAATGAAAAAAATGTTTTTACCTGTAGTTCTACTTTAAGTACCAAGTGTTGATTACTTTGTAGTTTATGTTCAGCTGGGACACCTTGTAACGTATTCTTGATCCCCTTACTCTCGACACTGTGTAAAAGCACCTGCTTGACAAGCTACAGGGAATGTGGGGGTTTGAAGCAGCTTTTCTTAAGCAGATACCCCAACTTCAATGACAATGGGCAAAACGCAAGTGGACAAAAGTCTATTTGTTTACACGGGGTGCCAAACAAAAATGTTTTAACATGCCTCTCCAGGGCCCAAAGCATTACTTTAAAATATTTTTTTTCATCCATAGTTAGATACTTGTATATATTTAGCCTTTAAACCAACACCTTTTATCTTACCTACTTACACCTAATTAAAATGTTCTTATAATGCATCACCAAAAAAAAATACAGTGCTAGTGCATTAATATACCTCTGAGTTTTCTTAATTGAAACTTTTTAGTAAACTAGTTAATTTTACAAAGTATTTTTGCCAGACATAATGAAACCTGCTGTTTCCATTGTGCTCTTCTTTTTCCTATTCTCTCACTTAAACATTATCAGTGTAATATAATTGTACCATAGGTGACATGCATAATTTTTCCTGGTTGCACTGACTTCCTCTCTTAATTAAACAACTAATTTTTCCATAACATCCAGCTTGCTCATTACTCATTTTCAATTATGCCTCTATTTCCTCTAGACTTTAATTATGTCTTACAGAGAAAGGTATAAATTAATTTTCATATTAACTGTTTGACTAACTAAGCGGTTTACAGTTCAGGTCACTATACAAAATGGAATTATTACCACCAACACACAGTTCATAACCCATCTTTAGCAATTTTTTTTAACGAAAGGAAACAACTTTTTTAACATGAAAAACTGAAGCAAGGCAGATCTTCCTAGTGTGTAAAGAAGCAGAATATTTGGTATTGTCCTAATATTGCATAGATATTATGAATTTTCATAGATCTTACTATGTTAATATTAGGGATTATAAGGGAATGTGTGGGCAAAATACAATTAAACTTTTCAGAGATTGCTGAATGGTAACATTTTAGCAAGAGGTTTATGTTAGAGCACGTAATGCTCATTTTGTCTCTGTTCTTACATATGTAAATAATTGCCTTATGCCTTGTTCTTCTTGTCACTGCAATTTTACATCCTAAGATATATAGAAAGTCAGATGAATCTAGACAAAGGCAATACAGTCTGGCAAGTTAAGTAAATCCCACAAAGGGCTCTAATCTTCTGCTCTGTTCATTCTGTGTTTATAGCTTAGGCAGGCCATACATTATAATTTTTTTTCATTCAACCAGCGGGTTGAATGAAAACAAACATGCAGATTCCCCCAATCACACATTCAAGGTGGTTTAAGATATCACTCCTGCGGTGCTATTGTGTTTTCACGGTGGCTAGCCTTCCCCACTGTAAGAATACGATGATCAGTGTTGCCGGCTATAGCCTTCTGCCTTTACAACCACTTTAATTATTTTTAATCTTTATGCTGATAACATATAGATAGGAAGGTTTATTATAGTCTCTTGTTTTCATTTTTTTTTTTATTTCTTCAGTTGCTTTCTGGTTTCTAGCCTAGGCCAAAATGATATTATACATCCAGGAGTATTCATAAACATTTTTTTTTTCATCTGGAGGAGGGGAGAAGACGCTTTTTTCAGATAAGTACACCCTCCTACCTGCATGCCTGAGCTAAGGATCCAGTAAATGCTTCATAAATCATCTGCCCTTATTTAAGATTGCCATGGCCAGAAATGCTAGGGTGTTTTTTCAAAGTGATTTTTCAACAAAAGAAAGCATGTAAGCATACATGGATGGGCCACCCAACACTTCCGCAAAGGGGAAGGGGTCTCTTGGATGAAGTCACTGGGCATATATGGACATGACCCTATTTGGTAAATGCCATCACTGGGATCCCAAGTTTCAACTGCATAAAGTTGTTTCAAACATAAAACACTGGCTAAGCAGCGGAGGGTGACCATAATCAGCAATACAGTCACTGAGCAGTCAGGTACAGTTCTTAAAAATGATTATTAAACTCCTTAGCTGAGCAAAGCAGGGTGGATGGGATGGGGAAAGCCAAGAGGGGGTAGAGCATTTATAAGAACTGTACCTGACTGTATTGCTGATTATGGTCACCCTCCGGTGCTTAGCCAGTTGATGAACAAAGCTAACCTGCTAATCATTATATAAGGAACTATTAACAATTACGGAATAAGAACTGGATTGTGTACTGTCACCAGCTTTAAGTTGATTGATTGATTGATTGAGTGCCTCACTATATACATTGAAGTTAGCCATATATTTGATGATTAGCTATTATTAGCAGTATCTATGTGTATATGTGGATGTGTGTTGGTGAGGTATGTGTGTATGTGCAGCTGCATTTCCCCTTTTTAATATGACAACGTTGTGTAATTGTTAATCACTGGTGGTCTACATATGCAGTCGTCTCTGTTTTGCTGTGTTATATGTGTGTTTTTTTTACTTTTTGATATTCGTTAAAAATTAAGTAATCAATTACAGGTCTCTCATCGTCCTTCTTGGTCAAACTCTTTCTTTCCCTCTGTTTTGTTTAGTATGCTGTGAGGTTGTGAGAGTCATTTTCTAGTTATCCAAGAATTAAGTAGTTGGTTTATTCAATTAATTGTTTTGAAAAATTAATCAATTGGGTTGATCCGGGCATCAAATTTAGTTGTTCCTTTAAGAGTCAAAGCAGGTGCGCATGGGGGACATGATGTGCGTGGCCAGCAGCCGCGATGTCCACCGGGCATGCGTGATCGCAGGCGCGAGAGCTTGAATGAGGATGTGTGTGTGTGTGTGAACACACACATCCCCATTCTGTCAGGAGAGGAGAGACAGATTGTGTGTTCCTACTAAGTAGGAACAGAGATCTGGCTACTACTAGTAAGTCACATCCCCGTACAGTTAGAAAAACCTAGCAGGGAACACAGTTAACCCATTGATCACCCCCTAGTGTTAACCCCTTCCCTACCAGTGACATTTACACAATAATCAGTGCATTTTTATAGCACTGATTGATGTATAACAGGGGTGTCCAAACTTTTTTCAAAGAGGGCCAGATTCGATGAAGTGAACATGTGTGAGGGCCGACCATTTTGCCTGACATTCTTTGAACCATTAAAATTCGGTCATTCGAGCACTCATACCTGGCCCAACAAAAATTATTGTGCCTTTGTCGCGCTCGTTTGCCCGACACAGACGAATGCTCTGTTCTTTAGGGGTACCGTTAAGTCTTAATGGTACCCCACACATTGGAAACATGGGGTGCTTTTGGTGCAGCGCAATTAAAAAAAAAAAAAAAAAAAAGCTCTGGGACTTCTTTCCCTGCATTTTTGTGGGTATGGAAGCCCATTGAAATGCATGGGCTGCCCTACACACAGCATGCAGCCATGCAGATGTGAGCCAAGGGCTTATTGGAGGGGCAGTAAAACTACATGGTTAAGCTGTTTTTACCACCCCCAACTTCTCCCCCTTTAGCTGCAGAGGGAGCAGCTGGGGGTGTACACATGCTGTGGCTGCAGCTGGAGGTATGCTCAGGGTGAATGGGCCTGCACTGCAACTACCCCGCAACTGTGTGGACTGCACAGTTGCGGTATAGTGATGCTACATTTACGGGCTTAAAACAGGTGGTGAGGAGGCAACATAATGCCTCTTTACCACCTTTCAAATGCCTCTGAAAAGCGATCTGTATATGGATTGCTTTTCAGAGGAGCAGCAGTCCTGGCTGCTATCACACACACAAGCACCACAAAAGCAGTTCTGATGGTACAAGAATGGGGGGGGGGGTCTGGATTAAAAGTAACACACATGCATACACATACACACAGACATACACACATACAGACACATGCATACACATACAGACACATGCATATACTTACATACATACATACATACAGGCACATACATACAGACATACACGCACATACAGACATACATACACACACACACGCACACACATACATACATGCACACAGATACATACAGACACACATGCTGCACACACATACAGACACACATACAGACACACATACATACAGACATACACGCACATACATACAGACACACATGCACATACGCATACATACAGACATACATGGACACACACACACATGCAATCATACATGCACAGACACACACACACATGCGCACACACACACACACACAGACACACATGCACATACAGACACACATACACATACATACAGACATGCACACACATGCACAGACACACATACATACAGACACACATACATACAGACACACATGCGCACACACGCACACACACGCACACACACGCACACACACGCACACACACGCACACACACGCACACACGCACACATGCACACATGCACACATGCATACAGACACACATATGTATACAGACAGACATGCACACACATACATACATACATACAGACATGCACACACACACATACAGACAGACATGCACACACACACATACAGACAGACATGCGCGCGCACACACACATACAGACAGACATGCGCGCACACACACATACAGACAGACATGCGCGCACACACACATACAGACAGACATGCGCGCACACACACATACAGACAGACATGCGCGCACACACACATACAGACAGACATGCGCGCACACACACATACAGACATGCGCACACACACATACAGACAGACATGCGCACACACACATACAGACAGACATGCACACACACACATACAGACAGACATGCACACACACACATACAGACACGCATGCACATACATACAGACACGCATGCACATACATACAGACACGCATGCACATACATACAGACACACATGCACATACATACAGACACACATGCACATACATACATACAGACACACATGCACATACATACAGACACACATGCACATACATACAGACACACATGCACGCACACACACACACACACACACACATAAATAAAGCCTTTTTAAAACGAATCTAGCTTGTAGTACAGTACCTTTCCATTCCATTTCCTCATTCAGCCGGGTACTGCACTGTAGGGGGAAGCAGAGAGCACAGCACACTCCTCTGCACTTTACTTTCACTTTTGAAGCCGACGGAGCTTCACACAGTGCCGGGGATCGGCTCATTTGACAGCCCTGATCCCGCAGCACACCAGGCGGGCCGTTCAAAACCGGACTGCGGGCCGCGATTGGCCCGCGGGCCGGACTTTGGACATGCCTGATGTATAACAGTCAATGGTCCCAAAAATGTGTCAAAAGTGTCTGATCTGTCCACCACAATGCTGCAGTCCTGCTAAAAAAACAATGCAGATTGCCGCCATTACTAGTAAAACAAAAATGGCATAAAAATGCCATAAATCTATGCCCTATTTTGTAGACGCTATAACTTTTGCGCAAACCAATCAATATATGCTTATTGCATTTTTTTTGGGGGGGGGGGGGATATTTATTATAGCAAAAAGTTAAAAAATATTGCTTTTTTTTCAAAAATGTACACTTTTTCTTTGTTTATAGCGGGGTAAAAAATGCAGAGGTGATCAAATACTAGCAAAATAAAGCTCTACTTGTGGGGGAAAAAGGACATAAATTCTGTTTGGGTATAGCATCGCACGACCGCGCAATTGCCAGTTAAAGCGATGCAGTAAATTTATGCAGTGAATCGCAAAAAATGGCCTGGTCATTAAGGGGGAATTCTTCCGGCCTTTAAGTGGATAAAAAAAACAATCATTATTTTTAGAGGGTATTTTATTATTATTTGATGTTTTTATGTTGTGTAACTTTCAACAATAAACTGTACTGTAGTGCAGGCATCACTAAATGAGGGACCACAGCCCAAATGCGGACTGAGCCACTGTCCTATCCAGACCCATTTAGGAGCAGCTTCTTTCCCCCTGATTTCTAATGATGTCATTCTCAAGGAAACATGGAGAGCGGAAGGCAGAATATCATTGAACGGAGAGCAGAAGGCACAGCCACACTGTATGGAGGGTTTTACAAGATAACTATCAGGTGATTGGTTGCTATGATGCCAGGTGGTCCTGGCAGCCAATCATCAGCTTGTCAATATGAAAAGGTAAACCTGCCAGTTCCCGCACCTGCCCTCCATTCTGTGTGATTGTGTCTCCCACTCTCTGGCCTGTGTAAGGTAGGAGAATGAACATGGGCAAGAGAACATGGCTGTGAAGGGGGGGCAGGGAGTGTATGTGAAGGGGTGATTTTAAGTGGGGCAGAGCACATTATTGTGAGGGGGCAGGTGATGTGAAAGCGGAGCAGTGCTGTGGGGGAAGGTGATGTGGAGGGGGCAAGTGGAGAGGGGGGATGTAAAGGGAGGGTAGTGCTGTGAGGTAGTGATGTAAAGTGGGGGCAGAGTTTTGTGGGGGTAATGGGAAGGTGACAGTGGACACTAATGTGAAGGGAAAACTGACGTGATGTGATGGACTGTGATGTGCAGAATAGGGATGGCCGAACGGTTCGCCCGGCGGTCGATTCGCTGCAAATTTTGGCTGTTCGCGGTCCGCCTGATCGGCGGACTATTGCCGATGTTTGCCCGGCGGACTTACGTGTTTACTGTGTAAAAGAACGTTGACCTATGATGACACATCCATCATGTGGTACAGGACAGCCAATTGAGACATTACAGCACATGGACATTTGGACCTTCCCCCTAACTTATAAATAGACCTGATCCGGCGGCCATTTTACATTCTTTCGTATGTCACTATAGGGAGAGGTTGCTGTGTGGAGCAGGGAGAGACTGCAGTGACCCAAATCACTAGCTATTAGGTCCACAAAAGTTCTTTTAAGACTGGTATGGTATAAGTGTAGTTCAGGATATAGGTTTGAGGCACTGCTATTCAAGTCATTGTTGCAGCAGCCTGTCTTTTGTCAGTGCTGAGAGAGGGACAGGACGCTGTGTGCAGCAGGGACAGTCAGTTTAATCATTAGCTGTTACTATTAGGTCCACAAAAGTCATTTTCAGGACTGGTATGGTAAAGTAGTACAGGATATAGTTTTGAGTGCTATTCAAGTTATTGTTGCAGCAGACTGTGTTTTGTCAGTTTAAATAGGGACAGACAGGAAGCTGTGTGTGGCAGTGAGGGACAGTCAGTTTAATCAGTAGCTGTTACTATTAGGTCCACAAAGGTTCTTTTCAGGACTGGTATGGTAATAGGCTTGTACACGTATAATATTCTTTCTTCCAAATATAGAAAGAATATTATACTTGACTGCTGCCCTTCTGCTACAGTAGTCCTTTATGAGTATAGGGGCTGAGGTACAGTCTGCTAATCACAACCTACTAGTTGCACAAAGGTCCTTCTAAGGACTGGTAAGGTATAGCGTACTAGAGTATATAGGGTTGAGTGAGGTACAGTCTGCTAATCCTTAAGGACTGGTATAGGTCCACAATATATAGGGTTGAGGTGCACTACTGCTGACTGCTGCCCTATTCTGCAGCAATCCTTTATCGGTATAGGGACTGAGATACAGTCTGCTAATCACAACCTACTAGTTCCACAAAGGTCCTTATAAGGACTGGTAAGGTATAGTGTACTATGGTATATAGGGTTGAGTGAGGTACAGTCTGCTAATCCTTAAGGACCGGTATAGGTCCACAATATATAGGGTTGAGGTGCACTACTGCTGACTGCTGCCCTATTCTGCAGCAGTCCTTTATCAGTATAGGGACTGAGGTACAGTCTGCTAATCAAAACCTACTAGTTCCACAAAGGTCCTTCTAAGGACTGGTAAGGTATAGCGTACTAGAGTATATAGGGATGAGTGAGGTACAGTCTGCTAATCCTTACGGACTGGTATAGGTCCACAATATATAGGGTTGAGGTGCACTACTGCTGACTGCTGCCCTATTCTGCAGCAGTCCTTTATCAGTATAGGGACTGAGGTACAGTCTGCTAATCACAACCTAGTAGTTCCACAAAGGTCCTTCTAAGGACTGGTAAGGTATAGCGTACTAGAGTATATAGGGTTGAGTGAGGTACAGCCTGCTAATCCTTAAGGACTGGTATAGGTCCACAATATATAGGGTTGAGGTGCACTACTGCTGACTGCTGCCCTATTCTGCAGCAGTCCTTTATCAGTATAGGGACTGAGGTACAGTCTGCTAATCACAACCTACTAGTTCCACAAAGGTCCTTCTAAGGACTGGTAAGGTATAGTGTACTACAGTAAATAGGGTTGAGTGAGGTACAGTCTGCTAATCACAACCTATTAGTTCCACAAAGGTCCTTAAGGACTGGTATAGGTGTACTATTTGGTGTGCAGTATATCGCTGTGTAATACACATATAAAATACTTGCACATACTTGACTTCCTCCTGGTGCTATGCTCATTATGAGGGGCTCCCACCATCCCTGTGCTGTGCTGACTTCCTCCTGGGGCTGCTTATTATGAGGGGCTCCCACCATCCCTGTACTATGCTGACTTACTCCTGGGGCTGCTTATTATGAGGGGCTCCCACCACCCCTGTGCTATGCTCATTATGAGGGCCTCCCACCACCCCTGTGCTATGCTGACTTCCTCCTGGGGCTGCTTATTATGAGGGGCTCCCACCATCCCTGTGCTATGCTGACTTACTCCTGGGGCTGTACCTCTGCTGTGCATATTATGAGGGGCTCCCACCATCCCTTTGCTATGCTCATTATGAGGGGCTCCCACCATCCCTGTGCTATGCTCATTATGAGGGGCTCCCACCATCCCTGTGCTATGCTGACTTACTCCTGGGGCTGTACCTCTTCTGTGCATATTATGAGGGGCTCCCACCATCCCTGTGCTATGCTCATTATGAGGGGCTCCCACCATCCCCGTGCTATGCTCATTATGAGGGGCTCCCACCATCCCTGTGCTATGCTGACTTACTCCTGGGGCTGCTTACGGTGCAGGTGTCAGTGCTGTATATCACGGTGTTGGTGTCAGTGCTGTATATCACGGTGCTGGTGTCAGTGCTTTATGTCACGCTGCTGATGTCAGTGCTCTCTATCACGTTGCAGGTGTCAGATCACTCTATCACGGTGCAGGTGCCATTGTTTTATGTCACGCTGCTAATGTCAGTGCTCTCTATCACGGTGCTGGTGTCAGATCACTCTATCACGGTACAGGTGTCACTGCTATATGTCACGCTGCTGATGTCAGTGCTCTCTATCACAGTGCTGTTGTCAGATCACTCTATCACTGTGCAGGTGTCATTGCTTTATGTCACGCTGCTGATGTCAGTGCTCTCTATCATGGTGCTGGTGTCAGATCACTCTATCACGGTGCAGGTGTCATTGCTGTATGTCACACTGCTGATGTCAGTGCTCTCTATCACGGTGCCGGTGTCAGATCACTCTATCACGGTGCAGGTGTCATTGCTTTATGTCACGCTGCTGATGTCAGTGCACTCTATCACGGTGCTGGTGTCAGATCACTCTATCACGGTGCAGGTGTCATTGCTGTATGTCCCGCTGCTGATGTCAGTGCTCTCTATCACGGTGTTGGTGTCAGATCACTCTATCACAATGCAGGTGTCATTGCTGTATGTCACGCTGCTGATGTGAGTGCTCTCTATCACGGTGCTGGTGTCAGATCCCTCTATCACGGTGCAGGTGTCATTGCTGTATGTCACGCTGCTGGTGCTCCTGCACCCTCTTCTTTGCCTACCCTGACCTTCCCTCTCCTCCATTACCTTCATGCGCTCCACAGTCCTGAATTGTCACAATTTCACATATAAAAAAAGAATGCTTGTAGTTGTCGATCCCAGATTCACCTCATACATGTGTTATGTCATTGGCCATGTGGTGGGACTATGTTTGCACAGCTAGTAATTATTTTGTGGCTGCAAATTTGACCTGTAAGTTTGCAAAGTTTGCCTCCCATTGAAGTCAATGGGGCCCGCCGCGAATGTTACGGTTCGCGAACTATCGGCCGCGTTCGCGGTCCCCGTTCACGAAACGTCCCGTCGGAAGTTCGTCCATCACTACTGCAGAACACTGATGTAAGAATGGGATTGTGACATAAAAGGAGAGGGCTGTGATGGGAAGGATCTGAGTCCTCACACAAACAAGAACCTCTGCAAGCGGCAGCACCTCCAGCCAGCGTGCGTGATGATGCAACAGATCAAACTCCACCCACAGCGTTTCTTCTAAACAAGTCCTGTCATCTGTGACTTCATCACGCACACCAGCGTTTACATTTACAATAGCATTTAGGTCGTGCCATGTAGTAAACAGGGATGGCCACAGTATAACTATGCTAATAATACCATCTAAAATGCTAATGTTTCATAATTGTAGAAATTTAGAAAACAGCAGAATGACAAGTTGCGATTCCTATGTTTATATATAAATTGTTCAGTTGCCTGTGTATATATATATATATATATATATATATATATATATATATATATATATATATATATATATATATAAAAATACATATGAGAGACAATTAAACAAGTTACATTTTTAAGTGCCCATTTAATTAATTAAAGTTATACATCACAAATTCTTGATCACAATTTTAACCTCTTGAGATCCGCACTATAGCCGAATGACGGCTACAGCGCGGACCTGCTTTGCCGGGACGACGTCTATTGACGTCGCCCCATGCACAAGCGGCCTGCGCGCCCTGTGATCGGCGAGTCTATGAGACTCGCCTGATCACGGATCTGAGCAAGGGGTCGATCCCGACCCCTTACCACGTGATCAGCTGCCAGCCAATGACAGCTGATCATGTGACAAAACAGAGCCGGTAATCGGCTATTTTTCCTCTTCGCACTGACAGCGTGAGGAGAGAAAAAAAAAGCCGATCACCGGCGGCCGTGATCGGGACATCAGTCCCGATCACAGCCAGCGTATCAGTGCCCACCTGCCTCCTGCCAGTAACCCTCAGATGATTAAAAAAGTGCCACCCAGCAGTGCCACCGATCAGTGCCCATAGTGCCACCCAGCAGTGCCATACATCAGTGCCCACAGTGCCATACATCAGTACCCACAGTGCCATACATCAGTGCCCACAGTGCCACCTATCAGTGCCCACAATCTGCCTCAAAAACATTGCTGCACCTCAGTGCCACATATCCGTGCCCATCAGTGTCATCTACCAGTGCCCATCAGTGCCCATCAGTGCTGCCCATCAGTGCCACCCATCAGTGCCACCCATCAGTGCCACCTATCAGTGCCCATCTTTGCCCAACAGTGCCGCCTTATCTGTGCCCATCAGTACTGTCTTATCTGTGCCTATCGGTGCCACCTTATCTGTGCCTATTAGTGTCGCCTTAACTGTGCCTATCAGTGCCCACCAGTGCCGCCTATCAGTGCCCACCAGTGCCGCCTCATCAGCACATTTCAATGAAGGAGAAAAATGACCTGTTTGCAAAATTGTATAACAAACTATTAACCATGATTTTTTTTTTTTTTTTATTTTGCATCTTTTTTTGTTTGTTTAGCAAAAAATAAAACTCCCAGCTGTAAATAAATACCACCAAAAGAAAGCTCTATTTGTGGGAAAAAAATGATAAAAATTTCATTTGGGTACGGTGTTGTATGATCGCGCAATTGTCATTCAAAGTGCATCAGCGCTGAAAACTGAAAATTGGTCTGGGCAGGAGGGGGGTTTAAGTGCCCAGTAAGCAAGTGGTTAAAAAGCCTTGGTGTTGGCGTAATCAGGTGATGTATAGAAAATATGTTTCATCTTAAAAGGGTGATCCTGCTCATGAATTGTAGCATTCCATATTCATGAAACGCTAATCAGCAAAATAAATTATACAGAATTTATATAAAAAAATAGATGTTTGGAATAAATGAAGATGCTTTTAAAATCCAGGTGCAGGCTTTAAGGTAATTAATGTTAACCTAAATGTAATCACTTTGTTCTGTATTTCATTGGATTATGTTGACTTTTTTAATTTGATTGCCATGCAGATGTGTGCTAGGTTGATTGCATTTAAATTGTGCAAATGAAATGAAAATCTTCGCAATATACCAACAGAGTTCAGCCTACAGCTCTCATAAGGCTAAAAATAGATAAGCTATGATGTAAGGATGAAAAAAAAGTTACATCCTATGAAAGTGCTCTTAAAATGTATGTAAACTCAAAAGCTATATTTAGATATGTGTGGCAGCATGCATCAGTGTATATAAATTACTTAAATAAATGTATTAACTGGCAATCCTGCTAGTAATAGAACTAAAACACGAGGATCCTTTTTTAGGTTGACACCACTAAGATGTCAGCTTCGTAATTAGCATCAGCGCCAACAGTCCAAGTGGTGGTCTCCATTAATGGGATTACAAGGTGCTGGCTGTGAATACATACTGCATCCCTGTAGTCAGCACTCATCAGCAGCCCAAATATTCTAGCCACTTCCATGCACTGCCATGTGATTTCTGATTGACAACAGCTCTGAGAAGATTACCTGGCTATGTGAAGCTGCATCTATGATGAGTGTGCACACAATGGAAATAAAAGGTGAAATACAAGAAGTGTACTGTTCGTAGTTTTAAAACAAGGACAAAAAAAGTGAGTTTCAAAAATAATTTATCACCTGAAAACTCATCAATCTAGAGTGTATGAAAATATTTAACAGATCATTTTTCATTATTAAAGCTAGGTTTGTTCTTGATCCTTTTACCAAAATCTAGTACCAGTGTTAATACACTTTCAGAATTCCATAATGAATATGATTATGCACAGAGATATGGAAACAGGATTGTGTCCATTCACTTGTGTGATTTTTTTACTAGTTCACTTCTACAAAGTTTGCACAGTTTTAGCCCCTAGTGATATCCAGAGTGTTCCGCCATGCTGCCTTTAACACACCTCCATCCATTTCTGTGCCAGACCTCTTTTTTTCCACAACCATTCAAGAAGGGTTGTGCTATCACACACAAGTCCTATATAAAATTATTCCAGGAGCCAAGAAGTCACCATTTCCTCCTATTATTGCTTCTCAGTGTCATACTTTCCATAATCATGCTGCACAGTATGATCGTTAGCTACACTCAGAGACAGTGGCAATAAGATTTTATCCACAGGGAGTCAAGGTTGCATTCGGCTTTGCTTCTTTGATTTAGGGAAGTATGTATCTGAGGTTGGGGTTAATGGGTTCCTTTCTAACAGAGGGGCTAAGCAGGCATAATAGACGTGCACTGTATAAATGTACAATAATCCCCTAAGTGACCCTAAACAATATCCTTTTTTTTTTCCAAAATAATCCATACAAATCCAAATACTTAATAATCCTGTAATCTATTTTTAATGAAATTGTTTCCTACTGTGTTTTCTGCCTCATTGTAATGCCCTCTGTGCACGCCCAAACCTTTTCTTTTCCCCTTTATTTCTATTTGGAATGTACAGTGCACATTAGCTGTGGACATGCACCCTACTCTATGCATACTGTACATCCTATATACTATACTATGCTATACATGCGTCCATAGGCCCTAGTTCATCAAGAGAAAGCAAAAGAGGGTGGCTACGTAACCAACAAAGGCAGTCACAGCTGCAAAAAAAAAAAAAAAGTCAATACATTTTTTTCTTTTTAAACCAGAAATTTGTGTCACATTCAGGCTGCCTGGTATTCACATGCTTGTTTCAGGCATGTGACTCCCAAGGTATTGGAGCAGAGATAAGAATTGCATCCCCAGAGCATGTATCTGCAATTGCTGCTTCCCTATCTCTTTTCTTATGGGTTAATTTTAAAGTAAGGCCGCAGACAAATGTTTTTTTGTTGTTTTGGACAGATTAGGGAATAGTTAAGGTTCCTGTCTGTGTTTTTTTTTTTTTTTTTTTTTCCACTGCCTATTTCCCATTGCGTAGATTTCTCCTCTCATTGCCCCAGTAACACAACAAGGAATCCCTGGATCCAATTCGCAATAGCAAGAGAATGTGACCGGCTTTCTATGGAGCCCTGCACATCTTTTGGTCCATTTCAGGTCCAAATTCAGCCCAAAATGTGGGCTAAAATCGGACCTGAAACAGTGAACCAGGTTGCACAGTGTGAACCGAGGCTTAATTTAATTGAGCCCCTCACCACTAAAAGAAAAAAAAAAGTTTTAGCTGTTGCTGGACTTATTTCAACCTGATAATTATGTAACTCCCTGCAAAAGAAGACTTCAAATACTTATCCCTCCAGTAGGCAGCGAGTCCGAACTTTGCTGTCTTCAAAAGGTTTGGCAGCTAAAGAATCATAAAGTGTCTCTAAAATCAACTCAATAAAACAAAAACAAAAAAAAATACTTACCTTTCCAATGGGTGAAAAGTCTGAATGTTCATTTTCAAGAACTATGGCTTCCGTCAGAACGTTCAGCTCCAGACTGTTCCAAGTGTGTCAAATGTTTGTACCCCCATTAGGGCTATAATTCCCTGCATCAGTACTGTGAAACATAGTGCAGTGAGGCCCATGCATAAAAACACAGCACATAGCAAGGGGGCAGGTATCCAATACTCCCAGAACTGTCTTGACTATTCACAAGAAGCTGGTCACAACTGACATTATTGAGGTTTCACTGAAAGAAGCTCCATGGTTGACTGAAAACCAGGTACAAAAGAGATGAAAGAAACTTTCATCTCTAGGTCCAGATGGCTTACACCCACGAGTCCCTGAGGAACTTAGCTCAGTTATAACCAAGTTGCTATTTCTAATTCTTGAAGACATCTTACTGACTGGAATGGTACCAACTGTTTGATGTAGAGCAAATGTAGTACATATTTACAAAAAAGGATAAAGATGTATACCAGGAAACTACAGTCCAGTCAACCTAACATCAATAGAATGTAAGGTATTTGAGGGAATAGTAAGGGATCCTATACAGAAATGTGTCTGCATTAAAGGTATCATAAGTGACAACTAGCATGTATGTGTGAAAGAGTGTTCTTGTCAGACCAACCTGTTAAATAAGTGAGAAATTGAATGATGGATGTCAAGTGGATGTTGTTTGTCTAGATTTTTCTAAGGTAAAGTACCTTATAAATGTTTACTCTGAAAAATAGAGTTTGCTGAAGTTGATGAAATTGTATGTACATGTGTTGGATAGAACAGTGATACATGACTAATCCTCTGAATGGACTAAAAGTTTTAAGTGGTGTGCTCCAGGGTTCTGTCTTGGGCCCAATGCTGTTCAGTTTGTTTGTTAGTAGTGTCTGCTGATGATACCAAATATGCTGGGAAAAAATATGGTACAGGATATTACATGATCACAGGAAGACTTTATAAAATAGGAGGTTGGGCAGCTACATGGAAAATGAGATTCAATATTGAGAAATGTAATGTTGTGCACTCTGTTGCCAAAAATACACATGCAAAATATACATTAAGTGCTCCCCTGAGAATTAGCAATGGAAATGTATCAGGGGTTCTTTTAGAGCACAAACATAGATAATGTAATGCCAAGCCACAGCTAATAAAACTAGCAAAATACTGTCATGTATTAACAAGGACATGCATTCAAATCAGTAATTCTACACCTTTACAGAATATTGGTTTGTCTTCATTTTGAATAAGCAGTTCAGTTTTGGTCACCAGTCTTTAGGGAAGGTCTTGTTAAATTAGAAAGATTTCAGCAAAAGGGAAGAAAATGAATAAAGGGGGTCGGGGACCTCAGCTATGAGGATGTATTACATAGATTACAGTTATTCACTCCGGAAAAGAGGGACTTACCATGGTAGAGTGGTAGGTGTCCGAATGTATAATATATTAAATAATAGCATAATTTAATTTAAAAAAATATTTTATTTATTCATTTATATGATTACTAAAACTAGTTCAAAAATAAAGTCATTCATTTTGTATGATCAAACTCCTCTAATTAATTGTGAAGGGCATTTGATTCACAAGTTTTTATTGAAGCGCTTTTACCTGATTGAAATTGGCATGTGTGACATCAAGCAGTCCTTCTATCATATTGCTTACAGATTGCTCTTGCCACCAGTAAGGTGACAGGAAAATGACAGCTCGATTCAATTAATGAGAAGTTTATTAATAATTTTGGATGGTAATCAGCTGAAGATTAGATATTTGTAAGCAGGTAATTAAAAAGTTTCACCAGGGAAACGGGGATGCCAGGCAAGGATCCTCATTGGAGGTAACTTGGTCTCATAGCAGCACACAGGCCTGGACAGAAGATCTGACAAAGCCACCTAGCAGTCATTTGAGTGGAATAATGTCTAAGGTAATATCAATGGGTGATGGATGCAAACAGCATGCCCCACTTTGTTATTTCAGGCAGCATTATTGGCACCATCTTGAGAATATCTCCATTCCCTACAGATAACCACATTATTAAGGGAGACAACTGCAGTTTTACAGGGCACAGTGGAATATATTCCAGATTGCAAAATGTAAATTAAGAAGTTGTTACCCAGGGTCTGTATAAGGGTTTTTATTTATGCTGAGTAGGGAGATAGTGGTGGGTTATGGTAACTTTTTAAACCAATGAATTCATATAAATCATTTTTTTTTAAGACTGTATATGCATATAAAGATTTCATTTTTCATACACAATGTTAAATCCTGTGGACATTACTTACAGAAGAGATATCATCTTCTAAATATGAGTGTCTATATTAGGGGTGGAAAACAAATGACTTATACTCGCTGCATATGTATGGGACTTTTTAGGTGTCAAAAATAATTATAACACCCCAACCATAAATATAACACACATATTTGACTATTTCCAAGCTGAACTATACTGCTTATTCATGGGTTTGAAACTGTTATCTCATAATGTGAAAGGTTTGAATTCTATAAAAAAAAAGATGGATGGCCTTGAAGGAATTCAGGGCCTCCGGCATGGATATAATCCTGGTTCTGGAAGATGCATTTCCGAGCCGGAGGATACCTGACATTCGCTTCCAGACACCTCCCAGTGTCCTACGTGGCCTCTGACTCATCTGGAAAGGCAGGAGTGGTGATTTTGATCAAACGCTCTTGTCCCCTCCAGATTAAGTCCACCCAATTGGACCCTCATGGTTGTTATATAATTCTGGAAGGCACCTATCTATCCAATCCTATAACGATCATGAATGTCTATGCCCCTAACACGGGCCAAATTAAATTTCTAACAGAGACATTTGAAATGTTGAATAGCGTATCACATCCTTGGAGGAGATTTTAATGCTGTTCTCTTGCCCTCTAGGGACAAGAAATCCATGTTACACAGCGTATCCTCTTATGCTCCACAATCATTGGCTACTTCTTTCAGGAAATTGACCCAAAACTACCGTCTGTTTGATGTATGGCGAATCAAACATCCCTTTCCCAGTAAGTGCCACTGGAGACTTAATGAATCCCTACTAAAACAACCCAATACTAAAGACAAACTTCTTAATGCGTTGACAGAATACTTTCAATTAAATACAGGTTCCGTGCCCAGCCCGTCTTTGGGAGGCCCACAAAGCCTTTTTTAGAGGACAATGCATCTCTGTGGGATCTAGGCGAAAAAGAGACTTGGTCCTTCTGAGATCCTCTCTAATATGTAATCTAGCAAATGCTGAACGCTCTTTGATTCCCGCTCCCACGATGGACCGGCTGCGCATGGTAACCTCCCTACGGAATCTCATAAAGTCCCTAGACATTTCTAAGATTGATAAATCCCTAGTCTGGGCTAAACAAAAATCCTACAAATTTTCTAATGTTCTTTTCAATCCCTTGCTCCCAGACAGCCTATCACAACCTCGGATGTTTCCCTGGGCTAAGACAGGTCTGTTCCAACTCCTACATTTTGCACACCCTGTTACCCACAAATTCCGCTCCTTCTCAGATCTCCAATCTACAAGCCAAATCCCAAATCAGTTGTCCTTCTCATACCTCCAAATATCCCATTACCTAGCATCCCTCTCGCCATCACTCACCCTAACTAAACCTACAGACTCTAAAGTTATCTGCTCTCGGGGACCATACCAAACATGACTAATATCTAAAATATACCGAATACTACAAGAAAATATCCCACTTTCCATAGAACCCCACTCATGAGCAAATGATCACACACTACACGACAACAAATATCCCCCCCCCCCCCCCCATGGACATCAACCTCCAAAATTTCCCAATGTGTGGTGCAAAAGGAGACAGCATATAAGGTACTACTCTTTTGGTACAGGACTCCTGAGGTTTTACATCACTATGATCCCTCCCTTTCTCCTCTCTGCTGGAGATGTGGTAAACTCAGGGGTACTCATTATCATATCTTCTGGCAATGTGAATTGATAGCCCCTTTCTGGTCTAGGGTGGTGTCTATGCTCCAACAGATCTTAGACACCCCCATCCCGTTGGACCCAGTACACCTCCTACTGTCTCCCAGTACCTGCTTTGGGAAAAGCCTCAAATAAATTGGCCTCATTCATCTTATTAGCAGCAAAAAGAGCTATTCCTGCATGCTGGCTATCCACCTCCCCCCAACTCAGACCCAACTGGTACAAGTTATTAATGATATCCGCAGAATGGAGCATATGACAGCCATGATAGAGGATGCCGTTGATAGATTTGATAAGATATGGGAACCCTGGGATCATTCTATATATAGCTCCTCTCCTTGACATTAGACATGTGCAGAGTAAAATATTTCGTTTCGGAATTTCGTTTTCGTCCGAAAACTTAATTTATTTAGTTACTCCCGAAATTCGTTTTTATTTATTTCGTTTTTCGTTCAAAAATTGCATTCGTCCGAAAATCCACATGAATTACGGTCGAATCTGTCTTGGAAGGCTTATGGTGTCTGTCGAATGTATAAAGAAGATTCGACGGAGCTAACTATATAGCATACTTTAGAACCCTATTAAAGTCTATGGGACTCCAACGTTCAAAATCTAAAGTGCTAATTTTAAAGGCTAATTTGCAAGTCACTGTCCTAAAAAGTGTTTGGGGACCCGGGTCCTGCCCCAGGGGACATGTATCAATGCAAAAAAAAGTTTTAAAAACGGACGTTTTTTCGGGAGCAGTGATTTTAATAATGATTAAAGTGAAACAATAAAAGTGTAATATTCCTTTAAATTTCGTAGGGGGGGGTGTCTATAGTGTGCCTGTGAAGGGGCGCATGTTTCCCGTGCTTAGAACTGTCCCTGCACAAAGTGTCATTTATGCAGGAAAAAAAGTCCTTTAAAATCACTCGCAGCTATTATGAATTGTCGGCTCCGTAATACAGAGAACACTCATTGAAAGTCATTGATAAAAAAATAAATAAATAAATAAATAAAAAAAAAGCGTGGGGGTCCCCCACCATTACCCATTACCGCCGCTGGAATCTTTTTTTTATTTTTAATAAAGGAATTTTTCAAAAGTGTGTTTGTTTTATTTAACCATTTTTTACACTTTCTTTGTGAAATGGTAGGGGTACTTTTGTACCCCCTTACCATTTCAAACAGGGGGGGGCGGGATCTGGGGGTCCCCTTGTTAAAGGGGGCTTCCAGATTCTGATAAGCCCCCCGCCCGCAGACCTCCACAACCACCGGCCAGGGTTGTGGGGATGAGGCCCTTGTCCTCATCAACATGGGGACAAGGTGCTTTGAGGGGTCACGGACCCCCAAAGCATCCCCCCAATGTTGAGGGCATGTGGCCTGGTACGGTTCAGGAGGGAGGGGGGGCCGCGCTCTCGTCCCCCCCTCTTTTCCTGCGGCCTGCCAGGTTGCGTGCTCGGATAAAGGGTCTGGTATGGATTTTTAGGGGGAACCCCACGTCAATTTTTTTTTTAATTTGACGCGGGGTTCCCCTTAATATCCATACCAGACCTGAAGGGTCTGGTTATGGATATTTAGGGGGAACCCCACGTCAAATTTTTTCTTAAATTTGAGGCAGGGTTCCCCTTAATATCCATACCAGACCTGAAGGGCCTGGTAATTGAATTTGGGGGACCCCCACGCTTTTTTTTTATTTTTTTAAAAAAAAAATTATCAATGACTTTCAATGAGTGTTCTCTGTATTACGGAGCCGACAATTCATAATAGCTGCGAGTGATTTTAAAGGACTTTTTTTCCTGCATAAATGACACTTTGTGCAGGGACAATTCTAAGCACGGGAAACATGCGCCCCTTCACAGGCATACTATAGACAACCCCCCCCCCCTACGAAATTTAAAGGAATATTACACTTTTATTGTTTCACTTTAATCATTATTAAAATCACTGCTCCCGAGAAAACGGCCATTTTTAAAACTTTTTTTTGCATTGATACATGTCCCCTGGGGCAGGACCCGGGTCCCCAAACACTTTTTAGGACAGTAACTTGCAGAATCTTTTCTCTCTGTCAAATCTTTTTTCTCTGTCGAATATTTTCTCTATATAATCTTGGACTAATAGAGGTAAGGTTAGGCACAATCGACCACAGGTTCTATAGACAGATTGTTGTCAGAGTCATGTCGAATCTCCTATTCTATATCGAACTGTTGTAACAATGAAAACGAAAATAAAGCATTTATTTATGTCGGATCTTTCGTTTTTCGGATTTTGTGCTTTCGTTATCGTTTGTCAAAACGAAAACGAAAATAGCTGAAATTCGGACGAAAATGCATTCGGACGAAAACGAATGCACATGTCTAATTGACATTACTCTAGACAATCTATAGTCCCCTCCTACTATTAAATAGAGGCTTTCTACCCAGATCCCCTCGAAATTTAACTAGGGTTTCTCAATGATCCCTCTTTTTCCTTCCCCCCTCCCGCTATTTTTTCTCACCCTCTAGACGATGGAAACAGTCTTTCATTGTAAGGTAGCATTTTCTTCTAGATGATTAACCTTTTCAGATATATATTTGCCTGATGTTTATTTCTTTTTCTTTTTATTTCTATTTATCTCATTATTTTATTTTAATATTATTATTTTTGTTTATGATATGTGTAAAACCTTCTTTCATATTCGCAATCTCTTGATTGATGTTTCTAAAATACTGTACGATATGTACTGTTCTGTTATTCCTTTTACTTCAATAAAAATACAATTTAAATAGACCTATGTGACTGGAATTTCTTAGCAACATTTTATTTTATATGACGTCTGAGGAAGTATATTTCAGAATATCTGTGAAACGTATTAAGAACCCTACCACCAATTTGCAAGAATTGCAAAAATTGGTACGGTATATGTGCAGACTTTTTAGGATAGATGTGGTATGTGCATTTGTCATTGTATCCATTTAAGATGTCTCCCTTTTATTATACTTGATTTTGTTTTTATGTATATACATGTAAATACAAAATTGAAGTTTAAAGCAGAGTTCCACCCATAAAATCAACTTTACATTATTCAGCAGCAACAAACATAACCAACGACATTTGGAAACTTTTTTTTGTTTACGTACATTTTCATGCCTGTTGCTATGTGGTCTCTTCTAATCTGCCTCTTCCTCTCGCATGATGTAATTTCCCTCGACGCTTGTTTGTTAGTGCTCCTGGGTGATGTTTGTCATCATTTCCCAGGAGTCAGTGGGCAGCGCCGAGTGCTACAATCATGGTATTTCAAGATCGGAAGTGACGTGGGCAAAGGAGCATTATATCTTAGCCCTTGTACACACGGTCGGACATTCCGATGGACAATGTCCGATAGGACCGTGTTGTCGGATAATCAGACAGTGTGTGGGCTCCATCGGACTGTTTCCGTCGGACTATCCAACGGACCAAGTTTTCGAGCTGGGCTATAAAATATTCCAATAACATGCTCCGATCGGACTTTGTCCGATCATGTGTAGAGAATTCCGATCGGACAAAGTGCCAAGCATGCTCAGATCAAATTCCTAGACCAAAGCTATTGGTTACTAGCCTGAACGTAGTCCCGTCCTAACAAAATAACGTCATCACGTTAAGTACGATCGGATTTTCTGACAACTTTGTCTGACTGTGTGTATGCTACAGTTTCGGACAAAATCCAACGGAATTGGTTGTTGGAATGTCCGACCGTGTGTACAAGGGCTTAGGGTTATCTTCATTGCCATCACAATGAGGCAGACACTTCCAATGACGCCGCCCATTGTGATGGCAACCTGTGAAGTTTCCTGCGCTGCTGCATGCTCTTACTGGGCATGCACAAGAATGGGCGGTGCATGTTGGGAATTCATCCCGGAAGTTTATGCTTGTGGGCTTCGCCTGCCCACAAGTAAGATGGGAATGCCCAAGAAATATGCATCAAAGGTAACTTTTTCAATAAAATATTAATAAATGCAGAGATAAGACTAACCAATGCTAATTATACATTATGTAATTGCAAGAGATAGATTTTTTTTTAAATTGTATATGTAGTTGGAATTCCATTTTAATTATAACTTTAATGTTTGTAGTGATAGCGTTTCCTGACTTTATCCAAACTACAATATGTTTTTATTTATAGTTAATCTAATTAAATAATGGAATCTAATTGTGTACAAGGAACTATAGTACACATGATTAAAATGTGTACACATTTTATTTCACAATTATAAAAAAAATGCACAATATATAAATGAAAACCTTCTATAGGTCCAGCAGACTCTACAAAGATAAGTGGTTATCCCTTTTAAAGCTCACTCAACTTGTAATATCCTTACCCATAGTTTTCAACATAGAGGATTCCACACAAAGGTATCACAATTACATTTGACATTCACTTAATACACATCCCTCAGTGGGGATTGTATAGAAGTTATAAGATATCCCAGAAGAGGATGTATAAAGTCTCGACATCTTTAGCGGGAAGTACTTGCTTCTTCAGGAGAGAGGGAGATACACGCAATTTCAAACATAAGATCATAAAAAGTACAATTGTTGCATTTGTCAACCATAATTGCACTTGCTTTGCATATGTAGTACTAACCCCCAAAGGAGCTGCTGGTTATTTTTGGACTTACTTTTACCTTCCGTTCTTCTTGTGACACGTCCAGGGGATGTCCCGTGGTAGATGACCCAGTAACTTGAGACTGACAATATATCCACTTAAATGGATTTTATTTTCAAAAACTCAAACCATTGAACAGTCTTTCAACTTGGGATCAGAGGGTTGGAAAGGATAGTTCAGGTACTCTCAATGTCAAAGTCCAAAAACGTTAAAGAACTTGCTTACTTTGACTGCATCCAGAGAATAGGTATTCACAGCTGGATGGACACTCAGGTTGGACAGTCCCTCTCTCACAAGGCCTAGCAACCAACAAGGTGCTTACTCAGGAGCAAAGTTTTTGTCACAGACGTTGTTGCAGAACACATAGGGAAACTAAGCTGTAGAAAACTTGTAGGATACCTGGATCTCTCAGCCTGCTTGGTGATATCCACAAGACCAGATTCTTTCGGTAACTTCAGAACTTCCAGGCTCTTGTTAAGAAAACCAACCCATACGTGTTGTTCTTCTAAAGAGTCCTCCCCTGGAATGCTCGAAGTACAATGGGTTTCTCCCGACCCAGAGATGGCACCCAACCACCTCAGAATCCTCCTTTAGTTTCCTAGCCTTGGGCTAGCCAGCCCCGAGGCATCAGTCGGGTGGATCCGCACCCCAGGCCGACTGACTGACTCTAACTAACTACCCCAAAGTTCAGTAGTTTCAAAGAAAAATGCAAAAGAGATGAAGACCAGGAGAAGCTCTCCTTGCAAATTCAAAGTCTTGACTCAGGAACAGTTCACCAGTAAAAGCGGGGATCATGCAAAGTTATATCTTTCCCCTGTGCATCCACAGTAGTGATAAAGTACACAGCACTGTCTTTATCCGGTCTGCAGATCACAACTTTGTCCTCATAGATATGCAGACCATAAATCCAATGCTGTAGACATCCGACAAACTGTTCATAAAGCTCAGGTGAAAAAGCCTTTTTCCGGAACGGCTTTGGTACTTTTAAATAGCTCCAAACATCGTCCTCGTAGCAGGCCTCACGGTTCTCCTCAATGGCAGTCATAATGTCTCTTGGAACATAGGAGAATTCCAACCCCATACTCTGTTGCCACCCGCCTATTCTAACAGTCTCGGAAACCCGATTGGCCTCGTCATGATCGGGCAGTTTTAATTTTTTTGCATGGCTTAGTAACTATCAGCCTTTAACAGAAAGTTTAAAAGAGTACTCACGGCAACTTAGGTTCGAAGTGCCAGTCGTCTCCCTCATCAGAACTTGAGCTGTTCCCCCAGCTCTGCGACGACTCCCCTGTGGGCCGACAGTTTCCAGTAACAACACCCAGAGCTTACCTGTGCCTATCCACGGGTATCCTCTTCTAGATGTTCAGCCCGGGATGGCATACGGACAATCCGGCTTTATGTCCACAAGGAGCGCTGGGCTGCTTCCCTTCCTTGCTATTGAGTTTCTCTGCAGCAATACTCACAGCAGGGGTCGTGTCCACGACCTCCTTTGCAGTTTCCTGAACTTTGGAGGGTGCAGCATCCTCTTGCACAATGCGAGCTCCAACCAATAATACTGGGGCATAGACAATCGCCTCCTCGGTTGCCACACCCGTGACCCAGTTCATGAGGTAGGCCCGAGGTAACTCAGTGGGCTGCTCAACCTTGAATGTGTATTCCCCACACTTCTTGCACCTGGAGAATGGCCGAGGTTTAGCGAGTAGGCCGTCGCACTTTCCGCACAGCATACTCAGGCCCTCAGTGTCTCCAGTGTACAGAATAAACCACCCCTGTGGCAGCAGACGAATGCCTGTGTCCGTAAGTACAGTACCAGGCAACTGTATTCCTGTGGGACCCCTTCCAAGAGGCATCCTGGGTCCTTGTGCAGGCTGCATACCCGGAGCATGATACATCTTCAAAAAAAACTTTTTCTCTAACACTCCGAGAAAAATGTCAACCGCTCTTTCCTCCTTCCGCAGCACACTCTCACGCGGTGCCTCATGCAGGAAAGAACAACTCAGACTCCTCCCACTGGGATGCTCAGGTTGCGCAACTTCGCGGGCTTTTCGGCAAGGGCTTCTCCCACGCTTATGCACCTCAGCGAAAGTCCAAGTAAAGATGGGGCCGATGGCGCAGTTACAAAACACAACCCTCTGTCCTTGCTTTACCACGTGTACACAGTTCCTTTGCGAGGTAACGGTAAAATCCCTGACTATGAGCCCCCACATGTAGCACTAACCCCCAAAGGAGTTGCTGGTTATTTTTGGGTTTACCGTTACCTTCCGTTCTCCTTGTGACACGTCTAGGGGATGTCCGGTGGTAGATGACCCAGTAACTTGAGACTAACAATAGATCCACTTGAATGGATTTTATTTGCAAAAACTCAAACCATTGAACAGTCTTTCAACTTGAGATCAGAGGGTTGGAAAGGATAGTACAGGTACTCTCAATGTCAAAGTCCAAAAACGTTAAAGAACTTGCTTACTTTGACTGCATCCAGAGAATAGCCATTCGCAGCTGGATGATCACTCAGGTTGGACAGTCCCTCTCTCACAAGGCCTAGCAACCAACAAGGTGCTTACTCAGGAACAAAGTTTTTGTCACAGACACGTAGGGAAACTAAGCTGTAGAACACTTGTAGGATACCTGGATCTCTCAGCCTGCTTGGCGATATCCACAAGACCAGATTCTTTTGGTAACTTCAGCCCTTCCAGGCTCTTGTTAAGAAAACCAACCCGTACGTGGTGTTCTTCTAAAGAGTCCTCCCCTGGAATGCTCGAAGTACAATGGGTCTCTCCCGAACCCAGAGGTGGCACCCAACCACCTCAGAATCCTGCCCAGAGGCATCAAAGTTGGGGAGCTGGTCCAAGAAGTCAGCACATCATACTGGACCGGAACCCCGAACCACGTGATGTCCGTATCTTAAATACCCTCTTCCAGAGGGCACAGCGAGAGGGCCACTCCCACTGACCTGGATCCAAAAGAGTGTAACTTAAGCGCCTGACCAGACCATAGTTCCACACCCGCCACAAGAGACAGGGCCCCCTGTGGCCAGGCTGAACATCTCACAGCCCAGTCAGACTGACACAGAAGTCCAATTTAGCAAATAGACCCAAACCAAACTGCAGTTTGGGTAAAGTTTAACTTTGAAAAAAAACATAGCACGTGCTCTTCAGGAGCCCACCGCTACACATATAGTAACAATGTGATGCAAAAAATCACTGCACCTCAACACTGGACCACCACAGGTCACTAATGCTACACCACTAGATCCCCAGTGCAGGGACACTAAAAAAAGAAGTTCCCTCTTGCCTGAAGAAGCAAGTACTTTCCATGAAATTTGAATCCTCTATGTTGAAAACGAATGATTTATTTTAATGCATAGATGTAATATTATGTGTCTTTTATATCTGCCTGGAGTACAGATTGAAGTTTAGGGCAGTGCTAGAGAAAATATGGCCAGAGTCACAAGACCGAAGCTCAACTAAATTTAAAGAACTTTGTTAATGATGATCACATTTTTGTTTTTTATTTTAGTTTTGCTAATTGTTAGTTTTCAGTTTGATCACTTTCCAGATCAGTGCACTCTGCAGTTTTACCTGTCTGTTTTTCTTTAAAGGTTTATGACATGCAGTTCAGTATTTGATCAAACATCCTGATAATGGTCAATTTTACCAAACCTATTTTTTATACATTACTTAAATAACATGCTTTTGATTATTACTGCAAATTTAACTTATTATGGCACTTTAACAGGTTCTGAAAATTCTCAAGCGCAATTTATTTTTATATAATGGAATTTGAAAAGTTTGAAAATCTGCTATAAGAGCAATTATGTTTTCATTTTTCAACTGGGAGCTTATAGTCATCATATTTGGATTAAGGAAACAGATGGTTGACTGTGGGAACAATTTTATGCTTATTATTTTGCTCTGTTACCAGAGAAATGCTAAGCTACTTTCAACTTTCAATCCACTCAAATTATTTTAAAAAGTTCAGAGAAAATTGGTTGCTTTACAATGTTCATATGACATTTGAAGTGCAGACATTTCACCATCTTATGACTTTAAGGCAAGCAATCTGACCACTAACACAGACTAACCCACACTGACAAGCCCACCAACCAGTCTGACAAGTTCTTGTTCCCTCTACACCAGACTAGTAAAGCCACAATAATCAATTTTGAATGGTTGGTCAACCCAAAACAGTTTTTTGGTAGAATCATCCTACAGTTTTTTTTTCTATCTCTTAGTACTCTTGGTGTGTGTGCTCTTAGGTCTGTACACCAATGTTGTCCATTATGAGGGGTTCACCAACTCTGTGTTTGACTTTTTTTAGTTTATTTTATGTAATGGGGCATGCATCAGATGGAGTGGGAACACTCAAATTCCCAGATTTGAGAGGGGTGTAGTTGATCATTGAGGAAGGAGTGTGCTAGATGTGCTCCGAGCTCCAGCTGAGACCCGGGTTCACTGATTCCATTTTATCCGCATTCCTGACCTGAAAATCGCCAACTAAAAATCTGCAGTCCCCTGCAATACCCTGCCTGCAATTCTCTGGCTTTTCTAGCTTTCTTTTTTTTGTTTCTTCGGATTCCATGGGATGGAGGAGGAGGTGGAGTGCATCTAATATGCCTAACACACCAAGCCGTCCGCTTACAACAGCAACTACCTCTGTGTCTGTGTCTAATCAGCAAGGCATACTCAAGTTTTTTCCTGTCGGTGGTCGGACCCATTGCCACACATCAAAGAGATCAAAGACAGTGATGGGAAGCAGCAAAGGAGCCACCTGTGTTCTTCCATGTTCTACATCTCTTACCATGAGAATGCTGCCCTCATCTATGGATCCCCCTGGCCCTCCATAACTACTGAATACAGCGGGGTCAGGTGCGGTAAGTGTAGCTGATGTGATGGAGTCTCTGTATCCCTCTCCTCCTCTCCCCCCCTCTCTCTCCTCAACTGGGGTCAAACCTGATGTGAATGTGGTGGGGAGTTCAGAGGCAAGAGCTTTCTTAGGCTCAGAGGAAGGTGACCTGAGGGAATATATCTGTGCACTGCCTACTCGCAGTGACATGGAGGCTTTTGTGCAACATTTGGAGCAGTGTTATCATAAGGAGCTTGAATCCATCAGAACAGAGTTGCAGACAACAGGGGCAAAGACAATGGAGCTGAAGCGCTCAATAGATGTCCTGGTGGACTCTATACATTCTCAGGATCAACATATAGATACCCATGAGTGCCATATACATACATTGTTTCAACTATAGGAAGATCAGGATAATCATAATAGAAGAAACAATATTTGGATCAGGGGGTTGCCAGAGGTAACAGGTACAGAGGACCTTACATCAATAGTTAAAAAAATCTTCACTTCCCCGTCTGAAAAGCCTGAGGCATCAAATTTGGAGCTTGACAGAGTCCACTGGGCTCTGGGACATCGGAATATAGATTCATCCAAGCCAGGATACATTATTTGTCATATGCATTTCTATAGAGAGAAGGAGGAGATCAAGAAGGTTAGAGAAAAAGGTCACATCAATATCAATGGGACACTTATTCATCTATTACATGATTTGTGCCGGTTTTCATTGGAGAAAAGAAAAGCCTTAAGGTCATTACTTAAAATGTTACAAAACCGTAATCTCCCATATGGATGGAACTTCCCATTTCAACTCCAAATTAAGAAAGAGGGCATGTGGTTTAATATACGTGATCCATCTGATATTCCTGCTATACAAGGTGTTTAGGTTTGCCAGATCTCCCAATCATGTTATGGCTCCAGACCTATACACCATTCAGGAGAGTGGAACATAGAGCGACTGATTTAATGGCTTTGTCTGAGAGCTCTGAGATCCGCCTGCCAGCTGTAACAGCAATGGGCTAGGAGGGGAGAGGGAAGAAAGAAGGTGAAGAAAATAAGGAAGAAATTTCCCTTTTTGCAACCATCTACTCTATTTTTTCCTCTCCCCCCCCCCCCACTTTTAGGATGAGGTATATTGGAGACGGATTAGAGACACAAAATATATATATATATATATATATATATATATATATATATATATATATATATATATATATATATATATTGTACAACTGACGGTGGTTGGGGTTTCTCTTGTGTGTGTGTGTTTTTTTCTTTGTTTTGTTAAACATCTGTAGTGCAATACCCTTTGTAGCATGCTGTGGTTTTGAATAGTAATGAACTGAATACCTACTCTTTAAATGCTAGATGAGGTTCTAAAAGAGTGTGTTATAGGTGTGTTATGGGTATGCATTATAGTGATATAGAGATATAGATGAATAAATTATTCAGGATGGGATTAAATTTAAGGCCTGTCAGTTATCCACTTATATAATTTTGGTGAACATCACGATGGCTATTTGATGAGTATTACAACTTGTAAATGTAGTAGGAGCCTGTGTGCGTTTTTTATATATGTATAGAGAGTAAATTAAATAGTAAATTAAAAGTAAATAATAAAAAAGCAAACTGGCATTTATTATAATAATATATGGTAGCATATGGGGGCTATGCATGATAGGTATTTATAAGCATTTTGATAAGTTTATTTGTTGAAAGATTATATCTATCATCTATATCTATCATTACATCTATCATCATATGTTATATATTATATGTAAACAATGGGTATATTTGCTTATTTGCTTGTAATTGCTTATATTTGCTATATTTCTCTCTAAGATGAGAGAATGTCAGACATGTTGTCGCATGTGGTTGGCACTGATTGCACTGGTCACATGTTTTTGAATCATGTTAAAAAAAACAGAAAAGGACCTGTGAGCCTCCACTGACCAGATGCCCAGTATATTAATAGAAAAGAAAGCTGCTAGCGTTGAACACGTCTCAAATCGTGCAAGTATAAATAATAAAATATATACGCTGCGCTATAAAATGTGATGAACACCTCCTCAGTGTCAAATCTGAAGTGAATATATCAGATATAAAAAGTTAATTGATCAATGTGTAATGTAAAAATAAATAATTATGCAGTGCTAAATAATATGTAATACACACCCAATCAGTCTGGATACCAAATACATACCGTATTTGCCGGCGTATAAGACGACTGGCCGTATAAGACGACCCCCTATTTTTCAAGTGAAAACATAGGTTTTGGGCAATACTCGTGGTATAAGACTACCCCCCTTCTGAGGCAACACCATTTTAAAAAAACATTAGAACGATTAAAAAATACAAAGCAAGAATGCCAACTACTCATCCGCCATGCTGTGTTATGTCATAAAGTAAATCAAACAATAATAACACAAACAGAGATCTATTGAATGCCACAACTCTGGAAAGTAGAATTTTTCACTAACCAAACCTATACCACTTTTGGGTTACATTCTATGGGAATTGTCCACCAAAATGCATTTAATAACCCCCCTGTCATATGTCCCAGATTTACCTGTCCCTCTTGGGTGCCTGAGACCTCAAAGGCAAATAGCAGGATGTATAGTAGTTGGAGATCAGTGAATGGATTTACCCAGGGAAGTATGGTGAGCGGTGTATTATTTTAATGAATACAACGCCTGCTTGGATTGGCAGAGACTGTAGCATCATAAGCCCTTGCCTCTCTCTCTCTCTCTCTCTCAAAGCCAATCCGAGCAGGCTACTCTATGTAGCCTGCTCGGATTGGCAGTGGTTGTTACTCCAATCCAAGCAGGCTCTGTATTCATTAATAGAATACATCGCTCGCCGGGATTGACTCAACGGCGTATACTGTTTGTTGCTGGAGCCACATACAGTATTAGCAGACATTTGGGGGCTGACATCCATCGGGCAGCATTGTATACCTGTATACCCGGCGTATAAGACGACCCCCAATTTTTGGGCATTTTTTTTAAGTGTAAAAGGTAGTCTTATACGCCAGCAAATACAGTACATAAATAGCATAAACACAAAAATAGTGATTAATATGTGATATAACAGGTAAAAAATCAAAGGAGTGAAAAACTCAGGTGCACAATACAATATAAAGTGCTCATGTGCAAAAAAACATAAACTTCATAAAATTCATAAAAAATGTTATGTGTCACTAATGACTGTGCTGAATAGTCCATACAATTCAAAACAACTTGGTAGGTGATCAAACGTGCCAAGTTGTCCTGCCTTCAATGATTCCCTATGTAATGAATGCTAACCTTGGAGTGTGCGACTTTGCAGTTAAGCTCAGTCTAAACACACATTAGAACCTTGTGTAATGAAACATAGAGGGATATTACTATCTACCCATACCCTCTGAATTTAAACCCTCCAGAAAGGGTTTGAAGCCAACTGCATCGTTAAGCCTTGGGGGCTGGGTTGCTCTTAAATTATAGATCCAACGCAATTCCAGTTGGAGGAGACTTTTGCTCCAGTCTCCTCTCCTTGGATTGGGATGTACCCGATCCAGAATCAGAAATGTGATCATTGGAAAGACCCCATGATTCGCCAAAGTGGTGTGTCTTCTCAAGGGCAAATCGGGATCACACATTTGCATGCTCCGGATGTGTTGGTACGCTCTATGCCAGAATTCAAGTTTTGTCTCTTCCGACATAGACATCCACAATCACATCGGAGCATGTATATAACCCCCAGGATCTTGCCGTTTGCAAAATGTTTAGGCCTGAAGATACTCAGGTAAAGTAGGTTTCTTGTTAGTATACATAAATTTGCAGTACCCACATGAACCGAACATGAAGGTACCTGTCAAGGAAGACATTCTAGCAATCCGGATGACAGACGAAGATCTGTGCAGAGTTCCCATTAAAAGAACCGTCCGGCCCACGTGCATGCGCAATAGCGTGAACGGGGGCGCACGCACATGGGCCGTGTGACAGTACTTGGTGCCAAGAAGCAATATTTAAAAGAGACTGTCACCATGCCTTATTGCTGTCCAGTCTACAGCGTTCCTGAGACCCGTTGCTGCCTGTTATCTTGTTTGCCTGATTCCTGTTACCCGGCTTGTCTTTGACCTTCCCTCCTTGCTGCCAGTCTCTGATCCCAGTTTGACCTGACGTCACTCCTGCCTGCTCCTTGGTCCTTTACTGCCCACCTGTTACCAACTCGGCCTGCTACATGACTACGCTTTGTCTGCTGCTCCTGTACCGTATCTGCCCACCAGTGTATGACCCGGCCTGCCTGAAACCTGCTTGTGTTCCAGACTACCTCCTAGTTGTTTGCTGCCTCCAGCTGCCAGTCTGGTCCTCCTTGCTGATCCTTCTGAACTGCTAACATCTTCTTGCTGTCCACGGCCTTCAGTTACCAGTCTACTGCTTCTGGACTATAATACATCTCCTTGCCATGTACAGCTTCCAGCTCCCTGCTGTTCCTGCTTACTACAGGGTCCCTGCTCCAGTCTGGAACTGGTCTCCTCGCAGCACATCAGAAGTCTGGATCAGCCCCCACATCTGCTAACCTGTTAGGCACTTGTGCCCCTTTGTACTCCTGAGCTCTTGTCTGCTTTATCAGGGGTTCTCGACCCAGAGGAATACAAGAAACCGCTCCCTGCACATTGGGCTCAACTAACAGGTATGTTGCAGTACCTTTGTACTTACAGTGCTCCGTGTCATAATCCCCCTTGAATTCACTTCTTACTCTAGATGTAATAGATGTGTCTTTTTTAAAAGTAAAGTAAAGAGAGGGCTTTCAAGGAGAAGTCTGCCCAAATTGGAGTCCATGGTCAAAAGATGCAAGAATTTGGAAACGATCTTCCTAACCCCTGCATGTTGATTACAATACTTTGTAATGTTATGAAGAGGGTTTTCTTGATTTAGCGGTTTCTGTGAATAGATGAGTTTATGTTGAGTGTGTTAAGTCGCCCGTCTAAAGGGTTTTGTACATTAATAATCCCTGAGGAGGAGCCTCTCACGTGAGATATTGGCTATAGAGTATTGACCTAATAAGGTTATCACGTACCTCTGACTCGGGGCTTCTGGTAATGTGAACAGAAGGCGCCGGAGTGCAAAGTCACACGAGTGCCAAGGAAACTTGCAGGCAGCAGGGCGGATGTCCTGAATGGCTGGAGAAGATACCAGAGGATCTTGACACTCAGCTGGTGCAGGAGACAGCAACAGATAGCAGGGTCATGCAGGCTGGGTCATACACGGCAAGACAGTCAGATGCAGGGTGCAGGCAGGAGCATAGTCAGGAGACAAGCCAGGTCTGGAACCAGGTCAGTGCGAACAGGAGGCAAGGGAGAAGGCAGTAGAAGGGTCACAGGACAAGCCAAGGTCAATGCAGGGGGAGTTCAAGGGATGGTCAAAACAAGCCTGTAACACAGAGATCAGGACACAGGTTTCACGGGTAACAGAGCACACAGGAGCTGAGAGGAAGCAGCACTGGAGGTAGTCACTGGCTGGGTTTAAATAGGCTGTTTGGCTCCAGTGACAATCACGAGTGCGCTAGTGTGTACACAGGCATGCGCACAGGCGCGCGTGTGTGCGCAAGCGTTGCTGCGCATGGGAATGCGCGAGGGCTCCTGTTTGCGCGTCAATTTGCGCATGCACACTTCTATGCGCCAATGCTTGTTTCCTATGAGCAAAGGGAATACATGTTCTTCTGCGCTTTGGAGTACTTCTAGAGGGACGAACTTGTCTGCTGACATGTGCACCCTGACAAAGGTTCTGTGGGTGGAAGCTCGAGGCATATAATATGGTATTTCCCACAGTGGCCTGCAGTAGAGGCCACTGCAGAGAGCACCATCATCACTCCTTGAGACCTGTACATCCAGGAAAAAGATCTCACTACTACTGGAAGACATCGCAAAAGTGAGATTGAATTGGTTTTTGTTCATTGTATTGAGACATTGATGTAGAAGAAAATGATGTGGTGAAAATGTCATTGATATACCGGAATCATACTAATAGGTGGTCCGTATATATCGGTAAGGCCTCATCATTGTGAAACACGTTTTCCCACTCCCCCAAGTACAGGTTTGCATATGACGGGGCACAACATGTCCCCATCACTACTCTTTGTACCTGGAGGTAGTGGGAACCATCAAAAGTAAAGGTATTATGATACAATATGTACTCCAATAGTGACAGGATGAATTCATTGTATGCCCAGTCACCATCCCCTCTTTGATAGAGGGCATGTTTAACAGCTGTCATTCCCTTGGAGTGGGCAATTGAGCTGCAGAGGGCTTCTACATTGATGGTGACTAGGTAAGCATTATCAGGCACTGTAAGATTTTCAATGATCTTAAGAAAGTGAATGGTATCTTACAGGGGCGTAACTAGAAATCACAGGGCCCCATAGCAAAATGTTGTATGTGCCCCCCCCACCAAAAAAAAATGAACTAATGCCATTAAACAACAGACTACCACACCCATGTGGCACAGTACCCAGGCAACGGCTTATATTAATTTTGAACAACAAAGTATGCAGTATACTCTATGCAGCCCCTGAAGGGAACACATTGCTGACCTCCAGGCCTTTTAACCAATTTCTGTTCTGTTATATAAAATGAAATAGTTCAACTCACCATAATGCAAAATCAGTGGGATCCCTGAGCGTGTCACTTGCCATCATCGCCTGCCACCAGATGCAGATTGTAACTTGTCACACGTTGCGAAATGTCACCTACCACATGTTGCGGATTGTCACTTGCCAAGTCACCTGCCACACATTATGGATTGTCACTTGCCACGTCCTGGATTGTCACTTGCCACACATTATGGATTGTTACTTGCCACACATTATGGATTGTCACTTGCCACGTCCTGGATTGTCACTTGCCACACATTATGGATTGTCACATGCCACGTCCTGGATTGTCACTTGCCACACATTAAGGATTGTCACTTGTCACATCACCTGCTACACATTGCAGATTGTCCACTTGCCACGTCGCCTGCCACCAGATGCAGATTGTCACTTGTCACATGTTGCAGAATGTCACCTGCCACATGTTGCGGATTGTCCACTTGCCAAGTCCCGGATTGTCACTTGCCACATTACCTGCCACACATTACGGATTGTCACTTGCCATGTCCTAGATTGTCACTTGCCACGTCTCGGGTTGTCACTTGCCACGTCACCTGCCACACATTACGGATTGTCACTTGCCACATCACCTGCCACACATTACGGATTGTCACTTGTCACATCACGGATTTTCACTTGCCAGGTCACCTGCCACATGTTACGGATTGTCACTTGCCACATCCAGGTTGTCACTTGCCACGTCACCTGCCACACATTACGGATTGTCACTTACCACGTCGTAGATTGCAACACATTACAGATTGTCACTTACCACATCCTAGATTGTCACTTGCCACACATTATGGATTGTCACTTGCACGTCCCGGGTTGTCACTTGCCACGTCACCTGCCACACATTACGGATTGTCACGTCACGGATTTTCACTTGCCACGTCACCTGCCACATGTTACAGATTGTCACTTGCCACATCCAGGTTGTCACTTGCCACGTCACCTGCCACACATTACGGATTGTCACTTGCCACGTCCTAGATTGCCACACATTACAGATTGTCACTTACCACATCCTAGATTGTCACTTTCCACATGTTACAGATTGTCACTTGCCACATCCAGGTTGTCACTTGCCATGTCACCTGCCACACGTTACGGATGGTCACTTGCCACGTCCCTGGTTGTCACTTGCCACGTTGCCTGCCACACATTATGGATTGTCATTTGCCACGTCATGGATTTTCACTTGCCACGTCACCTGCCACACGTTACGGATTGTCACTTGCCACGTCCTGGGTTGTCACTTGCCACGTCGCCTGCCACACATTATGGATTGTCACTTGCTCTGCCACTTTCCTGCTGTGTCACAGAGTCAGCCAGCAGATTATCAGTCAGGCAGCAGAGAGATAATGTCATCTCTCTGCTTCCTGGCTGCCTGCACAGTGAGGGGGGAACTGCACTGCAGGGATGAGAGGGCGGCGAGAGATGATGTCATCTCTATGCTCCCTCGCCCGTCAGCTCCCTGATTGGCCAGCCCGCTCACGCCCACTCTCTCACCAGCGGACCGGCCACTCTCATCTGCCTCCCACTATCACCCGCGGAGCCCCCCCGCGGACCCGCGGACTGCCCGCTCTCACCCGCGGAGCCGCCCGCGGTCCACCCGCGGAGCCGCGGACTACCCGCGGACCTCCAGCTCTCACCCGCGGAGCCGCCCGCGGACCACCCGCGGAGCCGCGGACTGCCCGCGGGCCACCCGCGGAGCCGCCCGCTATCTCCCGCGGAGCCATAGCGCCTGTCCTCACCGGGCCCCATTTGACTGCGGGCCCCATAGCGCCCGCATGTGCTGCTATGGCGGTAGTTCCGCCACTGGTATCTTATA
Source organism: Lithobates pipiens (assembly GCF_037356315.1). Lineage (NCBI taxonomy): Eukaryota > Metazoa > Chordata > Amphibia > Anura > Ranidae > Lithobates > Lithobates pipiens. The sequence continues at coordinate 100,851,269 of NW_027507764.1, read as the reverse complement.
CAAAGGACCGTAGGCTTATAACATGAGGTTTTAAATATTCATCAATCTGCTTGCATTCTCACTGATAGATCCCCTCCCCGATATAATGGGTCTACCCGTAGGATTTAGTCTGTCCTTGTGGACTTTGGGTAGAGAATAAAAGGTGGGTACTATCGGAAATTTAGTTCTAATATACTTCCATATGGTTTTATTGATAACATTATTGGAATAGGCAATCAGTGAGTAATACTCCTGATTGAATCTGTCCACAATATCTCTAGTGATCTTTCTGTACCAATTTCATCAAGATCTTTGAACACATGTTAATCTATTGAACATTGTCCATAAGGACAATGTTGGCCCCCTTGTCGGCCGGCTTAATGGTGATTGATGTATTATCATTTAAAATTTTCAAAGCCTGCTTTTCCAATGTATTGACATTGGTCAACCTAGGAGATCGAATGTTGAGTTTGTCCATCTCCCTATTGACCAATTTCAAAAACGCTGAAATATTGGGGTTAAAATTGGGGGGTGGAAATTGTACTAATTTTTTTTCTTCAATTTGACCCTTTAGTGGGATCCTGAGCCAACCTTGTGGTTTTCTCAATAGAAAGAGAAAGCGTAGTAAAGTGTAGATCAATACAATCAATCAAGTCAGTGGTATCGCTCTCCTCCAAGAGCGAGACCCACTGATCGATATCTTTATTTTCTTTGGGTATTAGTTCAATGGATCCCTCTGGTTTTTGGTCCATGCTTTTCAAAATTAGTTTACATGCTTTTCAAAACAATTCTAAGTCTTTCACCACTTCAAGTTTGTCCATGTTTTCATTAGGACAAAAACCTAGACCCTTTTGGAGTACCTGGGTTTCATTTTCTGTTAATGTGTAAGAAGAGAGACTAATGATATTCAAAGACATGTTGGATCCTTTTTCTACCCCTAAAGGTTGTTGCTCACCACCCTCAACTAAGTTTTGTTGGTAGATTTGGTTAAAAGTGCTTCCACAAAAGGGGTAAAGCCAAGTCTTTCTACCCCCTGTGTGGCTCTAGATCTTGTAACTGGAGGTGAGTTGCCACTGCCTCCTTGTGATGGTAAACATAAAATACAGTGGAGCCCGTCACCAAAGTAGGTACTCTACCTGTAACCGTAGGTACCACAGAGGAACACCCGGGTGCAATATTGATATAGGCTTTTTGTCCCTGTGAACGGTTGTCATCTCGATTATTACGTGGCGACTTCTTCTTCTTTGAAGAGACCTGTGATGAGACAGATGATAGACTAGATAATGAAAGGGAAATTGCAGAATAGTGGTCTTTATAGTTTCTAAATTTGTTGTTATTTTGTTGTTGGCCACTATTCCATCTGTAAGCCAGATTTTCCTCAAAGGCACATCGACCTCTACCATATTTACCATCCTTCTTATGCTGCGTACACATGATCGTACATTCCGATAACAAAATCCATGGGATTTTTTCCAACGGATGTTGGCTTAAACTTGTCTTGCATACACATGGTCATACAATGTTGTTGGAAATTCCGAACGTCAAAAACGTGGTGACGTACAACACGTTCGATGGCACTAGAAAGAGGAAGTTCAATACCAAGTGCGCCACCTTTTGGGGTCCTTCTGCTAATCTCGTGTTAGTAGAAGTTTGGTGACAGGCGATTTGCGCTTTTCAGCCTTGTGCTTTTCCGATCGTTTCTGCTCTTCAGTTTGTGCTTGTGGGTTCGTATTTATATTACGTATTTGATTTTCAGTGCATTCTTGTCTGCTCTTTTCTGATTTTCAGCTCCGACCTTTCTGTTTTCAGTGCTTTCTGTTAGTTTTTTCTGACCAGCCGACCATTTTGAAGCCATAAGAAACCTCACCCCAGACCAGAGGGTTTATAACTACCATCTGGCCAGAGCCAGAAGAGTGGTGGAGAACGGTTTTGGGATAATGGCCTGCCGGTTCCTCCTATTCCTTACGCCAACCAACATGGTGGAATATAAACGTAACCATATAATCCTTGCATGCTGCATTCTACACAACTTTTTAAGGAGAAATTCAATGAACTATGTTGACTCAGTTGGGCCTGAGGCCGGACATCAAGAAGAAACCCTGACGGCGCTTGAAGCTGCCCATCCTAGCTTGTCCCCCCAAAGCACCCGTGAAGTAAGACAAAAATATCTGGAGTACTTTGTGGGTAGGGGGCCATTGATATGCCAGAAACTGTTTAAGAAACATTTTTAAACTAATTTTTTACTTAAACTGAAAGAAGATTTCCTTTGATTTACTGCATGGGTTTTTATTACCTGTCTCCTAGGTTCTCCAATGGGCTTTTCTTTTTGGCCATTTTCGTCAATAGTGCAAATGTAATTTATTTGATACATGAGGTGACAATCTCTTCTTCAGCAAACGATTATTATGTTGTGGGTCTGCTACACACACACCTAATTTTCTTGTTTTTGTTGTTAATGTATGTAATGCATTGATGATAAAAATATACATAATTTTCAGCACCATGAATGAATTTTGGTGAGTCACGAAAATGGCATGATTGTGTCAAATTATAAAGCACAGTGGGAGTTATTTACTAAAGGAAAATACACTTCGCACTCCAAGTGCACTGCAAAACTACACTTGAAACTGCACTTGTAGTGCAAAGTTGATTGGCCTTTAGTAAATAACCCCCATGTCAGCGTAAACACCAACTTAGTCAAAAAAATGATATTGAACATTGAAAGCCACACATTGTGGAGTAGAAAACTTTTTACTCTGTGCACATTTACATGTGCTTTAGAAAATGGTTTTTGAAACAATCAACATATTTTAGTAGAACATACTTTTTTTGGACAGTACAAATAACCTTTTTTGTGTTCAAACAGGCATGTTTAAAACCATAAAACAATACACAACTCAAGAACTTGCAAAATTCAACTTTGACAAAATTAAGGCAATATCAGACATTAGTATGTCCAAACTGTGTTGATATTGCTTTCATCAGATGGGGCGATGTCACCCCTGTGAAAGCCAAATTTTGAAGATGCACACAAATTGACAGTCAAATTGGGATTTCCCTCCTGATCCCATGCCTAATGTCAACATGTGCTAGCTCCCATTATGGGGGATCAATGGACATGTTTCGGGGGTACAACCCCTTCATCTCACCTACCATAGTTGTGAGGAAGGGGTTGCACCCCCAAAACACGTACTTTGATATCCCATGATGGCAGATAGCACATGTTGACACACTGTGCACATCTTCAAAATTTGGCTTTCAAAATTTTGTAGAAAAGTTAGAAAAAGAGAAACAATTTTAGAAATGTTGGTGTGTTGATTGTTTTTGAGTCTTTTTTCCACATCATTGATGTCTTCCTTCATCTTCTGTAAATCCCGATTGCACACCATGATCTCCCCAATGAGGACGTGTGCACTTGCACTTGTGAAATGAGAGTCTTCTTCCACAACATCCACATCATCTAAAAAAAAAAAACACACCATGTACTATAAATATGCATGCATAAATCTATTACCTGAAGCTGTGGTCTCAGACACTCACCTGTTGTGGTCACTATTTGGGTCACTTCATAAACATCCTGAGGTTGTGGTTTTGGGAGGCTGGGGGTCCCTGGTGACCTCTGACATCCCAAGTCTTTTTTCCTCTATGTGAATAAAATAAAGGTATACTTAGCACACAGATATTTGGTGCAAGAAATAGGAATATGAAACATTGATTGGAAGTGTCGTACAATTGTCTTTTTTGGCAGAGTTCTAAGCTGAATACATGATTTTTTCAGTTTCTTCAAGTTGGAATACTTATCTTTTTGAGTAAAGTTTCACACAGGGAGACACCCCTAGTACCCACTGGAGCACCTGTGTGGGACACCCTAAAACGTTTGTTCTGGTGTCCCATAAAAGTGCTCCTGCATCCAGATGTGTCAACAGCTGCTGAGTGACATCTCCTTACACTGAATCAAGTTTACATTTTACTCTAGTTACAAACCCATCTAGACGACAATGTACTAAACTTCTTGTAAGACAAATAGGCATGACCAAATGTAGTTAACCTGCATCTGCCAAAAACATTGCCTTAGTGGGCGGGCGAGCGAACAATGTTTACTATGAATGATTACTGTGCCCACGACCCTGAAACTTGCCATTTTATACTGTACAACAGTAAAGAAAAGCACATGGAGCAGCACAAACATAATAAGAATAGGAACACATAACAAAATACTTACTTTTTTGCAACAGTCTCTTGATTTTTCTGTACTGATCCTGCTCCCTCAATTGGAGGTCTGACCATCGTTTCCTCAGTTGATCCTTAGATCGCCGTACCCCAAAAATCTTCTGCAGACTTTTCACAACTTTAGGCATGATCTTGGCCTTTCTCACATTTGGGTTTGTGTACGGTCCATGCTTCCCATCATAGTCGGCCTTCTTGAAGATGTCCACCGTCTCCACCATCTCTATAAAGGCCATATTGGAGGCCTTAAATATCATCCAGGATCGGGACATTTGTGGCTCTGGGCTTTCCTCGTCGTTGCTACTGCTGCTGTCTGCATACACTTGTTGTCTCTCCGCCATGTGCTCTCCCACTGCGCCGAAAGACAAGTGGCGGGGAATAGACTAGAAAGATCATCAGGGGCGGTCGGAGTTTCATGCATGCCCATTGTATATAAAGCATAACACTCGTGCGTCATACGTACGATCTGTGACAGTAGGAAGGTGTAACGGAAGAACCATTTGTTTGAACGAAGGTACAATTTTAACTTGGTGCATCAGTGTCCTATACTCCTTATAGATTGAGGCCTATATTGGGACAAGATTAGGAGAGTTTAGCCTGACATTAGGGTTTGTCTTGTGTTGGATCTATTGAATGATCAGGACTTTATCCCCATATTCATTGATATGTACAGGGAGTCCATGGCAGGTAAACAACCCCTTTTATAACAATAAAACAAAGAGGAAGGCAGCACTGGATGGATCAATTGCTGGAATTTGTGAAGCCAGTGATCCCCACAGCAGACATCCCCTATTTGAAGGCCCTAAGCCATTGTACACACAGTCGGACATTCTGACGGAAAATGTCCAATCGGACCGCGTTGTTGGATAATCCGACTTTGTGTGGGCTCCATCGGACTGTTTCCATTAGAATATCCAACGGACAAACTTTTAGGGCTGGGCTATAAAACTTTCCGACAACATGATCTGATCGAACTTTGTCCGATTGTGTGTAGAGAATTCCGATCAGACAAAGTGCCACGCATGCTCAGATCAAATTCCTAGGCCAAAGCTATTGGCTACTAGCCTGAACGTAGTCCGTCGTAATGAAATAACGTCATCACGTTATGTACGATCGGATTTTACAACAACTTTGTCTGACCGTGTGTATGCAACACAAGTTTCGGGCAAAATCCATCGGACAAAATACGACGGATTTTGTTGTCGGAATGTCCGACCGTGTGTACAAGGGCTAATTGGTGGCATGAGGAGCACTTATGATAGGGAGTGCAAAAGGTCCAGGATTTCCAGAGATTTGGAGTTGCAGCAGATTACATTTATGTGCCCAGGCTGTGGTACTATGACAGACTGCATTTTCTGGCAGGCCAGATTGAAACCCAGGCCAGCGCTCCCCAATCTTCCTTCTAGGCTTCCTTCCACCTTAGCTGAGGCTTCCGACGTCCAACTTGGGCCTTTCAGCCAGGGAGATGTGTAGGAGCCCAGATTGAGCAAGGTATAGCATTGTTCATCATATTTCTAGCCAAATCATTAATGATGTTAACTAGATGTTATTATTGATCAGTAAGTTCTGATTTTACAAAGGGTTTTACATATCAATAGAAAGTAGTGGCCACAAATGATTGGGACAAGAATGAAAAAGCTTGGGTCAGAATGATAGTCTTTTCTATTTATTAACATTCAATTTGCAACAGTCATGAGCTTAAAATTGTGTGTGATTGATGAACCAAAAACGAAAACTATGTCCCTTTTTCATACACCAGAAAGTCTCAGCCAGGAGGAGGCTGTGGGAAGTGACAGCCAGGAGGTGGTGGGAGTAAGTGGCAGCCTGGAGGTGGCCGGGCCGAGTAGCCTGCCCAAATCACAGGGCCCTCCCCTCTGCCTTCCACAAAAAACTGTCAGGAAGAGAAGTAACCTGGAGGAGGCAGCACTTGGCCTATTTCTGAAGGCTACTGTGGCCCTCAGAAACCCCCCCAGTCTTCAAGAGGACTATGCCTACATGGCAGCCTGCAAAATGCTGAAAATGGAGGAGGGCCATTCCTGGAAATGTGAGGAAGTGATCTTACAAACCCTAAATAAGGGGTTGAGGGGCAAACTCACAAGCCAAAGCCACGTTTGTGAGTTCAACCATGGTCCTTCTCCACCTCCTGCCACAGCTACAACACCAGAACCACAGCCTGAGAGGAAGTGTGGAAGGAAGACAAGAGAGTGATGGCCTGGGTTCTGATCTGGCAAAAGATGCAGGCTGTTGTATGACCACACCCTGAGGACAGATATGTCATCTGTTGCTGTTCCCGATCTCTCTATTATAAGGACTCCTCAAGCCACCAATTTTGAATGTAAAATATGTGTGCCCTGGGGTACAAAGGCTTCATAAATTTAACCAGTTTCTCCAGTGTTGCCTCTTTATTTTGTTATGACCCAGAATAAATGGCTAGTTATTTTTTAGAAATACTTGCCCATTTCTTTTACTTCAAAAAGGACAGTTTGTTTGTGAGTAGGCAGGTACATTTCAAAAATACTATGTCAAATTTCACAAGGTACACCACACAAACACGAATACAAACCAACCTCCATAAGGTTAAAAAATAAAAGATAATAATGGTGTTGTGGTAACTTGACACAAAACAAAATAATAAATTATGGAGATCACTATAAAAAATAAAAATAAAATAGAAGACCTGTATAAAAAAAAAACTCTAACCAAAAATTCTAAACATTATTACGGAGATTTGACAAAAAAACAACAATATTCATGAGATCACGAAAAATAATAAAGAAATCAGTTTGTGAGAACTCTGTGTGAATATGAGCAGCAAGACATCGTCATTATTCTAGCACTCTAAAGAAGAAGAGAATGCGCTTCATTAAATATTTCAAAATTTGCAGCATGATGAATGTGCTATCTCATAACGATAGGTAGTTTTACCAGACCGAGCGGTTCCGTCTTGTACTTGATTCTGAGCATGCGTCAGAATTGTGTACACACGATCATAATTTACGAGGACAGATTGTTGTCAGAAAATTTGAGATCCAGATCTCAAATTTTGTGTGACAGAAATTCCAATGGAAAATGTCCAATGGAGCCTACACATGGTCGGAATTTCCTACAAAAAGCTCCCATCGAACATTTTCCGTCAGAAAATCCAACTATGTGTATGTGGCATTATTCAATATGTCTTTATTGAAGTCCTCCAAATGGTTTTTAAGTTTTGTCTCTCTATCCACAAAAGTTTTATGTGTTTTAAAGATTTTTAGCTGTAAGCAGATGGTTTCTATATCGCCATCCAGAACCCCCAAACGTTTTTCATATTCCATGATGAGTAATTGCATCATGTCTTTTGAACATGTGGGTACTATTTTCTCCCATGTATGTTTGAAATCACAGTCCAGGTCCTCCAAATTGGGAAAGATCTTGACCCTGAGTTCCAGAGGATTCATATCCTCTTTTATATAGTCCTGAAAGGACTTGATGTGCCAAAACATTGATGATTTCTTTTCAAGGGTTCTGAAGCACTTATTATAGTGTGAAATGCGTCAGTTTCCTGTATCGCATTGCTGTGGTTTGTACAGTGTGATCCCAAGTTTTCAACAAAAGGCACAAGAAACTTTCTGCAGATTGCAGCTGTCCAGAGTTTTTCCGTTCATCCTCTTCTGTGAGTTTAAGAAACAAGCTGTATACCTCAGAGTCTAAATGCTAGTTTTTTCCAAAATCGTTGAGATATCCTGACATATGGTTTTCCCAATAACTGCCTGTATAGTTTGCCATAATGAAGACCTGCAATCACTCATAAAAAATACAAATATCACAAATATGAAAAGAATACAAAAAGAAAAAAAAAAAAAAAATCCCAGCAAATGCTACATTTTTGGCCATGTTATGTCCCAACTTCCTAAACCAATGCGTGATATCATTGTCTTTATTGGTGGTTTCAGAGAACAAATCCTTCAAATTCAACTCCCTGTTATCAAAAAACACAAATGGATCCATGGGGCTGCCAGCAGGTATATGGGATAAGTGTTAGCTAAAAAACAGAAAGCTTCCTGCGAGCCTCCACTGACCGGATGCCCAGCATATTACTAGAAAGGGAAGCTGCTAGCGTTGATTATGTCTCACAAATCCCTGCAAGTATAAACAAATAAAATATATATGCTGCTCTATAAAATGTGATGAACACCTCATCAGTGTAGTGCATCAAGAGATAAGCAACACAGTCTGTGGGGCATGGCTTACACCACATTTGGATCAAGGTCATGGAAATTCATCCAGGTCCCCAGAAGGACCAGTTATATGGGTGTTCTCACGTATGTTATATGATTCCTGATTGAGATGATGCTCCGCTTTGCGATATGCAAACTGGTCTGTTGGTTTTCATTAATCTCAGTGGTCCCCTCAAAGGTCCAGGTAGCACAGAGGGGGCTGCTAATGAGTTGTGTGGGGGATATCTTGTTGGACTATATAGGTTTATGCAACACAACAACTAAACCAGGGCCCCCCAATAAGTATTATGGGATATGTATATGTATGTATGTTTATGTATGTGTACATATGTGTATGTGTGTGTGTATGTAAGTATGTGTGTATGAGTGCACGTGTATGTGTGTATAGATGTGTATGTATTTATATATATGCATACATGTATATATATATATATATATATATATATATATATATATATATATACAGGCATACCCCACTTTTAAGTATGTAATGAGGTTTATTTACTAAAGCTGGAAAGTGCAAAATCAGGCTCACTTCTGCATAGAAACCAATGAGCTTCTAACCCGAGCTTGTTCAATTAAGCTATGCTAATAAAACCTGGAAGCATATTGGTTTCTATGCAGAAGTGAGCCTGATTATTATTTTTTTTGGTCATTGGTGGTTTATCCACATGACCCACACTATCCGGACCACCTGGGTGAAATTTTGGGTGCCAGAGTAGATAGAAATATTTTATGCAGAGGATAGGGAACATATACATTGTTTGTCTCGGGTCTCTGTTATGAGGCATCCCCTGTGTTCACCCACCTGTGGGTACACCAGCCCTCTGGTAAATTCCATATCCCTTTGTTTGTGTGTGTGTGTGTGTGTGTGTGTGTGTGTGTGTGTGTTTGTCCTCCAAATATTGTCTTTATTTGTGGTCCCTCAGTCCAGGGCCCTGAGAGTGGGAACCTCTCTTTTTTTATTTGTAGGGTGTTTTTTTTCTTTTTTTTAACATGGCAACAAGTTCTTCTTGGCATCATCATTGAAACTTTGTACTTATAATGTCAAAGGCCTTAATAATGAGTCAAAAAGAGGTCATATTTTATGCAGTTTGCACAAAGCTAGGGCAGACATTATGCTCCTCCAGGAAACCCATTTTCGTACTGATGGCATTCCCGTATGTTCTAGTAAACACTATTCCCAGTGGTTTCACAGCACTATGCCTAATTCAAAGGCAAGAGGGGTCTTGTTTTTCATAAAAACTTACCCGCTCAGCAGTTAGAACATATAACTGATCTTAATGGTAGATATCTTTTACTTAAATTTCAGTTGTGGGAAAAACTTTTCACAATTGCTAATTTCTATATTCTGAATCACATCCAGACCACGACAATTTCTTTTTTATCTTCATCTTTTAGCTGATTTTGCAGAAGGTGTCATTCTTGTAGGAGGAGATCTCAATTTAGCCTTAGAGCCCCAGTTGGACACCTCTGCTCGGCATTCCAATATTCTTTACTCTCGGTTGATTTTTCATCAGCCCATAAATCTTATAGTAGGCTAGACTATTTTTTATCAGGTTCAAAGGTTCTGGAGTGGAATATTTCTTTATAAATACAGTAGGGTAATTTATTTGGACTGACCATTCACCTGTATTTTTAACAATATACCCCCCTTAGACTCGGGCACAAGTTGGTCCTGGCGTTTAAATGATACTCTTATGTCAGACCCACTTTGCCACAAGGCAATTGTAGAGGTAATTGGCAACTTTGTCTCTGATCATGAACAGGATGAGACTGCGTTACCACCAAAATGGGAAGCTCTTAAATTATGAGGGTTGTTTATTCAACATGATTCTCGTCTTAAAAAAGAAAGATTTGTGGCTATTCAAAATACATTGTTAAAGCTTCCTTCCCTAGAAACTTTACATAAAGCCTCGCAGTCTACAGAAATATTAGCTAATATATCGTCTACTAGGGCATCTTTATTACAGCTTTTGGAAGAATCTCATAGTTCTTATCAACATAGATGTGCTTTAAGTAGTTACAGATATGGGAATAAATGTGGGAGACAGCTAGCTCATACACTACATCCCGGTCCCCCTCAGACTTTTATAGCTAGTATTAGGAAGTCAACGAGGGAAACTACCCCAGATCCACAATGTCTTCAACAAAGTTACATAGTAGGTGAGGTTGAAAAAGATCAAGTCCAACCTATGTGTGTGATTATATGTCAGTATTAAATTGTATATCCTTGTATGTTGCGGGCATTCAGGTGCTCATCTAATAGTTTTTTTGAAACTATCAATGCTCCCCACTGAGCCCACCACCTGTTGAAGGGAATTCCACATCTTTGCCACTCTTACAGTAAAGAACCCTCTACGTAGTTTAAGGTTAAAACTTTTTTCTTCTAATTTTAATGACTGGCCATGTGTCTTGTTAAACTCCCTTCTGTGAAAAAGTTTTATCCCTATTGTGGGGTCACCAGTACGATATTTATAAATTGAAATCATATCCCCAAGCATCTCTTCTCCAGAGAGAATAAGTTCAGTGCTCGCAACCTTTCCTCATAAATAATATCCTCCAGACCCTTTATTAGCTTAGATGTCCTTCTTTGTACTCGCTCCATTTCCAGTACATCCTTCCTGAGGACTGGTGCCCAGAACTGGACAGCATACTCCAGGTGGAGCCGGACCAGAGTCATGTAGAGCGGGAGAATTATCGTTTTATCTCTGGAGTCGATGCCCTTTTTAATGCATGCCAATATTCTGTTTGCTTTGTAAGCATCAGCTTGGCATTGCATGTCATTGATGAGCCTATCATCTATTAGGACACCCAGGTTCTTTTCCATCCTAGATTCCCCTAGAAGTTATCCCCTCAGTGTATAGATTGCATTCATATTTTTGCCACCCAAATGCATTATTTTACATTTTTCTACATTAAACCTTATTTGTCATGTAGTTGCCCACCTCATTAATTTGTTCAGATCTTTTTGTAAGCTTTCCACATCCTGCAGAGAAGTTATTGCCCTGTTTAGCTTAGTATCTTCCACAAATACAGAGATTGAACTATTTACCCCATCCTCCAGGTTGTTTATGAACAAAATAAATAGGATTGGTCCCAGCACAGAACCCTGGGGGACCCCACTAACCACCTCTGACCATTCCGAGTTCTCCCCATTTATCACCACCCTCTGAGCTCGCCCTTGTAGCCAGGTTTCAATCCATATTCTCACTCTATGGTCTATGCAAATGGACACTTATTTTGCACAGTAAACATTTATTGGGAACTGTGTCAAACGCTTTTGCAAAATCCAGATACACCACATCTATGGGCCTTCCTATCTAGATGGTAACTCACCTCCTCATAGAAGGTTAATAAATTGGTTTGGCAAGAACGATTCTTCATGAACCCATGCTGATTACTGCTAATGATACCGTTCTCATTACTAAAATCTTGTATATAGTTCCTTATCATCCCCTCTAAGGCCGCGTACACACGGGCGGACTGTTTGTCCAACTTTGTCCGCTGAACAGTGTTTCAGCGGACAGTCCGCTCGTGTGTGGGCTTCAGCGGACAGTTTCAGCGGACAGTCTGACGAACAAAGTTTTTCGGAATTTCCGTAAGACTGTCCGCTGAAACTTGGTTTGAGCGGACAGTCCGCTCGTGTGTAGGCTTGTTCGGCAAACTAAGTCTCGGGCATGCTCAGAAAGAATTTACACGGCGAAGGTTGCATTGCAGTGTATCGGACGCCGAATTTCTCGTCCCGTCGTACGTGCCGTTCACGTCATCACGCAAGGTTTCAGCGGACTGTTCGTTCGTCGTGTGTGGTCAAGTCCGTTCATGCTAATTTTGAACGGACTGTTTGTCAAACTGTTTGACGAACAAGGTTGGGCGAACAGTCCGCCCGTGTGTACGCGGCCTAAGAGTTTGAATACTATTGATGTTAGGCTAACTGGTCTGTAATTCACAGGGATGTATTTTGGGCCCTTTTTATATATTGGTGCTACACTGGCTTTTCTCCAATCGCCTGGTATCATTCCAGTCAGTAGCCTGTCAGTAAAAATTAGCAACAATGATCTGGCAATTACTTGACTGAGTTCCCTAAGTACCCTCCGATGCAAGCCACCTGGTCCCGGTGATTTATTAATGTTATGTTTCCCAAGTCTAATTTTAACCACTTCAATACCGGGCACTTAAACACCTTCCTGCCCAGACCAATTTTGAGCTTTCAGCGCTGTTGCACTTTGAATGACAATTGCGCGGTCATGCTACACTGTACCCAAATGAAATTTTTATCATTTTTTTCCCACAAATAGAGCTTTCTTTTGGTGGTATTTGATCACCTCTGCGGTTTTTATTTTTTGCTAAACAAATAAAAAAATACCGAAAATTTTGAAAAAATAAATGTTTTTTTTGTTTCAGTTTCAAAACGTTGTAAATAAGTACGTTTTCTCCTTCACTGATGGGCACTGATGGGGCTACACTGATGGGCACTGATAAGGCGGCACTGATGGGCACCAATGATGTGGCACCAATGAAGTGGCACTGATGAGGTGGCATTGATGGACACTGATATGTGGCACTGATAGGCGGTACTGATAGGCGGCACTGATGGGCGACACGGATGGGCAACACGGATGGACAATGATAGGTGGCACAAATTGGCACTGATAGCTGGCACAGCTTGGCATGGATGGGCAGCACAGATGGGCATGGATAGGCGGCACAGATGGGCATGGATAGGCGGCACAGATGGGCAGGGGTGGGCACTGATAGGCGGCACAGGTGGGCACTGATAGGCGGCACAGGTGGGCACTCATAGGCGGCACAGGTGGGCACTCATAGGCGGCATTGGTGTTATACTGTACTAATGGATGCCAATCAGTGCCAAACAATAATGCATGCCAATCAGTGATGCCCATTGTGGGCACTGATTGGCATCCATTATGGGCATTGATTGGCATCCATTGTGCTGACTGGTATCCCTGGTGGTCTAGGGAGGATTACCTTTTTCTGGGCATCCCTGGTGGTCTGGTGGCGTCCCTGGTGGTCCAGTGTGGGCATCCTCGGGGGGGGGGCTGTGCTGATAATCGATCAGCACAGACCCCTCCTGTCAGAGGAGCAGCCGATCGGCTCTCCTCTACTCGCGTCTGACAGACGCGAGTGAGGAAAAGCCGATCACCGGCTCTTCCCATTTACACTGTGATCAGCCGTGATTGGACACGGCTGATCACGTGGTAAAGAGTCTCCGTCGGAGTCTCTTTACTGAGATCGTAGTTGCCGGGTGTCAGACTGACACCCCGCAACAACGATCGCCGCGATGCGCGCCCCCGGGGGCGCGCAGCGGCTCATAATCCTGATCACGTCATATGACGTCCGGTCAGGATTATGCAACCACTTTGCCACCGTCACTTCCCTATAGGGCGGGCGGCAAGTGGTTAATTCTGTCCTCTGTTAACCATGGAGGAGCTTCCTGTGATGTGTCATAAGGATAAACAGTGCAGTTTTGGTTACTGAAGCCCCCGATTCCCTTGTGACATCCAGGGAATACTTTTCAGCACTTTATAATCTAGCTCAACCACCGTTTTTGGAGGACATGGGATCTAATACTTGTTGCATTGAAGACTATGTACAGGAAACTGCTATTCCAACACAAGATGACAATTATAGGAAATTATTAGATTATTCTTTCTCAAGTGAGGAATTATTAGGAGTAATTACAGACATTTCATCATGTAAGAGCCCTGTTCCAGATGGATTTACTCCAAAATGTTATAAAACATATAAAGAATATTTGTCCCCATTCATGCTCCAGGTAATCAATCCCATCTCTTCTACTAACCCATTTCCAACTCAAACACTGAAAGCCCATCTTACTTTGATTTCTAAACCAGATAAGGATCTAACATTATGCTCCAATATCTTTAATTGGAGTAGATATAAAAATGTATTGCGTCACATCGCCAATCTCATACTCCGAGCGTGGTACACAAAGACCAGGCCAGATTTGTTTATGCGAGCTTAACACGCAAGAACACAATCAAAACGTTTTTTTACTTATGCGCTATGCCAAAACAGCTAAAATACCAGCATGCCTCCTCTCCATTGATGTGGAAAAGGCTTTTGATCGCGTTGGGTGGCCTTTCCGTGAGCATTCTTTGAGGCACATAGGGATGAACCCAAATTTGCTTAATAAGATTTTAGCGCTATATTCTAAAGCCAAGGCCAGAAAAAGGATCCATGGATATTTGACTGCAGGTTTCTCTATAAAAAATGGCACTCTCCAAGGATGCCCTCTATCTCCTTTGCTTTATGTACTAGTAATGGAACATTTAGCAATAGCAATTAGACAGAATCCATCTATCACTGGCATAGATCAACAAAAAATAAAACTTACCTTGTTTGCTGATGATTTGTTACTGTATGTTATGAATCCACATATCTCTATGCTTTCTATTTTATCCAAATTTGAGCGTTTTGGAGCCTTGAGTAATTTCAAGGTAAATGTATCAAAATCGAAAAATCTTAATATGTCACTTTCACCACACCAAGTGACAATGCATGCAGAAGAATACATTTTTGTTTAGATTCTACTCCTCTGCAATAAAATATTTAGAAATTAATATTCCTTCAGATCTGATCTGATTTATATTCAACAAATTATATCCCTCTTATGCAACGTACTCTCCAAGATCTTAAAAAATATGATTCTAATCTATATTCGTTGTTCGGTAGGATTAACATATTGAAAATGGACATAATACCCTGCTTTCTATATGTCTTTCAAACTATTCCTGTTCCTATTCCTAGATCTTTTTTCTCTATTCTACAATCTGCTTTTACAAAGTTTATATGGGGGCACAAGAGATCTAGATTAAATAGGAAAACGTTAACATTACCTAAAACGAAAGGAGGAGTGGGTGTAACTGATCTTTTAATTACTATGTTCCTGACTGGATTTGTGAACTGGTTCCACCATTCGGATACCAAACAATGGGTATCAATGGAACAGGGGTTGAATCAGTTTGATCTTTAGGAACTTCCTTGGTTAGACTTATCTTTCCGTGGTACTCATCAAGACATGTTGGTTTAGACATTAATGGCTGTGTGTTGAGTTATTTTGAGGGGACAGCAAATTTACACTGTTATACAAGCTGCACACTCACTACATTACATTGTAGCAAAGTGTAATTTCTTTGGTGTTGTCACATGAAAAGATATAATAAAATATTTACAAAAATATGAGGTGTATACTCACTTTTATGAGATACTGTGCACTACACACATTCAACGTCCAGTAATTGAGGAACTTACCTAAGTAAATGTTCCCACCCATTGCTGCAGACGTACATGAACCTGAACTTAAGGCTAGTTAAGCAGGCAAAAGGTTCTTAGATTTCTGCACATATTAAAAATATTAAATTATTTTGATGGGATCACAATACAATAAGGCGTGTAAGGGAACTTTAAGAGATTTATGTATTTTTCCCTGGATTTGGACAGGGCATAGCACGTTGGATGGAGGGATCAAAGATGTGCTGCAGAAGAAGAAGCAACATTTTGTTTGTTGGGGAAAAGAATCTAAAACCTTTCATTAATGGGTATGCCTTTTATCTGGATAAATCTCACATGGTCATTTTAGAACAGCAATCAGCCTTTGTCCACCATAAACCTCATTTAAAACACAAAAAAGGTTGAAGAAATGGAGAAGAAATTTCAGTTCCCCGGAGGTTACTTCAGTTGCTTCAGTTGCTTGTGGTGAAAGGGGCCCCCTTGGTCTCCTTCTGAAGCTTCTGTTGTTGAGTGTTATGGAGCAAAGAATGGGTGAAAGCTGGAGAAGGATGTGTCACAAATGAACTATATAATCACGTATGAACTTTATATAATTTTGATTCTGCATACATGATGTAATGGATTATGTAATGGATTATGCCACTGATTATTTACTTTAATTGATGTTTATTGTTATACACGTATATGTTACAGTAATTGATTTATTTTTTTGATTGATTTGTATTTTCTTGAGAGGCAGGCACAGGCAATATATATATATAAAACTGTGTTTCCCCCGAAAATAAGACCGGGTCTTATATTCATTTTCGGAACAAAAGACACAGTAGGCTTATTTTCAGGTTAGGTCTAAGCATGTCATGTGCTGTCTTTTCTCCCCCTCCCTGCCTGTCAGGAATCCCCAGTGGAACCCAGTAAAAGCGGTTGTAAAATCCTAGAATCCACGCTATTACAGTATCATATAATGTAAACTGTGTATGTTTCTGTAATATAATTGTGGCAAATACATTCTTATAGCGCCATTCGATGCTTCCGTGACCCACTGGAGCTCTCTTCCCCACTCCGAGCACTGCAGAGGGGGAGGCCAAGATCCCCCACTGACAGCTGGGAGAAAAGGAGTAGAGCAGCAGGAGGTCAGCTGAGCGCCAACTGCCATTGTACTGAAGGTATTTGGCACAATTCGATTTCAGAAACATACACAGTTTACAATATAGAATACTGTGATAGAGTGGATTCTAGGATTTTACAACCACAGAAGGTTTTATTTTCAGGGTAGGTCTTATTTTCAGGGAAACACAGTATATATACACATATTTTTATTTATTCATGTAAAGCTTTATCCAAAAAGGCTGTAGCTAACTTTGAAAAAGATGTAACTTATGTTAAAGTGTGAGTTTGGTTCAATTTGTTAATGTATCTAAATTCGCTAATACATTTTAAACACAACCAATCCTTAGGATTCCTCCTGTGCCTCTAACCTCAGGTCTTCTAGATTGGAGATTTCAGAGGGACTCAGGGTCAACATAAAAGGATACCTATCCAACCCTTAATAATACCCTACTGGATCTAGTTTATCATCATGTTCACACAGATTTTAATTTGGCATAACAGTCTTCCTAATCAAGGCCAGATTTAAGTGCGCCCCCCGCCTGTAATAAATAAAACAATCAATAGATCACAAGCCAACATAACCCAATTACAAAATTATATTGCGTAAAAAAAAATGCACTTGTAGGTAAAGATCACATGGATGTTTTATGGCTTTTGTTTGCATTCAGACAGACCCTGACTTGGAGACTTGCAATACATTAAGTGCATCAGCAAGGCATAGTCACTGTGAATCACTATTGAACAGGAAGTATTGCACAAGCAATGTACATACTGTATATCCTATAATTGCAATAATGCATTTATATTGGTGTTTTCTTTTTTTTTATTTCATAAATTGTATTCATTAAGAAAATCAATTTCACAAGTACATTAAAAATAAATCATAAAAAAATGTAGTTCCTCTTTAAGGGCAATAACTAAGCTAAAAGCTTTGGATCATTGTCTCTACTCTACCAAGCTCAGTAAAACTGAATATATGTGCTTTTTCCCATCTTGTTTTGTCTATGGCTTGCAAGACATGCACTTTAGTTCTATGGTGAACTTGAATGTCATCCATTGTTCTTCGCACTGCTGTCCTAGCACTTTTTCACCCCTTGACATTGTTCTCCATGATATCTATGGAATTTTCCTGCCTAATCCAGCTGATGGTGCCCATATCTTTTTGTTGTCTTAAATAGGATCAATATAACTATTCAGATAGGATAAGTATCTTGATCAGTTAATGTTTAACAAAGGCCAATCTTGATGGACGTAAGGCTTTCAGTACCGTAGCTTCGCATACTGTACTATTTATGGTATTTATCATACTGCACAGACAGTGGATTGCCCTATTTCAAGGGCATGAACACTTTAGATGTGAAATTATGCATGGGTCATACAGGAAATTAATATGTAATTGCAGTTAAATATGGCTATATTTATCATATAGGAAGGCCATATACAGTATGTTATAAGGTACTGATGGACTTATGTCTAATAATCTCTAGATCCTTATAATAAATCCAGCAGCAGACTCGAGAGGAGAATTGTTGTATGGGTTGCTTGTCACAAGCAAATGCAAGTAAATAACAATCTATCATTCTGTAGCACCCCTTAGCTGCAAGTTATAGCCAAGTTCCCTGCTAGTGGCCTACAGTAAAGACTATGCCAGATGTGGGGCAGGTCTACCCCAGCATGAGGCAGCTCCCCCTGATGCCGTATGATAAGCTTGTCCCTGCACCAGGGTAATACACTCTTTATGGATGGCGGATGGTTTCCAACTCCCAAGCTTCCAGTTCCTGCTCATGTACACAAGTTCAATAATCCTCAGGCCTTAGGGATACAGGCCTAACTTTGGGAATCACACATTAACTTGCTAGAGAGGTCTCACAAACATCTGGGGCTCACCCAATACCTAAGGCCCATTTAATTGATGCTCAGGTGGCATATGGGGCGACTAGGGGGAAGTATCTCAAGCTCACTGTCACTAACATATCTACCTTCACTATGATGCCACAAATTTCCAACCAAACTGGTTAGATAACCATTGTGATACATCTTGTTTCTCTCCCCAGGTATTGGCTGTGTTATACATTCTTAAAAAGACTCACCAACCAGACCAGTTGTCCAGTCCACACAGCAAACTGAATCCCATTCTAATGCTTTACCAAACACATTACCCAAATGTTTCCTGCTTCCAATGCTTTGTTGGATCTGGTAATTAAAACTGTAAAGAAGACTACAATTTGGTTTCTTCATAGTTACAGTAATCCACAAATAGGGTAAAATGGCATCCATCCTAATAGCGCAAACTTCAAACATTTATGTTTAGTCATCTACAGTATGTTTCGTTCTTATGCATGTTGTCACAACTGTTGTGTGCAATAGTGTCGCATATCTTGGTGGTGGCTAAAGTGATGAGAGTGCTTCCCTTGTGGCTCTGATGCAAACACACCTGAATGTGGGAATGGGTGTGTGAGTCTCAGGGTAACATGGGTGTCAGGACCTGGACAGCAGGTGATCATCACTCAGTAGACATGTTCTGCAGGGATATTGGTTGAGGCAGATAAGGGTAACGATTAGCAGTGATAGGCAGTTTGTGCACTGATTGCATGGGAATGCCAGACAAGGCCCAGAAGGCAGATCTGGTAACCAGGTTCCAAAGGAGCAGGCAGAAAGATGTAGTCAAGAGCCAGGCCAGGGTCAAACACAGATGAGCAGAGGTAGAAGGAGCAGTGTCTGGAGACAAGCTGTGTCAATCACCGAAGATCATGCAAGAATGAGGTCAAGCAGCAAGTCAAAATCATGACCAGGAGAGAGTCAGAGGGAAATCCAGGAGCAGACTGAATCGGAAACGGGGAGTCAGGCAGCAGGGTAACCAGGAAGCACAGCAACAAGGATCACAAAGAGCAGAACAAAATCCAGAAATCAGCACATCAGGACCTTCTTTAAATAGGAAGCTTGGTGCATTCCACAAATGCACCAACGTGTCAGTGCACGCTGGTTACTAGCCTGAATCCGTCTATGTACTGGCGCATGTGTACGAACATTAGCTACACGAGTACTGGTTCTCTGACAGTTAGGAAGGGTGTGTCAGGATTTGTGTCAGAATATGGGTCACCTGCTGTTGGCACAGTTATTCCTGGACTCAAATGGGGCAGCGTAAGTGGCCACAAGCAGGGGATTCCAATAAGTCGCCCCCGCTCCCCCACAACCACAGGGCCAGAGTTGTGAGTAAGGGGCCTTTGTCCCCATCAACATGGGGACAAGGTGCTTTGGAAAGGAACCCCCCATGCCCCAAAGCACCTCCCCCATGTTGAGGGTATATGGCCTGGTATGGTTCCTGGCCTGCCGGGCTGCATGCTCGGATAAGGGTCTGGTATGAGTTTTGGGGGGACCCCACTCCATTTTTTTTTGGCTCAGAGTTCCTCTTAAAATCAATACCAGACCCAAAGGGCCTGGTATTGATGGGGGAGGTCACGCTGCTTTTTTTTTTCCTGAGTTTTTAATTGGCAGAAATTATTTTGTTTACATTCAGATTTCAGTGGGTAAACCCGCTGACAGCTGGTGAGTCATTGGTTGTCAAGGACGCAGTGGTGGCCAGTTTCCCCGCTAGCTCCTTAACAACCAGCTATGCAGATCAATTGATCATTTTTCCATTGATCCAAATTTGAATTGTTCCAAAAATTTGGAATTTGTTAGAAAACGAATAAACGAATCTAATTTTGATGAAATTTGTTACTATTGTCATTCGGAGATTCGGATACCTCTGAATCTTTGAATAGCCAAAAATTTGTCCGAATTTAGATTCGGACCGAAACAAACTGTAAATGTCTACCTGTTGTCACAGTGGGGATTGGGGCTGCATTAGTAACACGTTACATGTTACACCCTAAATACGGGTGTACTGTGTAACATGTTACTAAAGGTCATCCTTTAAAGTTAGTAGTATTTTATTGACTTCAGGGAGCTCTTACTTATGAAAAAAAAAAATAGATTAACTAGCATGACATACATATATCACTCCTAAACTATGCAAAAGGGATAATATAATAAAGGAAAATTAGACTGCAGTTAAATTAATTAGGTGGACTCCCTTACAGAGAAGCCATGATAAAACATAGGCTGAATGTCATGATGATAGCCAAGGTAGAGATATGAAAACAAATTAATGCATTATTTAATAAGCTTTTTTATTCAAAATGATCATACTAAATCATTATAATTAGACAAAGCCATGCTGGAAATTCGCTGTGCTTTTAATTTTCGAAAGTGTCAAATGGTTTAATTATTTTTCATGATAACTGTGTCATGAAAAACTGTAAATACATTGAGGTTTTCAGCAGAGGAGTGGTATGTAATTAAATAATGTAAATTATAACGACCATGATAGATCTGCTGGCGCATGAAAGCCAGTCCGGAGTAATGTAAATATCTTGGAAGATGACTTGGTAGTTTTGAATATTTACTGAGTAAAAAGCAACATCAGCTTTCCATTATAAACTCAAATATGTCCACCGACCCTTCCATACTATAAATCAGAAGGTTCCCTTTTACTAATAATGTTTACCTATACGTTTTCGTATATATTCCCTCATTATTTATTTATTATGTTCAGGGCTGAAAATTGTTAAAGCGTATCTAAACCCAAAACAAAAAAAATGTATAGTTTTGGTTGTGGTGGCTGCATTTGTTTTCTTTTCTTTTTTTCACTTGGTATTTCTGCCACTTACACGTGTCCTGTCCTAAGGTTACAAAGTTCACTCATCATACTATAGCAAGACAACAGAAAGAAGATAGGAGTACAGAGCCACATCCCTCTCCAATTTTGTATAACATAGAGGAGCATGGTTCTGTAGTCCAAAGATAGCTGAGGGCAATTTAGAATAGGCAGAGAGCAGGTGAAGTTATCAACTGGCAAGATTTCTGGCAGATTTAACAATAGATATACAAGACACTTTCTATAGTATATTTAAGACTAAAATGGACCAAATAAGAGAAGTTCTTTGCTAAGTTATCTTACTGTTATGCTGTGAAAAGCCTGAACAACTAATAATAGAGATATCAGGATATGGACACACCTTACCTCCTCTCTCCTAAGAGAAACGGGCTCCCGTTTTTTCAGTTTTAGGTCTCTTTTAGACTGGCATCATCTGGTCTGATCATCAGAGGATCAATGAACAGATCTATTGCTGAATTGGAGTAGAAATGTCCCTCTTGTGACGTTTGAACCCATTTTTTCTTTTTCTTCTTTCACAAACTGGAGCTTTCCCTTGTTGGATCTATCGGCGCCAAAATTAAAATAGACTTTTTCATAAGGCTCGGTTCACACAGGACGCGGCACGACTTGCAGCGCCGCGACCTGCCGCGACCTCAGCGGCAACTTGCAAAATGACTTCTGTATAGAAGTCAATGCAAGTCGCCCGAAGTCACCGCAAAAGTAGTACAGGAACCTTTTTTCTAAGTCGGAGCGACTCGAGTCGCTCCTATTAGAACGGTTCCGTAGTACAGAACGGGGGCGACTTGTCAGGCGGCGAAGTCGCCTGGACAAGTCGCCCCTGTGTGAACCGAGACTTAGGCTACCTTAGATCTGTTACGTTTATCTCTAGAAAAGCGAAAAAGGACACAGACCTTTGCCAATTTTTTTTTCCAGACCTATAATGCAAGGTGAGCTAACATATTGTTTAATCTTTCTAATTAGATATTAGCAACCCTTTTCCTTTTTTTTTAAACTTAGACAAATTTGCTAACATGTATTTAAGATTTAGATAATTTTGCCATTAGGCATATTAAAAAAGTTTAATTTAGGCCAGAGTTCTTTTTTAAATGTCAGTTTACGCAGTATTATTTTCTTTGCAGTATTCACAAACATTTGCTTATATCAAGTTTTACATTATTTACAATGTGCATGGTTTCTTAACAGAGGGTGGTTAATCTCATTCAATTCCAGTCTGCTTTGTTAGCGATAAGAAGGTCAATGTCCATTGTAGCAGGTTAATAGAAAGTGAAAAAGCTAAGCAGAATATATAATTATTTCACGCTACAATGTGTTATCACTTTTCCTGGCCTTGACGTTACCTGGCAGAGATTCGAAAAAGCTCTAGAAAAAGTAAAAATTGTTCATTCGATAGACAGCAAAATACACTGTATATTTAAATGTATCTCTTGATGGGTATTTTTTTATTTCTTAGGGCTCATGCATACTGGGCATTTTGAACGAAGCTATTAGGGGAGCTTAGTGTCTGTTTTTTTTTTTTCTGCCTCCATAAAATTGCTATTCTGCTCTATTAAATTACCTTGTGTATATTCATCTGTTAATGTTAACTGCAGTTAACTACCATATACTGTAGATTAAATCATTACTACTTTTCTAGTAAAGGGGCTTCATACTTTAGGAACCACTGAAGAGTTTGAAATAATTAAGTTTTTCATCCTGAAAGCCTGAAATGATAAAAGATCTTGAATTTATATAGTGATCTAGGGGGTCATTTACTACAGTGCGGGGAAGTACTGGGCGCTATTACATGTAATAGCACCCATTTTAGACAATTACGATTTCAACAGGTGAATGTGCGAATGAAAAAGGGCGCTATTAGCACCGAACATAGGTTAGTAAATTGGGAAATCAGCGCTAATTATCAATTCCGCGTTTATGCAAATGGCAATTTCTACTAAGTTAATATATAGGACTCCACTGCAACCATGCTCCATGTATGTAAAAGAAACATTTTTATGCGACATGTGCTCTACTTTATGTGTATCTATTGATGTATATTGCAATTAGTATTCCTAGTTTTTTTTTCCTTCTTTTGCTAATGAATACAGGTATGAATGATTATTCCAGAGTAATGTCTGCTATTCTGTAAAGTTACATGTATTGAACATTTAGTTTTTATTATTTGTTGTATGTTGTTTTTTTTTTATTTTTTTTATTTAGGTGACTATAAAGCGGTAATAATTTATGTTCATTTTTTTAATCATACTACAGATTATATACAAAAAGAATCACCCTGGGACTTTATATGAAGTGAGCACAGTTAGCCATTGAACAACAAAAGTAGATACAGTAAAATAATTTATTGAAAAATTAATTAATTTACATACATGGATCATAAGAGTGTTAACTAAATATAAATAAATTGTACATGATAAAAAAGTACATATATCATACAGTAAAGTATATATACATATACAAGCATCAAAGAGACCCGACGCGTTTTGTGACACCAATTGCTAGCTCTTCAGGGGTTTATGCAGATAGTATTTATTTAAAATAGACAAATAAATAAATAAATATGTATCACAGAGTTGAATGTCAAGGCAATGGTAGAAGGGGCCAAAGTCCAACCCCATACTTTCCAGTGGACAAAGTACCCATAGCCGAGTTCCCCCAAAAAAAAAAAATATATATATATAAAAGAATATGTATTCCTCAGTATATAAACATATATATGTCAACCATTTCCAAGTAAGCAAAACTAGACAAAAATAGTACATTTGTTTGTATGGGAACATATGTGAACTGACCCGATCCAATAATGGAGCAGGCATAGAGACCGTATGTCACGTACCTTACAGCGGAGTCAGACTGCTGGGGGTGGCCTCTTGCATGGTTCTGGTCTCAATACCCCTGGAAGTGGGGACAGGAAGTGTTGAGGCAGCGAAAGGGTGCAGGTGGCTGCGGATGTGAAGATAAAGGCTAGAAGACACTGGATCCTCACAGAGGAAGAGGCGTAGACCGGTCACCAAAGGTATTCAGCGGAAGCCAAGCAGGTATTAGGAAAAACACTGCACGTCAGGAATAAGCAAGGTTGACAACTGGCTGGCAATGAGGTACAGGAACGAAAGGCAGGTACGTAGTCAAGGACGAGCAGGGGTCTGGTAACGTGCTGGCAGTGAGGTACAAAATCAGGAAGCAAGTCGAAGTAGGAAGTCCAAGCCAAGGTTAGTAATAGTCCAGGAAATAGTAAGCAGGGATTATCCAAAAGAATAGTCGAGCAAGCCGGGTAATCAGGAACAAGGTCACAGGTACAAACAACGATCAGGTATCTCAGGGACAAGCTGAAGACGATCCAGCACTGGTATCAGGTCAGGATCCTGTTTATATATGGGGAGATGTGCCAGGATTGGTGAACGTGATCGTGCGTGCGTGAGTACGCACATACATTTGGTTGGCAAGAGTGCATTCACGTGTTTGTATTGGCATGTGTCCGTTCGTTCCGGAACTTGTTCGCCTCTGACGGGGACACCGCGCATGGCCCTTGGAAAGAAAGTAAACTACTGCTACACGGGGACGGACAATTCACATGGTGAGTTCCCTGGCACCGTAGGTGAATTTGATGACCTAAGATATATGTGGAAGGGCAATCCCTGAAATGGAGAAAACAAAATGTGTGAGAAGCGATGCACAGGTAGATGGGTGTAAATGAGTGAAGTGAAAGAGGTAAAGCATCAAATGAGTGATATGGTAAAGCAAGTGTATTTACCCTTATATTGTAAACCGCCAGACAGCAGCAGAAACCTCTTTAATGTATCAATTGTGAGTGGGTGAAGAAAATAATCACAGCCATGTCATACCACCCAGCCTTTATTCCCGGAGGGGTCCGATAAGCTCCACCCCAACACCATACGAGGATGACGAGACACGTTGACACAAGAGTGTCAGCTGTCAACAGGAGTACATATACACAGTGGTCTCCCTTCCATCCATGATGACACATTGCACACTGCCAGATGATGCCGCATCCTTAGGCGCCATCCGATGGGTGTGGACATATGGCGCAGATATGAAGGTGGCTCCTCCCATCAAAAAAGAAAGGGAGGGGTCAGCAGGAGACAGGAAACTCCCTTGTTGCATATCACAGCTCCCACACCAAACATGACACCGCTGACCGCCAAGGGAAGCAGCAGGGGAATACAGTGCCATAGAGAGTCACCACTGATCCAAACAACATTTAAGGCTAAAATATGTATGTAAGCTGGGAATCTAAAACACAGTGGCTGGGGGTGGCAGCAAACCAGTTTTAGGCTGTATGTGTGTCTTCCACCCGGGTTCAATTTAGACAATAAGAAAGGTCAGTTTTTATTTTTTTATGCTCAGCTATGGGTATTTTGGCTTTGTCCACTGGTAAGTATGGGGTTGCACTTTGGCTCCTTCTACCATTGCCTTGACATTCACCACTATGATACATATTTATTCATTTCTTTGTCTATTTTAGATACATACTATCTGCATCGACCCTTGAAGAGTGAGCAATTGGTCTCGCGAAACGCAATGGGTCTCTTTGATGCCTGTATATCTATATATACCAGTGATGGCGAACCTTGGCACTCCAGATGTTTTGGAACTACATTTCCCATGATGCTTAGCTACACTACAGAGCGCATGAGAATCATGGGAAATGTAGTTCCAAAACATCTGGGGTGCCAAGGTTCGCCATCAATGATATATACTATACTGTTTGACATATGTACTAATTTATCATGTACAATTTATTGGTTAACACTCTTATGATCCATGTATGTAAATTAATTAATTTTTCAATAAATTATTTTACTGTATTTACTTTTGTTACTTAGTGGTTAACTGTGCTCAGTTCATATAAAGTCCCAGGGTGATTCTTTTTTTTATATATATTGTAATAGGGATGGAGGAGTGTCACTGGTGACACCAGACCTTTCTTATTGTCTAAATATACTACACCATTATGCAGGTCTCATCATACTTAGCATACTGGCTTGGTGATCTGCTCAGATGTCTCCACAGCACTCAAGGTATGAGTTCAAATACCAGCCAACCTACCATCCACCAGCTGTGTTTATTTTTTCAGTGCACAAGCAAATTAAAATAAACAAAGAAATGTAAATTGCCCGTTTGCAAAGTTTGTAACCTTTGCTGATGACATTTTACTCTCTTTAAAAGTGCCCCGAATCTCCCTGCCTAGTCTTCTTAAAGACTTATAAATCTTTGGGACCCTATCGAACCTCAAAATTAACCACACAAAATCACATGCTCTAAATGTCACCCTCCCTTCCCTGGAAGTGACGCACTGCCAAGAGTTCTTCCCATTCCGAAAGAAAGAAACTATAACACCCACCACCACCCCACAATCCATACACATAGCCCATAGACAAATAAAGTGCCAGCATGTCTTGGGATTGTGGTGAGAAACCAACACAGGGAGAACATATAAACTTCAATACACGCATTAGCACATTGGGGAATTGAACCAGCAACTCCAGCTCTGCTAGACAGAATGTCTACCTAATTAGCCAGTGGGCAGCCTCACACATGTAGTCTGCATTTCTGTGATGTGGACCAGCCCTAAGTCCATAGCCATGCTCAGTGTCACAACCAATATACAATATATTGTCCTAAGCATTGGGATGCCTACCTTTATATGCAAATGAACTGTTATGGCATCCCAGTCTTAGTCTTCTGGGAAGGCTGTTCACAAGATTTTGGAGTGTGTATATGGGAATGTCTGACCATTCTTCCAGAAGGGCATTTGTGAGGTCAGGCACTGATGTTGGACAAGAAGGCCTGATTTACAGTCTCCACTCTAATTCATTCCCAATTCATTCCCAAGGTGTTCTGTTGTGTTGAGGTCAGGACTCTGTGCAGGCCAGTCAAGTTCCTCCACCCCAAATTCACTCATCCGTGTCTTTATGGACCTTGCTTTGTGCACTGGTCCAAATCATTTGGTGGAGGGGGGATTATGATGGGGGTTGTTTTTCAGGGCTTGGGCTTGGGCTTGGCCTCTCAGTTCCAGTGAAGAGAATGCTTAAAGCATCAGCATACCAAGAGATTTTGGACAATTTCATGCTCCCAACTTTGTAGGAACAGTTTCCTGTTCCAACATGACTGCACACCAGTGCACAAAGCAAGGTCTATAAAGACATGGATGAGGGGATTTGGGGTGGAGAAACTTGACTGGCCTGCACAGAGTCCTGATCTCAACCTGATAGAACACCTTTTGGCTGAATTAGAGCAGAGAATGTGAGCCAGGCCTTCTCATACAACATCAGTGCCTGGCCTCACAAATGCCCTTCTAGGAAAATGGTCAAGCATTCCCATAGACACACTAAACCTTGTGGACAGCCTTCCCAGAAGCTGTTATAGCGGCAAAGGGTGGACCAAATCAAATTTTAACTCTACGGACTAATAATGGGCTGTCATATGGGTGTAATAGCAGGCATCCCAATACTTTAGGCTAGATAGTGTATCTGGCAAGATTTACAATGTGGTGGGTCCTTCTTACACATAAATATTACATTGAGTCAGGAGTTATGTTTAACAACATAGGTAGAAGATGAGACAACTTCTCTACATGAAGCAGCATGTTTGTGATTCAAACCCAGACTCTGAGGGATACTAACAGTGGCGGAATTATAGGGGTCACCAAGATCGCCATGGCGACCGGGCCCCTTGCTGCAGGGGGCCCTCAGGCCCCCTGTACTCTTCCGTAGGAAGGGAGGCTGAGAGGAGCTCCTCGATCATCAGCCGAACTGAAATCGGCACTGTGCGGGAGCTCCTCACATTAGGGTAAAGTGTGTGCTCTTTGTCTCCCCCTACAGTGCAGTACCCAGCAGGAAGAGCCAAGGTACTGTAAATGTCTGCCGTCTTTTTTTTATAAGACTAGCTACTGCATTTGTGTTTATATGTGTGAGTGTGAGCATGCTTGTATGTGTGTGTGTGTGTGTGTGTGAGCATGCTTGTATGTGTGTGTGTGTGTGTGTGTGAGAGCATGCTTGTATGTGTGTGTGTGAGCATGCTTGTATGTATGTGTGTGTGTGAGAGCATGCTTGTACGTATGTGTGTGTGTGTGTGTGTGTGTGAGAGCATGCTTGTATGTGTGTGAGCATGCTTGTATGTATGTGTGTGTGTGTGTGTGTGTGTGTGTGTGAGAGCATGCTTATATGTGTATGTGTGAGCATGCTTGTATGTATGTGTGTGTGTGTGTGTGTGTGTGTGTGTGTGTGTGTGTGTGTGTGAGAGCATGCTTATATGTGTATGTGTGAGCATGCTTGTATGTATGTGTGTGTTTGTGTGTGTGTGTGAGCATGCTTGTATGTGTGAGCATGCTTGTATGTATGTATGTATATGTGTGTGTGTGTGTGTGTGAGCATGCTTGTGTGTGTGTGTGAGCATGCTTGTGTGTGTGTGTGTGTGTGAGCATGCTTGTATGTGTATGTGTGAACATGCTTGTATGTTCGTGTGTGTGTGAGCATGCTTGTATGTGTGTGTGTGTGAGCATGCTTGTATGTATGTGTGTGTGAGCATGCTTGTATGTGCATGTGTGAGCATGCATGTATGTGTGTGTGTGAGCATGCTTGTATGTGTGTGTGTGAGCATGCTTGTATGTGCGTGTGTGAGCATGTTTGTATGTGCGTGTGTGAGCATGCTTGTATGTGTGTGTGTGTGTGTGAGCATGCTTGTATGTATGTGCGTGTGAGCATGCTTGTATGTATGTGCGTGTGAGCATGCTTGTATGTATGTGTGTGAGCATGCTTGTATGTGTGCATGTGAGCATGCTTGTATGTGTGCATGTGAGCATGCTTGTATGTGCATGTGTGAGCATGCTTGTATGTGTGTGTGTGTGAGCATGCATGTATGTGTGTGAGCATACTTGTATGTGTGTGTGTGTGTGTGTGAGAGAGAGCATGCATGTATGTGTGTGTGTGTGTGTGTGTGTGAGAGCATGTATGTGTGTGAGCATGTATGTATGTGAGCATGTATGTGTGTGTGAGCATGCTTGTATGTGTGTGTGTGTTCATATATGTATGTGTATGTATGCATGTGTGTGTGTGTGCGCATGTATGTGAATGTGCATGTATGCATATGTATGTATGTGAATGTGCATGTGTTTATCAGTGGTGGTGCATCCAAAAGGGTGCACAGGTGCCACCCCCTCTCTCCAGCCACACCCTCTATGACCAATGGATAGATTCATGCATAGCATAAAATAGCATGAATCTATCCATAGCCACTGCTGGCACCCCCATATTTAGGTGTCTGGTCCCTTTTGGGGTGTCGGGCGCCTGAATTACAGTGGCAGGGGGTGTTTTTGCAGCACCTGATTAGAGCCATGGGCTCTAATAGGCTTCAAAATAGGTGAACTGCAAGCACCATGCTTGACGCTCACAGGCTACCCAGGTGTGTTAGAAAAGTGAATTAATATTCACTTTCCTAACACTGAACTGCCTCTCCACCAGTCAGGTGTGCGGGTCTGTTACCCATCACCTGATTGGCTGAAATTATAGACACAGCTATTGGACGCCTATCAGGAGGAGAAGACAGGAGATGAGGATGGCAGGAGATGCATGGAGGACCCCGCTCATGGCCGTTACCCGCTGCCTCACCAAGACAGGGTAAGTGGCGGGCAGACAGCGAGCGGGTGGTGGGGATTCACAGTGGCAGCATTTGATGGGCACACCAACAGCATTGGATGTGCACAGTGGCGGAATTTGATGGGTACACTGGCAGCATTTGATGGGTACACTGGCAGCATTTGATGGGCACAGCGGCAGAGTTTGATGGGCACAGCGGCAGAGTTTGATGGGCACAGTGGTGACATTTGATGGTACAGTGGTGGCGCTTGATGGTACAGTGGTGGCGTTTGATGGGCACAGTGGCTTTAATTGATGTTTTTTAAATCAGTTCCTTTATATGCGGCCACCCACTTGGGACTGGGCCCTGGTGTTCCACCATCGGGCTCGGAGAAAAGAGCCCTGTCCGTAGGTCGGGGGGCCCTCCAAGGTTTCCTGCATCGGGGCCCTGAAGGTTCTAGTTACGCCACTGGATACTAAGCAGAAGTTCGAACCTCTAGGCCACAGAGCTGCCATGTGTGGAACCTTTCTACACATAAATACTGCATTTCTTTGGACATACAGGTGATGGAATTACATTAAGAGTTATTCTTCTTGATTTATTCTGAGATATTTGGTTGTTCTTGGTATGTGAGTGTAGAATAGTGATGATGTTACTCTCTAATATTTGGGAATTACATTTTGATTTCTGATGTTGGTACACATATCACATTTGGTGGGCTCAAATTATGATTATTTGGAAATAATAAAAAACACACAAAATTGTGACTCATTTTTAATTTGCATAAGCAATGGTATTGTTTGTGGTTTGTAAAGACACCTGTGTGAGTTTGGATAAAGATTGTTGTGAGATGGAGAGTAACAAGTGAAAGTGACAGAGAAAAATATATTTTACCAAAACATCAAAACCTTTCACATTGTAGCATTCTTAAAAACAAAATAGTTGAAGTAGAAACAACATTGTTGCAAAGGAAAATTTATTTCAGAGAAAGATACATTTCATCTCAACATTAAAAGGATTTATTTGGGGAAGTTACAATTGTACCATTAGAATCAATGGCTAAAACTTGGATTGGACTATAATAACGCAGATTTTCACTCTCAAAAACACATTTACATTTTGGTATTTACTATAGCACCCTGTGAAAAAGCCATGGGAGTTAAAATGACAGTAGTTTGCATGTCTGAGCATGCTCAGTTATGCTGGCACCCAGTTGTACAAAAATGGGGAATGTATCTCTTCTCAGACTTTTAAAGATAATTCAGTGTAGAAAACGTTTTTTCACACAGTTTAAAAGCAGATTCTTTTTAAACAATATACTGCATATTTCAGTACCATTTAGGTAATTATGTCATGCTCAACATTATTTCCATGTGCACTACTCCAGGTTTTAGCAGAGTAAGGGTTTGGGCGCTATTTGTTTACAGGGAGCTATAGTAAATTAAATTTTGGGAGTATTTTTTCACCAGCGCTATAGTGAATATCGTTTTAGCTCTAATTAGCGCTAATTTGCAGCAATTAGTACTGCGGCGCTATAGTAAATGACCCCCCCCCCCCCCCCCCCAAGGGATCTCACTGCTTAAACATTTGCAATGATACATAGGGCATTGTGCTTCGAAAGCTTGTACTGCCTCCCGATAGCTAGCAAAATTAAGAACTTGGATTGTTGAAGGTAAGTATTTTGGTAGGTTCCTGCAAACCATGGGTATCATTTAACCCAGAAGACTAAGGAAAGAAGGCTATACTCATCTTGACTTTGAAAACTGTTGCTCAAGGTCCCTTTGGTCCTATCACATGATCAAATGAGAAAGCATGGGTTTATGTGATTTTTGCTGAAGTAGGAAACTTCGAGTCCAGTAAAGCAGGCTAATCAGCAGCTGAGGTGGAACTTGTATGCTCCCGTTCAGCAGAGAGCATATTGACCAATGTTTCAGAATGTGGGCACATAGTCAAAACCAAATTTTATTCAGGAAAATAATGTTTCATGTTTTATAGGTTGGGTGGACCAAGTATGTCATATCACTCTTTAGTTTAGATGCACGAAAGGAAAAAGAACAGAAAGTAAGCAGACAAAACTGCAAATAGATTCCATGAGCGGATGCTTCTGATTGCGGAGATTGTCAAGTGATTTGAAGTTGAATTTTAAATTCTGATTAGCAACATGTTTAAAACATTGTCTGATAAATTTCACAAAAATCATGTATATTTCATCGTTTACAGCTTTACGCTTCCATTGTGAAGCTATTTTAGAAAGACTTGCAAATTAGACACATCTCTTCAATGCACATCTGAAAACTGAGACCAAGAACATTACATAACAAGATATTCACTTCAGTCCACAACGTTCCACCCCTCTTGTTTCGACTTATTTTTTAAAGTAGAAAATGGTGATTGCTTATGTTAGTTTTCATTACATCTTTACATTACCCAAAACCTCTTTAATGTAGCGCTAGGCACAGGCTCCTTCAGGGCTCCTGCCACCCCATGAGTCCTCCACCCTGCAGACCTACCTGATTTCTGTTTGGAACTGAAAGGGGGAGAGCACAATGTCTTTATATGTTGGGGAGTGTCACAATGCAGTGAATATCTGCTGAGCTGAGAACCCACCCTCACCCCTCCCATCCTTTCCTGACTTGCCCTGTTCCCTTGGGGCTGCCCTACCTAACAGGAGAAGCCCAAACAGAGGTGCAGTGATTTTACAGTGCTGAGATCCATTTTTGTCTGCACCAGGGGTGTACCTAAGAGGGCGCAGTCCGCACCAGGTATTGGTACTCTTGAGGTGCTGGCCAGTTGCCCAAAATTTTCTGTGGCACCTAGCAACTATCATACAGGCAGAAGCAAAGCTATAGAGCTGGTATAGTAGATTCCAGCTGCAGAAGACAATCAGAGGAGCCCACATCAAGTGGAGGGGGACAGTTTGGCCAAACAATGTCCAGGTTCACAGCCAGAAATAAGGAACATCCAATAATGTAGTGCATTGCCTTTTCCCTGGTCAGCTGATTCACATAATTTGAGAGACTCACAGCAGCCATATTTTTAGTGCATGTTAAAGCTGTTAGCAAATCTGTAGTAAGGATTGATAGTTTTTTTGTTTTTTTTTACTCATTGTTATATGTCGCTTATAGCAGTGTCTGGCTTCCCATGCCTTTTTTTTTGTATTACCTTACACATGAGCAGAAACAAGACAGCCGTCTTCTGACCCCCCCCCCCCACATACACACACACACACACACAGTCAACTTCAGAGAAGTTCGCTACAAAAAGTAGTGCAATGTTTCTCAAGCAGGGCGCCGCGGAACCCTGGGGGAATCCAAATGCCATAAGACTCAGTTTGCTCTAGATAACAGATGGATGAGAGGACTCTGTGATCTTGTGGGGAACCTGTGGACTCTGAGGTGATGGGAAGACTCTGACGTCATGGGGGTACTCTGTCATGTGGGTACTCTGATGTAATGGGGGGCTCTCATGTATAGAAAGGTGTGATGGGGTGAATCTGATGTGATGGGGCCTTTGACTCTGTAATGGGGGACTTTGTGGTGACAGAGACTTCTGATGTATATCGGGGGACTTTAATGTGATGGTGGCCTCTGATGTGATGGGAGGCCTCTGATGGGAATGGGGGGCTTTTGATGTGCCATTAATTTCCTCAGGGTGGTTGTGTGCAATGTCTCAGGCTCAGGTTTCCCATTGATAAGTAACATTAACATTTTTTACATTTTGGATTGGGATGCCTTGAAATTTTGCATACTTTTGAAGGGTGACCAGGAAACGGTGGAGTAGCACATGCCTTTACAATCAGTTAGTGGAATGAGTGTATTTTTTTCCTAGCTTTATAACTAAGGTCATGTTGGAGAAAAACTTGTTATACTTCATCTCTCTGCTCTGCAACGTAGATATTTGCATCATTGACTGTTATGTGGGTTTTATAGTATGAGTCATTTGAGATGATTGGAAAATATTTTGAGTATCTAGGAATATTACTGTAGAACAACTTTAATTAAACTTTAAATTAAAACAAAATCTATCTTGATCTCATCAAACTTCCTGAAAATGGCATAGTACAAGACATGGCATGTCAACACATAATCTTAAAACTCAAATAAAGAGAGATAATTATGGCAATAAGATGATATACAAAAATCAAAGCTACTTTGCAAAGTAGGAGAAAAAGAGAATATATTATATGACAGTGTGTATAAATAATAAAGATCTCTGATAAAATCTATCTGTGTCTAAGCTTTATATTTACTGTCTGAACCCTGCCGGACCTTTCACCACTATGTGAGAGAGAATAATTTTGTTCCCTAAGTTCCAGGAAAAAATTGCACTTTTGGTTCTGCCACCCCAGGGACAGTTTAGATTCTTCATAAATATGGAGGGGCACTAAGACTAACCACCTGCTTATTGAGACCAAGTACTGTTGAAAAAAGTTAAAGTGGACCTTGCTGAAGACTATTGGATGTGTCAGCCACATTGCTGTTAGAGACTGACTATGAGGACTGGCAAGTTATTGCTGCACATCTTGGTTACAGTTAATAGTACCTGTTGTTTTGTCAAGCCTGGGAACTGTATCTGCTAATCTTGAGTCCTGTTATGTTGATACATTGCGAGATTTCCAGCTAAAATTTTATTGCATCCAGTACACTGTTACTCCCATAACAAAGACCTAAAGCACTTTGGGGGGCTGAGTGAGGTGTAAAACAAACACATAATTGTGGTCACACCAAGAAAAGTTAATGCTTCTTTCTGCTCCCAGGTCTGCTATGTAATTACAGGAGTCTAAGGGAACTGGACCACTGGGGAAGGATGTGAATGGTCCTCCCAGATTTAGCTTGGGAAGTGTGGTGCATATGCCAGTTTATCATGCAGATAAAATGTGTCTTCTAGAGGGGTTGGAGGACCAAGGACCTCCACTCACACAGTCTCAAGAACTGCATGTAAGCTTGGGCACACTGAAGCATGTGGCTTTGGAGTCTTCCAGTGTTTTTAAGTGTCTCGATTCAGAAGTTAAAGAAATGTCCCTTGAAGTGAGTGCTGGGTCACGAATAGAAAGTATAGTCACCACCACTTACAAGGACATAAGAAAGAATTGGAGAATAAGGTAATCCCTCCTCTTCCTTAATATGTTATAAAGGAACAGGTTTGAACTAGAAAAATAACGTTTCTCTCCCATGATGTAAACTGAGCTTTTTCAATGCTTTGTTTAAAGTGTATGTGTAGTTTAGGGCAATTTTTTTTTAGTTTTTAATAGCGTATGGGTAGGATGAGAACCCCTATCATGTTTTATTGCTATCTGTATCCCCGCTAGGTACATTCACCCACAATATTTGTCCTGGTGACCATCATCACAAGAGCACAAAATCTTAGGAATCCAAAATTCTACAGCTGTCACCAGAAAAAGTGAAGGGAATCTTTTAATGGGGCAATTGCAACAATGACAACTATCTAATAGGGGGTTCCTTCTCACTTTGTAGATACTCTCTCTCGCTTCCTCTTTCATCTACTGGACAGGAAGTGAAGAAAAATCTCCACAATGGGACACAGGCAGAAAAAAAATAACCTGGCAAGGATTTTAACCCTTCCCAGCTCTATCAGATACTAAAAGTTTTCTGCCTATGCATACACTTTAAAGAGGAATAAACCCTAATGGGTTTACTTCCTCTTTTGCTCCCCACAAAGCCTGCAAATTAAAAGCATAATGGGGTAGTATGACACTTACCTACAAACGAAGCCTGTGCTGTCCTCTGTGCAGGCCGTGTACATCTTTGCCCCTTTTCCTTCCCGGGCCACGGACTCCGGCTCTGTGACTGGCCAGAGCTGTTTGTCATCACTCCCACGCATGCACGAGGGAGCCATCAGTCACAGCACACAATGGGGATGAAACGGCATGGTGGTCCATTTCTTCATAGAGCACAATATCCGCACACGTTTAGGAGATATTTACATATTTAGCCTTATTCTAGGCTTACCTATAGCTAAGTAAGACAAAAGGGTTTACAAGGCAAGACTTAAGAGACATACGAGCACATTTGAACAATACATTATCTGACAAAAGTGAGTACACCCCTCACATTTTTGTAAATATGTTATTATATCTTTTCCTGTGACAACACTGAAGAAATTACACTTTGCTACAATGTAAAGTAGTGAATGTACAACTTGTATAACAATGTAAATTTGCTGTCCCCTCAAAATAACTCAAGACACATCTATTAATATCTAAACCGCTGGCAACAAACGTGAGTACACCCCTAAGTGAAAATGTCCAAATTGGGCCCAATTAGCCATTTTCCCTCCACTGTGTCTTGTGACTCGCTAATTTTGGTCTCTATATGCAGTGTTACAAGGTCTCAGGTGTGAATTGGCAGTAGGTATGTTAAATTTGGTGTTATCACTCTCACTTTCTCATACTGGTCACTGGAAGTTCAACATGGCACCTCATGGCAAAGAACTCTCTGAGGATCTGAAAAAAAAGAATTGTTGCTCTTCATAAAGATGGCCTAGGTTAAGACCATTTACCGGTGTAACAGGACAGGTTCCACTCAGAACAGGCCCTGCCATGGTCTACCAAAGATGTTGTGTGAACGTACACAGCATCATATCCAGAGGTTGTCTTTGGGAATTAGACATGTGAGTGCTGCTAGCATTTCTGCAGAGGTTGAAGGAGTGGGGGGGGGGGGGGGGGGTCAGCCTGTCAGTGCTCAGACCATACTCTGCACACTGCATCAAATTGGCCTGCATGGATGTTGTCCCAGAAGGAAGACTCTTCTAAAGATGATGCACAAGAAAGCCTGAAAACAGTTTGCTGAAGAGAAGGACATGGATTACTGGAATCATGTCCTGTGGTCTGATGAGACCAAGATAAAATGATTTGGTTCAGATGGTGTCAAGCGTGTGTGGCGGCAACCAGGTGAGGAGTACAAAGACAAGTGTGTTTTGCCTACTGTAGAGCATGGTGGTAGGAGTGTCATGGTCTGAGGCTGCATGAGTGCCAACTGCACTGGGGAGCTACAGTTCATTGAGGGAACCATGACTGTCAACATGTACTGTGACATACTGAAGCAGAGCATGATCCCCCTCCCTTTGGAGATTTGGGCAGTATTCCAACATGATAAATACCCCAAACACACCTCCAAGACGACCACTGCCTTGGTAAAGAAGGTGAGGGTAAAGGTAATGGACTGGCCAAGCATGTCTACAGACCTAAGGTGGAAGAACACAAGGTCTCTAACATCCACCAGCTCCGTTATGTCTTCATAGAGGAGTGGAAGAGGACTCCAGTGGCAACCTGTGAAGCTCTGGTGAACTCTATGCCCAAGAGGGTTAAGGCAGTGCTGAAAAATAATGGTGTTTAGGCAGGGTTGCTCCTAAATTTACCTGCCAGGGCTCATTGTTAGGGATAAATTGAGTTCCCCCTAAGTCTGGAATTGCTGAACATTTCTCTTTTGCCGCTAGTTGGCCGGATACCTGGTGGCATTAGATATGTGAAGGGCAAAGCAAGAACAGATAAGGAGTATATGGGGTATCTCAGCCAATGGGCAGGGGTTTTCTTGAATCCCTTGGCCTGCTGGGAGAACCTATATATTTGGGTGGAGTCAAGTGTTCAGTCTTTTGTGCCATATCTGACTGCTAGGCTGTCTGCGGGCCTATTCAGAAGCAAGAGAGTAGCACAAGGTTGGGATTGCTGCTGGCAGTCCAACCAGAATTGATGGTTCTGCTGACCGCAGAACCTGTCGTGGTCGGAGGTAGAGGGGAAGCTGTCGCCACTAAGGGTCCAACCACCTTATTAACAGGGACAAGAGTGAGTAGCTAAAGCAAGTAGCAGAGCACTGGTACAGGTGGGGAATTGGGAAACTTCAGCGGGTGTCAAGCAAGGGACCCAGCCAGCAAAGGTGATGCTTGCAGAGCAGCTTTGTGTGTCAAGCCAGGGACTGAGCAGGACAGTGGGGTGAAGCTTGATAAGTATCTGAAGTGGCAAGCTAGGGACCCAGCAGAGAAGCCTGGGTGATGCTTGAGGAAAGTACTACAGTGAAGATTGGAGGAGATCAAGAGATTCAGTAGCAGTAAATCATCTAGTCTAGTGAAAGACTGGGAACTCAGTGGGTTGAAGAACTACAAGAAGTGATTGTAGTTGAAATGAAGGAACTATTATACCTTGTGTTAGCAACTGTTAAAGACTGTTGCTATAGGAGACAGCATTCCTACACATGCAGATGCAGTGTCTTGCTGGATGCCTTTGCCTGCATGGCTGTCTACCTGTAGAAGTCTCTGAGTCTGACAAATTAACATTGTAACTGTCTAAGGGGGTCCTGACCCCAACCCTCTTTCCCAAAGTTCTGTTTAAGAGAAATAAAATCTCTTTGCATTCAAGAAGTGTCTGGTGCCCATGAATGTTTACTGTACTTTACACTACACCCACTATGCCTTGCAACCCACTATATATGGAAGGATGTCAGCAGCTCTTGGCTCTGGAGGTTCTCATTAGACTGAAGGAGGTCTGGGAGCTTGCTACAGATGGATAAAACTCCATGTCTAAAATTTAGGAGAGTACTATATAATGATCTGATGAATGCATTCTCCAGATTCTAATACTATATAATAGATATGGAAAAACTGTACCTCATAAAAAAAGTATATATATTGTTTACATTACATACCGTTTTCCCATATATAGTATAGTGCAGCATATAGAAAGCATATCATTATATAGGACTCTCCTAAATTATGGATAGTAGTTTACTGAATTTGTGAATAAAAGACTTATTTTTACACGTTGACTTTGTATCTGTCCTATACTGTGTGTATGCCCAGATTATTCTTGTAGCTGTATTAATAAAGATGCATTGATTAAAAGAAATTGGCTAGCA
This sequence comes from Lithobates pipiens, assembly GCF_037356315.1. Taxonomy (NCBI): domain Eukaryota; kingdom Metazoa; phylum Chordata; class Amphibia; order Anura; family Ranidae; genus Lithobates; species Lithobates pipiens. The sequence goes on along the minus strand of NW_027507764.1, from coordinate 100,812,288 downwards.
GCTCATAATAGAATATCATTGATTGAAAGGCATTGCTCGTAATGGTTTCCTTCAAGGTAGCATCTGTTATGCATTAACCTTTCAGCCTTCAGAATCACCGAGATACGGATTTCTTGCTCAAACTACTGGTCAGATGACTCAGCCATGACATTTAATAAATTGCACTTTCTGCACACACATTCCAAACTTCTCATAAGCTGGAAAATACATTATGAAAAATTCACAATTGTACTAGCAGAACAGTATTCTGTTCTAACAATATGTCTGTAAAATAACATACCAGACACAAGATGCTTGTATATTTAGATAAATAGCAATGTCACTCATCTGTTGTATAATCTCTGGAAGTGTTGATCACAGAACAACATGTCATGGAAATAGACTAGAGGTCTGTTTAGAGATATTGTTGCCTTAGGTACCCTTGAAAGACCATGTCATTTTATAGAAAATGTCACCTGTTTATTATTTAGAAAATTAAAGTTGAACTCTAGACTTACTTTCTGTCTTGCACAATTGTACAGACTCCTTTCCTGTAATGGAATTGCATACTCTGATTTGACTGCACAATGTAAGCTTCTCACAGTGTACATTGAGACCTACAACAAGTCAGATATATCCTGCCTCATTTTCTAGCTGCAGGGTGTCCAATACCATCTAGCTCTTTCCTCCTCAGCCTTAGTATCCCTGGCTCACCCCTTTCATTCATTGGATTTTAGTTCTTTCAGTCATGGAGGTTCTACCACAGCTTCCTGCTGGCCTCTCTCACCAGCTTGCTTTTAATAGACAAACCACAAAGGCCTAGTGATGATAGGTCTAAAAAAAAGGTATGTAAAAGAAAGATTTTATTTAACAATTTTATGATTATGTTGGTGAAGCGGGAAAAGGAGGAGCCAGCAATGGTATATCATACACATAATTCATCCAGAAAGTACTATGGCTATGATGATTTCTTTCTGTGTAGACACAGCGCAATAGAATTGTACAGTCCAACAATCAACGCTGGCAGAGGGGCGATGACTGTTTATTACATTACAAAGTGTTGATACTGTTATCACTAAATCCAGGGCCATCTTTAATATTGATTGGACCCTGGGTAAACATTTTCTTGGTGCCTCCCCCCTCCATGCTATTTCCACCATCCTGCACACCATGGACTGGGGAGGTGAGGTGACCCATCAATAGACAGAAAACTCCTAGGGATCCTAGGGATCCTAGAACTCCTAGGCAGTGCTGGGGGGAGAGTGTGATCAATGGCAATACTGATTTTACTGACTACGAATATAAAGTGGCGTTTCAACACTGGCCACCAATGTAATAGGGGTTTACACTGACCACTAATGTAATAGACGCATTCACAGTAATCACCAATGTTAGAAGGCATTTACACTGACCACCAATGTAAGGGGGGGGGCCTTCACACTGGCCACTAGTGTGAATAGAAGGATTGTACACTAAGCCCCAATGTAATGAGAAGATTTACACTGACCATCAATGTAAGGAGGGATTTACACTGACCACTAAGTAAGGAGGGATTTACACTGATCACCAATGTAAGGGGGACCTTCACACTGGCCACTAGTGTGAATGAAAGGATTGTACACTAAGCCCCAATGTAATGATTTGAATGATTTGCACTGACAACTAATGTAATAGGAGCATTCATAGTAACCACCAATGTAAGGATGTATTTACACTGACCACCAATGTAAGCAGGGATTTACACTGAACACCAGTGTAAGGGGGACCTTCACACTGGCCACAAGCCCCAATGTAATGAGAAGATTTACACTGACCACCAATGTAATTGAGACATTTAGCCTGCGTTCACATTTGTGTGTTTTGGGAACACATTCAACATCGCTTTCCTGACACCACAGAAATGGCTGCCCTTTAGCAGACACACAGAAGTGCCATTAATTGTTAATGACACCCTCACACATCTGTTGACGTGCTGTGGCACTGTGTGATTTTGAAAAAGTTTTCGGGACTTTCATTTGAATTTATAGTGCATAGAGAAGCCCATTGAAATAATTGGGCTGCCCTACATGTGACCTACATCTTTAACCACACTGTCAGTACACCTTTGCCTCCTAACACCCCTGCTAACCTCTGCAGCCCAAACCTCCCAAACCATCCTCTCCACTCCAACCCTCCACCCCTTTAACTCTACCTGCCTCCTCTGCTCACCTTTACACCTTACCTCTATACATCCCCTCCTTGTTCACCTGTGCACCCCAAACTGTAATTCCGTCTCTGCCTACCTCTGCACATCCCACTACCCTCCCCCACTAATTTGAATACCTTTGAAGAACAGACTGATGTTAGGCTTAATAACCACATTTGTTGGCAAGACTTTTAAGCATGCCCCTTTACCAACTTAGTGGGCAGTATTCAGTATAGGTGATGGTGTATAAGACCTCAAGTGGGGCATAATAAACATATGAATGCTTCCTCTATTTGCAAAACAATGCTGTCGCTATTTACATATCAATGCAAGTTATTTACATGTAAACACAGGGTGTGAAGGTGAGTCATCTGTACACAACAATAGGGCAGAACTGGGCAGCATTTTTAGCAGCACTTCATACTGAGATATCGGGAGCGTGGGATTTAGTGCCGGTTCACACTTGTGCGATGCGATTGGGACGGTAATTTTTTTATTGCGTGTTTGGTTATTACCAGCGCGATTGTATTGCGAATTTAATGCGAATTCAATGCGCTTAGAATGTAAATGAGGTACAGTTGCGTTTTGTGCTCAGGCCAATCAAAAAGGCAAGAAAAAAGGGGTGTTCCTGTGCTCTTCCCGCTTTTCTTTTGTGGGGAGAGTAGTGTCGTGAGTGTGGTTTCTTTGTGTGTAGTGAGAGAGGATTTTGATTTTTGGCCCTTATGTTCCATCATATGCCATTAATAATGGCAGCAGTTGTTACTGCTACTGCTGCAGTGATGATGACCAAAGCCAGGAGGAAAAGGAGCAGGAAGAGACTGATGAGTACACGAAGATATTGGGTCCATCCTATTATCCAAAATAGGGATGAGAGAGGCCAGTTCAGGATCCTCTACAATGATCTCAGGCAGCATCAGGAGAAGTTCTTCAACTATTCCCGGATGTCAGTAAATAGGTTAGTAACTGTACCTCATTTCCTTCTCCTCCCTCCTTTCTAATCACTGACATGCATCGCACTGACCACCAATCCCACTGACCACCAATGTAAGGGCATGCATCCCACTGACCACCAATCCCACTCACCACCAATGTAAGGGCATGCATCCCACTGACCACCAATCCCATTTGCTATCTTTTTTCTCCTTTTACTAGAACTCTTGTCTCTGACCATATTATTTGATTGTGAGTATGTGCTTTATCCTGTCACTTACATTGGTATTGTGGTTTTATTCTTAGTTTTGATGAATTGCTTCAGCTGCTTGGTAGACGTTTGGAGTATCAGAACACCACCTTTCGGAATAGTGTGGAGCCAGCGGAAAGGTTGCTTGTTACATTAAGGTAAATTTCTTAGATATACTTTGTTAAAATTTTTGCTATACACCATAGTAAGCACTAGTAATGAATGCAAAGAATGCAGACAGATATCACAACAAAAGTGTCTTCCAAAAAAGTATTTTTTTTAAAAAACTTGTAATTATTTAGCAATTAAATATTTTGCAGGAAATATTTTCAAAATAATCTAACTCCTCCAACTTCCTCTGACTCTCTAACTTCCTCTGACTCTCTGACTTCCTCTGACTCTCTGACTTCCTCTGACTCTCTAACTTCCTCTGACTCTCTAACTTCCTCTGACTCTTTAACTTCCTCTGACTCTCTGACTTCCTCTGACTCTCTAACTTCCTCTGACTCTCTGACTTGCTCTGACTCTCTAACATCCTCTGACTCTCTAACTTCCTCTGACTTCCTCTGACTCTCTAACTTCCTCTGACTGTCTGTCTTTACCTGCACTGAACTTTAATGCTAACTTTCAAAACTTTTGTAATTGAAATGCTACCTCTCCACCTCCTCCTCCCTGTCATCTCCCACTCTCTCATCCTCCCTCCCTCGCATCTTCTGACTGTCTGTCTGTCTTTACCTGCACTGAACTTTAATGCTAACTTTCAAAACTTTTGTAATTGAAACGCTACCTCTCCACCTCCTCCTCCCTGTCATCTCCCACTCTCTCATCCTCCCTCCCTCGCATCTTCTGACTGTCTGTCTGTCTTGAACTGCACTGAACATTAATTCTAACTTTCAAAAGTTTAGTAACTGAAACTCTACCTCTCCACCTCCTCCTCCCTGTCATCTCCCACTCTCTCATCCTCCCTCCCTCGCATCTTCTGACTGTCTGTCTGTCTTGAACTGCACTGAACATTAATTCTAACTTTCAAAAGTTTAGTAACTGAAACTCTACCTCTCCACCTCCTCCTCCCTGTCATCTCCCACTCTCTCATCCTCCCTCCCTCGCATCTTCTGACTGTCTGTCTGTCTTGAACTGCACTGAACATTAATTCTAACTTTCAAAAGTTTAGTAACTGAAACTCTACCTCTCCACCTCCTCCTCCCTGTCATCTCCCACTCTCTCATCCTCCCTCCCTCGCATCTTCATCTCCACTTTCCCCCCTAATCTTTTTTTCTCTCCATCTCTATTTCCCTGAGCCTTTAAAAAAATATAACATTTTTTGAACAAACCATCAAAATGGCAAAAAATAATTTAACAAAAACATAACATAAAGTTGGTAGCGGTAGTCATCTACAAATTCAAATAACTTGTCGAACTATGTTCATTCGGCTTGGTTACAGCATGCCGTTGTAGTGTTGCTGTTGAGCAGCTCGGTGGTGTTTGCTGCAAGGCTTCACCTTGTGTTGAGGGATATTTCCTGCATGACTCAGGTGGTGATATCTCGGCATCCCGTAGTACACTTGGGGGTCCATAGTGTCGATAGGGTGTAGGCATGTTTGAGGGAAATTCAAGAGATTGATTATGATATGGATAATGATTTGGAATTATCGGTTTGTGCTGTTCAATTGGTTTTGCTACAGGAGGGAATTGTTTTGGCAGGGACGTTATTTGCTCATATTGCTGTAGTGGTCTGTTTTGTGTCAGGACATGGTAAGATGTTGAATCAAGTGGTCTCTTATCAATTTGTCTGCTAATATCCGTGGTTCTACTTGGGGGTGAAATTACAGAGGCAACTGGTGAAGGAATGGGATATGGTATTCGTGATCTTGGGGTCTCATACATACTAGAGGGTTCGTCAAAACTAGAGGGATAAGGGTTTAGCACGGTGTCTGAGGCTGAAGAAATAGGAGGAATTATTTGGGTATTAGGACGGTCGTGTGTTGGCACAGAAACATGGCGTGGCACAGTGAAGGAATGGATGCAATGTTCCACTGCAATCCTCATATTAAAGTACTGGTCTGGCAATACCTCTTTGAGAAGAGGCACCAAACTAATGGCAAACAAAGTGTGAGGACATCGCTGGGCATCGATTTGTTCAGTGATCCCTGACACTATGTGTAGTAATTTTTTGGTCTGGTCTTGTTCTTCAACCTGTTCTACTGCCCTGCTTTTCTTCCTGCGGGAAGTAGAGGTTTGCCTTGGCCTTCTGATGGAAGGTGTTGAAATGTTGCTATCCTCATTGTCCGGCTCCTGAGTAGAGGACTCATGTAACTCGCTCTGCTCACCCTGGAGCTCCATAGATGACTCCTCATGATATGTGCAAGCAAATGATACTCCTTCTTCATCATCAACACTAGCAGCATGCTCCTCCTCCTCCTCCTCCTCCTCCCAACTTGCTTCCGTGCTGAAATACAAAAAAATAAAAATTAAATCTGTGTTATGATTGAAAAAGTATAAAGCTGATAGGGGGAGTAAAGGTTAGGGGTAGCACAGGTTAATTAGATAGAGATTGTAGAGTTACCTATTTATGTATGATAACTTACTTCCTCAATTCTAAAACTGGCTTCAAAAAATCCATGTATCTGGCGAAGGCATAGGGACGCTTTGGGGCAGCACCAGACCCACTCCTTGCTTCACGTTGCAATCTCTGGTGTCTCTGAAGTGTGTCCTTGAGGCTCCACCACCTAGTGCGTATGAGACCTTCTGTAATAAAAAAAAAAACAAATAACTAAGTAATTTCATATTATTTTACAGGTACCTAGCAACTGGAAATTCATTTACGAGCTTACACTTCGAGTTCAAGTTGGGAAAATCTACGGTGAGCACAATTGTGCGAGACACCTGTATCGCCATCTGGGAGGTCCTAAGAGATGTGGTCATGAGAAAACCAAGCAAAGAGGAATGGAACACCAAAGCTGAGCTGTTTTGGGAGCGCTGCAACTTCCCTAACTGTGTTGGTGCCATAGACGGCAAGCACATAAGAATTGTGAGGCCAGTTGGTAGTGGGACAAAATTTTTTAATTATAAAAAATATTTTTCTTTTGTTCTTCTGGCAGTGGCTGATGCAAACTACTGGTTCACCTACATAGACATTGGCTCTTATGGGAGCAGTTCTGACTCCAGCATTTTTTCCCACTCCAGTTTCGGAAGAATGATTCGGGAGAACACACTTGACCTCCCAAATGAACGACCACTCCCTGGAACATCTGAACCCTCTCTCCCTTTAATATTTGTCGGTGATGAGGCTTTCGCTCTGTCTGAAAAAATGCTCAGGCCATATGCTAACCGGTCACTCTCTGTGGAGAAAAGGGTATTTAATTACCGGCTAACAAGAGCAAGAAGAGTTGTGGAGTGTACATTTGGAATCCTGGCAAACAAATGGCGTTTTCTTCACACCCCAATAACTATGAACATGGAAAATGCCATAATTGCAGTAAAAGCTGCCTGTGCACTCCACAATTTTGTCCGTGAAAGGGACGGATACCTTTTCGAGGACTCTTTGATGGATGAGATGGAAGGCGCAGATTGGACACATACAAGGGGCAATTACAGAGGGGCCAGCATCCGAGAGAAGTTTACCGACTTCTTTATGAGTCCTGCCGGTCAGGTATCATGGCAGCTTGATGCAATTCAATAAACACCAAAACCTTTTTCCTGCATTGTCTACTATCTGTACTTTTTCAATAAATGTGATTAAGTTTTATTGTTCAACAGTGTGTCCATCTATTTTTTGCACTTACTGTGTCAACATACTCAGCTTGCAATATCATTACACAACATTACATTGGTGGTCAGTGGGATTGGTGGTCAATGGGATTGGTGGTCAGTGGGATGCATGCCCCTACATTGGTGGTCAGTGGGATTGGTGGTCAGTGGGATGCATGCCCTTACATTGGTGGTCAGTGGGATTGGTGGTCAATGGGATTGGTGGTCAGTGGGATTGGTGGTCAGTGGGATGCATGCCCTTACATTGGTGGTCAGTGGGATTGGTGGTCAGTGGGATGCATGCCCTTACATTGGTGGTCAGTGGGATTGGTGGTCAGTGGGATGCATGCCCTTACATTGGTGGTCAGTGGGATTGGTGGTCAATGGGATTGGTGGTCAATGGGATTGGTGGTCAGTGGGATTGGTGGTGAGTTCGATTGGTGGTCAGTGGGAAATGGAAATATACTTACGTTTGTGTTTGCGAACCTGAGGTGTGAAGTCATCCCAGTCTGCATACAGACTCCTGCAAATCTCATCCCAGCCTCTGCTCTTCATGGCATTATTTTTGTACTCTTCTATCCGGCTGTCCCATATATATGGCCTGTCACGGACGAGTCTGATAAGCTCCTCATTGTCCACACTGTTGCGACGCTTGGGGGCCATCTTGACTGGTTACAGATGGACATGTGACAGGAAACAGGAAGTGAGGAGGCTAAACTGGAAGGAGGAGCTGGAGGTGAAGAATTCGCATCTATCTGAACCAACAATGCGATTCCAGAACGATTTTCATTGATGTCTATAGAAACTAAATTCGCAACGCAACGCTGTAAACTCGCACAAGACCCTTTTTTTTAACGCATCGCATTTGGAGAGGAATCGCAACGCATATATGTGAACGAACGTAATGAAAACCAATTACTTTTTGTATGACATGCGAATCTAGTTTTTGTTTAACGCATCGCATTTGTTATCAACTCGCACAAGTGTGAACCGGCCCTAAAACTTCATGGAACAAGGGAATTTAAACCGGGATAGTTGGCAAGTATGAGGCAGCTGCTTTGGGCCCCACAACCATGACAGGGCTCAGGGCAGCTGCCCCTTTTGACCTGCCCTAAAGATGGCTCTGACTAAATCCCACACCCCCTTTTCAGTTTTTATGCTGACTTTTCCCAAAAGTGTCCAGAGGTGACCAGAAAATTACATATAAACATATGTATTTTGATACTGCTCTGTCATACCTTATGAGTGCTGTATTAACCACTTCAGTTCCGGACCAATAAACACCTTAAGGACCAGAGGTCTTTTTGCAATTTCGCACTGCGCTGCTTTAACTGGTAATTGCGCGGTCATGCAATATTGCACCCAAACGAAATTTGCGTCCTTTTCTTCCCACAAATAGAGCTTTCTTTTGATGGTATTTGATTGCCTCTGCGATTTTTTTTTTTTGCGATATAAATGAAAAAAGAGCGAAAATTTTGAAAAAAAAAGATATTTTCTTCTTTTTGTTATAAGAAAAATCGAATAAACTAAATTTTAGTCATACATTGAGGGCAAAATTTATTCAGCCACATGTCTTTAGTAAAAAAAATGTCAATAAGCGTATATTTTTTGGTTTGCGCAAAAGTTATAGCGTCTACAAACTAGAGTACATTTTCTGGAATTTACACAGCTTTTAATTTATGACTGCCGATCTCATTTCTTGAGGTGCTAAAATGGCAGGGCAGTACAAATCCCCCCCAAATGACCCCATTTTGGAAAGTAGACACCCCAAGGAAATTGCTGATGGGTATGTTGAGCCCATTGAATATTTATTTTTTTTTGTCCTAAGGGATTGAATAATGACAAAAAAAAAAAAAAAAATTTTTTTTTACAAAAAGTTGTCACTAAATGATATATTGCTCACACATGCCATGGTTATATGTGAAATGACACCCCAAAATACATTCTGCTGCTTCTCCCGAGTACGGGGATACCACATGTGTGGGACTTTTTGGGAGTCTAGTCGCGCACGGCACCCCGAAAACCAATCACCACCTTCAGGATTTCTAAGGGTGCAAATTTTTGATTTAACTCCTCACTACCTATCACAGTTTCGAAGGCCATAAAATGCCAAAATAGCACAAAACCCCCCCAAATGACCCCATTTTGGAAAGTAGACACCCCAAGCTATTTACTGAGAGGCATGTTGAGTCCATGGAATATTTTATATTTTGCCAAAAGTTGCGGGAATATTACAAACTTTTTTTTTTTGCACAAAGTTGTCACTAAATGATATATTGCTCACACATGCTATGGGCAGAAGTCAAATTACACCCCAAAATAAATTCTGCTGCTTCTCCCGAGTACGGGGATACCACATGTGGGGGACTTTTTGGGAGCCTAGTTAACTAGCTACCTAGCGACACTAGCGACACTGATGCAGCGTTCAGAAAAATTATCGCTTAGTGACACTGGCAAAAGGGGGTGAAAGGGTTAACTAGCGGAAATCAGGGGGTTAAAACCATTATTGGGTAGTATATCGGGGTACCTAGCGCTATAAAAACCTGGCGGTGAACCTAAAAAAATAACTAGCTACCTAGCGACTGTAGCGACACTAATGCAGCGATCAGAAAAACGATCGCTTAGTGACACTGGCAAAAGGGGGTGAAAGGGTTAACTAGCGGCAATCAGGGGGTTAAAAACATTATTGGGTAGTATATCGGGGTACCTAGCGATATAAAAACCTGGCGGTGAACCTAAAAAAATAACTAGCTACCTAGCGACACATGCAGCGATCAGAAAAATGATCGCTTAGTGACACTGGCAAAAGGGGGTGAAAGGGTTAACTAGCGGCAATCAGGGGGTTAAAAACATTATTGGGTAGTATATCGGGGTACCTAGCGCTATAAAAACCTGGCGGTGAACCTAAAAAAATAACTAGCTACCTAGCGACTGTAGCGACACTAATGCAGCGATCAGAAAAACGATCGCTTAGTGACACTGGCAAAAGGGGGTGAAAGGGTTAACTAGCGGCAATCAGGGGGTTAAAAACATTATTGGGTAGTATATCGGGGTACCTAGCGATATAAAAACCTGGCGGTGAGCCTAAAAAAATAACTAGCTACCTAGCGACACTAGCGACACATGCAGCGATCAGAAAAATGATCGCTTAGTGACACTGGCAAAAGGGGGTGAAAGGGTTAACTCTAGGGGCAATCAGGGGGTTAAATCTTTATTGGGGGGTGATAGGGGGCTACCCTGGACCTAACACTAACTGTCCTGACAGTTTTTACTGTCACAACTGACACTGAATGCATTGATCAGTAAAGAAATGATCAATGCAATCAGTGACACTGTGACTGGGGGGGGAGGGGGGCGGGGGGGGGGATCGGGGGGCGATCGGGGGGGGGATCGGGGGGGGTTTGTGTGCCTGTGTGTACCTACATGTCAGTGTAGTGTTCGTGCAGACTTACTTTTACTCTTCTCCTCGTAGTCCGGTCAAAAAGACCGCCCCGAGGAGAATGACATCACTTCCTCCTTCCTGTGTAAACAATACACAGGGGAGGAAGCTTCTCATTGGCCAGGAGCGATCCAGAGGGGGTGGCCGAAAACGAACGGCCATCCCCTCATCACGGATCGCTGCTGGACCGAATCGGACCGCCGTATCCAGCGGGAGGGGGTCCGATGGGACCCCCCACCCGCTGGAAGGCAATCACGTAGATGTACGTGATTCTGCCTGCCTGTGCCATTGTGCTGACGTACAATGGCAATACGGCGGTCCTGAAGTGGTTAAAACAAAAAACAAAAAACTGTAAACAAATTCTGATTATAATTACTTTAAAACAATTAAAGTGTGTGTTACCCTACATATTTCATTTTTTTCTATGTGTGTGTTCACATATGTGTATTTTGGAAATCAGAGCCTATACATTTTTTATATACCTCTGGAATGCCCTTCCTCCCAATCACAGCCTTACTCTGGAACACACTCCCTCTCAATCATGGCCTGCCTCTGGAACATACCCCTTCCCAATTACAGCCTGCCTCTGGAACACACCCCTCTCAATCACAGCCTACCTCTCGAACACACTACCTCCCAATCACAGCCTTCCTCTGGAACACACTTCCTCCCAATCACAGCCTGGCTTTGCAACACACTTCCTCCCAATCACAGCCTGCCTCTGGAACACACTCCCTCCCAACCACAGCCTTCCTCTTGAACACACCTCCCCCCAAATCATAACCTTCTTGTAAAACACACCCCCTCCCAATCACAGTCTCCCTCTGGAACACACCCCCTCCCAATTACAGCCTTCTTCTGGAACATACCCCCTCCCAATTACAGCCTGCCTCTGGAACACAACCCCTCCCAATTACAACCTGCCTCTGGAATAGCCCCTCCCAATTACAGCCTTCCTCTGGAACTTACTTCCTTCCAATCACCACCTGCCTCTGGAACACACTACCTCCCAATCACAGCCTGCCTCTGGAACACACATTCACCAAATTGCAGCCTTCCTCTGAAAAACACAACCTCCCAATCACAGCCTTCCTCTGGGACACATCCTCTCCTAATCACAGCTTTCCTTTGGAACACACTCCCTCCCAATCACAGCCTTCCTCTAGAAAACAATCCCTCCCAATAAGAGCCTTCCTCTGGAACACACTCCCTCCCAATCACAGCCTACCACTTGAACATACCCCCTCCCAATCACAGCCTACCTCTGCAACACACTCCCTCCCAATCACAGCCTTCCTCTGAAACACACCTTCTCCCAATCACAGCCTTCCTCTGGAACACACCTCCTCCCAATCACAGCCTGTCTCTGGAACACACCCCTCCCAATTACAGCCTTCCTCTAGAACACACTCTCTCCCAATCACAGCCTTCCTCTGGAATACAGTACCTCCCAATCACAACCTTTGTATGAAACACACTCCTTCCCAACCACAGCCTTCCTCTGGAGCACACTCCCTCCCAACCACAGCCTTCCTCTGGAACACACTCCCTTCCAACCATAGCCTTCCTCTGGAACACACCTCCTCCCAATTACAGCCTTCCTCTGGAACACACCCCTCAAAGTAACAGCCTGCCTCTGGAACACACCTCCTCTCAATCACAGCCTACCTCTGCAATGCACTCTCTCCCAATCACAGCCTTCCTCTGAAATATACTACCTCCTACCTAATCACAGCCTTTCTCTGAAACACACTCCCTCCCAACCACAGCCTTCCTCTGGAACACACTCCCTCCCAATCACAGCCTTCCTCTGGAACACACCTCCTCCCAATCACAGCCTTCCTCTGGAACATACCTCCTCCCAATCACAGCCTTCCTCTGGAACACACCTCCTCCCAATCACAGCCTGCCTCTGGAACACACCCCTCCCAATTACAGCCTTCCTCTGGAATACAGTACCTCCCAATCACAACCTTTCTATGAAACACACTCCTTCCCAACCACAGCCTTCCTCTGGAACACACTCCCTCCCAACCACAGCCTTCCTCTGGAACAAACCTCCCCCCAATCATAACCTTCCTGTAAAACACACCCCCTCCCAATTACAGCCTCCCTCTGGAACACACCCCCTCCCAAATACAGCCTTCTTCTGGAACATACCCCCTCCCAATTACAGCCTACCCCTGGAACACAACCCCTCCCAATTACAGCCTGCCTCTGGAATACCCCCTCCCAGTTGCAGCCTTCCTCTGGAACATACCCCCTCCCAATCACAGCCTTCCTCTGGAACACACCTCCTCTCAATCACAGCCTACCTCTGCAATGCACTCTCTCACAATCACAGCCTTCCTCTGGAATACACTACCTCCTAATCACAGCCTTTCTCTGAAACACACTCCCTCCCAACCACAGCCTTCCTCTGGAACATACTCCCTCCCAACCACAGCCTTCCTCTGGAACACACCTCCTCCCAATCACAGCCGTCCTGTAAAACACACTCCCTCCCAATCACAGCCTCTATCCGGAACACACCCCCTCCTAATTACAGCCTGCCTCTGGAACACACTCCCTCCCAATTACAGCCTGTCTCTGGGCCACCCCCTCCCAATTACAGCCTTACTCTGGAATATACCCGCTCCCAATCACAGCCTTCCTTTGGAATACACTACCTCCCAATCACAGCCTTACTCTGAAACACACTCCCTCCCAACCATAGCCTTTATTTAGAACACACCTCCTCCCAAATACAGCCTTCCTCTGGAACACACCCCCTCTCAAGCACAGCCTTCCTCTGGAGCACACCCACTTCCAATCACAGCCTTCCTCTGGAACACACCCCTCCCAATTACAGCCTGCCTGTGGAATACACCCTCTCCCAATTACAGCCTGCCTCTGGAAAACACCCCCTCCAATCACAGCCTGCCTCTTAAACAGACTCCTGCTCAAGCACAGTATGCAACTTGCCTCATGGAGAAAAGACTATGGAATACAGGCACACTGTGTGTGTGCACAGTGGCCTGCAACCCGCCCCCCACCATCAGGAAGAAGAATGCATGGGCACATGGCAGAATATTTTAGAAAGATAATTTCTGAAACTAAGTAAAAGCAAACAAGCAGGACAAAACTCTGGACAGCCGCACAATGGAAAAAGACTTGAAATCCCATCTTTAATTGAAACAACGTGGGTCACATCAAAACAATATCAAAAAATCGACAGCAAAAGGAATAACAGGGTACAGGAAAATACTGACGCGTTTCACTCCGTAATCAGTGCTTACTAATAGCTTGAGTAAGCACCTGGGGCTCATAAATAGGAGACAGAGCTTCAGTCCTCGAGGATTACTTTGGAGCGGTGGTTCATCCTTTCTACTAAGTAAAAGCAGTTACTGTATGGTGCCTGCATAGTTATAACTGTATTAGGGTCTAAAACATTGTATGTTCACAACTTCTTTACATGAGATTACTGTACTAAAATTGCTCTTCCATCCAGGAAGGGCTTTATGACTAAAAACATTTAAAAAAAACGATCTTGTATTGGGCAACACAGTGGCTAAGTGGTTAGCACTTACACCCCATAGCCCTAGGGTTGTTGGTTTGATCCCAACCACGGCACTACTTGCCTGGAGTTTGCATGTTCTCCCTGTGCCTGTGTGGGTTCCTCCCTCAATCCAAAAACATGCTGATAGGTAAATTGGTCCTAATATGAGTTAGGGACCTTACCTTGTAAGCTCCTTGAGGGCAGAGAATGTACAATACATCTATGTAAAATGATGGTGCAACTTAAGTACCTGTAATGAACTTGCAATTAGAAAAATTCATTATAGTCTCCACGAGGTTAGAAAGCAATGTTGTTGTGAGTAGGGATGAGCTTCGTGTTCGAGTCGAACGTACGTTCGACTCGAACATTGGCTGTTCGTGCGTTCGGCGAATTCCGAACGTTTTGGCCGTTCGCGTCAAAATTCGAGTGACGCGCGCGCGGACCACAATGCACTGCGTTGGCGCAGTGCATTGCTGTCCGATGATTGGCCAAGCATGCACTGTGACCCCGCATGCTTGGCCAATCGCAGCGCCGGCAGCGAGGAGAGCCATGATTGGCCACAGGCATCCTGCCTGTGGCCAATCATAGCTCAGACTGTGTAGTGCACGCCCCACACTATATAAGGCCGCCTTTAAGGCGGCCTCCTGTAGTGTGTTACTTTGCATCTGAAGCAGTGGGTGTTCTGTGTACCTTCAACACAGTACACACCAATCGTTTTTGGCTGATTTCCTATCTTGCTGCTGTGTAGTGGTTGTTGTCTGTGCCCTGACTGCAGTATACACCACTATATTCACCTCACCTATATAGCTAGTGATCTAGCTTTAACCACTTAACAACTGCCCATTGCCGATTAACGGCTTCAGGGCGGTTGTTTAACTCAGAGAGGCCGTTAATTAACGGCCTCCCAGAATTCTGCTCTCGCGTGCCCCGAGGTGTGCGCACTCGAGAGCATCCGTGACCGCCGGGTCCATAGGACCCGGCGCATCACGGTAAACGGCCGCTCATAGCGGCCGTTTACCACGTGATTGCTCCGTCAAATGACGGAGTGATCACTTGGAAACAAACCGGCGTCATGTTATGACGCCTGTTCCTCCCTCCCCTTTCTGTACCGATCGGTACAGCGGAGGGGAAAGAGATCGGTGTCAGCAGCGATGTGGGCTGCATCTGCAGTGCCCACATCGCTGCTCACCGAATTTAACCCCTCAATTCCCTGCCAATACTCTGCAATACCAGTGCATACTCTGCAGTACCCTGCCATTACTCTGCAGTACCCCGCCATTACTCTGCAGTACCCCGCCATTACTCTGCAGTGCAGTACCCCGCCATTACTCTGCAGTGCAGTACCCTGCCATTACTCTGCAGTACCCCGCCATTACTCTGCAGTACCCCGCCATTACTCTGCAGTGCAGTACCCCGCCATTACTCTGCAGTGCAGTACCCTGCCATTACTCTGCAGTACCCCGCCATTACTCTGCAGTACCCCGCCATTACTCTGCAGTGCAGTACCCCGCCATTACTCTGCAGTGCAGTACCCCGCCATTACTCTGCAGTGCAGTACCCTGCCATTACTCTGCAGTGCAGTACCCTGCCATTACTCTGCAGTGCAGTACCCTGCCATTACTCTGCAGTACCCTGCCATTACTCTTCAGTACCCCCCATTACTCTGCAGTAACCCCCATTACTCTGCAGTACCCCCCAATACTCTGCAGTACCCTGCCATTACTCTGCAGTACCCCGCCATTACTCTGCAGTACCCCCCATTACTCTGCAGTAACCCCCATTACTCTGCAGTACCCCCCAATACTCTGCAGTACCCGCCATTACTCTGCAGTACCCCCAATACTCTGCAGTACCCTGCTATTACTCTGTAGTACCCCGCCAATACCCCGCCAATACTCTGTAATACCCTGCCATAAATTGCCATACCCAGCCATACTCAGAGATACCCAGCCATACTCGGTGATACCCTGAAGTACCCAGCCATAGACGCCCCCCACCCCTCACCGCCCTCTGGTGCTTCTACCAACTCGCCAGTACGATCAAAGCCAGAATCTTTTTTTTTATTTTTTATTTCAGGCTTCCCAGCCTAGAGGTGAGATGTGGGGTCATATTGACCCCCCAGATTTCACTGTAAAGAGGACCTGTCATCCCATATTCCTATTACAAGGGATGTTTACATTTCTTGTAATAGGAATAAAAGTGATCAAAAATATATTTTTGGGAAAAAAAATGTCAAACTAAAATAAAGTAAAATGAACAATAAAAAAATAAAATAAAAATTAAAGCGCCCATGTCCCCATGTGCTCGCATGTGCCACACATGTGAGGTATCGCCGAGAATGTTAGAGCGAGAGCAATAATTCTAGTCCTAGACCTCCTCTGCAACTCAAAACATGTAACCAGTAAAAAAATATTTAAAGCGTCGCCTATGGGGATTTTTTAAGTAGCGACGTTTGGCGCCATTCCACGGGCATGTGCAATTTTGAAGAGTGACATGTTTGATATCTATTTACTCAGCATAACTTCATCTTTCACTTTATGCAAACATTGGGCTAACAAGTGGTTAATAATAGAGCTTGCAGTCAGTAGTGTTAGGAGATAGTGCGTGCTGTCTGCGTGCTCTGTACCCAGTACATACCGCTATAATATAGGGCAGGCCCCTACTTTCAAACATCCAACTTACAAACATCTCCTACTTGCAAACGCAAGGAGACAGCAGCAAGTGAGATGAAAAAAGATGGACGACAAAACAAAATTATACAGGGGTGATAACCCTTCCCTATGTTTTCCAAAAAGCTTAAAGATATTTTTTTTGACTGGAGCTACACTTTAAAAATGTACCGGTTGAAAATGACAAACAGATTCAACTTAACACAACAAACCTACACAGTCCCTGTCTTGTTTGCACCGCCTGTATACTGCTGTTCTGAGTATATAGGGCCTGGGGGCCACACGCATTTCCTTTTTTTAATATGGGTACGGGGTTCCCCTTAATATGTGTACAAGACCCAAATAGGCTGGTAATGGGCAGGGAGGGCTACCCATGCCATTTTTCTGAATGATTTTCAACCATATTGCAGGAACCAGATATAACATTAAAACCGCAAGCAGTTTTAAATGGTGTTATTTCCGTTTAATGTCATTTTGTGCAGGGACTGTTCTAAACACGGGAAACACGTGGCACTTCACAGGCATACTATAGACACCCCCCAGGCACCATATTTAAAGGAATATTTCACTTTTTTTTTTTCACTTTAACCACTTGCCGACCGCCTAACGCCGATGTACGTCGGCAGAATGGCACGGGCAGGCATAAGCACGTACATGTACGTGATTTGCCTCCCGCGGGTCGGGGGCCCGATCGGGCCCCCGCCCGGTGCCTGCGGCGGTCGGTTTTCGTTCGGGAGCGATCCCGGACGAGGGGACGGCCATTCATTCATGGCCACCCCCTCGCGATCGCTCCCGACGAATAGAAATCCCCGGTGACATCACTTCCTCTCCTGTAATGTAAACACAGGAGAGGAAGTGATGTATTCTCTCCTCCGTGTCGGTATTTTTCGTTCCGACACGGAGGAGAGCGGATCAGTGAGTTGCACCAACACATCCCACACACAGTAGAACATGCCAGGCACACTCACACCCCCCCTTTACCCCCCGATCACCCCCCCAATTACCCCTGCCCCCCAGTCACAGTGACACCAATGTCATTTTTTTTTTTTTTTTTTTTTTTTTTGCATTGGTGTCATTTGTGACTGTAATAACTGTTAGGGCAGTTAGAGTTAGCCCCCTTTAGTTCTAATGTACCCCCCTAACCCCCCCAATAAAGGTTTAACCCCGTGATCACCCCCCGTCGCCAGTGTCACTAAGGCTGGGTTCACATTGCAGCGGTTTATGAGAACGAATGTGATTCGCACCGCACTGCAGTGCAAATCACATCCGATCTCTGTGCGATTCGAGTTCAGCCATTCGCCGCACCCGCCGCACCCGCCACACCCGCCGCACCCGCCGCAAATTCGCACGGGACCCTTTTTTTGGCCCGCAGCAGAATCGGATCGTATGGGTGTTCACACCATGCGATCCGAGTTTGCAGATCGCACTGCGATATGCGAACTGATCTGGGGGTGTCAGTAACATTTCACTGACACTCCCAGCAGTTCGCATAGGGCAGTGTGAACTGCCGCCGGGAGGCATGCGATGCGGGAACCCGCCGCGGATTCGCGGCGTTTCCGCATCGCTCCAGTGTGAACCCAGCCTAATAAGCGATCATTTTTCTGATCGCCGTATTAGTGTCCCAGGTGACGCTAGTTAGGCAGGTAGGTATTTAGGTTCGCCGCAGCTTTTTATAGCGCCAGGGACCCCCATATACTACCGCATAAAGCCCCCTGATTGCCCCCTAGTTAACCCTTTCACCAGTGATCACCATATAACTGTTACAGGTGACGCTGGTTGGTTAGTTATTTTTTTATAGTTTCAGGGCACCCGCCATTTATTACCTAATAAAGGTTTAACCCCCTGATCACCCGGCGGGTGTCATTTGTGACTAATAACTGTTAGGGCAGTTAGGGTTAGCCCCCTTTAGTTCTAAGGTACCCCCCTAACCCCCCCAATAAAGGTTTAACCCCGTGATCACCCCCCGTCGCCAGTGTCACTAAGGCTGGGTTCAGATTGCAGCGGTTTGAGAACGGATGTGATTCGCACTGCAGTGCAAATCACATCCGATCTCTGTGCGATTCGAGTTCAGCCATTCGCCGCACCCGCCACACCCGCCGCACCCGCCGCAAATTCGCACGGGACCCTTTTTTTGGCCCGCAGCAGAATCGGATCGCATGGGTGTTCACACCATGCGATCCGAGTTTGCAGATCGCACTGCGATATGCGAACTGATCTGGGGGTGTCAGTAACATTTCACTGACACTCCCAGCAGTTCGCATAGGGCAGTGTGAACTGCCGCCGGGAGGCATGCGATGCGGGAACCCGCCGCGCATTCGTGGCGTTCCCGCATCGCTCCAGTGTGAACCCAGCCTAATAAGCGATCGTTTTTCTGATCGCTGTATTAGTGTCACAGGTGACGCTAGTTAGGCAAGTAGGTATTTAGGTTCGCCGCAGCTTTTTATAGCGCCAGGGACCCCCATATACTACCGCATAAAGCCCCCTGATTGCCCCCTAGTTAACCCTTTCACCAGTGATCACCATATAACTGTTACAGGTGACGCTGGTTGGTTAGTTATTTTTTTATAGTTTCAGGGCACCCGCCATTTATTACCTAGTCTCACTAGTGTACCCCTAAATTTAGGGGTGTCTACTTTCCAAAATGGGGTCATTTGGGGGGGGTTTGTGCCATCTTGGCATTTTATGGCCTTCAAAACTGTAACGCCCTTAGAAAGCCTGAAGGCGGTGCTTGGTTTTCGGGGCCCCGTACGCGGCTAGGCTCCCAAAAAGTCCCACATATGTGGTATCCCCGTACTCAGGAGAAGCAGCAGAATTTATTTTGGGGTGTCATTTCACATATGCCCATGGCATGCGTGAGCAATATATCATTTAGTGACAACTTTGTGAAAAAAAAAAAAAAAAAAAAAAAGTTTGTAATTTTCCCGCAACTTGTGGCAAAATATAAAATATTCCATGGACTCAACATGCCTCTCAGCAAATAGCTTGGGGTGTCTACTTTCTAAAATGGGGTCATTTGTGGGGGTTTTGTGCCATCTTGGCATTTTATGGCCTTCAAAACTGTAATAGGTAGTGAGGAGTGAAGTCAAATATTTACGCCCTTAGAAAGCCTGAAGGCGGTGCTTGGTTTTCGGGGCCCCGTACGCGGCTAGGCTCCCAAAAAGTCCCACATATGTGGTATCCCCGTACTCAGGAGAAGCAGCAGAATTTATTTTGGGGTGTCATTTCACATATGCCCATGGCATGTGTGAGCAATATATCATTTAGTGACAACTTTGTGAAAAAAAAAAAAAAAAAAAAAAGTTTGTAATTTTCCCGCAACTTGTGGCAAAATATAAAATATTCCATGAACTCAACATGCCTCTCAGCAAATAGCTTGGGGTGTCTACTTTCTAAAATGGGGTCATTTGTGGGGGTTTTGTGCCATCTTGGCATTTTATGGCCTTCAAAACTGTAATAGGTAGTGAGAAGTGAACTCAAAAATTTACGCCCTTAGAAAGCCTGAAGGCGGTGCTTGGTTTTCGGGGCCCCGTACGCGGCTAGGCTCCCAAAAAGTCCCACATATGTGGTATCCCCGTACTCAGGAGAAGCAGCAGAATTTATTTTGGGGTGTCATTTCACATACGCCCATAGCATGTGTGAGCAATATATCATTTAGTGACAACTTTGTGTAAAAAAAAAAAAAAAATTTTTTTTTTGTCATTATTCAATCGCTTGAGGCAAAAAAATAAAATATTCAATGGGCTCAACATGCCTCTTATCAATTTCCTTAGGGGGTCTACTTTCCAAAATGGGGTCATTTGGGGGGGTTTTGTACTGCCCTGCCATTTTAGCACCTCAAGAAATGAGATAGGCAGTCGTAAACTAAAAGCTGCGTAAATTCCAGAAAACGTACCTTAGTTTGTAGATGTGACAACTTTTGCGCAAACCAATAAATATACAATTATTGACTTTTTTTTTACCAAAGACATGTGGCTGAATACATTTTGGCCTAAATGTATGACTAAAATTGAGTTTATTGGATTTTTCTAATAACAAAAAGTAGAAAATATCATTTTTTTTCAAAATTTGCGGTCTTTTTACGTTTATATCGCAAAAAATAAAAATCGCAGAGGCAATCAAATACCATCAAAAGAAAGCTCTATTTGTGGGAAGAAAAGGACGCAAATTTTGTTTGGGTACAACATTGCATGACCGCGCAATTACCAGTTAAAGCAGCGCAGTGCCAAAGTGTAAAAAGACCTCTGGTCATTTACCAGCAAAATGGTCCGGTCTGAAAGTGGTTAATCGTCATTAAAATCACTGCTCCCGCCAAAACGGTCGTTTTTAAAACTTTTTTTTGCAGTGACCCATGTCCCCTGAGGCAGGAGGCAGGTCGCCAAACCCTTTTTAGCACACTATCTTGCATATTAGCCGTTAAAATTAGCACTTTCCAATTCGAACGTTCGAGTCCCATAGACTTCAATGGGGTTCTAACGTTCGTACCGAACGCGGGGGTCGTTCGCAAGTTCTGGTGCGAACCGAACCGGGGGGTGTTCGGCTCATCCCTAGTTGTGAGTAATCACTCTCTCTGTAATCCTTTTTGGCAAAATAACCAGGATATGCCACCACTTCCCAAACAATGCTGTAAATGCACATTTCCAAATGACCCGAAAACCTAAAGAAAAACAGGACTTTAAAGTGTTACTAAACCCACAACAGTAAAATCAGGGCTCAAGTCCTGCGGGAACGCATGGGAACGGAGTTCCTGTACTTTTTCCACAACAGGAACTCAGTTCCCGCTGGCACCCGTAACCTGCAAGACTTTGAAGGATGAGAGCTGTGTGGCATGTGCTACACCAGCAGCTGCCGACACAGCTCACAATATTAAGTGCCGCACACCTGACCATTCAGGCATTGCCAGTAGGTTGCCCCATGACAGCTTCCGCATAGATCTACCTGTCAATCACAGCTAGCTGACGAGTAGATCAGGTCTAGGTCTATCTGACGGGTAGATCAGCTATTCTGCTCACTGGACATGCATGGAGAGAGGTGAGCTGAGGGAGGAACATCAGTTTGGGGTGGTAAGCTGAGCACAATACCTGGCAAAGTTTAATGCCAGGAGGGAAGTTTATGTGGAAATATGTGAAGGGTTGGAATAGCAGCAAGTGTGTGTTGGAGCCCTGCAGAGTTTGCAGCCCCCCAAGCTAACATACATCTCCTAAGCAGAAACACATCATTATCTTGCCAAGCATTCTGTC
Organism: Lithobates pipiens; assembly: GCF_037356315.1. NCBI lineage: Eukaryota > Metazoa > Chordata > Amphibia > Anura > Ranidae > Lithobates > Lithobates pipiens. Next base: position 100,790,314 of record NW_027507764.1, on the reverse strand, counting down.
CAGATAATGTGCAGTTCATTTATGACTTTTCCGTTTAACCCTGTGTTATCCAAACTCTGTTCAATGAAAAGTGTAAATTCACCACATAAACACTCTATATACAAAATAAAATTCCACAATAAAGATCAGAACATGATGTTCACATTTGCATGGAAACATTGAATGAATGCTGATTATTCAGAGATTTACCGTATTTATGTTTATTTAGGATTTTTTTTTTTTATTATGTACTAACAGTAAAGCTTCATACACACAATATGAAAATTGAATGAAAAATACCAATTTTGAAGCATTCGTGCATATGAGCGTATCATTTTATTTTTTATTTTTTGGTGGGGGAGTGGATCTTGGGTGGGAGTTCCCACACTTTTTTCCCCAGGACTTGACCCCTGAGTAAAATCAGTCATAATTTGTAGACGCTATATATTTCACAAAAGTCAATCAATATACACTTATTTTTTGCACCAAAGAAATGTAGCAGAATACATTTTTCCTAAATGTATGAAGAAATTAGATTTTATGTTTTATAGCAGAAAGTAAAAAAACTGAAAATTGTACCATACTTACCGTAATTTTCTTTTCCTGGTGCCTATCCATGGCAGCATACCTGTGACAAGCTCCGCCTTGGCTCCTCCCTCAGGACTAGTGAATATTATAAAAGAAAAGGTTAGTACAGCCCCCGCATTCTCGTTAATATAGAATACCGAGGGTGGGAATGTATGCTGCCATGGATAGGCACCAGGAAAAGAAAATTACGGTAAGTATGGTACAATTTTCTGTTTTCCTGGTGCCTCCATGGCAGCATACCTGTGACAAATAACTAGCTGAGACGGGTGGGATAATGCTTAGAGGTTTATTTAAAGAATTTATTATTTAGAAGAGGCGAAGGCCGAAGTGACTGCCTGTCTGCCAAACTCCACTGAGGAGAGAGCTCCTGGGTCCACCCTGTAATGTTTCAGGAATGTGTGTTGGGATGACCAGGTTGCTGCCCGACAAATAGTTTCGATCGACACATTCGCTCTTGCCGCCCAAGAGGCAGAAACCGCTCTTGTGGAGTGCGCCCTGACCGCCGAAGGGGTCTCTAGTCCCTTTGTCCTGTACACCTTGTGGATGAGTTTGACGATCCATGAAGCGATCGTTCTGGCTGATGCCTCCTTTCCTTTATGTTTTCCCCAGGGAATTATGAACAGTCTTATGGAAGCCCGGAATGGAGCTGTGGCTTGGAGATAGCATTTCAGAGTGGAGGCGATGTCTAATTCATGAAGAGTGACAGAGTCCTGTTCAGAAAATGTTGGGAGTGCCCAGGGTTCTGACATGCTCAAGGATGAAGCGACCTTGGGAATGAACCCTCGTACTGTTCTAAGTTCCACTCTATCTGGGTAAAATATAATGTGATCCTGATCTGCTCCCAAAGCTTGGAGCTCTGACACCCGTCTGCCGGAGGTTATGGCTACCAGAAAGGCTAATTTTAAAGTTAGGTTCCAGAGTGATATTGAGTCCGAAGGGGCAAAGGGTGGATTGGCTAAGGACTCCAGGATGACCGTAAGGTCCCAAGTGGGAAAAGATTGTTTGGTCGGTGGTCTGATCTTCCTGACGGCCTTAAAGAATTGGATTAACAATGGGTCCTCCGCCCATCTTCTACTGGTTGCTGCTGAGATCGCTGACACCTGTACCTTCAATGTACATAATGCAAGACCCAGGTCCAGGCCTGCCTGCAGGAACTCAAGAATTTGAGATGACGAAGGGGAACCTGGATTACAGTTTCTATCAAGCATGAAGGTCCTGAAGTTGTTCCATACTTTATCATATATGTTGTTTGTGGATGGTTTTCTCGCTTTGAGCAGGGTTGCGATCACTTTGTCGGAGCACCCTAGGGATTGGAACCTTTTCCTTTCAGTTGCCAGATGTGAAGGTCCAGCCTGCGGGGATCTGGGTGGGTGTGACATCCTTGCAACAGGAGGAGGGGTACTATTGGAACCTTGACTGGAGGACTGGTGCTCAGATCCATTGCCGTAGGGAACCAAGGCCTTCTTGGCCAGTATGGTAGAATCGCTATCACCGTCGAAGTCTCCCTCACGAGTCTTGACAGGAAACTCGGTATGAGGGGCCGTGGGGGAAAAGCGTAGGCCCGATCGCATGCCCAAGGGGCAGAGAGGGCATCTGTTGCCTCCGCCTGGGGGTGCGGAAACCTCGAGATAAACCTTGGAAGCTTGGTGTTGGATGCCGTCGCAAAGAGGTCCAGCTCGAGGGGCCCCCACTGGATCATTATCCAGTTGAAGATTTCCGGGTGTAAGGACCACTCGTTGGTGTCTGCGAACCTGCGGGAAAGGCCGTCCGCCCTTGAGTTGAGATGGCCGGGCAGATAGACTGCCCTCAGGTCCTTCAGATTCCTTTCGGCCCAGAGGAATATGGGCTCCACCTCGTTCAGGAGAGATCTGCTGCGCGTTCCCCCTTGACGGTGCACATAAGATACCGCGGCCCTGTTGTCCATCCTGAGGAGAACTGGTTTGCCCGAAATCTCGAACTCCAGGGCTAGCAGTGCAAGATAGGCCGCTCTGAGCTCCAGGACATTGGACACCATGCCGGCTGCATTGAAGGACCATCTCCCTTGTACTGAGGTCTTGTTGGAATGTGCTCCCCAACCAGCTGCGCTGGCATCGGTAGTAATTATGATCCAGTCGACATGCCCTAGCGGGCGAGACTTCAGAAGCGACTGTCTCTTCATCCACCAATGTAGATTCCTGAGCATCCGGGTTGTCGGGTGTATGGGTTGGGATAGATATCGTCTGTTCCACATTCTTAAGAACTCCAGCTGAAAATGTCTCAAATGCCAGTGGGCCCAGGGGACCATAGGGATGCATGATGACATCCGACCTATCAGGCTCAAACAATTTGAGGCTGTCAGGTAGGATCTCAAGCTCACCTTCTTCATCTGTTGGATAATGGAAGATACCTTCTGAGGTGGAAGATACCTTCTGAGGTGGGAGAGACACTGATCCGTTCATTGTATTGAACAGGGCTCCCAGATAGACCATCTCTTGGGTCGGAGAGAGAAGACTTTTCTCGTAGTTTATCTTCCATCTGAAATCCACTAGTGTTGTTAACAGGATATCCCTGTGTTCTAATAACTGGGTTGGGTCCTTCGCCAGGAGTAGAAGGTCGTCCAGATAGTGATACACCCGGAGCCCCAATTCTCTCAGAGGTGCTATGATGGCAATCAGGGTTTTTGTAAAGACTCTGGGTGACGTGCAGAGGCCAAACGGAAGGCTCTGAAATTGGAGATGTACTTGCCCCACCGCGAATCTCAGGTATTTCTGGAACGTAGGGAGTATGGGTATGTGTAAGTAAGCGTCTTGCAGGTCTATTGACAGCATCCAGTCCCCTGGTTGGACTACGCGAATGATCGTCTGAAGAGACTCCATCTTGAACTTTTCCAGAAAGATGTAGCGATTTAGCCTCTTTAGGTCTATCACGGGTCTCCACCCTCCGTTTCTTTTGGGGACTAGAAACAGGGTGGAATAGAAACCTGAAAATCTCTCGGACGGAGGCACTAGAACTACTGCTCGTTGTTCCTGTAGGGAAAGAAGAAATCGCTTCAGAGCTTCCGCCATTTGAGGAGATCTTGACACCCTTGTCGGAGAAAAATAGTCCTTGGGGGGTTTGTTTAGGAAGGACCAGGAATGACCGTGTTTGACTGTTGCAACTACCCAGGGATCCCTGCATTTTTGTTGTTTTGAGCTATTGCAGGTTTACAGGCATTTCCCGCCATCTGATAGGCCTTCTTAAGGTCGAGGTCCATCCTCCTGTCCAGAGGGTCCTTGAAGGAGGTTGAATCATCTAGGGGCAAAGTGACGTTCTTGGCCAGCCTTACCACTGCGGCATCTACCACCGGAGGGCCGTCCAGCATTTTGGAATCTGCCTCGGAGAGAGGGTATAATTTTCCCAATCGATTGGTGGAAAGTCTTTTGTCTGTCCTCCCCCATTCTTCCTCGATCACTTCCCTGATTTCCTCCATAAGAGGGAAGAAGGAGATCTGGCGCTTAAGGAAGGGGAAGTATGATTTGGACTTCCTGACCTCCACGTTGGAATCCTCCCAACCGATTGCTTGTTTAACGGCCTGCACATAGGGCTGGACCATGGCGAAGGCAAAGCCAGAGGCATCTGTGTCATCTGAGGAATCCTCTGAAATGGCCATTTCGTCCTGATGCTTAGAGGAGGAGGGAGGGAACAGACGACCACTTCCACTGGTGGATGGACCAGGAATGGAGGCCTCAGCCATCAGTTCCTGAGGAGGAGATGCCGGTTGTTGTGTCGGCATTGTAGCGACCAAATCCGTAAGGGAGTCTTTTACTGCCTTTTTAAGGAGATCTGCCACCTGTAGGCTCTCAGACTCTCTGTCTGCTGCATAGTCTCTAAGGCAATCTCGACAAATTAGTTTGTCCGGAAGTGGGGAGCCTCCGCAGGCCTGACATCTAGTAGGTCTAGGTCTCGGGGAGCGCGAATGACGGCGCCTCTTGGCTGAAGCTTTCCTGCCACTTCTGTAATGCCCATGTCTGGGTGACCTGTCTCTGCTGTGACAGGAATCATCATCGTCATCTCCATATCGCCTTGAGGTCTTCTTAGACGTCTTCTGGCGTACAGGACTGAAATACAAAAAGTATCGTCCTTAGTGCACTCTTTTTTTTTTTTCTTCTTCTTTAAAAACTTACCTGGGCGTAGGTCCTTACCTTGGGAGTAGAGTAGGATCTTGAGCGGGCGGCGAAAGGCTCATGTTAGGCGGCTTAGCAGAGGTAACGGCTAGGAAAGAGTCAGAGGAAAAGGCGTCAACCAGTCGTGCGCTGATTCACGGAAAAAAAGGGAATTTGCCTACAAAAGTAACGACTTCCCCCCCGTTACTGTGTGTTGTGTTTTGTGTTTTTTTTTTTTTTTTAAATCCATTTTTTTTTTTATTTTTTTATTATTTGAAGGCTCCGATTTAAATAATTTAATATATTAATAAATTAATTCACTTTTAATGAAAAGAGATATTCCATCAGAGCTATACATATATATTCGGATGTTCACATGTATAAGAAAACAAATGCATTAAGACATGCCTTACCTTAACAGGGGTGGGTATAGCCTGGAACTCTAGAGTGTAATTCTCTTGTTGACCACAGGCATTTCACTTGTGCTGCTGGGGAAATAAATAGGAGGAGGGGAAGCGGTGTCGCGCTTAAGCTCCTCCTCTGACACTCTGAGGGCAAAAAGAACTATTCGCCCTCAGAAAAAATGGCCGTCGAAACTTCCGACGCTACCGCGCACGCGCCGAACGTCGAAACTGACCGTCGAAACATACGACCCGCCGGCGCATGCGCAGACGACGGCGGGAACGCTAAACTATTATAAAATGACACAGACTCGCCGCGCGCGGCCCCTAGTGAGTCTGGGGGTGACAAACACACATGGGAAGGGAAAGGGGGGGCCCGCTAGGACTATGGGGACCGCAGAAACAGAGCACAAGAGAGAGGAAGGACAGATGAGACTGGAGAGGAAAAACAAGCCTCAGGGACAGAGCAAAGCTGCTACCTCTGCTGCCATAGACTGGAGCCTGAATGCCCATACTGCAGGTAAAGCTCTTACTTAAGAGACAAACTGCTTGTCCCAAAAGATCCTACAGAAGGGACTTCCAACCTTATTAGCGCGTTTAGCTGCCCAAGAGAAGGAACTGCGTCCGGGAGAGGCTTGAACCCGGACGGACGCTGCCGAATGCAGAAGGTAAGGACGCCGACCAGGATTCACTGCCATGAGGTATGAGGAAAAAAAGGAGAATGCGGGGGCTGTACTAACCTTTTCTTTTATAATATTCACTAGTCCTGAGGGAGGAGCCAAGGCGGAGCTTGTCACAGGTATGCTGCCATGGAGGCACCAGGAAATATATATTTTTTTAAATGTACGCTCTTTTTTTGTTTTATAGAGCAAAACAAAAAAAAAAAACTGTGGTGATCAATTACCACCAAAAGTAAAAAAAGAGGGGAAATTTATGAATATTTTGTTTGCGTAAAGCATTGCATGATTGCCCAATCACCAATTAAAGTAGCCAATAGCAAAACTGGCCTGATTATGAAGGGGGTAAAATTTTCCATAGCTGAAGTGGATAATGCTTACTACAAATTGACAGGTACACTTTAGAAAAGCCATATAGTATGATATAAAGGGACATTTCCATTTAATCATAAAAATGAGATTTAAGCAGTGCCGTTTAAATTCTTCTATTTGTACACCAAATTCCAATTTACTGTATTGCACCAAGAATTATTATTATAAGATGTGATAGCGCTCATGAAAATGGACAAGTGGCCAATAGAAGATGCTGCCTAGCTAAATCAATAAAATGAATATCCCTGCTTGCCACAGAACAGCCATAAGACGATGACATTATCCATCTATGGCTCTAAGGCATCAGCGGATTCTCAATTTAAATAGCAGTGTGCAGAAAAGCAAATTAGCATATTTAGTGGTTACTAATACTATCCTGTTAGCGGAGTTGCTTGAGGATAGAATTATTGGACACATCCAATAGTACATGGGGATCATTTTAGAAAATTTATTTATTTATTTACCTACTTGCACATTCTTTATTTGAACTGCTACCTGAAAGGGAATGTATGGTCTTATAATTTTTTCTTTGCTCAGATAAACATTTAAAGGGGTCAGCTTAAAAATAATCTTATTCATGTGTGCTAATGTTTAATAAACCCTTTTTCCCCGTGCATAATTTGTAATTATATAGGTACATGGGAGCAGTTGCATTTGCTCATTACATACTCAGACTCTGCTTTCTGCTTTTCATTGTTACACAGTGCTTTTTATTTACTGCTTCATCACATGATGTAGTCAGTCAAACTGCTGACTCATCCAAAGCAATGTACATGTGTGGCTGATATTCTTTTGCAGGAGTAATGAATTAAAATTCACAAAGGTCCGATCAGCATAATTTTCTTCCAGCAGAGGTCCGAACATCGTGTTGTTAACCGTGGCACCTTTTCACATGTGCCAAACTGCCTGTTGCTGCTGCACTATTTTGGAAATTACGTCTTTCTCCGTTTTTACTAATGCACATGTACCGATCTGAACCCATACTTGCATCAGCATCCTCAGTCCCCAGTGCACATCAGAGTCCTCTCCCTCTTGATGAGTGTCCTCAGGTCCTCCTTTATATCACCCCCCTCCACAGTAATATTCTCACACTTCCTTGACACCAAAGCCCCCACCAGTACTGTCCTTTGCCCCTATTTACATTATCCCCCCCCCCACATTACTATCCTCAGCACCCTTCACATTACTGTCCTCATTACCCCCACATTACATTTCTCAGCTCCCCCACATCACAGTCCTCAGCCTCCCCCAATTTAATGTCCTCAGCCCCCCACTGTAACGTCCACATCTCCCCCACTGTAATAATCACATCTCCCCACTGTAATGTCCACATCTCCCCACTGTAATTTCCACATCTCCCCCACTGTAATTTCCACATCTCCCCCACTGTAATATCCAAATCTCCCCCACTGTAATGTCCACATCTTCCTCACTGTAATGTCCACATCTCCCCCACTGTAATGTCCACATCTTCCTCACTGTAATGTCCACATCTCCCCCACTGTAATGTCCACAGCTCCCAACTGTAATATCCATATCTCCCCCACTGTAATGTGTACACATCTTCTCCACTGTAATGTGTCCACATCTTTCCCACTGTAATGTCCACATCTCCCTCACTGTAGTGTCCACATCTCCCCCACTGTAATGCCCACATCTCCCCACTGTAATATCCAAATCTCCCCCCACTGTAATGTGTCCACATCGCCCCCCCCCCCCCACTGTAATGTCCACATCTCCCCCACTGTAATGTCCACATCTCCCCCACTGTAATGTCCACATCTCCCCCACTGTAATGTCCACATCTCCCCACTGTAATGTCCACATCTCCCCATTGTAATTTGTCCACATCTCCCCACTGTAATTTGTCCACATCTCCCCACTGTAATATTCTCATCTCCCCCCACTGTAATATTCTCATCTCCCCCCACTGTAATGTCCACATCTCCCCCACTGTAATATGCACATCTCCCCCACTGTAATGTCCACATCTCCCCACTGTAAGGTCCATATGTCCCCACTGTAATGTCCACATCTCCCCACTGTAATGTCCATATGTCCCCACTGTAATGTCCACATCTCCCCACTGTAATGTCCATATGTCCCCACTGTAATGTCCACATCTCCCCACTGTAATATCCATATGTTCCCACTGTAATGTCCACATCTTCCCCACTTTAATATCAACATCCCCCGTAATGTCCATATCTCCCAACTGTAATGTCCACATCTCCCCCACTGTAATGTGTTCACATCTCCCCCACTGTAATGTCCACATCTCCCCCACTGTAATGTCCACAACTCCCCCACTGTAATGTCCACATCTCCCCCACTGTAATGTGTTCACATCTCCCCCACTGTAATGTCCACATCTCCCCCACTGTAATGTGTTCACATCTCCCCCACTGTAATGCCCACATCTCCCCCACTGTAACGTGTTCACATCTCCCCCACTGTAATGCCCACATCTCCCCCACTGTAATGTGTTCACATCTCCCCCACTGTAATGCCCACACCTCCCCCACTGTAATGTGTCCACATCTCCCCCACTGTAATGTCCACATCTCCCCAACTGTAATGTTCACATCTCCCCACTGTAATATCCACATCTTCCTCACTGTAATGTCCCCATCTCCCCCACTGTAATGTCCACAACTCCCCCACTGTAATGTCCACAACTCCCCCACTGTAATGTCCACAAGATGCAAGATGGTGATTGGTTGCTAAGACCGCCCTTAATCCTAGCAGCCAAACACCTGCTTGTTAACCCCTGGCAGCTCCACCCTCCATCCAGAACTGTCCCGCCTCCCACTGTCGGCTCTGTGTGAGGATAACAGAGACGGCAGGGGGAAGAAAAGGCTGCTAAAGGCAGTACTGCGGCAGAACGCATAGGAGAGTGAGGCGGTCTGCATTTGGCCCGAGATCCGCAATTTAGTGATACCAGTTCTATTGCAACATTTAGGAGACTGAGTAGTTGCAATGGGTCACTGAGAGATTCCCCTTATTTAACACAGAACAATAATTACGGAAGTGCACGATTGTAAAAAAAATAAAAAAATATGAAAGTTGCATCAAAAATTACTTTAAATTGATAAAAAAACAAAATCCAATCATGTAATATATTGCAGCTTATCCTTATATGTAGTGGCTGCATTAGTCTTTTTTAGGCTTTTTCCCCTCAGCTTTCACATGGTTATCTGGCCAGTAACACACCTCCTTTGTTAGAGTGCCCCCATTGTGGATGAAGCACCACTGTACTGCAGAACTGTCAATCTGGGGCGAGGGGAGTGTGAGATGTACTGGCAGATTTAGATACACTAACTAATTAAAGCAAAATGCCAGCTAATCCTTTATAAGTGGTTGCAACTACAGTTGTTTTCCTTTTAGAGATAAAGATTTTACATAAATACATTTTAATAAACCCTGATCATTGTAAGCACCCCTGCCAGTGTTTAATGGTTTGTCTCATCTCTGTAACTGATACATTTTGCTGGAGAGCTAGTTCTTTTGAAAAACAACAGACTTACTTACTTGGATCACCAGATGAAAATATGAGAATGGAAGCCAAAAAAAGAAAATGAATGCAGCCATCACGTCTAAGAAATGGTAAGCTGCAATATAATAAATGTTTACGTTTGGGATTATTACCACTTTAAGGCAACACTGCAATAATAACTCAAATGTGTATTCTACTTTTTCTTTAAAGTGTCACTAAACCCCGCCCCTCCCCAAAAAAATAGGGATGAAGTCTTTATTTATGAATAGGTTCCTGGAGTAACCTGCTGGGTCACCCATAGCTCATTGCTGGTGGTGGCTCACCGAATCTCTGCACCATTGCCACCACACTGTGCATGCTCCGCTTCTATTCACGTCTACACATGGCTTACTGTAGCGGATGACGCCTAGCTTACTACAGCCTAAGCTGGGTGAGGGGGGTGGGGGGTGGCAGATGGAATCGGGAACATGTCCTGTGAAGTCCATTAGCTTTTTCAGGCCCTTCTCCAGGTCATGCAAAGGGAATTAGAACTGTCAGTCAAGGATGAAATCTGCCACAGGACACGTGACATGCCCCAGCATAGCCCAGCCTCCATCCCGAGCTGTGCTGCAGAAGAAAAAGAAAAAAAGTCACATGACTCACCCCACACAACATGGAAAAAAAGGTATTTAATGATATATTTTTTTTTTTTTACATTACACAACTTAAAAATGATAGCAAATGATGAAAAACCACAAAGAAATATTTTAAAAACTTTTAATTGCTTGCAATGCTTCATACCATACACCACTAGCATTGCTGTTAGCCAAAGTAGAATTGGAATTTGACCTATATGTTATTAGATATATGTTGATGAAATTTAATATCTGGCTTTTTTAATTGCATTTTGTGTTAAATTCTAGGTAGCTTTGACTAGGGATGAGCTTCGTGTTCGAGTCGAACATACATTCAACTCGAACATCGGCTGTTAGCCCGAATTCCGAACGATTGGCCAAGCATGCACTGTGACCCCGCATGCTTGGCCAATCACAGCGCCGGCAGCGAGGAGAGCCATGATTGGCCACAGGCAGGATGCCTGTGGCCAATCATAGCTCAGGCTGTGTAGTAAACGCCCCGCACTATATAAGGCCACGGCGGCCTTGTGTAGTGTGTTGGCATCTGTAGCAGTTAATGGGTGTTCTGTGTACCTTCAACACAGTATACACCGATCGTTATCGGCCGATTTTTCGTTCTTGCTCTTCTGTAGTGGTTGTTGTCTGCGTGCCCTGACCGCAGTATACACCGCTATATTCACCTATATATCTAGCGATATATCTATCTTTTATAATAGAGCTGTCAGTCAGTGTTAGGAGATTGTGCGTGCTGTCTGCGTGCTCTGAACGCAGTATACACCGCTATAGCCACCTATATAGCTAAATATCTTGCTCGTTTAAATAGAGCTTTCAGTCAGTGTTAGGAGATTGTGCGTGCTGCCTGCGTGCTCTGAACGCAGTATACACCGCTATATCCACCTATATAGCTAAATATCTTGCTCGTTTTAGAGCTTTCAGTCAGTGTTAGGAGATTGTGCATGCTGTCTGCGTGCTCTGAATGCAGTATACACCGCTATATCCACCTGTATAGCTAAATATCTTGCTCGTTTTAAATAGAGCTTTCAGTCAGTGTTAGGAGATTGTGCGTGCTGTCTGCGTGCTCTGAACGCAGTATACACCGCTATATCCACCTATATAGCTAACTATCTTGCTCGTTTTAAATAGAGCTTGCAGTCAGCGGTAGGAGATTGTGCGTGCTCTCTGCGTGCTCTGAAAAAGACGGACGGCAAAACAAATTATACAGGGGTGATAACCCTTCCCTATGTTTTCCAAAAAGCTTAAAAATCGTTTTTTTGACTGGAGCTACACTTTAAAAATGTACCAGTTGAAAATTACAAACCGATTCAACTTAACACAACAAACCTACACAGTCCCCGTCTTGTTTCCACCACCTGTATACTGCTGTTCTGAGTATATAGGGCCTGGGGGCCACACGTATTTCCTTTTTTTAATATGGGTACTGGGTTCCCCTTAATATGCGTACAAGACCCAAAGGGGCTGGTAATGGGCAAGGAGGGCTACCCATGCCATTTTTCTCAATGATTTTCAACCATATTGCAGGAACCAGATATAACATTAAAACCGCAAGCAGCTTTAAATGATGTTATTTCCGTTAAATGTCATTTTGTGCAGGGACTGTTCTAAACACGGGAAACACGTGGCACTTCACAGGCATACTACAGACACCCCCCAGGCACCATATTTAAAGGAATATTTCACTTTTTTTTCATTTTAATCGTCATTAAAATCAGTGCTCCCGCCAAAACGGCCGTTTTTAAAAGTTTTTTTCTGCATTGACCCATGTCCCCTGGGGCAGGAGCCAGGTCCCCAAACCCTTTTTAGGACAGTATCTTGCATATTAGCCGTTAAAATTAACACTTTTAATTTCGAACGTTCGAGTCCCATAGACTTCAATGGGGTTCTAATGTTCGTACGAATTTGGGGTCCGTTCGAAAGTTCTGGTGCGAACCGAACCGGGGGGTGTTCGGCTCATCCCTAGCTTTGACAATGATTCACAGGATTGTCTCTTCCCCTCACCCTAACCTGTTATCTTGGACACCCACCCTTCTTCCAAGTTCTAACTTATCTAATCAGTGTGATATTTTCCAACTTCAGCAGGCATTTCATACCAATGTTTACTCCCCCACCCCCCACAACATGACTCTCAGGTTAAGGTTTTAGGGTTAGCATTAGGGTTAGGGTTTGAGTTTCGTGTTAGGGTTAGGGGGTTAGGGTTTCCCATTAGGGTTCCCCCCTGAAGAACAAGGTTAGGGTTAGGGTTTCTTTTTAAGGTTAGGGTTAGGGGTTAGGGCTTTTCTGATTAGGGTTTTCCCCTGAAGAACAAGGTTAGGGTTTCCCGTTAGGGTTTTAGGGTTAGGGTTTGGGTTTCCCGTTAGGGGTCCCCCCTGAAGAACAAGGTTAGGGTTTAGGGTTAGGGTTTCCAATTAGGGTTTCCTGTTAGGGTTTCCCCCTGAAGAACAAGGTTAGGGGATTACGGCTAGGGTTTCCCCTTGAAGAACAAAGATAGGGATTTGAATAGGGACCGCCTCCAAAGGTTAAAGGTCAGCAGGCGGGTCCCCAGAGGTCAACGGTAAAGAGGCGTGGCTGACTCACCTCCATCAAAGTGTTCCGCCTACCCTAATTTATGTATATATATATATATATATATATATATATATATATATATATATATATAAAATAAACTATGCAGCTGTACACACATGTTGGAAAAATATCCTACAGACATGCACTGCCCAATCAATGGATGAGTCCAGTAGTGACAAACTCTGGTCCTTGCACACAATTTCCGACTTCTTTCCAGCCTCATCAACAGCAAAGCCAGGAGCATTTCCTCACATATGCTCATGATGGGATCCATAGTAAAAGCACCAAAATCGAGGTAGATACAAGTACACTGCTGCTCTATCAACTGCTGCTACTCACTTTGGTCTCACAGAATGGCTATAATAGTTAAATAATACTGTTTTTGAGCTTTGGGAGGGTCTTATGATATTATTTTAAATAAATGCTCCTAGACGCGAACGTGGCAAAACGCTGCTAAACGCGGCATGCAAACGTGGCTAAACAGGCATTTTTAAACATCGGTTTGAAGCTGTCAAAAAAAATGCTCAGAGGAGGTTGCCTCAGCGTCCCGTGTACATTAAGCCTTATACAGCAAAGTTCAGAAAGCTTACTCGGTCTGTAGTAAACACCAAGTTATCTCGCTCTATGTAGTGCTACGTGTCCATCAGAGGAATGAATATCAACCAACACGTTTCTGCCACAGACGTTGTTGTAGAACATGTAGGAAACTAGAACTTGTAGAAGACTTGTGTAATACCTGGATCTTTCAGCCAGTTTGGCGATACCCACCAGATTGGATTCACTTAGGTCCCTCAGCCTCACCAGGCTCTTGCTAAGAAGCCAACCCGTACGTGGCTTTATTCTGAAGAGTCCACCCCTGGATAGCTACAAGTTTGATGGGCCTCTCCACAACTGGAGACGGCATCAGACCACCTCAGAATCCTTTCTTTAGTTTCCTTGCCTCGGGCTAGCCAGCCCCGAGACATAAAGTCAGGTGGATCCGCACCCCAGGCCATAGCCTTCCTGGGGGCTGGTCAGGAGGACCAGGACCATGGAGTCAGAACATACTTCTGGACCGGAACTCCGAACCATGTGACGTCCGCATCTTAAGTACCCTCTCCCAGAAAGCACAGCAAGAGTGACACTCCCACTGGGCGGGCTCCGAGAGAAAGTAACCTTAAAGCACCCAACCAGACTGTGGTTCCATGCCTGCCAGAAGAGACAGTGCCCCCGGTGACCAGGCTGAACACCCTATAGTCCAGTCAGACTGATGCTGAGGTCAAAATTTTGAATAATTATACCTGAACCAAACTGCAGTTCAGGTGTAACCTTAAATTTCAAAAACATAGCGCTTGCTCTTCAGGAGCCTGCACTACATATGTATTGTGTGTGTTTCACTTTTTGAAATTGGTGCCGTTCTCCATCCCCATGCATCGCAACGCTCGCAGGGAACGGAGCTCGGCTCCGTGATGAATCGAGCTCACACTGCGGGGAAGAAATCGCAGGATCCAGGGGACAGGGTATTGGGATTGTGCGATGCAATCCCGAGTCTGGCTTGGGGTTACCGCTTTTGGTTCTGAAATTCCACCCTAAACCCGACTCGGGAATACCACTAAGGAGGTTAAAAAATGTAAACATGATTCAGGTGTGCAAACTAGACATATGGTCAATATGGTCACCAATGCATACTGACGCTGCTAAATTTTGCCTGGCCATCTAGGCCTCTTCTGGTAATGAATAGGGTCAACCACAGGTGTATTAACTAACATTGTTGTTTACAGGGATATTAATGATTACACTGGTGCTTCTTGTACAAGAGGAGGCCAATAAGTTCTTACCCTTACCATGATCTAGATAAGCTAGAGATCTGAAAGGTTATAGGTGGATATCTTAGTAATATGCATGCCGATTTTTGTTGTTGTAGGTCGTGGTGAATTATATTCAGAGCCAAGAGAAATTATATTCAGAGCCAAGAGAACTAGGTGTCATGCCGGACAAAGTTGAATACTGAGCCGTGATTAGGTTCCTCCATCTTCAAGGGAAATCTGCCCAAAGATGAGGAGGACTTTTTAAACAGATTAGTGACCATGGAAGAAAGCTGGGTATATCTATATGATCCTGAGACTAAATAAATTAGTAAAACATGGAAACGTGCTTCATCACTCAGCCCCAAAAAGGCTAAGGCAGTCATTACTGAAGTCTATAGGTGGTTTTCCTCAAAATCTGCATACTTCTAAGCATGGTATTAAAGGTCTGTTCCACAGATGTGAGAAGTGGGTAACCATAGGAGGTGGATATGTAGAGAAAGAAGAGTCAGTAGACTAAATTTCAGATGCCCCTGTTGAAGACACTCAATGTCGAAACGCGTCGGGCTCGCTTTTGGCACCCCACATTGCTTTTATTTTATTTTGTTCACTTGTGATCACTAGTCATAATTTTTATCCTATTATATGACTTTTAATAAAACCTGATGGTTAATATTTTTTGACCCGCACCATGTGGAGCTTTCTTTTTTCTTTTTTGTTCTAATTTCTACAAACCCTTCACTCCTCGTTTGGAGTTGTAATTCCAATTGAGTTACATCTGAATTGGACAACCTGACGAACATTCTGGAGAACCCCCTGTGAGACGCCCCCCAGGGTCTACAGTCGTTTGGAGTCTTTTCTACACCTGGTCGTACCACTACCAACCTATCTTCTGGTCCTAGGTCCGGACCCCAAGCGCTCTCGACTCAACCGTCGTAAGACCGTGTGAGTCCATCATATTCGGTAAGAGTATTCTACCCACCTTTCTTTGATATCTTCAGACAAGCTGATATATTGGGTTATACCTGACTTCTGAAGAAGTTACTATCACACCCTTTGTGCACCAGTCACACTATAGAGGACTCTATTATCATCCGCGATTGTCTATGGACTTTTCCCATGTGATTATTGATTCTCTTATGTGATTACTGATAAGTTTGATTTCCTGTGATCACATTCTGTTTTTTCTCATGGGATTACACTTCCACTTAATAGAAGCGCTACACTACTTATTGTTTTAAATTTCAGATGCCTAGCACATCTGGATCTTGGTGAGGGTAAGAACTTATTGGCCTCCCCTCGTAAGTCTGGTAACTTTTTGTTTCTTGTACTTATTATGCCACGTATAGGGATGGCCGAACGGTTCGGCTGTTCGCGGTCCGCCAGTTCGGCGGACTATTGGCACCATTCGCCCGGCGGACTTCCGTGTTTACTGTGTAAAAGAACTTTGACCTATGATGACACATCCATCATGGGGTACAGGACAGCCAATTGAGACATTACAGCACATGGACACTTGGACATTTCCCCTAACTTATAAATACACCGATCCGGCGGCCATTTTACATTCTTTCTTCTGTCACTATAGTGAGAGGTTGCTGTGTGGAGCAGGGAGAGATTGCAGTGACCCAAATCGCTAGCTATTTGGTACACAAAAGTTCTTTTCAGGACTGGTATAGGTGTTAGGTGTATATAGGTTTGCTGTGCTACTGATTGTTGCAGCAGCCTGAGTGTCTTTTGTCAGTTTAGAGAAAGGGACAGGACGGTGTGTCTGCTGTAGGGACAGTCAGTTTAGTCATTAGCTGTTACTATCAGGTCCACAAAAGTGCTATTCCAGTTATTGTTCCAGTAGCCTCTGTTTTGTCAGTTTATATAGGGACAGGCAGGAAGCAGTGTGTGAGGCAGTGAGGGTCAGTTTAATCAGTAGCTGTTACTATATTAGGTCCACAAAGGTTCTTTTCAGGACTGGTATCAGTGGTATGGTAATAGGCTTGTACACGTATAATATTCTTTCTTCCAAATATAGAAAGAATATTATACTTGACTGCTGCCCTTCTGCTGCAGTCTGCTAATCATTCACAACCTGCTTGTTCCACAAAGGTCCTTATAAGGACTGGCAATAACCTGGTTTAGGGTGCTATAGTACATAGGGTTGAGTGAGGTACAGTCTGCTATTCTATAAGGACTGGTATAGGTCCACAATACATAGGGTTGAGGTGCACTACTGCTGACCGCTGCCCTATACTGCAGCAGTCCTTCATCGGTATAGGGACTGACGTACAGTCTGCTAATCAGTCACACACAACCTACTTGTTCCACAAAGGTCCTTATAAGGACTGGTAACCTGGTGTATGGTGCTACAATACATAGGGTTGAGTGAGGTACAGTCTGCTATTCTATAAGGACTGGTGTAGGTCCACAATACATAGGGTTGAGGTGCACTACTGCTGATCGCTGCCCTATACTGCAGCAGTCCTTCATCGGTATAGGGACTGAGAGTTTTGTCACAGGGTCATTTAAAAAATGACAGGCAGAGGAAGAGGCAGGCCCTTCCACAGGGGTGGTAGGGGTAGGGCAGGAGCAACAGGCTTGAGCCAAAGTGGGAAGTTGCAGAAGGTGCGTTCAATTACTTTAAAGGACGCACCAGACTTGGTTGAGTGGCCCAAGGAGGAGGCCCAAGGAGGAGGTTGGTCCCCGGTGTTGCTGCCTACTCCGAGATCTCTACTTATAGCGGTGGGGAAGGTAACGTCGATGATGACGTGTCTAGTGATGTCATGTGGGTGCCCACAAGAGAGGAAGAGGGGGGGAGTTCAGAGGGAGATATGGACCAGCAGTTAGGGAGGAGAAGCAGGAATAACTTACATTGCACAGGAGGGACAAAGCAGACTGCAAATGTATCAGGAGTGAGTCATCGACCATGTGCGGTCACATCTGGCGCTCCCAGGACACCGGCACATGGCTCCGCAGTGTGGGCTTTTTTTAACGTGTCCGCTGCTGACAATAGCGTTGCCATCTGCAATCTTTGCAGTCAACGAATTAGTCGCGGTAAGCCCAACACTCACCTAGGGACGACCTCCTTAAGAAGGCACATGAGCAGCCATCACCAAGCCCAGTGGGAGCAACGGAACACACAAAGCCACACTCCAGGCTCTCACCGTCCAGCCTCGTCTTCTACTTCTCCTTCTCCTCTCTCCTCACAATTGTCCTCCACTCCACCTTCCATCACGCCAAGCTCACGTTTTTCTGCAAAAAGGCAGGCTTCCGTGGGCCTAATGTTCGAGCGTAAAAAAATGATGACGCCGGATAACCCTCTTGCCCAACGGTTGACGGCTGGCTTGTCAGAACTCATAGCCCGCCAACTACTGCCATATAAACTGGTGGACTCGGAGGCCTTTCGCAAATTTGTGGCCATTGGAACACCACAATGGAAGCTCCCAGGAAGGAAGTATTTCCCACAGAAGGGCATCCCAGAGCTATATGGCCATGTTCAGCGGCAAGTGAATGTATCTCTGGCACACAGTGTCAGTGCCAAGATACATCTGACCACAGACACGTGGTCTAGCAAACACGGGCAGGGAAGGTATATCACTTTTACTGCCCACTGGGTGAACCTTCTGACGGCCGTCAAGCATGTAACCCATGGCACCCGTGTAGATTTGGTTTTACCGCCATGGATTGCATGCAGGCCTGACTCTTCTTCTCCTCCTCCTCCTACTCCATCCTCCTCCCTCTCCTCCTCGGCTGACTCCTCCTTTTCCGCTGCTAGCATCTCTTCCGCTGCGCCGCCCAAGCTCCCCAGAACCTATTCGACATGCCAGGTGAGACGTTGCCATGCCGTGCTGCGTCCGTTGTGCATGGAAGCCAAGAGCCACACTGGCCCCGCACTCCTTTCAGCTTTGCGTTCACAGGCAGATCAGTGGCTAACACCGCTCAATTTGACAGTTGGTAAAGTGGTGTGTGACAACGGTGCCAATCTGCTTAGTGCATTGAAACAGGGCAAAATCACGCACGTGCCATGCATGGCACACGTCTTAAACTTGGTCGTGCAGCGATTCCTTGTCAAATACCCTGGGGTCCAGGACATCTTACGGCAGGCAAGGAAAATCTCGTCCCATTTCAGAAGATCTTACACGGCCATGGCTCGCCTTGCTGACATTCAGCAGCGACACAATCTGCCGGTCAGACGTCTTATTTGCGATTGCCTGACGTGATGGAACTCAACCTTCTATATGCTTGATAGGCTGCTCCAGCAGAAACGTGCAGTTAACGTCTACCTGTATGAACTCTGCTGCAGAACAGGTTCTGGGGAGCTTTGTCCTTCAAAGTGACTGTCACTGCTCCTTTCTCCTTCTAATGTACAGGGTAGAGACATCGGGTGTCTTCTTAAAGAAGACTTTACAGTTGGTTTGTCAGCCCCCCTCTAATGGTATTGATAAAATATAAAAATAATAAAATGTATAACTAATAAAAAAAAAACATAAAGACTTTTTTGGTGCTAAAACATTGAAATTTGAAATTTGTTATTTAGAATAAATCCGTAAATTCAAAAATTCAGAAATTTGAAATCCAAAAATTCGTAAATCCAGACATTCGTAAATTCCAAATTCAGAAATTCGAAAAATTCTATATTTTGAAAATAAGAAAATAAGAAAGAAATCCGAAAATTCAAAAATCCGAAAATTCAAAAATCCAAAATAATAACTAACTAACAATAACTAACTATTAAATTATAGATATTGGAATTTACTTTCAAATTTGGCTGTTAGTGAATGTAACAAATACCAACTTTTTCAAAGTTATGAATAATCCAAAATAATGAATGCCGCATCTAAACGAATGGAACTTACATTAATAATAATAAAAAATAATAATACAACGTTTTTATATGTTCAATTCGTTTAGATGTGGCATTTGTTATTTTGGATAATTCGTATTTATTACGTTCACTAACAGCCAAATGTGAAAGGAAATTCCAATACCTATAATTTAATAGTGAGTAATAGTTATTATTAGTTAGTTAGATATTATTTCAGATTTTCTAAGTTTTTAATCTTCGTTCTTATTTTCAAACTTTGGTACTTTTGAATTTTTTTAATTTTCATTCATATTTTCGGATTTTTCAATTCTCACATATTTCTGAATTTCCAGATTTTCGAAAGGTCAAATTTCAGAATTTTCAAATTTCAGAATTTTTGATCTTTCAAATTTCAGAATTTCGATCTTTCAAATTTCAGAATTTTCGATCTTTAGAATTTCTGAATTTCTGAATCTTTGAATTTCCGATTTTTGCATTTCTGATTTTTGTATTTTCGAATTCCCAAATTTCGTATTTTCAAATCTTCGAATTTACACATTTTTGAATTTTTGGATTTTCAAATTTTCGGATTTTCAAAATTTCAGAAAAAATATAAACTGTTTTTTGTTAATTTGAATATTTCCGAATGAACAAATTTGTTGAATTTTGGCGAAAAACGAATTCAGAGCGAAATGAATTGCACATGTCTATAAAACACACAAGCACGCCTATATGAGCATCATTATAATGTAAAGTATACATTAGACAAGTATTACACTACACATATTGGGTATCTCCACACACATTTGAGGTTTCGTAATAATTTTAGGGCCATCATTTCACCCTAGGTTCACATCTATGTGTTTCTGCATTTGTGCGGGCACAGCAGCCCTTTTATTTCAATGGTCTGCTGTGCTGTACGTTTCCCACAGAAAACGGTGCATGCACCTTTTTCAAAATGTGTTGGCAGGAAAAATGACATGGTTATTTTGACCATGCGATTTCCCTGTGGTTCCTGCACCCACGCACGCTCTGCAATTTTACATGCGTGGGGGTGCTATTCAGAATGAATGGCAGCCCCATGTGTTTTCTCATAGTAGCGTATTTCACTGCGGGTGGTTGTGGGTGTGGAAATTGATACAATTCCTGCACCCGCAGCCACACGCATAGGTGTAAACCAAGCCTTAGTATACAATAAGGACCGCTTCACACCTAGGCAGTTTGCTTTTGAGCCGTTTCTGCAGTGCTTTTTGCAGTGCGTTTTTGCACCTGTGCTTTTTACATGCTTTTTGGTGCGTTTTGCATTTGTTATGTTTTTTTTCCCCCCAATTTTTGTTGCGCAGATAAAAAAAAAAAACAAACGCTACAAGATAGCGTCAAAATCACAGCAAAACGCACTACATGCTTTTCTGCATCATCTCAATTGAAGTCTATTGAACCAAAAATGAACTTTTTTGAGTTTTAAAAAGTCCCTTCCAAAAACACAGCGCCTGAAAAAAAAAAGCATAGATGTGAACATGTTCTATAGGAAACCATGTTAAATGGACTGTAGTGCGTTTCTGCAAAAAGAAAAAAATCACTAAATCACGCATAGGTGTGAACGTCCGCAGAACGGCACGGCTTTGAATTTCCCGCCTTGGCGGCATGCACGCACCTGCCACGAGCTCCGTGCCCGCAGGACCCGCGGACTCGATCGCTGCGGGGATACTCGTGATCGTGTCCTGGAGCTGAAGAATGGGGAGATGCCAATGTAAACAGCATCTCCCCGTTCTGCCTAATGACAGGACAACCTGCTCCCTGTCATCGGAAGCAGCGATCAGTGTCATGTCACACACAGCCCATCCCCCAGACAGTTAGAAACACTGCCCTAGGACACACTTAACCCCTCAACACCCCCTAGTGGTTAACCCCTTCACTGCCAGTGACATTTTTACAGTAATCAATGCAATTTTATAGCATTGATCGCTGTATTAATGCCAGTGGTCCCAAAAATGTGTCAACATTGTCCAATGTGTCCGCCATAATGTCGCAGTCACAATAAAAATCACTGATCGCCGCCATTACTAGTAAAAAAAAAATATATATTAATAAAATGCCATAAAACGATCCCCTATTTTGTAGACATAATAACTTTTGCGCAAACCAATCAATAAATGGTTATTTCGATTTTTTTTTACCAAAAATATGTAGAAGAACATGTATCAGCCTAAACTGAGGAAAAAAATGTTTTTTTATATATTTTTGGGGGATATTCAAAAAGTAAAAAATAATGCATTTTTTTTCAAAATTGGTGCTCTTTTTTTGTTTATAGCGCAAAAAATAAAAACCGCAGAGGTGATCAAATACCACCAAAAGAAAGCTCTATTTGTAGGAAAAAAAGGACGTAAATTTTGTTTGGGAGCCATGTCGCACGACCGTGCAATTGTCAGTTAAAGCAACACAGTGCCGAATCGCAAAAAAGTGTTCTGGTCAGGAAGGGGGTAAATCCTTCTGGGGCTGAAGTGGTTAATAAATATTTTTGTGCATTTTTAAAGAAAATATGGCTTTGATTAAAAAAAAAATGTCGCCCTTTAAAATCAGTTACCTTTTTTTAATTCTGAATGTCCTGGAGAAAAGATATTGTTTGGGAGGTGGG
The DNA here is from genome assembly GCF_037356315.1 of Lithobates pipiens. Lineage (NCBI taxonomy): Eukaryota > Metazoa > Chordata > Amphibia > Anura > Ranidae > Lithobates > Lithobates pipiens. The sequence goes on along the minus strand of NW_027507764.1, from coordinate 100,768,269 downwards.
GTGTCTTTTGCAAACTTTCAAACCTTTAATGTCTATGTGAAAATAGTGAAACTGATTTTTAGCTTCTGAGATGAAAAATGAAAGACAGTGTGCGGCAGCAGAAGGGTTAAAGGGGACCTGTCATAACAATGAACACCTGTCTCAGAAGCAGCTCTTGGTTTCCCATGACATGAAGGCTAAATACTAGTTCCAGGCAATAAAGAAGAGCTAATTTCACTTCACAGCAAGTGTCACTTGCTCAACATCGTATGCAGGCTGTGAAACAGGGAAAGAAAGCTTCCATCTTAGCTTTGTAACAAATTCCCTTTAAGGCTTTTTGATTGCTTGAATGTTTCAAAGAATTTCTGTGAATTCTATTGTACTGGGCTTTTTTCTTTTTTCTTTTTTTGTTATACAGTACAGTTCATTTTCCATCAAGAGGTACATTATGATAGAAATAAACGTACTTGTGCTGAAGTTGCTCTTTATGAATTATTATACCAAATCATTTTGTTAAGTGCTGTAGCCACAAAATGTAATATTTTTTTTAAAATACATATACAAATGCAAATTTCCAGGTGATTTACACATTCATATAAAGATATTAAATAACTCAGAAAGGTCTACTTCTTTGTAAAACATTTTCTGAAGCAAGAATGTGCCCTACGTGCCATCAGTTTGAGCAACAATACCTGTCTCTGGCAGAAATATAGATAGTTGATATTCGTCAAATCTTTTAGGGTTTATTCACACATAGCCAAGTGATTGGCATTTTTTCCCACTGGATAAATGCCGGTCACTTTTGAGGCACATAGAAAACAACTGTGTTCTATGTCAGCCTTTTTGGCAACGGGGATCAGCTGCATAGAAGAAAATAATGCCAAGGCCTGGTGCGATGAGGGTTTTCGCTGGCAATTTGTCAGGGCAATTGTTGATGTTGGTGCTTCAGTCATTGCGGCACCATGGTTGTTATGGTGTTGGAAGGTTTGAAGTAAATTATTTCTATTATTACATTGTAATATAAAATGACATAAAATGACATAGTTCAACTCTCTAATGTAGAGTCAGAATAATGCCTCGTACACACGATCGGACCAAGGCCGCTTAGAAAGAAGTTTTGACTCAAAATTGTCCGCCGGACTGCCAAGTCTGTGTGATAGTCCGCCAGACTTTTGAAATGAACGGACTTGCCCACACGGAGAAAAGTCAGTTCATTTTGAACGTGGCTCCAGGTAGCCGGGACTAGCGAAGGAAGTGAATGTCACCGCCTCCATCGGCGAGATTGACACCTCACTAGCTCCGTCACCTGGTATGGATTCAAGGTGAAGCTCTACACTGAACAAACAGCATGGGGGTCCCCCCAAGGTCCATAGCAGACCCTTATCCGAGCATGCAGCCCGGCCGGTCGGGAAAGGGGGTGAGGACGAGCGAGCGCCCCCCCCCCTCTTGAGCCATACCAGGCCGCGTGCCCTCAACATGGGGGGTGCTTTGGGGAAAGGGGGCCCTGCGGCCCCTCCACCCCAAAGCACCTTGTCCACATGTTGATGAGGACAAGTGCCTCTTCCAGACAACCCTGGCCATTGGTTTCGGGGTCTGTGGGCAGGGGGCTTATCGGAATCTGGGAACCCCCTTTAATAAGGGGGCCCCCGATACTGGCCCCCCACCCTATGTGAATGAGTATGGGGTACGATGTACCCCTACCCATTCACCTGGTGAAAAAAGTGTAAATAAAAAAACCACACAAGTTTTTAAAATAATTTATTAGACAGCTCCAGGGGTCTTCTCGCTGGACTCCTCCGCTATCTTCTGCTAGCTCTTTTACTAGTGGAGGAGCCCGGCTTTCTTCTTCATCGTTGCTGCTGCCGTCCGGGGGTCTTCTTCCATCTCCGAGGTCTTGTCCCGCTCTTCTGGGGTCCTGTCCCGCTCTTTGGTTCTTCTTGCCGGGCCTCCGCTATCTTCTTATAGCTCTTTTACTAGTGTTGTCTCTGTCTTCTGTTGCCGCTGCCTTCTTCTCTTCTTTTCTTCTCTTCTTCTTCTTCCTTTCGACGTGGACACAACTCTCTCTTTGGCCGCAATGGCAAGGAAGCGTTGTGCGGCGACTTATATAGGGATAAGTGGCGGGGTCACCGGGTGATGTAACATGGTGACCCGTCCCCTTATGATGTCACAGTCCCAGATTCCTCATTTCAAAGGTCCTAGCCCTAGGAAACGTTTGGTCGTGTGTGGGCAGGTTTGGAAAATCCAGCGGACCTCAGCTGCAAAGTCCGACGGTTTGTCCGCCGGATTAAGTCCACTGGATAGTCCGATCTTGTGTATGCAGCATAAGAGGAAGCCCTGATCTTGCTACTTGCCACCGTCACCTACCACCAGATGCAGCTTGTCACTTGCCACATCACTTGCCACCAGATGCGGATTGACCCTTGCCACATGGCCTGCCACCAGATTTAGTTTATCACCTACCACATCACCTGCCACCAGATTCAGCTTGTCATGTCACCTGCCACCATATTCATCTTGTCTTTTGCCACATTACCTGCCACCAGATTCAGCTTGTGAAGTCGCCTACCACCAGATTCAGCTTGTCACTTGCCACATCACTTGCCACCAGATACAGCTTGTCATTTGCCACAGCATCTGCCACCAGATTCAGCTTGTCACTTGCCACATCACCTGCCACCAGATTCAGCTTGCCACTTGCCATGTCAGCTGCCACCAGATTCAGATTGTCACTTGCCACGTCCCCTGCCACCAGATTCAGATTGTCACTTGCCATGTTCATTTTATGAATAGCATCCATTCATTCACAGTGTGTACTATTGTGGTAGCTGTAATAAGTAACAGCTATTACATGGTACAGATGTGCTGTGACTGGCCTTGTCTGTACCATGTGCTCCTGGTGACAGAGATCATCACAATAGTACACAATGAATGGCTATGAAAGCCATTCATTGTGTACAACTGTCATGTGATCGCTGTGATTGGTCACAGTGATCACATGCTAATGTGGCCAGCCTAGTACAATGCTCTGTCATCCGCTGTGTGACAGATCATGCTGCAGCATGGCCCCTAGGGGGCACACCAGTTGCGTGACTGGGAAGATGTCATATGATGTCCACCTGGAGCTGTAGTGCTCCTGCTCAGCTGTTGTATGTCTATAAGCCAGGCGAGAAGTGTGTGAAATTGGGTGAAATGCATTAGTAGGGAATGGACACAGGTGGTGACTGTCTACTAGCCAGGAAGGAACAATAAATATACAGTACATGGAGTGAAGTCATCAATATGATGCCTTGTTTTCAAGGTTTGCTAGATATAATAAATGCTTTTAATTGTAAAGTATACAGATGAAAAAGGGAGACGTGAGAAAAGTTATTTGTTATGATGTACATATTTATTAATATAAGACACGTCTTTACTATTCAATTATTCAGCTATTCTATGCCTAGCTAATCTATATGCTTATAATATAAAAAGAACTAATTTCTTAACATGTAGATTAGACAGTCAATAAAAACTTTAAACCTATTTACTGTAAGTAAGTGTAACCTATTTACTGTAAATAGCATAAGTAAAACGATTAAAAAAAATAAAGACAGCTTATGACAAATGTTTACAAAGTGCATCTGCGTGGAGGAAAAAATCATCAACAGAGGTAGATACTTAAAGCGGTAGTAAACCCTGGGAAAAAAAACAAACAAAAAAAACCTATAAGACAAAGGCATAATAAGCTAGTATGCATCGCATACTAGCTCATTCTGAAATACTTACCTTAGAACAAAGCCCTCCAGAGGTTCCCGCACACCGCTGAGACAGCTGATATCTTCCCCGGTGTTTCTTACGGGTTTGCGGGCTCCGGCGCTGTGACCTCACTCCCGCACATACGTAGGAGCCGCCGTTTAAGGCACGGACTCTGAAGGTCGGCACGGTAAGTCGGACCTTCAGAGCACATGATGTCATTGGCTGCATGCACTCTGAATATCTCCTAAACTGTGCAAGTTTAGGAGATATTCACAGTACCTACATGTAAGCTTTATGATAGCTGTCAGCCACTGGAATGTTAACCAAAATAAATTTTCCATATAGGAAAATAGCGATTTTAGAACTGCAGGCTTATTATTATTATTATTATTATTTAGGATTTATATAGCACCAGCAATTTACGCAGCGCTTTACAATATAAAAAGGAAACAATACAGTTACAATACAATAAAATACAAGAGGATTAAGAGGGCCCTGCTCAGAAGAGCTTACAATCTAATAGGGTGGGGCAGGTGGTACAAAAGGTTATAACTGTCGGGAATGAGCTGATGGAAGTGGTAGGAGATTAGTTTGAGACGTGATAGGCTTCCCTGAATAGATGAGTTTTCAGGGATCGCCTGAAGGTAGCAAGAGTAGGGGATAGCCGGACCAGCAGAGGTAGCGAGTTCTAGAGGATTGGAGAGGCTCTGGAGAAATCCTGGAGACAAGCATGGGAGGAGGAGACGAGAGAGCTTAAGAGTAGGAGGTCTTGAGAAGAACGGAGGGGACGATTTGGGTGATATTTGGAGACAAGATTGGTGATGTAGCTCGGGCGGAGTTGTGAATGGCTTTGTATGTTGTGGTTAGTATTTTGGATTTAATTCGCTGGGTGATTGGGAGCCAGTGTAGGGATTGGAGGAGAGGGTTGGCAGACACTGAGCGGTTGGTAAGGTGGATAAGTCTGGCAGCAGCATTCATGATAGACTGAAGAGGAGATAGCCTATGGAGAGGCAGGCCAATGAGAAGGGAGTTGCAATAGTCAAGACGAGAGATAACAAGGGAGTGAATGAGAAGCTTGGTAGTTTCATTTGTTAAAAAGGGGCGAATTTTAGAGATGTTACGGAGGTGAAATCTACAAACTTTTGACAACGATTGGACTTGGGGCTGAAATGACAAGTCAGAGTCTAGGGTTACACCTAGTACCCTGGCGTGAGGGGAGGGCCTGATGGTTGCATTGTTGATTTTGATGGAAAAGTCATGGAGGGGGGCATGTGCAGGGGGGAATATTAATAGCTCAGTTTTAGAGAGGTTTAGTTTAAGGAAGTGGTGTGACATCCATGCTGATATGTCAGTTAGCAGGTTAGTGATGCGAGAGGAGACTGAAGGAGTGAGGTGAGGAGTAGACAGATAGATTTGGGTGTCATCGCCGCATAAGTGGTATTGGAAGCCGTGGGCAGTTATCAAGTGACCAAGGGAGGAGGTATAAATAGAGAAGAGAAGGGGTCCAAGAACAGAGCCTTGGGGGACCCCCACAGAAAGAGGCAATGGAGAGGAGGATACAGAGTTGTAGGTGACACTGAAGGAGCGCTGGGATAGATAGGCAGAGAACCAGGAAAGAGCAGAATCTCGGAGGCCAAGGGAATGTAGTTTATTGAGGATGAGCAGGTGGTCAACAGTATCAAAGGCAGCAGAGAGGTCAAGTAGTGGAAGTATGGAGTACTGGCTGTTGGTTTTAGCAGTTAGTAGATCGTTAGTGAGTTTTAGTAAGGCAGTTTCCGTGGAGTGCTGTGAGCGAAAGCCAGACTGTAATGGGTCAAGAAGGTTATTTTCACTGAGGTAGGAGCTAAGGCGGTTGTAGACTAAGCGTTCTAGAAGTTTAGAGGTGAATGGGAGCAATGAGACAGGTCTTAAGTTGTTCAGGTTGGTGGGGTCCAGTGAGGGTTTTTTAAGTATGGGGGTGATCTGCGCATGTTTTAGAGGGGAGGGGAAGGTGCCACTTGAGAGGGAGAGATTGAAGTGAGGGAGCATAGGATAGAATTAGAGGGTGACCTTAATAGTTGTAAGGGAACAGGGTCCAAGGGACAATTGGTTAGGTGAGCATCTGAGAAAAGATTTGCAACCTCTTCAGTAGTAGCCAATTCAAAAGAGGAGAGTGTTGAATGTGCTATTAGGCCAGGTATGTTGGGTGGGGAAGATGTACGCACAGCGGAGGTGTCCTCACGAATTGCATCAATCTTGTCTTTGAAGTGATTTGCAATCTCTTGGGCAGTGAGTGAGTTAGTGGGTAGAGGGGGTGGGGGACGAAGCAGAGAGTTAAAAGTTGAGAAGAGCCGACGGGGATTGGATGACAAAGTATTAATAAGAGATACAAAGTAGGCTTGTTTCGCAGCATGGCAGCATGGAGGCAGGAATTGTATTTTAGAAGGGCAGATTTATATATGGTGAAGTCTTGGAGGCATTTGGTTTTACTCCACAGCCGTTCAAGAGCACGGCAATGTCTCTTGAGATTTCTAGTGTTGTCAGTTTGCCAGGGTTGTAATGGTCGGGGCCTGATTCTGCGTGTGGTTAGAGGAGCAAGTGTTGTAGACAGAGATGGCAAGGTCAGGACAGGACAGGGGGGAGATTATTTCATATAGGTGGTCAGTAGCAGAATAGAGAAGAGAAGGCTTAAGGTGGCGAAGGTTTCTACAAGTGATTGTTTGCTGCTTGGAAGGATGGGTGGTTGGAGGCAAGGATACAGTGAAACTAATGAGGTTGTGATCCGAGAGAGGAAAGGGGGTGTTTGTGAGGTTGCCAGGGTTGCAGAGATGGGAGTATACAAGGTAAAGGGTATTACCACTGGAGTGAGTGGAAGTATGTGTCCACTGGGTTAGGTCAAAAGATGAGGTTAAGTCGAGAAGTTTAGCTGTAGTTGGGTTGTTAACGTTGACAGGAATGTTAAAGTCACCAAGAATGATGGTGGGTATTTCAGAGGAGAGAAAGTAGGGTAGCCAGGCAGCAAAGTCATCAATAAAGCGCAACACCGGTCCAGGAGGCCGATAAATTGCTGCAATTCTCAGAGAAATAGGAGAAAACAGATGAATACAGTGCATCTCGAAATAAGAGAGGTAAAGAGAGGGAGGGATGGGAATGACTTGGAAGGTGTATTGTGGGGATAGAAGGAATCCAACTCCACCTCCTTTCTGTCCATTGGGTTTGGGGGAGTGAGTCCAATGGAGACCACCAATGCTTATCAGCATTGGTTATCTAGTTAAGAGGCACAGCATTTTTATTCATGTAGATATTCTTAAAATTAGTTAATGCATTTATTGAATTTCTAAAGTAGCAAAATAACTAATTGTTGAATGATAGGCTGTCATCTCCACCAAGAATAACAATATTCTAGTTTTTATTCGGGGGAAATAACTGCATTAAATATGTACACACATATTGTCCGCCAAATTCACTCATGAACAGTGATATCCTTAAATTTAGTTTGACAAGAACACATACATACAGTTTATGTCGCTTGTTTCTTAGATATATTTGTTTTTTTATTTTTTTATCTAGTAAATCTGTCTGTCAAGTTACTTGTAGTTTTATTTGCGCAACAAAAGTTGAACTTGATTTGTGTTGTTTTGTGTTTCCCTGGCATCCCTACTAAATCTTTTAGTTGTCTTGCAATAGTAGAACTGTATTAATACTAAGTAGTCACTTTTTATGGCATCCCGGAGAAGATAATAATACATCTGTATAACTTATGTTAGAGTTTTCTCAACATTAATCATGGTTTTTTTTTCACAAGGGAAAACAAACTTTCATGATCTCCATTTCTGCAACATAAATAAAGTGAATGTAGTGAAGATATAAATTCTGTCAAAGAAAAAAGAAAAGAGGAAACATTCATATTTATATTTTAAGCTACCTATAATTTAATATGACTAATGTACTGAATTATAAGAAGTTTGCTCATTTCTTTTATTACATATATTTATTGTTAAGCAAATCTACAAATGAAAACATTATTTATTCCATAAATACAAATAAATAAATACAAATAAATGAATACATATAAATACATTTTCTATTAAAGTGAAACTTCACTCTTCCAATCAACATTGATTATTTTTAATCCTCATGCTGCTAGCATTGATAAATTGATAGGAAAGTTTATCATATTTACTTGTTTTAAACTTTTTTTTTTTTTACAGTTCTTCAGTTGCTTCCTGATTTCTTGCCTAGGTGAATGATGGCATACGTCCCAGGATCCTTTATTATTGGAGGAGAGGAGGAGGGGTTTTCTCAGCAAAGCATGCTTGAGCTAAAGGCAGATGGTTTTCAGGAAGTAAATGCTAAATTAATCATTTGCCCTTACTCAAGATGACCATGGCCAGAAATGCTAGGGGGTTGTTTTTCAAAGTGATTGCTCAATAAAATGAAGCATGGAGGTATGGATGGATGGGGGAGTTTGCTCTGAATAATAAAAATTAATTGAATACAGTTTTTGGTTTGTGGTGCTCAGATGCTTTGAAGATCCGCTTTACTAAAGTGGTTTCCTTTGTATGTAGTTGGGCTCTAGTTCATCAAGCTGCAAATGCAAAAGTACATTTAAAGTGATATTAAAGTCTCTTTTTTTCTTTAAAAATAACAAACATGTTATACTTACCTACTCTGTGCAGTGGTTTTGCACAGAGCAGCCTGGATCCTCCTCTTCTCAGGTCCCTCGCCAGCTCTTTTGGCCCCTCCCCCCTGTCGAGTGCCCCCACAGCAAACAGCTGGCTATGGCAGATCCCGAGCCAAGTCATTGATTGATCTGTGTGTCCATTCAGATATGGAGCCACGGTTTGGCCCCACCCTCTCTCTTCTGATTGGCTAACTGACTTTGACTGACAGCAGTGGAAGCCAATGGTGCCGCTGCTGTGTCTTAGTTAATCAGGAGGGAGATTCCCAGATGGCCGAGGCACTCATGCACATCACTGGATCGAGATGGGGCTCAGGTAAGTATTAGGGGGGCTGAGAGGAGCTGTGGCACACAGAAGGTTTTTTATCTTAATGCGTAAGGTAAAAAAACCCTATGCCTTTAGAATCCCTTTAAGGAATGCTATAGTGGCCTATCTGAACTACAGGCAAACAAACAGATAAATGGATGAAATTCATATAGGAGGACTATTTAGATGCCAAAGAATTTTCTGTCCATCCGTTCTGATATTTTCACTGTTTTGCTATATAACACAGACCTGTTTGGAAGGGCAGGAGACTCTGCTGCATTTTAAAGCAGAACCTCACCCTAAAGAAAATTCCACTTTATGCCCTCCTCCCCACATCTTCTATTTTTGGCACTTTTTTGGGAGGAACAAGCGAGTACCTGCTTTTGACAGGTACCTGCTCCAACTTCTGGGCCACCAGAAGTTCTTCTCAACCCCCAATCTCCCCCCTTGACATGTCTGCAACCTTCCGGGACACGTCACAGTTCCCAGAAGCCTGCGAGACTGATCACAAAGAGAAGCATAGCTTGCACAGCCACAGTAGGCAGACTGCTATGGAGATAGAAGGAAGCACAGCCAGCTGCCCACAGTAAACATGCCAGTGCCGGGGACCCAAAGATCGAAAATGGCTAATCATAGTATTTGGTTTTGACCCAAAACCGCCCCCCACCCCCAGCCTCCAACTTGACTATAAAATGGAAAGCAACAGACTGATGAGCACACCTCTCTGTCACTCTGCTCTCTTCTCCTACCAGCTTAGTCCTTGTTAGTACATAACGTAAAGGAATGGCTTCCTTTGCTGCTTCTCCCTCTCCCAGTATGATTCGTAATGAACAGATGAGTATAAGAGGCTGATATCAAGTCAAATTAGACATGTGCATTCGTTTTCGTCCGAATGCATTTTCGTCCGAATTTCAGCTATTTTCGTTTTCGTTTTGACAAACGATAACGAAAGCACAAAATCCGAAAAACGAAAGATCCGACATAAATAAATGCTTTATTTTCGTTTTCATTGTTACAACAGTTCGATATAGAATAGGAGATTCGACATGACTCTGACAATAACAATCTGTCTATAGAACCTGTGGTCGAATGTGCCTAACCTTACCTCTATTAGTCCAAGATTATATAGAGAAAATATTCGACAGAGAAAAAAGATTTGACAGAGAGAAAAGATTCTGCAAGTTACTGTCCTAAAAAGTGTTTGGGGACCCGGGTCCTGCCCCAGGGGACATGTATCAATGCAAAAAAAAGTTTTAAAAACGGCCGTTTTTTCGGGAGCAGTGATTTTAACAATGATTAAAGTGAAACAATAAAAGTGTAATATTCCTTTAAATTTCGTAGGGGGGGTTGTCTATAGTATGCCTGTGAAGGGGCGCATGTTTCCCGTGCTTAGAATTGTCCCTGCACAAAGTGTCATTTATGCAGGAAAAAAAGTCCTTTAAAATCACTCGCAGCTATTATGAATTGTCGGCTCCGTAATACAGAGAACACTCATTGAAAGTCATTGATAAAAAAATAAATAAATAAATAAATAAAAAAGCGTGGGGGTCCCCCAAATTCAATTACCAGGCCCTTCAGGTCTGGTATGGATATTAAGGGGAACCCTGCCTCAAATTTAAGAAAAAATTTGACGTGGGGTTCCCCCTAAATATCCATAACCAGACCCTTCAGGTCTGGTATGGATATTAAGGGGAACCCCGCATCAAATTTAAAAAAAAATTGACGTGGAGTTCCCCCTAAAAATCCATACCAGACCCTTTATCCGAGCACGCAACCTGGCAGGCCGCAGGAAAAGAGGGGGGGACGAGAGAGCGGCCCCCCCTCCCTCCTGAACCGTACCAGGCCACATGCCCTCAACATTGGGAGGATGCTTTGGGGGTCCGTGACCCCTCAAAGCACCTTGTCCCCATGTTGATGAGGACAATGGCCTCATCCCCACAACCCTGGCCGGTGGTTGTGGAGGTCTGCGGGCGAGGGGCTTATCAGAATCTGGAAGCCCCCTTTAACAAGGGGACCCCCAGATCCCGCCCCCCCCCGTTTGAAATGGTAAGGGGGTACAAAAGTACCCCTACCATTTCACAAAGAAAGTGTAAAAAATGGTTAAATAAAACAAACACACTTTTGAAAAATTCCTTTATTAAAAATAAAAAAATAAAAAAAAGATTCCAGCGGCGGTAATCCACTCTTGCTATCCAGCGACGGACGATCATCTCTCCAGCGATGTCTCATGTCATCCAGCGCAGCGAACCCTCCGTCCTTCTTCTGTCTCCGTGGAGGAGACACTGCAAGGATTCCGGCGGCTGATGTTTCTTATATACGGAGGGCGGGGCCACCCGTCACCTGACCCCGCACTCCTCTGACGCAAGGGGAAACCCGGGGTTCCCTGTGACGTAGGGGTGACCCGCACCCCTCTGATGTAACACAGGCAGGTTTCCGTTACATCAGAGGGGGGCGGGGTCACCCCTACGTCACGGGGAACCCCGGGTTTCCCCTTGCGTCAGAGGGGGGCGGGGTCAGGTGACGGGTGGCCCCGCCCTCCGTATATAAGAAACGTCAGCCGCCGGAAGGCCTGCAGTGTCTCCGTGGAGGAGACAGAAGGATGTATTCGCTGCGCTGGATGACATGAGACATCGCTGGAGAGATGACCGTCCGTCGCTGGATAGCAAGAGTGGATTACCGCCGCTGGAATCTTTTTTTTATTTTTTTATTTTTAATAAAGGAATTTTTCAAAAGTGTGTTTGTTTTATTTAACCATTTTTTACACTTTCTTTGTGAAATGGTAGGGGTACTTTTGTACCCCCTTACCATTTCAAACAGGGGGGGGGCCGGGATCTGGGGGTCCCCTTGTTAAAGGGGGCTTCCAGATTCTGATAAGCCCCCCGCCCGCAGACCTCCACAACCTCCGGCCAGGGTTGTGGGGATGAGGCCCTTGTCCTCATCAACATGGGGACAAGGTGCTTTGAGGGGTCACGGACCCCCAAAGCATCCTCCCAATGTTGAGGGCATGTGGCCTGGTATGGTTCAGGAGGGAGGGGGGGCCGCTCTCTCGTCCCCCCCTCTTTTCCTGAGGCCTGCCAGGTTGCGTGCTCGGATAAAGGGTCTGGTATGGATTTTTAGGGGGAACCCCACGTCAATTTTTTTTAAAATTTGACGCGGGGTTCCCCTTAATATCCATACCAGACCTGAAGGGTCTGGTTATGGATATTTAGGGGGAACCCCACATCAAATGTTTTCTTAAATTTGAGGCAGGGTTCCCCTTAATATCTATACCAGACCTGAAGGGCCTGGTAATTGAATTTGGGGGACCCCCACGCTTTTTATTTATTTATTTATTTATTTTTTTTATCAATGACTTTCAATGAGTGTTCTCTGTATTACGGAGCCGACAATTCATAATAGCTGCGAGTGATTTTAAAGGACTTTTTTTCCTGCATAAATGACACTTTGTGCTGGGACAGTTCTAAGCACGGGAAACATGCGCCCCTTCACAGGCATACTATAGACAACCCCCCCCTACGAAATTTAAAGGAATATTATACTTTTATTGTTTCACTTTAATCATTATTAAAATAACTGCTCCCGAAAAAATGGCCGTTTTTAAAACTTTTTTTTGCATTGATACATGTCCCCTGGGGCAGGACCCGGGTCCCCAAACACTTTTTAGGACAGTAACTTGCAAATTAGCCTTTAAAATTAGCACTTTCGATTTTGAACGTTGGAGTCCCATAGACTTTAATAGGGTTCTAAAGTATGCTATATAGTTAGCTCCATCGAATCTTCTTTATACATTCGACAGACACCATAAGCCTTCCAAGACTGATTCGACCGTAATTCATGTGGATTTTCGGACGAATGCAATTTTTGAACGAAAAACGAAATAAATAAAAACGAATTTCGGGAGTAACTAAATAAATTAAGCTTTCGGACGAAAACGAAATTCCGAAACGAAATATTTTACTCTGCACATGTCTAAGTCAAATTCAGGTACTTACACTTCTTGCAAAAATGTATTTATGAATAAGGCTGCATTATTTGTATCCTATGTAGATGTGTGATTTTCAGCTTTAAGTGCTACTTATTCCATCTTAAATGCTTTGGCAACCTAATACAAGCAGTTTGTTTGTATTAATTGCTCAGCTGTTATATAGCCTGTATAAGTGGATTGGAAAACTGGGCATTTCCTGCAGGAATGGGCTAATCGCCGTATTGCCAACAGCTATTGAATTGTTTATTTAAGCATAGTCTGTATCAATTGACGTGGTAAGTTATTGTCAGTATAATTGAATTGGGACCTTGTATTTATTAAATAGACATTTGGGCATCGTCTGAATTTATTTCACTGATCTGAAAAAATGTAACTGCTCCATTTTCAATCTAAATTGATAGTTGGTAATTAATTGGCTAGCAGAGCAGAGCATTCAGTGTAAAATTGAACAATCTTTTCTCCAAAATAACTGAAAAAGAAGCATTTCCCCTTTCTGGCTTATGTTTACAATAAACACATCCTCTTTTTTCTTTACAAATCGCTCCCTATGTGTGATAAAGGACAAAAGCACAATTTGTTAACCACTTGCCGACCACCCTATAGCAGTTTTAGGCCTAATGTACACAGGACGCTCAGGCAACCTCTTTTTCAGTTTTTCTTGACAGCTTGAAACTGGCATTTGAAATCACCCATTTACTTTATATAGTTCTGGTAGCAAAACTTTTATTTCCTTGGTTATCATTATACCAATGTGTAGTATGTAGTATTATGCCCTGTACACGCAGTCAAACATTCCGACAACAAAATTCATTGGATTTTTTCTGATGGATTTTGTGCCAAACTTGTCTTGCATACACACGGTAGGACAAAGTTGTCGGAAAATCCGATCGTTCGGAATGTGGTGACGTTTGTTGTGTACGACTGGACTACGTAGAGGCTAGTGGCCAATAGCTTTGGTCTCATAATTTAATCTGAGCATGCGTGGCATTTTGTCCTTCGGAATTCTCTACAAACGATCGGAAAAAGTCAGATCGGATTTTTTTGTCTGAAAATTTTAGATCCAGCTCTCAAATTTTTTCTGTTGGAATTTCCAATGGAAAAAGTCCACACACGATCGCATTTTCTGACAATATAATCCGATCAGATCTTATCAGACCTTTTCCGTCTGAACTTCCGACCATGTGTACAGGGCATTAGATGTATAATCTATTGAACATAGTTCCAATATGTAGTTCTAATAACATTGATAATCTATAATTTATAATATCTATAATACATTTTTTTAATTATACTCTTGATAATAATTAAAACCTTTTTTTTTAATTTGAGGTCATCTTCTATTAACCTGGACTAAGTTGGTTTTTATACAATGTATGACGTAATCTTTTGAATAGTTAGATCCTTGCTAAAATTGTTTTAGTTAAACTACTTTTAGTTTATAAAGAAAATAGTGTAATCCCTCGCGTCACTGAGTGAACAAACAAATAAAATCAAATATAAGTGAATAGAATATACGTGAAAATTGCTCGAACAAATAAAATCAATTATAAGTGAATAGAATATAATCAAATATAAGTGAATAGAATATACATGAAAATTGCTGCTAGACCTTTAGTGTACACAGTGCACAAAAAAATTGGTATAAATGTAATAGTGATCAGCCTAACTTAATATCATTGGATAACATACACTGAAATGATAACTGTGACAAAATCCATCAAAGGGTTCTCCTGATGAAGTCACGTGTCATGATATAACATGCAGGGAGTGGCTGGATATACTGAACAAACCAGGAAGTGATGTAAGAGGTGTCTAATGCTGTCTACAACGAATTGTTCACTCTATTACTGCTGTTTTTTACTGCTTTTAAGGTAAGAGTCCATTTTGGCCTTTAATAAATTGAGTTTAGTTAAACGGTTTTATGCTATGGGAGGCTTTTTCTTTATCCCCTTATAACATCTAACAACATTGGAACCATGATATAATCGGGAGTCTGGAAAGTCGGAGACACTGGTGGAAAACCTGTAGCCATGTCCAGCATTATCAGAAACCGCAGTGTCCTTGTGGGATCAAGAGATGGAGTTTTGATCTGTCCCAGGGAGATTGTTAAGGGGGTTTATATTCCTCATTGAGATAAGAGCTCTGGGAGCATTAAATTCACACGAAAATCACATATAGAAGAATCATTCATTACAAGAATTGTTTTTTACAAGATCAAAGGAATTTTGCCACATTGTTTGAAAAGGACTTTCTTTCACAGCAATTGACCGATCGTTATCATTATAATTGTTGTGCATTTTGTGATGGATTTTGTCACAGTTATCATTTCAGTGTATGTTATCCAATTATAGGAAGTTGCGCTGATCACTATTACATTTATACTTTTAGTTTATGTTGGAACTACAATTCAATATTATCACCATATATGTGATCTTTTCTTTTGCTGCCACAATATGTACTTATGTATACTAATTGTTCAAATTCCATAAACAAATTTAACAAGGAAAGAAAGTGCCCATTTATCTGCATTCACATGTAGGAGCGCTTATTTAGGAAAACATCAGTAGACCCTCCCAGAACACAAAAAAACTGTATTATTTAAATATTTAAGCCATTCTGTGAGACCAGAGTGAGTAGCAGCAGCTGAGAGAGCAGTGTACTTGTACATACCTCTCTTCATTTTGGTGCTTTGACTATGGATCCCATAATGAGCATATGTGAGAAAATGCTCCTGACGTTGCTGTTGCTAAGACTGAAAAACTTAACATGAGGACAAAGTAAAATTAAAACAGCCAGATATAAATTTAATTCAGCTATGTTTGATCAAGTGGGGAGGGGGTCAAGCTCAATGGTGGGGTCATCTGGTTCAAATCTCAAAATTTGAACATATGGGTCAAATTCCTATTCTACTTCAGCTTACAGCAATGCTAGTGGTGTAATGGATTGGATCAAAGGCTCATTTAGGGGTATATTAATTTATATTAAATACTTTTTTAGTGATTTTTCATCATTTGTTATCATTTTTAAGTTTTGTAATGTAAAAAATATAACCTTTAAAAAGGCTTCTAAACTAAAACGTGCCTAAACACGGTTACCGTGTTAAGGCGCGTCTGGTGTCTGAAACATCGGAAAAAACAGCGCCTGAACTCATCTTTTTGCCTTCAAAGCAAAGCCTCTAAACGCAACTGCCTAAAAACGTCAGTAAACAAGTCTGTGTACATGTACACATAAGCTAACATTGGATGAGTTCAGAGGATGCTGGAAAAAGCTTTCAACTGCCTCTGAACACCTTTTTATCAGCAGCAGTGTACATGAGGCCTACAGGGCGGCAGTTGTGCGCCAGATCACATATATGTATATATATATATATATATATATATATATACAGTATATATATATATATATATATATATATATATATATATATATATATACACGTGATCACACAGTTCTGGGTAGGGGCAGAAAAATTGCACTGCTGCCAGCAGTATGCTGCACACCTCTATGGAGTAGACATTATTTTAACTGTGCTGTCTAAAGCCTATACTCATAATACTCCTAAATGTGAGGTCTGCCATTCCATAATGGGTCCATACAGTAGGTGCATGACCCTGTTTGCCAGGCCTCAGTGCCCCCTGGTGATTCCAGGTTGAGTGTAGCACCTTCTGGGTGCTCCTCTTTACGATTGGCTCTTCTATCTAGTACAACAGACGTTACCTCCAAGGTTGGGTGAAAAGGCAGAAAGTTCTGAGACTCTCTTTTTAAACCAGACATGGAATGTTCTTTGATACACTAATAAAGGACAACAAGGTTACCACTTATACCCCTGACCCTGATGAAGGAGCCACACAGTCTCTAAACCACTTTGGGTGGAGGATACCAGATTGTATCATCATCTTGCAGTATATTTCATGTTTCCTGTCTTTTACTGATAATTCATAATATATATCTGTTTTTATCAATGTATCTGTTATGTGTTTGAAGTGCTTATAAAGTCCCACAACTGGGGAACCAATATGTCTATGTATGTAAACAAGGCAGATTGCCATTCTGACAGGGGGGAAGGGACACCGTTTGTGTCCCTGCAAAGCAGGGAATAAATTCCAACTCTTCCCCTACTAAAAGCACATCCCACAGTAAAGAAAAACACAGTTAACCCTTTGATTGCCCCTGATGTTAACCCCTTCCCAGGCTGTGCCATTAGTATAGTGATAGTGTATATTTTTCCCACCGATCATTGTATTACGGTCACTGATCCCCATAAAGTGTCAGTGTCAGAATGTCCATCGCAATATTGCAGTCCAGCTATAAGTCGCTAATCGCCGCTATTACTAGTAAAAAATAAATAAGTAAATATATCCCATAGTTTGTAGACACTATAACTTTTGCACAAGCCAATCATTATATGCTTATTGGGATTTTTTTATAAAAAAGGGGTCAAGAGGTTAAAATAAGTGTTTTAGCTTTTCATTATTATTATTCTTAGTAATAGTATTAGTAATAGTATTAGTAGTAGTAGTAGTAGTAGGTAGTAGTAGTAGTAGTAGTGGTAAAAATGTATTTAATAGATGATGTGTCATAAAGCAAGAACATAACCTTCGATGGAAACTAAGGACTCATTTACAGCAGATGCAGTCAGGTACATTTGTAAATGCAGTAAAAACGCAAAACAAACATATACTTTATACAAGAAAAATGGATCTATTCCAATGAGCCTAGTTTACACAATTGCATTGCTTTCATGTGCATGCTACCTTTTTCAGCACCAGTATGCAATGAAAATGTGCATGCATGCATGCAAACGCACAGCAAACACACATGAACTTATGCAGATGCGTGAAAAAATGCACATAAATGAAACTGAAAGAAAATAAATTTAAATAAATGAAAAATTATTCCAAACGATGCACTGAAAACACACTGCAAACACGTGTAAAGGCACTACAAAAGTGCAAGCAGAAATACACAGTGAAATTTTGGTCTAAATGAGCCTTCATGCTATGGCAAGGCACCTTAACACCTTAAGGTGATTCCAAAGTCAAAAGTTTTTTTCTACCTTAATGCATTATTTTCATTAAAATGTTAACCTCAAGGCTCTTTTATATCAGCAAATGGATTGGGGACTGTGGAAGAAGGGGAGGATCAGAAAAAACAGGATCAAACAGCCTTTTTACACAATACAGAGGTTCCACAGTGAGTATAATAAGCATGCTTTACTGCATATACAGGCTGATTTCACTTTTGTGGATTTAGTAACACTTTAAGGTAAAAAACTCCCCCCTACTTGCCCCCACCCTCCCCCCAATCTCTAAACACTTACCTGCCTCCTCGCACTGGCACAGCACTGTCCTGTGTGCAGTACCACTATCCTCTCATTCTGGTCTCACATGACAAGTGGGATTTACGGCATTGCGTGTGTCTATGGATGCATCACAGCCCAGATCAGGAGCACGCATACATGGCACACAAGCTGTGTGCTGAGGGGGTATCTGCAGGAAGGAGGAACTGAGAGCCCTGGCAGGGAACTCCAGAAGAGGAGGTAAGGGACCTCTTTGGGAAGTACCATTGCACAGAGCAGGTAAGTATGATATCTTCTTTATTTTAAAGAGGAAGTAAACTCTCCCACTTTGATAATTCTTTTCATTTAGTTCATTATAAAAAGTCAAACTATAGCCACTGAAATCCAGCCCAAATCGCATATTACTTACTGTTTTTAAGAAACTTTAAAAAAACTTGTTTCCAGGGGTAAGGCAGCGCCATCTTAAGTCTTTGAGTCCACAGTGGAGTGTATTTCCACCCTTACATTACACTTCCTGTACTGTTAACCAAGCCTCCTTCTCAATCCAATGTTTCTATGGCAACCCTGCTTCTCTGCTCATAGCTGACTTGTTTTATTTCATAGTATTTACTTGTGTTGACTATCTAGTGTTTGCTGTCTGATGCCTTTTTTCCACTCTATGTGATGTCACATGGTCACATGTGGTGTAGGAGGAAGCTCTGAGCGATTATGTAGTCTCGTGGGATTTCAGTGTTGTGCCGTAGGAAGTCCTGATAATAGATAGACAAGCACACAGAGTGTGCCGTAAATCATGGGAGATATAGGCATGCTCAGTGACGTCATTCTAAAGAACAAAAAAGGATTACAACAATACTATGTAGGTAAGGAGATATCTACAAGCAGTGTTCATTAGGGGTTTGTATGCTGATTTACATAGGACAAAGTTGTGGAGGAGAGTTTACATCCACTTTAAATTGGAACTTTAGTTTTGAAAATTAAGTCCTGCTAGATGAGCTAGATCACTTTAGGCCAGCCCCTTTTGCAGGCATAGCTATATAAAACATTAAAAATAAGTTTTAATACTGTTGCAAATCCAGTAATACACTCTCACCCAATTGATACTGTAAATTCGTCAATCCAAAAATCCGAAAAAAAGGAAAGAAAATCTGAAAATTCAAAAGAATAACTAACTACCTAAAACTATTAAAGTATTGGAATTTCATTTAAAATTTGGCTGTTAGTGAATGTAACGAATACGAATTTATTCAAAGTTACGAATTATCCAAAATAACGAATGCCGCATCTAAACAAATGGAATGGAACAAATTAATAATAAATAATAATAATAATAATAATAAAAAGTTGTTATTATTATTATTATTATTATTGTTATTTCTTACTATTCATTTGTGATGTTCCATTCATTTAGATACGGCATTCATTATTTTGGATAATTCGTAACTATGGATAAATTCGTATTCATTACGTTCACTAACAGCCAAATTTGAAAGGATATTCCAATACCTATTATTTAATAGCTTGTAATAATTAATTTATTATTAGTTATTTATTTCAGATTTTCGAATTTTCACATTTTAGGTTTTTCAGGTTTCCGAATAAATTTTTTTTTTAATTTACGAATTTACGAATTTTCCAATATTAAAATGTTTGACTATTCAGAAAAATGTAATAAACAGGTTTTGTTAATTCAGAAATATTCATTAATTAAGGAAAACTGTTTAGTACATTTTTCTGAATTGGATTTTTCTAATTTTTTCAAATTTGTCAAAATCTGTTAAAAAACTAATTCTGAACGAAACTAATTGCAAATATCTACTTTCTGTTGTCTACCTCTATTTTTAAGTATAAGTCATATGAAAGTCGAATGTTTGTAACTCAGGGACTGCTTGTACTGTATACTTTAACAGACAACACGGCTCATTTCACTAGGGTAAAGATCTTTATTTGCAGCCACGTGACTATAATTCCAAATATCATTGGACTTTACTGACGATTACTCTCACTTTTTTTGAAAATATGGCTCCTTATCCTTTTGTGTTAGCTTTGTGAATTGAGCCTATGGACTAGAAAACTGATTAAATGGGTATTAATATATCCAGGGATGGGGGATCATGAACAAAAGTGTGAAAAAATTATGTCTTTAACCTATGCTCAGAATAACAGTATTTTTTGTGATCGCATTGTGCTCAGTATAATCATTTCTAGTTTCATTAAATCTTCCATTTATATTACTTTCATTCTTTTTAATAATCATTAAGGAAAATTCCAGTTTGACAAAATAACGCAGCCATCCATAGTTATGGTCTGTAGTCTTAATTATTATCATCCCTGCTTGTGGCAGCTTTGAATATATTGTTAGAGCTATTTCTGAAAAATCTATTTAAATCTTGAAAAGCAAAAAAAAAAAAAAAAAAAATTTAAATAATAATAATGTGAAAAGAAAAAGACATTTTCTTTAAAGAGTGTGATAATGCATTTTTTTATGATCTGTTTTTGTCCATTACATCAAAGGTATATTTAATTCTAAGTACTTTTTGCCAATAAAACTGTCAGATTAGACTCAGTTTCCAGACAATAGCATATTATTCATGAATAATGGTGAGAGAGAAAACTTTTTAATCTGTATAAAAGTTCATATTAGACTTTAGCTAGATCAAGTATTGTTCATTGCATTGCCCTTGCTCTTCACAGTTACATAAATGAATCGATTGCAAGTAGTCATTTATCAACTTATCTTCTAGATAGAATGAAGATTTTCGTCAGCAAATTTGAAATAGGTATATTTCCTTTCTTAAATTCAGATGGATTTTATATCCTTGAAAATAAAATCACCTCTTTCACAATCATTATATTTGCTGGTAAATAACTGATGTGAACTCAGTTTCCAAGATGTTAAATACTGCCATTCTGTCTACTGCCCAGAGCTACTATGGATCCAAAGTGGTACAAAAGGGATTTGCCTTCGCTCAATATAAAACATTATGTGATCAACCATTCTTTCTCAGGTAGTTCCACAGTGAGGGAGATAAAATATTATTCTCAAGACTAGGACTCCAGGATAGTGCCCTCCAGCAAAAATCCCTTAGCAATGTTTTTCAGGCCCTTAAAAGAGTAGTTGAGGATTTTTTTTTTCATACTTACCTTAGTGAATGCTGCATCTCCCTCGCCAGCTCTAAGGCTGAGAACCGAGCGATCAAACACCGCTGATCACTCAGTTCTCAGTGCTCTGTGAGCAGAGAGCTGGTGACTGTCAGTCATTATTCCCTGCTCTGCCCCCCATGCCCACTGGAGTGCTGGGCTGTGGAGGGGGCAGGAGCTGATGGCTCAGGCTCTCAGTGGATCACTGAGAGTCTGATTCGGGTGCCAGTCCTAGGATCTGGGCAGATCCCGACCATATGGTCACAATCTTTCCCCAGCCTGGACTGGCTCTGTGACATCAGCCAACAGCGGTCTTTAGCCTGCTGTCTACTGAAACTGGGTCACAGAAGTGCAGAACGAACTGCACTCCTGTTATCCACATTTAAAGTATTGCCAAACAAGCTTTGGCAGTACTTCTCCTTTAACCCAGCACCTGTTAAGGCCCAAACTGCAGTCCTTCAGTACACTCTAGCTGCATCCCAGGGACAGCAGCACTAGGAGAAGAGGAACCCTCCTAGTAGAGGAAGAACACTCTAGAAAGGCCTACTAAATATTTATTACCTCCCCAGCCACCTTTGGATGCCCCTTTCAGGGATTGGCTAAGGCATGATAAAAATTCATAACTGAATATTTAATCCTCCCTGCCCTATATTCTGGAAGCTTCTCCCAGAAGCAGGACAAATTAAATACCCAGCTTAGACAGCCCGGACCAGACAAAACAATAGGTCACTGCTCCACTGACTTCAGTGAAGCCAACAACTAAATTTAGCCTAACAACCTAACTAGAGGAGGGCACTAAGTTTAGAAAGGGCAATCTATAAATATATACTTATAGATACTGTAATCGCAGGCTTTTTATTCTTTGCTTACGCAATTTTTCTCCTCCTGCCTATTCTTCTCAGGGTGTCTATTTTCATCAAGGACAGATTAATCCATCGCCCATTACTTCCTGGAACTCTACCAGGAACATTGGGTCTGCCTCATGGAACATGTGACAGTACACATCACCTGAAGGGGAAAATAAATCTTGAGATTTTAATTGGCGAAATATTTTTCCCAGGAAGGCACTGATGATGTAGCTTTCCCAGGATGCATCATCAAGGTCTCGGTCACATCAATAGTGCTTCAGTCAACATGAAGGTGGAAAAACAGTAATTGTAAGTAAAAGCAAAAAATGTTTTTAACTAAAGATTTTATATTAGAATGCAGACTTTTAGTATTAAAGGGTGTTCTTTTACTAGAAATGTTAGAAACTGAGACAAATAAACAGCCACACACTAATGATGTCACTTGTAGTAAGTTTTTTTTGAGCCAGCACAGACACGCTGAGAGTCTCCAACTATCGGTCATACCGCAGACGCGTTTCACCCTTTCAAGTTTAGTTGTAGAGATGTATAGTTCAGAATTTTAGTTCAGAACTGTTTCGCCAAATTCCTGACTTTTAACCCCATGCTTACTGGGCACTTATACCCTTTTCCTGGCCAGGCTAATTTTCCGCTTTGAGCACTGTCACATTTTGAATGACAATTGCGCGGTGATGTAACACTGTAACCTAATGACATTTTTTCATTTTTTTCCACACAAATAGAGCTTTCTTTTGGTGGTATTTAATCACCACTGGGTTTTTTATATTTTGCTAAACAAACAAAAAAACAAAACATTTTGAGAAAAAAAAATCATATTTTGTTAATTTTTTTTTGCAAACAGACAGGTCATTTTTTTCCTTCACTGATGGGCACTGATGAGATAGCACTGATGGGCACTGATAGACTGCACTGATGGGCACTGATGAGGTGGCACTTATGGGCACTGATAGGTGGCACTAATGAGGCGGCACTAGTGGGCACTGATGAGGATGCATTGATGGGTGGCACTGATGGACCCTGATAGGTGACACTGATGGGCACTAATAGGCGGCATGGAGAGGTGGCACTGATAGGCAGGACTGATGTACACTAAAAGGCTAAACCGATAGGTGGCTCTAATGGGCACTGATAGGCATCAGTAAGTGGCACTGATAGGCAGCACTGATACATGACACTAATGATGAGGCTGTGATTGGCACTGATTGACAGCACTCATGGGCACTAATAGGTGGCACTGGTGGGCACTGATTAGCAGAACTGATAGACACTGATAGAAGGTACCGGTGGTCACTGATTAGTAGCACTGGAGGGCACTTATTAACCACATTGGTGGGCACTAAGGGGACCGATGTCCCTCTAATAGAAGCCAGTTAGCAGGTTTCTTCTTTTCTTCATGCTAACAGCGTGAAAAAAACAAAATCTCATAACCAGCTTCTATTTACTCCTGCCATCAGCTGTCATTGGCTGACAGCTGATCATGTGATGAAGGGCCCGCTATGATTGGTCCTTTACCTCGATCAGTGATCAGCCAAGTCCCAAGAACTAGTGATCACAGAGCATGCCGGAGATGCAAGAATGGGAGGACATACAGGGACACCACCACAGCAATTTAAGACATCTTTCAGCTATAGTGTGGGCACCAAGTGATTAAATGACTGACCTGGAACAAATATTCAGTTTAGAAAATCCTTATCTGCAATCCTGCTCTGGTGAGCCATTCTGTACATTGAAGCAAAATTATCAGCATGGCGGCCAGGCAAGTAGCATTTTCAGAAAGAGAGGTCAGTGAAGACAGGCTTAATCTTTCTTTCCTGACAGGTTATCTCTAAACTCAGTTATTGATTTTCTTTTTTTCTGGTGGGTAAAGACTGACTATAATCAGGCAAATCTAAAATCTTTTTAATTCTGTTTGGTCATCTGAAGCTTTCATTATATCGTCATGAAAACTTCAAACCCACAAATGCTCTTGTTCCTTTTATAAGAGTTCAGATCAGTCACATCTTTTAAAAAATACATTCTAGCAGGGTTTTTTTTTTCAGTCATATCCAAAAAAGAAGTATATGCTTTGCAGTAACACAGGGCTTTCCCTCGGCATCTGAGGTACAGCCATCAAAAGAACAGTATACAATAGACAAGCCTTTTATATGTCCTTCACACAATAGAACAAAATGTAAAGCTATGAGCATCAATTCAGTTAACAGTAACAGAATCTTCCCCAACATATGCTCCCTTTTCTTTATACAGTGTTATCTGCATTGGAGCTTGCATGGAAGTTTTCAAGCATAAATACAGTATATAATACTATTCACATGTATGAAGTGCACAAGAGAAACCAGAAACATACAAAATCACAGTGAAAATGCTAAACAATTTTTTAAGAGAAGATAAAAATCAGTGCATAGTTTTCATTTAGATTACTTGTATAGTAAGAAGGGAAAGTCAAAGTCTATGTAGACCCCAAAATCTATTTTTCAGTATGTTGGCATTATGTTTCACTGCATCCAATTCACATTTCAGTTACGGTAGTTAAATACATTCCTGGTGCATCAAAACAAAAAGTGTTTAATGTCTATTTTTTTTCTAAAGTAGCCACAGCCTGAATTGAAACATCTGTCCCCTGCCAGCAGCTGTAGAGTGGGACCCTTGCTCTCAGCAGAGAAGCAGTGGTCTCATTGCATCTACTATTAAGTAGAGATGGGAAGGCCTGGAAATAAATTGGAAAAATTGGTGGGAAAAACAATTAAAAATGTTTGAAAACTTGTTTTTGTTTTTCAGGAAAAATTTAAAAGAAATGTGGAATATGTTCTTTTATAATGTTTAATAATATATCTATGGCATGGTATTCAAACTATATCATGGGAAGACCTTGATGAAAGATTTCTGAGACTTGTAAAATTTAAAATTATTTTTTCAGTTCGCTCAGGTTCAGTTGAAAAGGAAATCTGAGTACACTTGTACTTTTCAATATAGTTCTCAAACAAGAGAAATATGCATTTCTGCCACTAGTTCCTACAGTTGGGTGATTGTTGGGATACAGTAGATGATGGTTTCTGTCCTCTTAGGCCTTAGTTGACAGGCCAAGAGGCAAACTTTTGCCTGCCAAATGAGTTTATCTCCATAATCTTTAAATGATTCTTAATAATGTTTTCTAACATCACAGCATAATCTGTATGCATAGTCTGGTCAATAAATAGTTTTTCCTGTTCTCCTCTCAGTAAAAAGGTGAGACCAACATCTGGACCAATATCTAGAGTCCACAGTGCAATTTCTGCTGAGAGCAAAGCTGCAATTTGCAAATGAGGTGAGAAGAAATCTTCTTTTCCAAATGCTACAACAATGACAAAACACATTCTGGCATGTCAAAGCTGCCCTAAAGACATTCAAAATACTTTATTTAATTAAATGATGAGGACCATAATGAAAGTGTAAGTTGCTTTTCCCTCCAGAGTTCTGATTCCAGAAACACTCTTTTTGTGTTTCTGGATCATCACATAGTGTTTCTTCACCCGCAGCATCTTTAAGTAATGAAGCGTTATAAACCACTGCCTCACAAAGATACACGATACCTTAATTTATAGAAAAAAATTACACCTGAAAATCTAAATTATTTTAATTGGTAAAACTACTCCACACTGATTTTTTTCCAATTTTTCTAAAATTTTAATTTTTTCCCAAAAAATCTGGGACATTTTTTTTCTTGGCTTTAAAATTTCTGGAAATTTTACATCTCTACTAGTGAGTCAGAGCTTTTCAGCATAGTAGTAAATCCCTGAGCAGAAAACTAAAACTAAAAGACAAAACTAAAAATAAATCACTGATGTGATTCCAGCAGCTTCTCACATTCGGTAAAAAGAGTTAGTACTAAGATGTTTTTCAAAGTCACTGATCAGTTGAATGCTGCCTTAGAATTTTGAATGGGGTTAGGGATAAAGAAAGATAAGAAATAGGAAGTAGGGCTTGCGATAGATGGATTCCATTCACACAATCAAGGTGGATAGATAAATTCTCCCTGCTGACACATGTTATTCAGTCAGCGAAATTCCTCCGCTGTCAGAATACACTGATCAGTGGCTGCAGCACATTGGCTTCAGCCGCTGAATGGCAACATTTTTCACCCTACCTATTCGACAGAGCTAGAGCATTACACATGGATCAAAATTCAGCTGGTGTCTGCTGAACCGACTAAATTTCAATACATCTATGGCCAGTTTAACACAGCACAGGCTTTAAGAAGCCTAATTCTTCTGTTCCTTCTATTCAGCCTGTTTGATTGATTGTTTAATCTGGTTGCAGTGTATTGCCAAGTTTATCACAATTCAGTCCTTAACTGATAGTATTGGTAACTCACTGACTTCCTTCAACCATTCTATTGCTCCTAAATAATAATAAAAAAAAAGTGTATTTATGCTTTTTTGTTAGTTTTGAGCATAATAAAAAAAAAACTGTACAATAAAAAACATTCCCTTTGAACTAATCCACCTATTTCCCAGCACCTGTTTGTAGAATCCTCGCTCTTTTGCTGAGCAAAGCAGCCCAAAGACTCTTCATATCTTACATATTTTTTGGTGTTTCGGAAACCTGACACACACACACGCCAGCCCCTATTTCAGCACAGGATCAACCAAGCAAATCATTTATGATTAAGCACTGGGACAAGTGATTATAAACTATGTTCTTTTGCAAGAGCTTTTTTTATTTTATTTCAACAACAGTGTGGCTTTTAGTGCCCATTCACACCAGAATGCTGTTCCACTTGAATAGGCTGAAAATTATGACACACTGAATCGCATCAGAATCAAATAAGAATGCAGAACACTTAAAGAGACAATGGGGGGGGGGGGGATTATCTCAAACTGGAGTGTGCAAAATCTGGTGAGAGAAACCAATCAGCTTCCAGGTTGTCAAAGCTTAAATGAGCAAGCCGACGTTAGAAGCTGATTGGATACCATGTACAGCTACACCAGATTCTGAGTGCTCCTGTTTTAGCAAATCTCCCGCCACTTAAAAAAACTTTAAAAATTTTGGGTAAAAGTACAG
Source organism: Lithobates pipiens (assembly GCF_037356315.1). NCBI lineage: Eukaryota > Metazoa > Chordata > Amphibia > Anura > Ranidae > Lithobates > Lithobates pipiens. The sequence goes on along the minus strand of NW_027507764.1, from coordinate 100,741,263 downwards.
AACAATCAAGTAAATACTTACTTTCAGTGATTTTGCTTTCCATTTGACTACTCCATGAAGAGTAAATTATCTACCACATCCCCTTCCCTCCTTGCACACCATAGCCCTTTCCTCTTCTGGAAATGTCCAGTTACCATTTGTGCTGGTCTAGCTTATTTGCCCTTCCTATCAACTCCCTACAGTTTTTGTAGCTGTCAGGGAATGGAGTATCAATTGAGTGACGGCTGTGAGTCTGCTGGGGCTGCTGATATCACATTCAAGATAGAGGTGTCCAGCAGCAATCTTAATGCCTTTACACAAGGGAGGGTTTTACAGGAAAATAACATACATGAAATATGTTAAATGTGCATATGATCTTATGGGAAGATTCTTGTTGAAATGAATGGTCTCCATTGGGATCTCTTTATGTATTTGTTTTAAAAAGCAGCTGGAGATAATATTATAATATAAGATTACAGTTGCCTTTTGTCTTGTTCTTGTTACAGATATGAACACCACAGTATTGTTGGTTAGAATGAGCAACTCCTTTGTATCTTTACTCCAGTTTTCATAAAGTAGCCCAATTGTATTTTTTAACAACTCATAATTCAAGCGAAAACACATCTAGTGGCATAAAATTCTGGTCAGCACCACTTCTAAAATATTTCTCTGCAAAAAGGTTTTCAGCAACATAAAATCAATGAAAGAATACATTTAGCTGCTGTGCAGTGTTTTTCTCCCAGCTATTTCTGAGGAGGAGAATAGTTGTTTTATATCTTCTATTTTCCCCAGTGCAGTGTTTCTAGCTACCACTTTTCAAGTACGTACAGCAGTACTCCATTTAATCATCCACTTCTTAACTTTGTCTACGAAGATGGTTTATTAAAGCAGAAGTTTTATAATTTCAAAGCATTAAATAACAATATTGTTTTATTTAAGAACCAAGGCTGCCACATTGGACTATTTAAAATCCTTAATATTGTTAAATGGATCTTAAAATTGCCTACGTTGTTATGTATTAGATGGTAAAAATAAACAGTGGGAACTAGTTTTGTTCTGTTGTAGTGAATCAACTCACCCACCCCCAATGTGCACCAGTTTTGTTGTTGTAAATTATTGAGCTGCTTCTTTTTTCTCTTTACAGTACATGATAAGCAGTGCTTTTTTCTCAGAGAATAGGTGCAGGGACACTCCCTTCTAAGTCACTTTGTATCCCTGCCCCCTACCCACCTCCAAGCACCGACTCTTGGTTTCACCCCTACCCACATCCTAGCACCGACTCTTGGTTCCACCCCTACCCACCTCCGAGCACCTACCCTTGGTTCCACCCCTTCCCACCTCTGGGCTACAACCCTTGGTTCCAACCTCCTACCCACCTCCGAGCACTGACCCTTGGTTCAAAGCCCCTACCCTGCTTCCAGTACAGTCCCTGTCACATACCTGGTCCTGAAGCTGAAATGCTGAGAGGGTTCTCCTTGTAGCTGAGTGACGGTGTCCCTGAAGTTGGTAACAGGAAATACGAAGCCCAAAGTAGCAGGGATTTCCAGCTGTGCCCCAGATGAGGGTTGGTGGTATAGAAATCTCTAAGCAAGTGGACACCAGAGGAGGTAAGCCCTAGGACCAAGGAGCGCTGATGATGGTGCAGACTGCACACGGCAGGAAGCAGGTTGTAATTGTATGTGCAGCAGACAGGATAGGTACTGCAGGCTGGGTACATCAGATGGGTACCAAGGCGGATCACAGCAGACAGGGCACAGCAGAAGGCATAGTCGGGGACAGAAGCAGAGGTAATTAAGCCAAGGGTCAGCAGATCGGATCACAGAGTTATGGCTAGGCAAGCCGGGGTCATACTGTCAGGCAAATGGCCAAAGAACTGGTATCTTATTAACACTCATCATGGCCGCATCAGGCATGCTGTTGTGCGTATTGGCGTACGCAGATGAACGGCTGCGTGAACGGGCATACACAGATGAGCAACAATGCTAACGGGTCTATGCAGATGCACAGTGGTGCCTTCTGGCCTATATATACTTGCTGCTGAGACCTGTGCATTGCTGGATTATTGTCAGCTCCCCAGTGTTACTGTGCGCCTATGTTTCCTGACCTTTCACCTCCTGTTACCTACCCAGCTTGCTTAACCTGTTATCCTGATCTCCTGGTTTGAGCTCTGGCTTGTACTACTGACCCTGCTCTTGTCTACTCCCCTGTGTTTTCTCTTGGCTGATCTCACTGACTATGCTGCAACCTGTCTTACCATGTATGATTCTGGCTTGTTCCAATTCTGCTACCTGAATCTCACATTGACTGATTTACCATGCATGACCCCTGGCCTGGCTCCTGGTTCTGTTTCCGGATTGTCCATCGGTCAAGTTCACCGGGTACTCAGCAATTACACCTACCCTGCAGTGCATCTTGCTTGTTCTAGCAATCTTCTGGTGATCAGCACATCAAACCACAGCAACTGGCAAACCGTGCTTCTTTGGGCACTGCACTCCCTGTACCACTTCCAGGGGTGCACTGCACTTAGCCGCAAGGGGAGGCCTCTTAGTACCTCTGCCTCGTACCTGGTACGTGACAAATACACAGGGCAGAAGACAAGAGAAGATCCGTGAACAGTCTGAGGTCAGAGCGGAGAGCAAGAGAAGGGGTATCCAAGAGCAAGCCGGATTGATAACAGGTGAACAGAAGAAGCAGCAAACACAGGAATAGGAAGCAGGAAGCTGAAGACCAGTCAGCAATGTCCATGTGCCACAGTCATCCTTTTAAAGGCCCGAGGGTGCTGGGAACTGACATCCATTGCATGCACTAGCACGCACACGTCTTCGTCACGGCATACATGCGTTCACAATACGTGTGCCTGTATTTGTGCAGGCGTGGCCATATTTAGAATTGGCTAATGTGCCAGGTCTGTGAGCGCCTATTCTCCAGCTAGTTCCCTGAAATCCCTTTTAGAGAATACAGAGCCAAGTATCATTTTGTAGTGCCAAGTAATTTGTATGGAATTTGGTAATGATAACAAGAAAATAAAATAGATCTCTCGCAGCCAGCAGCAATAGACCCCCTCCAGAAACAATAGACCCTCAGCAGCAACAACAGATCTCCCAGCAGCCAGCATCAAAAGACTCTCCAGCAGACAGCAACAGTAGACCCCTCCCTAAACTTCAGATTTCCTCCAGCAACAATTGATCCTTCAGTAACAAAGGATCCCCCACTAGCAAAAGTAGATTGCTGTGCAAAAATAGATCCCCTCCAGCAATAATAGATCCCCAGCAGCCAGCATCAGTAGAACCTCCATCCCACCCAAGCACCTCTTTCCATTGAATACATTCAGTGCTGGAGGTGCCAGAACTCTGTTCACGCAAAAAAAAAAAAGCCCTGATAAGTAACATTTATAAGATGTCTATATTGGCTATGAAAGAAGAAAAATATGTCTATAATGGCTATTATTATAGTATATATTGTATATTGCATATACATTGTATACAAATTATAAATATTTTCACTGACAGCTAATACGTGTTGTTTACCACCTCTTGTAAAAAAAAATGTTTTTTACAGAGCTCAATAGCTCAACTGCAAAATTTAAATACACAAGTAAATGAGTCAGAGCAGTAACTCTGAGGAACAATAACTCATCAGAGGGCTCTGCCTGAAATTTTAGTGGGCTGTATTATACTCGCCCTTTCTCTTTTTAGCTAACATTAATGCCCTGAGAATCCATACATAATATAAACAGACATAAATCATAATTTTAAACACTTATAGAAAACATCTCATACAATAAAATTGACCCAAATATGTTATATTTCCCCTTCAAAGAAGAATGATTGATGTTTTCAAATTTTAGCTATGCACCTGAATGCTTTTTGCTTCATGTACTGTACTTCTAACAATGCACATTTAACATTTTATTTGTAATTCCGATTGCTAGTCTATTGAATTATACACGCTTACTGCTGTATAACACAAAAATTCCCCAGCACAATGTCCTAGTTACAACAAAAATGACTAAACTGTTTTATCATCTCAGGTCAAAACAGGTTTCTATTTCATAGACTTCTAAATACATGTAAAGTCACACTGCAGCATCAAGATGCCACCATAAGGTTTTATTCCTAACTCTTAATTATCTAAGCTCCCAAATACAACATACATGGGACCTATATACCAGTGCACAAATTGAGAGGCAGCCCCTTTCTCCTTAAAGGTAAACAAGACACTATAAGCTACAAGTCACCAGCAATGTTCATGACGCTGAAGACCTCCAGGTTGTCTCAGTACCAAATCCAACAAAGGCAGTCACTAAAGTAATAAAAAGGGCAAAGGTGGAAATGGACAGGGCAATACACAGATCAATACAATAATTCCAAGCCCATTTTCCAGGTAGTCAGTACAAATGTTAATTAAATTTATGGTGCTGATTTGCTGGCCTTATTGGTGGACATTTATTAATGATTTTGCAACTTTTTTCCTGTCACATTCAAAACAATGGTTTTAAATCAACTCAATTTTGTTTTACTGATGTAACTTTTTTATGACAGCTACAACTTTTCACGTTTAGCTGTTGATTGCAGCTTACTTGTAATGTAGATTCATACACTCACAAGTAGCATCCATGTTAAAATAGTATTTATGTCAAAAATTACTTACAGGCCCGTTGCACAGCCAAGAAATCCTCTTTAATTTAGTGCAAAAAATATGCACCCTTTTGCTTTTGTCCTTCCTGGCCATCTCTCGCACCATTACTTTGCTTCGCTTTCAGCCATGTTTATGCTGCCAGCTCTTCTCCTGGCCAGACTCCACAGTAAGAACATTCCTCTCCTGGCTGGTAGTGTCCTCCTTACCAGAGATCCAGTGCCCTGTCTTGCACCAGATCTCCATCAGATCAAAGCCCAACCTGACACGTTTGTGGCTATTGTAGCAATACACTTCAGCAGAATGCAACCAACACTTCGGAAAAAAAACAACTATGCACCCCCCCCCCACCCCCTGATCATTGCTAGCTGCACACTGTTAAGCTACAGTACTAATGCATGTAGCTGGTATATCAAAGAATGGTGCCATAAATGTATATCATCTGTACATCATTAAGATTTGCTTGTAGCATTATCGTCACAGATTTTCTCAGCATCAGATTCTTGTAAGGAATTGCCACTACTCGCCAGTTACTAAAGTCTTTGCTGTGGCCATTTTCTAGATGCAATGGATGCAACCAAAATAAAAATGTCCCCCATTATGCTTCAGTTCACATAAGCTGCCAGTGTGCCTTCTGATAGGGGGAGAGTGAGCAGAGGAATGACTCATTGCTGTGATGCTGCTTTTTCTTCACTGTCAAATCACAGACTGGGGTGAAGGGGATGTAGCTGTGTTGCTAAACTACAGTACAGAACCCTTATTTCCACTCCTTCTTTTTACATTTAATGGAACTCGATTTCCACTACGGTCTATTCCCATCCCATTCAATTAGTCCCCCAGCTATTTTGGAGATTCTTGGATTCTTTTGATTTCTATGACTTTTTTGATTTTTTGATTTTTTTATGTTTTCAAATTTCTGGATCCTTTGGGATTTTTTCTGGATTTAACTGTATTGCTTCATGATAATGATACCTCTCTACCGTCCTGTATGATGTCCTATGAACAGGATGATAGATGTTCCTATTGTTTTTAATTTTTTATGAGTTTTGGATTTCACATACCACTTTTGATACTATTATACTTTCCTATAACACATTTACACCCATAAACAAATTACACATATAATTAAATAATTATTAATAATTATATATCCCTTATTTTTTTTTTTTTCATTTTATTGATTCCTTTCACTTTATTACCCATTTATCTTTCCAATCAGCAATTTATATCCTATTTTCTTTTTATACTCCACATTTAACATCACATTCCAATTTCTTTCTCATCTCATCAACCACATTCATTCCCCTAACAAGTTTCAGCCTTTAATCTATTTTCACTGTGGATGATGATGTATAAGAACCACCATCCTGCTCCTGGTCCCCACCTTTATGTCTAAGCCCCAGTAGGCAAAATTAAATGCGTTAGTGCATGGTTAATAAAACCGAGCTAGCTGTGGCCATCTAATATTGTACTTTGGATGGGCCTCATGAGGGGCATCCCGCATGCAGCAATACAGCCCAGAGAAGTCACACCACTAACTTACATTTTGGTGGGGCTGTGTACATCTCAGAACTTACTGCACATAAATTCAAATTATTGTGCAGGTAAAACAGCTCCCATGTATGTCTTCAATTGTGGATCTGTTTGTCTGGAATTTGGGAAACCCTAAAAAGTTACTTCATAGTGCTCAAAGATCACAGAGTACCAACATGCCAACCAAAAAAAAACATTTAGATAGTGATGTCCCCTGTCTGGACGTGAAAGGTAGAAAGGAAAATGGTGGCACATCATAGTGAAGTCAAAATCTTAGACGTTCTTTATTATTACCATGCCATAAAAAAACACAGGAACATGGTTGACGAGTTTCACACGAATCACTGGTGCTAACTCACGTGATTCAAGTGAAATGCATTTACCACGTCCCTGTTTTTTTGTCTGGCATGGTGACAATAAAGAACTTCTAAGATTTTTACTTCACTGTGGTGTGCCACCATCTTCCTTTCTTTCTTTGCATCTTCGATGGTGTGCCAGGGTGAGCACCTAGCGCGGTCAATAACCTACTGATTGCCTTAGAGGTATACACATTGTGGTTGAATTGGAAGTGAAAGGTGCATGCATCACAAGACTAGCTGTACAGAAGAACAGTTTTTGCTTTGCTCACATCTGTTTATTTCAGCTGTATATGTAGCTGTTTCCTTGGACCTCTTTTGCAATACCAAATACCCAGGTTGGCGTGAGAAAAAATTTTGGCTTTTCGTTTGATTGTTAGCATTTTGGACATTTTACTGGATCTCAGTACGTTTTATTTACACATAACACAGCGCAATAGTTTTGTGACTGAAGTATTACAAGTATTCGCTATTACAAGAAATACTCACATGTTTTAACATTGTCCAAAAATAACTTTTTCAGCTAATCAGTGTTCCTTCTATTCACTCAGGTCTGGTCTGCTATCCTCCCACACAGTCCGAGTGGAGGTTAATAACAAGCAATGGATATCATTACACACACATCTGAACTCTACAGGCAACATACGTCTTCTCTGTGAGTAATCATATCATAAAGTGCCATCTACACAATGTTCTTGTCAGAAGTCATAGGTGGGTGTGCAGTAAAACTGATATTAGTAAGCAATCTGAGTTTATCATCTTATTTTTACATATGTTTCCTTTCTCTTGCTATTTTGCAATTTAGAACTGTAAAAAGAGAACTACCTTAAAGCATCTCAATGGCCACTCCAAGCAACAAGCTGAAATTGGGCACAGCTGAGAGTTATGTCCTCCAAAGACAGAACATGATGGAGGATTCAGCTGCATTCTCTACAGGTTTGAATCTAAAGACCTCATTCAGGAGTGGGTACCTACCTACACACCCATGTGAAGAGGCTTCTCTGTCCACATGGGATGCACAAGTGTTCTGTGAATCCACATGGAGATAGTCCCATTCATGTATATTGAAAAAGCCAGCCGCTGGTTCCAATTTGACAGCCATGTAGATGCGTGTCCCTAAATTCAAGCAATGTGTGTTCCGGGACACACACTCACATGGATGGATTATAAGTACCCCCATGTGAATGAGGCCTCACTCGACAGAAATGTTTTTTCTTTAACCACTTCTCCCCAGGTAGATGTCATATGACGTCATTTACTTTGAGCGGAGATTTCCGAATGATTCCTGCAGCTACAGGCATTAAACACATGCAATTAGTTTCATTCCGAATTTGTTTGTTAACAACTTTCCACAAATTTGTTAATTCGGAAATATCCAAATTAACAAAAACCCGTTTAACAATTTTTTCCAAATATTCATAAATTCAAATATTCCTAAATTCATGAATTCAGAAATTCGAAAATTCGAAAACCTGAAAATTCGAAATCCGAAATAATAACTAATAACTAATAATAACTTAACTATTACTAACTATTACATTTTAGGTATGGGAATTTCCTTTCAAATTTGGCTGTTAGTGAACATAACTAATAAGAATTTATCCAATGTTACGAATTATCCAAAATAACGAATGCCGTATCTAAATGAATGGAACGTAACAAATTAATAAAAATAAATAATAATAATAAAACATAGTATCATTATTATTTATTAATTTGTTCTGTTCCATTTGTTTAGATGCAGCATTCATTATTTTGGCTAATTGGTAACTTTGGAAAAATTTGTATTCGTTACGTTCACTAACAGCCACATTTGAAAGGAAATACCAATACCTATAAATTAATAGTTCGTTATTATTAGTTAGTTAGTTGTTCTTTCAAATTTTCTTTTTTTTGGTTTCATACTTTTGAATTTACAAATTTCAGTCATAACGAATGAACCGAAAAACAAAAAAAACAAAAAAACAAACAAACAAATTAAACAAAAAGGAACCAATTTTTTGGCAGTGCACATGTCTAACAGGCATCAACCAGATATTTTTTTTCAGCCACTGATTCCCTGCAATGTAAAAACCATCATAACAGCTGTCTAAACACTTAATTGCTTTTACAGGGGGTGGGAGGGGATGTCCCCCCATCCCGTCGCCCTCTGGTGCTTCTCCAATGCTTCTCCAGTCTCTCCCATGTGATCAGGGAGCTGGAGAATAAATCTGCTAGTGGTGGTGGTTTACCATAGAGCTGGCATTGGATCAGATGGCCTCTGCCCATCCCTATGACCCTTGGAGCCCGGAAGCGATGTCATAATATCACTTCCCGCTCTGGCAGATGTAAACACTGTAATTTTTTTGCTAAAAAGCCTGAAATTGATTTATTCTTTTTATCTCAGGTTTTCCAGCATAAAGGAGAGATGTGAAGAGGACCTGTCATGCCTATTCCTAGTACAGGATGTTTACATAGGAATAAAAGTGATCAAAACATAAAAAAATAAAGAGAAAGTGTAAAAATAAAAAATAAAAATAAAATAAACATAATAAAACATTTTTTAATGTGCCCTTATCCCCTCATGAGCGAATGCGTACATAGGCTGCGCCCGCATATGTTAACAGTGCTCAAACCGCAAATGTGAGGTATCACTGTGATCGTTATAGTGAGAGCAATATTTCTAGCACTAGACCTCCTCTATAACGCTAAACTGGTAACTTGTAGAAAAAAATGAAAGTGCTGCCTATGGAGATTTTTAAGTACTGCAGTTTGGCACCATTCCACCAGTGTGCACCATTTTAAAGCTTCACATGTTTGGTATCTATTGTGTTTTCCTACATTAAAACTAATTAAAGTGTATTTTTTCCCCAAAAAATTGCATTTGAAAAATTGCTGCACAAATACCGTGTGACATAAAAAATTGTAACAACCGTAATTTTATTCCCTAGCAAAAATGCTGATTTTTACATGTAGGAGAGAAGTGCTAGAATTGGCTTGGGTGGCAAGTGAACAAAGCAGTGCAACAAAAAACAAAAAGCAGACGCACATAATGTCGTTCACTCTACATAGTTATGAATGAATTGTGCTGTGCCTGGATTTCCCTTTAATGCCCAACTCCAGATCCACCCACATGGGCATATGCATACTGCTCAAGGTGTTTGGCTCATCTTAGACTAAACCTAGGGTGTTGATGTGGCTCATAGCACTCCTGTAGATCAGTTTGAAAAGGAAATGAATCACTGCACTCTGGTTGCCACTACTTTTCTTAGTTAGTAAATAGTAGTAGGGTTCATCCCCTATGTTTTGCAATAAAAACATTTTTTGCACTCTTATAATCCCTCTACCATCAAAGAAGCCTGGCGATGTGGACGTGAACGTGACACACTTTATCATATTTTCTGGCAGAGCCCATTGGTACAAGGCTTTTGAAAAAGGGTTGCTGACTTGCTACGAGTCCCAGAATTGGAGTTTCCCTTAAACCTGATGCATTATCTACTCAACCTCTATTTTCTTAATACAGTGCCTTGAAAAAGTATTCACACCCCTTCAAAATTTCCACATTCTGTCATGTTACAATCAAAAACGTAAATGTATTTTATTGGATTTTAAAAGTGGCACATAATTGTGAAGTGGAAGCAAAATGATAAATTGTTTTCACATTTTTTTACAAATAAATATCTGAAAAGTGTGGTGTGCATTTGTTTTCAGGCCTCTTTACTCTGATGCCCCTAACTAAAATCTAGGAAAATGGTGTGGTTTGGCAGGGCTGTGTAAGGTAGTTGTGCCACATCCTTGAATAATTGCGTAAAGAAGCCCCCCTAGGAGTGGATTTTACTGGCACGTACAAACTAAGATAAAGGGGAATAAATTTACTTTATTGAATATAAAAAATCACATATATATACATGTAAAACAGGTGGATACATATCCTGAAAATGTATAACAGTGGATAACAAAGCACAAGACTATACATAGTCAATGTAGATGCGATCACCCTACGCGTTTCGGAGCTGTAGGTAGTCTCCTTCTTCAGGGAAGTAAATGCAACATAAATACAAGGACTCTATTGAATAACAGATGGCAAAATATTAGGTAAGGTATAACAGGTAAGTGATCAAACAGGCACATAATACAGCATGAAAAGTTGAGAACAGGGAGAAATGCAGATGGTACTCACAAAGCTTGTGACAACAATTTTTTTGGGGGGGGAGCAGGGGAATATAATGGAGCAAGGGTGTATCATTGATCTTCTTTAATTACTAGGGCAGGGAAATCCTAGATACACTTCCCTGAAGGACCCCTTTAAGGAAAAACAAGGGAGGAGATGGTAGCTGGGCTGGATAACAGGGAAACACTGGGGCTGAATAAAGGTGCTGGGTCAAAGGAAAAAAAAAAGACTTCAAATGCGGGACACCAGTCTGACGATTCACTGTTTCAGTACCAGTGGCTGCTCTCACAGGTATGAGGATTATTGTAACCAGCATATTTCGTATACCCCTACCTCTCCTTACCAACCCATACCAATTTATATAGGGCTTTTACCACTGTCCTGCTCTTTCTCTAGTATTGCCAGGCATCTGATTGTTTTCAGATACACAGCTATTGGACAATAGACTATTTCATTTATTAACTCTTTCAGTGTACATTCTCTTAATTATTGATTGGACATATTACTTTTCAACACTCTTTGCTTCCTATGTCTTGGAGCATTTATTTATATTTGTTCACTCCAATCAGTGGCGGAACTACCGCCATAGCAACACATGCGGGCGCTATGGGGCCCGCAGTCAAGTGGGGCCCGGTGAGGACAGGCGCCGCGGCTCCGCGGGAGATAGCCGGCGGCTCCGCGGGAGGTCCGCGGGTAGTCCGCGGCTCCGCGGGTAGTCTGCGGCTCCGCGGGTGGTCCGCGGGCGGCTCCGCGGGTAGTCCGCGGCTCCGCGGGTGGTCCGCGGGTAGTCCGCGGCTCCGCGGGTGGTCCGCGGGCGGCTCCGCGGGCGAGAGTGGGCGGTCCGCGGGTGGTCCACAGGCGGCTCAGTGAGTGAGAGCGGGCGGTCAGAGGATCCGTGGGAGGCGGATGAGAGTGGCCAGTTCGCTGGTGAGAGAGTGGGCTGGCCAATCAGGGAGCTGACAGGCGGGGAGCATAGAGATGACATCATCTCTGGCCGCCCTGCATCCCTGCAGTGCAGTTCCCCCCTCACTGTGCAGGCAGCCAGGAAGCAGAGAGCTGACATTATTATCTCTCTGCTGTCTGACTGATAATCTGCTGCCTGACTCTGTGACACAGCAGGAAAGTGGCAGAGCAAGTGACAATCCATAATGTGTGGCAGGCGACGTGGCAAGTGACAATCCGTAACGTGTGGCAGGTGACGTGGCAAGTGAAAATCCATGACGTGGCAAATGACAATCCATAATGTGTGGCAGGCGACGTGGCAAGTGACAACCCGGGACGTGGCAAGTGACAATCCATAACGTGTGGCAGGTGACATGGCAAGTGACAACCTGGATGTGGCAAGTGACAATCCGTAATGTGTGGCAGGTGACGTGGCAAGTGACAACTCGGGACGTGGCAAGTGACAATCCATAACGTGTGGCAGGTGACATGGCAAGTGACAACCTGGATGTGGCAAGTGACAATCCATAACATGTGGCAGGTGACGTGGCAAGTGAAAATCCGTGACGTGACAAGTGTCAATCCGTAATGTGTGGCAGGTGACGTGGCAAGTGACAACCCGGGACGTGCAAGTGACAATCCATAATGTATGGCAAGTGACAATCTAGGATGTGGCAAGTGACAATCTGTAATGACGTGGCAAGTGACAATCCGTAATGTGTGGCAGGTGACGTGGCAAGTGACAACCTGGATGTGGCAAGTGACAATCCGTAACATGTGGCAGGGGACGTAGCAAGTGAAAATCCGTGACGTGGCAAGTGACATTCCGTAATGTGTGGCAGGTGATGTGGCAAGTGACAATCCGTAATGTGTGGCAGGTGACGTGGCAAGTGACAACCCGGGACGTGGCAAGTGACAATCTAGGACGTGGCAAGTGACAATCCGTAATGTGTGGCAGGTAACGTGGCAAGTGACAATCCAGGATGTGGCAAGTGGACAATCCACAACATGTGGCAGGTGACATTCTGCAACGTGTGACAAGTGACAATCTGCATCTGGTGGCAGGCGATGTGGCAAGTGGACAATCCACAACATGTAGCAGGTGATGTGACAAGTGAAAATCCATGACGTGGCAAATGACAATCCATAATGTGTGGCAGGCGACGTGGCAAGTGACAAACCGGGACGTGGCAAGTGACAATCCATAATGTGTGGCAGGTGACATGGCAAGTGACAACCTGGATGTGGCAAGTGACAATCCGTAATGTGTGGCAGGTGACGTGGCAAGTGACAACCCGGGACGTGGCAAGTGACAATCCATAACGTGTGGCAGGTGACATGGCAAGTGACAACCTGGATGTGGCAAGTGACAATCCATAACATGTGGCAGGTGACGTGGCAAGTGAAAATCCGTGACGTGACAAGTTTCAATCCGTAATGTGTGGCAGGTGACGTGGCAAGTGACAACCCGGGACGTGCAAGTGACAATCCATAATGTATGGCAAGTGACAATCTAGGATGTGGCAAGTGACAATCTGTAATGACGTGGCAAGTGACAATCCGTAATGTGTGGCAGGTGACGTGGCAAGTGACAACCTGGATGTGGCAAGTGACAATCCGTAACATGTGGCAGGGGACGTAGCAAGTGAAAATCCGTGACGTGGCAAGTGACATTCCGTAATGTGTGGCAGGTGATGTGGCAAGTGACAATCCGTAATGTGTAGCAGGTGACGTGGCAAGTGACAACCCGGGACGTGGCAAGTGACAATCTAGGACGTGGCAAGTGACAATCCGTAATGTGTGGCAGGTAACGTGGCAAGTGACAATCCGGGATGTGGCAAGTGGACAATCCACAACATGTGACAGGTGACATTCTGCAACGTGTGACAAGTGACAATCTGCATCTGGTGGCAGGCGATGTGGCAAGTGGACAATCCGCAACATGTAGCAGGTGATGTGACAAGTGACAATCCTTAATGTGTGGCAAGTGACAATCCAGGACGTGGCAAGTGACAATCCATAATGTGTGGCAAGTGATGTGGCAAGTGACAATCCAGGACGTGGCAAGTGACAATCCATAATGTGTGGCAAGTGACGTGGCAAGTGACAATCCAGGACGTGGCAAGTGACAATCCATAATGTGTGGCAAGTGATGTGGCAAGTGACAATCCAGGACGTGGCAAGTGACAATCCATAATGTTTAGCAAGTGACGTGGCAAGTGACAATCCATAATGTGTGGCATAATGTGTGACTTATCTATCTTGGCAAGTGACAATCTGGGATGTGGCAAGTGGACAATCTGCAACATGTGGTAGGTGACATTCCGCAACCTGTGACAAGTTACAATCTGCATCTGGTGGCAGGCGATGATGGCAAGTGACACGCTCAGGGATCCCACTGATTTTGCATTATGGTGAGTTGAACTATTTCATTTTATATAACAGAACAGAAATTGGTTAGAAGGCCTGGAGGTCTGCAATGTGTTCCCTTCAGGGGCTGCATACAGTATACTGCATACTTTGTTGTTCAAAATTAATATAAGCTGTTGCCTGGGTACTGTGCCACTTGGGTGTGGTAGTCTGTTGTTCAATGGCATTAGTTCATTTTTTTTTTTTTTGGTGGGGGGGGGGGGGGGGGGCCATACAACATTTTGCTATGGGGCCCTGTGATTTCTAGTTACGCCCCTGACTCCAATTAAGGCTGAGTTCACACTGCAGCAGTGACAAGATTCGGATGTGATTCGCACCGCACTGCAGTGCAAATCACATCCTATCTCTGTGCGATGCGAGTTCAGCCATACAGATAGTATGGCTGAATTCACATCGCACCCAGCCCAAACTTGCACAGGACCCTTTTTTTGGTCCGCAGCAGAATCGGATCGCATGGGTGTTCACACCATGCGTTCTGATTCCTGTCCGAGTTTGCAGATCGCACTGCGACATGCGAACTGATCTGGGGGTGTCATTAACGTTTCACTGACACTCCCAGCAGTTCGCATAGGGCAGTGTGAACTGCCGCCGGGAGGTATGCGATGCGGGAACCCGCCACGGATTTGTGGCGTTCCCGCATCGCTGCAATGTGAACCCAGCCTAAACTTGGACATTTCTCCAATTGTTCTGGTTTTTGGGGATACAAACGGTAAAAATCTTATGGATTTTTTATTACTTGTATACATTTTGTTGTTCACTAATATTATAACTTACATAGTTTCCCTACACATCTATGACTCTCCAATCTGGACAGATATAAAATATGGAAATTGACATACATGTATAGTGAACAAATACATTTAGATTCTTCCACATACTCATACACATTTCTTTCATTTTTTTTTTCCTTTGACCCAGCACCTTTATTCAGCGTTTCCCTGTTATCCAGCCCAGCTACCATATTCTCCCTTGTTTTTCCTTACAGGGGTCCTTCAGGGGAGTGTATCTGGGGTTTCCCTGCCCTAGTAATTAGATCAATGATACACCCTTTCTCCATTATATTGTCCTGCTTTTCCCCCCCTTGGGAAGCCCTGAACACTGGCAAAACCTGCTATCCATCCGATATCGCTTATTGCTTTTGTTTTTAAAAATAAACCGTGGGATACCGTATATACTCGAGTATAAGCCGAGATTTTCAGCCTCTTTTTTGAGGCTGAAAGTGCCCCCCTCGGCTTATACTCGAGTCATCGCCGTCTGACTGCTCGATCAGGGTATCGAGCAGACAGACGGCAGACATACTACAATTCGAAAGCCGCGCCTCCGCCTCCGCCTTCGCCTGTGATAGGCGGAACATTCAATTTCCCAGCAGTCAGTGTTCCGCCTATCACGGACATCCGCTCATCCTCGTACTACGGACGAGGATGAGACGATGTCCGTGATAGGCGGAACACAGGCTGCTGGGAAATTCAGTGTTCCGCCTATCACAGGCGAAGGCGGAGGCGCGGCTTTTGAATTTTAGAATGGCCGCCGAGGCGCCGACGAAGAGCGGCGATCCTGGCAAGGCACGGGACGGAGGCAAGGCAAGGCACGGCACGGGACGGGACGGAGGCAAGGCACGACACGGGACGGAGGCAAGGAGGCAAGGCACGGCACGGGACGGAGGCAAGGAGGCAAGGCACGGCACGGGACGGAGGCAAGGAGGCAAGGCACGGGACGGAGGCTCGGGACACAGGCTCGGGACACAGGTAGGCTGGACACACACACACACACACACACACACACACACACACACACATGGACACACACACACAGGGATGGATGGATGGAGACACACACACACAGGGATGGATGGATACACACACACACAGGGATGGATGGATGGAGACACACACACACAGGGATGGATGGATGGAGACACACACACACAGGGATGGATGGATGGATGGAGACACACACACACAGGGATGGATGGATGGATGGAGACACACACACACAGGGATGGATGGATGGATGGACACACACACACACAGGGATGGATGGATGGATGGACACACACACACACAGGGATGGATGGATGGATGGACACACACACACACAGGGATGGATGGATGGATGGACACACACACACACAGGGATGGATGGACGGACACACAGGGATGGACGGACACACAGGGATGGACGGACACACAGGGATGGACGGACACACACACAGGGATGGACAGGCATGTCTCACCCTCGGCTTATACACGAGTCAATAAGTTTGCCAGTTTTTTTGGGGGTAAATTGGGGGCCTCGGCTTATATTCGGGTCGGCCTATACTCGAGTATATACGGTACGTCTAATTGTTGTCACAGGCTTTGTGAGTACCATCTGCATTTCTCCCTGTTCTCAAATATTCATGCTGTATTATGTGCCTGTTTGATCACTTACCTGTTCTAATATTTTGCCATCTGTTATTCAATAGAGTCCTTGTATTTATGTTGCATTTATACCCCTGAAGAAGGAGACTACCTACAGCTCTGAAACGCGTAGGGTGATCGCATCTGCATTGACTATGTATAGTCTTGTGCTTTGTTATCCACTGTTATACATTTTCAGGATATGTATCCACCTGTTTTACATGTATATGTATGTGATTTTTTTTATATTCAATAAAGTAAATTAATTGTCCTTTATCTTAGTTTGTACGTGCCAGTAAAATCCACTCCTAGGGGGTCTTCATTGCGTAACTAAAATCTAGCGGAACCAATTACTTTCAGAAGTCACCTAATTGGTAAACAGAATCTACCTGTGTGTAATTTAATCTCAGTATAAATACAACTGTTCTGTGAAGCCCTCAGAGGTTTGTTAGAGAAACTTAGTGTACAAACAGCATCATGAAGGCCAAGGAACACACCAGACAGGTCAGGAATAACGTTTTGGAGAAGTTTAAAGCAGGGTTAGGTCAGAACAAAATATCCCAAGCTTTGAACAAATCATGGAGCACTGTTCAATCCATCATCAGAAAATGGAAAGAGTATGGCACAACTGCAAACCTACCAAGCCACGGCCGCCCTCCTAAAGTGACAGGCCAGGTAAGGAGTGCATTAATCATAAAAGCAACCAAGAGCCCAATGGTAACTCTGGAAGAGCTGCAGAGATCTACAGTGCAGGTGGGATAATCTGTCCACATGACAACTATTAGTAGTGCACTCCACAAATCTGGCCTTTATGGAAGAGTGGCAAGAAGAAAGTCATTGTTGAAAGAAAGCCATAAGAAGTCCCATTTGCAGTTTGCGAGAAGCCATGTGGGGGACACAGCAAACATGTGGAAGAAGGTGCTCTGGTCAGATGAGACCAAAATTGAACTTTTTGGACTAAAAGCAAAACGCTATGTGTGGCGGAAACCTAACACTGCACATCACCCTGAACACACCAGCCCCACAGTGAAACGCGGTGGCAGCATCATGTTATGGGGATGCTTTTCTTCAGCAGGGGCAGGGAAGATGGATGGAGCCAAATACAGGGCAATCTTAAAAAAAAAGACTTAAAACTGAGGTGGAGGTTCACCTTCCAGCAGGACAATGACCCTAAACATACAGCCAGAGCTACAATGGAATGGTTTAGGTCAGTAGTCTCTAAACTGCGGCCCTGGGACCAAATGTGGCCTTTTGCTTGCCTCTATCTGGCCCTTGGAGCACTATTCCATCCACAACTGACACTAATGATGGGGCACCATTCCCCCAATTGACACCAGTGATGGAGCGCTATTTCTCCCACAAATACCAATGATGGAGTGCTAATCTGTCCACTGATATCAACAATAAGGCACTATTCTTTTCACTGATACCAACAATAGGGCACTATTCATTCCACTGATACCAACAATAGGGCACTATTCCTTCCACTGATACCAAAAATGGGTCACTATTCGTTTCACTGATACCAACAATGGGGCACTATTCTTTCCACTGATACCAACAATGGGGCATTATTCCTTCCACTGATACCAACAATAGTTCACTATTCCTTCCACTAATACCAACAATAGGATACTATTCCTTCCACTGATACCAACAATAGGGCACTATTCCTTCCACTAATACCAACAATAGGGCACTATTCCTTCCACTGATGGTGGTTCTAAAAAGTATTGACTCAAAGAAGCTGAATACAAATGCACACTTTTCACATATTTATTTGTAAAAAAAATTGAAAACCATTTATCATTTTCTTTCCACTTCACAATTATGTGTTGGTCTATCACATAAAATCCCAATAAAATACAATTACATTTTTGGTTGTGTAGGGGCGGCTCCTGAAGAGCACGTGCTATGCGTTTTTCAAAGTTAAACTTTACCTAAACTGCAGTTTGGTTTGGGTTTTATTTGTCTAAATTGGACCTCTGTATCAGACGGACTGGACTGTGAGATGTTCAGCCTGCCCACAAGGGGAACTGTCTCTTGTGGCAGGTGTGGAACTAGGGTCTGGTCAGGCGCTTAAGTTACTCTCTTTCTGAGCCAGGTCAGTGGGAGTGGCCCTCTCGCTGTGCCCTCTAGGAGAGGGTATTTAAGATGCGGATGTTATGTGGTTCAGGGTTCCAGTCCAGTATGAAGTGCTGATTACATGGTCCTGGTCCTTCTGACCAGCCCCCA
Organism: Lithobates pipiens; assembly: GCF_037356315.1. Classification (NCBI taxonomy): domain Eukaryota; kingdom Metazoa; phylum Chordata; class Amphibia; order Anura; family Ranidae; genus Lithobates; species Lithobates pipiens. Next base: position 100,722,604 of record NW_027507764.1, on the reverse strand, counting down.
GGAAGGCTATAGCCTGGGGTGCGGATCCACCCGACTTTAATGTCTCAGGGCTGGCTAGCCCGAGGCAAGGAAACTAAAGGAGGATTCTGAGGTGGTCGGGTGCCGTCTCCGGTTCGGGAGAGACCCAGAGTACTTTGAGCATTCCAGGGGAGGACTCTTTAGAAGAACACCACGTACAGGTTGGTTTTCTTAACAAGAGCTTGGAAGGGCTGAAGTAACCGAGAGAATCCAGTCTTGTGGATATCGCCAAGCAGGCTGAAAGATCCAGGTATCCTACAAGTGTTCTAAAGCTTAGTTCCCTACACGTTCTACAACAACGTCTGTGACAAAGACTTTGGTCCTGAGTAAGCACCTTGTTGGCTGCTATGCCTTGTGAGCGAGGGACTGTCCAACCTGAGTGTTCATCCAGCTGCGAATGGCTATTCTCTGGATGCAGTCAAAGCAAGCAAATTCTAATGTTTTTGGACTTTGACATAAGAGTACCTGAACTTCCTTTTCAACCCTCTGAACCCACATTGAAAGACTGTTTAATTGACTGAGTTTTGCAAATAAAATCCAAGTGGATCTGTCGTCAGTCTCTAGTCACTGGGCTATTTACCACGGGACATCCCCTAGACGTGCCACAAAGAGAAAAGAAGGTAAAGGTGAGCCAAAAAATAACCAGCAGCTCCTTCGGGGGTTAGTGCTACAGTTGTAACATGACAAAATGTGGAAAATTTCAAGGCACTGTATATACAAATTCTCCAATAAGCTAGCAGTGCATACTCTAGAAAAAAGATCCCTATTAGATGGAAGATAGATACAATCTCACCCCAGAGGGGCTTGATCTATAGTATTATAGCGTTTAGAAGGCTGGGAACGCAAATGGCCAGGATATGGCATTGAATGGATGCATTCTTACAATTTACTCTGTGTGGGACCATATACAGATATACCACTCCCTCTATTCCTTATGCTATAAGTCAACTGTAGAACATGCCATTACCTATTTTTCAATTGCTATTTAGTGGCTGTTTTATTCAGTTTCTTATGCATTGTCTAATGCCGCATATACACAACCAGACTTTCCAGCAGAAAAGGTCTGACGGTCTTCCCGACGGAGTTTCGAAGGAGTTACGACGGACTTCCAAACGAACGGACTTGCCCACACAGGAACGGACCAAAGTCTGTTAGTTTTAAACGTGATGACGTACGACGGGACTAGAAAAGGAAGTTCAATAGCTAGTAGACAATAGCTACCGTAGCGTCGTATTTGGTCGTTCGGACCAGCATACAAACGATTTTCCCGATAGAAATTGATCCCATCAGACAGATTTGAAACATGTTCTATTTCTAGGTCCGTCTGAATTTTTGAATAAAAAAGTCAGATGAAGCCCGCACACGATTGTAATATCCAGCGGAATGATTCCATCTGACCTTTTCTGCCAGAAAGTTCGGTCGTGTGTACGCAGCATTCCTGTTGCTTATTAGGTAACTTTTTGGTCTACAAATAAAGTTTTAAATTTTTTTTTTAAATCCTTAACCACAAATTATTTTCTTGATTCATTTGTTCAAGAACTAATTGTTACCATTGCAACAGTCTGCGTGCTGTATCTCCTAACCACATGCCTTGTTTTATTTTTTTTTGTAAATCTTCTTCTATGTATATATTGTTCTCTTTGTAAATATATCTTGCTGCAACAAACAAACAAGAAAAACATTCTAACCACTTAAGCCCCGGACCATTTTGCAGCTAAAGGACCAAGCCCCTTTTTGCGATTCGGTACTGCGTCGCATTAACTAACAATTGCGCTGGCGTGCGACGTTGCTCCCAAACAAAATTGGCATCCTTTTTTTTCCCCACAAATAGAGCTTTCTTTTGGTGGTATTTGATCCCCTTTGCGGTTTTTATTTTTTGCGCTATAAACAGAAATAGAGTGACAATTTTGAAAAAATGCTATATTTTTTTTACTTTAGGGGGCGTGGCTTGGCGTGTGACGTCGCTGATCGTGACAGGCTCACTAGGAAGCACGAGGAGAGATTTGTTTACACTTACCTCTCCCCGTTCTTCAGCTCTGTGACCCAATCGCGGGACAGCGGCGGTGATCGGATCTGCGGGTCCCGCAGCCATGGTCACGGAGTTTAGGACCGGGTTGTGAGTGCGCCATCAGCGGCGCTTGCACGACCCACGGCTGGGCACTTAAAGGGCAACGTACCTGTACGTGCTTGTGCCCAGCCGTGCAAATCTGCTGATGTATATCAGCGTGAGGCGGTCCTTAAGTGGTTAAAGTGGCATTAAACCTAAAAGCAAAAATGTATTATACTGTAGCTTACCAATTCTTAGATGTGATGGCTTTGTTGGTTTTCTTTTTTGGGCTTTCTTTCTTTTACATTTACCTAATGGTAGCAGTTGGAGGGTTAAGACAAACCATTTGCCACGTATAGGGCTCTTACATTGATCAGCCTTTATTAATTTAGATAAAACCTTTATTCTGAAAGGAACACAACCAGGGGCGGACTGACCATTGGGCCACTCGGGCACTGCCCGAGGGCCCCATGCCACTAGGGGGCCCCATCAGGGTTGCCAGCCTCAGTAAAACCAGGGACAGTACGTAAACATTTGTGTTTTTTGTTACATCTGTCTCTGAAATGTGCCTTGCCGACATCCTTTTGGTCTAAAAATCCAGAGATTATAGCTGCCCCACCTCTCCAGTACCTTCTCAGCCAATAGAAACATGTCTGTGTATACTATGCGATTGTATATTGTGTGTTTGTGTATACTGTGTGGCCCCATAATCCCTTATTTCCTGGGAGCCCCATAATCTCCTATTGCCCGGGGGGCCCATGAGTTGTCAGTCCGCCCCTGAACACAACTGTTGCTGTAACTGCTTAAAAAGTCTTAGCTGGTGTTTGTCTTCATTTTGTTTATTGTATTTAAATCTGCTAGTCCATCTAACACTTCTCCCCATAGACTGACAATGCTGCTGTCCAAAGGTGTCCTATTGCTCTTCACTCAGAGTGTAGACACTCTAATAAAGGATGTGAATTACTGTCCAGATCACCAGGTGAGAACAGGGTGAAAAAAAAAATAATGTAGACAGATTGGTAAACTGGATTATACAGTATTGCAATTTTGTTGTCAAAGTTGTTTACCTTGCTGGACACTGTGCTGGCCGATCTGGTGCGCGCCGGTGCGCGCCGATGCGCGATGGCACGTGCATTCCTGTGCTCGCTGGTGTGTGCACCTCTGTGGGCACTGGTGTGCATGTTCCTGTGGGTGCCGGTGTGCACACTGGTGTTCGGACGTGCATGTGTGTGCACACCTGTGCACGTCGGCATGCACACATGCATGGTGTTTGGCGCCAATCAGCCTATTTAGGTTTGCTGTGCACTCTGCTCTGTGCTGCCTGATCATCAGCTCTCTGTGTCCTTGTTTCCATTACCTGTTCTGGTGTTCCTGATCTCCTGGCGACCCAGCTTGCTACTTGCATAAACCCCTGACTTCTGCCTGCACCTGACCTCGACCTGTTTGACTCCACCTCTGCCTGCTCCTTTTGTATCTCACTGCCTGCCTGATGCCGAAATTTGCTTGTGCCCAGACCTACCTCGTCTGCTCCTGCTCAGCACCTGTTACCTGTGTTCCAGCCTACTAACCTGCTGCTTGAAGATAATCTACCTTCCTGCATCTGGATCCTCATCACCAGGCTCTCATACTATTCCACATTCCCGTGCCTTCTGTTTATTCTACCAGGGGCTGTGGATCAGACACGTAAGGGAGACCACACTCTGCCCAAGCAGACTCACCGGTCTGGTAAGTAGCAGTCTGACATTTGTTTATTACTGCTTTAATAAAAAAGCAATTAGAAAAAGAGTATGGAGGCTTCCAGGTCCACCCAACCCACATCCTTTGTGGCAATCAACTACAATGCCCCTTTTAAAAAGAAAAATCATATGCAAACCTTTTTTTAGGTGTTTTGGTAGAGTCACGTCTTGATACAGCTCCTTTTCTGTGTTCCGGGGTGGGTCTGAAATTTTACAGTGGACTGCTTTCCAGTATTACGTGGCGTAATTCCCTGTAGTATTATCTTGTGAGCCCAGAGCAGATGAGTCCTTGAGGACCTAATTAGGTATCCTGGAAATATGTTCACAAATGGAAGCACTCCGCGGCAATTCATTGATGGAAAAGCAGGAGGTTGTATCAGTCCTTCCTGAAACATACAAGGGTAGTGGTACAAATACTGTGGCATACCATGTAAATGTGAGTCCAAACTAGAGTCCTTTGAGCTATAACGCTTTTGTGTGAGAGAACAGTGCTTAGGGCAGCCTTGCAAGGGGAGTTGAAGCAAACTCCAGAAACATGTAGAAAAAAGAACAAAGAAAAAAGGCACCTCTTAAGTAAAACTAGATTTAATTGACAAAATACATTTAAACACTCACATGGAGATATCTTTAAAATGGCATATTGTAGTCCAGTGTAGCGTCAATCTCCTGTGTTAGCTGGCAGCCTCTGTATCTTCCTGTGTGGCTGTGTGCAGCTAGATCAGCATTCTGTTGGACAGGTTACTTATGTAATTTGGGTGGGATCCAAAGCAAGGTCCGGAATGCATTCTGCAGGTCTAGGAAGAGGGCTGGAGTGCAGCGTACAGCAGGATGACATCACGAGTAGCGTTAGTTAGTTAGTGTTTTAAATGCATTTTGTCAATTAAATCTATACAGTTTTACTTAAGAGGAGCCTTTTTTCTTTGTTCTTTGTTCTTTTTTCTCAGTTTTTCCTGAACAGACAGTGACAGAGTCTCTTTAAAATAAAGCTCTTTGTCTCACATTCAGTATTTTAGTGTATCAAGCATATTTGCCAGCATTTTCCATTGAATATAGATTTTTATATATCACTCACTATTTATCGTTACTATTTAGTACTCATTTTAGTCAGTGAAGTGTTATTTGCTGTGTGGTATTATATATTGATATTTTAAACTTGGAAAATTGGATGACAGATTATAGCCAGCTTCTGTGTTTAACTATCTACTTGATCCATAACTTTCGCTTCAGCTAGAAACTATTCATTGTCATTTCGGGCTGGAACTTGTCCTACGTTTCCGAGGAAGCGACTTCACCATTTATTTTCAAATCAATACTCAATTACTAGGACTAAGATTTCCTCCTTTTCCCATCTTCAAGATGAAATTATGGACTTCAGCAATAACACTTAGTCAATGCAATTCACTGTCCATTAACTTGTGATGCTGATAAATTAAAGGCCATGAGGATACTTTATTAGACCTGTAGTATTGCTCTAATATTAATTAATCTTTGAAGAAAAGGTCTTTTGCATTGTGACGAATGACCTGAGAAAACAATTTACTGCTAACTAAATACTTTTTAATTCCTGTTCTTTTAGTGCTCATTGACAAGATCCCTCAACAAGCCATCAACATTACTGGTAATGTTTCCTTTTTCTTGTTATTCAGAGGAGCGTAGTGATGAACTTTTGGCCTTTTCCCCAAAGAGCAAGTAACTAAGTGAGTAAATGTCATGCACTTGGAGAAGAACCCCAGGCAAGCATTATAATATTATCTATATAGTTCACTGAAAATGGTAGAATTATATTTAAACTGAGCTATTTTAAATTACCTTTAAATAGACTCTACCATAAACCTCCTCAATGGCCTGTGTTGAAGTGCTTTTGTTTGCATTAGATGGGTTTTTTACAAGTCTAAGAAAATAGTTAAATGCAGCTCAGAAAAAAGTCAACTGCAGGTCAAATGCAGGTAGGATGCATAAACCGCTCAGGTGAGTACCGAGCAGCAATCCAGTGTGGGTGCCCGCACCGATTCACCACTGCAGATTCCAAAGGAAAAAGGAAAGCTCACCATACACCCCCACGGAGCTGTAGCTAATAAGATCCTTTATTGTCATGATAGCCAGAAAGCAGAACAGGACCAAATGTGGACATGTTTCACATGGACATCTTGTACTTAATCATAATATCAAATGCACCTGTCAATGAATTTTAAATTATTTAAAAAAAAGTGCTTAAGGCCCCTTTAACATGAAGGGTTCGATCAGGTCTTCCTGTCAGTTTTCCAGGCAGACCTGATCCGATCCCCCATTCATCCCTATGGACTGATGGGTATACACATACTTGTGTCCGTTTACACCTGCCTACCCCTAATCCAATCTGGCCCACTAAAAAAATGAAGAGGATCCATCCCCCTCCATCTAGATGGATCAGATAAGTGGGCTATCGGGTGTAAAAGTACAAGGGAAGTCCATTTACACCCACATGTCCATAAAGCAGATCGGGCTCTGTCCATGTCACCTGCCCACTCTGCTCTGATCAGCTGGGGATCAGTGGACAGATCCCCTGCTGATCTAACCTGAGTCCGCCCCATGTGAAAGGGTTCCTTAAACTGATGTCAAACCGATATCATTGACACAAACCCAAAGTTCATCAACACAAACCATAAAAAAACTGCTTCGGTTTTCAAAACCCTGGTGTTACGGCCAAATGCTGGGCTGTTGTGGCAAAAAAAAAGGTTAAACGATTCTTAATAGCTTGCCTCTAGCTCTCTCATTTTTCTATTGGCCCATCATTCTGATAGGCTGCCTCACTGACCAATGAGAATGTGCACAAGGCATGAATGGGTGGGCAAGCTTTGTCACCATGAGCTTTGCTTGTAATAATGGATGGGGGTTCATCATGAACAAGAGATTTTTAAGGTTGCTGTAGGTAACTGCAGATGCTCTTTATACTGTATGTACTGGCAAAAATCTAAAACACCAAAAATAAGCTAATTGTCTTCACCTCCTTCACAAATGGATGTTTTTTGTTTTTAAATTGCATAATGAACTGGCTGTTCAATGAATGGATGGGCTCATAGACAAGGTCAGAGAAAATAACTGAGAACAAAATCTTTGTGATTTCGGCAAGTGACTAAAATGTAGTTTGATCACTGCTAATGCATTTTCAAAATAATACTTTGCAAGGAGTCTGAAATTCGGCAGCTGTGAAATCTTGGAGCATATTTTCCCTTCCTTCTCTATGACACCTTGATAAGGCAATTATCACATAATTACCTTAACAAGTGGCATTACAGGAAATTATTGTCATTCTACTGTTAAAATAACACATAATCAACTGCAAGTGAATTCTAGAATCCTCAATCAGCATCTCATTAAACAGAACTATCTCAGTAAAGGAAGTGCTATTGGTGAGTAATATATGACAAACAAGTCTACGGGGAAAAAAATCTAAAAAGTATAAAGAAGAACAAAAATCCACTTAGGCAATATCAGTTTAAATAACTAAAAAAAAAACAGCATCTAGGTTTTGTTGAGTCTAATTTGGTTTAATTTTACAAGTACTTGTAGAAACTAGTATGTTACAATATGAGGACAATTATATTTAATACGCACAACTGTCTCCAAGGTAAAGTACAAAGTGGTTTAAAAATTACAGTAACCATCAAAAAGACATAACAATGTAGGCTTGTAAAAATATACTGTAACACTACATTTATTATCATGAAATATACAACAGGAAAAAGATCCTTTAATATTAAATGCCATTTTCTACATAAATCTAGTGACTCATAAGGGAGCGTAGAAGAGGGCTGTACTCTATAAGAGATATCCAAACTGAAGAACAAAAATGTTGTATATTTCTGTTTGCTAGTATTTCAGTGTGATGGCTTCATTTGTTTTTGTTTTTTTCCAGACTAAGTACAATTTCAGTAAGTACAGAAAATTACCTGCTAACCCTACTAGAAATCTTTTGTTCTTTTAACTTCCTGTGTACTGAACTGAAGTCTCAGACATTATCATCAACGTTGTAAGCTATATTCTGTCAACTACAAAGCAACTCCCCTCACTGTATTGACTATGAGGAGGGGAGGTGTTGTAGTCCAAATCAGGAGAACAACTCGGGATGACATCTCTGCTTCTCCATAGATACAGTGCAGTGTTAGCCTAGGACAAGAAGTGTGTTTCTGGTAGAATTACCAGGGAAAAAAATGAAAATCGAATGCAGAGACCATATTCCAAGGACTGGTAAGCAATAACATATCAAAAAAATGTTTTTGTTTGGCTCAGATACACTTTAACTCCTCTTGCTGCTCCCCTCAAAAATGAATACTAGTTTGCTTGAAAAGTACTCCCACCAGCTCCAACTAGCCTTTGCTTCTCTAACTTTCTGGTTCTCCGCTGTGGTCTAAACTGGGTACTATAATAGACAGAGGCACTGACTGGGTTCTCTAATTTTTTTGTTTCATGGTTGAGGGTAGAGTCTTCAGAAAGTTGAGTAACTAATTGCATCAAATCAAAGCCCCTGTCCTACACGTTATTTATTGGCCAGGCACTGTCAATTCCAGATATCAGGAAAGCTTTTTAAGTATGTTTGTTGCTATTTTTTTCATGGGAGTGCATAAAGGAGTGTTAAAAGAAATAGACCCTAATCATGTTAATAATTAGGTAGATTTTGGAAATGCCAAGTGAATAGGCTGCTACTACACAGAGAGGGGCGGGGGGAGTTCTCTCTGGGAATTGTTTTTACGTCTTCTTCTTTGTAAGTTTTGTACTTATATAAACCTTTGAAAATCAATAAAACTGAATCCCCCCCCCCCCCCCAAAAAAAATGTAATAAAAATAATAATAATTAGGTGAATTCCTTTCCCAATTGCATCATTATAAGGGTATAATATTTCCTAGGGGTCATCAACAAAAATTATTATATTTAAAATTTCAATGTTTTATGATCCTCATCTTTAAGTGATAATAAAGTTGTTGTTTTTTTTTTTGTATAAAAAATAATAAAAATGTTATACTTACCTGCTCTGTGCAGTGGTTTTGTACACAGAAGCCCAGATCCTCCTCTTTTGGGATCCTTGCCAGTGCTTCTGGCCCCTCCCTCCTGCTGAGTGCACCCACAGCAAGCAGCCTGCTATGGGGGCATCCGAGCCAAGCCTGCAACTCGGCCCACCCCCTTTCTCTTCTCATTAGCTCCCTGACTTTGATTGACAGTAGTGGGTGCCAATGAGAGTCCTAGACAGCCAAGCCTCTCATGCAATATCACTGGATCAAGATCGGGCTCAGGTAAGTATTAGGGGGGCTGCAGCAACATTTTTTAAACTTAATGCATAGAACAGGGGTAGGGAACCTTAAAGAGGTGGAGAACTACCTGAACAACATGGGAGAAGTCAAAGATCACAGGGCACCGTGTCACCTCCTCAAACCTGATTTAAACCTCGAATTGCCATAATATAGTGTCGCAATCACGTGCATTGCACGGCAATCATGGGTTTAAATCAGCTTCATAATGGCCTGTAGAACTCTTCTTTCCTTCTGCTGGCACCACTCTGGAGACCACTAGCTGGGATAAGAGATGGAGTACAGTTGGTATTACTCTGCATGAGACAGGAGCCAGCACTACAGAGCAGGCATCAGCTTATGCGGCTCTTGCTCCCTAATACAGCTCCAACTTTACAAGTAGTCCCTCTGTATTGCACTCTGTTTGATGCTCTGGGATGGGGTGTCAGCAAGCCCAGACAGTGATCGACCAGTAACCTGGCTGCAATCTACTGGTTGCTGACCCCTGGCATAGAATGTATTAAGATAAAAACCTTATGCCTTTAGAACCACTTTAAAATTATTATAAAACAATGGTTCATGGTGCTTAACACGTGTAATATCTAATAATTAAATATATACAAGCATATACTGTATATAAACAACACACTGCACATCACTGTTTGAACCAAGGTGTTCCATATAAACAGCACAGGGCTTAAAATACACCCTATCATTAAATATACAGATTTCATCCTTAGTGACACTAAACTCTGATTTAAAAACTATATTCAAGTATGTATTCTTAAAAGGGGATTAAATGCTCTGCTATTGTGTAAAAGGAAGAGGGGGGGAGACAAGAGAGAGAGAAAAGTTATTTTAAAGATTGTTTTAAATTTTCACAATGATTTTCTTAACAAGCACAAAATATTCTTTAAACCAAAAAATCACAGGCTTCTGTAACTGTATAGCAATGAGGACGAATGACTCCACAGTGTCTGCTACTACAAAGGTCAGTGAAGGCTTTGTTTTAAGTTTGTTTGGTGCTTCTTAAGGTGGAAGTAAACCCTCCTATCGTTTTCAGCCAAGGAAGCTGCCATCTTGGCCTCTCTTTAATCTTTTACTGCCATGAAGCTGCACATGTGATCAGTTATGACACCAGCCATTGGATGGTTTGACAGTTTGGTTGAGAGCACAACCAATGTGACAGTTAACATTTCCGGCATGCCGGGAATGTAACTGTTTTTTCAAACTGTTAGATCGATGGGTTTACTTCCGCTTTAAGAACGTGCAATTTGTTTGTAGCCTGGCTACAGGTTAATTTGAGAATATAAGTTGACACATTTGTAAGTCTGTAAAAAAAAAGTCTTTTGATACAACGATAGCTCAGCCAGGGTATAATATTAATACACTGTTGGTAAACTTGAAGAAGCACTTTAAGAAAAATAAAAATACAATGCAGATAATAATAATGTGAACTGTTTTCTATGGCATGCACATAAAGATAGTTCCAAATGTCATAAAGTGAAAACTTGTTTAAAAGAGGAACCAGGATCAATTCAATACTACATACAATGATACCTGATGATCCTTCTATCAGAGTTCTTGTTAGGGCACTTTGTGTTATAATATGAGAAATATGTGCATAAAAATTCCTTGTGATATGATTCAAATAAGGTTCACAAAAATATATGTGCAGAGTCCACATAGAAATAATCAGTGAGTCCAATCCGAATGTGAAGTAAGAATTTGCATGAAAAAATGGAAGAATGTTCAAAGGTTTTCCACCACCACTGAGAGGAACTTGGGATGAACCCTTCCCTGGGTTAAGTGCCGGGGGATATAAAAACTCTGCTTCTTTTTTCACTATTATTTCAAATATTTTCTTTTTTCCATTAGAGCGTTATATACCCCACTTGAATGCATTTTGTGTTATACAGTGACAGTGTGATTTACCTATTTTGCTTGTGTATTGTCGCCCTGTCACTCGGCTTGTAGGCAGATGCAGTTTACTCTCACCTCTGCAGGTGGTGCTATGTTGCTGACAGTTGTACAGAGGGAATAGAACACTGTTCCTCTACAGCAGTGTTTCTCAACTCCAGGCCTCAAGGTGCCCCAACAGGTCAAGTTTTCAGGATTTCCCTCAGATGAAATGGCTGTGGTAATTACTAAGGCAGTGAAACTGATTAAATCACCTGTGCAAAATAATGGAAAGCCTGAAAACATGACCTGTTGGGGGCGTCTTGAGGACTGGAGTTGAGAAACACTGCTCTGCAGCCTCCATAGGTTTCACCAAGAGAGCAGTGCTCTGATTGGAAGCTGAAACACTGGATGACCTCATCAGCCATCTTTAGTGAGGGCAGTGCTAATAAATAGAAGTGCTCCGCTGCATTTGGTGCAGTTTAGAGTACAGACGGGATCCATGCTGAATAGGGACAGCTTTTTTGCCCTAGGGAGAGGTTCCCGATGAGGAGGGACAGACTAGAGTCAGTGCTGCTGGTTCCACTATTCCCGGGACTCTAGCACTTTGACCAAGGGGATTTATTCACTTTTCCAAGTGCCACTGATACCACTACTCTGCCTAACAGCCATTCCTTTACACAGATGCTGCTCTCGTAATGTAGCCTTATTAGCCCTTGTACACACGGTCGGACATTCTGCCAACCAAATCTGTTGGATTTAGTCTGACGGATTTTGTCCGACGGATTGTGTCCGAAACTGTTGCATACACGCGGTCGGACCAAGTTGTCGGAAAATCCGATCGTTCAGAACGTGATGACGTTATTTCATTACGACGGGACTACGTTCAGGCTAGTAGCCAATAGCTTTGGTGTAGGAATTTGATCTGAGCATGCGTGGCACTTTGTCCGATCGGAATTCTCTACACATGATCGGAGTATGTCCGATCGGACCAGTTTGTCAGAAAATATTTCCAACAAGTTGGAAATTTGGGTCCGACGGTTATTCCGACGGAATCAGTCCGATGCATACCGCACACAGTCGGATTATCCGACAACACGGTCCGACCGTGTGTACAAGGGCTTAGAGTGACTACTTAAGTGCCAGAATTATTCCAATGTGCCGCTAACATTACTGAGAACTTCTGTACTTGTGTTGCCTGTGTAAATGAGAAGCAGACACCATATTGTTTTGAAATTCTTAAACCAAGCAACTATCTGCTGCTCTTTACTTGTTAGTTGTTATCTTCACTCAACTACATTAAAATCCTGTCTCCTTACTTGGTCTCGGTGTACCCTTCTTCCATATGGGGTACCAACTAACTGCAGGCTTCCAATGGAGAATACACTACACAGACATGGCCCACTGTTGTCACTATCAGGAAACCTGTCCTGAGAAATTACTGTTGTAATTGCTGGAGTGCATGCATATAGATAGAAAGTAGCTACACAGAGCCTGCTAGAGATCAGTAGTACTGAGGTACGACACCTATAAAAGAAAGGAGAAAACAAGTATTCTATAAAAAAATAATACAATTTTGTATGATATACAGTGCTTTAGACAAATACAAGTAAATGAGTTAGGATTTACATCTACTTTAAATTGAGCTCTTGGCTACAATTTTGTTTTTTCATGTATGTACTATTGTATCAAGATAGATTAGTATGGGTTTACAAGTCACGTGTGTGTGATGTGTAAGTGTGTAATGAGGCAATCACCCATCATTCCAAGATCCACTCAGTGATGTCACTGCTGTTCAGTGCACTAACCTTCAAGCCTCCAAAGGCCTTGTGTATCAATGTTTTTTACCTTACAAATGTAGTTGTTTTTCCATGGTCACAAGTAATGTCAAACTTTGAAGACAAACTTTCTAGAGGCTGATTAGTGAAACTCCCCAGGTCTGTAATAGACCAAACTGATACATTAGACCAGGAATCTCTAAACTAGGTTGTGAATTTACTTCCCATGAGGCATTGTAAAACACTGACATTCACAGACATGACTAGGCATGATGGGAATTGTAGTTCCTGAACACCTGGAGGGCCATAGTTTGGAGACCCCTGCATTAGACCATTGGAGGCTTTAAATTGAAAGTGATACATTAGATAATCTGTGACTTTAAATTGCACTGAACACAGATGACTTCATTGTTGTCTACCACATTGATCATAAGAATGATGAGTTGGATACAGGAAGTGTTATGATTGCTGCCACTTTCGTGATGTTACCAACTCAGTGGTTGCCTACTGGAGGCTATTCACAGTGAATATTTCTGGAAGAAGCTGTAACTGAAAGTGGTTGTAAACCCTTACAAACCACTTTGACCTACAGGTAAGCCTAGATTAAGGCTTACCTGTAGATGACGTCACTCCCGCGCATGCGCACGGGAGCCAACACGCGCGGCAGCTCCGTCGTTGAGAATGCCGCGCTCAGTGCGCCTGTGCGCCACTGTCTACGGCGCATGCACCGTAGACAGTGGTGCCTGTTTTCGGGCAAATATCTCCTAGCGCGGCATTCTCAACGACGGAGCTGCCGCGCGTGTTGGCTCCCGTGCGCATGCGCGGGAGTGACATCATCGCGGCTTCACTGAATGACAGCGGCGGAGCTGCGAGACCCCACCAAGAAGATGGATGCGGCGGACTACAGGGGACAGCGGTGACTTTGCTGGCTCCTGTGTCAGGTAAGTGACACATAATGGGCTACTATGCTATGCATAGTAGTCCATTATGCTTTGCCTTTGCAGGGAATGAAAGAGGAAGTAAACTCATCAGGGTTTACTTCCTCTTGAAGAAAATAGGGTGAATAAACAGTATGTTGACACATTCATCTTTGTCTTTTTTCCTTTGCCTATTAAAATTTTTAATTTAATTCTGGGGTATAAAGGGTAAGTAGCCTGTGAAAGTTTTCATTTACCCAGGCTGTAGTATAGCTAGTTGTAGTAAGTCACATTCAATTGACTAGTTCTATTGAACACTTTTCATGCTCATCCAAGTATCCAGGTTGCCTTTTTTTTTTTTAACATAGTATATTTTTAGGTTTTACAATAAATGGCATAGAAACATATCAACCTATCAAACCATATACATTGTACTGTTTTCACAAGTTGTAGATAACTGGTACTCCAGTCCATTAGATTATAAGTCTGTCAATGTGAATCAGCATGCTCATGTCAATTAAATTGCAATCAGGAAGTACAAGTCTCCCAAACAAACAACCATAAGATTGGCAATAAACAATTTTGCAAATAATGTGGGTTTTTTTTCTCAACAAACATATGAGTGAGCTGATGAGTAAATAAGTGTTTCAAATTCATTTTAGAGTTCTTTCACAAGCACTACTAAAAGTCTATCCTCGCCATAGTCAATTTATCCAATATTGGCCATGGGTACAAGCATGGAAATAATGGCAGGTTGCTCCTGGCAATCAGTTGCATCCAAGAGGAAAATTCCAAAGGGGATTGGGAGAGAAAAGAGGAATGTAGTTGGAAAAGATCCATCCATTGGATCGGATGCCGGTGCCACCATTCTAACTATTATTATTTTTATTATACAGGATTTATATAGCGCCGACAATTTACGCAGAGCTTTACAACATTAGGGCAGACATTACAATACAATACAATTCAAGACAGGGGGAATCAGAGGGCCCTGCTCATTAGAGCTTACAATCTAGGAGGGAGGATCAAGTTATACAAAAGGGTAATAGCTCTGGGGGATGAGCTCATGGATAAAATAGTGCAGTTGTTAGATGGAGGGAGGATAGGCTTCTCTGAAGAGGAATGTTTTCAGGAATTGCCTAAAAGTGGATACATTTGGAGACATTCTGACAGATTCGAGTGGTGAATTCCAGAGGATGGGCGAGGCTCGGGAGAAGTCCTGGAGGCAGATATGGGAGGAAGTGATGAGGGAGCTAGAGAGCAGGAGGTCTTGGGAGGAACGAAGTGGGCGATTAGGTTGGTATTTTGAGACTAGGCTAGTGATGTAGCTGGGGGCAGAATTGTGGATGGCTTTGTAAGTAAGTGTTAGTATTTTGAATTTGTAAGGTGGATGAGTCTGGCAGCAGCATTCATGTTGGACTGAAGGGGGATAGTCTATTTAATGGTAAGCCAATGAGGAGGGAGTTGCAGTAGTCAAGGCGAGAGATAGCCAGGGAGTGAATCAGGAGCTTTGTGGTTTCATTAGTTAGAAAAGGACGTAGTTTAGAGATGTTTCGGAGGTTGAGACGGCAAGCTTTGGAAAGTGATTGGGTGTGGGGCCGAAAGGAGAGTTCAGAGTCTAGGACAACACCTAGTACCCTGACATGTGCGGATGGTCAGAGGAAGAGGCACGTGGGGGAGGAAATATTATAAGTTCGGTTTTGGACAAGTTGCGTTTGAGGAAGTGGTGTGACATCCATACAGATATGTCTTCTAATAAGTTAGTGATGCGTGAGGAGACTGATGGAGTGAGTTGAGGGGTGGAGAGATAGATTTGTGTGTCGTCAGCGTAGAAATGATATTGAAAGCCGTGAGTGGCTATCAGCTGACCCAGGGAAGGGGTATAGATTGAAAATAAAAGAGGTCCAAGGACAGAACCTTGGGGGACTCCGACAGAGAAGGGAAGAGGAGTGAAGGAAGTAGAATTGTAAGTGACACTGAAGGTGCGTTGGGATAGGTAGGATGAGAGCCACTGAAGAGCACGGTCACGGAGATCAAGGGAATAACGTTTTTTGAGGAGGAGGGGGGTGGTCAACCATGTCAAAGGCACCTGAAAGGTCCAGAAGTAGGAGTACAGAATAGTGTCCGGTTTGGTTTTTGCAGTTAGTAGGTCATTTGTAAGTTTTAAAATAACAGTTTCTATGGAGTGTTGAGGGCGAAATCCAGATTGAAGGGGATCAAGAAGGTTATTTTTAATGAGGTAGTCACTCAGTTGGTTGTAAACCAGGCCTTCAAGGAGTTTAGAGGAAATGGGGAGCAAGGGTGTAGGTTGTTAAGATTGGTAGGGTCTTAGGACAGCTTTTTAAGTATGGGGGTGACCAGTGCATGTTTTAGAGCCTTGGGGAAAATGCCAGAGGTGAGGGAGAGCTTGATGATGTGAGTTAGAGAGTGTAGGATAGAGTCAGATGGCGACCGCAGTGTTTGAGAGGGAATAGGATCCTGGGGGCAGGTGGTTAGGTGGGCATTAGAAAGGAGTTTAGCAACTTAGTCTGTAGTAGCAGTTTTGAATAAGGGGAGTGTTAAGAGTACCTGTTGTAATGGGGTCTTAACTGGGGGAGATACCTGTAGAGTGGAGATTTCATCACGGATTGTATCAATCTTGTTTTTGAAGTGATTAGCAATCTCCTGGGCAGTGATTGAGTCAGTGGGTGGAGGCGATGGAGGATGAAGTAGAGAGTTGAAGGTAGAGAAGAGTTTACGCGGACTGGACAAGAAGGTGTTAATAAGAGTTGTAAAATAGGTCTGCTTGGCAGTGTGGAGGAAAGAGTAATATTTTTGGAGGGCAGATTTGTATTGGTTGAAATCTTTGAGAGACTTGGTCTTGTGCCACAGATGCTCAAAAACGCCCAACTACGTTATTTGAGAATTCTAGTTTCATCTGTTTGCCAGGGTTGTAGAGGTTGAGGCCTGATTCTGTGTGTAGTGAGGGGAGCAAGCTTGTCCAGGGTGGAGGACAGGGATTTATTGTAGATGGAAGTGGCTTGGTTGGGGCAGGACAGGAGAGAGATTTTTTTTTCATAGAGGTGGTCAGCAGCAGAATAGAGGAGAGAAGAGTTGAAATTGCGAAAGTTTCTACGGGTGATGGTTAGGCGATTGGAGGGAAAGGTGTTGGAAGGCAGGGAGAGAGAGAAACTAATAAGGTGATGGTCAGAGAGAGGAAAAGGATTATTTGAGAAGTTGCATGGAGTGCAAAGGTAGGAGAATACAAGGTCAAGGGTGTTTCCATCAGAGTGAGTAGAAGCCTGTACCCATTGCTTCAGGTCAAATAAAGAGGTTTGACTAAGAAGTTTAGAAGTAGCAGGAGTGTTTGTATTAGCAGGGATGTTGAAATCACAGAGAAGGATTGTGGGAATTTCTGAAGAGAGAAAGTAGGGTAGCCAGGCAGAAAACTCATCAAGGAAAGTCGATAATGGTCCAGGGGGCCAGTAGATCACAGCAATTCTTAGGGAAGTAGGAGAGAATAGACGTATACAGTGAGCTTCAAATGATGAAAGGGAAAGAGAGGGATGGGAGTGAATAACCTGGAAGGTGCTTTGGGGGGATAAGAGGAATCCCACTCCACCTCCCTTGCATCCATTAGGCCTAGGGGAGTGAGTCCAGTGAGGGCCACCCTGGGAGAGGAAAGCAGAAGAAGGGGTATCAGATTCGTGGAGCCAGGTTTCGGTGAGAGCAAGTAGATTAAAAGAATTACTGACAAAGAGGTCATGAACAGCGGTGAGTTTGTTGCAGACAGAGTGAGCTTTCCAGAGGGCACAGGAGAGGGGGAAGCTGGAGTTGGGAAGAAGAGGAACGGAGACTAAATTGCATAGATTGCGACTACTGCCAGAGGGTGTAGGGTGATGGTGATGGGTGCAGTTAAATAAGGGAGGCCAAGGGTTAGGAAAAATATCTCCAGCGGTTAGGAGAAGCAGAAAAGTAAGGGAGGTAATATGAGAATACGATTTGTATGAGAGAACATGCGTCAGTACCCTGGGGGGTATGTTATCAAGTGGGCTTAGAGTTAGAAAGAGGTGATGAGTGCAGTAGTAGGGAGAGGGGAGAAGTGAGGGTGATATGTACAGATTGTGGGGTGGAGCGGGGGGGTGAAGAAAAGTGAGTTTGAGGAGAGAGGCTGCAATTGTGAAAAGGAGGAGAGGTAAAGAGTGCATGTTTCAGAGAGGAAGGTGAGATAATTTGGAAACAAGGTCACCTGCAGTCTGCTGTGGATTGCTTTGTGCAAATCGCTGAAGTGCAAGAGCAGAAGTGCCACTTATTTAAAGAACCCCACTTCTTTGGAAGAACCCCTGTATGTGCAGCCCCCCTGAATATGTTCCCCCGTAAAGAAGGCCTTGTTTTTATACTGTGTTGGGTGTGGGTTGAATCTGGCAATTAATCAATCAGGAGGTAATATTAAGCACACAGCTAGCAGAGCAAATCTTTTCACATCATATTCAAATTGCAAGAGGACCAAAATGACAAAATTATAAAGATAAGGGAACCCATAATTTAGGTAAGACTTAATATCTAAATAAACATTGAAATAATGTGAGCATGGCTACAGATTGAGTTGAAACAGCAGTGACAAACAGATTTACCAAATATGTATGGACATGAGCAGTACAGTCAATGTTCAGTTTGAAGTAGATGGGGGTATAAACGCAGATTCACCAAATATGCATGTGAGCAGTACAGTCAATGTTCAGTTTGAAGTAGATGGGGGTATAAACGCAGATTTACCAAATATGCATGTGAGCAGTACAGTCAATGTTTAGTTTGAAGTAGATGGGGGTATAAACGCAGATTTACCAAATATGCATGTGAGCAGTACACAGCCTTGCGGCTTCACTGCCTGTTTCCTACTGCGTATGCGCGAGTCGCTGGGCACTTTGCGAATGGTTGTATTCTGGGACACACACAGGTCCCAGAAGACAGTGGAGGGGGGCTCACTGCACAAAAGTAAATTATGCCCTGCTCTGTGGACTGGATGGATCAGAAGTACAGGTTGTACTTCATAAAAAGTTACGCTAGAATAAGAATTTTTTTTTTTATATCCAAAAATGAGGAGTGGAGCGGTGGTCTTTCATTTAAGACCACCTCTCAAAAGTGGGTGGAATTCCGCTTTAAAGTCATATTTAATCTGAGTACTGTAAGTGTGGTTAATTATTTGTAAAAGGTCTCATGGAGGATGGTAGATTGATCCCTAAGTATTTAAGATAAGAGGAACAGTGAAGTTTTTTTTTAGTGTCTACCTAATATTCCTCCAAGTGTTGATATGCATTGCATGCAGGTGATTTAGAACAGTTAATTTTTAAGCTAAAAAATGTAACGTGGCATTCAAAAGTCTGTATTCCTACATGCAAGGGGGTAAAGGGCTGTGTCACAAGGAATAACAAGTCATCCGCAAATGTGTTTTGGTCACTTAACAGACCATGACTCTCCACATCACCTGTAATGGTCCTAAAGGAATAGCTCCAGGGTTAAAAGAAAAAATAACTGGAGAAAAAGGGCACCCTTGACAAGTACCAATTTTGAGGTTGTAAAAACCTCAGAAAAGAGGCCATTGAACTACAGCACTTAATTTGGAATAGATTGTTCTGATCCAAGACATATTTTTTCACCAGGGCTGATATTTGTGCAAGGATCTATAGGATCACTAGAGGCTGGGTCCACACCGCTGCGGCAGCGAGAACCGGATGTGATTCGCACTGCACTGCAGTGCAAATCACATCCAATCTCTGTGTGATGCGAGTTCAGCCATACAGATAGTATGGCTGAATTTGCATCGCACCCGCCGCAAACTCGCACGGGACCCTTTTTTTGGTCCGCAGCAGAATCGGATCGCATGGGTGTTCACACCATGCGATCCAATTCCTGTCCGAGTTTGCAGATCGCACTGCGATATGCGAACTGATCTGGGAGTGTCATTAACATTTCACTGACACTCCCAGCAGTTTGCATAGGGCAGTGTGAACTGCCGGCGGGAGGCATGCGATGTGGGAAAACGCCGCGGATTCGCGGTGTTCCCGCATCGCTCCAGTGTGAACCCAGCCAGAAAGGTTATAAAAATACTTATTTATGTTGCTTCACGACAATACACACTTTCAGCCAGGTGACATCTACCCCAGACTTCTTTTACTATGGTGACTTGATTATTTAGATTAAAGTTGGGTGGTTTTATAAAACATCCATACCTCAGTATCATGTTCTTGGACAATCAAAAGCTGGCTTGGCACAGTGGTGATTTAATTAACCACTTCAGCCCCGGACCAATTGTCAGCCTAAGGACCAGAGGTCTATTTACAATTTCGCACTGCACTGCTTTAACTGGTAATTGCACGGTCATGCAATGTTGTACCCAAACAAAATTTGCATCCTTTTCTTCCCACAAACAGAGCTTTCTTTTGATGGTATTTGATTGCCTCTACGATATTTATTTTTTACGATATAAAAGGAAAAAGACTGAAAAGGGAAGTTTGAACTAAATTTTAGCCATACATTTAGGCCAAAATGTATTCAGCCACATGTCTTTAGTAAAAAAAAATGTCAATAAGCGTATATTTATTGATTTGCGCAAAAGTTATAGCGTCTACAAACTAGAGTACATTTTCTGGAATTTACACAGCTTTAAATTTATGACTGCCTATCTAATTTCTTGAGGTGCTAAAATGGCAGGGCACTACAAACCCCCCCCCCCAAATGACCCCATTTTGGAAAGTAGACACCCCAAGGAAATTGCTGAGGGGCATGTTGAGCCCATTGAATATTTTTTTTTTGTCCCAAGTGATTGAATAATGGCACAAAAAAAAGTTTACAAAAAGTTGTCACTAAATGATATATTGCTCACACATGCCATAGTTATGTGTGGAATTGCACCCCAAAATATATTCTGCTGCTTCTCCTGAGTACGGGGATACCACATATGTGGGACTTTTTGGGAGTCTAGCCGCGTACAGGACCCCAAAACCAATCACTGCCTTCAGGATTTCTAAGGGTGCAAATTTTTGATTTCACTCCTCACTACCTATCACAGTTTGGAAGGCCATAAAATGCCAAAATAGCACAAAACCCCCCAAATGACCCCATTTTGGAAAGTAGAAACCCCAAGCTATTTACTGAGAGGCATGTTGAGTCCAGGAAATATTTTATATTTTGTCACAAGTTGCTGGAATATTACAATTTTTTTTTTTTTGCACAAAGTTGTCACTAAATGATATATTGCTCACACATGCTATGGGCATAAGTGAAATTACACCCCAAAATAAATTCTGCTGCTTCTTCCGAGTACGGGGATACCACACGTGGGGGACTTTTTGAGAGCCTAGCCATGTACGGGACCCCGAAAACCAAGTACTGCCTTCAGGATTTAAATATAAAATGCTACCAAAAAAACTGTTAGCGATCACACGGATCAGGCCTGACGCTGTGAATGCTGTAGTTATGTGTTTAGTGTTTTGTAAGTGACAGTGATCTATCGATACTGCACTTGGGTGGGCTGGGCGGAGGGGCTAAACGCAGGTGCTAGCAGGTATCTGGGCTGATTCCACTAACAATGCATTTTTTTGGAACCCTAAACTGCTAGGGACGCTAGTATAGATCTGATCAGATCAGATATTGATCTGTTCAGATACTATACCACTACAGGAGGTGTATGCTTTGCGTGTGGGTGTTAGCGGTACTGGCACTAACCTAGCGCTGCCTGGGGCGACGCAGACCCTGACCCTAAAATCTAATTGATTTCACCCGCCGGGTGATCAGGGAGTTAAACCTTTATTGGGTAATAAATGGTGGGTGCCCTGATGCTATAAAAAGCAAACTAACTAACCAGAGTCACCTGTAACACTTATACGGTGATCACTGGTGAAAGGGTTAAATAGGGGCAATCAGGGGGTTAAAATCTTTATTAGGTAGTATATGGGGGTCCCTGACGCTATATAAAAACCTGACGGAGAACCTAAATAACTAACTGGCTAACCAGCTTCACCAGTGGCACTTATACGGTGATCGCTGGTGAAAGGGTTAACTAGGGGCAATCAGGGGGTTAAAACCATTATTGGGTAGTATATGAGGGTACCAAGCGCTATAAAAACCTGGCGGTGAACCTAAAAAAATAACTAGCTACCTAGTGCCACCAGTGACACTAATGTAGCGATCAGAAAAACGATTGCTTAGTGACACTGGCAAAAGGGGGTGAAAGGGTTAACTAGGGGCAATCAGGGGGTTAAAACCGTTATTGGGTAGTATATGGGGGTACCTAGTGCTATAAAAACCTGGCGGTGAACCTAAAAAAATAACTAGCTACCTAGCGGCATCAGTGACACTAATGCAGCGATCAGAAAAACGATCGCTTAGTGACACTGGCAAAAGGGGGCGAAAGGGTTAACTCTAGGGGCAATCAGGGGTTAAAACCATTATTGGGTAGTATATGGGGGTACCTAGCGCTATAAAAACCTGGCGGTGAACCTAAAAAAAAACTAGCTACCTAGCGGCACCAGTGACACTAATGCAGCGATCAGAAAAACGATTGCTTAGTGACACTGGCAAAAGGGGGTGAAAGGGTTAACTAGGGGCAATCAGGGGGTTAAAACCGTTATTGGGTAGTATATGGGGGTACCTAGCGCTATAAAAACCTGGCAGTGAACCTAAAAAAATAACTAGCTACCTAGCGGCATCAGTGACACTAATGCAGCGATCAGAAAAATGATTGCTTAGTGACACTGGCAAAAGGAGGTGAAAGGGTTAACTCTAGGGGCAATCAGGGGTTAAAACCATTATTGGGTAGTATATGGGGGTACCTAGCGCTATAAAAACCTGGCGGTGAACCTAAAAAAATAACTAGCTACCTAGCGGCATCAGTGACACTAATGCAGCGATCAGAAAAACGATCGCTTAGTGACACTGGCAAAAGGGGGTGAAAGGGTTAACTCTAGGGGCAATCAGGGGTTTAAAACCATTATTGGGTAGTATATGGGGGTACCTAGCGCTATAAAAACCTGGCGGTGAACCTAAAAAAATAACTAGCTACCTAGCGGCACCAGTGACACTAATGCAGCGATCAGAAAAATGATCACTTAGTGACGATGGCAAAAGGGGGGTGAAAGGGTTAACTCTAGGGACAATCAGGGGGTTAAACCTTTATTGGAGGGGTAGGGGGCTACCCTGGACCTAACACTAACTGCCCTGACAGTTTTTACTGTCACAACTGACACTAAATGCAGTGATCAGTAAATAAATGATCGATGTAATCAGTGGCACTGTGACTGGGGGGGGCGGGGGGGGATTTGTGTGCCTATGTGTACCTACGTGTCAGTGTAGTGTTGGTGCACACTTACTATGTGTTCTCCGCGCAGTCCGGTCAAAAAGACCGCCCCGAGGAGAATGACATCACTTCCTCCCTGCCTGTGTTTACACTACACAGGTGGGGGAAGCTTCTCATTCGCCAGGAGCGATCGAGAGGGGATGGTCAGAAACCAACGGCCATCCCCTCATCCCGGATCGCTCCTGAAGCTAAACGGACTGCCGCGGGAGGGGGTCCGATCAGATCCCCTACCCGCTGGAAGGCAAGCACATACATGTACGTGCTTATGCCTGTTGGTTCCATTCTGCCTACGTACATTGCCATGCGGCGGTCCTTAAGTGGTTAAGATTATTGAGTTACTTGTGTGGATCTATATGCTGGTGTATGCCCCAGGCACTCATTTGAACTACCACCTGGTTGATTGGTTATGGTTAAATGTCTTTAACATTACATATTATTGAGTATGCTCATTTAAACTCTTGTATATATTACTAGTAGCTCTGTTTTTGAGGTAAAGCTTTTTGTGTTTTGTGTGATTTGTTAATTTGATGTCCAACTATGTCTGGCTTATATTTTTCCTATAATTATTATTATTATTATTATTATTATTATTATATTTTATTATGATTGCCATTGTTATCTTTTTATCATGTTTGTTTATTAATTCCTGCATTAATAAGATTATTAATGCAAGCATTCATGAACAAACGTGAAAACAACACAAGAAGATAACTATTGTTTAAAATATTTAGACAACAAAATAAATGATACAATCTTGTAAAGGATGCTGTTTCATTGGTCTCAATAATTATTTCAATGTGTCCTTTACAGGTATGCATTTATTTGTGTAACAAAATATACAAAGTACAAAAAAAGTTAATGCCACTGAATACATTTTAGAGACAAAATACTGTATGCATGGAAGTCTCAAATATTCTTTCATATTTAAATATGTTGTTCCTTTCTAAAGCCCATATAAAAGTCAGTGGTACAAAATTGATAAGCTATTTAAAAGATAAAAAGGTGTTTTTTCATGTGCCAAGTACAATACTTAAAAAATGTAACAACAGAAACACTTTGGCATTTTCAAGAATGTCAATAACTGAAAAAATATTGATAATAGATTAATAGATAAAAATGGTGGAAAAAGTTGTGTATAAAAACATTAAGCGTTCAGTTTCATTTTAGTTAGTTTATAATCGCTTCAAGATTTTTGATTTCTGCTTTTGGCAATGCCAGAAGAGTACACAGTGATTTCTATAGCAACGGCAATTTTCTAAATTACTTGTGATAGGACTTTTTGAAGTCTATTAAATGTGAACTGAGCTTATTTTTCTTTAAAAGGTTACTAGGATATGTGGAAAATAAAAGTCCAGAACTATTAACCTTTTGAGGGCTGCTTGGGTGGACCCAGTTTATGTATGACTCAAATTAAAATTTTTATAAACAGGAAGGCAATGACTGGAAGGTTTGGTGATTTCGTACCCTGGTTCCTGTCAGCAATTTTATTTCAGTGTGGCTAAGAAAAATTGTGGCAGAATGGCACCACCATTTTTTTTTTAAGTATCAAAGGAGAAGTACAGCCAAAGTTTGTTTGGCTGTACTCCTCCTATGGATCACAGGAGTGCAGTTCTTTCTACACTCCCGTGAACTGTTTTCAGCAGAGAGTGGGCTGAAATCTGCTGTCTGCTGATGTCACAGAGCTGATCCAGGCTGGGACAAGAGCACGACAATGGAGTCGAGATCCACCCACATGCCTGAACCAGCACCCGGCTCAGCCTCTCAGCCCCTCCACAGCACGTAGCTCCAGTGAGCGAGGAGGAGGCAGGGCAGAGAGCGTTGACTAACAGTCACCAGCTCTCTGCTCATGGAGCCCTGAGCGATCAGTGGTGTTCGATCGCTCGGTTCTCAGTGTTAGAGCCGGTGGGGGGCAGATGCAGCGTTGGACATATGCTGTATCCACCTTGGTAAGTATGATTCTGAGAAAAAATTCCATACATCTATTTTAAAGTTTAATTCCAAGCAAAAACTTGTTTTTCAAATGTTTCAAATTTTGGCTGTAGTATGTATGGGTTATAACTTATTTTGTTTATTTATTGTTGTGTTTCCTAAAGGGTGATCCACACCTCCTATTAGCCTAGGTGACCATTTTCATGTAAAGAGGAAATGTATAATAATATAATTTTACAGTTGTCACCAGAACATTAATAGAGGAAATGTCTTCTAATGGGAACTGTTGTTTGGGTAACATATGTCAAAAGTGAGATTTCCCTTCATTTTGGGAAAATATCTATATCCCTGAGGACAGAAAGTACAGGCAAATTTCACTGATGACCACAACAACAATGAAAACCTGACAGGTTCTTTTCCTTGACACTCTGCCTTAAAATGGGATCCTACAAAGTCCCTACAAGATCCTACAAATGGGATCCTACAAGATCCTACAAAGTGTTTTGTTTCTTTATGTGAATAAAGAACAAGATTTTCACCATACCAAAGTGTGCATGGTGGCACCATCCACAAATGCGTTACCATCACCATCCCTGCATGAATGGTGGGCAAGCCTATAAAGTGTGCTAATGTCTCAATACAACTTCTCCAAGGTTCTAACCCCTTTCCACTCCATCCAAAACTAAAAAACAAATGGCTAGAGTTATAGTTTTGATAAAATATTTTAACAAAGACCATTGTGTGCCGTTTGTAGGCCTCTTGGCACGCCTAGCGGGTCCAGTATAAAGATTGTCCATATAATGTCTGTACTGAACAATTTTTCTTGCCTATAATCTGTAATTCTCTGCACATTATGTATCTGTACCAATGAACATACAGAACAAATAAAAACCTTTTTTCTGATTTAAAAAAATATATATGTTTTAACAATTTTGGTGCAGCCCTCTGCAGCTGCAGCTATAATACAACTTTTACTGGCAAAACAATTAGTGAACTTTTCAACAGTAGCAAATTTTGAAATGAATGAAAGAAATTTTTTTTGAGATAGTACAGGTGTGGAAATATGATAGACATTTAAAGGACCCTAACTATAGAGATACGTAATACACGGCTTTACTAAATCTCTATAGTTTTAGGAGCCCTTACTATGTACCTCCTTACAAGCATTATGTTGTTACTAGGCCCTTGGTGGATGGACAATGCATACCAAAAAATCTAAGCCAAGCTGTTTTGGACTTGTTAACCATCATCAGTGCAGTGCATAAAAAAACAAGGTTTCTTTAAAGTTGTGCTTGGAAACCTACAAGAAATTGAGGGCATTGCTATCACGCGCAAGGCCTAAAATAGCATAGTTAAGCTGGACCTGTGTTTACTTGTGTTTATTTATCAGGCAACTTGCAAGAGTTTCAGATACACACATAAACCTCAGTACAGGAGATAATTTCAGAAAAAAAAAAAGATTTTATTGTGTATGCTTTTCTGCACACAGAATAAAGACAGCATCAACACTTTGTATGAGTATATATTTCAGGAGAAAATCATTTTGGGGACTACTAAACAACCAGTAACTGTTGAGTTAATAATAACTTTGGTCCGAAATCTGCAATATACAACACAGTTTCCAATGTGCAAATTTGTGACACACAACTGGCTGTTACATACAGCACAGTTTACAGAATGTTGCTGTCCAGAGAATTTAAAATACAACACAGTAAACAAAGTTCATCAGTTACGAGTATGTAACATAAATCACAGTTCAGAGTGTGCAGTGGTCCAGAGATTTCAACATACAAGACAACATACAAAGTGCAGGGGTTAGGGTACTGCATTGCTGGTCAGTGGGAGGTAGAATGCCCCTTACATTGTTAAAAAAATAGATGGGACGATGGATGGGACTTTCAAGGCATCACACAAAGACAAAAGATATATAAAGTATAAAATGCACTCTCTTAACTGCGATTAATGTTACATACTCCTAACTGGTGAACCATTCTGCAAACCTTTATTTAGTGTTTCACATTCAGGTCTTTTATGTTAAACTGTTGGAAGACTTAATTATAGTACTCACACTTATTAGAGCAAAAACAATGAACCTGTATGAACAAAGACAGAACATATATTATATATGCTACAAGTGCAGAGAAAAGGTTTAATCATTTATTAACATTGTTGCAATGACATTTTTTTTTGTGATAGCTCGTCGTCATAGATTTTGTCATGTACAATTGTTTTTAATCTTCATCATAGGTGTGAATATTAGGCTCATACGTTTTCTCTTATGATATATTAACATAGAATATAAAATATGTGCTACATATTAATCACAGGTTTCAGAAAATCATAGAAGTACAGTGTATAATTACCCTATACTTAAAAATAAGGAGAATTTATTCTACAGAATATCCTGAATGTTAACGTACAACCATTGTCAGTATCATAATATCAGTAATCTCATTTTATCATGTTATGCACACTTATTTTACTTTCTGTTTGCAACAGCATCTACATGAAAATAACAAATCATATTACAACCCCAATCCCCCAAAAACTTGGGACGCTGTGTAAAATCTACATGAAAACAGAATTCAATTGTTTGCAAATCTCATAAATGTATTCACAATAGAAAATAAAAAATATAACACATGTTTACACTGAGAAAATTTACCATTTTAACCACTTACCTACCATGAAAAATAAAAAGTGCTCACTTTAAAGATTTATATGCAAGTTATTGTCATAAAAAGTGTTTGGGGACCTGGGTCCTGTCCCAGGAGACATA
Source organism: Lithobates pipiens (assembly GCF_037356315.1). Taxonomy (NCBI): domain Eukaryota; kingdom Metazoa; phylum Chordata; class Amphibia; order Anura; family Ranidae; genus Lithobates; species Lithobates pipiens. The sequence continues at coordinate 100,694,905 of NW_027507764.1, read as the reverse complement.
TATCAATGCAAAACGTTTTTTAAAAAACAGACGTTTTTTCGGGAGCAGTGATGTTTTTAATGCTTAAAGTGAAACAATAAAAATTAAATATTCTTTTTAAATATTGTGCCCGGGGGATGTCTGTAGTATGCCTGCAAAGTGGTGCATTTTTCCTGTGTTTAGAACAGTACCACAGCAAAATTACACTTCTAAAGGAAAAAAAGTCATTTAAAACTGATTGCGGCTGTAATGAATTGTTGGGTCTCTGCAATATAGCTAAAACTCATTGAAAGAAAGATCATGGGTCGCCCCTCCCCCCCAGTCCATTACCAGGCCATTTGGGTCTGGTATAAATATTAAGGGGAACCCCGAACCAAATAGTTTTTAAAAAGTGCATGGGGGTCCTCCTAAATTCCATACCAGGCCCTTCAGATCTGATATGGAAATTAAGGGGAACCCTGCACCAGATTTAAAAAAAAGGCGTAGGGCCTCCCAAAATCTGGTATGGATTTAAAGAGGAACCCTGTGCCCCCCCAAAATCCATACCAGGCCCTTACTCGAGCACGCAACCTGGCAGGCCACAGGAAAAGAGAGGGGACAAGAGAGCGTCCCCCTCCTAAACCATACCAGGCCATGTGCCCTCAACATGGGGAGGGTGCTTTGGGGTCCAATCCCAAAGCACCTTGTCCCCATGTTGATGGGGACAAGGGCCTCATACCCACAACCCTGGGAGTATGCGGGTGGTGGGCTTATCGGAATCTGGAAGCCCCCTTTAACAAAGGGACCCCCAGATCCCAGCCTCCCCCTATGTAAATTGTTAATGGGGTACATTGTACCCCTACCATTTCACAAAAAAGTGTCAAAGATGGTAAAAAAGACAAGAGACAGCTTGGGACAAGTCCTTTATTAAAAGAAAAAAGTCCCATGATGAAAATTCACACCACCCGACGGACCGAAAAAAAATCCCCCAGGACGTTAGAGGGGGCGGGGTCACCTGTTTATATCACCAGGTGGCCCCGCCCTTAGCTATTTAAGAACTGTCACAGATAAGTCTGCGGAAGCCTCCCATGGAGGTCTGTAGGTCTGTCGGATGGCGTGAATTTACATTGCTGGAAATTTTTATTTTTTAATAAAGAACCTGTCCCAAGCTGTCTCTTGTCTTTTTTTACCATTCTTGACACTTTTTTGTGAAATAGTAGGGGTACAGTGTACCAAATTACCAATTTACATAGGGGGAGGCCTGGATCTGGGGTTCCCTTGTTAAAGAGGGCTTCCAGATTCCGATAAGCCCCCCGCCCACATACCCCCACAATGACCGGGCAAGGGTTGTGGGGATGAGGCACTTGCCCCCATCAACATGGGGACAAGGTGCTTTGGGGGACTACTCAAATGTACCCTCCCCATGTTGAGGGCATGTGGCTTGGTAGGGTTTAGGAGGAGGGGCGCTCTCTCATCCCCCCCCCCTTTTCCTGTGGCCTGCCATGTTGAGCGCTTGGATAAGGGTAGTATGGATTTTGGGGGAACCTCTACACCATTTTTTTTTAATTGTCAGTTGGTGGAGTGATCACCCAGATGGAGTTCTACTGGCCTCTCCAGAATGGCAGCTTGAGCTTGCCACCTCCAGAAGGCAATGTGGAAGGACTCCCCTTCGTCTTAATCGTGGATGAAGCAATTGCGCTGGGGGACCATCTTATGCGGCCTTTCCCTATGAGGACCTTCACCCCGGACCAGAGGGTTTTTAATTATCGGCTGGCCAGAGCCAGAAGAGTGGTGGAGAACGCTTTCAGGATAATGGTCAGTGGGTTCTGCCTATTTTTGACAATGATCCACATGGCAGAATATAAACTAAATCATATAGTGCTTGCCTGCTGCATTCTGCACAATTTTCTAAGACAGCATTCCACAAACTATCTGGCCTCAGTTGAGCCTGAGGTCAACTTTCCAGATGCTACAACACTGATGGCACTTGAAGCTGGCCGTCCTGGCTTGCCCCCCCCCCCCCCCCCAAAGCACCCGACAATGTCTGAGACATTTCTAAAATACATTTTTTTTGGAAACTGGAATAATATTTGCTTTCATTTACTGCTTGACTTTTTTTTTAGCTGTCTCCTAGGTTATCTTTTTTATGCCTTTTTCTTCAACGGTACAAACCAAATTTCTTTGAGACATGAGGTGACAGTCTTTTCTTCAGCTAATATTCTTATTATGTTGTGGGTCTGCTACACACACACACACACACACACACACACACACACACACACACACACACACACACACAATGTATATAGTGCATTACTGACAAAAATATTCTAAATTTTCAGCACCATGACAGAAATTTGGGGAGTCATGAAAATGGCGTGATTGGGGCAAATTATAAAGCACTGTGGGTGTTATTTACTAAAGGCAAATCCACTATGCACTACAAGTACACTGCAAAAGAGCACTTGAAACTGCAAAGTGGAGTTGCCTTTAGTAAATAACACCCATTGCCACTGAAAACAAACTTTACTACAAAAAATGCTGTTGAGCATTGGAAGAAGAAGCCACACATTGTTGATGATGAATAAAATGTTTTACTCCAAGCACATACACATGTGCGTTTATAAAAGGGTTTTTCAACAAACCAACATTTTTGGTGTATATAACATTATTTTTGATAACATTAATATAACTAGCCTTTTTGATAAAAACAGGCATGTTTCAAAGCATAACATACACAACTCAGGAACTTACAAAGTTCAACTTTGAAAAATGAAGACAATATCAGACATGAGTATGTCCAAACTGCCTTCAGCAGATGGAGTGAAGTCACCCCTGTAAAAGCCAAATTTTGAAGATGCAGACAAATTGTGATTCAAACTGGGCATTTTCCTCCTGATCCCATGCCTAATGTCAGCATGTGCTATCTCCCATCATGGGGGATCAAAGGACGTGTTTTGGAGGTGCAACCCCTTTCTCTCAGCCACTTTAGTAGCGAGGAAGGGGTTGCACCCACAAAACGTGTACATAGATCTCCTATGATGGCAGATAGCACATGTTGACACACTGTGTGCATCTTCAAAATTTGGCTTTTCTAAAAATGTAAAACTGGATTTTAAAATCGCAAATCAATGCTAGTTAGTTTTGTGTGTTTTAGATTCTCCCTAAAACATCAATGATGTTCTTAATTTTTTGTTTAAAATCATTGATTTTTTTTTCTTTAGAGTCTCTAAATCACGATTCCACCCCATTATTTCCCCGATGAGGATCTGGGCACTTTCACTGGTAAAATTAGATTCTTCTTCCACAACATCCACATCACCTATAAATAAACAAAACACCATGCATTATAAATATGCAGGCATACATCTATTACTTGAAGCTGTGGTTTCAGACACTCACCTGTTGTGGTGACAATTTCAGCAATTTCAACAACCTCTCCCTCCTCCTTCTCCTCTTCCTCCTCTGCTTGTGGTTTTGGGATTTCCCCTCCTGTGGGAGGTGTGGGGTCCCTGGTGTCCTCAGACATCCCGAGTCTTCTCTCCGATATGAGAATGTAAAAAAGGAATACTTTTATCACACAGAGATTTTTAGGCAGAAATAGGAATATGAAACATTGCTTGGAAGTGACGTAAAAATTTTTATTTTCTTTGGTAGAGTTCAAAGCTGAAAACATTATTTTTTATACTTTCTAAAAATGGAATACATACCTGTTTTGTGCAAGTTTCACAGATGGAGACACCCCTATTGTATCCACTGGAGCATGTGTGTGGGGCACCCTAATAAAAAGGGTGTTCTGGTGTCCCACACTAGTGATCCTGAGTCCAGATGTGGAAACAGCTGCTGAGTGTCCTCTTCTTTACACCAAATCAAGTTTGCATTTCATTCTAGTTACAAACCCATCTAGACAACAATCTTCTTTGAATAAAAATAGGCCTGAAGAAATGTACTTAACTGCAAATTCCCAAAACATTGTATTTTAGTGGGCGAACGAATAATGTTTCCTACGACTGATTGAACCCATCAAAGTTGCCATTTTAAACTGTACAACGGTAAAGGTTAAGCACAGGGAGCAGTATGTAAGTAATAATAATAATATGAACACAGGACAAATACTTACTTTTTTGAAGAACTCGCTTGACCTTTTTGTACTGATCGTGCTCCCTCAGTTTCAGGTCTAACCAGCACTTCCTCAGTTGATCCTTGGATCATCGTACCCCAAAATTCTTCTAAAGACTCTTCACAACTTTAGTCATGATCTTGGCCTTTCTCACATTTGGGTTTGGATAAGGTCCATACTTCCCATCATAGTCGGCCTTCTTCAAAATCTCCACCATCTCCACCATCTCTACAAAGGACATATTTGAGGCTTTAAATCTCCTCCGGGATTGGGACGTTTCTAGCTCTGGTCTTTCCTCGTCCTCCTCGTTGTTGAAATTAGTACACACCTGCTGTGTCTCCGCCATGTGCTCTCCCCACTGCGCCAAAAGAGAAGGGGCGGGGAATAGACTAGAAAGAATGTCAGGGATGGGCAGAGTTTTGCACATGCGCAGTGTATATAAAACGTAACACGCAAGCGATGATCGTTATAACGAAGGTACAATTTAAACTTGGTGCATCATTGGCCTATACTGCTTATAGATTGCAGCCTATATTGGGTCAAGATTAGGAGAGTTTAGCCTAACATTAGGGTTTGTCTTGTGTTGTGTCTTGCAGTGAAAATGGATGGGTTCAAAGACCACAGCTTTCTCCCAATCTTCATTGACAAGTACAGGGAGCTGCCCTGTGGCTAACACCCCCGTTACAATAACAAAATAAAGAGGCAGGCAGCGCTGGAGAAACTGCTGGAGTTGGTGAAGCCGGTGGTCCCCACAGCAAACCTCCCCTATTTAAAAGCCAAAATTGGTGGCCTGAGGAGTACATATCTTAGGGAGCGCAAGAAGGTCCAGGATTCCATGAGGTCAGGAGCTGCAGCAGATGGCGTTTATGTCTCCAGGCCGTGGTACTATGAGAGACTGCATTTTCTGTTAGATCAGACTGAAATCAGGGAATACCTCTCAACCCTACCTTCCACACTTCCTTCCACCTCAGCTGAGGCTTCCGATGTCCAACCTGGGACTTCCAGCCAGGAAGAAGTGGAGAAGCCCAGCTAATCTCTCCTCATGTCGGTCTTTTTCGTTCCGGCACCGAGGAGAGAGGATCAGCGAGTTGCACCTAACACTACACTACACAGTAGAACACGCCAGGCACACTTTCACCCCCCAATCACCCCCCCCCCCAATCACCCCAGCACACCCAGTCACAGTGACACCAATTGCAGTTTTTTTTATTATTATTATTGCATTGGTGTCATTTGTGACTGCAATAACTGTTAGGGCAGTTAGAAATGAGATAGGCAGTCATAAACTAAAAGTTGCGTAAATTACAGAAAATGTACCTTAGTTTGTAGACGTGACAACTTTTGTGCAAACCAATAAATATACACTTATTGACTTTTTTTTACCAAAGACATGTGGCTGAATACATTTTGGCTTAAATGTATGACTAAAATTGAGCAAAAAATAAAAATCACAGAGTCAATCAAATACCTTTAAAAGAAAGCTCTATTTGTGGGAAAAAAAGGACATAAATTTTGTTTGGGTACAACATTGCATGACTGCGCAATTACCAGTTAAAGCAGCACAGTGCCAAATTGTAAAAAGACCTCTGATCATTGACCAGCAAAATGATCCGGTCTGAAAGTGGTTAATAAAGTGTTTAACATATCAATAGACAGTAGTAGCCAGTAGTAGCTGGGAAATGTGGCAGCCAGGAGGAGGCAGAGGTTAGTGGCAGCCAGGAGAATCCCAGGTCCCTCCCCTCCACCTTCCAAACAAAAGGCCCAGAAAGGCGAGGAACGTGAAGGAGTCAGCACTCAGGCCCATTGGGGAGGCTTCTGCGGCCCTCAAAACCACCCCTACTCTTCAAGAGGCCTTTGCCTCCATGGCTGCATGCAAAATGCAGAAAATGGAGGAGGACCAATGCCTCATGTGTGAGGAACTAATGTACCACACACTAAATAAGGGGTTGAGGGGACAACTCACCAACAAAACCCACCTGTTTGAGTTGGACCATCCTCCTCTTCCTCCTTCTGCCACACCTCCAACACCACAGCCACAGCCTGGAAGGAAGCATGGAAGGAAGACAAGATAGTGATTACCTGGGTTCAGTCTGGTCTGACAAAAGATGCAGGCTCTTGTACGACCACAGCCCGGGGACAGATATGTCATCTGCTGCTGTTCCCGATCTCTTGGACTTCTGGACCAGGCAGATTGTACTCCCTTATATATGGGCTCCTCAGGCCACCAATTTTGCCTTTAAATAATTTATGCGTGCCCTGGGGGCCAAAGGCTTCGCCAATTTCAGTAGTTTCTCCAGTGTTGCCTTCCTCTTTATTTGGATATGACCACCCCAATAAAGGTTTTTTATTGTTTAAAGAAATACTTGCCTATGTGCTTTACTTCAAAAAGGACAGTTTATTTGAGAGTAAGGCTGGCTTTCTTTGGGCTGTGTCACGGTCGATCCGTTGTCCCGGTCGTACATAGGAAGCCTGCCCGCAGGTTTCCTTTACGGAGAGCTCGTCGGTATCCCCAGACGCGCGTTAGCGCGAACTAACGCGCGCGAGTGCATGTAGATTCTAACAGGCGCACGCGGGTGCGCGTCGGCACGAACGAGCGCACACGGGTGCACGACGAAGTGAACGGGCGTACGCGGGTGCGCGGGGTCACGAACGGGAGCACGGTTACCTGCGGGGGCACGCAGACTCGTCGTGCGACCGTTCTTGGCGCCCAAAGGGCTACTTAAGGAATCAGCTTCTGTTCCTTCTTGCTGTCCTGTCTACAGCGTTTCCTGTGACTTCAGCTATCTGTGTCTGCTTGTTCCTGATTACCGTACCCGGCCTGTTCCTGTCTTCGTTTGATTGTTGCCTGCCACCGACCTCCTGCCTGCCTGACTACGTCTCTGCCGTCTCCTGTGTACTTCTGCTGCCCGCCTGATACCGACCCGGCTTGTTCCCGATCTCGTCTGCTGCTGCCCGCTGCTCCTGCCTGACTGCCAGTGCCTGCTGTACCCGCTGTTCCTGCCTGATTGCCAGTGCCTGCTGTACCCGCTGTTCCTGCCTGACTGCCAGTGCCTGCTGTACCCGCTGCTCCTGCCTGATTGCCAGTGCCTGCTGTACCCGCTGACTGCTACCCGCTGTTCCAGCCTGACCACCTGTGCCTGCTGTTCGTGGATCTCTGCTGCTGCATACCCCGGCTTGGCACTTGTGCCCTCCGAACTCTTGAACCTCTGTCTCCACTTCCAGGGGCTCTCGAGCCGGAGGCTTACGAGGAGCCGCTCCCTGCATTCTGGGCTCTCCTACCAGGTACGTGACAGTACAGGAAAGCCATGTCCGAGCCCACGCAGGGAGCCTCCCCTATGGACGAGCTTTACCGCCACTTAGCTGGCCTTACCCAAGCCGTGAAGAACTTGCAGGAAGGTTACGGCCGACTGGAGGAACAGGTCCAGGCCCTATCTGCTTCAACACCAGCTGTCTCCGGACCCTCTGCTCCACCTTCAGTGGTAATGATGCCGCCTGAACCTAGGGTCCTCACTCCAGAACGGTTCTCCGGCAACCGGAATAAATTCAGGGCCTTTCGTAACTCCTGCGAACTCTTTTTTGCTCTACAACCCCGGACTTTCTCTCTCGAGGCAACCAAAGTGGGGTTCGTCATTTCTCTACTGACAGACGAACCCCAGGCCTGGGCGCATCGTCTCCTGGAACGGAAGGACCCCTCTCTGGATACTTTGAATACCTTCTTCCAAGCGATGTCGCGGCTGTACGAGGACCCCCAGCTTGCCGCCACCGCAGAAGCAGCCCTGCATGCGCTCCAACAAGGTTGCAGGCCCGTGGAAGATTATGTGTCTGAGTTCAGATGCTGGAGCTCCGACACGGACTGGAATAACTCAGCCCTCCACTACCAGTTTCGCATGGGCCTCTCTGAATCATTAAAAGACGAACTGGCTCGAGTGGGCATCCCTGAAACTCTAGAAGCACTCATAGACCTCTCTGTCCAGATAGATAGACGCCTAAGAGAATGCCGCCTGGAGCGTTCTTCCACAACCTCTCGCTCTGTCTGGATGTTGCCACGTGTCCCAAGTTCCAACCCTCCGGTTCCTCCTGCTCCTGTTACGCCCACTCCAGATTCTTCAGAGCCCATGCAGCTGGGGCTACTTCGTCCATCTTTGACGCCTGAGGAACGCCAACGCCGCCGGTCCGGCAATCTTTGTCTTTACTGCAGAGAACCGGGACATTATGTTCGCACTTGCCCTGCCAAATTGCGTAAGTGCCTTCTCCTTCCTCCTGTTTCCTCCCCCGCCTTGTTTAGTAACACCTCTCATCTGGCTGTGCCTCTTCTTTTGCAGCTCTCAGGAAGGACTGTCAAAACCAGCGCAATTATTGATTCCGGGGCTTGCAGTGGCTTCATGGATTTGTCCTTTGCCTTAAGTAATGACATCCCTCTTCGGCCTAGGGTAAAAGGACTTTCGATATATCTGGCCGATGGTTCCATCCTTAAGTCAGGTCCAGTGACCCAGGAGACGTCCCCACTGCTTGCCATCGTCGCTGGAACTCACCAGGAGCTTCTGTGTCTGGACATCATTAAGTCTCCTCTCTTCCCCGTTATACTCGGCATGCCCTAGTTGAAGGCCCATAATCCACACATCAATTGGTCCACCGGAGGAATAGAGTTCCCTTCTGCCTACTGTCTTCAGCACTGTTTCCCAGTTGACAACAAGGACTTTTCTTCGCTGCTTTGTTTAGAAACGGACGCTGAGGTCCGACAGGCTGTGCCCAAGGACTACCATAACTTCTTGGACGTATTTAGCAAGAAGGGCGCTGAGACCCTACCCCAACATAGGCCTTATGACTGCCCTATCGAGTTGCTCCCTGGGGCAGAGATCCCCTTCGGAAGAATTTTTCCCTTATCTGAGACTGAATTGGGGACCCTGAAAACCTATTTAGACGATAACTTGGAGAAGGGTTTTATCCGATCATCCACCTCCCCGGCAGGCGCGGGGATCTTCTTCGTCGAGAAAAAGGACCACTCCTTACGCCCATGTGTGCACTTAACAAGGTCACAATAAAGAATCGCTATCCCCTACCATTAGTGCCCGAACTATTTCAGAGACTGGGGTCAGCCGAAGTATTCTCTAAGCTGGACCTTCGTGGTGCCTACAACCTTGTCCGCATACGTAGGGGCGATGAGTGGAAGACTGCCTTCCGTACTCAATTTGGGCACTTCGAATATTTAGTTATGCCCTTTGGTTTGTGCAATGCCCCTGCCACATTCCAACATTTCGTAAACGATATCTTCAGAGATTACCTTGATTTGTTTGTGATAATTTATCTAGACGATATCTTGATTTTTTCTTCTTCTTTAGCCGAGCACCGGGAACATGTGAAGAATGTCTTAACCCGACTCCGTCTTCATGGTCTGTACGCCAAGCGCATTTTTGAACAGCAGAGTATCCAATTCCTCGGTCTGATTATTTCGGTGAAGGGGATAGAGATGGACCCCCAGAAAATTTCAGCTATCCTGGATTGGCCCGCTCCTTCTGATAAGAAAGGGGTCCAACGATTCGTAGGATTTGCCAATTTCTACAGGAAATTCATCAAGGGATTCTCCTCCATCATTTCCCCCATTACCGGACTGACCAAACAGGGTCAGAAGTTTCAATGGACTTCCAAGGCACAAGAGGCTTTTAAGACCCTGAAAGACTTGTTCATATCAGCCTCAAACTTAAGGCACCCCGACTCGACCCTGCCCTATATCCTGGAGGTGGATGCCTCAGAAATTGCGGTCGGGGCGGTGCTTTCCCAGAGACAGGGGCCTAAGTCTCTCCTGCATCCAGTCGCTTTCTTCTCCCGCAAACTATCTGAGGCAGAGAGGAATTACGATGTCAGTGACCGTGAACTGCTGGCAATCAAGGCGGCACTCGAGGAGTGGCGCTACCTCCTCGAGGGCGCCACCCACCCGATCCTGGTCTACACCGACCATAAAAATCTAAAGTATCTTAAGACTGCCAAAGACTGAAACCAAGACAGGCCAGGTGGGCACTCTTTTTCTCTAGATTCGTGTTTCATATCACGTACCGTCCGGGATCAAAGAATGTTAAACCCGATGCCCTATCCCGCATGTACAGTGAACCAGAGGGTCCCTCATCTCCTGACACTATCCTCTCCTCAGGGAACTTCCTCCTGCTTCAGGGAGATTTACTCTCCCAAATTAAGCAAGCCTCCAGCGGTCCGGTCCTCCCACCTGACACTCCACTAACTTCCAGAGATGGTCTTCTTTGGCACCAGGACAGGATCTACGTCCCCCAAGAAGTGCGTGTCTCGGTCCTCAGCTCCTGCCACGACCACCTGCTGGCCGGCCACTTTGGGGTACTTAAAACCATGGATTTGCTTCAACGTACATTCTGGTGGCCACAGATGAAGAAGCATTGCAGGGAATATGTGGAGGCATGCACCACGTGTATTCGGAATAAAGGTAGTAAATCAAAGGCTTGGGGTCTGCTGAAACCGCTGCCCATCCCGGATAGACCATGGAGGATGATCTCCATGGACTTTATCGTGGAGTTGCCACCTTCTGAGGATTACTCCACAATCTTTGTGGTGGTAGATAGGCTCACCAAAATGGCCCACTTTTTGCCTATGAAGGGCACCCCTTCGGCCGCAGAGACAGCTAAGACTTTTATTAGGGAAGTTGTGAGGCTTCACGGCATCCCCGCTAATATTACTTCAGATAGGGGGGTGCAGTTTACGTCTAGGTTTTGGAGAGCACTCTGTGGGGCCCTGAAAATTGAGCTTCGCTTTTCCTCGGCCTACCACCCTCAGACCAACGGCCAGACTGAGAGAACCAATCAAACGCTGGAGCAATATCTACGTTGCTTTTCTTCCTTTTCCCAAGATGACTGGGCATCGCTCTTACCACTAGCGGAATTTGCATATAACAACTCTATCCATTCCGCCACCAAGCAATCCCCGTTTTTCGCAAACTTTGGCTTTCACCCGCTTTTTCTATCCAGTAACCTCCCTGAATGTTCAGTACCGGCGGTACAGGAAGATCTCAACTTCTTCGAAACCAATAATAAACTCCTACAAGAGACTTTGACTAAGACACAGGAATACAACAAGGAGGTCTTTGATAAGAAAAGAAGAGGGGAACTCAACCTCAAGGTCAGGGATCAGGTCTGGCTGTCCACCCTAAACCTGAAGTTGGCCTGTCCATCCAAGAAGCTGGGTCCAAAGTTTGTGGGTCCATTCCCTATTGTGAGGAAGCTGAACGACGTGGCATTTGAATTGAAGCTTCCGGAGTCATTCCGGATCCACCCGGTCTTTCACGCTTCTTTACTTAAACCTACAGTCCCGGACTCTTTTGCCAATCGGAATGCCAGCCCTCCGGAACCTGTGGTGATCGACGGAGAAATTGAATACGAGGTCGAATCCATTCTGGATTGCAGGAGAAGACAGAATCAGACTCAGTTTCTAGTCAAATGGAAGGGGTATGGCCCTGAGGAAAACTCCTGGGAACCGGAATCTAACTGACCCGGATAAGATGGCGCAGCTGGGCTGCCCCTTGGAGGGGGGCAATGTCACGGTCGATCCGTTGTCCCGGTCGTACATAGGAAGCCTGCCCGCAGGTTTCCTTTACGGAGAGCTCATCGGTATCCCCAGACGCTCGTTTGCGCGAACGAACGCACGCGGGTGCATGTAGATTCTAACAGGCGCACGCGGGTGCGCGTTGGCACGAACGAGCGCACGCGGGTGCACGACGAAGTGAACGGGCGTACGCGGGTGCGCGGGGTCACGAACGGGAGCACGGTTACCCACGGGGCACGCAGACTCGTCGTGCGACCGTTCTTGGCGCCCAAAGGGCTACTTAAGGAATCAGCTTCTGTTCCTTCTTGCTGTCCTGTCTACAGCGTTTCCTGTGACTTCTGCTATCTGTGTCTGCTTGTTCCTGATTACCGTACCCGGCCTGTTCCTGTCTTCGTTTGATTGTTGCCTGCCACCGACCTCCTGCCTGCCTGACTACGTCTCTGCCTTCTCCTGTGTACTTCTGCTGCCCGCCTGATACCGACCCGGCTTGTTCCCGATCTCGTCTGCTGCTGCCCGCTGCTCCTGCCTGACTGCCAGTGCCTGCTGTACCCGCTGTTCCTGCCTGATTGCCAGTGCCTGCTGTACCCGCTGTTCCTGCCTGACTGCCAGTGCCTGCTGTACCCGCTGCTCCTGCCTGATTGCCAGTGCCTGCTGTACCCGCTGACTGCTACCCGCTGTTCCAGCCTGACCACCTGTGCCTGCTGTTCGTGGATCTCTGCTGCTGCATACCCCGGCTTGGCACTTGTGCCCTCCGAACTCTTGAACCCCTGCCTCCCCTTCCAGGGGCTCTCGAGCCGGAGGCTTACGAGGAGCCGCTCCCTGCATTCTGGGCTCTCCTACCAGGTACGTGACAGGCTGGCTGCTCAGCTGTCGGCTAATTGCCAGCTCTCATCTCTCTCCACAGTTACCAGCTGTTCCTGATCCTGCTCATCTGACCTGCCTACTTAAAGCTGTCCAGCTCACTTCATCTCTGTCTTCGCCTTGGTCACATCACAAGAAACCATCTCCTGCGGTTCTGTTTAAAGACTGGCTTGCTGACATCCCTTCTGGCTCCTTATCCTGCTTGCTGTTGCTCCATTTGGATCCCTGACTTCTGGCCTGGCTGATTACCCGATCTGGTTATTGAACTCTGGACTGGCTGACTACTCGATCCAGTTACTGGACTCTAGCAATGCTTTGACTATGCTTACTCTATTTACCTTTTTATTTTTTATTAATAAACAAGTGTGATTTAATTGTACTTCTGTCTCGGTCTGGTTTATGGTTTTTGACAACTACCTCCTCGTGATTAAAAAATAAAACAATAAAATAAAAAGATAATAATGGTGTTGTGGTAACTTGACACACAAAACACACAAAAAAAATGGAGATCACCAAAATAAAAAAAGGAGATATATTAAAACATAAAAATCCAAAATGATTTGGGAGATCTGACAAATAAAAATATTATATTCATGAAATCAGGAGAAATAATAAAGAAAAATGTTTGTAAGGCCGCGTACACACGGGCGGACTGTCTGACGGACTTAGTCCGCTGAAACGTGTTTCAGCGGACAGTCCGCTCGTGTGTGGGCTTCAGCGGACTTTTTTAGGGGACAGTCTGGCGGACTAAGTCTTTCGGAATTTCCGTAATATTGTCCATCCAACTTTGGTTTCAGCGGACAGTCCGCTCGTGTGTAGGCAAGTTGGACGGACTAAGAATGGCGCATGCTCAGAAAGGATTTACACGGCCGAAGGTTGCATTGCAGTGTATAGGACGTCGTATTTCTAGTCCCGTCGTACGTGCTGTACACGTCATCACGCAAGCTTTCAGCGGACTGTCTGTTCATCGTGTGTGGTCAAGTCCGTTCCTTCAAAAGTAGGACGGACTGTCTGTCGGATTGTCTGACGGACTTAGTTGGCCAGACAGTCCGCCCGTGTGTACGCGGCCTAAGAAGTCTGTGTGAATATGAGCAGCAAAACAACTTCATTCTTCTAGAATTATAAAGAAAAAGAGAATGTGCTGCATTAAACAATTTTTAACATTGCAGCGTGACGAATGTGCTATATCCATTACGAACGCTAGTTTTAACAGACTTCTGTCTCGTAATTTATTCTGAGCATGTGTAGCACTTTGTGTGTCGGACTTGTCTACACAGAATTGGAATTTACGCAATCGGATTTTGTTGTCGGAAAAATTTAAGATCCAGCGCTCAAACTTTGTGTGTCGGAAATTCTAATGGAAAAAGTCAGATGGAGCCTACACACAGTCGGAATTTCCGACAACAAGCTTCGATGGCACATTTCCCATCAGAAAGTCTGACCGTGTGTACAGGGCATTAGAGTCTGCCAAAGACTTGAGACTGGGGCAGAGGTTCACCTTCCAGCAGGACAACGACCCTAAATATACAGCCAGAGCTACAATGGAATGGTTTAGATCAAAGCACATTCATGTGTTAGAATGGCCCAGTCAAAGTCCAGACCTAAATCCAACTAAGAATCTGTGGCAAGACTTGGAAATTGCTGTTAACAGACGCTCACCATCCAATCTGACAGAGGTGGAGTTATTTTGCAAAGAAGAATGGGCAAAAATGTCACTCTCTAGATGTGCAAAGCTGGTAGAGACATCCTCAAAAAGACTTGCAGCTGTAATTGCGGCGAAAGGTGATTCTACAAAGTATTGACTCAGGGGGGCTGAATAAAAATGTATGCCACACTTTTCACATATTTATTTATAAAAAAAATCTGAAAAACATTTATCATTTTCCTTCCACTTCACAATTATGTGCCACATTGTGTTGGTCTATCACAAAAAATCACAATAAAATACATTGGTTGTGACATGACAAAATGTGGGAAGTTTCAAGGGGTATGAATACTTTTTCAAGGCACTGTACACGTATAAATCTGCATTTTTATTTTTTTTGCTAGAAAATTACTTACAACCCCTAAACAGTATATATATATATATATATATATATATATATATATATATATATATATATATATATTTTAAGCAGAGGCCCTGGAGAATAAAATGGTGGTTGTTGCAATTTTTTTGTCAAACGATATTTGCAAAGCCATTGTTAATTTGCTAATTTTCAGGAAAAAATATACAGTTTAACCGCTTCGGCCTGGAAGATTTTACTCCCTTCCTGACCAGAACACTTTTTGCGATTCGGCATTTCGACGATTTAACTGACAATTGCGCGGTCGTGCGACGTGGCTCCCAAACAAAATTGACATCCTTTTTTTTCCATAAATAGAGCTTTCTTTTGGTGGTATTTGACCACCCCTGCGTTTTTATTTTTTGTGCTCTAAACAAAAAATAGCATCAATTTTGAAAAAAACACATTATTTTTTACATTTTGCTATAATAAATATCCACAAAAAAGATATAAAAAAAAAAACATTATTTTTCCTTTTAGACCAGTGATGGCGAACCTTGGCACTCCAGATGTTTTGGAACTACATTTCCCATGATGCTCAACCACACTGAAGAGTGCAGGAGCATCATGGGAAATGTAGTTCCAAAACATCTAGGGTGCCAAGGTTCGCCACCACTGGTTTAGACCAATACGTATTCTTCTACATATTTTTGGTAAAAAAATCCTAATTAGCATTTATTGATTGGTTTGCGCAAAAGTTATTGCGGTTACAAAATAGGGAATAGTTTTATGGCATTTTTATTAATATTTTTTTTTTACTAGTAATGGCGGCAATCAGCGATTTTTATCATGACTGTGACATTATGGTGGACACATCGGGCATTTTTGACACATTTTTGGGACCATTGTCATTTATACAGCAATCAGTGCTATACAAATGCACTGATTCCTGTGTAAATGACACTGGCAGTCAACGGGTAAACCACTAGGGGGCAGGGTAAGGGCTAAGTGTGTCCTGGGGAGTGTTTCTAATGGTGAGGGGGCGTGGCTACATGTGACACATTACTGATCTCTGCTCCCGATCACAGGGAGCAGAGATCAGTGACGCTGTCACTAGGAAGAATGGGGAGATGCTTGTTTACATTAGCATCTCCCCTTTCTTCCCCGTGAGACGATTGTGGGTTTCCCCGTGACAATCGAGTTTGCGGGACCCGCGACCCAACTCATGCGATGGTACGGCGGCAAATTTAAAGGGACGTACAGGTACACCCATTTGCCCAGCCGTGCCATTCTGCCAATGTATATCGACGTGCGCCGGTCGGGAACCGGTTAATGAATTTCAGTTTTTACAAACGCAATATATTACCCACATTTTTTGTAAGAAATTAAAATGATGTTACCTCAAGTAAATAGATACCAAACATGTCACTCTTTAAAATTGCACACACCCATGGAATGGCGACAAACTACGGTACATTAAATCATCTATATGCAACACTTTAAATGCCTTTACAGGTTACCAGTTTAGAGTTAAACAGCTGCAGCCATAATCCCAATATAACCACTTCAACCCGAAGAAGTATTGGTACATCCTCAGAGCACAAATTAGTTAATATTTAAACTTTATTTTTTTGTTTTGATGTTATTTGTTTTGTTTCTTAATTCTTTAAGTGAAGCAAAATTGCAAAATATGCCTATTTTTTTGGAAGTTACTTTAAATATAACTTATATTAAGTATAACTTTACTCTCATTATACAAAAGGAAAATAATGATTAAAATATGCACCGTATTGCATGCAGTGGCGGCCCGCCCATAGGGGGCGACCCGGGCGCCGCCCCCCCCCCTCTCCCTAGGTGTAAAAAAAAAAAATAAAAAGTAAAAAAAAACGGGCCCTTTAAGACATTAAAAAAAAAAAAAAAAAAAATGTCATTTAACATAGTGTACTGTGGCGCCGGTCACAGTGCACTATGAGAAGCGCCACTTCGATGCAATCACAAGATTGCATCCATGGCGCTTCATTTGCGGGTTAAAAACCCGCCTTGCGGCGCACTGCAGAACGCCGACTAGCTTCCGCCCGTAAAATCACTGTGATTCTACGGGCGGGAGCATTGTCATTCTTAGACAGGCAGTCACTTCCGGCTTTCGGCTGCTTCACGAAACCCGGAAGTGACGTAGGCAGCTCCGTTCCTTAGCCCGAGTGGAGCTGCCAGACAGTGAGAGGTGAGTCACCGCATAAAGGCTTTCTAGCCTCTACTTTGTGGAGAATGTTCGTGCATTTAGCTGAATGAATGCAAAAAGCATTCACAGCCAGAAAGGTTTCCCCAGGCCAGGCGACTTTTGCCATGGCCAATCAGAGAATGAGCTCTGAAGGGGTAACTCCACGCCAAATTTCTGAAAAAAAATTTGACATGGGTTCCCCCTCCTAGAGCATACCAGGCCCTTAGGTCTGGTATGGATTCCAAGGGGAACCCCCTACGCCGAAAAAACGGCGTGGGGGTCCCCCCCAGATCCACACCAGACCCTTATCCGAGCACGCTACCCGGCCAGCCAGGAAAGGGGGTGGGGACGAGCGGGCGCCCCCCCCCTCCTGAGCCGTACCAGGCCGCGTGCCCTCAACATGGGGGGGTGCCTTGGGGGAGGGGGGCGTGCGGCCCCCCCACCCCAAAGCACCTTGTCCCCATGTTGATGAGGACAAGGGCCTCTTCCCGACAACCCTGGCCGTTGGTTGTCGGGGTCTGCGGGCGGGGGGCTTATCGGAATCCGGGAGCCCCCTTTAATAAGGGGGCCCCGAATACCGGCCCCCCACCCTATGTGAATGAGTATGGGGTACAATGTACCCCTACCCATTCACCTGTGAAAAAAAGTACAAAAAAAAAACACAACACAGGGTTAAAATATTTTATTGCACAGCTCCGGGGGTCTTCCGTCTTCGGGGGTCTTCTCGCAGGACTCCTCCGCTATCTTCTTGTAGCTCTTTTGCTAGCGGAGGAGTCCGGCTTTCTTCCTCGCCGCCGGCCTCTTCTCCCGACTTCGGGGGTCTTGTCCCCCTCTTCGGTTCTTCTGCCGGGCCACCGCGCCTTCTTATAGCTCTTTTAGAGGCGGTGGCCCAGTCTTCTGGTGCTGGGTTGATGTCACATGGGTTGGTCACATGGGTTGATGTCACAGTCGCCATGTGACATCAACCCATGTGACCAACCCATGTGACATCAACCCATGTGACACCGCCCCATTGTCCCTATATAAGTGGCAGCGCAGCGCGTCCCTGGCATTCCGGCCAGGGAGATCATCGAGGCAACATCTCCTGGAGAAGAAGGAGAAGAAGAAGAAGAAGAAGAACGGGCGGCGGTGGCGGCAGCGGCGGCGGCAGCAGCAGCAGAAGACCGGGCCACCGCCTCTAAAAGAGCTATAAGAAGGCGCGGTGGCCCGGCAGAAGAACCGAAGAGGGGGACAAGACCCCCGAAGTCGGGAGAAGAGGCCGGCGGCGAGGAAGAAAGCCGGACTCCTCCGCTAGCAAAAGAGCTACAAGAAGATAGCGGAGGAGTCCGGCGAGAAGACCCCCGAAGACGGAAGACCCCCGGAGCTGTGCAATAAAATATTTTAACCCTGTGTTGTGTTTTTTTTTTGTACTTTTTTTCACAGGTGAATGGGTAGGGGTACATTGTACCCCATACTCATTCACATAGGGTGGGGGCCGGTATCCGGGGCCCCCTTATTAAAGGGGGCTCCCGGATTCCGATAAGCCCCCCGCCCGCAGACCCCGACAACCAACGGCCAGGGTTGTCGGGAAGAGGCCCTTGTCCTCATCAACTCGTCCCCACCCCCTTTCCTGGCCGGCCGGGTAGCGTGCTCGGATAAGGGTCTGGTGTGGATCTGGGGGGGACCCCCACGCCGTTTTTTCGGCGTAGGGGGTTCCCCTTGGAATCCATACCAGACCTAAGGGCCTGGTATGCTCTCGGAGGGGGAACCCACGTAAAAAAAAATTTCAGATTACATAAGGGGCGTGTTTTATGGGAAGTGGGAGGGGCCAAAATGGTGGGCGGGGTCATGATGGGCGGGGTCTGGCGCCCCCCCATCCAAAAACTTCACCAGCCGCCACTGATATTAAGGGCTTTTTTTTCTCAGGGAATAGGTGCAGGAACTCCCCCCTACCTACCTCCGAAAATGATCCCTTAGTTCCACCCCCTGCCCACATTTCAGTACTGCCCTAGAGAGAAGTATTATTTTGTGGTGTTAAGTAATTTGTATGAAATTTGTTAATGATCCCCTGCAGCCAGCAGCAATAGATGCAACCCCCAACAACAATAGATTCCTTTCAACCCCTAAACAACACTAGACCCCACAACAAAATAGACCCCCAGCAGCCAGCGACAATAGATCCATCCCAGCAACAACTGGCCTCTTAAAAAAATAGATCCTCCAGCAAAAATAGATCCTCCAGCAACAAAAAACCCTTGACAGCAAAAATAGACCACCATGCAAAAACAGATCCCCTCTACCATGCCATTACATACACTATATTACTAAAAGTATTGGGACACCTGCCATTACATGAACTTTAATGGCATCCCAGTCTTAGTCCATAGGTTTCAATATTGAGTGTCCACAAGGCTTAGGGGTGTGTCTATGGGAATGTTTGACCATTCTTCCAGAAGCGTATTTGTGAGGTCAGCAACTGATGTTGGACGAGAAGGCCTGGCTTCCAGTCTCCACTCTAATTCATCCCAAAGGTGTTCTAGCAGGCTGAGGTCAGGACTTTGTGCAGGTCAGTCAAGTTCCTCCACCACAAACTCGCTCACCCCCACTATATTGCCAAAAGTATTGGGCTACCCCTCCAAATTTTTGGTAGAGGGTGGGATTATGGTGTGGGGTTGTTTTTCAGGGGTTGGGCTTGCCCGCTTAGTTCCAATGAAAGGAGTACTTAAAGCATCTTCATACCAAAACATTTTGGACAATTTCATGCTCTCAACTTTGTGGGAACAGTTTAGGGATGGCCCCTTCTGTTCCAAAATGACTGCGCACCAGTGCACAAACCAAGGTCTATAAAGAAATGGGTGAGCAAGTTTGGGGTGGATGAACTTGACTGGCCTGCACTTCAACACGATAGAACACCTTTGGAATAAATTAGAGCAGAGACTGCGAGCCAGGCCTTCTTGTCCAACATCAGTGCCTGACCTCTCAAATGTGCTCCAGAAAGAATGGTCAAACATTCCCATAGACACACTCTAATCCTTGTGGGCAAACTTGTGCTTATACAAGGCAGTGCCATTCCTTTAGAGGTCTGTGCCGTAAACAGTAACTCCCATGCACAGGAATGACGTGATCATGGCTCGGCCAGTCAGATGGTTGAAGTCTGCGAACCTGGAAGGAATGAAGATGAAAGCCCTGTCAGTGGTGACAGCATGCCACTGGAGGGCTTCATTTGAAGGTAAGTCTTTCAGTCTACTAGCACATTATGACATTGCCTTGCAGGGTGAATTTTTTTTTATAAAGTTTTCTACTGCTTAAAATAGTTGTGCTATGGGCTCCTATCACACATTTATTGCCTTTGTCATTTGTACTGCTATGGTTACCATTAGGTCCAGCTGTACCTAAGGTCCTGGGTACAAATTGTTCATTAACATTTGGTTTTAAAGCATTCTAACCCTGCCCCCAAATCTGTTAAAAAGCAGCATTTAAAGCCAGAGTGGAAAGGTAACATCATCACAGTGGTTGCAATGACAGGATCACATATGGCCTTTTTTCCAAATGAGGAAGTTTCACACTTATGGATAAATCAAACTTATAGATCAAAAAAGAACAACTTTGGCATTTTCAAGAAAGGACAATGCAACTGAAAATATTTGAGTTGGTATGTACTAGAAAGCCAAAGTTGAGCATTTTTTTAGCAATGTAGTGAAGTTCACTAATACCCCTTTCATTTAGTCTTTATTAAGGATGTGCTTCAGGTTTGAGTTAAGCCAATAATGGAGTTTTTATATGTGCCAATTCCTTCACTATAAATTGTAGTATGGCAGTATTGTCATAGGACTGACATTATACCCATGTGTTCACAATGCATACACCCGTTAATTGTAGGACTACCTTTTGGGTGTCAGCAACAACTTCAGTTGCTGTTTAGCTGCCATCCCACTTGTAGTTTTTTTTTTTTTTCTCTTTTTTTTTGTGGCTGTACCAGCAGCAGGGCAGTCTTTAAGGCAGGGCAAAAGGGGCAGCTGCCCTGGACCCTGTCATTGTTGTGGGGGCCAAAGCAGCCGCCTCATACTTGCCAACTATCCCAGTTTAAATTCCCTTGCCCCTTGAAGTTTTATTCCTGTGTCCCGATATCTCAGTGTGACGTGCTGGGACTAATGCTGCCCATCTCTGCCCTATTGTTGTGTACAGATGACTCACCAGCAGGCCCTGTGTTTACATGTAAATAACCAGCATTCATGTGTAAACAGCGGCGGCATTCATAAGTAAATAGCTGCGGCCAGCAGCATTGATATGTAAATAAAGGTGGCATTCATATGTATAGCATGCCCCCTGCAGTGAGGAGATGATGTGCTGTGACCTCTAGCAACCAGTGAGCAGTATTACTGTACAGTAATCTCTAGCAACCAATCAACAAGCAGAAATAATTTTCTGTAACCTCTAGCAACTAATCAGTGAGCCATAATGTGTGCTGTAACCTCTAGCAACCAGTCAGTAAGCAGTAATGATATGCTGTAACCACTGGCAACCAATCACAATTGCTGCCTGATCTGATACATTAATTTGATTTTAAGTCTATCTGCTATTTATTTCATGTCTCAGAGCAGGTGGAGAGTGAAAGTGCATGGGGAGGGGGGGGGGGGGGGGGCAAGACATTTTTTTCCCAGGGTCCAATCAATATTAAAGACGGCTCTGACCAGCAGCAGTGGTCAATCAACAAGTATCTGTGCGAGTCCAGGATAAGGACAGGCTCTGAGGAATAGAGGTTCTTTTTACACCATTTCAGCGACTCCTGATTCAGGACATGTACTGTACAACATCAAAGGGGTGCTGAATACAAATGCGCGCCACACTTTTCAGATATTTATTTATGTAATATGTTGAAAACCATTAATCATTTTCCTTACACATCACAATTATGTGCCACTTTGTGTTGGCCTATCACATAAAATCCCAATAAAATACAATTATGTTTTTGGTTGTAACATGACAATTGTATCTGTTATCAGTGATCAGCTAAGGGAAAAAAAGAGACAGCAGAAAAAATTGGGGCGAAGCATAGGCAGAGGAAAGGGATCGATGGCAGGGGATAAAGGGACAGGCTCTTAAATGGAAACATAAGCTGTATTTACATATATGATTGCTGTGATTGGCCATCAGAGCGATTACAAGGCACATAGCAACTCTGGTTGGCTCTGTGCAATTACTTATGATCTGTAGTGCCTAATGAAAGCTCATGATGAATGTTTACGGATGTTAAGCACTGTGAAGGTTCTTCTTTTTTGGTCATGCTCCAGGCCACTTGTTGATTTCAGTTGAATATCATCAACTTTATATTTATACTAGGATTCGGAAGCTGGACCACTGCGCAACAATACATAGATATTCAAATTAAACTAGGTTAGACCATGAGCCAGAGATTCACTCGAGCCACCATAGTTTGTTGTACAGAGGAATACAGTCCAATAGCTGTGGATGAGCTCCCACTCATCGATTCATCTTGGTCTGCAAGGGGCCGTTGCCCATCTTGAGCCTCCTCAAGCTGGGGATCAGCACACACGCTCAGTGACCTGTTTCGGGTCTGGTAAGCAGCCATTTCTATTACCTTTGAGCATGTTGGTGTTTTCATGTCATTTCTTTAGAGTCAACCACACATGTCAGCATCAGCATCAAATTTATTTGGGATTTTTTATTGGTGTTCTCTGTTCTTAGTTCACTAAAACCGATTTTCACTTTACATTTGATATTATTGCATTCATGTTTAGAGTGTTGTTATTTTTACACTTTACAGTATATGTGCTTTATCTCAGTGCTATATATACTTGCACTAAATGTGCATCTGGTAACTTACCAGACAACCATTATCACATACACTTTGTTGGATTTACACATGTTCACATTCATGTTTTATATGTATTCACATCATAATTTGTTTGTGGTGTGTTTGTGTTGTGTGGGGTTGTTTATATCCCCTTTATCACATTAGGTCAGTGCATCTTAATTTCAACCACATATTTATTTCCCGGTGTTCGGGGTCTCTCAGGTGCTGCAGGCATTTGCTAACTACTTGCCAGTGCCTCCCTTTAATTTTCACATTCCATTGTGTTAGAAACCATGAAACAGACCGAGACAGAAGTACAATTAAATAACAATTTTTTTATTAATAAAAAATAAAAAGGTTAATAGAGTAAGCATAGTCAAACTATAGCCAGAGTCCAGTAACCAGATCGAGTTGTCAGCCAGGCCAGAGTTCAATAACCAGATCGGGTAATCAGCCAGGCCAGAAGTCCAAGTGGAGGAACAGCAAGTAGGATAAGGAGCCAGAAGGGATGTCAGCAAGCCAGTCTTTAAACAGGAACATAGGAGATGGTTTCTTGTGATGTGACCAAGGCGAAGGCAGAGATGAAGTGAGCTTGACAGCCTTAAGTAGGCAGGTCAGACGAGCAGGATCAGGAAAAGCTGGGTAACTTTGGAGAGAGATGAGAGCTGGCAATTAGCTGAAAGCTGAGCACCCAGCCCAGAGAAGGAAGGGCTAAGCCTCTCCTACAAACTGGCCACACCTAGTCCTGCCTACTGTTTTTTTGGACAGACGTCACTGCGTCCCTATCACTGTGAGAGTCAACATTTGGGAAAGGGGGCGGATGAGACACAAATAAAAGATGATTTGTCTGACTCAGTGAAGATAGAGGAAGTTTTGCTTACTTTAGGAGGCTTATAGACAAAATTGTTGTTGGAATTGGTACTAGTTTGGACTGTTTTAAAGGAGGTTCTAGCTTTATACTTCAAAACAGCTTTCCCTGTGATTGAAGTAGGGCTGCAGCCAAAGTTTTTTTTCACATTTTGGATAGAGTTGAAAAGAACCTCTGTCAGGTATTTATTGCTATCTGTGTCCCCTTGAGAAGATGTTCCCTCTCTTCCTGTCACAGAGACACAAAAGAAAGTGAGAAGATTTCTCAAAGTGATGAAATATAGACAGTTGTAACCAGAGCAGGGGGTCCCATTAGAAGATTTCCCTTCAACTCCAGTTTATATGGCGAAATCTAAAATCTAGATTTTTCTTCGTTTTCTGTCTCTGTCATTACCAACATGGAATGCGAGAGGGAATGTACTCTGTGGAACTACGGACAGCAATAAGAATCTGGGAGTCCAGGGACCAGCTTTTTCTTTGGGGGGGGGGGGGGGTTAAAGGGTGCAGCACGCTTTAATAGAGAAGGATGGGTTTTCAAAAAAAATTACACTCACCTAGGTGGATGCAGCCTTGATCTGATGCTGCATCTTTCCCCTGCCGCCTCTAAATGGAGAACTGAGCAATCAAACACAGATGATTGCTCAGTTCTCCTCTCCACTCTGTCAGTCACTGGTGCTCTGCTCTGCCCCTGCAGTGATTACTGGAGCACTGAGTTGTGCAGGGGGCAGGAGCGGCTGGCTCAGTCTCCCAACAAAATTGCTGAGAGGCCAAGTCTGCTACCGGTCCAGGTATCTGGGTGGATCCTGACTTTAAAATCCAGCGCCTGGACCAGCTGAGTGATGTCAGACGAATGTGGACTTTAGCCCACTGTCAGCTGAAAATGGATCACAGGAGTACAGAACGAACTGCACTCCTGTGATCCATAGGAGATGTAGGGCCAAAAATGCTTTGGCCCTACTTCTCTTTTAAATTAATTCCAGAAGAAAACACTTTTTATGACCATGAACCTATTTATGTGTCACACATCCATAAGTCCATTCGTAAACTATCCCTAACCCTAGAATTAACCCTAACCTAATCATATCTCCATTATTACTATGCTGTTCAACAAAGCCGTTAACAATCATGTTTGTATCAATTTGATTTCAATCAAATTTCCGAAAATATGAAATCTGCAAAATCTGAAGTCAAATGAAGTTCAGCACAGTTGTCCTCTCATTGCTAATGGGTAGACTGAAAGAAGTTGAAATTTATGTAGACAATTTTCAAGGGGTTCAACAATCCATCTGAAAACACATAGGGGATGCAGTAGTCTGAAGCATGGCACAGTAAAGTTGCCCATACATGATTTTTGTTCAAACTTTTGTATAAAAATCCTGAAAATAGTTCATTAGAACATTCTTTCTTTTCCATCATTGAGTCAACTTATTCAGTTCTAAAGCTCTTAAAATGTCAACCAGAACTGCTATTTGAATGTGATCCTAGATGTACTGTATTAAACAGGTTTCTTTACTATATGTATAATTTGTCCTGAACAAATACCCTATTCACAGATTAAATTTCGTTCAAAGTTGAAAAATGTTCTATCTTGCTCCTTTCTCGTCACTACAGTCAAAAGCGAACTTTGATTTGACCCCAATAACCGATAGAAATTTGAACAAACGTTCAGAAAAAGAAATTTTTCAAACACAATTCTACTGCCAATGACCTTGAAAAACATGTACAGTAGAACGACCTTTGTGTTATAGATGTACCCAAAATGTATCCAAGGCAGGAGACCAGAGGATTTAATTGAATTTTCACTGAAGTATCCCAGTCATGGAGTACAGAGTGGAGATTCAGTTACAAACATGATCACATTTTCTAATCTAGAGAAAAATGTCACTGCATTTGCACAATGTTGTAATTAATCCTTTTATGCTTCCTTGTCTGCATAGTACAATATAACTATAGGTTGTCTTTGACAGAGTGACTTTTACAGGTGAGCAATTATAATGATAATTATAGGTTATACAAATTACGGCAACAGCCTTTCAATGCTGTAAAAAGGAAGACTTGCTGTTTATACGTGTCTTGTTTTCTTGTCTTTTTGTGCATCCAATCCTACAATCCTAAAAAAAAGTAATATCAACAGTACATTGAAACATGTTTTAATGCCTTTTAACTCCAAATATTCCTGCAATTATCTTAGAAGAGTAACCTTTTTTTTCCTAGCAGGAGAATAATTTTATCCTTCAATATTATAATGTAGATTTCTTTTCTTCACCATCCCCCACCTTAACTGCAAGTCCTTCCCCTTCAGTGGTGACTGATGGCACATGTTGGATATCCCATCCTTGCTCTTGGTGGGTTTAAGTGAAGCCATAGCAACACTTGCTTGAACCCACTGCGACTTACTGAAACCAATGTTTGATTCTTCAATTAAAGCCATGGCCATGTACCACCTAGCCTTTGATCTACAGAACATATTCTAAGACTATGCAGGCATACAGGGGGTTATTTACTAAAACTGCATGGTGCAAAATCCGGTGCAGCTCTGTACAGAAACCAATCAGCTTCCAGGTTTCTTTTTTGTCAAATCTTAATTGAATAAGATGAAGTTAGAAGCTTATTGACTACTATGCCCAGCTGCACCAGATTCTGAGTGTTCCGGTTTCCCACACCATTTGACGTCTCAACGCACGCTGCCTAATGTCATACCATCTGCACTCCTCCGTGAGCAGCTTTCATGCCGGAGGGAGATTTGCACTGGGGAGAAAACTGCACTGGGGGAAGGGGGGTCTGCACTAGTGGTTATTGGGATTTTGGACTGGGGAGGGAGGTCATTTATTTTTAATTGTACTATGTCTACTGACCTTTCCATTATGCTCTCATGACCATAGAGCTCTGTGGGTTACATATTCCTGACATCTGCACTGTGTTATGTAATTCTGACCCTTGCACTCCATACTACTAACACCTTCTCTATAAGTGTTGCGTACTTCTGACCCCTATAAACTCCTGATCCTAGCGCTCCTAACCCCTAGTTAGGGTTATGTTATGCTTTCCTGACATCTGCGCTCTGTGGATTACTGAGTCATGGTCCTGCGCTCTTTGCATTATACACTCTTGAGTCCTGCGCCTTGTACACCCCTGTGTACCCCCTGACCCCAGCACTGTATACACTATGCTGAGTATTTTGTACCCCTGACCACTGCACTCTTTAAAATGTACAACAGTTGCTGGGTGCCAAGTTTTCACCAAATTTTCACACAGAACACTGAGATTTATCTTGAAAGTATGCCCTATCCAGAAAACATATGTAAAAGAAGAGTTTAATTTTTTTACAAATAATTGTCTTAAGGTTTGCACATGGCTTTTAGTCTCTCAATTGTAGCACAGTAACTAAAGAATATTTATGGGTACAAAGACTAGTAGCATATGATACTATGTCCACAGTGAGTAGGTGTAGGTTGTAAGTTCCATTCACTGTTAGCCCTTGTACACACGGTCAGAGAATCCGTCAGAATGTGTCCTATCGGACCGTGTTGTCGGATAATCCAACTGTGTGTGGTATGCATCGAACTGATTCCGTCGGAATATCCTTCGGACCCAATTTTCCAACATGTTGGAAATATTTCCCGACCAACTGGGCAGGTCTGACATACTCCGATCATGTGTAGAGAATTTTGATCTGACCAAGTGCCACGCATGCTCAGATCAAATTCCTACATCAAAGCTATTGGCTACTAGCCTGAATGTAGTCCCATCGTAACGAAATTACGTCATCACGTTCTGAAAGATCGTATTTTTCGGCAACTTTGTCCGACCGTGTGTATGCAACAGTTTCGGACAAGATCCGACGGACAAAATCCGACGGGCAAAATCCAACGGATTTGGTTGTGGAAATCTCCGACCGTGTGTACAGGGGCTTAGAACAATTTAGCTACAACATGCTCAGTGCACTGTCTATTTATTTTCCCCAGGGTGCCAACCCCCCCCCCCCCCCCCCCACAAGGAGAAAAAGTCTATGGCCCGGTCATCCCACCATACCAATGATGTGATGGTACTGGCAGTTATGCAGCATGTGCAAAAACAATGCTGTGGAAAAGTTTTAGGCAGGTATGAAAAAACATTGTAAATTAGGGATGCTTTCGGAAACAGAAGTATTAATTGTTTACTTTTAACAATTAACAAAATGCAAAGTAAATGAATAGAAAACAAATCCAAATCAAATCAATATTTGTTGTGACCACCCTTAGCCTCAATTATTTTTCAAGGTACACCTGCACACAGTTTTTGAAGAAAATCAGCAAGTAGGCTGTTTTAAACATTTTGGAGAACTGACCACAGATCTTCTTTGGATGTAGGCTGCCTGAAATGCTTCTGTCTCTTCCTGTAATCCCAGACAGACTCGATAATGTTTAGATCTGGGCACCGTGGGGACCAAACCATCACTTCCAGGACTACTTGTTCTTCTTTACGCTGGAAATAGTTCTTAATGACATTGGTTGTATGTTTGGGGTCATATTTTGGAGCCAGTCGCACGCCTCCCTGATGGTACGGCATGATGGATAACTATTTGTCTGTATTTCTCAGCATTGAGGACATCATTGATCATGACGAAATCTTCAAACCTATTTTGCAATAATGCAGCCCCAAACTTGCAAGGAGCCTCCACCATGCTTTACTGTTGCTTGCAGACACTTATTATTGTACTGCTCTCCAGACCTTCGCAAACTGCCTCCTGCTACAGCTGAATATTTGATGTAGGAAAAGGATAATGGGGCTTTTAAAGTGCCTTAAACAAATCAAAACCAATATATATATATATATATATATATATATATATATATATATATATATATATATATCAAAATATCAAATTTATTTATACATAGATAAAATCATCAGAATATCATGACACAATAACCATAAGTAAGAGATGGACTGCAGAATTTTCTTGCTCTACATGTTTTGCCATACAATGGCTTCCTCAGGAGATAAGTACTGCATATACGGTCACTACAGATTGAAAACAGAATATTAGAATCATGTAAACTATTACAATATATGACATCATAATAAAAAAATATACAACAACGCATAAAAAAAACTCTCAAAGAAGCATAGGACAGAAGAGCTAGAAGAAACCCCTCTTGATAATAATATATATCCTATAAGCATCAAATTGGTGGCTCACATTGTCAGGAGGATATTGACATTAGGAGATATCTGGTGCGCCACAGAGGGGCATATAGGAATTCCAATGACAATGGGCCTGTAGAGAAGGAGGACATTTTAAAGGCTACCAGGCAATGTATATGAAAAACATATATGTATGTATTGACCAATAGGTTAAACCTACCAGTAAATCCAAAGTCTGAAAATTATTTTCAAATGGCAAAAAAGAGAGTCATTCACCCTAGCTTTAGAAAAGCTCTGTTGTTTCATAGTCAGGAAATAAATCTTCGAGAGGGAAAACCATAGATCCTAATTCACAATAATTAAGAGAAGGGATGATTCAATAATATGCAATCCACATAATTTTCAGCCAGAAAAGGAAAGAATTGGAAATAAAGCCAAACTTTTCTTTACCTTCATAGAACAGTGCCTCACATGTCTCTTCACTCCAAAATCGGCCTCTGCAAAAAAAGGGCAGGCTGGGAGGTCCTTTTATAACCCCTCCACCTCCGCCGGCGTGCAATGGTGTTGGTGGAAGCATGGATGCAAAAAAGAGCCACTGCACATTCTCGGGCTGCCCCAGAAGTGACGCCACGACTGGGCGTGATGAACCAATGGCACCATGTTGGAAAATCTACCCTGAACAGGGAATGACTAAAGGGCACTTCAGTCACTCAACTACACCCATAAACCAAAGTCAGGCAATGGGGCAGAATCCTGCCTGGAAACACACTGGCCAAATGGCTAATGGCATCAACATTACAAGCCTCCAGGAAACATCCCAGAGCGAGCAATGATGATGCCCTGGGCATCCGTATGGTCACCTATCTCCCAACAATAAACCTCAATGTTAACAATTTACTAGATGCTATCTAGTGGCCAGAAAATGGAAGTGCAACCCCAACAGAAAAAAAAACTTTTAATATTGACAAAAGAGTCTGTTAAATAATAAATATATGTCCCCAAAAAGATGGGGGTACAAAGAAAAAAAATGAATAAAAGGGGGGCTTTAACATTATTAGCGGTAGGGATCCATAAGAAGCTCCTTCATCCTACGCAAAAATGAGTTACACTGAATTAAATATACAAAAAAGAACAAATATGGCATTATCTTTTTTTTATCACCAGATCAAAAAACTCAATCCTGAATAAGAACAGTCTTTAAATTCTTCTTCCCAAAAAGGATCATTTTAATGGTTTAAAGGAAGGACTTGTAGCTAATGGACACATTCAGGTATAGATGTTTCATAGCTGACAATGTGTGAATCCTGTAGAAGTAGTTTGTCAACATCACCCCATCTCTCATGTATGGGTATGTGTTCAAGGGCAAAAAATGTAATCTTGGATAACCTGAAGCTATGGTAAAGTCCCATATGTCGACTGATTGGAGTTTCCAATTTCTTTTTAAGACCAGAGACACATGGTCTCTGACCCTGTGAAAAATGGTCTTTTAGTTTTGCTGACATAAAAGGCCTTACACTCACATTCCATATAGTATACTACGCCTATAGTCTGACATAGAAGTTGGGCTTGCAAATTTTTCCATTTGGGAGCACTATCTGACTAACATTTTCCACATAACCTAGTCCACGTACTTTTTCGAACATGGTGTTTAGATTAAATTGTTAGATGACTATGAACAAGTTGATCCCTTAGAAATTGAGACCTTCTATATGTAATTTGAGGGTAAGGACTAACATATTTAGAAACAATGTCATCAGCTACTAATAAATGCCAATATTTATGGATAATATCTCAGACCTGCCGATGCTGTCCTGAAAAACAAGTTATTAATCAAACTTTTTGATCTTTTTCAATTTTTTGGGCAAAAATGAGAGTTTCTCTGTCCCTCAAATTAGCCCTATGGTAGGCTTTTTTGAGACATGATCGACTGTAACCTCTTGCTAGAAGACGATTTTGTAAGGCCTTGGTCTCTTGCCAACTACAATTTATTTTCAGCCTGAGGTATTGGCTGTACGGTATGCTCAAAACTAGGGGTCCAGGATGGTAACTCATAGAGTGAAATATTTGACTCATTAGTCCAGAGCACTGCTGTAATTTTTCAGCACCCAGTTTGTGCATAGTTGAGTCACTTAGTCTTGTTTCCACATCAGAGTTATGGCTTTTTGGCTGCAATTCTTCCATGAAGACAACTTCTGGTCAGACTTCTCTGGACAGTAGATGGGAATACCTGGATCCTACTGGTTTGTGCAAGTTCTGTGCTGACGGCACTGTTGGACATCTTCCAATGTTGAAGGGAAATAAGCATGATGTGTCTTTCATCTGCTGCATTACATTTCCTTGGCCAACCACAATGTCTACGGTCCTTAACTTTGTCCATTTCTTTGTGTGTCTTCAAAAGAGCTTGAACAGAAGAACAGAACAGAAATGTATGCCTGGGGGAGACCTAGCTGATGCAGTATAACTACCTTGTGTCTTGTTGTTGTGCTCAGTCTTGCCATGGTGTATGACCTGTGACATGAAACTGTCTTTCACAAGCTCACCTTAGTAGCAGAGTTTGGCTGTTCCTCACCCATTTTTAAGCCTCCTACACAGCTTTCTCTGTTTCAGTTGATGACTGTGTTTCAATGTACATATGAAATTCATCATCACTTGCATGGTATAACTGGTTAATCATACACCTGACTGTAATCCTACACAGTTCCTGACTTTGTGCAAGTGTAAGAATTGATGCTGGCTTGAAGCCAAATGGTAGTCACACCAAATATTCATTTGATTTAGATTTTCCTCTGTTCCCTCACTTTGCTTTTCTAAAAATAAATAGTTAAATTATATATATTTTTTAAAACATTCTTATGTTACAGCATTTTTCACACCCTCCTAAAACTTTTTCACAGCACTGTACAATTTCAAATGTGGTTTTGAGTAAACGCTGCGCTTGCGTCATGTCTAACATCTTCTTATCCAGCTTCCCAGGAGGTGAACGGAAGAGATAAATTTTAGTTTTGAAAGACTTACCAGAGGTTCTGCTTATTAGCTTAGTTTAATCAGATGAGCCAAGCAAATAGCTTTGATCAGCTGTGTCCTGGCTGTACTTCAATATTTACTCCCAGCATAAAAATGTAATGTTTAGTGTAATCAAAAAGTATCAAACGTGCACACAGCACATTTAAATGTTTCCATTTTTAATGTTTAGTTCATTTCCTCTGTCACTGTAATTCCACATTCCGATTTGAAAACAGTCTGTGCTGCATGTAATCTTTTGGCTTTATATGTTTGCTTATTGCATTTGGGTTGAACAACTTTGTTCACATTAAAATGACATTGTTACAATACATTGCATGCTTAACTATTTACAGCAGAAAAAAAAAGTTAGGACCACAAAAATAACATTTTTAAACATGCTTGGTGTAGTTTATATAGGATATTGCATATAACATATTTATATTAGTTACATAGTTACATAGTAGGTGAAGTTAAAAAAAGACACAAGTCCATCAAGTCCAACCTATGTGTGTGATTATATGTCAGTATTACATTATATATCCCTGTATGTCGTTCGGGTGCTCATCTAATAGTTTTTTGAAACTATCAATGCTTCCTAGACATGTGCATTAGTTTTCGTCCAAATGCATTTTTGTCCGAATTTCAGGTATTTTTGTTATCGTTTTAACAAATGATAATGAAAGTGTAGAATCTGAAAAACGAAAGATCCGACGTAAACAAATGCTTTATTTTCATTTTTATTGTGACAACAGTTCGATATAGATAGGAGATTCAACATGGCGCTGACAATATCAATCTGTGTCTATTGAACCAGTGGTTGAATGTGCCTAACCTTAACTCTATTAGTCCAGGATTATTCGACATAGAGAGAAAAGATTCGACCTAGAGAGAAAAGATTCGACATAGAGAGAAAAGATTTGACATAGAGAGAAAAGATCGCTGCTGGAATTGGGTGGGGGAAGTAAAATAAAAATAGTGATGATGATGAATGTTATTGGCTGATTGTAACCAAAGAGGAGGAGCAGTAAAATAGCTAGAACTAAGTACACACGTACAGCCACCTTACTTTCACTTACAATTGCTAGCAGAGAGAGACACACACTTAGCTGGTCCGTTTGTCAGAGAACCTAAATTATTTAGCAATTAAGCATAAGCACAGCAGCAGAACAATAGTGAAGCAAGCTACAGTTCAACTTAACTTTTTCATAATAATCTGCTGCTATTGTGTTAGTGTTGTGAACTTGATAGTGATACTAGTGTTGCTAGTGTTGTGATAGCCTCAGAGGCTGCCTGTGTTGTGGGGGGTTATTATTATAGATTCTATATTATAGATTGAGATTATATATAGATTCTATATACCCTATCTTGTTACCTGTCTGATCAGTGATCCCTATCACTAGTCCATTTTCTGTTTGAACTATATACATTCAACATGAAGGACAAAGATTTGATAAAGCAGCGAAAAACATGCAAACGTCAAATCTTTGGCTTATGGTGTCTGTCAAAAGTTCTAAGAAGATTCGACCGAGCAGCTAAACTATACGGAGTCATACAGTTTAGCTGCTCTGTCGAATCTTCTTTGAACATTCGGCAGACACCATAAGCCTTCAATGACAGATTTGACCTTAATTTGGATTTTCAGACGAATGCAATTTTTAAGGAAAAATTAAATAAATAAAAACAAATTTCGGGAGCAACTAAATAAATGTATTTTCGGACGAAAACGAAATTCCAAAACAAATATATTTCAGTGTGCACATGTCTAATGCTTCCTGCTGAAACCACTAACTGTGGAAGGGAATTTCACATCCTTGCTTCTCTTACAGTGAAGAACCCAGTTCTAGGTCAAACCTCTTTTCTTCTAATTTTAATGAGTGGCCATGTGTCTTATTAAACTCCCTTCCACTGAAAAGTTTTATCCCTATTGTGGGGTCACCAGTAGGGATGAGCCGAACACCCCATGGTTCATTTTGCAGCAGAACATGCGAGCAGCCAAAAGATTTGTTCGAACACACCATTAAAGTCTATGGGGCACGAACATGAAAAATGAAATGTGCTCATTTTAAAGGCTTATATGCAAGTTATTGTCATAAAAAGTGTTTAGGGGACCCTGGTCATATCCCAGGGGACATGTTTCAATGCAAAAAAAGTTTTAAAAATGTCTGTTTACGGCCAGTTACATAACTGGGTGGCCCCGCCCCCTCTGACGCTATGAGAAAGCCATAGGGATGTCCCCGTGCTTCAGAGTGGGTGGGGTCACCCGGCGATGTCACTGTGTTTCCCTGCCCTCAGTTATAAAAGAGCTGTCACCTGAGAGGACAGTCATTACAGCGGGTGCCTCCTATGAAGGCAGGTCTGTCACTTTTCTTTTTCCATCCATCGGTGGAGCAAGAGAAGAAGAAGACTTCGTGGGACAGCTTTATTTTTTTATTTTTTAATAAATTACCTCAAGCCATGTCATGTCATTTTTACAATTTTCACACTTCTTTTGTGAAATGGTAAGGGTATATTTGTATCCCGTTACCATTTCACACAGGGAGGGGCCGGGATCTGGGGGTCCCCCTGCCCGCAGACCCCCACAACCACCGGGCAAGGGTTGTGGGGATGAGGCCCTTGTCCCCATCAACATGGGGACAAGGTGTTTTGGGGCTACCCCAAAGCACCCTCCCCATGTTGAGGGCATGTGGCCTGATACAGTTCAGGAGGGGGGTGCTCTCTTGTCCCCCTCCCTCTTTTCCTGCAGCCTACCAGGTTGGTGCTCGGATAAAGGTCTGGCACGGATTTTTGGGGGACCCCTATGCCATTTTTTTTATTTAGGCGGAGGGTTCCCCTTAATATCTATATCAGACCTGAAGGGCCTGGTATGGAATTTGGGGGGGGCCGTGCAATTTTTTTTTTTTTACATTTTGGTTCGGGGTTCCGCTATATATTCATACCAGACTCGAAGGGTCTGGTAATTGACTGTGGGGGAATCCCATGCCGTTTTTTTTCAATGACTTTTATGTGTATTGCCAGGACTGACAGTTCATTATAGTGAGTAGTTTTAAATTACTTTTTTCTTTAGAAATGTAATTTTGCTCTCGGACTGTTCTAAACACAGGAAACATGCGCCAATTTACAGGCATACTATAGACACCCCCCAAGGATCTAAATTTTAAAGGAATATTTCACTTTTATTGATTCACTTTTAGCATTATTAAAATCACTGCTCCCGAAAAAACTGCCATTTTTTATACTTTTTTTTGTATTGATACATGTCCCCTTGGGCAGGACCCAGGTCCCCAAACACTTTTTTTGACAATACCATGCATATAAGCCTTTAAAATTAGCACTTTTGATTTCTCCCATAGACTTTTAAAGGGTGTTCCGTGGCTTTCAAATTTGCCACGAACACCCCAAATTGCTCACTATTCGGCGAACAGGTGAGCACCCGATGTTCGAGTTGAACTTATGTTTAAACATCGGGCTCATCCCTAGTCACCAGTATGGTATTTGTAAATTGAAATCATATCCCCTCTCAATTGTCTTTTTTCCAGAGAGAATAAATTCAGTGTTCACAGCCTTTCTTCATAACTATTATCCTACAATCCCTTTATTAGCATTGTTGCCCTTCTCTGTACCTGCTCCATTTCCCGTACATCCTTCCTGAGGACTGGTGCCCAGAACTGGACAGAATACTTCAGGTAAGGCCAGACCAGAGTCTTGTAGAGTGGAAGAATTATCTCTTTATCTCTGGAGTTCATCCCCTTTTTAATGTATGCCAATACTCTGTGTGCCTTGTTAGCAACAGCTTGGCATTGCCTGCTATTGCTGAGCCTATCATCTACTAGGACTCCCCAGGTTCTTTTGCATCCTTGATTCCCCCAGAGGTTCTCCCCCAGTGAGTAGATTGCATTCATATTTTTGCCAAACGAATGCATTATTTTACATTTTTCTACATTAAACCTCATTTTCCATGTAGTTGCCCACTCCATTAATTTGTTCAGATCTTCTTGCAAGGTTTCCACATCCTGCGGAGAAGTTATTTCCCCACTTAGCTTTGTATCGTCCGCAAATACAGAGACTGAAGGTTTTCTTTTTTTTTTTTTACCCAACACATCTTCCTTAGGCCGCGTACACACGGGCGGACTGTTCGCCCAACTTTGTCCGCTGAACAGTGTTTCAGCGGACAGTCCGCCCGTGTGTGGGCTTTCAGCGGACAGTTTCAGCGGACAGTTTGACGGACAAAGTCTTTCGGAAATTCCGAAAAACTGTCCGCTGAAACTTTGTTTGAGCGAACAGTCCGCCCGTGTGTAGGCTACTTTCGAAATGAGCAAACTGTTCCCGCTCGGAGGAAAGTCTGCTCATTTCGAGCGCGTGTGAAGGTAGGCGGGGCCCGCGACGGAGACGTCGCGGGCTCCGCCGCCTGGAATGGACTTAAAGGGGAACCCCAACGCCGAAAAAAATCGGCGTGGGGGTCCCCCCAAAGTCCACAACAGACCCTTGTCCGAGCACGCTACCCGGCCGGCCAGGAAAGGGGGGCGAGCGAGCGCGCCCCCCCTCCTGAGCCGTACCAGGCCGCGTGCCCTCAACATGGGGGGCGCCTTGGGGAAGGGGGGGCCGCGCGGCCCCCCCACCCCAAAGCACCTTGTCCCCATGTTGATGAGGACAAGGGCCTCTTCCCGACAACCCTGGCCGTTGGTTGTCGGGGTCTGCGGGCGGGGGGCTTATCGGAATCCGGGAGCCCCCTTTAAGAAGGGGGCCCCCGGATACCGGCCCCCCACCCTATGTGAATGAGTATGGGGTACAATGTACCCCTACCCATTCACCTGTAAAATAAAAGTACCCAAAAAAAAAAACACAACACACGAGAAAAAATATTTTATTGCACAGCTCCGGGGGTCTTCCGTCTTCGGGGGTCTTCTCGCCGGACTCCTCCGCTATCTTCGTGTAGCTCTTTTGCTAGCGGAGGAGTCCGGCTTTCTTCCTCCCCGCCGCCGGCCTCTTCTCCCGACTTCGGGGGTCTTGTCCCCCTCTTCGGTTCTTCTGCCGGGCCACCGCGCCTTCTTGTAGCTCTTTTGCAGGCGGTGGCCCGGTCTTCTGTCGCCGCCGCCTTCCGTTCTTCTGCCGGGCCACCGCGCCTTCTTATAGCTCTTTTGCAGGCGGTGGCCCGGTCTTCTGTCGCCGCTGTCGCCGTCGCCGCCTTCCGTTCTTCTTCTTCTTCTTGTTCTTCTTCTTCTTCTCCAGGAGATGTTGACACGACGCTCTCTCCGGCCGGAATGCCAGAGCCGCCCTGCGCTGCCACTTATATAGTGACAATGGGGCGGTGTCACATGGTATATGTCACATGGGTTGGTCACATGGGTTGATGTCACATGGTGACCCCGCCCCCTTACGATGTCATAGTCCCCATGTGACATCAACCCATGTGACCAACCCATGTGACATATACCATGTGACACCGCCCCATTGTCACTATATAATATAATAAAACATCAGTTTAGTAACAAACACAGAAAAGCTGTGTGGTTGATCACAACAGTGATCTTGCCAGAGAGTGGACAGCTGAGTATGTGGCTTGTCAGGAATGATGGGTAAGAGCAATGGGCCCACTAATAGGGATGAGCTTCGTGTTCGAGTCGAACGCATGTTCGACTCGAACATCGGTCGTTCGTGCGTTCGCCGAATTCCGAACGTTTGGGCCGTTCGCGGCAAAATTCGTGTGGCCCACAATGCACTGCGATGGCGCAATGCATTGCTGTCTCACGATTGGCCAAGCATGCACTGTGACCCCGCATGCTTGGCCAATCGCAGCGCCAGTATCGGGAAGAGCAATGGTTGGTCACAGGCATCCTGCCTATGGCCAATCATAGCTCAGACAGTGTAGTGCACGCCCCACACTATATAAAGCTGCCTTTCAGGCGGCCTCGTGTAGTGTTTGTTAGCATCTGAAGCAGTGGGTGTTCTGTGTACCTTCAACACAGTTACACACCAATCGTTTTTGGCTGATTTACTATTTTGCTCTTGTGTAGTGGTTACTGTCTGTGCCCTGACCGCAGTATACACCACTATATTCACCTCACCTATATAGCTAGTGATCTAGCTTTAATAATAGAGCTTGCAGTCAGTAGTGTTAGTGTGTGCTG
Source organism: Lithobates pipiens (assembly GCF_037356315.1). Classification (NCBI taxonomy): domain Eukaryota; kingdom Metazoa; phylum Chordata; class Amphibia; order Anura; family Ranidae; genus Lithobates; species Lithobates pipiens. The sequence goes on along the minus strand of NW_027507764.1, from coordinate 100,657,266 downwards.
TCTGCGTGCTCTGTACCCAGTACATACCACTATATACACCTACATAGCTGTTCTCTATTTGAGCCCGATTGTCATTTGCTGGAGTTATTGGAAGTTGTGTGTGCCTCCAGCACAGCACAGTATACAGCTGTATATGCCCCTTTAACTCTGCTGTTTTCTTGTTATTGTCTGCGTGCCCTGACCGCAGTATACACCGTGATATTCACCTCACCTATATAGCTAGTGGTCCATCTTTAACAATAGAGCTTGCAGTCAGCAGTGTCACTCAGGAGATAGTGCGTGCTGTGTGCCTGCTCTGTACCCAGTACATACCGCTATTATCCACCTACATAGCTGTTCTCTATTTGGGCCCGATTGACATCTGCTGGAGTTATTGGAAGTTGTGTGTGCCTCCAGCACAGCACAGTATACAGCTGTATATACCCCTTTAACTCTGCTGTTTTCTTGTTATTGTCTGCGTGCCCTGACCGCAGTATACACCGTGATATTCACCTCACCTATATAGCTAGTGGTCCATCTTTAACAATAGAGCTTGCAGTCAGCAGTGTCACTCAGGAGATAGTGCGTGCTGTGTGCCTGCTCTGTACCCAGTACATACCGCTATTATCCACCTACATAGCTGTTCTCTATTTGGGCCCGATTGACATCTGCTGGAGTTATTGGAAGTTGTGTGTGCCTCCAGCACAGCACAGTATACAGCTGTATATACCCCTTTAACTCTGCTGTTTTCTTGTTATTGTCTGCGTGCCCTGACCGCAGTATACACCGTGATATTCACCTCACCTATATAGCTAGTGGTCCATCTTTAACAATAGAGCTTGCAGTCAGCAGTGTCACTCAGGAGATAGTGCGTGCTGTGTGCCTGCTCTGTACCCAGTACATACCGCTATTATCCACCTACATAGCTGTTCTCTATTTGGGCCCGATTGACATCTGCTGGAGTTATTGGAAGTTGTGTGTGCCTCCAGCACAGCACAGTATACAGCTGTATATACCCCTTTAACTCTGCTGTTTTCTTGTTATTGTCTGCGTGCCCTGACCGCAGTATACACCGTGATATTCACCTCACCTATATAGCTAGTGGTCCATCTTTAACAATAGAGCTTGCAGTCAGCAGTGTCACTCAGGAGATAGTGCGTGCTGTGTGCCTGCTCTGTACTCAGTACATACCGCTTATATCCACCTACATAGCTGTTCTCTATTTGGGCCCGATTGACATCTGCTGGAGTTATTGGAAGTTGTGTGTGCCTCCAGCACAGCACAGTATACAGCTGTATATACCCCTTTAACTCTGCTGTTTTCTTGTTATTGTCTGCGTGCCCTGACCGCAGTATACACCGTGATATTCACCTCACCTATATAGCTAGTGGTCCATCTTTAACAATAGAGCTTGCAGTCAGCAGTGTCACTCAGGAGATAGTGCGTGCTGTGTGCCTGCTCTGTACCCAGTACATACCGCTATTATCCACCTACATAGCTGTTCTGTATTTGGGCCCGATTGGCATCTGCTGGAGTTATTGGAAGTTGTGTGTGCTTCCAGCACAGCACAGTATACATCTGTATATACCCCTTTAACTCTGCTGTTCTATAAAAAAGGCATCTGCAGGAGTTAGTGGGTGTTGTGTGCCTCCAGCACAATATAAACTACCCAACTACTGTTTTACCCAACTCCCTTCAGGCCATTACCATGTCTGGAAGGCCAGCAAGGAGAGGCAGACAGACGCGAGCCAATAAAAGAGGGCAAGCAGGCTCTGTGTCTAGAGACAACAGTGCTGGTCGGGGACGCGGTGCATTGTCATCAGCACGTGGCCATGGGACATGCTTGTCCTTCTTTTCTGCAGCTGGACATGTTGAACCGCAACATGCCAACGACTTGGTAGAGTGGATGACCAAGCCCTCTTCATCCTCCTCATCCTCTCTCACCCAGTCTCAGGGTAGTAGAAAAGCAGCTGCCAACACATCGTCGTCCCTCCTCTCAATGTCATCATCAGTGACTCCTTCCCTAGACCCACCACGTCCTCCTGAGGAGTCTCCTGAACTCTTTGAGCACAGTGTTGGGTACATGCTCCAGGAGGATGCCCAGTGTTTGGTGGGCTCTGATGATGACACTCAGCTAGAGGAAGGCAGTAGCGTGAGCACAGAGAGAGGGGATGCTCAAGAAGGACAGCAATCTGGCAGTAATGTTCCACAAGCTGCAGCATACTGCCAGGTTTGCTACAGCGATGAAGAGGGAGGGGATGATGAGGGCACTGACTCCACGTGGGTGCCTGGAAGGAGGGAGGAGGAGGAGGAGGAGGAGGAGGAGGCACATGTCCAACGAGGCAGGATGCCCTCCGGGGGCCAGCTTAGGGGCAGCACACCGACTGAATCACACCGCAGAGCTCCACCTGCGCAGAGCGCTTCCTCTGCGCAGAGCGCTTCCTCTGCGCGTTATTCTAAAAGTTCTTTGGTGTGGGCCTTTTTTGAGACGAGTGCATCAGATCGCACCGCTGCTATTTGCAACATATGTCTCAAGCGTATCTCACGTGGCCAAAACATCAGCCGCTTGGGCACCACATGCTTGACCAGACATATGTTGACCTGCCATGCAGCTCGTTGGCAAGCATACCTCAAAGACCCACACCAAAGAACAAAGCGGACCTCTCCTTGCTCCTCATCAGCTGGCATCTCCAACCCCACTAGACCTTCAGTCCTCTCTGAAACCTGCTCTGAGAGGAATGAAGGTGTAGAATTAGGTGTGTCACAGCCAAGTGCTTCCGGGAACTCTGCTAGTGGTACATCCACGTCCGATTATAGCAGACAAATGTCCCTGCCCCAGCTGCTGGACCGGCGGAAGAAATTTACTCCCAGCCATCCACATGCCCAGCGGTTGAATGCTAGCTTGGCTAAATTGCTAGCACTTCAACTGCTGCCTTTTCAGTTGGTAGATTCGGCCCCCTTCCGTGAGTTTGTACAATGTGCGGTTCCTCAGTGGCAGGTCCCCAAACGCCACTTTTTCTCACGGAAGGCAATTCCGGCTCTCTACCGGCATGTGGAAGGCAGTGTCCTTGCCTCGCTGGACAGGGCGGTCAGCGGTAAGGTGCATATTACCGCTGACTCATGGTCCAGCAGGCATGGACAGGGACGTTACCTGTCTTTCACGGCCCATTGGGTCACTCTTCTGGCTGCTGGGAAGGATGCAGGACAAGGTGCAGTAGTATTGGAGGTTGTTCCGCCACCACGCCTCCAAAATGCTACTATTGGTTGTGACACACCTCTCTCCTCCACCCCCTCCTCTTCTTCTTCCTCCACGGCCTCTTCCAGTGCTCTGTCCTCAGAACCAGCGGTGCTCCGTAGGCGTTGCAGGGGCTACGCAAGTACGCAGGCAAAACGATGCCATGCCGTGCTTGCGCTGGTTTGTTTGGGGGACAGGAGCCACACTGGGGCGGATGTTTTGTCAGCTCTGCAGGGGCAGGCCGAGAGGTGGTTGACGCCACGCCAGCTTAAGCCAGGAATGGTGGTTTGCGACAATGGCACCAACCTCCTCTCCGCCCTCCGACAGGGACAACTGACCCATGTGCCCTGTGTAGCTCACGTCCTTAACCTGGTGGTGCAGCGGTTCTTGGGCAGGTACCCCGGCTTACAGGATGTCCTGAAACAGGCCAGGAGAGTCTGTGTGCATTTCCGCCGATCATTTAATGCCTGTGCTCGGCTGGCTGAGCTCCAAAAGGAGTTGAACCTGCCCAAGAACCGCCTTATATGTGACATGCCCACCAGATGGAACTCAACATTGGCCATGCTGCAGCGGCTGCACACGCAGCAGAGGGCCATCAATGAGTACCTGTGCGACTACGGCACCAGGACAGGGTCAGGAGAGCTTGGTTTTTTCTCACCACGCCAGTGGGGCATGATCAGGGATGCATGCACTGTCCTGTCACCGTTTGAGGAGGCCACAAGGATGGTGAGCAGTGACAGTGCATGCATCAGTGACACTATACCTCTTGTCCACCTCTTGGAGCATACGCTGCGTGGAATAATGGACAGGGCACTTGAGGCAGAACAGAGGCAGGAAGAGGAGGACTTCCTTGCCTCTCAAGGCCCCCTTTATCCAGACAGTGTTCCTGCTGTGCCACCCATCACACAGGAAGAGGGTGAGGAGGAGGAAGAGGAGGAGGAGGATGATTGTGTCAGCATGGAGGTGGAGGCTGGCACTCAGCATCAGCAGCAGCAGTCTTATAGGGATGATTTACAGTCCCAAGAAACACGTGGACTTGTACGTGGCTGGGAGGAGGTAGCTGCGGATCATGTTGTCCTTAGTGACCCAGAGGACTCCGGACCGAATGCCTCAGCTAACCTACGCTGCATGGCCTCCCTGATCCTGCAAAGCCTGCGGAAGGATCCTCGTATTCTTCGGATCAAGGAGAGGGACCATTACTGGCTGGCCACTCTCCTTGATCCACGGTACAAGGGTAAGGTTGCCGACCTTATCTTGCCATCGCAGAGGGAGCAGAGGATGAGACATCTCCGGGAGGCCTTGCAGAAAGCTCTGTGCAACGCGTTCCCAGAGACTGGGAGGTCACAAACTCCTGGTCCTGGACAACGTGTTGCTGAGGCATCAGTCAGAAGGAGCGGTGGAGAAGGTGGCCGTCTGACTGATGCGTTCAGACAATTTTTTAGTCCGCAGCCCCAAGGTATGATTGGTTCCAGCACCCATCGCCAGCGTCTAATTTACATGGTGCAGGAATACCTAGGGGCAAGGTCAGACTTGGACACCTTTCCCACTGAAAATCCTCTGGCTTACTGGGTCTTGAGGATGGATCACTGGCCAGAGCTTGCACAGTATGCAATTGAGCTCCTGGCCTGTCCTGCATCCAGCGTTCTTTCGGAACGCACCTTCAGTGCTGCTGGTGGCTTCGTTACCGATCACAGGGTGCGCCTGTCCACCGAATCAGTTGATCGACTGACCTTCATCAAGATGAATCAGTCTTGGATCACCCACAGCTACCAAGCACCTGAAGCTGATGTAACCGAATAATTTTTTTTGAAATACCACATCCCTTCAAGACTGCCTATGCTGATGCTGAGTGACTGTCCTGTTATGTTGATTGTCTATCCTCTTCCTCCTCCGCTGATATGTTGGAAGAACATTTTTGGTTCTGGGTGATGCCAGCAGCCCATTTTTTCTGCCCCTGTTTAACAGGGGTGTTTAAGTACAATTTTTGATGCAATGCTTTGCAGCAGGGCTAATTCCTGCAAAAAAACTAGAGTGTATGGCAGAGGTTGCAGTGTGATGGCACCAGTGCCTAAGGCCCAATTTTTCTGCCCCTGTTTAACAGGGGCGTTTAAGTACAATTTTTGATGCAATGCTTTGCAGCAGGGCTAATTCCTGCAATAAAACTAGAGTGTATGGCAGAGGTTGCAGTGTGATGGCACCAGTGCCTAAGGCCCAATTTTTCTGCCCCTGTTTAACAGGGGCGTTTAAGTACAATTTTTGATGCAATGCTTTGCAGCAGGGCTAATTCCTGCAAAAAAACTAGAGTGTATGGCAGAGGTTGCAGTGTGATGGCACCAGTGCCTAAGGCCCAATTTTTCTGCCCCTGTTTAACAGGGGCGTTTAAGTACAATTTTTGATGCAATGCTTTGCAGCAGGGCTAATTCCTGCAATAAAACTAGAGTGTATGGCAGAGGTTGCAGTGTGATGGCACCAGTGCCTAAGGCCCAATTTTTCTGCCCCTGTTTAACAGGGACATGTAATTACAATTCTTGATATAATATTTCACAGGAGGGCCCCTTCCTGTGCCCACCCAGAGTAACTGTGAGGACTTATAGTGTTGTGGCACCAGCACCACAACCACCAAAGGTCAATTTTTCTACCACTGTTCAACAATGGCATGTAATTACAATTCTTGATATAATCGTTCACAGCAGGGCGCTCCAGCGGCCACCAAGAGTCACTTTGAGGGCTTACAATGTTGTTGCAAAACCAACACCTTGTTCCGCCATTTCTGCAGAGCATATAGGGCAGGCCCCTACTTTCAAACATCCAATTTACAAACATCTCCTACTTGCAAACGGAAGGAGACAACAGCAAGTGAGATGAAAAAAGATGGACGACAAAACAAATTATACAGGGGTGATAACCCTTCCCTATGTTTTCCAAAAAGCTTAAAGATATTTTTTTTGACTGGAGCTACACTTTAAAAATGTACCGCTTGAAAATGACAAACAGATTCAACTTAACACAACAAACCTACACAGTCCCTGTCTTGTTTGCACCGCCTGTATACTGCTGTTCTGAGTATATAGGGCCTGGGGGCCACACGCATTTCCTTTTTTTAATATGGGTACGGGGTTCCCCTTAATATGCGTACAAGACCCAAATAGGCTGGTAATGGGCAGGGAGGGCTACCCATGCCATTTTTCTGAATGATTTTCAACCATATTACAGGAACCAGATATAACATTAAAACCGCAAGCAGTTTTAAATGGTGTTATTTCCGTTTAATGTCATTTTGTGCAGGGACTGTTCTAAACACGGGAAACACGTGGCACTTCACAGGCATACTATAGACACCCCCCAGGCACCATATTTAAAGGAATATTTCACTTTTTTTTTTTCACTTTAATCGTCATTAAAATCAGTGCTCCCGCCAAAACGGTAGTTTTTAAAACTTTTTTTTGCAGTGACCCATGTCCCCTGAGGCAGGAGGCAGATCGCCAAACCCTTTTTAGCACACTATCTTGCATATTAGCCGTTAAAATTAGCACTTTCCAATTCGAACGTTCGAGTCCCATAGACTTCAATGGGGTTCTAACGTTCGTGCCGAACGCGGGGGTCTTTCGCAAGTTCTGGTGCGAACCGAACCGGGGGGTGTTCGGCTCATCCCTACCCACTAAGGGTAAAAGAGTAAGAGAGAATCAGTTGTCACTGGAACAGAAAGGCACAGACAGCAATAAATACATTGTCAGAAATTGTATAATTTCTTCTGTGCTACTAGAAAAATGTTTTTGTTTTTGTTTTCTGAGGTACAGTTGGAGACATTTCTCATCATTTCCTGTTTTGAGAAGAAATCATTTACGGCCTGGGACCTGGAGGTGCTATTTATTCTCAATACTAACCAAATTTGTCAGTCTGTAAGTGCATTTTAATGTGTGGGGATTGTTTTAAATAAAACATCCTACACTATTGCGATCTCTATTCTGGTAATTCCTTTACATGTATCTGGAGACAGAGTGGGGAAGAGCTGAAGAAAGTGCCATATGGAGCCAAACTGGAGAAAATAAAGAGTGTTAATAAAGCACTGTAGACCTGTTTATATAACAGGTCATAAGGATCTGGTCAGTCGTTTTTCAAAAGGGAGAGGTGGAGAATACTTTTGGCATGGTGAAAGAGCACAGTTAATGGAACTTTATCTTGAGTTGTTTTATATTGGACTGTGAGAAGTTTTACACAACACAAGTATTTTATCATATAGACTATTGTAAGGAGATTTGTAGTTGTCATGTAGTACAAACATGGTATTGTTATTTAAAGCCAGTAGAAACTTATGGTTTATGTCCGAATTTGAGTTTTACAAGGTAATAGTTGGCAACAGCAGATTACTAATTGTACTCAAATAGTACCAACAGATCACCAATTGTATGCAAATAACGCCAGCAAGGTTTCTAAAAAAAATATAGGTTTTGTTTCACACCTTGCACTGAAGTTAATAGTTTACAGTTCATAGCTGGCAACCAGCTGTATATTTGGGTTTAGTATATGTTTTTGTTGAGATCAACTCAACTATATTTGTAGCGATTTTTTTGATAGCATACAGATATTAGGTATTATAGGCACCTTTCCTCTCCATCTCATACCTCAGAGACCTACCAAGGTACTGTCAGGTCACCTGAGTTGGCAGATGCATGTCGTTGAGTTCAGGAGTGCACTGCTAAGGTGGTGGACCCTACGGGTGACTGCTGCAGATGGGGCTCTGAGTGGTTCAGGAAAGCAGGTCGTCTGGAGCACTGACACAGATCATACTGGGAGCTAGGGCATGAGATACCCCAGGGCACGTAGTCTAAAAGGTGTTCACTGGAGCCCCTAGTGGGGTGTATGAACTTTGTTGCAACTGGCTCCAGGTCACCTCCCCCAGGGTCTCCCAGCTCATGCTCACGGTAGGCTACTGAAGGATAGAGAGGAATCAGAATTTCAAACAAGGCAATGTTCGCTGGACAATTCGATCGTGTGTATGCGGCATAAAGTCCACTTATTTAGTATTTAAATTCTGAAATCAACCCTATTATTTGTGCTTCCACAGTGTCACCCTGTGCAAGCATCTTTCTAATCATACAAGTGTTTCTCCAAAACCTCCCACAGTAGAGTAAAATTCTGGCTAGTTACACAGTTAACCCTTTCCCAGCCAGTATCATTAGTAAAGTGACAGTGCATATTATTTAACGCTGATTGCTGTATTAGTGTAACTGATTCCTAAAAAGTGTCAAAAGGGTCTGTCAGAATGTCCACCATAATTTCTCAATCCCGCTATAAGTCGATGATCACCGCCATTACTAGTAAGAAAAAAATAAATAAAAATATCCTATAGTTTGTAGATGCTATAACTTTTGTGCAAACCAATCAATATATGCTTATAGGGATTTTTTTTAAAGAAACATGTAGCAGAATACATATTAACCCAAATTAATGAAGAGATTTGAGCTTTTTAATTTTTTTTATTGGATATGTTTTATAGCAGAAAATAAAAAAATTTTTTTTTCAAAATTGTCGTTTTTTTTCTGTTTATAGCACAAAAAATAAAAAATTCAGAGGTGATCAAATACCACCAAAAGAAAGCTCTATTTGTGGGTAAAAAAAAAGAACATAATTTTTCTTAGGTACAGTGTTGCACGACCACACAATTGTCAGTTAAAGTAATGTAGTGCTGTATCACAAAAAATGTCCTGGTCATAAAGGATGGTAAATCTTCTGAGGGTCAAGTAGTTAAGATAAGGTATGACCTCAGTGTGGACATTAAAGAAGAAGAGGTTCCAGCCCAACAGTCTTGATAGGATGATATCTACTGGGGTCATTCCTGATGTGTTTAACCTACCTAACCACATTTTACCATTTTATTGGGGCAACCCTGTTCTTGGTGCGTTTGTTTTTTGAGCCAAAGGTAGGAGTTCAATTTCCCTCTACAGACTCTAAACTGGGAAGCTTCACAATCTAGTGGTTGCTCTACATTGAAAGTAGGAGGCATGCTGACTCAGTAGAACATTCTAATTGTATTACAAAATGTTGTCAAATGTTACAAAATGTCATCAAACACTATTGATAACAAAATGGGTGGAGTCAGTACGGAAGGACATAATTATTCTCATATAAAAAGAACAGCATAATCATTAAATAAAGCCCAAACCCTGGCCAAGCGCTCCAAACAGACGAATGAACAAATAATATTTATGAACGGAAATGGAGCACATTATTTTAAATGGCTACACTTTTATTGATTTGTGACATATGGCAAATGCACTTGCATACTTATGGGTAATTATGCCAGAGCTGATCAGGATTCCTATCCCATTAAACGATTTCTGAATCAGCAGAGCTTGGCTGTAGCACAATCAAAGACTTCTTTGTGACAGATTGCAAGCAATACCCTCAACTCTTAGAGGACAATAATATTGACTGTATGTTAGATAAACATGAATCTTCTAAACAAGGAGTAAATATGCATAAATTGGCCTCCTTTTCATGCCTTGCACTAAAAAGACATTGGGACACAGTCTGCAGAGTTTAATTTAGACTATAATTACCTTTTCCACTGAAGTGTAGTAAGCTAGTAAATGAAGTGTTGAAATGCAAGGTTGCAGAGGCACAAAAATATCTGTTAAAGTCTTTTTAATATTCCTATTTGAAGCTCAATCATTTGCAAGCTGAGCATCCTACAGCTGCTTTCAAATAAAACCCTAAATGCGTTATTAGAAATACAATTAAACAAAACATTGCATAAAGTGAAAATTATGATTTGCAATTGTAATAACTCAATACTTAATATTGTTGCGCCGATAGAAGATAGCTCAGGGCTCAGCGGTGTGTGCGCTCATGAAAGCACACAGTTGGTGCCAGTGGGTAATATTGCTGGTATAGAAATTAATACTCCAAGTTAATTAAAGGGGAGGATCATTTTTAGTTAACGACTATAATGTGGTTTCCTTGAACTTTCCTGAGACATGCATGTATTTTCAATGAGCTCTCATATTGAGTTATTGTAATGTTTACCTGTGTGTCATTTTCGTATATGCTTTTTATTTACATTTTACTTGCTAACTATATCATAGTTGTAATCATATATGCAGATCTGTAGAATAGAGATTTGTAATGCTCCCTCTAGAGGTTGTTTATATGCAAGACAGTGCAGTCATCTTCCTTACCTAACCATCATTTACAAGTTAAACTATACCTAAACCCCAACCGAATGACATTTCGTTTGATAACACTGTCTATCATAAGCAACTGACATGTTCTGTTATTTATTTATTATTAAACTATTATCATCAAATGCTGTTTTATAAATCAAATGTTTTATCCTTTGTTAAATCTCAGTGTTGCTGAAAACCTGTGGCCTCTTTTCAGCCACTTTCTGTCTCCACACATCCATTCCATCAATGGCTGAATGGCATTTTTCAGAGTAGGCTTCTAATAGTGACCACAGTGATATTGTCTTAGTTGAAGCAGCTCTTTGTAGAACCCATATGACAAGGTGACAACAGAGGAGAACAAAAGGGAGGCAGAAACAGAGTGTTGTCCCCCTATAACAGAAGATTAATTACAAGGTGTGATGTACCCCATTGTCCTTGGGCCTCTATTTGTAAAATTTTAAAGCCCAATTTCTGCCAACTAAAAGATTATTCTTTGAAGTGGGGCTGTGCTTAAACTGCAAAGGCAAAGGTTAATTGCTCATTTATGTCTATGAGAGCATTAAAAGATTTACTTACCTGATCCTCCACTCCTCCTTGCTGCTAGAGCAGTCACCATAGCATCTTCTCCTCCATGCTTCAGCAGTCTATGGTACTGACGTCATCAAGACCAATTCAATATCCCTGCATTAGACATGTTAATGACAAGGGACAGTTCCCCGCTGGCACTGGGGCATCATCTGCCAGGGGAGTGGAGGATCAGGCAAGTTAAAATATTTATCCTCTCCCCGAGACAAAATGAGCAACTAGCCCTTGTAGTGTGGGGGTAGCCCCACAGCTAGGGACAATTTTAAATTTTCGTAGAGTTGGGCTTTATCATCCATCATACCCAGGGGTGTTCTCACTGTCTCGTTAGAACTACACATGCAAGTACACCCCACTGGCACGTCTCTATCCCTTGTAAAATTTAAAGTTTAAACATGTTATCTTGTGGAAAACCACAAGAACCAGCAGTCCCACTCTCAACACCAATATATACTTATATTTTATATTGATTTTATTTCTGTCAACTTCATAAACTCAATTGTATTTATATGATCAACAGAAACGCATTATTTTTCCAATTTTATATAGAATGAATGAAAATGTTGGGGCACCATGCCTAATGTGCATACTTACTCTGGTTCACTATAACTTACCAATCAAAATCTTTCTTTGGCCAGCTCTAGGGTTAGTTGAGGACACATTTTGTAGTGCGGCCCTAAAGTATATGCCTAAATAAAGATGTTTATCATTAAAACTTCAGATGTACAGCAAAAGATTCTCAATGCTAATCACCTGAGCTGATTGCTAATTTGTTGTAGATGATTTCTGTTCTAGAGAGGAATTACTTCTGACAAGTTCTCAGAAAAAACATTTTTGATTAATAGTTTGGTGTGATTGAGTCGTTATGCTGTTATGAAATGTATTCCCTTCATTCACACATCACAGACAGATTCATCTGAAAGTGGTACAAGTATTTTCAGATCAGGTATACAGCAGAGAGCATACAGTATGCCATGTATCTGTTAACCTGTTGCAATTTCAGTGCCCTTTGTGTATCCTCAGGTTTCCTACAGATCCTGGGGAGAGAGATGTAATGTCTTTAATCTATGATCTATAAAGACCCTTTAAAAAAGTTAATACAATTAATAGAATATATTGGAGATTCCAGAAGATGCCAGTTGTGGAGAAACGCGTCAAGCAGAGGTAGCATGTGACCTCATTACTTATTGGCATGTCGGTTGTCTTCCACGGACATATGAATTAGTCTATTGCCTGTTTTTATTCATCTCAATGTATATGCAATACCTTTTAAAATAAAAGTTGCTTGGAATGTCCTGTACCATGAGGTTTCTCCCTGTTTATGCTCTATACATGTGAGTGCTGATGATCAGCAGTTGGAGAGGAGGATGTGATATGTTCTTTCTATTGATGATTTTACCATTTCCATCCATCCAAATAACCCATGTGTCAGAAACCATGTATCAGACTGAGACAGAAGTACAGTTAAATCTCAGTTTTTTAATAATAATAAAAAAGGTAAACAGAGTAAATGTAGTCAAAACATAGCCAGTTCAGGAACCAGAACAGATAGTCGGACAAGCCAAAACGTCAGGGAGCCAGAGAGAGCGTAGTAGAACAGCAAGCAGGATCTGGAGCCAGAAGGAATGTCAACCAAGCAAGTCTTTAACAGGAAAACAGGAGAGCGTCTCTAGAGATGTGACCAAGGCGAAGGCAGAGATCATCTGGGCTGGATGACTTAAGTAGGCAGGACTGACGAGCAGGATATCATCAACAGGTGAGTCACTGTGGAGAAATAGGATCTGGCAATTTGCCGACAGCTGAGCGACCAGCTCAGAGAAGGAAGGGCTGAGCTCAGCCCTGACAGTACCCCCTCCTCAATGACCCCTGCCCCTCGGAGGACCACCAGACTGGAGGGTAAAATGTCTATGGAAATCAAGGAGGAGGACAGGGGCATGTACATACAAGGATGAGACCCAAGAGTGTTCCTCTGGACCGTACCCTTTCCATTACACCAGTTCCTGTATGCACCCACGGAACCTACGGGAGTCAACAATGGACTGTACTTCATAATCCTCATGGTTCTCAACCTGCACAGGTTTTAATAAGAAGACATGGAATATATTTTAGATGTGCATATTAGAAGGAAGGTCTAATGCGTAAGCCACTGAGTTAATCCTGCGAAGAATACAGAAAGGCCCAATAAACCCGAGGTGCGAACTTCAGAGAGGGAACACAAAGTTGGAGGTTGCGAGATGACAGCCAGACCCTGTCCCTAACCTGGTAGGAAGGCGCAGGCAGGCGTCTGCGGTCAGCGTGGAGTCTGTACCTATCATTAGCATGTCGCAAAGCCTCTTGAACTTGTGCCCAAGTGGAACGAAGACCACAGAGATGCTCCTCTAATGCAGGAATACTCTGCGGAACAAATGAGTCAGGCAACGTGGAGGTTTGGAAAACATAGTTCGCCATAAATGGGGACAATCAGAAAGCATAATTCAAGGCACTATTGTGAGCAAACTCAGCCCATGGTAAGAGATCTGACCAGTTGTTAAGATGGTCAGAAATATAGCAATGTAGGAATTGCTCCAAGGTCTGATTGGCTCGTTCTGCAGCCCCATTAGACTGCGGGTGATACGCAGAGGAGAAAGCAAGCTGAATTTCCAACTGTGCACAAAAGGCTCACCAGAACCGGGACACAAACTAACTACCCCTGTCCGAGACAATCACCTTGGGTAGCCCATGTAACAAGCAAAAGATCTCCCGAGCAAAAATGGAACCTAGTTCCTTATAAGTGGGCGACTTCTTAGGTGGCATACAATGAGACATTTTCAAGAACCAGTCAACCACCATAAGGATAACTGTATTGCCCTGGGAGTAACTCCACAATGAAATCCATAGACAGGTGGGTCCAGGGCCTCTCTCCATTGGGTATGGGTTGTAGGAGGCCCACTGTAAGGTGTCGTGGAGTCTTACTCTAAGCACACATGGAACAGGCAGCCATGAAGACAGTTACATCAGCACGTAGTCTAAGCCACCAGAATTGTTGGGAAATGGGCCAAAAGAGTTGATTCTTCCCAGGGTGGCCAGCCTTGGGAGCAGGGGGGGGGGCTGGACCGGGGGGCAGGGTGGAAATTTCCCCCCAGGCCTCCTACCTTATATTCCAAATGGTCGCTTTCATGGCCGCCGTCTGCTGAAATTTTTTTTTATGCAGGAGGTCGACTGTGCCGGCCATGTTGCTCCCACTCTGCATTCTGTGAGTTGTAGTCTGGACCGCGCTCAAGTTCCTGATGGCGATGGGTGAAGAGAACTGAGCAGCGGCGCAAACTACAACTCCTGGAGATGGGCTGGGAGCTGGATGGTTGCAAGCAGGGTCGGTACAAGGGGTGGGAGGAGGAAGATCTTCCCACAAAATCTAGTTGTAACAATTGTATGCCCCTCTCGACTGCCAAAAACAAAGATTATGTGTCCCTGCTCATTGCAGCAGATACACCCCTTTCCAGGCTCCTTTCTTGAGTCCCCCCCCCCATATCAGAGCTGGTACAGTCCCAGCGACAGTACATGTGGGCGGGGAAGTAAGAACCTCATACTGCAGCATTGATCATTGGGTCTCGCCCAGCACACAGCAGAGACCTCCTCCAGGGCAGAGTGAAGATGTGTATAGCACGGATGGGAGCATGGATCTTCTGCTACTGTAAGTCTCCATTGCCCTGCATACTGTGATGTGAACCTGCTCTGTACTTTTCAGTGCAGCTTTATTGAAAGTGAACGTAAAATTCTTGAATAAGTTAGGAATTATTGTGACATGTCAGGTGCTACATAGATGTAATGCACATACACATTATATCTTCTTAAAATAATGATTTTTAATAAGATATAATGTGTATGTGGATTACATCTATGTAGTGCCTGAAATGTCACACGAATTCCTAACCTATTCAAGGATATAAGAGTACCCAGCAAAGAATGTGATGATATCCCAGCCCAGCTCCAAGAAAGTACAGAAGTCCACTCTTGCAGTGTGGGTATTCCTAACATACACAGGAGCTGCAGGGGACAGAACTGAAGAGAGCCCGCTGAAGCAAGAGAGAAGGTAAGGTTGGGTACACACAGATCAGAATTTATCGGGTTTAGTGGAGGCTGAATTTTGATCTGTGTGTACCCCTCTGTTAGGCAGAAACCCATTGTTATATCCTCTTCAGCTGGAAATCCTTGCTCAATTAGCTGCTTGCAGCAAAACAGCACCAGTGTTGACCAGTGTATTCTATCAGGGGACAGTCCCTACTGTCAGAATACAATGTCCCAGTGAGGGGGATTCCCACATCCATCCACGTGTGTGGAGGGAGGAATCTGTCAGCCACTTGCTTGAGTCTCATCTTGATTCAGCAATGTGCACAAGAGCAGTTGCTCTCTGGTGGATTGTCTGTTTTAAGTTTATTGCTTTGCACTGTACATTTGATTTTTATTTGCAGCACTGGAAGTTTGGTAGTAACTCCAATGGGCTGTGGGTCCTGCTGGGAGCTGACCATGGCCTGTGGGTCGGTGGTTCAGTGGGCCACTTGGCTGGACTTGCCCCCCAGGCCTAATGCTGTGTACACACGATCGGAATGCTCTGATGGTTTTCCCAATGAAATTCTGCTCAAACTGTCTTGCCTACACACGGTCACACCAAATTCCGACAGCCAGGAACGCGGTGACATCCACCACGTACGACGAGAATAGAAAAAAGGAAATTCAGCACCACGTGCGGCACCCTTTGGGCTCCTTCTGCTGATCTCGTGTTTATAGCGCGTTAGTAGAAGTTTGGTTAGAGACGATTCGCGCTTTTCAGACTTGTGCTTCAGATCGTTCCTGCTCTACAGTTTGTGCTTGTCGCTGCGTATCTGCTTATCAGTGCGTGTAGTCAGTTAACATTTGTTTGTCATTGCTGCCTATATATTTATATAGTACACTTTGGTTTTCAGTGCTTATTGACCGCTCGTTGCTGATTTGCATTTCGTTCTTTCAGACCTTGCTGTTTATCGGTGCTTTCTGTTAGTCCATTCTGACCAGCGACCGGTTTGAAGCCATGTTGCGTGTATGTACTCATCATAGAGTTCGTGCTGTGCAGGGGCTTGGTGTTGGGGTTCTTACTTTGACACAAGCCCAGTCCATGAACAGGGAGAGGAGGAGTTCATGGGCCAAGAATTGGTTGCTCCAGCGTGACCAATTCTCTCATATGCCTTTGCTGCGTGAGATCCGTGAGAATAATCCTGATGATTTCAGGAATTATCCCAGGATGATGAACCCCGTTTTTCACCGTCTGTTGGCTTTGCTGACTCCTTATATTAGCAGGCAGGATACCTGCATGAGGCAAGCCATCACTCCGGAGCAGAGGCTAGTTGCCACAATGCGGTACTTGGCGACAGGGAGAAGCCTTCAGGACCTCAAGTTCTTGACAGGCATCTTCCCCCAGGCTCTGGGGATCATTATCCCAAAGACCTGTTCTGCCATCATCCAGGTTCTGCAGAAGGAATATATGAGGGTAAGTTTTATCCTTTAACATCACATTATATTTATTTACTGTTTGCTAATGTATTGTATTTCTTTCATCATTCTATAATTAACATAATTGCAATAAACTGTGAATTTCCTCTTTGTCCTCATGCATATTTGATTTTTGTATGCTCCTGTTTTGTCCTTCATGCATATTTGCCTTCACTAACCTCCCCAGCATGATATCCTGGGCCCATATATTCCTAGTCACTTAACATGTATTTTGTCAACTCCATTGTAGTGCTTTATCCTAAAGACCCCCTAAAATGTGTACAAATGTTATTGTTGTCCTTAAATTCATGCAGAGTGCCAGAGGCTTTTTTTGGGGGGCCCAAAATCATTTGGAACCCGCCTCCCCCCAACCGCTAAGTCAGCTGATACCAATCCTCTATCTGCTGACTTTGCCAAACCCAATACACACTATACCTACCTCTTTTGTGGTCAGATTTATGTATGAATTTCTCAAAGAATGTAGTGCAAGGGCCTGCCTCAATACTTTCAAATGCTACTGTTTACATTTTTCTTCTTCTATTCTTATCTTGATAGGTAATTGCAGAATCTAAAAATGTGCTTCCATTTATTAATTCGTTTTGATGCCACTTCTTATTACCTGTCCAGTGGGCTGCCAATACTGTAATTAAGGAGGGGCTGGCCAAAGTAACACACCTGTCCAAAACATACCCCCCCCCCAAAATATTTACAAGGGGCCATCAGAGGGGGTGATGAATCTGATAAGTGGACCTTATATTTTAGCCTTTAAATACTCTTTACAAGAAATGTTATACTGATGTTGGCCAACAATGTTTGTATATAATCTGCTTGTAATTTTTCTGTGCAAAATCACTAATTAGATTTTTCTTGTTTGACTCCACAGTTTCCGTCAAAGCCACAGGAATGGCAGATTGTGACCTCCCAGTTTGCCCAGCGGTGGGATTTTACTAACTGCAGAGGGGCAATCGTTGGGACATACCATTTTAACTATAAGGGGTTGCATAGTATCGTGTTGATGGCGGTGGTGTCGGAAACATATGAGTTTCTATATGTGGACATGGGGAGGAATCGCCAGATGTCGGATATATTTACCCGGACCGAGATTTACCAACGTCTCGAGAGTGGTGGCTTGGGATTGCCACCCCCGGAGGAGAATGTCGAAGGACTGCCATTTGTCTTTGTCGCAGATGAGGTATTTGGTCTGGGAAACCATGTCATGAGGTCATTCACCCAGAGGACCCTCACCCCGGAGAAGGGGGTTTTTAATTACCGGCTGGCCAGAGCCAGAAGAGTTGTTGAGAACGCGTTTGGGATCCTTGCCAGCTGGTTCCGCCTGTTTCAAATGGCCAATAATATGGCGGAATACAAACTTAATACCATTGTGTTATCTTGTTGCATCCTGCATAACTTTTTGAACAGAAATAACCCAAATTATGTGGTCACAGTTGGGCCTGACGCCGGACTTCAGCAATCAATGAAGTCCCTGGAAGTGGCCCCTCCTGGCTTGCGCCCGTGAAGTGCGTCAAAATTATTTGGAATATTTTTCGGGGAGGGGGGCCATTGCTTTGACAGCACTTTTTGAATAAATTTTACATTTAATCTCCTAAAATCTGGATTTTGATTTCCTGCTTGTGTTTCTTTTTTGTGTCTCCTAGTGCACTTGTAGTGCCAAGTGGTTTGTACATTGTTATATAACACCCATTGACACTGCAAACACCAATTTAAACACAAAAACTGGTATTGATAATTGAAAAGAAGAAGCCACACATCGTTACGTATAAATCCTTTTTCTCAGTACAAATTCACATGTGCGTTGTAAAACATTTTTTGGTAAAAAAGTATAAAATTTTTAGTCATCTACATTTTTTTTTTTAGGTTACATAAAAAGCCACATTTCAAAACAGAACATACACAACTGTGGAACTTACATAGTTCAACATTGAAAAACTTATGGCAAGATCACACATTATATTGTCTAAAATGTGTGGATCTTGCCTTCAACAGATGGGGTGAAGTCACCCCTGTAAAAGCCTAATTTTGAAGATGCACACAAATTTGGAGTCAAACTGGGGTTTTACATTCTGATCCCATGCCTAATTCCAATATGTGCTATCTCCCATCATGGGGGATAAATGCATGTATTTTGGGGGTGCAACCCCTTCCTCTCACCTACTTGAGTTTTGAGGAAGTGGTAACAGGCACAAAACGTGTACATTGATATCCCCTGATGGCAGATAGCACATTTTGAATGTTTTCAAAATGTAAAGATTCACAAAATGGTGCCATTTTTTTTTGTAAATTATATTCTTCCAAGGACATCAATCATGTTCTTAAGTTTTACTTCAATCTCCATAGTTTTTTGTTTCATAATGTCTAAATCCTGACTACACCATATGATGTCCTGGATTAGCCTTTGGGCACTGTCACTGGTGAAATGATCTGATTGTTCTTCCACAACCTGTACATCACCTAAAAATAAAAAAACACACCATGTATTATAAATATAGGCATACATCTCTTATTACCTGAAGCTGTGGTGCCAGACACTCACCTGTTGTGGTTTCAATCTTAACCACCTCTCCTTCCTCCACATCCTCAGGTTGTGACCTCTGTTCCCCTTGTTCAGGAGGTGCAGAATTAAACAAAAGATATACTAAGCACACAGAGATTTTAGGCAACAAATATGACTGATAAACATTGCTTGGAAGTGTGGTACAATTGTCTGTTTGGGCAGAATTCCAAGCTGAAGACATTATTTATTCCCTTACTAAAGCTGGAATACTTACCTTTTTTGGACAAGTTTCCCACCTGGAGACACCCCAAGTATACAATGGAGTACCTGTGTGGGACACCCAGTTTGTTCTTGTATCCCACACTAGTACACCTGAGTCCAGATGTCTAAAGAGCTGCTGAGTGCCTCTACATACATTACACTGAATCTAGTTTGCTACCTTCTAGGTTCAAACATATCTAGACAACAATGTCCTAAACCTCTTTTATTAAATTTTATTAAATTAAAAATTTGCATGACCAAATGTATTTAGTCAGGTAAAATATTGTATTTATTTGGGAAACAAACTGTATTTACTATGACCGATTACTGTGTATATGAACATGAAAGTAGCCATTTTTAAATGTACAACACCATAAAAAAAAAAACATATGGCACAGCATGCAATATTAATAATAATAGGAACACACGACAAATACTTTTTCGAAGAACTTGATCTCTCTATACTGATCCTGCTCCCTCAATTTGAGGTCCGACCAGCGTTTCCTCAATTC
The DNA here is from genome assembly GCF_037356315.1 of Lithobates pipiens. NCBI lineage: Eukaryota > Metazoa > Chordata > Amphibia > Anura > Ranidae > Lithobates > Lithobates pipiens. The sequence goes on along the minus strand of NW_027507764.1, from coordinate 100,637,517 downwards.
ATCCTTGGATCGTCGTACCCCAAAATTCTTGTACAGACTCTTCACAACTTTAGTCATGATCTTGGCCTTTCTCAGATTTGGGTTTGGGTACGGACCATAATTCCCATCATAGTTGTTACTCCTCAAGATGTCAACCATCTCCAACATCTCACCAAAGGACATATTTGTGGCCTTAAATCTCCCCAGGGATCAGGACGTTTCTGGCTCCGGGCTTTTCTACTCCTCGTTACTGGAATTATCCACCTGCTGTGTCTCTGCCATGTTCCTCTCCCACTGCAACGAAAGAGACGGGGAGGGGAATATTCTAGAAAGAACTTCAGGGACGGGCGACACGGGCAGAGTTTCATGCATGCGCAGTGTATATAAAGCTTAACACGTCTGTGTCATAACTACGTTCTGTGTGCAGAGGAAGGAGTCACGGAAGCAACAAACGTTATAACAAAGGTAAGATTTTAACTTCGGTGACATGAGCGGACTATACTGAATCTAGATTGATGCCTATATTGGGTTAAAAGATTATCCTGAGATGAGTGTTTTTGTCTTTTGTTTGGTCTTGCAGAGAAAATGTATCCATTTAAAGACCAAGAATTCCTTGGCGAATTCCTGGATAAATATAGTGATGTGCGCAATTTATGGGAGGGGAAAAACCCGTTATATCACAATAAACAGCTAGGAAGGCAAGGCTGGAGAAGCTGCTTGAATTTGTAACGACTCGGGCCCCCAATGCAGACATGAGGTCTCTGAAAACTAAAATTGGTAGCTTGAGAAGCACCTATAGGAAGGAGTATCAGAAGGTCCAGCAGTCCCTGAGATCAGTAGCAGCATCAAATAAGGTGTATATACCCAGTCTGTTTTACTACAACAGGATACGTTTTCTTGATGACCAGATTGAGGGCAGGGAATTGCTTTCAAATCTTCCGGCATCCCTTCCCTCCAGCCTTCCATCCAGCCTTCCCTCAACCCCAGCTGAGGCTTCCGTGGACCAACCTGGGCCTTCCATCCAGGAAGAGATTGAGGAGCCCAGTTGGAGCCAGGTATAGGATTTGTATACATATTTTTTATGTGAAAATTTTTTTTGGTAATTAGATGTTATTATTGATAATAAATTACTGATTTATCAAAAAGTGTTTCACATATCAATAGACAGTAAGGGCCAAAAACGATTGTAACAAGAATGAAAAATTCTGGGCTCAGAATGATAGTCTTTTCTATTTAGTAACATTAAATTTGCAACAGTCGTGAGCTGAAACTATGTCCCTTTTTCATACACAGGAAGACCTCAGCCAGGACGAGGCTCTGGCAAGTGGCACACAGAAGGAGACGGGGGAAAGTGTCAGGCCGGAGGTGGCAGGGCCCAGTAACACCCAATCTCAGGTGCCTCCCCTCTGTCTTCCATACAAAAGGCCCAGGAAGGGGACTAAAACAGAGGAGACAGCACTGGCCCTCAACAGGGAGGCTAATGACGCCCTGAAATCCCCCCTTGATGCTGTAGAGGCCTATGGCATCTACATAGCCTCCAATTTACACCAAATGGAAGAGGGTCAATGGCGCAAATGTGAGAAAATAATTTTTGCAACCATCCACAAGGGGTTGAGTGGCGAAATAACTGATCATGACCACCTGTATGCACTCCACCATCCTCCTCCTCCTCCTGCCACAAGTCCACCTCCAGAGCCACAGCCTCCAGGGGAGGCTGCAGGGAAGGCTGTATGGAAGACAAGAAAGTGATTGCCTGGCTTCAGTCTGGTCTGGCAGAGCACGCAGCCTGGTGTAGTACCACAGCCTGGGTACATATATATCATCTGCTGCTGTTCCTGTTCTCTGGGATTCCTAGACCAGATTGACCTCCTGTTTATATGGACTTCTCAAGCTACCAAGTCTTTGAGCCACAAAGTTGATGTGTGCCTTGGGGGCCAAAGGCTTCACAAATTCAAGCACTTTTTCCAGCGTTGCCTTCATCTTTATTTTGTTATTATAATGGAAAATAAATTGTGATTTTTTTTTTCAGAAAACACTATGCCTATGTGTTTTTCTTCAAATAGCAAATATAAACATTTTTGGGTGAGTAGGCAAGTACATTTCAAAAATACAATGTCAAAATTAACAAAGTACACCAACACCAAACAGGTTCACAAAGACAACATAATAATGGTGTTGTGGAAACGTGAGATAAAAAAATAAAAAGGAGAGCACGAGAAAATAATAAAATAATCCAAAAACTTAGATTTACGGAAAAAAAAGGATGTTAAAAAAAAAACATATATATTATGTAGATCTGGCTTAAATTCAAATAAAGATTATTCAGGAGATACCTAGAAATAATAAAGAAATAAGCTTGTGATAACTCTGTGTGAATATGAGCAGCAAAACAACTTCATTCTTCTAGCATTATAAATAAGAGAATGCGCTGCATTGAACAATTTAAAAATGTGCAGTGTGAAGAATCTGCATTACAAACACTAGTTTTACCAGACCGGGCGGTTCCGTCTAGTACTGGATTCTAAGCATGCGTGATTTTTGGCGTGTCGGAATTGCATACACATGATCGGAATTTCCGATAGAAAGTTTTTCCGTCGGGAAAATTGAGAACATGTTATCAATTTTTTGCTGGCGGGAATTCGAACAGCTAAATTGCGATGGAGCATACACACGGTGGCATTTTCCAATGAAAAGCTCTCATCGTCCTTTTTCTGGCTGGAATTTCGATCGTGTGCACACGGCATTAGTCTGCCAGCCCTTCCCTGCTTGGGAGAATGGTCTGGAGCACAGCAGTATGGAGACTCTATGGGACAAAGCAGCAGTCACAAGGTTTCTCAGGGGGATCATGAACCTGAGCAGCAAGAATTTTGTCACCCAAAGGAGAAGTGAGACTGGTATGAACCATAGCCAGAATACAATCAGGATGAATCACAGGAATCTTGGAAGTGGAGGAAAATTGTTACGACAAAGCGTCAGCCCTTACATTGTTAGTACCGGGTAAAAATTAGACAATGGGGGTTATTTACAAAGGGCAAATCCACTTTGCACTGCAGGTGCACTTGAAAATGCAGTGAAAGTGCACTTGGAAGTGCAGTCGCTCTAAATCTAAGGGGTAGATCTGAAATGAGTGGAAGCTCTGTTAATTTTATCATCCAATCATGTGCAAGCTAAAATGCTGTTTTTATTTTCCTTGCACGTCCACCTCGAATCTACAGAGACTTTACTTCCAAGTGCACTTTCAGTGCACTTTTAAGGGCACTTGCAGTGCAAAGTGGATTTTCATTTAGTAAATATCCCCCAATGTAATTGAAACTGGACAAAAAAAAAGAGTCCATTGCGCCAGACACAGTAATACCTTGAAGGAGATGTCTCAATTCTTTCAGGGCTAAAATGATCGCTAACAGCTCTCTGTCACCAGTCTTGTAATTGCACTCCACAGGTGACAATTTCTTGAAAAAGTAGCCACAAGGATGCATAGCGCTCTCAGAGGTAGGACCTTGAGAGAGAAGGGTGCCAATTCCAGTCTCAGAAGCATCAACCTCAAGGATAAAAGGTAACATAGGATCAGGATGTGCCAACACAGAAGTAGAAACAAAGGCAGCCTTGAGATTCTCAAAGGCCTTAATGGGCTCCGGAGACCAACTTTGGGGGTTGCCATCCTTTCTGGTCATATCAGTCAGGGGCTTAACCGGAGACGAGAAGTTAGGAATGAACTTCTGATAATAGTTGGCAAAGCCAAGAAAACGCTGCAGAGGAGGTTAACCCACAGGTCGGGGCCACTGTAGGACTGCTGAAAGTTTCTCTGGGTCCATCGAAAAACCAGCAGTGGAAATGGCATAACCCTGGAATTTAACCTGTTCATGATGGAATTCGCACGTCTCCAATTTACAGTAGAGATTGTTCTCTCTCAGTTTCTGAAGCACACGACAGACATCTGTGTGGTGGCTCTCCAGGGACTTGGAAAATATGAGGATATCATTGAGATAAACCACCACACATAACTGCAACAAATCTCAGAGGACATCGTTGATACATTTCTGGAAAACTGCTTGTTACTTTTGAAGCACTAACCCCCGAAGGAGCTGCTGGTTATTTTTGGGCTTACCTTTCACTTCTTCTTTTTGCATGTCTAGGGGATGTCCCGTGGTAGATGACCCAGTAACTTCAGACTGACAATAGATTCCCTTGAATGGATTTTATTTGCAAACTTCAACCATTGAACAGTCTTTTAACTTGGTATCAGAGGGTGGGAAAGGAATTCAGGTACTCTCAATGTCAAAGTCTATAAACGTTAAGGAACTTGCTTATTTTGACTGCATCCAGAGAATAGCCAATTACAGCTGGATGAACACTCAGGTTGGACAGTCCCTCTCTCACAAGGCCTAGCAGCCAACAAGGTGCTTACTCAGGAACAAAGTCTTTATCACCGACGTTGTTACAGAACACGTAGGAAACTAAGCTGTAGAACACTTGTAGGATACCTGAATCTTTCAGCCTGCTTGGCGATATTCACAAGACCGGATTCTCTCGGTTACATCAGACCTTCCAGGCTTTTGTTAAGAAAACCAACTCACACGTGGTGTTCTTCTAAAGAGTCCTCCCCTGGAATGTTCAAAGTCCAATGGGTCTCTCCCGACCCGGAGACAGTACCCATCCACCTTTGAATCCTTCCTTAGTTCCCTTGCCTTGGGCTAGCCAGCCCCAAGGTATTAAAGTCAGGTGGATCCGCACCCCAGGCCATAGCCTTAGTTAGGAGGACCAGGACCATGTAATCAGCACTTCATACTGGACCAGAACCTCAAACCACGTGACGTCTGCATCTTAAATACCCTCTCCCAGAGGGCACAGTGAGAGGGCCACTCCCACTGACCTGACCCCGAAAGAGAGTAACTTAAGCACCTGACCAGACCATAGTTCCATGCCTGCCACCAGAGACAGTGCCCCCCGCGGCCAGGCTGAACATCTCACAGTCCAGTCAGACTGACACAGAAGTAAAATTTTGACAAATAGACCCAAACTGTAGTTTGGGTAAAGTTTTAACTTTGAAAAACATACACACGGTCACACAAAGTTGGTCGGAAATTGTGAAGGTCAAGAATGGGGTGATGTACAACACATACGTCGAGCCAAGAAAAATTAAGTTCAATAGCCAGTGCGGCTCTTCTGCTTGATTCTGAGAATGCGTCGGAATTGTGTACACACGATCGGAATTTCCGACAACGGATGTTGTTGTTGGAAAATTTGAGATCCAGATCTCAAATTTTGTGTGACGGAAATTCCGATAGAAAATGTCCGATGGAGCCTACAAATGGATGGAATTTCTGACAAAAAGCTCATCAAACATTTTCCGCTGGAAAATCCGACCATGTGTACAGGGCATCAGGATGGATAAGCACAGCAGTGGATTGTTTTATACACTGTGATAAATGAACTATTTTTTCAATAATAAATGTTATAACATATGGACTGGTTTCACTGGGATAGCAATCATTCTTTTGAATATATAAAAGTGGATTCATACGTTTTTTTTTAAAAAGGTTTCTTATTTAATATGTTAATGCCATGCAGTGCTTCACTATAAGGAAATAACAAGTGGATTGACTGCATCTTCTGAATTCATGGCCTTCGTCTACTGTCAGAAACCATGAATCAGACTGAGACAGAAGTGCAGTTAAATCTCACTTGTTTGATAATAAAAAAAGCTAAAGAGTAAACGTAGTCAAAACATAGCCAGAGTTCAGGAACTGGAACAGATAGTCAGACAAGCCAAAATGTCAGGGAGCCAGAGATGAGCATAGTAGAACAGCAAGCAGGATCTGGAGCCAGAATTAATGTCAGCCAAGCAAGTCTTTAACAGGAACACATGAGAGCGCCTCCAGAGATGTGACCAAGGTGAAGGCAGAGATCATCTGGGATGGACGGTTTAAGTAGGCAGGACTGACGAGCAGAATATCATCAACAGATCAGTCACTGTTGAGAGATAGGAGCTAGCAATTAGTGACAGCTGAGTGGCCAGCTCAGAGAAGGAAGGGTTGACAGTTTTGCCCCTTTCACACTGGGACAGTTTTCAGGTGATACAACGCTAAAAATAGCACCTGTGTAGCACCTGAAAAAGGGCTTTCACACTGGAGCGGTGCGCTGGCAGAACGGTGAAAAAAGTCCTGCTAGCCGCATCTTTGGAGTGGTGAAGGAGCGGTGCAGCGGCACTTTGCGGGCGGTTTTAACCCTTTTTCTTAAATCTTAAATCTGCCCCGCTAGTGGCCGCATACCACCGCTAAAACTACGGTAAATCGCCGCTAACAATAGCAGTGCATTACCGCCGATGCCCGCACCGCCCCAGTGTAAAAGGGGCCTTAGAGTTTTCACCTTTTCTCTGAGACAAAAAAGTGCATTTGATCTCTGCAACTCAAGATAACCTCGATCTGGTAGGAGGCCCTTTTTTCTTTAAGGAGCACTTTAAACATTGGAGCACTTTCTCTACAGACGTTTATGAGCATGGAGCACTCTATTCACACATGATTTATCATGGACTATTTGTTTATATGAAATTGATATTTCAAGTGGTCACATGGGCTATTAAGTGTGCCTTTGCATGGATTATGATATATTTATGAAATAAGAGTACTGTATCATGTTAGCTTAGGGGCTGAAGCTAAGGGGAAAATAATACTGGGAGTATGCTATAGACCCTCTAACCTGAGGGTGGAAGGGGAGACAGATCTCCTATCAGAATTTGGATTAGCAGTAAGGATGGGAAGTGTTATTATAATGGGGGATTTTAATTATCCAGACATAGACTGGATACAATTTTATGGATCAGATGGTAGACGCACCAACTAGAAATAATGCGTTACTGGATCTATTGATTATCAATAATACGGATCTGATCACGGATGTGGAAATACGGGGCAATTTAGGGAACAGCGATCACAGGTCAATTGGCTTCCGTATAAATCACACAAATAGGAAATATAAAGGCAATACAAAGACACTGAATTTCAAAAGAGCCAACTTCTCTAAACTACGAACCTTACTAGAAGGTATAAATTGTGATAAAATCTTAGGAACAAAGAACGTGGAGGAGAGATGGGTTTGATTTAAGAGCATATTAAATAAGGGCATTAGCCAATGCATCCCATTGGGTAATAAATTTAAAAGAGCGAACAAAAGTCCCGGATGGCTTAACTCCAATGTAAAAATTCATATAAAAGCAAAGGAGAAGGCCTTCAAAAAAATACAAGGTTGAGGGATCATCATCAGCATTCAGACTTTATAAAGAATGCAACAAGAAATGTAAGGGTGCAATAAGGACGGCTAAGATAGAACATGAAAGACACATAGCGGAGGAGAGCAAAAAAAATCCCAATGTATTATTTAAGTATATAAACAGTAAAAAAAGAGAGGACAGACCATATTTGCCCCATAAAGAATGAAGAAGGACATCTGGTTACAAAGGATGGAGAGATGGCAAAGGTATTGAATTTACTATTCTCCTCAGTCTTCACGAGGGAATCAGGGGGCTTCAGTAACCAAAACTGCAGGATTTATCCTCATAACACATCACAGGAAGCACCTCCATGGTTAACAGAGGACAGAATTAAAATTAAACTTGGAAAACTTAACACTAATGAATCACCGGGACAAGATGGCTTGCACCCGAGGGTACTTAGGGAGCTTGGTCAAGTAATTGCCAGACCATTGTTCCTAATTTTTACTGACATTCTACTGACTGGAATGTTACCAGCTGATTGGAGAAAAGCCAATGTAGCACCAATATTTAAAAAGGGCCCAAAATACATCCCTGGGAATTACAGACCAGTTAGCGTAACATCAATAGTATGTAAACTCTTGGAGGGAATGCACAAAAAGTTTAGAGTTAAGGGACTTTTACGGTACCAAAAATTAAGAATAACAAAAAATATATAAATTTATTTAACACATACTCCCCATATATATAAAATCCAACATTTAATACATTTACAACAGAGTTTCCATCCCAATACATTCAACATGTTTCGCCTTGATCGGTTTCTTCAGGAACAAGGGACTAGAAGTGTTCATATCACAAAGAGACAACGTGTTATTCTCTAAATATACATAGAAAAAAGAAAGAATCAATTAATAAATAAATGACAACAGAACAACAAAACTTTGTGGTATAGATAACATAACAATATGTACACAACATCAACCATAATATCACAATGTACCCTGTACAGGAAGAGCTCAGCGGGTAACAATCTCTTGCACGCCAACAGCTCACATCCAAGCGCAGCCTGGTTAAAAGTATTCCTACAGCCAATTCCTGCGTATTAAACGCAACTGCACATGTGAATAGGATTTCCAGAGAGAAGCGAAATCTCTGCGGGATAGGCTCTTGGAGAGAGGTTATAGTAGGACTGCATTGAAGAAAGCATATAATAGGGTTAGGGATTTGGATCAGCAATCCCTGCTCTATGAACCTAGAAGAAAGAAAGTGTCTACCTCAACAATTACTAAATTCAACAGGCAGCATAAGAAGGTTCATAACATTTATGAAAATTACCTATAAAAGGTCACGCTCTCTAAGAGACAGTCTGGTTACAAGTCACTACAGGAGGGATGAAACCACGAAAATCACCATACCTGGCACGTATCGGTGTGGTAAGTGTGATTTTCGTCGGTTGATTTTGGAGAGGAGAAGTGTAGTGCTCCCAGATGGAAACATGTGGACTCCTAAACAAAGGACTAATTGACAGTCAATAGGATCAGTTTATCTTATGAAATGCCTATGTGGAGCTTTCTATGTGGGTAAAACAAAATGCCCCCTATTTTTCCACATAAGGGACCATGTCTCTTTAAACGAAAAATGGAAACCTCTATAAGCTGTCATGTGGGGCTCTATCATAATTTCGATCTTAAATCTATTGGTTTCTTCAGCTTGGAACATCTTCCTCCACATGGTCGGGGGGGTGATATATATAATTTTTTTCAGCATATTTTATGTTATTCTTAATTTTTGGTACCGTAAAAGTCCCTTACCTCCAAACTTTTTGTGCATATATCTTTCTTGGGATGTTGGTACTATCATTGTGTCTAAGTTGAACGGACCCCTGTCAGAGTATTTTTGTAAATATCTCGTTCTTGCCAAACCAATTTACTAACCTTCTATGAGGAGGTGAGTTGCCAGCTAGATAAAGGAAGGCCCGTAGATGTGGTGTATCTGGATTTTGCAAAAGCATTGGACACAGTTCCCCATAAATGTTTACTGTACAAAATAAGGTCCGTTGGCATGGACCATAGGGTGAGTACATGGATTAAAAACTGGCTACAAGGACGAGTTCAGAAGGTGGGGATAAATGGGGAGTACTCGGAATGGTCAGGGGTGGGTAGTGGGGTCCCCCAGGATTCTGTGCTGGGACCAATCCTATTTAATTTGTTCATAAACGACCTGGAGGATGGGGTAAACAGTATTTACGGAAGATACTAAGTTAAGCAGGGCAATAACTTCTCAACAGGATGTGGAAACCTTGCAAAAAGATCTGAACAAATTAATGGGGTGGGCAACTACATGGCAAATGAGGTTCAATGTAGAAAAATGTAAAATAATGCATTTGGGTGGCAAAAATATGAATGCAATCTATACACTGGGGAGAGAACCTCTGGGGGAATCTAGGATGGAAAAGGACCTTGGGGTCTTAGTAGATGATAGGCTCGGTAAACAAAGCAAACAGAATATTGGCATGCATTAAAAAGGGGATCAACTCCAGAGATAAAATTATAATTCTCCTGCTCTACAAGACTCTGGTCTGGCCACACCTGGAGTATGCTGTCCAGTTCTGGGCACCAGTCCTCAGGAAGGATGTACTGGAAATGGAGCGAGTACAAAGAAGGGCAACAAAGCTATTAAAGGGTCTGGAGGATATTAGTTATGAGGAAAGGTTGCGAGCACTGAACTTATTCTCTCTAGAGAAGAGACGCTTGAGAGGATTTCAATATACAAATACCATACTGGTGACCCCACAATAGGGATAAAACTTTTTCGCAAAAGGGAGTTTAACAAGACTTGTGGCCACTCATTAAAATTAGAAGAAAAGAGGTTTAACCTTAAACTACGTAGAGGGTTCTTTAATGTAAGAGTGGCAAGGATGTGGAATTCCCTTCCACAGGCAGTGGTCTCAGCGGGGGGCATTGATCGTTTCAAGACACTATTAGATAACCATCTGAACAACGGCAACATACAGGGATATAAAATGTAATACTGACATATAATCACACACATAGGTTGGACTTGATGGACCTGTGTCTTTTTTCAACCTCACCTACTATGTAACAATGTAACTATGTTTATTTCATTGATATTTGATGAACTGCACACACTTTTGATTTAAAGGGACAACACACTTTTTTGCACAATATTTAATCTATGATCTAAATTGTATGTATAGCTAGAACCAATAATTATATCAAATATATAAAAGAAATTTAGTATGAAAATATATTTAAAAAATCCCACAAAATGCAAATATATTTCATACATAATAAAGTGCAATCCTTCAAAATATGTGATCTTCCACCTGATGATGAAAAAAAAAATCCAATTGATTGGTGCATCAAATAAAATCTTATTTAAAGATGTAAATATTCACTTATACCCAGCCTCAGATGATACACAGAGATGAAACAAATCTCCCTACACACGATTTACATGTATATCTGCTGTATTCAGATTTATATATTCTTTAGAAAATTCATATTGTGTTAGAAATTTTTCTCCCTGTTTCAGCAGTGGGAGGGAAGTCTGGGCATACACTGTGTGTGAGCTGATTGGAGGAAAGGCACACCCCCCCCCCCCCCCCCCTTCACATAGGCAGAGGAGCGAAGAAACATGCAGAGCTGTGCTGTGAATAGACAAGCTCCCTGCTTATCTGTCTCTAAGTTACCTCCCTGACACAAATTTCCAGCTGCTTTTATCTTGTGTCAGAGAGCTTGTCAGAAGTTATCATGCTAATAACAAAGCAACGGAGGAGCAGAAAAACACAAGACTTAGTGCTTTGGAGAGATATAAGTAAACACTACAGATATATGTGCACTGGTCACATTTCATGAATGGGGTTTAGATCCACTTTAAATGTCCATAAACATGCAAAATCTGTGAACATTCCACACCTGTGGTCAAAGTTCTTCACCCACAATAATGGATATGCACTTACCCTCACAGATGAACAACCATGTTATAAGAGGTCTCTCAAACAGCCCTATAAACTCCAGGCATAATATCCCATAGTCCACAATCTCTCTAGGTTACATAACTCCAAGTTCCATCAATCCAACTCTTCATTCCCCATATACTGTACATATTCCTCAGTAAACAAATAGAAACATATATAGTGCTCTCTGTTGCAACTTTATTAAAACAGTAAAGGGTTAAAATCATTCACATGAATAAAAACTCCCCACTTGCCTGTAAAAAACATTCCTCTGCCTGCCATCAACAATACATCTCCCACTTGGCTGTGCAAAGTTGTTCTCTTTCACATATATACAGTATGTGTATATAGTGTATGTGATTCGTCTTCCCTGCTGCATGACGAAATCACGGGGAAAGACTCCGCCTATGCGTTACTTCTCATAGACTTCATCAGAGACTCCCACAGCCATTAAAAGATTTCTCTTTAACTCTTGTTTTGGTGACAACTGTAAAATTTTGGCTTTAACCACCTCAATACAGTGCAGTTACACCCACTTCCTGACCAGACCAATTTTCAGCTTTCAGCGCTCTCAATTACTCAGTCATTCAACACTGTATCCATATGAAACTTGCTTCCTTTTTTCCACACAAATAGAGCTTTCTTTTAGTGGTATTTAATCACTAGTGAGTTTTTTATTTTTTGTGCTATAAATAAAATAAAACTTAAATTTTGTGAAAAAAATGCCTTTTTCTTTGTTTCTGTCATACATTTTTGCTAATTAGTAATTTTTCTTCATATATTTTGGCCAAAATTTATACTGCTACATATCTTTGGTAAAAATAACCCACATTAGTATATATTATTTGGTCTTTGTGAAAGTTATAGAGTCTACAAACTATGGTGCCAATCGCTGAAAATTTATCACATCTGATCAGGCCTTCAGTACATCAGGTGTACCTCATTTCTTGAGACACTAACAAGTCAGGAAAATACAACTACCCCCCAAATGACCACTTTTTACAAAGTAGACATTCCAAGGTATTAAGTAAGTAGCATGGTGAGTTTTTTTAAGTTGTAATTTTTTCCCACAATTCTTTGCAAAATGAAGATTTTTTTTTTTATTATAATTTTGTTTTACAAAATTGTCATATTATCAGGTTATTTCTCACACACAGCATATGCATACAACAAATTACACCCCAAAATACATTCTGCTACTCTTCCCGAGTACGGCGATACCACATGTGTGAGACTTTTACACAGCCTGGCCACATACAGAGCACCAACATTGATGTAGTACCTTCAGACGTTCTACGAGCAAAAATGACGCATCTCATTTCTCAACCACCTATTACACTTTTGAAAGCCCTGGAGTACCAGGACAATGGAATTTCCCATAAAATGACCCCATTTTGGAAAGCAAACACCCCAACGTATAATCTGTGAGGCATAATGAGTCTTTTGAATGGTTAATTTTTTTCCAGAAGTTTTTGGAATATGTGGAAAAAAAATAAAACGCATTTTTTTTTTACACAAAATTGTCAATTTATAAGATATTTCTAAAAAATAGCATGTATATAGCAAAAATTACACCCCAAAATACAATCTGCTACTCCTCCCGAGTATGGCGATACCACATGTGTAGGACTTTTACACAGCCTGGCTACATAGAGAGGCCGAACATTGAAGTAGTACGTTCAGGCGTTCTAGGAGCATAAATGACACATCTCATTTCATTCCTACCTATCACACTTTTAAAGGTCCTGGAGCACTAGGACAGTGAAATTACCCACAAAATGACCCCATTTTGGAAAGCAAACACCCCAACGTATATTCTATGAGGCATGGGCTGCAAATAGGTACTTGGGTACTCTGATGGACTGGAGATAGGTACTCTGGTACTCTGATGGCCTGGTGATAGGTACTCGGGTACTCTGATGGCCTGGTGACAGGTACTCGGGTACTCTGATGGCCTGGTGACAGGTACTCATATGGACTGTGACAGGTACTGGGGTACTGAGATGAACTGTGACAGGTACTCAGATGAACTGTGACGGGTACTCAGATGGACTGGGACAGGTACTCAGGTACTCAGATGGGCTGTGACAGGTACCCGGGTACTCTGATGGGCTGTAACAGGTACCCGGGTACTCGAATGAACCGTGACAGGTACTCGGGTACTTTGATGGGCTGTGACAGCTACTAGGGTACTCGGATGAACCGTGACAGGTACTCGGTACTTTGATGGGCTGTGACAGCTACTCGGGTACTCGGATGAACCGTGACAGGTACTTGGGTACTTTGATGGGCTTTGACAGGTACTCGGGTACTCTGATGGACCGTGACAGATACTCGGGTACTCTGATGGACCGTGACAGATACTCGGGTACCCTGATGGACCGTGACAGATACTCGGGTACCCTGATGGACCGTGACAGATACTCGGGTACCATGATGGACTGTGACAGGTACTCGGGTACCCTGATGGACCGTGACAGGTACTCGGGTACCTTGATGGACCGTGACAGGTACTCGGGTACTCTGATGGACCGTGACAGGTACTCGGGTACTCTGATGTGCCGTGACAGGTACTTGGGTACTCTGATGTGCCGTGACAGGTACTCGGGTACTCTGATGTGCCGGGACAGGTACTCGGGTACTCTGATGGGCTGGGACAGGTACTCGGGTACTCTGATGGGCTGGGACAGGTACTCGGGTACTCCGATGAACTGTGACAGGTACTCGGGTACTCTGATGGGCTGGGACAGGTACTCGGGTACTCTGATGGGCTGTGACAGGTACTCGGGTACTCTGATGGGCTGTGACAGGTACTCAAATACTCTGATGGACTGTGACAGGTACTCTGATGGACTGTGATTGACAGGTACTATGAGGAGTGGTGACAGGTCCTCTTTATTGGGGGGGGCAATCAGTGTGATTGGTGTACACTAGGCGGTAACGAGATGTTACCGCAATCTCCTCCTCACACACGATCGGTGTGTGAGGAGGAGAACAACCCGGTAACATCTCGTTACCGCGGTTTGTTTACATTTTAGTGATCGGCTGTGAAAGGATCACAGCCGATCACGTGGGTAAACAGCCGGCCAATGGCTGTTTACCAGCGTCGGTGACGAGCAGGGTTCCCGGGAAACACGCCGCCACCGACGTGCACGCGCAGCGCGCTCGCACGCATGCGCCGTGCACAGTCGGGGTGTGACCATCTGTGTGACCATCTGTGATCATCATGTGGTAAACAGCCATAATCAATGGCTGTTCACCCCCTTCGGTGGCGAGCGGTGTCTCCGTGACACGCCAATCGCGTGCATTCCCTGTTTAAACGGGAGGCCGTCATATGACGGCCTCCCGCCACAATAGGTGCGCCGCCTGGCCGTCATTTGACTTCCGGCGGTCAGCAGGGCTGGTGCAAGGATCGTTGACACCCTAGGCGAAAACCTAATTTTTCGCCTAGCGAGCGAGCGCGCCCCCCCTCCTGAGCCGTACCAGGCCGCGTGCCCTCAACATGGGGGGTGCCTTGGGGAAGGGGGGGCCGCGCGGCCCCCCCATCCCAAAGCACCTTGTCCCCATGTTGATGAGGACAAGGGCCTCTTCCCGACAACCCTGGCCGTTGGTTGTCGGGGTCTGCGGGCGGGGGGCTTATCGGAATCCGGGAGCCCCCTTTAAGAAGGGGGCCCCCGGATACCGGCCCCCCACCCTATGTGAATGAGTATGGGGTACAATGTACCCCTACCCATTCACCTGTGAAATAAAGTACAAAAAAAAACACAACACAGGGAAAAAATATTTTATTGCACAGCTCCGGGGGTCTTCCATCTTCGGGGGTCTTCTCGCCGGACTCCTCCGCTATCTGTGTGTAGCTCTTTTGCTAGCGGAGGAGTCTGGCTTTCTTCCTCCCCGCCGCCGGCCTCTTCTCCCGACTTCGGGGGTCTTGTCCCCCTCTTCGGTTCTTCTGCCGGGCCACCGCGCCTTCTTGTAGCTCTTTTACAGGCGGTGGCCCGGTCTTCTGTCGCCGCTGTCGTCGCCGCCGCCGCCGCCTTCCGTTCTTGTTCTTCTTCTTGTTCTTCTTCTTCTTCTCCTGGAGATGTTGACTCGACGAGCTCTCCGGCCGGAATGCCAGGGACACGCTCCGCTGCCACTTATATAGTGACAATGGGGCGGTGTCACATGGTATATGTCACATGGGTTGGTCACATGGGTTGATGTCACATGGGGACTATGACATCGTAAGGGGGCGGGGGTCACCATGTGACCAACCCATGTGACATATACCATGTGACACCGCCCCATTGTCACTATATAAGTGGCAGCGGAGCGTGTCCCTGGCATTCCGGCCGGAGAGCTCGTCGAGTCAACATCTCCAGGAGAAGAAGAAGAACAACAAGAAGAAGAACAAGAACGGAAGGCGGCGGCGACGACAGCGGCGACAGAAGACCGGGCCACCGCCTGTAAAAGAGCTACAAGAAGGCGCGGTGGCCCGGCAGAAGAACCGAAGGCGGCGACAGAAGAACGGAAGGCAGCGGCGACAGAAGACCGGGCCACCGCCTGCAAAAGAGCTACAAGAAGGCGCGGTGGCCCGGCAGAAGAACCGAAGAGGGGGACAAGACCCCCGAAGTCGGGAGAAGAGGCCGGCGGCGGGGAGGAAGAAAGCCGGACTCCTCCGCTAGCAAAAGAGCTACACACAGATAGCGGAGGAGTCCGGCGAGAAGACCCCCGAAGACGGAAGACCCCCGGAGCTGTGCAATAAAATATTTTTTCCCTGTGTTGTGTTTTTTTTTGTACTTTATTTCACAGGTGAATGGGTAGGGGTACATTGTACCCCATACTCATTCACATAGGGTGGGGGGCCGGTATCCGGGGGCCCCCTTCTTAAAGGGGGCTCCCGGATTCCGATAAGCCCCCCGCCCGCAGACCCCGACAACCAACGGCCAGGGTTGTCGGGAAGAGGCCCTTGTTCTCATCAACATGGGGACAAGGTGCTTTGGGGTGGGGGGGCCGCGCGGCCCCCCCTTCCCCAAGGCACCCCCCATGTTGAGGGCACGCGGCCTGGTACGGCTCAGGAGGGGGGGCGCGCTCGCTCGCCCCCCTTTCCTGGCCGGCCGGGTAGCGTGCTCGGACAAGGGTCTGGTGTGGACTTTGGGGGAACCCCGACGCCAATTTTTTTCGCCGTTGGGTTCCCCTTTAAGCCCATTCCAGGCGGCGGAGCCCGCGACGTCTCCTTCGCGGGCCCCGCCTACCTGTACACGCGCTCGAAATGGGCGGATTTGCCTCCTCCTTACGTGGGCGAGTCCGTTCATTTCAAAAGTTGAGCGAACTGTTTAGCAAAAAGTTCGCTGAAACAGTCCACTCGTGTGTGGGCAAGTCCGCTCATGCAAATTTTGAGCGGACTGTTTGCCGAAACTGTTTGACGAACAAGGTTGGGCAAACAGTCCGCGCGTGTGTACGCGGCCTGACACATTACACTGACACGACACATACACTGACACATCACACTGACATGACACAGACACATCACACTGACATGACACATACACAGACACATCACACTGACATGACACATACACTGACACATTACACTGACATGACACATACACTGACACATTACACTGACATGACACATACACAGACACATCACACTGACACGACACATACACAGACACATCACACTGACACAACACATACACTGACACATTACACTGACACGACACATACACTGACACATCACACTGACATGACACATACACAGACACATCACACTGACACGACACATACACTGACACATCACACTGACATGACACATACACAGACACATTACACTGACACGACACATACACTGACACATTACACTGACATGACACATACACTGACACGACACATACACTGACACATCACACTGACATGACACATACACAGACACATTACACTGACACGACACATACACTGACACATTACACTGACATGACACATACACTGACACGACACATACACCCACACATCACACTGACATGACACATACACTGACACATTACACTGACATGACACATGCACTGACACATCACACTGACATGACACATACACTGACACATTACACTGGCATGACACATACACTGACACATCACACTGACATGACACATACACAGACACATTACACTGACACGACACATACACTGACACATCACACTGACATGACACAGACACATCACACTGACATGACACATACACAGACACATCACACTGACATGGCACATACACTGACACATTACACTGACATGACACATACACTGACACATTACACTGACACGACACATACACTGACACATCACACTGACATGACACAGACACATCACACTGACATGACACATACACAGACACATTACACTGACATGACACATACACTGACACATCACACTGACATGACACATACACTGACACATTACACTGACATGACACATACACAGACACATCACACTGACACGACACATACACAGACACATCACACTGACACGACACATACACTGACACATTACACTGACACGACACATACACTGACACATCACACTGACATGACACATACACAGACACATTACACTGACACGACACATACACTGACACATTACACTGACATGACACATACACTGACACGACACATACACTGACACATCACACTGACATGACACATACACTGACACATTACACTGACATGACACATACACTGACACATCACACTGACATGACACATACACTGACACATTACACTGACATGACACATACACTGACACATCACACTGACATGACACATACACAGACACATTACACTGACACGACACATACACTGACACATCACACTGACATGACACAGACACATCACACTGACATGACACATACACAGACACATCACACTGACATGACACATACACAGACACATCACACTGACATGACACATACACAGACACATCACACTGACATGACACATACACTGACACATTACACTGACATGACACATACACTGACACATTACACTGACACGACACATACACTGACACATCACACTGACATGACACATACACAGACACATTACACTGACACGACACATACACTGACACATTACACTGACACGACACATACACTGACACGACACATACACTGACACATTACACTGACATGACACATACACTGACACATTACACTGACACGACACATACACTGACACATTACACTGACATGACACATACACTGACACATTACACTGACATGACACATACACTGACACATCACACTGACATGACACTGACATGACACATACACTGACACGACACATACACTGACACATTACACTGACATGACACATACACTGACACATCACACTGACATGACACATACACAGACACATTACACTGACATGACACATACACAGACACATTACACTGACACGACACATACACTGACACATTACACTGACACGACACATACACTGACACGACACATACACTGACACATTACACTGACATGACACATACACTGACAGATCACACTGACACGACACATACACTGACACATTACACTGACATGACACATACACAGACACATTACACTGACATGACACACACACAGACACATTACACTGACACGACACATACACTGACACATTACACTGACATGACACATACACTGACACGACACATACACAGACACATCACACTGACATGACACATACACAGACACATTACACTGACACGACACATACACTGACACATCACACTGACATGACACATACACATCACACTGACATGACACATACACAGACACACCACACTGACATGACACATACACAGACACACCACACTGGCATGACACTGACACACATCACACTGACACGACACATACACTGACACATTACACTGACACGACACATACACTGACACATTACACTGACACGACACATACACTGACACGACACATACACAGACACATCACACTGACATGACACATACACAGACACATTACACTTACACGACACATACACTGACACATCACACTGACATGACACATACACAGGCACACCACACTGACATGACACATACACAGACACACCACACTGGCATGACACTGACACACATCACACTGACACGACACATACACTGACACATTACACTGACACGACACATACACTGACACATCACACTGACATGACACTGACATGACACATACACATTACACTGACATGACACATACACTGACACATCACACTGACATGACACTGACATGACACATACACAGACACATTACACTGACACGACACATACACTGACACATTACACTGACATGACACATATACTGACACATCACACTGACATGACACATACACAGACACACCACACTGACATGACACATACACTGACACATCACACTGACATGACACATACACTGACACATCACACTGACATAACACATACACATCACACTGACATGACACATACACAGACACACCACACTGACATGACACATACACAGACACACCACACTGGCATGACACTGACACACATCACACTGACACGACACATACACTGACACATTACACTGACACGACACATACACTGACACATTACACTGACACGACACATACACTGACACGACACATACACAGACACATCACACTGACATGACACATACACAGACACATTACACTTACACGACACATACACTGACACATCACACTGACATGACACATACACAGACACACCACACTGACATGACACATACACAGACACACCACACTGGCATGACACTGACACACATCACACTGACACGACACATACACTGACACATTACACTGACACGACACATACACTGACACATCACACTGACATGACACTGACATGACACATACACATTACACTGACATGACACATACACTGACACATCACACTGACATGACACTGACATGACACATACACAGACACATTACACTGACACGACACATACACTGACACATTACACTGACATGACACATATACTGACACATCACACTGACATGACACATACACAGACACACCACACTGACATGACACATACACTGACACATCACACTGACATGACACATACACTGACACATCACACTGACATAACACATACACATCACACTGACATGACACATACACAGACACACCACACTGACATGACACATACACAGACACACCACACTGGCATGACACTGACACACATCACACTGACCTACCTGACTCCTACTTCCTGCATTACTCACACACAAACCCCCTCCATACAGTTCAATGGATCCATCCTCCTCCTTACCTCTGCTCTTTGATGCTGCCTTCAGCGACCATCATCCGGGCCTCTCCGACTCCTCCGCACTGCCAGCGCCATCCATCCGCTCCGCCGGGGCCACACCAGGTGCCGTCCACCCGCTCCGCCGGGGCCACACCAGCGCCATCCATCCGCTCCGCCTCCATCATATTCCCGCCGGGACCAGGCCAGCGCCGTCAACCCCGCTCCATGATGTCCCCGCCGGGCAGGAGGTCAGCTTACCGACCTCTCGAAGCTCCCATCTCCGCCGAGCCCCGCCCCTCCGCTGCACTCACACAGACACACAGCGCCGCTCCAGAGGGACAGGCTGGAGCAAAGAAGTCCCGGAGCGGCGCTGTGAGATGAGTACGGTGGGGGCGCTCAGCGGGAAACATGGGGGATTGGTGGCGCCGGTGGAACACCACAGGGGGGGCGAGAGAGCAGAAGAGGAGCTCACACTGGGCAGAGGCCGTAGTTGCGCCCTAGATGGTAGTGCGCCCTAGGCGACTGCCTACTTCGCCTAGTGGTAGCGCCGGCCCTGGCGGTCAGCAACCAGTTAATATCACTTATTGTATCCGTGATACTGACCACCAGGATAAATGCCGTAGATAGGAGGAATCTACCCAGTGGGGTCACTCACAGACAGAAATAGGGTAAAGACGTGTTCTTACTCCCCCTGACCACCAGTGTAATGGGTGCATTGACCCTGACTACCAACATAACACTTTGTAATGGGCATTTATACTGGTTACCAATATAAACATCACCATTGACCACCAACATAATATGAAACAAGATATCTGATGAGAACTGCTTAAAGAGGGTGCCACATCCCTAAAAACATATGGAACTAGAAAACCCCCTAGAAATGGGACTTTTAGGGCACTACCACATCAAACCTGAAGAAGTAATGTATAGAAAAAATATTATTATTATTATACAATTGAAAAAATACATATAAATAAGTCATATATAAAAAGGATGCATGAAAATGTACAGACAGAAACAAAAATTGACAATATACAGTTTCCTGGACCCAACGGCATTTTGGAGGTGGGTTGTATTCTCCTTCATCAGGGATTATTCACAGGAAATTAACTGTCTATAAGATTTAAATGTATAATAGTTAGACAACAATTCAAACATATTGTATTGCATGAGAGTTTACATAGAACATACACGGCTGTACTTACATCACAATTACTTAAAGAGGTACATCTAAGCATCCAAAAATATTAAAATCAGAAAGGGAGCATTGAGGTGTAGATTCATCCACAGGTTCCATCCACCAGATAGTATTAAGTTGGCTAGTGTGCAGAAAGTGGCATCAATAAGGGCAACAAGTAAAGAGGGATAGAAGTCCCTCAACACACATCCACCAGTCCAACTGGAGCCTAGGAAAAAATAGACAACCAGTAGGCTAATATGTGTACTGAGGCCCAAAGGATTGGAAGAAAAGCCTGTGCATTGTGTCATTGCACGTGCGCTGATTGTTACATCTGCATGGCCGTGCGTTTCATGTGGCGCTTGTGCGTGATGTTACCGCGCATGCGCCGATGGACGCATCTGATTGCTCGTGTGTTCCACGTGGTGCGTGATGCTCTCTGTGCGTGCGCAGTGTGGGGGCGCATGCGCAGAGAGGGGGGCCCGTTCTATGGAGATCTGCGTGGAATTCAACATTACCCAGCTGATCAGCCTTACTGTTGATCAGCTGGGTTTGGATTTTTCTATTTAAGCCTCAGATCCTTTCCAGGCTAGGTAGGACTAGGGGAAGGTTGTCCCTTCAAGTGCTAGAGGAGTCGATAAACTGAAATTTGCAGCCACTTGGGTAATTCATTTTGGTTTTACACTATTGGTTTTACTATTTCTGCTGGCCCTGATTTCTGGGCGTATATGGCTGGTCTTTTGGCTTAATGTTTTGTGGGGGTGTTTTTTTATCTTTTGACAGCACCCCCCTTTTTTGATGGTGGTTTCCAAGTGTTTGGTCCCATTGATTTTTACCCCATTTACACCATTGGCCTGTAAATGTGATTATTTTGGGATGTAGGTAGGTCTCACCTGGTACGAAGGCTGAGAAAATATTTTTTCTGGAGGGTGTACCCTCATTCTCCCCCCGAACCTGTCATTTATGTATTTTTTTTTTTCAGATCTTCCAATCCTTTGGGCCTCAGTACACATATTAGCCCACTGGTTGTCGGCTTTTTCTAGGCTCCAGTTGGACTGGTGGACGCTTGTTGAGGGACTTCTATCCCTCTTTACTTGTTGCCCTTATTGATGCCACTTTATGCACACTAGCCAACTTAATACAATCTGGTGGATGGAACCTGTGGATGAATCTACGTCTCGATGCTCCCTTTCTGATTTTAATATTTTCAGATGCTTAGATGTACATCTTTAAGTAATTGTGATGTAAGTACAGCCGTGTATGTTCTATTTAAACGCTCATGCAATACAATATGTTTGAATTGTTGGCTGACTATTATACATTTAAATCTTATAGACAGTTCATTCCCTGTGAATAGCCCCTGATGAAGGAGAATACAACCCATCTCCGAAACGCCGTTGGGTCCAGTATTTTTTCACTTGTATAATAAATTAATATTTTTTCTATACATTACTTTTTCTTCACATTTGATGTGGTAGCGCCCTAAAAGTCCCATTTCTAGGGGGTTTTCTAGTACCAACATAATATGGATCATCGATAGTGAACATCAAAGTAACAGGGACAAGGACACAGACCACCAGTGTAAGAAATGGCCTTTCGCAAAACTTGCAAACTCATCGTAAATGAAGTCTGGAGGGAGATACAACTAAAGCTCATGCACAAAGCATTCCTGCTCTGCAAGATAGACAAATCTGATGCTTCATTTTCTATCTGCCCCTGGTGCGCCACAATCCGTCCTACTCTGGCCCACCATTTTTGGAGCTGCTCTGCAATTTCTGTTTTCTGGGATGAGGTTGTTGGTTTCATCCACACAATTATAGGTCTCAAGATTTATAAAGACCATTCACTATGCTTCTTTAGATATGACAAGCAGAAATCCATGGAAGTTATTAACAAGCCTATGCCTCTCCCCCAGTGGATATACCTTTGTTTTCTCATAACTCGCAGTACAATCCTTCGATCTTGGACTTCTTCAAAACCTCCATCCCTTTCACTTGTCAAGAGGGATCTCAAATCTTTGCTCTACCTCGAAAAATTGGACACTTATATACAGGATTTCGGGCCTACAAAGCGCTTTTTTACTTGAAGTCCTTTATAGAACATTCCCTCTCTACTTTAGAAATTACTTCTCTAATGACATCTTTCTAATATACGGCATGGTATGCAAGGGCGAACTTGATATGCAAAGGCGAACTTGACTAATTCTTTGCGAAGACTCAACCTCCTCTCCAAGCAACAAGCTTTTCTCCTCCTACCCTTTATTAACGTGCTGGCAGGCAGATTTAGGTCTTCAAGGAATTCATGATTTAACTGGTACTAGGATATTGCTTGTCTTTGGTTGGTTATCTGACATTAACATGTTTCACTCACTGGTGTTATTGTTTTTATTCCCTGCCACAAAATCTTCTTGGGTTACTAGGGGGGAGTTCTACTCATGCTTCCATAACGATAGATTCACTTATCCAGTACCCTCCCTCCTTTCTTCCTTCCCCTCTCCCTGCCTAACCACCCACCCCCATTTCCATATTTGTGGTATATAGAATTAAACCTTGTTATTTGAGTATTTCTTGTTTTTTTTCTTATCTATGCTAATTCTTTGAAGATGCTGTCATCTTTACCGATGCTCAAATCTGTTGTGGAACATAGCCTGAGGCTTGGTTCTGGCCTTGTTTTCTCTTATCAACAGGTTGATTGTACTGCTTTGTAAAAGAAAAAAAAAAGAAATGGCCTTTACACTGACTACTAAAGTAAGTTTATGTTGGAAAATAATATGCATATCCTGTTGTTCAGTTCCTTTGTAAAATGGCTACCTTTATAATATTGAAAGCATTATAGAGTATCTGTATTTTTTTCTGTGGATTGGGATAGGTTATCTCCCTGCTGTTGTGTATTCATTTACAGGCTAAATTCACCTTTTGTAACATGTTACATGTTACACCTGTATTTTTGGTTGTAACATGTAACATAATACTGTGCAGCACCTGCCAGGCCTCCTGATCCCCTCTCCTCCCCCTCCCACCGTCACAATTCAAAAAGAGTGTGGCTGTGTAAGGCTCCTCCCACACAGCCGTGTCATTCATCCACACAGATGTGTAAATAAGTGAATTGTCCCATCTTCCAATGCAGCAGGCGGCTTGTAATTTTCAATTAAACATCAGGGTGTTCATCATCAGCACTCTGGTAGTTCACTGACAGTTCCTGGATCTGAGTACCTGCCCATATGGAGATACGGGCAGACAGTTCTCAGTAGTGTCTGCAGGAGACTGACATTGCATCCGCAATCCATTGATCACATGTGCAATGCTCTGCAGCTCATTTGTAAAAAAAAAAAAAGAAAATTTTTTACCTGCAAAAACAGATGCATTTTTTGTCAAAGGTGAGCTTATTCTTTAAATACAATTAAACACATGTTTTACATACAGCTAGTATTTATACCTTTACCTATCTTCATATCAGCCTCTTGTCCTCCTTTTCCCAACAGCACCCGTATGAGTGGATAGCTTATCAATGTGTTGCTACTTCATCATTGTCCAATCAGCAGGTTGCAGGTGCGGGATGTGACACCACTATGTGATGCCACCCAACTGGTTGTGTTGGTTGATGTAGGAATCACAACTGTTCTGTTTTAAATGCTGTTTATGCATTGACATATTGCCCTAAATCCAGCTTGTCCAGACGGTATTTTGACTTCCTGAGTACCATTAATAGGCAGCATAACGCTTCAATAAGATGAGAAAAGCCGAAAAAATGTGTTGTACCATTTGGTTATCTCACTGGTATTGCTATCTTAAAGTATTGATGTTAATGTAAATTATCTGGTTCTCAGGCAGGCAGCTTCTACACCCCCAATGGATCGCCACAGTCTCCTTGGCATGTAGTATAATGTAACAAAATGAAATTGAAGCACCACACCACTGCTAACAGGTCCAGATACAACTTTATTACAGCATAATACAAAGACTAATCAACATGTTTCAGGGGTCTAATGCCGCATACACACGATCAGACTATCCGGCGGACTTAATCTGGTGGACAAACCGCCGGAAAGTCCGCCAGACTTTCCGAACGAGCGGACCTGCCCACACACAACTGAACTTTTCTGGTGGACTAGGTCCGCCGGACTATGGCGGGAGTACGCCGTACTTTTGAAAATGAACGGACTTATCCACACACGGAGGAAAGTCCGTTCATCTTGAATGCGGCTCCAGGTAGCCGGGACTACCGAAGAAGAAGAAAGTCGGGCTCCTCCACTAGTAAATGAGCTAGCAGAAGATAGCAGAGGACTCTGGCGAGAAGACCCCCCCAGACAAAAGAAGACCCCCAGAGCTGTGCAATAAATTATTTTAAACCCTTGTGTGTTGTGTTTTACTTAATTTTTTTTCACAGGTGAATGGGTAGGGGTACCCCATACTCATTCACATAGGGTGGGGATAAGCCCCCGGCCACAGACCAAGACAACCAACGGCCAGGGTTGTCAGGAAGAGGCCCTTGTTCTCATCAACATAGGGACAAGGTGCTTTGGGGTGGGGGGGCCGCCCCATGTTGAGGGCACGTGGCCTGGTGTGGCTCAGGGGAACGCTCGCTCGTCCCCACCCCCTTTCCTGACCGGCCAGGTTGAGTGCTCAGATAAGGGTCTTATATGGACCTTGGGGGGACCCACGTGCCGTTTTTTAAGTCCATACAAGGTGGCGGGGCCAGTGACGTGTCAATCTCGCCACTGAAGGTGGGGACGTTGACTTCCTTCGCTAGTTCCGGCTACCTGGAGTCGCGTTCAAAATGAACTACTTTCTAAGTCTGCCGGACTTTTGGGGAAAAAAGTCAGCCGGAGCCCACACACGGGCGGATTGTCCGGCGGCACTGGTCCGCCAGAAAAAGTCCGCCGGATAGTTTGATCGTGTGTACACGGCATAAGAGTGGCCCTTTCATCACCGACATAGTCTGTGCTTGTAATCGCACTAGTCTATTCACATTGTTGTCAATCAAGCCTTGATGGAGGGGGCGCTCTTGGACACTCAAAACACATTGGATACTTTTTGGATTGTCCCCCTCACTGTTATCTAGATACAATTGTATAAGGACCTCTTAGCAGTGGTGTGGCACCTCAATTTAAATGTTTGTAACTCTTTAATAGGACACAAAAATGTAATGCAATGCAATTTTACATCAGCTAATGGCAGTACAGAGGATATTTTTCCAGTCTTTTGAGGCGGAAAAAGAATGACTTTCCTAAGCCTTGTCTTTGAAAAGCACTAAGTCCTTGTAAACAAGGTCGGACATTCCGACAACAAAATCCGTCGGATTTTGTCTGACGGATTTTGTCCGAAACTTGTGTTGCATACACACGGTCGGACAAAGTTGTCGGAAAATCCGATCATACGTAACGTGATGATGTTATTTCGTTATGACAGGACTATGTTCAGGCTAGTAGCCAATAGCTTTGGTCTAGGAATATGATCTGAGCACGCGTGGCACTTTGTCCGATCGGAATTCTCTACACACAATCGGACAAAGTCCGATCGGATCATGTTGTCGGAAAGTTTTATAGCCCAGCTCTAAAACTTTGTCCGTCGGATATTCAGACGGAAACAGTCCAGTGGAGCCCACACACAGTCGGATTATCTGACCACACGGTCCGATCAGACATTTTCCGTCTGAATGTCTGACCATGTGTACAAGGGCTAACATTAACTAAGGGAACATGGAAAAAATGGAGAGGGTCTGGACTAATTAGGTCTGAACTAGTTAGCGGTATACAGAAGGGGGGTTGAGGGAGAAATCAAAGTGACATAGCAAACAAGTTGTAATGACCAAAATCCGCCAAAAGATGTTTGCAAACTACTCAACAATAATGACATAATGCAGTTCAATGTGACACATCAAATTTACATGTAAGTGGAACAGAGCAACAAACCGATAAGACGGTTTACATAGTTGTCTTTCATCTATATCACCAGCTTTAACATCAAATACAAGCTTGGCAATAGGTGACAAAATTTGTTAAATGGGGTGCCTTAAAGTACAATAATGGTACCTTCGTCCTATCAATTTGGAGAAAATATTTTGTATTGAGGCCACAGTGGACTTGAATGGTACCATACAAATGCTTGGGAAACAAATAATAAGTCAAAAATGTGGATTATATTCAATTTACAACAACATATTAAAACACATACATCATTTATTTATAAAAAAGCTCTGTAGAATGTCTCAGATGTAACTACAATACACCGCTTCTTCAGGAGCTTATTGCATATATGATATTTACAGAGCAAAATTTGAAATATCATACTAAAAATAATAATATTAGTTATTATTATTATTTGTGTATGATATGTCAAATTTTGCTCTGTAAATATCATATATATGCAATAATCTCCTGAAGAAGCAGTGGATTGTTCCACAAAACATGTCAAGCACGCTAAATACAATTTCTACCGGGTAAACTCAGTCCTTGAAGATATTCTACAGAGCTTTTTTATAAATAAATTATGTATTTTAATATGTTGTTGTAAATTGAATAAAATCCAACTTTTTTACTTATTATTTGTTTCCCAAGCGTTTGCATGGTACCATTAAAGTCCACTGTGGCCTCAATACAAAATGTTTTCTCCAAGGTTACAAATTAAGTTCTTTTTTAATTTCTTTCTTCTGGGATTCTTCTTTAATAATTATTTATCTATTCCATTCACATGGCAGGTGTCTTTTCCACTGAAAATATTGACTGTCTATTCTAGCCTTGACTAGAGCTGAAACCCGTCAGGTTTTATTTATCCTAATTTCTATGATTTAATATGAATGCCAGCTGTGTACAGATGATATCTATGTGCAATAGGTGACATAAATTGGAGTCTTACAGGAGCTGTCTCCGTGTGAGGGAACTATCAAACCTATTAAATACACTGAGTGACACTGAAAAATAGTCATGGCAGCCTGGATCAATGACATAAAAAATAGCTGTCACATTATGATTAGTGAACTATCACTAGCAATAATCTTGTTCAATAGACTCCTCGGAGGGTAATATTTGATTATCAGCGAGCACATCACAGTGTTAATTATGACTGTGCTACATTTTCAATCTAAGTTTTATTTTTACAGTATCTGACAAGTGAAAGCTGGAGGTAATTTTCAGTGTCTTATTAGACATTTTAAATTCAGTTTTCAGCTCTATTTTTTTTTTTTTTTCAAAGCGGCAGCCTTTTCATTTAGCACCTACTTAGCAGATGTGTTTGACAGGGAATAATCATTAGGGTAGCGACTGAATCTAGCGGAAGTCTCTTTGGAAAATATCCATCAATTTTACATTAAATGAAAAGTCAAACTTGTGGAGTCAAAAGTTAATTTCTTTTAAGTTGCCTATTGCCTAGTAAAACGCTGAATGTTGTTTCTATTGGGTTTGATGCCACTGGGAATGTTTTGATTTCTGGTTTTGGAATGGATCGGAGTATTGGACACTAGCAAAAAAATATTTGTTTCTAGATGGGAACAGAATGTGAAAGGATGATGGATGCTGCAGTGTAATGTAGCCAGTGCATAACCAGTGTACCTAAGAATGCAGAGATGTCAACACACTGGAATACCCACAGTGCCTTGAAAAAGTATTCATACTCCTTGAAATGTTACAACCAAAAATGTAAATGTATTTTATTGGGATTATGTGTGATAGACCAACACAAAGTGGCACATAATTGTGAAGTGAAAGGGGAGTGATAAATGGTTTTCAACATTTTTTACAAATAAATATGTGAAAAGTGTGGCATGCATTTGTATTCAGCCCCCCTGATTTGAACCACCTTTTGCTGCAATTACAACTGTAATGCCGCGTACACACGATTGGAATTCTCGTCGGGAAAAAGCTCTGATGGTTTTCTCAACGGAATTCCGCTCAAGCTGTCTTGCCTATACATGGTCACACCAAATTCCGATCGTTTATAACGCGGTGACGTACAACACGTACGATGGGACTAGAAAAAGGAAGTTTAATAGCCGGTAGCCAATAGCTTCCATCTCGTAGTTGAATCTGAGCATGCGCGATTTTTGGCATGTCGGAATTGCATACACACGATCGGAATTTCCGATAGAAAATGTTTCCATCAGGAAAATTGAGAACATGCTATCAATTTTTGGCTGGCGGAAATTTGGACAGCTAAATTCTGATGGAGCATACACACAGTCGCATTTTCCGATGAAAAGCTCTCATCGGTCTTTTCTGGCCGGAATTCCGATCGTGTGTACGCGGCATAAGTCTTTTTGGGGATGTCTCTACAAGCTTTGCATATCTGGAGAGTGGTGATATTTTTGCCTATTCTTCTTTATAAAATAGCTCAAGCTCCGTCAGACTGGATGGAGAGTGTCTGTGAATAGCAATTTTCAAGTCTTGCCACAAATTCTCAATTGGATTTCAGTCTACACTGGGCCATTCTAACACATGAATATGCTTTGGTCTTAACCATTCCATTGTAGCTCTGGCTGTATGTTTAGGATCGTTGTTCTGCTGGAAGACAAACCTCTGCTCCAGTTTCAAGTCTTTTGCAGACTTTACAGGTTTTCTTCTAAGATTGCCTGGTATTTGGCTTCATCCTTCTTCCAATAAACTCTGACCAGCTTCCCTGTCCCTACTGAAGAAAAGCATCCCCACAACATGATGCCACCTCCACCATGTTTCACGGGGGGGGGCTTGTTAAGGGTGATGTGCAGTGTTTTCAGCCACACATAAGGTTTTGCTTTTAGGCAAAAAAAGTTACATTTTGGTCTCATCTGACCAGAGCACCTTCTTCCACATGTTTGTTGTGTCCCCCACATAGCGTCTCACAAACTGCAAATGGAATTTCTTATGGCTTTCTTTCAACAATGGCTTTCTTCTTGCCACTCTTCCATAAAGGCCAGATTTATGGAGTGCATGACAGATTCTCCCAGCTGGGCTGTGGATCTCTGCAGCTGCTCCAGAGCTACCATGGGCCTCTTGGCTGATTCTCTAATTAATGCTCTCCTTGCCCAGCCTGTCAGTTTAGGTGGACGACCATGTCTTAGTAGGTTTTCAGTTGTGCCATACCCTTTCCATTTCCGGATGATGGATTGAACAGTGCTCTGTGAGATTTTAAAAATACAGGGAAGGGAAAAACAAGCAAGCATTTCTGTGTTGAGTTGAATCTCAATCTCAACTCAACACAGAAATGCTTGCTTAAAATCTTTCAGATGTATTTAGTAAATGTATTTATTACTTTATTTTTTCAGTTTCTTTTTGTAACTGTATACGCTGCAACATCCTGAAGAAGCTCAAGAGAGCGAAACATGTAGAGAAAAATGCAGCATACTTAATGTACAAGCTCGGTAACATGTATAGTTATCTATGATTTTGTACCATCTCTTGTACTTCAGTAGTTGTTACATATATTTATACTTTTCCTTTCCGGAAATGTTTTATGTATTTGTATTCTTAATAAAACTATATTGATTTTACTCTTGGCACGTGATTACCTTGCCTTCATATTTGGTACCGTCTTAAAAGTCCCGGGGGTTGGTTACCCTCCAGCCCCTTGTTTTTCCCTTCCCTGTATCTTTAAAATTTATATTCTGGGATGTGGTACCATTTTACTCTTTGATCAACTTCATCCATTTAAATCTTTTGTTTTCTCTGTGAGATGTTCAAAGCTTGGAATATTTTTATAACCTAACCCTGCTTTAAACATCTCTACAACTTTATCCCTGACCTGTCTCGTGTGTTCCTTGGCCTTTGTGGTGTTGTTTGTTTACTAAGGTTCTCTAACAAACCTCTGATGGCTTCACAGAACAGCTGCATTTATACTGAGATTAAATTACACACAGGTGGACTCTATTCACTAACTAGGTGACTTTACAATTATATGCCATTTTATGTTGGTCTATTACAAAAAATCACAATAAAATACATTTACGTTTTTTGGTTATAACATGACAAAATGTGAAAAATTTCAAGGGGTATGAATACTTTTTCAAGGCACTGCTGTTTATAAAGTAGAAATTGAATAAGCACGGAAATAAGGCAGTTTACAATGCAACTAGTTATGCACAAAAGGTAATGTTCATCAGCAAGGCAGTTTTTCAAAAGTAATATAACGAGTGCTTACAGACCACAGAATGCCGAAGTGGCACTCCCCTTGGAGGAAGTATAAGATTACTGGGTCTTCCTACAATCCCCAAAGTCCTTGCAGTTATCTGTCTACTGGTGGGAGGCAGTTCCAACAGCTGTCAAAAAGTACACCTTGCAAGGAGAAACCTACTATTTACCTCCTCGCCAGGTGCCTCTCCCTAGCACTGCTCTTTCTCTCTCCCTAAGCAACAGGGCACTATCCCTGACCTACTCCAACACTGAGGCACATTGTATGACGCAGAATCTGCTCTTTAACCACTTCAGCTCTGGAAAGTTTACCACCCTTCATGACCAGGCCATTTTTTGCGATACGGCACTTCATTACTTTAATTGACAATTGTGCGGTCGTGTGACACTGTACCCAAATAAAATGTATGTCTTTTTTTTTCTCCACAAATAGAGCTTTCTTTTGGTGGTATTTGATCACCTCTGCGTTTTTTATTTTTTGCGCTATAAACAAAAAAACTTGACAATTTTGAAAAACGAAAACAATATTTTTTACTTTCTGTTATAAAACATATCCAATTGTAGCGATGGCCCCGCGAGGTTGCTACGTATTACAGCATCCACACATTTCTCCCTGGTCCCAGATCTCCATTAGACACACCTCTCAGTCAATGAACACTCTTTTGCTTGTTTTTGTTGTTTTTATTTGGGGATTAAACTTGGTTGGGGAAAAGGGTCATGGGATGCCCATAGGATAAATTGTGCTTTGTAGAATAAAAGTAACTGTGTCACACTTCTTAGAAGAACAAGATGGCTGACCCTAAACTTGACAGACTTTTACCTCAGAACACTGATTCCAGCTCACTTCCTCCAGCACACTACTTCACTGTCCAATTTTAGTAATCCTGTCACACCATTAGAACATAACTAGGACTCACTTTGAATAAGTCACAGTGTCTTTACTTGATGGCCCTTTGTAGGCCGGGGCCTGCAGTACTCTTTTGTGGTAGCAACCGATTTACTTGAGAAGAATAAATGTACTTGATGAACTACTCATCCTAGCAAGTCAGACTTGTAAATCTTGCCCGCTCTCATGGCTGCATCGATTTGACACAAACTCCCACAATCTCTCCCTCTGACTCTACATCCAGCTCCCCTAGCAAGCCTCTTCCAGAGTGAATGACTTAACTCTGGACGTGCGGAACAACTGTCTCCTCCACTCCTGTTCCAGGACACCTCTCTATGACCGTGTAAGGAGAGGCTCCCTCCCAGCTCCCGAGCTCCCCGCTTGAGGTGCCCCCGCCCCAGAAAGGGGGTTCCCTCAGACACAACAATCTAACACATCATCATCCAGTTCACCCAGCCGACAACTCCTCTCCCAGCAGGCTGACCCTGGGTATCTGTAGGAGGCCTGTCCCCTGCCAATCCTAGTTGGGGATTGGTCAGTGCTCCTCACATGCACCCCATGTCACACCAGCTCTCTGCCCTGCCCCTTTTTCAGAACATTCTCCCTGGAAACAGAGGAGGCACCAAAGAGCTTAATTATGTGTCAATCACCTACTGCTATACTAAACCACTCCCCTGCCCCCATATCAAAACAAACAGGCCTAGCTCACAGCATAGGCCTGCTTAAATTTACCTGTGCTGGCAGCTTACACAAAAACCTACACTAGCAACTACCTACCTAAGGTAGAAGGTGCTACACTATAAAAAAAATAGTAAAAATCTAATTTCTTCATATATTGATCGGTTTGCGCAAAAGTATTTACAAACTATGGGATATATTTATGGAATTTTTATTTATTTGCTTTACTAGTAATGGCAGTGATCAGCGACTTATAGTGGGACTTTTTTTTAAATAGGTTCAGCGCTAAAAAGAGAGTCCAGTTAAATGAGACAGTCCTTTAACCACTTGCCTACTGGGCACTCTCACCCCCTTTCTACCCAGGCCAATTTTCAGCTTTCAGCACACTTTGAATGACAATTGCACAGTCATACAACACTGTACCCAAATTACATGTTTGTCATTTTTTTCACACAAATAGAGCTTTCTTATGGTGGTATTTATTTAATCACTGCTGGGAGTTACTGTTGCCTTTCTATCATCTTGAACCAGTCTGCCCATTATCCTCTGACCTCAGACATCAACAAGGCATTTTCAGCCACACAATTCCCACTCACTTGATATGTTCTCTTTGTTGGACCATTCTCTGTAAACCCTAGAGATGGTTGTGAATGAAAATCCCAGTAGATCAACAGTTTTTGAAATACTTAGACCAGCCCGTCTGGCATCAACAACCATCCCACGTTCAAAGTCACCTAAATCTCCTTTCTTCCACATTCTGATGCTCGACATGAACTTCAGCAAGTCATCTTCACCACATCTAGATGCCTAAATACATTGAGTTGTTGCCATATGATTGGCTGATTAGAAATTTGTTTTACCAAGCAATTAAACAGGTGTACCCAATAAAGTGGCTGGTGAGTGGAAATGACAATAAAAAATCTCACAGTAAGGCTGGGTTCACACCATAGTGATGCGGGAACGCTGCGAATCCGCTGCGTTTTCCCGCATCGCATGCCTCCCGCCGGCAGTTCACACTGCCCTATGCGGACTGCTGGGAGTGTCAATAAAATGTTAATGACACCCCCAGATCCATCCGCATATCGCAGTGCGATCTGCACACTCGCACAGGAATCGGATCGCATGGTGTGAACACCCATGCGATCCGATTCTGCTGCGGACCAAAAAAAGGGTCTCGTGCGAGTTTGCGGCGGGAGCGATGCAAATTCAGCCATACTATCTGTATGGCTGAACTCGCATCGCTACGGAGATCGGATGTGATTTGCACTGTAGTGCGGTGCGAATCACATCCGCATCTCCCACCCGCAGCAGTGTGAACCGGACCTAACTCTGCAAAAAACAGTCAAATGTGTCCCAGAGTGCACTCTATGATTATACCCATGGTTATGGGTATACGTTAGTGTTGCTGAATGGGGTACCCCTGGAAGGTGTTTGTATGATACCTGATACCTAATTTGCAATCTTAACCTGGCTAACATTGGGGCCTGATCTATACATTTGTGCACTTGTTACTATCTCTTTAAAACTGAATGCCTTGAATGACAATTGGGCTGCTAAGTAAGGGGTGGCCGCTAATGGCATCAAACTGCTGACAACCATGTAATAAGCACAGTTGATTCTGCTCACCAGTCCCAGAACATAGCAAATCTTGTCCTGAACACTTGGTGGCCTGATGTCCCCAGAAACTCTCTTGAAGTATTCTAGTCTGCAAAGGCTTAGTCTCTCAGCTCTTTGATCCTCAGTGGCCCTGTCTCTCTTCTGTTGTTCTCTTCCATGCCCAGCTCAATTGCCCAGGAAACTATTTTTCCTCCTCCTCCTCCCCTGTGTGGATGCATCATCATTTCATAGTTACTTAGTTGCATAGTTGGTGAGGTTAAAAAAAGAAAGTCCATCAAGCCCAAACTGTGTGTGTGCTTTATGTTTATATTACATTGTATATACCTGTATGTTGTGGTCATTAAGGTGTCTATTTAATAGTTTTTTTTTTTTAACTTATTGATTCTCCCCGCTATAACCACTGCTTGTGTAAGAGAATTCCACATCCTAACAATAAAGAACCTTCTATGCATTTTAAGCTTAAACCATTTCTCTTCTAATCTTAGTGAATGGCTGTGTGTCTTTTTAAATTCCCTTACATGGAAGAGTTTTATACCTATTGTGGGGTCACCAGTACGGTATTTGTACATTGAAATCATATCCCCTCTCAAGCATCTCTTCTCGAGGGAGAATAAGTTCAGTGCTTGCAGTCTTTCCTCATAGCTGAGATCCTTCAGTCCCTTTATTAGCTTTGTTGCCCTTCTCTGGACCCCATCCAGCTCCAGCATGGCATACTCTAGGCGCAGCTGGACCAGACTCTTGTAAAGTTTCTTTGCTTCTGTTTTCTAACTTGGGACCTTAAACAGTCCTTCAATGAAACAGCGATTTTATCACTTTACAGCATCTCCTCATCTTCCTGTGCTTTCAAGCCTGTCTGCCGGTGTTTGACGTGGCCTCACATTTTAGGTACGTTTGAAAATAGGATTACCCTTTTGAGAATATGGATGTATATTCATATCCCTTTTGTTTTCCTTTTGTTTATATATTTTTTCATAAAAATTTTTTTTTACAGGATTCCAGTTATGTAGGCCCCAGTACACGTGGCCCTCTCTATTGACTTGGGACATAGTCCCTATATATAGCTTTTGATTATATGCTCTGGGCTGGAGATAGTCCCTTTATAGAGATTTACTTCAAGCAGTGATAATGTGGGCAGGATGGTCAGAGGACTCCACGTGACAGTGTCTCTTTTAAAAATGAATATGGACAATCTCATATATGTGCAATTAAATAAGATGTAAGTGAGCAGAAAATTAGGCCTTTTTCGCTATACATTATGGGATGAATATACTAACTTACTGTTGATTATTTGTATTTGAATTTTATAGATGATATATTTCCTGCTAATCTCTGATGAAGGAGACAACATTCATCTCTGAAATATGTTGGGTATAGGATCTCTATATCAACATTTGTTTGTTTAATATTCCATATAGTATATGAATTTTTCTACAATATTATTAAAATTATTATTCTTACTTTTCATTGTCTGTTGGTAGTGCCTAAAAATTCCACCCCCAGGGGTTTTCTTTCTTTCTATTTTTCATGAAATGTGGCACACTTTTCAAATCTTGCATATCAGAATTTCTTTTTCAGACTCTTGTAATGTGGGAGAATTATCTTTTTATCTCTGGAGTATATCCCCTTTTTAATGCATGCCAATATTCTGTTGGATTTGTTTGCAGCAGCCTGGCATTGCATGGACACTGGGAGCTGATGATCAGACAGCACTGAGCAGAGTGTGCAGGCAACCTAAATAGGCCACTTGGCGCCAAACATCGCGCACACGCGCATGCCGACGCTCATAGGCACACGCACACCTGCATGTGCACATGCCCGACCACCGGCGTGCACACCAGTGCCCACAGGGGCGCGTGCACTAGCGTGAACAGGAACGCGTGCGCCAGCGCACACCAGCACGCACCAGAGCAGCCAGCACTGCATCCATCAAGATAACCTCTCTGACAAATGCATTCATATTTTTGGCACCCGAATGCATTCTTTTTTTCAATATTAAACCACATTTGTCATGTAGTTGTCCATCCCATTAATTTGTTCAGATCTTCTTGCAAGGTTTCCACGTCCTGCATAGAAGTTATTGACCTGCTTAGCTTAGTGTTATCTGCAAATACTGAGATTTAGCTGTTTATCCCATCCTCCAGATCATTCATGAATAAATTAAATAGGATTTGTCCCAGGACAGAACCCTGGGGGACCCTGCTTTCTACACTGGACCAGTGTTTCTACACTGGACCACTGAGTACTCTCCATTTATCACCACCTTCTGAACTCACCCCTGTAGCCAGTTTTCAATCCATGTACTCATCCTATGGTCCATGCCGACAGACCTTATTCTGTACAGTAAACGTTTATGGGAAACTGTATCAAATGCCCTTGTAAAATCCAGATACACCACGTCTACAGGCCTTCTCTTATCTAGATGACAGCTTACTGCTTCATAGACGGTTAATAGGTTGGTTTGGCTAGAATGATTCTTCATGAATCTATGCTGATTACTGCTAATAATACAGTTTTTATTACTAATATCTTGTATATAGTCCCTTATCATCCCCTCTGAAGAGCTTGCAAACTATTGATGTTAGGCTAACTGGTCTATAGTTCCTGGGAATATATCTTGGCCCTATTGTAAATATTAGTACTACATTGGCTTTTCTCCAATCAATTGGTGTTACGTACCTCATAGTAGAGCCTGACTTGTAGGATGAGACCTCTCTTACAGCCCTTGTTCAGGAGCCACTGGGATGGGGACAGTGGTCTCGTGAACGCAGTGGGGTAGGAATGCCTGTGGAAGTAGAAGCAGCATGAGGACCCTCCAGGAATGGCTGGAATTGCAGATGATAGCAGAGGCAGGAATAGGTCAGTGTCCTGATGAGCTGGTGGATGCAGGATCAACAGCAGGCTAGGCTAGATGAGACAAGCCAGGTGGGTACAGGCATACACAGAACTAGACAGCAGGCAGTAGCGGAGTCAAAGCAGGTAATCAGGCAGGCAAAACAGCAGGCTAAAGCAGGGTCAGATAAACAGGCAGAGGTCTGGCAACTGTAACAAGCAGGAGGTAACAGCAAGGTCAGGCAAGCCTGGGTTGGGATATAATATAATGGGTAGATCAGAGGGAACCCCTTAATCCAACACAGCTAGACATAACAAGCATTTAACCCTTGCAGTGTGGAGGTGCTCCATTTTTTTTTTTTTTTTGCATTCTGGAATTTAGCTTTAACCACTTCCCCCCCCAGCCAATAGCAGAATGATGGCCCGGCAGTGGTAAATGGCTTTCCTCTGTTCGCACTGACAGGGAGAGACAATTGCCGGCTCACCCTGTCGGGGGGGGGGGGGGAGTTCTGCCCTAATAATCAGCACATTGATTATCAGCACAGCACCCATGAGAGGTGCCCATCAGCTGATTATCGGTGCCCATCAGCTGCCAGTCTGTGCCCCATCAGTAACACCTGTCAGTGTCCATCAAAGTGCCAATCAGTGCCCATCAGCTGCCAGTCTGTGCCCCATCAGTAATGCCTGTCAGTGCCCTTCAGATGCCAATCAGTCATGCCCATCAGTAGCTCCACATAAGTGCAGCCTATCCAGTGCCATCTATCAGTGCTGCCTATCAGTGCCACCTATTAATGCCCATCAGAGTCACCTATCAGTGCCCATCAGTGCTGAATATCAGTGTAGCCTATCGGTGCCCATCAGTGTTGCATATTAGTGCCTCCTATAAGTGCCTATCAATTCTATATATCAGTGCCCATCAGTGCAACCTCATTAGTGCCCATCAGTGCCGCCTCATCAATGCCCATTAGTGCAGCCACATCAGTGGCCATCGGTGCAGGAGAAAACTAAATTTTATAACAATAATAATACTTAATTAATAAATAATAAAATTTCATTCTTTTTTCATTTGTTTACCAAAAAATAAAACACGCAGAGGTGATCAAATAGAACCAAAAGAAATCTCTATTTGTGGGAAGAAAATTATAAAAAATTTAGTTTGGGTACAGTGTTGCATGACCGCTCAATTGACATTCAAAGTGCGACAACACTGAAAGCTGAAAATTGTCCTGGGCAGGTAGAAGGGAAATTGCCTGGTATTGAAGTGGTTAAAGAAATGCAATCCAATTTAAGTAGCTATGCTGTAAATTAATCATTTCATATCATTTAGCATAAAATACTTGCTCCTACTTGCATCTGGCAAATATCCATGCGTCAATATGCCCAGGCTACTAGTAAAGTAAGCGATAGCAAATGGCTATAATCAACCACATGCCAGGAAAGGAAGTTTTTTCTGGGAAGATGTATTTGGTACTTTACATTACATCCTCTGAAACTGCTACTTTTTGAAATGTTATGCCTGATTTAATGCAAATAATGTAACTTATTTAACATTCTCTGCTAGAATAATGTATAACAGAGTGTAAGTGTGATTTGAAGCAAATAATTTAACAAAGTAATGTGCCTGGCAATAATTTATCCATCACATGAGACGCCTACCACTTCATCTTAACATAAGAAAGTATTAAATAGGAGGACATATGCCTAAATTGCTTTTTTTCTTAATTTCACTACTAAGTGTTAAAAGTGAAATCAAGTGCACAAACTATTTAGCAACTTACTTTTAGCAAGAGCAGACCCAGCATGGATGGCAGCTTAGAGGCTAGCACTATGTGTTTTGCAGTTAGTCAGGGGTTTTATTTTTTCTATCAGGGACACTGCCAGCACAGAATTTGTACTGCATGTTCTATGTTTGTGTGTGTGTGTTTCTTCCAGGAACATCAGTTTTCTAAAATACACTAGTAGGATAAAGTGTAGCTCTACCAAAAACTTTGTAATTTATTTTTATATAGACTGGGGAAGGTAATTTTATCACCACCCATCAATCCAACTTTCCATCAGAATACTAAAGCCTTATACACACGATTGGATTGTTGGTCAACAAAACTGTGGACTTTTGACCGAAGAAAGTTGGACCAAACTTGTCTTGCATACACACAGCCACACAAGTGTTGGCCAACAAATACAAACCTAGTGACATACTACGTTGTTTTTCAGCTCTTTAGAGCCAACATTTGGGCTCCTTCAGCTAATTTTGTGTTAGTAGAATTTCGGTGAGTGTTGATTCGTGCTTTTAATTTCGCACTTTTCATTTCACACTTTTCATTTCACGCTTTTCAGTTTGCGCTTTTCCATTTGTTTCTGAACGGCAACCAGCCATGTTGCGGAATCAGAGGAGATAACGTGTTATTTATTATTGGCATTGGAGTTATTGCTTTGACATTATTTTTTTGGTTGAATAATGATTTGGTATATTTTCTATATTTTTGGATGCATAGAATGCACTTTTTGGTTAAGTGTGTTTTACTTCAAATGACAGTTTGGGAGTAGGCAGTTACATTTAAAAAAATACAATGTAAATTTGACAAGGGACACCAACATAGTTGTATCTTTGATCTTAAAAATGAGATAATGGTGTTGTGGTAACTTGCCCAAAAAAAAAAAAAGCACAATAATATTATTGATATTACTAGAAAAAAAAAAGCCTTTAAAACTTTGTTTGCAATAACTCCATCAGTATCACCAGCAAAGCAGCTTCATTATTAGAAGAAGAGAATGTGCGCTGCATTTCGAGATTTCATAATTTTCCACGTCACAAATGTTAATTCTGCATTAACATTTGCTTCTAGCTTGTCCTTGTTTCCAAGCATTTGTGTTTGTACTTTGGACTTTTGTCCGACGGACTTGTGTACACATGCTTTGAAAATCCAACAACACACATTTGTTAGCGGAAAATTTTCAAACCTGCTAGCCAACATTTTTCCGTGGAAAATCCTACAACAATTGTGTGATGGAGCATACACACGGTCTGATTTTCTGCCAACAGCCTGACATCACACATTTCCCATTGGAAAATCCGATCATGTATACGAGGTTAAGTGATAGGAACCAAGCTAATGGGGAGATAGTGAAAATGTTTTAAGTAGAATGGGAAAATTAGAGGAAATCTCCTCAGTGGTATCTTGGAAAGAAATGAAAACATGACAGAAGTTTAACCACTTGCCGACTGTTGCACGCCGATATACGTCGGCACAATGGCAGCGATGGGCAAATGGGCGTACCTGTGCATCCCCTTTAAGAGGCGGGGTAGCAGGCATACAGGGTGAATGTGCCCATGGAACCGGAGGACTCGATGTCCGCCTGTCTCCCGGCAATCGTGTCACGGAGCCACAGAACGGGGAAGTGCCTATATAAACAAGGCATTTTTTCCCCGTTCTGCCTTGTATCATGAGAGAGATCACTGTTCCCTATCACCGGGAGCAGTGATCGCTGTCATTTGAGTGGAATCCCATCCCCCCAAAGTTAGAATCACTCCCTAGGACACACTTAACCCCTTCATCGCCGCCTAGTGGTTTACCCCCTTCCCTGCCAGTGTCATTTACTTAGAAATCAGTGCATTTTTATAGCACGACCACTGTATAAAAGACAAAGGTCCCAAAATATTGTCAAAAGTGTCCAATGTGTCCACCGTAATGTCGCAGTCCCGATAAAAATCACAGATCCCCGCCATTACTAATAAAAAAGATGAATAATAAAAATGCCATAAAACTATCCCCTATTTTGTAGACGCTATAACTTTTGCGCAAACCAATAAATATATATGCTTATTGCAATTGCAAACGCTTGTGCATCTAGGGATAGCTGGGAGTTTAGTGCGACCATCATCTTTACATAATTTTAAATGTAGGGATAGTTCAGTCAGTGTGAGTGTAGTGACTGTTTAACACAGTATATTTTATTGTGTTACTGCAAGTTTAACTCCGTATATTTCAATGCGTTACGTGCCATTTAACGCAGTACATTTCTGGGCGTTACTGCGCGCTTAATGCAGTATATTTCAGTTGCGCTACTGCAAGTTTAATGCTGTACAGTTCAGTGTATTACTAGAATTTTAACGTTGTATGTTTCATTGCGTTACTGCAAGTTTAACTCCATATAGCTCTGTGCGTTACTACAAGTTTTATGCCAAATATTTCATTGCATTACTGCAAGTTTAACGCTGTTTATTTACGCCATATATTATTAACGCCATATAGTTCTGTACGTTACTGCAAGTATATTGCCATATAGTTTTGTGCATTACTGCAAGTTTAACGCCATATAGTTCTGTGCACTACTGCAAGTTTAACACTGTATATATTTAGCATTACTGCAAGTTTAACGCCATTTATTTCTTTGCCTTACTGCAAGTTTAACACCATATAGTTCTGTGTGTTACTGCAAGTTTATGGACATATAGTTTTGTGAGTTACTGCAAGTTTAACGACGTATAGGTCTGTGCACTACTGCAAGTTCAACGCCGCATAGTTCTGTGCACTACTGCAAGTTTAACGCTGTATATTTCATTGCATTACTGCAAGTTTAACACCGTATATTATATATATATATATATATATATATATATATATATATATATATATATATATATATATATATATATATTATGTTACTGCACATGTGATGCAGTATATTGCATTATATTATAGTGTATCTGTGGAGTGTGTCTGTGGAGTGAATACTAAAAATTAAATTAAAGTGCACCAAACACCACTTTCCATTGATTAAAGTGTATCCACGTACACATTTACACATCTTTATTACATTTTGTTAATAAGCACCACCCCATCATGTCTGGGAGGACAACAAGGAGAGGCAGATGTTTCCAGGCACTGTAAGGGGGCCAGCTGTGTATGTGTCCACAGGCAAAGGTGGACGTGGTCAGTCCTCGGGCAGGGCACCATTTTCTCTGTTTAGTAATGTTGCCGTGCTCTCCAGCTACGGCATGCAGAGAAGGTGGTGGACTGGCTTATTAAACCATCCTCATCCTCCATCACCAGGTCCTTGCAGTTCTGCTGACTGCAAGACCTTACTGCGGCTAGTGAAGACGGCTCAAAAGATTATTGGTGTCTCTTTCCCCTCCATCTTGGACATTTTCCATACACAATGCTCCAGCAAAGCTCAGTATTGTAAAGGATCCTACCCCTCCCTCCCACAGTCTCTTCCAGCTCTTACCATCAGGTAGAAGCTACCAAAGTATCAAAACCAGGACTGTCAGACTGCTCAAAAGTTTTTTTCCCCCAGGCTGTGAGAGC
This sequence comes from Lithobates pipiens, assembly GCF_037356315.1. Taxonomy (NCBI): domain Eukaryota; kingdom Metazoa; phylum Chordata; class Amphibia; order Anura; family Ranidae; genus Lithobates; species Lithobates pipiens. The sequence goes on along the minus strand of NW_027507764.1, from coordinate 100,594,472 downwards.
CTTCAACTCCAATCCTCTTTGAAACCTCTTCTACAACCTATATATTGTGACCAGGAATGTCTCACTTCCGCTCCATTTTACTATTTAATATGCACTAGACACTTTTATAAACACTTGCTGTTACAAAGACTTTTAGAAATATACTGTATATGTACAGTTACATAGTTCCCAGATGTGTATAGTTTTGTTTTTTGTTTTTTAGTTCTTCGCTGTGTTTTTATTCTTTTTATATTTTTTTGTGTAATTATGTTTAATTTGTCCATGAGCTGTAGACGGTGCCTGCACACTTAATAGTCACCGCTTTATAACAATGTACACTTGGATGGTGGGACTTGAACCTGGACTCAGTGCGCAGGCGCCGTGTAGAGCTGACGATCAGTTGTTCACCTTCAGAGACTTTCAGTGTCTCCTTTGTCCTCCATACTGCTCAAGCTCAGTATAGGGTGAACACTATCCGATGGGGGACAGTATTCGACAAGACACTGGCACTGGGTGGAGACTTGGTGAAGAGCTCTGGTAGGAAAAAAATAACAGAGTTTAGCAGTAATGGAAGGGTCAGTAAAAAGTGCAAAGAAGAATTAATTGGATCCCAGTTAGTAGAGTAATAGGTAATATGGCGCCTTTCGATTATGTATGACAGAGGTATGGTAGTGGCCGTGGACACTAATGGTAAGCTGTGTATTTGGGGTCTCGGTTAGATTAGTAGTGCAGAGTGTTTTGGGGGGTTTTCAATCCACTCACCAATCCTGTACTTCAGTATTACGTTACGACTGTGGAGAGACTCCTCTTGAAATGGTGGCGTGTGCCCTTGTGAACCCACTCTGCATGACTGCAGCCGCAGATGCTGACCAGTAAACCTACTCTGTAGCACTAAAGGTGCAGATCATAGGTGTGCACAGCCTATTGCATTAGAGTGTGCACCACAAAGCCCAAACACACATGCATGTGTGTGCCTGAGTGTTTACATATCAGGGACATGTGGTGAGGTCAGTAGCTGATGAGGTACTGGCTAGTGTCAGAGCCAGATACACACAGGTTACATATGCTGTGAATGTTAGAGCCAGAGCAATAATTCTAGCACTAGATCTCCTCTGTAACTCTAAACATGTAACCTGCAAAAAATCACTGAAGTTTGGCGACATTCCAGAAGTGCGTGCAATTTTAAAGCATAAAATGCTTTAGGTATCTATTTCCTTGTCGTAACATCATCTTTCATAGTATACAGAAAAATTGGGCTAACTTTACTGTTTTTTTTTTTTCATTATTCATGAAACAGTTTCATAAAAAAAAAATTTGAAAAATGTGAAAAACAAATTGATAAATTGCTGCACAAATACCGTGTAACATAAAAAGTTTCAACAAGCATCATTTTACAGTATTCCCTAGGGTGTCTGCTAAAACAATATATATAATATTTGGAGGTTCTGAGTACTTTTCTAGCAATAAAATGACAATTTTTAAATGTAGGAGAGACATGTCAGAATTCTTACCATAAGAAATATACAAATAATTATTATATATTGTTTAAAAGGTAATTTACTATATTTTCAAAAACTGTACTCAAGCAGGAGGCTTAACGGACAAATTACTGAAGTTTGAAGTTAAAACTTTAAACCAATAATTACACAGTAAATAGATAAAAAATGAATGATTATGTTATAACATATATTCTAATAATATATGATTTAGCTTGTATCTTATCAGCAGCAGAAGATTCTCATTCTCCCTCTTAAAGTGATTGTAAACCCTTACAGACCACTTTTTGCTACAGGTAAGCCTATAATAAGGCTTACCTGTAGCTACCCAGGATATCTCCTAAACCTGCATGGTTTAGGAGATATCCCCTGTATTTGCATGTTCCCTGTATTTTGTATATCCCCTGTATTTGCACATGCGCAGTAAAGCAACAGCATGTACGTGGCGTTGCTTTAGTTAGACTGTGCCGTTACTGGTGGCTAGCGCGCACATGCGCGGGAGTGACATCACCATGGATCGGGCCAATCACAGCGCCAGAGTCGCGATATCCGCAGGTAGACATGTGCAAAAGGAAAAAATTTGTTTAGTTTCGTTTCGTTTTAATTCGTTAATTCATTAATTTCGTTTAGTTATATTCGTTAACTTCCTTAAATTCGTTTTCGGATTTCGTTTCGTTTTCTACCGAATTCGAAAAATCGGCCACATTCGAAAATATTTCTACCGGATTCGAAATGATTTCAACATGATTCGACATTATTTCAACCACATTCGAAAATATTTTGTGACCCAACTTTAGGGCCATGTATCTCGGGGTCACTTGGTGCTAGAAACTTCAAATTTGGATATGTTGTGGTGCTAGTACTATTGTGTTTGCATACCAAATTTGGGGTTTCTCCCTATAAGTGACCCCGAGATATGTGGCCCCAAAGTCGGGTCGCAAAATGTTATTAGTTATTAGAGCAGAGAATGACATTTTGCGACCCGATTTTGGGGCCACATATCTCGGGGTCACTTATAGCTAGAAACCCCAAATTTAGTATGCAAACACAATAATACTAGCTCTACAACATATCCAATGAAGTGTCTAGCTCCAAGTTACCCCGAGATACATGGCCCTAAAGTCGGGTCACAAAATATTTTCGAATGCGGTTGAAATAATGTTGAATCATGTTGAAATCATTTCGAATGCAGTTGAAATAATGTCGAATCATGTTGAAATAATTTCGAATGTGGTTGAAATAATTTCGAATCATGTCGAATTCATTCAAATTCATTCATTATATTTCTTTCGTATTCGTTGTAATTTGTTATTTTTTTATTCGGACATTCGGATGCATCCGAATGTCCGAAAGATGCAAAATTCGGCCGAATTTCGATTCGTTACGAAACGAATTGCACAAGCCTATCCGCAGGTAACACCCAGGAAGTGATGTCGCCGGCCGGTGCTATGCATACTAGCTCATTATGCCTTTGTCTTGCAGGTGTTAGTTTTTTGTTTTTCACGTTGGGTTTACAACCACTTTAACTGTGTGAGAAAACCGTGGGATTGTGTTATACCCATAAACCCATGTTTTTTCCTTCTAGTTTAGAGGGCTGGGCTGGAAGGGAGTATTTGTCTTTTAGACACATGCCCCCTTCGATGACACTGCAGTGAGGGGAGAGCCTATCAGTCTGCTGCAAACAGAGTGTGCCAGCTTGTATTTGAACTGGCCGTGCTATATGTAGCTTCTGACAGGCTGCACAAGGAGCCCTGTATCTCCAGAACTATAGGTCCTAGGAGCCCCAAATTTTGACCAGTGGTGGGGTAGGGCTGTGACTTCCTGTAACCACAGGTTACCGAGCTATGACCTATGAAGCTCAGTGTGTTTTTTTTTCAAGGCAGGGGAGGCTCTCATATATGGCCCCACCCATTGATCTCCCCGCCGGCACACTGTGAAAGAGAAGTAAGTAAGCTCTTCTCTTATGACAGAGCCAATAAGAGAGAGAGATCTTTCCCATCTCCCCGCCTGAACACAGAGTGATAATGCTAATGTGCACCAGGTGATTTTGGTGTGCCCTGTGCACATGCCTATGGTGCAGATGATGACCGGCTGAACCGCTCTGTAAGACTGTACATGTAGCAAGAGAACTGCACTGATGGGTGAGTGCCATGGGACTCAGCACTTTCCCTGGATGTCCACTTCCTTACCCGGTCGGGCACCAAAAGACCCAGAACTTTCCCAAGCAGCCCTCTGTGCAGGGGGGACGTGTCAGGACAAGTCTGATCTTTGGATGAGAGGACACTGAGGTATTTGTTTAAGAAACTGAGATGAGCTGCAATTCTGATCACAGTTCATCTCTCACCATTAGCAGTTTATGAAACATGAACATGTTCTTGGCTGATCATCTCTACACACAGAGAATCTGTCATTGACAGAAATGGCCAGTTTACAAATGTGCAATGTCGGCACCTCTCTGTTAGAGAAGAGAGAACCCCCGAAAAACTGAGGAGGAAGGAGGAAGATTATTGACTTCCTTCTTCCTCGATCAGTAGATAATCAAATTTGAAGCTGAAATTTATTTTTACTTTGTGTGCACCAAATGCATTCGCAAACCCATTTATTACATTGCAAAACTAGCAGTGACATCAGCCTATGCATAGGTCTGAGCTGTGGGGAGACCCAGAAACTCCACCAAATACAAGCTGCCTGCGGACAACTACAGGGGAGGACAGACAGGACCAATCACAGCCTATATGTACAATAACCCCCTCCCCATTTACTACACAGCTTAGCTATCCCCAAACACATTAGACTTTTAAAATACATTTTAGTAGCATAAATTTAATAGAAGAAATACGCTGTAATAAAGGTTTTTGGCATATCTTATTTAAACACTTCATCCCCAGGAAAATTGTACCCCCTTCCTGACAAGGCCAATAGCAAGCTCATTGTTATTGGGGGCACTAGTCAAGGGGGAGGGGCCAGGAGCTCCATCGGCGGACCTGAGAAGAAGAGGATCTGGGCTGCTCTGTTGAAAACCACTGCACAGAGCAGGTAAGTATGAAATGTTTGTTATTTAAAAACAAAACAAAAAAACGAACCTTTAAAATTACATTAACCACTTTCAGACCGGACCATTTTGCTGGCTTAAGACCAGACCACTTTTTGAGATTCGGCACTGCGTCGCTTTAACTGACAATTGCGCGGTCGTGCGACGTGGCTCCCAAACAAAATTGACATCCTTTTTTCCCACAAATAGAGCTTTCTTTTGGTGATATTTGATCACCTCCTAGGTTTTTATTTTTTGTGCTATAAACAAAAATAGAGCGACAATTTTGAAAAAATGCATTATTTTTTTACTTTTTGTTATAATAAATATCCCCCTAAAATATATAAAAAAAACGTTTTTTTCCCTCAGTTTAGGCCGATACGTATTCTTCTACATATTTTTGGTAAAAAAAATCGCAATAAACGATTATTGATTGGATTTGCGCAAAAGTGATAGCTTTTAAAAAATAGGGGATAGTTTTATGGCATTTTTATTAATATTTTTTTCTTTTTACTAGTAATGGCAGCGATCAACAAATTTTATTGTGACTGCGACATTATGGCGGACACATCGGACATTTTTGACACATTTTTGGGACCATTGTCATTTATACAGCAATCAATTATCATTAATGCTATACAAATGCATTGATTCCTGTGTAAATGACACTGGCAGTGAAGGGGTTAACCAGGGGGTGGCAGTGTAGGGGTTAAGTGTTCCTAGGGGCGTGTTACTAACTGTGGGGGGCTGGGCTTTGTGTTAGTGAACACTGATCTCTGCTCCAATCACATGGAGCAGAGATCAGCGTCACTTGTTGCTAGGTAGAACTGGGAGATGCTGTTTACAACAGCATCTCCCCGTTCAGCCGCCCCGTGAGGCAATCGCGGGTATCGCCGCGGCGATCAAGTCCACTGGATCCGCGACCAGACTCACAGGGTCGAGACCTACGCGCGAGAGCACCGGCGGCGGTGCGGACGCGATGGCAGGGCGGCATATAAAAATGGACGTACCTGTACGCCTATATGCCTGCCCGTGCCATTCTGCCGATTTACATCGGCGTGCGCCGGTCGGGAAGTGGTTAACATAATGGGGGTTATTTACAAAAGGCAAATCCACTTTGCACTGCAAGTGCACTTGAAATTGCACTGAAAGTGCACTTGGCAGTAAAGTCACTGTAGATCTGAGGGGGATATGCAAGGAAAATAAAAAACAGCATTTTAGCTTGCACATGATTGGATGAAAAAATCAGCAGAGCTTCTCCTCATTTCAGATCTACCCCTTATGCCGCGTACACACGGTCGAACTGTTTGACGTACTTAGTCCGTTGAAACACATTTCAGCGGACAATCCGCTCGTGTGTGGGCTTCAGCGGACTTTTTCAGCGTGCAGTCCGGAGTACTAAGAATTTTGTTTTTTCCGAAAATCTGTCCGTCGTACTTTGGTTTCAGCGGACAATACGGTCGTCAGTATGCTAGTCTGACGGACTAAGAATGGCGCATGCCCAGAAAGGATTTACAGGGCTTTGCTGTGTCTTGGACTTCCTATTTCTAGTCCCGTTGTACGTGCTGTACGTCATCGCGCAAGCTTTCGTCGGACTGTTTGTGTATCCGTGTGTGGTCAAGTCCGTTCAGTGGAAAGTACGCCGGATTGTCCGTAGGACGGACTAAGTACGCCAAACAGTTCGACCGTGTGTACGCGGCATTAGATTTAGAGCGACTGCACTTCCAAGTGCACGTTCAAGTGCACTTGCAGTGCATTTGTAGTGCAAAGTAGATTTGCCTTTTGTAAATAACCCCCAACGTGTACCATTAGTTTTCACTGCACACATGACAAATGTATTAATATTTACCACTTCATACACTGTTTTCTTTTATATTTAGCAGGCTTTTTTGAGATCATCTTGTATTTTATGGCCGTTGATGAGGATTTTGGTGTGTTTTGCTCTATATTTTTGATAAACATATGCATTGCTATAATGTGACATACAGGATCAAAAGTATGGTAGATAGATCATTTGTATTCGTTTTAAAACCTGTAGGTGAATCTGGAAAAAATAACCAGAACTGTTTTTTCCCCATTAGATATAAACATATCTATCTATCTATCTATCTATCTATCTATCTATCTATCTATCTATCTATCTATCTATCATTATTATTATACAGGATTTATATAGCGCCAACAATTTGCGCAGAGCGCTTTACAACATCGAGGAAGACAGTACAGTCACAATACAATTCAATACAGGAGGGATCAGAGGGCCCTGCTAGTTAGAGCTTACAATCTAGAAGGGAGGGTCAAGTGGAACAAAGGGTAGTAGCTGTGGGGAATGATCAGATGGACAAAATGAAAATACAGTTGTTAGGTGTGGGTAGGATAGGCTTCTCTGAGAGGAGGGTTTTAAGGGATTGTCTAAAAGCTAATAGAGTAGGAGATTGATGGACAGATTGGGGTAACAAGTCCCATAGGCTTGGAGAGCCTATCTATCTATCTATCTATCTATCTATCTATCTATCTATCTATCTATCTATCTATCTATCTATCTATCTATCTATCTATCTATCTATCTATCTATCTATCTATCTATCTATCTATCTATCTATCTATCTATCTATCTATCTATCTATCTATCTATCTATCTATCTATCTATCTGTCTGTCTGTCTGTCTGTCTGTCTGTCTGTCTGTCTGTCTGTCTGTCTGTCTGTCTGTCTGTCTATCTATCTCTTATTTTATTAATATAATATAGATTACATTTATTATCCATCCTTATTTCATTGTGTGTCTTATACAACATTGCCACCTACTGATTTAACCCATTCTAATTAGCTTCCTACATTGGTTACCTTGCCTAATCAACTTTATTTTCAGAGTAAACCTAATGCCATGTGTGGGAACATCATATATCCACTTTATAAACACAGGCCTGAAAGAGAAGCCATACTATAGCAAAGGTTTTTTTTTTTATATATATATTTACTTAAAGCTGAACCCCAGGCAGATATAAAAGACACAGACTAATGCAGCTCTTTATTCACAAATATACTGTATCACTAGTTGTATATATTTAAAAGCAAGCTGTTTAAAATAGAAGTTCCCCTAATCAACATTGATTATTTTTAAACTTTAATGCTGCTAGCATTAGTAAATATGAAAGTATTTCATATTTACTTGTTTTAAAAAAAAATTATTTTTCTTTTACGTTTCTTCAGTTACTTCCTGATTTCCTAGGTAAATTATTTCATACATCCCAGGAATCCCCAAGAGGGGAGGAGAGGAGGAAGGGTTTTCTCAGCTAAGCACACTCTCCTGCATGCATAATTGAGCTAAGGGCAGATGGATTCCAGGAGGTACCGTATTTTTGCTCCATAAGACACACTCCACCCCCCCCCCAAAAAATGGGGAGAGATGTCTGTGTGTCTTATGGAGTGAATACTGACCAGGCTAAACCCCCCCTCCAAGTCGCTACCGCCGCCATGTCACAATCCCAGGCAGCCATTTCCCGCAAGTGCCAGTTGATCTCTTGGATGAGCCTGCCACTTACAGAAGACAGAGCAGCCCCAGCGTCTAAATGGAGTACAGCCATGGCAGCCGCTCAGGGTGGCTCTGTCTTCTATCTGAGTGATGAGTGACAGGCAGATGTGATGAAGTCCTCGCCAGGCGCCAGGCACAGGTCAGGCTGCATTTCATGGGCACAGGTATGGTTGCATTTCATGGGCACAGGTATGGCTGCATTTCATGGGCACAGGTATGGCTGCATTTCATGGGCACAGGTCAAGCTGCATTTCATGGGACTAGTCAGGCTGCATTTCATGGGCACTGGTAAGGCTGCATTTCATGGGCACTGGTAAGGCTGCATTTAATTGGCACTGGTCAGGCTGCATTTCATGGGCACTGGTAAATATTTTAGTACACCATTTTCTCCAGAATATTTTTTTTTCTTGTTTTCCTACTCTAAAACCTAGGTGCGTTTTATGAAAAATACGGTAAATGCTACATGAATCATGTGCCCTGAATCATGCCAGGGGGTGTTTTTTAAAGTTATTTCTCAACAAAATAAAACATGGTAACATAGATCGATGGGGAAGTTTGCTTTACATATTAAAAGTGAAAAATTAATTAAATAGTGTTCTCCATTTGAGGTGCAGTGAAGATCCACTTTAAATAGTGGAGAGCAGCAGCACTAGAAGCCAAGGGGGAGAGATGAAAGTGACAGGGGTATAAAACCTTCAGCCTGCTGTTCCTCCTTTCACTAACTTGTTACAGGGTGGGGTGTATTTAGCAAACATACACAAATACACAGATAAAGTGTGTAGCACCGGTACTCCTAACGAGTATGCGCTATATGTTTAAATTTCGTTTTTGCCCAAAACTGTAATGAGTTTGGGGACTAATTGTGCTAAATTGTACTTTGGCATCAGTTTGGTTGAGCTGTATAGAAGTTCTGTCTGGTCATAGGTGGGGTTGTACACCTGTGGGAGGCTATAGAACGCAGTCTGGTTGGACGCATTGGGTACCAATCTCTATCTCTGAACCAATCAGTTGGCGCATTTGTCTCACTGCTTAATCCAGGAAGGGGCACTTAAGGTGACGAGGTTTGGGGTTCTGGTCCAGAAGTTGTTGCTGACTCTGTGGTCCTGGTCCTCCTGACCAGCCCCCAGGGGCCCTCATGGCCTGGGGTGCGGATCCATCCATTTCTGATCCTCAGAACTGGCTAGTTTGAGGCACAGTAACTGGAAGGAGAATTTTAAGGTGTTCCGGTGCCGTCTCGGGTTTTGGAGAGGCCCAGCAACTCTACACGTGACCAGGGGAGGACTCTTCAGTAGGAGAGCCACGCACAAGGCTGGCTGCTCGGTACCGTTTTTGGGCTGAGCCTTTAATTGCAAAAAGAGTTCTTCTCCCTCTTCATTTGCATTCTTCTTAAAAAGTATAAGAACTGTGGGTAGTTTAGGCAGGTCAGCTAGCGAGAGGGCTGCGTGTCAAGATTACCAGCTGGGTCACAGTACTTATCTTAAAGAAAAGGACTTGTAGTTACAGCGGCTCTGACCACTAGGTGGTGTGGGTTGGCACAAAACACAGTAGTTCTTAGTTGTTTTAGGAAAAAGCTCATTTAAGCACTTAGTCGTTTTAGGAAAAAGAAAAAATTTTAGACTTAGAGAAGAGAATTCTATTGAGGCTGGGATAGAATTCTGCTTTCTAACAAATAGTGTAATGCGTTGTATTGCTGTTGTATTTCTTTTTTTTAGGATTCACCGAGATCGTCTGTCAAGCTGTCGGAAAATGGGTGGTGTAGATAGATAGGACTGGGTGGTATGTGTACATTCTGCTGATGTGAAATGTTTTACTGTGAAAAAAAAAAAATCTTACATCTGTTATTACCTTTCCCTTTCCTTCCCCATCCCAACACCTTTAAACGCTCAGGTGCTTAACAACATTTTTGTAGTGTTAGGAAGTTTTTCTCCTTAGCGAGACGATGAGGACTTCATCTCAATGACCAAGGGGAGTGTGTAGCGCCGGTACTCCTAACGAGTACGCGCTATATGTTTAAATTTAGTTTTTGCCCAAAACTGTAATGAGTTTTTGGACTAATTGTGCTAAATTGTACTTTGGCATTAGTTTGACTGGGCTGTATAGAAGTTCTGCCTGGTCATAGGTGGGGTTGTACACCTGTGGGAGGCTATAGAACGCAGTCTGGTTGGACGCATTGGGTACCAATCTCTATCTCGAAACCAATCAGTGGGTGCATTTGTCTCACTGCGTAATCTGGGAAGGGGTACTTAAAGAGGGATTCCACCTACAAAAAAAATATTAAAAGCCAGCAGCTATAAATACTACAGCTGCTGACTTTTAATAAATGGACACTCACCTGTCCCAGGGTCCAGCGATGCCGGCAGCCGAGGCCGATCGATCGCTCGACTCTTGGCTGCTGCCGCCATCATTCTAGGTGAGGAAATCAGGAAGTGAAGCGAATCGGCTTCACTTCCCGGTTCCCTACTGTGCATGCGCGAGTCGCGTAGCGCAATAGGAATTGTCCGCGCTGTCTCTGGGACCCGTGTGTGTCCCAGCAGACAGCGCGGCAGGACAGGAAGAGGCATAGACTCCCACAGGAGTCTATGCCCGGAAGTGGGTGTAAATACCTGTCTTTGACAGGTATCTCCACCCCCCTCCCCCCTGAAAGGTGCCAATTGTGACACCGGAGGGGGGGAGGGTTCCGATCAGCGGAAGTTCCACTTTAGGGTGGAACCCCGCTTTAAAGAGGAGGGCCGTTTAAAAAAATAAAATATTAAAAGTCAGCAGCTGCAAACACTGCAGCTGCTGACTTAATAAGCACACTTACCTGTCCAGGGCGCCCGTGATGTCGGCCGCCCGAGGCCGAACCGTCCCTCGGCTCTTGGGTCCCGATGCCGCCATTCCTTCTAAGGGAAACAGGCAGTGGAGCCTTACGGCTTCACTGCCCGTTTCCTACTGCACATGCGCGAGTCGCGCAGCGCTTTGTGAATGGGACGCGCTGTGTTCTGGAACACACAGTTCCCAGAACACAGCGTGACCCATTACCCAGAAGACAACACGACGAGGAGAGAAGAAAGAACATCTCCGCGGAGGAGGATGAGGAAGATTAGGATTATGTGCCTAGCAACAGGCATTTCTGGAAAGTAAAAAAAAAAAAAAAAAAATTCTTTTTTTTTTTTAGATTTTTTTGTAATTTTTTATATTTTTTTTTTCAGGGTGGCCCTCCACTTTAAGGTGCCGAAGTCACGTGGTTCCGGTCCAGAAGTTGTTGCTGACTCTGTGGTTCTGGTCCTTCTGACCAGCCCCCAGGGGCCCTTATGGCCTGTGGTGCCGATCCATCCATTTCCAAGCCTCAGAACTGGCTAGTTCGAGGCACAGTAACTGGAAGGAGGATTCTAAGGTGTTCCGGTGCCGTCTCGGGTTTTGGAGAGGCCCAGCAACTCTACACGTGACCAGGGGAGGACTCTTCAGTAGGAGAGCCACATACAAGGCTGGCTGCTCGGTAAGAGCCTGGAAGCTGAGCTGCCATGGACATTGATTGAATCCACAAATCTTACAGTGTCGCAGGTTCTGGCTGAAAGATTCTGGTACAGTAAGAAAATGTCCTACTTCTACCCTTCCAGTTGTAACTAAGTTTTCAAGTTTCCAACCCAGCCTGCGTGAGAGACTTTGAAAAGCTAGAATTACCTGTTGGCTGCTAAACCCAAAACTTAAGGATTTATCCAACAGTTAAAGAGTCCAGTTGCGAGCGGCTGTTTCCTGGATTGTGTACATAGAGAGAGACTTTTATTGAAGTCAGCAGTTCCAAGCACCTGAGCTAAACTCTACCTGATACCCTCTATTCCCAACTTAGAGACTGAGTTTGTTCAACCTTTTTATGCAAAATAAAAATCCTGACAAGGAATTCAAGTGTCGGTCTTTACAGTTACTGGGTTATCAACCCTGGGAACCCCTAGACAAGGACAACGAGTACGAGCTAGAGGAGGAAATCGGTAAGCCCAGTAGAAATTCAGCAGCTCCTTTGGGGGTTAGTGCTACAAGTATATACATATAACAAAGCTGTGTTACCTGCAAAAGGATTTGTATTTTGGTCCATTCATTCCAGAGATTTACACAGCTCTGTCACACAACACAGTCCTCTCTCTTAGGACTCAGCATCCCAACTTGTGTCTGGACAGAGAAAGGGGAAACAACAGACTGATAGCTTATCTCATGTTCACTTTGCTCTCTTCCCTCATTAGCATGCTCTGTGCACTAAAACACAAATCATTTTTCTCCTTGTGCTGCTTCTCCCTCCCAAAGTCTAAATTATACTGTACAGAGACTGCAGGAGGCTTATACTTAGTGAAAATTGGGTACTTAGTTACACTGCTTGGGAAGGCTAGTGAAAGGGGCATCTGCAGCCAGGCGGACTGGCAGTGCCTGAAGAGATGGTTCTGGGAGAAGTAGCCACATGAATAGGACAGCTAAGCACCTCTTTTTCTGCTATACTACCAAAGGGGCCCGTGGTCACTGCCTGCAAAGGGCATTCACTTGGATATGACTGAGACTGTGTTTGATCAATTGGTCAGTGCTAGTTAATCCTGGAAGATGTCGTTCTATAAGCAAGTCTGTGCTGGAGGTAGAAGAGGAGAAGTGTATATATACGTAAATGTATATAGTTTGTGTCCCTGAGGAATTCGTTATTGATCAAGTGGGAATCCCATAATAACCATATCCCCATCCAAGTTCAATCCCCCTATTAAAATCCAAAAACAATGCTGGAAGGACTGATTCCTGTCTCAAGAGTGTGTGGAAACTTTGTATGCATGGCTGTGCAGGGTGGGAGATACCCAAATTCACCAGCAGCTCCTGGGGGCTAGCTCTACATTTATAACATTTTTGCATATGTGATCATTTTTTCAGATAATAACCATTCTACTTGTGTCCTTACACCCCTGTGCATAATGATATGTTAATAAATGTCCCCAGGCAATTCCACATCTAGTCCAGGAAGAAATTACTATGGGAAAAATCTGTGAATTAAAGGTTACTATGGTATCAAATTTATTTTAATTTTTTTATCTTTTAATGGGCAATTCATTTTGTATCTTATTGTTTTTGGTGGGAGTTCTGCTTTAAATAGCAAATGTGTCAAAAGCTGGCCATAGTAATGCTGATATGAAGGGGAGCAGATGAGGTTAAGGTATGAGGATATTGTGGTTTATGCAGTCTATGCTGAAAGTCCACTATGATTGGAGAATCACCACTCTGTCATAACAAAACATATGCCTATCAAAAGGATGCATGTAAGTGGGGGGCAGCGTGGTGCGGAGGCAATCATTCCCACAACCAAACTTGTATTGAATTAATGCAGCAACAGTTCACATTAAACCCGGTGGGACAGCTACCCAGCCGGGCATACTCACAGTTTCCAATGACTTGGAAGAGCAGGTTTATCATAAATATGTGGAAGGATTATATAGTAAAAGTAAAAGATGTTAAAAGCCATGTACTGATAGGTCATCAACCCAATATAATGTAAGAAGAAGAGGGCAGGGGTTCTTCAAGAAAGACCGAACAGTATCAAAATTGTGCAGAACACCAAATTCATAAAAAGAAAATATTTTATTGCAAAAAATAATTAAAAATATAGATTGCCATAGGTGACACAATCCTAAAGTGATATTACCATACACAAATACTGGTATAAATACATACCTCTCAACTTTCTGAGATGGGAATGAGGGACACCTATCCGCAAAAGTATGCAGGCATAGGACACACCCTTTGTCACACCCCCTTAAAGGAGAATTGTACAAAAAAAGCAAGATGGGTTAAACCCACAAGTACTTTTTTTTACCACTACTATTCCTTTATATTGGCTTTTGGAATTTACAAATGCAGCAATTTGGAAATCAGATGAAAGGTTTAGCTCTGGAAAACACTTTTTGATAAATAAAAAGTGCATTTTACATACATCTATTTAGATCAAACCAAAATGAGGGGCAAATGAGGAGGAATGAGGGACAGAGGGACATTGCACCAAATCAGGGATAGTCCCTCGAAATCCGGGTCATTTGTAAATACTGTGTATTGCATAGGTGGATACATAGAATACACATAGACTGTATGTATCAGAAGCAATAATCACATTACCCACATAATCACTATTCAGCTGGGAGGGGGAAAACACATGAGCAGGAGGACAGAAAAAAAAAGGAGGAGAAGGTTCTAGCCTAACTGGCAGTGTCTGTTGAGAGGGGACAGAATGTGGCCTGCTTGTCTTGTGCTCAATCAAGAAGGTATCCAGTGATATCACTAACACTGTCCATAACAGACGGGGTACCATTCCCTACACTACCCACCAAACCCAGGGGCCATGGTCTTTGCCACACCTAAGATGGCTAGAGTCACATGGGTGGCTAGCATCTAATCAGATTTCTGCCCCAGTGACTCAAAAAAACATAGAGGAACCCTATCCCCCATTGCACCTGCAGAGGGGACAGCAGACTGGACCTGCCTACATGCAATGTACACCATTACATGATGATGGCAGAATTTTTTTGGGAAAATATTGGGGCAGGCAAGGCTTGTGTTGGCAGGGTTTTTCTTTTAAACTAAAACTTAATATATAGTGCAGCACAACTGGCAAGAAATGATCAATTGTTAATGTGAATGTGTATAAATATATAACATTGTAACTTTTAATCCTCAGGATCAGAAATGACCACACAAAGATATTAAATCAGTGAATTTCGATCCATGCAAAACAAACAAGCGATGGCTCAACAGTTCATGTGCTAATCTTCAGAAAAAAACAAATAAAGAAAAAAATGCTGTGATCCTCCACCTCCGTGTACAATAATACAGCAGTGCTCATAAATATCCTCCACCAATAATCTCAGACACGTGTCGTCCTGGGTATGGACTTCATCAGTAGATGACATCCAAACCCAGGATGATACGTATCTGGGATTAGGAGCCAAACTCCCAGCTACCCCCCCACGGTCATCGTTATCCTTGCAAAAGCACATTGGGATTATTCTATCTGTTTGACATGCCAGCACGGGCAAGTGCCTTTTATGTGAGTGTGCTACCTTCTTTTTTATTTGACATTAAATTCTGACATAGGCAACTAGATCTCCTTTGTTTTTTTCCATATACTGAATGAGAACACTAAAGGGAGGTGCAGGAGCGGAGCGGAAGCATTCAGCTGAATCCATCCCCACTTGGGAACTGCTTTCTTTGACCCAATGGTAAAACAGGGGTCTAAGTATAAGGTCAATCCAATTACTGGTGGAGGATATTTATGAGCACTGCTGTATTATTGAACATGGAGAGGGGGGAACACAAAATTATTTTCTTTTTATGCTTTTTTTTGTGAAGATTAGCACATAAACTGTTGAGCCATCACTTGTTGTTTTGCTTGGATCAAAATTCACTAATATATTACCTTTGTGTGGTAAATTCTGATCTTGAGGATTAAATGTTACAATGTTATATATTTATACACATTCACTTTAACATTTGTTAATTTGTGGCAAGTTACACTGCACTCTTTATTAGGTTTTATGTCCCGTACCTACGATGAGATTATCGGACGAATCATCGTCCATTTTTTTGTATGCTAATCTCATGTTGAATCTGATGAATTTACTTTACAGCTCTCCTCTCTTGTAGTGCAGTGTGTGACCATCAGGTCCCTGCCCCCTACTTTATGGAGCTGAGAAAAAGCCTTTGATCTGTGTGCTTTAGAACACTGTAGAGGAGAGAGGGCTGCAGTTAGACAGGTAGAACGTATATAGAAGGATTTGTTTCATCTGTTTGTATCACCTGAGGGCAGTCACTTCAATGGGTATATGTAAGGGTTTATAATCACTTTAATGCATTTTGGACATGTTATTTACCTTTATAGAACTCCATTGTGTAGACATTGAAAAGCTCCATCTTGCATGTGTAGGCAGTAGCCCCAGCGGACTCAGAGCTGTCACTTAACCCCCCTGGCGGTGTTCCCGAGTCTGGCTCGGGGTGGAAGTTTTGTACCAAAAGCGGTAACCCCAAGCCAGACTCGGGACCGCATCGCTGAATGCAGGAGGAGGTTACTTACCTTCTCCCCTGGATCCAGTGATATCCCCCCGCTGTACGAGTGGCTCGTCCTCTGCCAGATCTATCACGGAGCCAATCTCCATTCCCTGCGAGCGTAATCTTACAGATTACATTGCTGTATGTACTTATTTCACATCCCCTTTGTCTCTAGTGGTCTGCCCAGTGTCCTGCATGCAGTTTTATATTATAAAAACTGTTCTTTATGCCTGGAAACTGGAGATTGTCCATAGCAACCAAAACTGTCCCTTTACATCAAAAATGATTTTAGACCAGCTAGAAAACAGCGATAATAAATTGGAATCACTCGCAGAATTGAGCGATAGCGATTTGTGGGGAGATCCGTCATCAAATATTGAAAAGTAATGACAGTGACAATTCTGCAACTCAGCAAATTTCAGTGTTTTTGATTTGATTACATTATTGAATAATTTTTATTATTGTTATATTATTATTTGGTATAATTATTTATAGTTATTTATTATATTATAATTTATGATTTTATTTTTCAAACTTTATCATAACCGGGATGTCTGCTAGACTCTGGTTTGAACAGATTTAAGAGAGTTATTCCTAAGAATTGCAGGACTACAATATAAAACGCCAAATTTTCATGCAAAATAATTGTACCGCTTTTAGCACCTAAAATCCGAAATAATCGTACCGCCAGGGAGGTTAAGTGGCACTCTATTCTATTCTCTTTTATTACTCCCCTGGCAACTATATAAAAGATTATATAGAGAAGTGAAGGGAGAGGGGAGCAAAGGAGCTGGGCCAGCTCAAAGAGTACTTTAACATTTCCAGAAAGTTATAGTGTGTAAGGAGGTAGGGGGCTGTGAAAGAACATTGACTCTTCCTTAGTCAAATTTTCTAGTACGTTCAAAGGCGCACTGCAAGTGAACAAAAAAAATCAGGGGGAAAAAACAACATTGCAAGGAATCATTTAAAATATTTGATCTTTATTTCTCATGTATTCTATTTTCATTATACGCTTAGCTAACTGTATTCTACATCTTACTGTTAGATGCATTTATAAATAACCTGAATAAGTAAGCTATATGTGGAGGAGACACAAAAATGCTACATTACTAAACTCATAGACCTCAACTTCAACTCTTCCAAGAAGGCCAACTTATTTCATTTCTCTTCTTGTTAACATCATCAACACTTACAGAAGTGGTGCTGAAAAGTCGATGGAAGGTTAAGATTTGTTCTGCTCTTCTGCCACCTAATTCTGCTGTACCAGTAATATGGAGAAAACACAAACAGAATGGGAACATCTGATTTTACACATTTTAGCAAAGATATAGGCATTTTAGAATGATTGAACATGTATTGCAGCATTTTAAAAATACATTTGTACATTTCTTATATAGATACAGTTACAGATACTGTATCTGTATACAGATACAGTACTATGTTAATGTCTGAATTTATTTATATAGTGAATAAATACATTTATTTTTTTGAACTTTGCAGTGCATTTGGCAAATGTCCTCATAGTGTCTGCTTGCAGTGATTTATCATATTTTTCTCATTCTTGGCTACACCTAGCTTCCTTAACAAAAAAGTGAATATATTTTATTTTGTAATATACATACAGTACTGTGCAAATGTTTTAGGCAGGTGAGAAGAAATGCTGTAAAGTAAGAATGCTTTCAAAAATATATTTCAATTGTTTATTTTCATCCATTTACAAAATGTAAAGTGAGCGAACAGAAAAAAGATCTAAATCAAATCAGTATTTGGTTTGACTACCCTTTGGCTTCAAATCAGCAACAGCTGTTACACTTGCACACTTTTGACACTTGCACAAAGTCATGGATTTTGTAGGATTATAGTCAAGTGTATGATTAATCAATTATACCAAGCGGGTGCTAATAATCATCAATTTCATATGTAGGTTAAAACACAGTTATTAACTAAAACGGAAACAGCTGTGTAGGAAGCATAAAACTGGGTGAGGAACAGCCAAACTCTACGACTTATGCCCTGTACATACAGTCGGACATTCCGACGACAAAATCCATCTGATTTTTTCCGACGGATTTTGGCACAAACTTGTCTTGCATACACACAGTCGCACAAAGTTGTCGGAAAATCCGATCGTTCCGAACGCAATGACGTACAACACGTACGGCGGGACTATAAAGAGGGCAGAAGCCAATAGCTTTTTTCTCGTAATTTATTCTGAGCATTTGTGGAACTTTGTCCGTTGGAATTGTCTACACAAGGTCGGAATTTAAACGATCAGATTTTGTTGTCAGAAAAGTTTAGATCCTGTTCTCAAACTTTGTGTGTCGGACATTCAGATGGAAACAGCCCGATGGAGCCCACACACGATCGAATTTTCCAACAACAAGAATCCGATCGCATATGCGACCGTGTGTACAGGGCATAAGGAGAGGTTGTTGAAGAAGTTTCATGTTACAGGTCATACACCATGGCAAGACTGAGCACAGCAACTAAACACAAAGTAGACATACTGCATCAGAAAAGTCTCTCCCAGACAAACATTTCAAAGCAGATTGGGGTTTTTAAGATGTGCTGTTCAAGCTCTTGAAGAAGCACAAAGAAACCAGCAACGTTGAGGACCGTAGACACAGTGGTCAGCCAAGGAACCATAATACAGTGAATGAAAGACTGCTGATTTCCCTTTGACATTGGAAGATGTGCAGCAGTGCCATCAGCACAGAACTGGCAGAAACTAGTGGGTACACACATCTACTGGCCAGAAGTGGTCTTTATGAAAGAATTGCAGCCAAAAAGCCCTACTTCCAAATCTAGAAACAAGGCTAAGTGACTCAACAATGCGTAAAAACATAGGAACTGGGGTGCAGAAAACTGGCAACAGGTGCTCTGGACTGATGAATCAAAATATGAAACATTTGGCTGTAGAGGTCCTGGAAGTGATGGTTTGGCTCCACAGAGTCCTCATCTGAACATAATTGAGCCTGTCTGGGATTATATGAAGAGACAGAAGGATTTGAAGAAACCTACATCCACAGAAGATCTTTGGTTAGTTCTCCGAGATATGGCATATGCAAATTTGTATTTAAAGCGGGATTCCACCCTTAAGTGGAACTTCCGCTGATTGGATCCCTCCCCCCCTCCGGTGTCACAATTGACACCTTTCAGGGGGGAGGGGGGTGGAGATACCTGTCAAAGACAGGTATTTTCACCCACTTCCGGGCATAGACTCCCGTGGGAGTCTACGCCATTTCCTGCCCTGCCGCACTGTCTACTGGGACACACACGGGTCCCAGTGACAGCGCGGAGATTTCCTATTGCACGGCGCGGCTCGCGCATGCGCAGTAGGGAACCGGGAAGTGAAGCCGATTCGCTTCACTTCCTGATTCCCCCACCTAGAATGGTGACTACAGCAGCCGAGAGCCGAGCGATCGATCGGCCTCGGCTGCCGGCATCGCTGGAACCCGGGACAGGTGAGTGTCCATTTATTAAAAGTCAGCAGCTGTAGTATTTATAGCTGCTGGCTTTTAATATTTTTTTTTTGGTGGAATCCCTCTTTAAGTATTGGTGATACATTGATATTGTAAACGTATAGTTATATATTGTAAACAAGTGATAATAAACACACACTGTTTCATTTACATTGTCCCTTCTATTTATGTGTGTGGATGATGGCACTGTAAAAAAAAATTCATAAAAAAAAAAAAACATAAAAATACCTTTCTCCTAAACGATATACAACTGTCACATGACCCAGATCTTTCCCAGCCTGTCTGCAGGGAAACATAAGCAGGAGGAGCTTCTATTCCTCTGTTGCTGGTCACATGTTCAAAGACAAAAAACAATGTGTATCCAAAAAGCTGTCGGTGACAATCAACACTGCGCTATCCCCAAGAAATTATATACAAAAAGAAGCTGCTAACACGATCACAAGGATAAAATAGTGAACAAAATACCAAATATTAAATTATAGTGTAGCGCTATAGAAAAAAGAAGAAAAATAGTCTATTTAAACTACTTAGTGATATAACAATATTATATAAGTGTCAAAATTAAATAACATTCAGTGATGCTTCTCAGACTGCACCACACTTGCATAAAATCGTGAAAAAATTTTGAACTGAAGAAATCAAATAATGTGAAAAAGTCCAAAATATACAAAAAAATAGTCTATTGTTTAATTTAAATTAAATCCAATCCACACGTGAGAGGGAAAGAACCATCCACCTTCTTCTTACAAGGACCACATGCAGGCACCCTGTGGCATTTCCATCACCAAATAGGATGTAAGCTTACCAAATTGAATGGATCCAAGCGAATATATATTCGAAGGATCAATCAGGCTTCTAAATACTCTTATATAGAGCTCTCCACCATAAATGACTCTCCAGGGAATTTTCAACCAAGTACTCAAACGATGGGAAAATCTTCCGCTTTAAACTCCAACGCACATTATGGAACTCATACAGGGAGAAAATGAGGGCCACAATAGTGTAAATCCGTTTAAAATTTTTTAATAAAATAAGTAATGAACTTACATGTATCCAATGAATTAAGCGCTTATATCATATAAAAAATAGAGCTGCAGTAGGAGTCCCGACGCGTTTCGTCCTCAAAAGACGTCATCTGGGGTACTACTCCACTGCAGACCACTTACTTTTATACTAGACATACCAATCTGGGCGAAAATTCGATCTGCCTGTGTCACCGCATGTTACTTCCGGTTTGACCTGGCATCCGGCGTGCGTTCCACGCCTCATTGCCGTGTTATTATATAAACGACCCCATAATCATATGTCACGAAAAAATAAAGCCTTCCATAATAAATATCATAGCCGGCCTTACGAATGTTCCATAACGCAGAAAAGTGAATATTCAAAAACCGTGACGCTATACACAGCACGTCACTTCCGGGTCATGGGTAGCAGTGAACTCATCAGCCAATCAGGAAAACACAGCACGTCACTTCCGGGTCATGGGTAGCAGTGAACTCATCAGCCAATCAGGAAAACAACGCAAAAACTATTCTGACATCACTTCCGGTCTTCGCTGGGCTACGACCAGACAGAGGCTGAGACGCACCGCACCTACAGAGCTCCCACGTGGGGATGCGTCAGATCCCGGAAGTGATGTCGATAGAAACGCCCCAATGCCAGTTAATGATGGAACGCAAATAGACGTGCGCCGGAGCGCACATCTTGTAAACTAAAACTTTATTGTAGGAATAAATAACATCAGATAATGACGCTCAACTACCAGTTGCTAATGGAACGCAAATGAACGTGCGCGGAAGCGCACACATTCCATCAGGACCCATAATAATTTACTATCCACAATAATTCCGGGTCTCAGAAACTAGTAAAGGGAAAAAGAAAAGAAAAAGAAAAGGCGAAAAATAAACTTATTTAAAAATAAATACACTACCCTCATATCAGGAAGGCAAAAAAAAACAAGTAAAAAATATATTATAAAAAACGTAACAGATGTATTCCATAACAGATTCAAATTTGGCAAAAAATATTACATGCCAGATTGTGCTTGTCAAAAATGTCAAATTGTACAAAATAAACGGATTTTTACCGCAAACTCAGTACAATGGAACCTCAATCCCAGAAATTACCAGGAATAAATAAACATGGTAATACACATATGTGCATATAGGACATACCGTAATTTCCTGTATGCCAGTAAGCACATAAGAACATAGGAACCAATGCGTTGACACAAGAGGCAGATAGAATTCTATCCCACGAACCATACATTACATAAATAGCAGCTACGCAGAAAATAAAATATACAGAAAAAATCCATGTACAACAAAAATTCAAACAACTGGAAGCTAGAACCATCAGGACCTTGCCATTTTTTTGACCTACCCATCACTAATGAACGCATTAATGTCCCATTCTATATTTAAACCAAACGGAAAATAAGATCGGATCGTGTATATCCAGTAGGTCTCTAACTGGGAAACACCACGAATCATGGCTCCACCCCTCCAAGGGGGTGTATATTTATCGATAGCCAAAAACTGTGTGCCTGTAGGGTCGCTATTGTGACATTCCCTATAATGTTTCGGGACAGTATGTTTAGAAATCCTACTTTTTATCAGGGATATATGCTCTCCTACTCTAGTTGAAAATGTTCTCGTGGTCCTCCCCACATATTGTTTCCCACATGGGCAAGTTATTAGATATACCACGTATTTGGTGTTACAGGTACAAAATGACTTAATAGTATGCGTTCTATTGGTTGTTGTTGATGTGAACTCAGTTGTTTTATGCCTACCAGCAGTGTTAAATTGGCACACAATACATTTCTTACAGGGATAATAGCCCGTTAGATTATGAAAGAACGATGGGCGCCTAGGAGGATTGATGACATTGGGAGCAATTAAACTACGTAAGGAGGGTGCTCCCCTAAAGAGAACCTTCGCCGTTCAGGCAACTTAGAGCCTAGAACCGGATCACTCCTCAACACATCCCAGTGTTTGTTTATAATGGTCTTAATTTGTCTGTGCTGTATTGAAAAAGATGTCAGCATAGACCATCTATAAGTGTCATCCGACTCCCTATATGTTTTCTCCGCAACGAGAGTTTCCCTGTTGGTGTCAATAACTTTCTGTATTTCCCCATCTAGAATCCTGGCATCATACCCCTTATCCTCAAATTTTTGCTTGAGGATTTCTGCCTGAGTCTTAAACGTCTCAAGGTCGGTGCAGTTCCTCCGCAGACGTAAGAATTGGCTACGTGGAACCGAACTCAACCATGATTTATGGTGACAGCTGTCAAGGGAAATGAAGCTATTTCGGTCTGTTGGTTTGAAATGTGTCTTAAACACAAATTTGCTATCCACAATCTCTATCTCTAAATCTAAGAAAATAATCTTGGAAGAACTCATTTCAACGGAAAGTGAAATACCCCTGTCATTGCGATTCAGATCATCAAAAAATTCAACCAAAGACTCTGGAGAGCCATTCCATAGGAGGAGGATGTCGTCTATATATCTAGCCCATAGGACCAATGAAGGGTTCCGTTGGGCATAGACGACATCCTCCTCCCATTTGGCCATAAATAAATTCGCAAGACTAGGGGCAAATTTTGCCCCCATTGCAACACCCTGTTGTTGCAAATAAAAATTATCGTT
The DNA here is from genome assembly GCF_037356315.1 of Lithobates pipiens. NCBI lineage: Eukaryota > Metazoa > Chordata > Amphibia > Anura > Ranidae > Lithobates > Lithobates pipiens. The sequence continues at coordinate 100,571,256 of NW_027507764.1, read as the reverse complement.
AAACCAAAAATAGTTGTGCTCCATGGCAAATTCCAAAAGCTCCACAAGATATTCACATTGGAATGATGCCAAAGAGTCATCAAGATTTAAATAATGCCGAACAGCCTCAATCCCCATCCCTTGTGGGATACATGTATAAAGGGACGCTACATCCGCCGTGGCCATAATACATTGTTCATAAGGCTCAATACCTTCAAGTCTCCTGATTGTAGCCCCAGTATCTTTGAGATAGGAAGGAGTTTTCTTGACAAGGGGTTGCAGATAAAAGTCGATATAACGGCCTATGCGTGAAGTGACCGAATTAATGCCACTCACTATAGGCCTACCAGGAGGGTTCACTGGATCCTTATGGATCTTCGGTAGATAGTAGATTGTGGGAATCCGTGGAGCGGTGGGAACTAGAAATGCTTTCTCTTTACTATTCAGAATTTTTAATTCATAACCTCTATTTACCAGATCTTTAAGTTGTCTCTTATATGAATTCGTGGGATTATTGGGGAGTCGTTTATAGGTGCCTGGTTCGTCCAGAATTTTCTGCATTTCGATTTCATAATGTTCTCTATCTAAAATCACAACCCCCCCACCCTTGTCCGCTGGACGTATAACGACATCCTTTTGCTCACACAAGGATCTAAAACCAGTTGTCGAGAAGGAAGGTCGGTTTACACGTCTAGCAGGCAATTTGTCCAGATCGTTTAGTAATAAATCCTTAAATATTTTTACAGCTGGCGCAGTGGGTACAGGGGGTACGAATAAAGATGGGTTAGCCAACCCTGAATGTACCGTTCCTGATGTAGCCGCCAAATAATCAGTCCTAAAGGGGTTAGTTGTTAAATACCTTTGAATGTTAATTTTTCTAATAAATTTATGTATGTCTATAAATGTGCCAAACTTGTTAAGTTGTTTGGGAGGTGCATACTTCAATCCTTTGTCAAGCACTGACAGTTCAGCCTGAGAAAAGGTTTTCTTACTCAAGTTAAAAACGCCCTGTCCTATTAAACACGCCTTCTTTTTCCTCCTTTGTACTCGTTCTCCCCCTCTGCACCCTCTCTTGGATCTTGGTCCCTTTTTCGGGTGTGTGGATCCTCCCGAAAATCCTGATTTTTATAGTTGGTATTAGGTGGATTATACACAGATGGTACATATGTGTTATTCCTATTATCTCTATCATATACCTCCCTTAACGGGGAGAACCTATTATGTGTAGAAACCATAGCCATATTTGAGTGATGGGATCCCTCGTAATGAGGGTTAGGAGGGGCACGTCTGGGTGATGGAGAATAATATGGTGAATTATTATATTCTCTATATTGATGAGCATCATGGTTATATGGACGTCCTCTATTAAACCCACGGCCTCCTCTTCTACCCCGATTATTACCTCTTCCTCTTTGAGGGTTGTTAGGGGTATGAGGGGTATAGTGAAGTACCCTTTGTTGAGAAGATGGTGGGCCACCATACGGCCTACCTTGTACTGCTTCACTATAAGACTTGGGGGGTATATCAACCCTCTTAGGTGCCATAGGGCCTGCAGGTTGAGATCCACCTATAGATTGTAGGTCCATGGCGGGTGCATTCTGACCCAATTTCTGCCACCCAAAAACAGTGCCCGTCTTATAATCGTTAACATCTCTGGAGTACTTCTTTTGTTTCTTATATTTTTGTTCCCTATCTTCCTTTTCTAGATGATTCCGCAAATTGGCGGAAAGAGAGTTATATTCCGGGGTATCCTTATATACTCCCAATTTATCTTTGATCTCTTTAATTTCTTGGTCAAGGAGGGCCATTCTACTGTTCTTCCTAGCAATCAGGAAACCCAGAAGACTGGTTCCTGCTTCATTAAAATATTTGAACCAAGTGTCCAAATCCATTTCGCCTTGTTGGGGATTTACATCCCACCTGAGACTTCTTGGGACCATGTGCTCCGCAATATATTGTTGCAAGAACACTACATCCCACTGTAGGTGGAGTTCGGATGTCATAATGTTCTTAAGTCTCATAAACATCCCTCCTACCTCTGTGTTGCTACCAGTTGCAACAAATACACCATCTGTGTTAACTTTGTGTAAAGCTCGATATTCAAAAATATCCATCCCCACAGTGACTTATTTTAAAAGAAAAAAGGGGGGGGGGGGGGGGGGGGGGGGTTGCAGCAATGTATATATCCAAACAATGTGTATCCAAAAAGCTGTCGGTGACAATCAACACTGCGCTATCCCCAAGAAATTATATACAAAAAGAAGCTGCTAACACGATCACAAGGATAAAATAGTGAACAAAATACCAAATATTAAATTATAGTGTAGCGCTATAGAAAAAAGAAGAAAAATAGTCTATTTAAACTACTTAGTGATATAACAATATTATATAAGTGTCAAAATTAAATAACATTCAGTGATGCTTCTCAGACTGCACCACACTTGCATAAAATCGTGAAAAAATTTTGAACTGAAGAAATCAAATAATGTGAAAAAGTCCAAAATATACAAAAAAATAGTCTATTGTTTAATTTAAATTAAATCCAATCCACACGTGAGAGGGAAAGAACCATCCACCTTCTTCTTACAAGGACCACATGCAGGCACCCTGTGGCATTTCCATCACCAAATAGGATGTAAGCTTACCAAATTGAATGGATCCAAGCGAATATATATTCGAAGGATCAATCAGGCTTCTAAATACTCTTATATAGAGCTCTCCACCATAAATGACTCTCCAGGGAATTTTCAACCAAGTACTCAAACGATGGGAAAATCTTCCGCTTTAAACTCCAACGCACATTATGGAACTCATACAGGGAGAAAATGAGGGCCACAATAGTGTAAATCCGTTTAAAATTTTTTAATAAAATAAGTAATGAACTTACATGTATCCAATGAATTAAGCGCTTATATCATATAAAAAATAGAGCTGCAGTAGGAGTCCCGACGCGTTTCGTCCTCAAAAGACGTCATCTGGGGTACTACTCCACTGCAGACCACTTACTTTTATACTAGACATACCAATCTGGGCGAAAATTCGATCTGCCTGTGTCACCGCATGTTACTTCCGGTTTGACCTGGCATCCGGCGTGCGTTCCACGCCTCATTGCCGTGTTATTATATAAACGACCCCATAATCATATGTCACGAAAAAATAAAGCCTTCCATAATAAATATCATAGCCGGCCTTACGAATGTTCCATAACGCAGAAAAGTGAATATTCAAAAACCGTGACGCTATACACAGCACGTCACTTCCGGGTCATGGGTAGCAGTGAACTCATCAGCCAATCAGGAAAACACAGCACGTCACTTCCGGGTCATGGGTAGCAGTGAACTCATCAGCCAATCAGGAAAACAACGCAAAAACTATTCTGACATCACTTCCGGTCTTCGCTGGGCTACGACCAGACAGAGGCTGAGACGCACCGCACCTACAGAGCTCCCACGTGGGGATGCGTCAGATCCCGGAAGTGATGTCGATAGAAACGCCCCAATGCCAGTTAATGATGGAACGCAAATAGACGTGCGCCGGAGCGCACATCTTGTAAACTAAAACTTTATTGTAGGAATAAATAACATCAGATAATGACGCTCAACTACCAGTTGCTAATGGAACGCAAATGAACGTGCGCGGAAGCGCACACATTCCATCAGGACCCATAATAATTTACTATCCACAATAATTCCGGGTCTCAGAAACTAGTAAAGGGAAAAAGAAAAGAAAAAGAAAAGGCGAAAAATAAACTTATTTAAAAATAAATACACTACCCTCATATCAGGAAGGCAAAAAAAAACAAGTAAAAAATATATTATAAAAAACGTAACAGATGTATTCCATAACAGATTCAAATTTGGCAAAAAATATTACATGCCAGATTGTGCTTGTCAAAAATGTCAAATTGTACAAAATAAACGGATTTTTACCGCAAACTCAGTACAATGGAACCTCAATCCCAGAAATTACCAGGAATAAATAAACATGGTAATACACATATGTGCATATAGGACATACCGTAATTTCCTGTATGCCAGTAAGCACATAAGAACATAGGAACCAATGCGTTGACACAAGAGGCAGATAGAATTCTATCCCACGAACCATACATTACATAAATAGCAGCTACGCAGAAAATAAAATATACAGAAAAAATCCATGTACAACAAAAATTCAAACAACTGGAAGCTAGAACCATCAGGACCTTGCCATTTTTTTGACCTACCCATCACTAATGAACGCATTAATGTCCCATTCTATATTTAAACCAAACGGAAAATAAGATCGGATCGTGTATATCCAGTAGGTCTCTAACTGGGAAACACCACGAATCATGGCTCCACCCCTCCAAGGGGGTGTATATTTATCGATAGCCAAAAACTGTGTGCCTGTAGGGTCGCTATTGTGACATTCCCTATAATGTTTCGGGACAGTATGTTTAGAAATCCTACTTTTTATCAGGGATATATGCTCTCCTACTCTAGTTGAAAATGTTCTCGTGGTCCTCCCCACATATTGTTTCCCACATGGGCAAGTTATTAGATATACCACGTATTTGGTGTTACAGGTACAAAATGACTTAATAGTATGCGTTCTATTGGTTGTTGTTGATGTGAACTCAGTTGTTTTATGCCTACCAGCAGCATCTTTTCAATACAGCACAGACAAATTAAGACCATTATAAACAAACACTGGGATGTGTTGAGGAGTGATCCGGTTCTAGGCTCTAAGTTGCCTGAACGGCGAAGGTTCTCTTTAGGGGAGCACCCTCCTTACGTAGTTTAATTGCTCCCAATGTCATCAATCCTCCTAGGCGCCCATCGTTCTTTCATAATCTAACGGGCTATTATCCCTGTAAGAAATGTATTGTGTGCCAATTTAACACTGCTGGTAGGCAGTTAGAGACCTACTGGATATACACGATCCGATCTTATTTTCCGTTTGGTTTAAATATAGAATGGGACATTAATGCGTTCATTAGTGATGGGTAGGTCAAAAAAATGGCAAGGTCCTGATGGTTCTAGCTTCCAGTTGTTTGAATTTTTGTTGTACATGGATTTTTTCTGTATATTTTATTTTCTGCGTAGCTGCTATTTATGTAATGTATGGTTCGTGGGATAGAATTCTATCTGCCTCTTGTGTCAACGCATTGGTTCCTATGTTCTTATGTGCTTACTGGCATACAGGAAATTACGGTATGTCCTATATGCACATATGTGTATTACCATGTTTATTTATTCCTGGTAATTTCTGGGATTGAGGTTCCATTGTACTGAGTTTGCGGTAAAAATCCGTTTATTTTGTACAATTTGACATTTTTGACAAGCACAATCTGGCATGTAATATTTTTTGCCAAATTTGAATCTGTTATGGAATACATCTGTTACGTTTTTTATAATATATTTTTTACTTGTTTTTTTTTTGCCTTCCTGATATGAGGGTAGTGTATTTATTTTTAAATAAGTTTATTTTTCGCCTTTTCTTTTTCTTTTCTTTTTCCCTTTACTAGTTTCTGAGACCCGGAATTATTGTGGATAGTAAATTATTATGGGTCCTGATGGAATGTGTGCGCTTCCGCGCACGTTCATTTGCGTTCCATTAGCAACTGGTAGTTGAGCGTCATTATCTGATGTTATTTATTCCTACAATAAAGTTTTAGTTTACAAGATGTGCGCTCCGGCGCACGTCTATTTGCGTTCCATCATTAACTGGCATTGGGGCGTTTCTATCGACATCACTTCCGGGATCTGACGCATCCCCACGTGGGAGCTCTGTAGGTGCGGTGCGTCTCAGCCTCTGTCTGGTCGTAGCCCAGCGAAGACCGGAAGTGATGTCAGAATAGTTTTTGCGTTGTTTTCCTGATTGGCTGATGAGTTCACTGCTACCCATGACCCGGAAGTGACGTGCTGTGTTTTCCTGATTGGCTGATGAGTTCACTGCTACCCATGACCCGGAAGTGACGTGCTGTGTATAGCGTCACGGTTTTTGAATATTCACTTTTCTGCGTTATGGAACATTCGTAAGGCCGGCTATGATATTTATTATGGAAGGCTTTATTTTTTCGTGACATATGATTATGGGGTCGTTTATATAATAACACGGCAATGAGGCGTGGAACGCACGCCGGATGCCAGGTCAAACCGGAAGTAACATGCGGTGACACAGGCAGATCGAATTTTCGCCCAGATTGGTATGTCTAGTATAAAAGTAAGTGGTCTGCAGTGGAGTAGTACCCCAGATGACGTCTTTTGAGGACGAAACGCGTCGGGACTCCTACTGCAGCTCTATTTTTTATATGATATAAGCGCTTAATTCATTGGATACATGTAAGTTCATTACTTATTTTATTAAAAAATTTTAAACGGATTTACACTATTGTGGCCCTCATTTTCTCCCTGTATGAGTTCCATAATGTGCGTTGGAGTTTAAAGCGGAAGATTTTCCCATCGTTTGAGTACTTGGTTGAAAATTCCCTGGAGAGTCATTTATGGTGGAGAGCTCTATATAAGAGTATTTAGAAGCCTGATTGATCCTTCGAATATATATTCGCTTGGATCCATTCAATTTGGTAAGCTTACATCCTATTTGGTGATGGAAATGCCACAGGGTGCCTGCATGTGGTCCTTGTAAGAAGAAGGTGGATGGTTCTTTCCCTCTCACGTGTGGATTGGATTTAATTTAAATTAAACAATAGACTATTTTTTTGTATATTTTGGACTTTTTCACATTATTTGATTTCTTCAGTTCAAAATTTTTTCACGATTTTATGCAAGTGTGGTGCAGTCTGAGAAGCATCACTGAATGTTATTTAATTTTGACACTTATATAATATTGTTATATCACTAAGTAGTTTAAATAGACTATTTTTCTTCTTTTTTCTATAGCGCTACACTATAATTTAATATTTGGTATTTTGTTCACTATTTTATCCTTGTGATCGTGTTAGCAGCTTCTTTTTGTATATAATTTCTTGGGGATAGCGCAGTGTTGATTGTCACCGACAGCTTTTTGGATACACATTGTTTGGATATATACATTGCTGCAACCCCCCCCCCCCTCCCCTTTTTTCTTTTAAAATAAGTCACTGTGGGGATGGATATTTTTGAATATCGAGCTTTACACAAAGTTAACACAGATGGTGTATTTGTTGCAACTGGTAGCAACACAGAGGTAGGAGGGATGTTTATGAGACTTAAGAACATTATGACATCCGAACTCCACCTACAGTGGGATGTAGTGTTCTTGCAACAATATATTGCGGAGCACATGGTCCCAAGAAGTCTCAGGTGGGATGTAAATCCCCAACAAGGCGAAATGGATTTGGACACTTGGTTCAAATATTTTAATGAAGCAGGAACCAGTCTTCTGGGTTTCCTGATTGCTAGGAAGAACAGTAGAATGGCCCTCCTTGACCAAGAAATTAAAGAGATCAAAGATAAATTGGGAGTATATAAGGATACCCCGGAATATAACTCTCTTTCCGCCAATTTGCGGAATCATCTAGAAAAGGAAGATAGGGAACAAAAATATAAGAAACAAAAGAAGTACTCCAGAGATGTTAACGATTATAAGACGGGCACTGTTTTTGGGTGGCAGAAATTGGGTCAGAATGCACCCGCCATGGACCTACAATCTATAGGTGGATCTCAACCTGCAGGCCCTATGGCACCTGAGAGGGTTGATATACCCCCCAAGTCTTATAGTGAAGCAGTACAAGGTAGGCCGTATGGTGGCCCACCATCTTCTCAACAAAGGGTACTTCACTATACCCCTCATACCCCTAACAACCCTCAAAGAGGAAGAGGTAATAATCGGGGTAGAAGAGGAGGCCGTGGGTTTAATAGAGGACGTCCATATAACCATGATGCTCATCAATATAGAGAATATAATAATTCACCATATTATTCTCCATCACCCAGACGTGCCCCTCCTAACCCTCATTACGAGGGATCCCATCACTCAAATATGGCTATGGTTTCTACACATAATAGGTTCTCCCCGTTAAGGGAGGTATATGATAGAGATAATAGGAATAACACATATGTACCATCTGTGTATAATCCACCTAATACCAACTATAAAAATCAGGATTTTCGGGAGGATCCACACACCCGAAAAAGGGACCAAGATCCAAGAGAGGGTGCAGAGGGGGAGAACGAGTACAAAGGAGGAAAAAGAAGGCGTGTTTAATAGGACAGGGCGTTTTTAACTTGAGTAAGAAAACCTTTTCTCAGGCTGAACTGTCAGTGCTTGACAAAGGATTGAAGTATGCACCTCCCAAACAACTTAACAAGTTTGGCACATTTATAGACATACATAAATTTATTAGAAAAATTAACATTCAAAGGTATTTAACAACTAACCCCTTTAGGACTGATTATTTGGCGGCTACATCAGGAACGGTACATTCAGGGTTGGCTAACCCATCTTTATTCGTACCCCCTGTACCCACTGCGCCAGCTGTAAAAATATTTAAGGATTTATTACTAAACGATCTGGACAAATTGCCTGCTAGACGTGTAAACCGACCTTCCTTCTCGACAACTGGTTTTAGATCCTTGTGTGAGCAAAAGGATGTCGTTATACGTCCAGCGGACAAGGGTGGGGGGGTTGTGATTTTAGATAGAGAACATTATGAAATCGAAATGCAGAAAATTCTGGACGAACCAGGCACCTATAAACGACTCCCCAATAATCCCACGAATTCATATAAGAGACAACTTAAAGATCTGGTAAATAGAGGTTATGAATTAAAAATTCTGAATAGTAAAGAGAAAGCATTTCTAGTTCCCACCGCTCCACGGATTCCCACAATCTACTATCTACCGAAGATCCATAAGGATCCAGTGAACCCTCCTGGTAGGCCTATAGTGAGTGGCATTAATTCGGTCACTTCACGCATAGGCCGTTATATCGACTTTTATCTGCAACCCCTTGTCAAGAAAACTCCTTCCTATCTCAAAGATACTGGGGCTACAATCAGGAGACTTGAAGGTATTGAGCCTTATGAACAATGTATTATGGCCACGGCGGATGTAGCGTCCCTTTATACATGTATCCCACAAGGGATGGGGATTGAGGCTGTTCGGCATTATTTAAATCTTGATGACTCTTTGGCATCATTCCAATGTGAATATCTTGTGGAGCTTTTGGAATTTGCCATGGAGCACAACTATTTTTGGTTTAACGATAATTTTTATTTGCAACAACAGGGTGTTGCAATGGGGGCAAAATTTGCCCCTAGTCTTGCGAATTTATTTATGGCCAAATGGGAGGAGGATGTCGTCTATGCCCAACGGAACCCTTCATTGGTCCTATGGGCTAGATATATAGACGACATCCTCCTCCTATGGAATGGCTCTCCAGAGTCTTTGGTTGAATTTTTTGATGATCTGAATCGCAATGACAGGGGTATTTCACTTTCCGTTGAAATGAGTTCTTCCAAGATTATTTTCTTAGATTTAGAGATAGAGATTGTGGATAGCAAATTTGTGTTTAAGACACATTTCAAACCAACAGACCGAAATAGCTTCATTTCCCTTGACAGCTGTCACCATAAATCATGGTTGAGTTCGGTTCCACGTAGCCAATTCTTACGTCTGCGGAGGAACTGCACCGACCTTGAGACGTTTAAGACTCAGGCAGAAATCCTCAAGCAAAAATTTGAGGATAAGGGGTATGATGCCAGGATTCTAGATGGGGAAATACAGAAAGTTATTGACACCAACAGGGAAACTCTCGTTGCGGAGAAAACATATAGGGAGTCGGATGACACTTATAGATGGTCTATGCTGACATCTTTTTCAATACAGCACAGACAAATTAAGACCATTATAAACAAACACTGGGATGTGTTGAGGAGTGATCCGGTTCTAGGCTCTAAGTTGCCTGAACGGGCGAAGGTTCTCTTTAGGGGAGCACCCTCCTTACGTAGTTTAATTGCTCCCAATGTCATCAATCCTCCTAGGCGCCCATCGTTCTTTCATAATCTAACGGGCTATTATCCCTGTAAGAAATGTATTGTGTGCCAATTTAACACTGCTGGTAGGCATAAAACAACTGAGTTCACATCAACAACAACCAATAGAACGCATACTATTAAGTCATTTTGTACCTGTAACACCAAATACGTGGTATATCTAATAACTTGCCCATGTGGGAAACAATATGTGGGGAGGACCACGAGAACATTTTCAACTAGAGTAGGAGAGCATATATCCCTGATAAAAAGTAGGATTTCTAAACATACTGTCCCGAAACATTATAGGGAATGTCACAATAGCGACCCTACAGGCACACAGTTTTTGGCTATCGATAAATATACACCCCCTTGGAGGGGTGGAGCCATGATTCGTGGTGTTTCCCAGTTAGAGACCTACTGGATATACACGATCCGATCTTATTTTCCGTTTGGTTTAAATATAGAATGGGACATTAATGCGTTCATTAGTGATGGGTAGGTCAAAAAAATGGCAAGGTCCTGATGGTTCTAGCTTCCAGTTGTTTGAATTTTTGTTGTACATGGATTTTTTCTGTATATTTTATTTTCTGCGTAGCTGCTATTTATGTAATGTATGGTTTGTGGGATAGAATTCTATCTGCCTCTTGTGTCAACGCATTGGTTCCTATGTTCTTATGTGCTTACTGGCATACAGGAAATTACGGTATGTCCTATATGCACATATGTGTATTACCATGTTTATTTATTCCTGGTAATTTCTGGGATTGAGGTTCCATTGTACTGAGTTTGCGGTAAAAATCCGTTTATTTTGTACAATTTGACATTTTTGACAAGCACAATCTGGCATGTAATATTTTTTGCCAAATTTGAATCTGTTATGGAATACATCTGTTACGTTTTTTATAATATATTTTTTACTTGTTTTTTTTTTGCCTTCCTGATATGAGGGTAGTGTATTTATTTTTAAATAAGTTTATTTTTCGCCTTTTCTTTTTCTTTTCTTTTTCCCTTTACTAGTTTCTGAGACCCGGAATTATTGTGGATAGTAAATTATTATGGGTCCTGATGGAATGTGTGCGCTTCCGCGCACGTTCATTTGCGTTCCATTAGCAACTGGTAGTTGAGCGTCATTATCTGATGTTATTTATTCCTACAATAAAGTTTTAGTTTACAAGATGTGCGCTCCGGCGCACGTCTATTTGCGTTCCATCATTAACTGGCATTGGGGCGTTTCTATCGACATCACTTCCGGGATCTGACGCATCCCCACGTGGGAGCTCTGTAGGTGCGGTGCGTCTCAGCCTCTGTCTGGTCGTAGCCCAGCGAAGACCGGAAGTGATGTCAGAATAGTTTTTGCGTTGTTTTCCTGATTGGCTGATGAGTTCACTGCTACCCATGACCCGGAAGTGACGTGCTGTGTTTTCCTGATTGGCTGATGAGTTCACTGCTACCCATGACCCGGAAGTGACGTGCTGTGTATAGCGTCACGGTTTTTGAATATTCACTTTTCTGCGTTATGGAACATTCGTAAGGCCGGCTATGATATTTATTATGGAAGGCTTTATTTTTTCGTGACATATGATTATGGGGTCGTTTATATAATAACACGGCAATGAGGCGTGGAACGCACGCCGGATGCCAGGTCAAACCGGAAGTAACATGCGGTGACACAGGCAGATCGAATTTTCGCCCAGATTGGTATGTCTAGTATAAAAGTAAGTGGTCTGCAGTGGAGTAGTACCCCAGATGACGTCTTTTGAGGACGAAACGCGTCGGGACTCCTACTGCAGCTCTATTTTTTATATGATATAAGCGCTTAATTCATTGGATACATGTAAGTTCATTACTTATTTTATTAAAAATTTTTTAACGGATTTACACTATTGTGGCCCTCATTTTCTCCCTGTATGAGTTCCATAATGTGCGTTGGAGTTTAAAGCGGAAGATTTTCCCATCGTTTGAGTACTTGGTTGAAAATTCCCTGGAGAGTCATTTATGGTGGAGAGCTCTATATAAGAGTATTTAGAAGCCTGATTGATCCTTCGAATATATATTCGCTTGGATCCATTCAATTTGGTAAGCTTACATCCTATTTGGTGATGGAAATGCCACAGGGTGCCTGCATGTGGTCCTTGTAAGAAGAAGGTGGATGGTTCTTTCCCTCTCACGTGTGGATTGGATTTAATTTAAATTAAACAATAGACTATTTTTTTGTATATTTTGGACTTTTTCACATTATTTGATTTCTTCAGTTCAAAATTTTTTCACGATTTTATGCAAGTGTGGTGCAGTCTGAGAAGCATCACTGAATGTTATTTAATTTTGACACTTATATAATATTGTTATATCACTAAGTAGTTTAAATAGACTATTTTTCTTCTTTTTTCTATAGCGCTACACTATAATTTAATACAAAGACAAAAAACAGCCTTTAGGATACAGAGTAAAAATAAATATTTAATATAATCGAACTGTGTGAAATCATCATACAAATATATATTTGAAATCAAACCTTTATTATTTTTTGCAATAACATGGGGTGGGCGAATTTCTGCCAGTTACACCTCTCCACCTTGTGTCTTAAGGCCCATACACATGATTGGAATTTTGACAATAAACATGCAAATTAGCTGATCGTGTTTACGATCCATCGGACAAACTTTTTCAGTTTTCATCTGACTTTTGTTGGCTGTGTAAACGGACAAACTTTCTGGTAACAAAAGTTTGATGGAGCAAAGTCTGATCGTGTGTACAGAAAACCATAGGACTTTTGTACAAAGTACAAACACACATGCTCAGAACCAATGCAAAAGATCAGACAACAATACAGAAGTTGACCAAAGTTGGCGGTTAAAGAGCAGAAAAAACACGTGATTTGGTGAATGTTGGCTGAAAAAAGTCCTGCCGTGTGTATGCTTAACAAGTTCACGGCCGATGCCCTTTGTACAAAAATCCACGGGAAAGTTTGTACAAAGTCCTATCGTGTGTATGAGGCTTAACAGGGAGGATAAGCCTCTGCCAATCAAAATGTAATATCCTGTCCCATTGTGTTAAGATAGCTAGGAGGCGAAGTGAGGAGTGGGCTTTCATTTACCACTGTGTATACACCCACATGTGTGATTCTATAGTCACAAATGCTCAGCATAGAAACTCACTGAAAACTGAACATGTGCACTAGTTGTCAACAATGGAAAGGGAGTTTAGATTGCGCTATGGACCACTTGCTATAGAGTAGATTGAATTTATGACAAATATGTAATATGGGAAAATAGGAGGGAAAATAGGTAAGAGCAGCCTCTATTTATTTCCACCTTAACAGGTGGAAAGGTACTAGGAAGAGGTGAGGAAAAATAGACTTGGCGCTATACCTTCCCCCTGGGAATCTGTATGTTTTAAACTTTATAAGATATTTTCCAGCTTGCTGGCAATTAAATGAAAATATTGAATATTATGAAACCAATGAATGGCAAATGCTTACCATAACCAATTCTAGTGATGTATAAACCAGTGCAAGTACAAATAAATTACATGTGCCACAAATTATATACTGTCATTATTTAAAAAATTATTAAAATGCAAGTGAAAAAATTAGGCAAAAAGTGGTGGCTATTTCTTGCCTAAAAGTATGGTGACTGTGCTTGATCTATGATAAAAGAATCATGCTGGATATAATCAAGATAAAATAACGTGATAACCAGCACACAGTGGCAAACATAAAAAGCAAATAAACATGTATTGTGCAAAAAAACAATATTAAAGGTTGGAATTAACATTCATAGTGAGCCATATATATTTATATTGTGAATAGTCTTTAGTGAGTGGCGTGATCCTCCGTGCATAAAGGGAAGGAAGGGGGGTGATGATTTCCAAACAGTGTTTCCCGTGTTCAGTGGTTACTTCAATAATATGCTCTCACCGGAAAAAATACCCCATCCGGGGTGGATCGACCTTCACAATATCAGCTATTGTGTCGCTCTCTGGCTTGCTTCTGATGTGATACTGGGGGTCTCTCGTTTTTCGGTGAGTGTAGTAAACCATGTGTGTTATGTCAAAAGAGAGGCATATCCATAGCGTGATACCGTTTAAAATACATATTTATTAAAGAAAATGAATAAAACCTACTTACAAACGTAGATATTGCAATTGCAGTGATAATACAGCGTTCAGGCAGGTTTAAAAGTCCCGCTCTTCCTGGTTAGTGCTAGAAGTGTACGTCGTATGGCCACGCCCTACGCGTTTCGTCACTCAGACGTCATCCGGAGCGAGCATATTATTGAAGTAACCACTGAACACGGGAAACACTGTTTGGAAATCATCACCCCCCTTCCTTCCCTTTATGCATGGAGGATCACGCCACTCACTAAAGACTATTCACAATATAAATATATATGGCTCACTATGAATGTTAATTCCAACCTTTAATATTGTTTTTTTGCACAATACATGTTTATTTGCTTTTTATGTTTGCCACTGTGTGCTGGTTATCACGTTATTTTATCTTGATTATATCCAGTATGATTCTTTTATCATAGATCAAGCACAGTCACATTACTTTTAGGCAAGAAATAGCCACCACTTTTTGCCTAATTTTTTCACTTGCATTTTAATAATTTTTTAAATAATGACAGTATATAATTTGTGGCACATGTAATTTATTTGTACTTGCACTGGTTTATACATCACTAGAATTGGTTATGGTAAGCATTTGACATTCATTGGTTTCATAATATTCAATATTTTCATTTAATTGCCAGCAAGCTGGAAAATATCTTATAAAGTTTAAAACATACAGATTCCCAGGGGGAAGGTATAGCGCCAAGTCTATTTTTCCTCACCTCTTCCTAGTTGTCAACAATGCCCAGCAAAATCCCCAAATGCATTGGGGACATGAACAGAAGGTGGAGACAGAGAACAGCAGGATCAACCATTTTTTTTGCAAAGTACAGAAAATGAAACCCGTATTGAATGAGTGTGTATGAAAAGCATATAATACACAATTTATTGATAGTTTTTTTATGATGTGGGTTTAGTGATCAAACCTGTTCTTTCTATATGTATACATGTACATGTCCGGGAGCGACCTCACTGACGCAGTATAACTACTTTGTGTCTTGTTGCTGTGCTCATTCTGCTCATGCTGTGCCCAGTATGTGGACATTGTAGTGTGCTGCTATTGTTACAATCTGTACACTAAGCAGAAGGTTTTTTGGTTTACATAGTTCTCTGAAATATTTTGAAAGTTCCTTCAAAAACTATGTGCAAGTGTACCTAGAAGAATTGATGCTGTTTTTGAAGGCAAAGGGTAGTCATACAAAATATTGTTTTGATTTGGATTTCTCTTCTGTTCAATTACTTTCCATTTTCTTAAAAGCATTCATGATTTACAGAATTTTAATTTTACACCTTCCTAAAACTTGTGCACTGTTTATATATATATATATATATATATATATATATATATATATATATATATATATATACACAGTGCCTTGCAAAAGTATTCACCCCCTTTGGCTTTTTACCTATTTTGTTACATTTCAGCCTTTAGTTCAATGTTTTATTTTAATCTAAATTATATGTGACACAATAGTCTAAGTTGGTGAAGTAAAATTAGAAAAATATATACATAAAACTATTTTTCAGAAATAAAAAACGGATAATTGGCATGTGCGTATGTATTCACCCTCTTTGTTATGAAGCCCATAAAAAGCTCTGGTGCAACCAATTACCTTCAGAAGTCACATAATTAGTGAAATGATGTCCACCTGTGTGCAATCTAAGTGTCACATGATCTGTCATTACATATACACACCTTTTTGAAAGGCCACATAGGCTGCAACACCTAAGCAAGAGGCACCACTAACCAAACACTGCCATGAAGACCAAGGAACCCTCCAAACAAGTAAGGGACAATGTTGTTGAGAAGTACAAGTCAGGGTTAGGTTATAAAAATGTATCCAAATCTTTGATGATATTTAGGAGCAGTGATGTAAGTAACTCAGTTAAAATAAACAGTTACTTAACACAGTAACTTTAGAGGGTAACGAGTAATCGAACTGATTACTCTTCCCCTCATGGTAACTCAGTTCCCATTACTTGGGCGGCGTTACTGCAATTACATCTACCGCCCGGGAGGCCCGCCATGGCCGCACTGCCTGGCTGTTCGTTCCGCCGCAGGGAGGGGGGCTTTCCCCGCTGAGCTGAGAAGAGGCTGAGACTCAGAGAGACTGTCTGGACCGCCCCATCCTGCCCCGCCTATCCAGAGAGAGAGAATGTAGGGAGGTGGGGCGGACACTGAAAAATGCAGTCAGCTGACAAGCTGACACCAATCA
Source organism: Lithobates pipiens (assembly GCF_037356315.1). Lineage (NCBI taxonomy): Eukaryota > Metazoa > Chordata > Amphibia > Anura > Ranidae > Lithobates > Lithobates pipiens. The sequence goes on along the minus strand of NW_027507764.1, from coordinate 100,554,984 downwards.
AGTGAAGGGGAGGGTCTCTCTTTCTCCACATGAGCAAAGGCATCCCTGGAAGTATTCAAGTAAGTGACTGTCTGATGATTCGAATTGCAGTGCAATCGTTCTCCACCACCTCTGCTTCTTACTGATCCCATCCCTCCCCACCCACCATCACTTCTACAACAGAGGTAATGGGGGGATATGGTAGGGGTGAGATCAGTGGTGGTGGGGGATGGGATCAGTAAGAGGCAAAGGTGGTGGTGGGAGAGGATGGCACCACCACCGCTGCCTGCCACCGCCCCAATTACCACTGCTGCCTGCCACCCCCCCAGTACATCACAGCTGCCACCCCCCAAGTACCACCGCTGCCACCCCCCCAAGTACTGTACACCACCACCACTGCCACCCCCCCCCCAAGTACACCACCACCACTGCCACCCCACCAAGTACCACCGCTGCAACCCCTCAAGTACCACCGCTGCCACCCTTCAAGTAACATCGCTGCCACCCCCTCAAGTACCACCGCTGCCACCCCTGTCACAGTTACTTTGCTGAGTAACTAATTACTTTTCCAATGTAGTAACCGAGTTACTAACGCAATTTTTGGGAGAAGTAATTTGTAACTTAACTAATTACTTTTTTAAAGTAAGATGACCAACACTGCCTAGGAGCACCATTAAATCTATCATAACCAAATGGAAAGCACAACAGCAAACCTGACAAGAGTCGGCCGCACACCAAAACTCAGGGACCAGGCAAGGAGAGCATTAATTAGAGAGGCAGCACAGAGATCCCTAAGGTAACCCTGGAGGAGCTGCAGAGTTCCACAGCAGAGACTGAAGTACCTGTACATAAGACGATGATAAGCCATATGCGCCATAGAGTTGGGCTTTATGGCAGAGTGGCCAGAAGAAAGCCATTACTTTCAGCAAAAAACAAAATGGCATGTTTTGAGTTTGCGAAAAGGCATGTGGGAGACTCCCAAAATGTATGGAGGAAGGTGCTCTGGTTTGATGAGACTAAAATTTAACATTTTGACCATCAAAGAAAACGCCATGTCTGGTGCAAGCCCAACACATCACATCACCCAAAGAACACAATCCCCAGCAGTCGGGACTGGGAAACTAGTCAGAGTTGAGGGAAAGATTGATGGTGCTAAATACAGAGATATTCTTAAACAAAACCTGTACCACTCTGTGTGTGATTTGAGGCTAGGATGGAGGTTCACCTTCCAGCAGGACCATGACCCCAAACACACTGCTATAGCAACACTTGAGTGGTTTAAGGGGAAACATGTAGAGGTATTGGAATGGCCTAGTCAAAGCCCAGAACTCAATCCAATAGAAATTCTGTGGTCAGACTTAAAGATTGCTGTTCAAAAGCGCAAACCATCCAACCAAGGAGCTGGAGCAGTTTTTCAAGGGGGAATGGGCAGAAATTCCAAGTGGTAAGATGTGGCAAGCTCATAGAGACTTATCCAAAGAGACTTAGGCCCCATTCACACCTGAGCATAGTGTTTTCAGGCAGAAAATCATGCAATTTTACCGCAATTTTGTAGCGTGTTTTGCTGTGTTTTTACCACGATTTTGCTGCGTTTTTTACCGCGTTTTGCTGCGATTTTGTGCAGGGCAAAAGGTCACCAATGTAAAAAGAAGAAAAATGCCAAATCTGCCTGATTCCAGCGACAAAAAAGGATCCAGAACTTGTTTGAGCTTTAGGCATTCAGCTTCAGACAACTTGTGGAAATGTGAACCATCTCCATTGAAAATAATAGATTTTTTCCCCTCCAGTGTTTTGTAGCTTCAGGCTTCAAGCTACAAAATGCTCAGGTGTGAATGGGGCCTTAGAGCTGTGATAGCCACAAAACGTGGCTCTACAAAGCATTGACTTTAGGGGGGTGAATAGGACAAATAGGAAAATATACACATTTTTCTGTTATTTTGTCCTATTTTTTGTTTGCTTCACAATAAAAAAAAATCTTCAAAGTTGTGGGCATGTTCTTTAAATTAAATATTCATACCAGACCCAAAGGGCCTTGTAATGGACTGGGGGGATCCCATGCCGTTTTTTTCAATGACTTTTAAAAAATCTTAAAATTAGCACTTTGATTTCTCCCATAGACAATTCATTATAGCTGCTATTACTTTTAAATTACTTTTTCCCTTTAGAAATGTCATTTTGTGCAGGGACTGTTCTAAACAAGGGAAAAATGCGCCACTTTACAGGCATACTATACACACCCGCCAGGTACCGACTTCCTATCTATCTATCTATCTATATATATATATCAGTGCCTTGTCATCGTCCCTCTTTTGCCAGGTTGCATGCTCGGATAAGGGTCTGGGTATGGATTTTTGGGGGGACCCCCACGCCATTTAAAAAATAAAATTGGTGCGGGTTCCCCTTAAAATCCATACCAGACCTCAAGGGCCTGGTATGGAATTTGGGGGGACCCCACACTATTTTTTTTTTAATTTTGGTTCGGGGTTCCCCCTAATATTCATACCAGACCTGAAGGGCCTGGTAATGGACTGAGGGGATCCCATGCCATTTTTTTTAAAGACTTTTATCTATATTGCCGAGACCTGACAATTCACTCTATCTGCTGTTACTTTTAAATGACTTTTTTCCTTTAGAAATGTCATTTTGTGTAGGGACTGTTCTAAACGTGGGAAAAATGTGCCACTTTACAGGCATACTATAAACACCCCCCATGTATGAACGTCAAAGGAATATTTCACTTTTATTGTTTCACTTTAAGCAATATTAAAATCACTTCTCCCGAAAAAACGGCCGCTTTTTAAATTTTTTATTTAATTGATACATGTGCCCTGGGGCAGGACCCGGGCCCCCAAACACTTTTTATGATAAGTTGATAACTTGCATATTCACCCTTAAAATGAGCACTTTTGATTTTTCATGTTCGTGTCCCATAGACTTTAACGGTGTTTGCATGTTTGAATGAATTTTTTGCCTGTTCGCATGTTCTGCTGCAAACCGAATCGGAGGTATTCGGCCCATCCCTACTCTCAGTCACAGTTGTCACTGAGACCTGTAGTTCCCACAGATGATCCGATAAGAATAATTCCTGAACAGTGGTGGCTGGTGCTAAAAATATTTGGGGGGGTGCAAACCCCTTCAGGTCCGCACTAACCAAAATCACAACCCTCTTGATACAGCTCCCCTCTGTGGCTTCCGTGTTAACCCTGTCTTTTTCCAAGGTTCCAAATCTTCAGCCTCCTGCTTGGACAGGACAATAAGCCTGAAACTGAAAGTGACGTTATGGAGAATATTGATTGGCTAAAATCAAAAGTGGGAGAGTTTGGGTACTCTGCGCCCTGAGGACAACCATGTGTACGTAGCATCAGGCTCTAATCACATGCTTGTCAAATATTTACAGACCTAATAGCACCTATTAGTCCGGGCCCCGCACAGTGCACACTCATAGAATGATTAGCTTTCTTATTTGGCAAAACTTTAGGGGGGCGGCACCCATGCGCCCCTTATGGATTGCCCCTCACTGCTCCTGAACATGCGATCACTATAGTAGGTATGAGGCTGCCACCTTCAGGCTGCAGTGTTCAACTGCAGTGCCATCCATTTGGTAACTGTCAGATAGCTGCATTATTAAAAATGATAATTTATTAGAAAATATACTTTTTTATTATTATTATTTATGTGCATTTTTCCAGAGTACAATAAAACCAGAGCAGGGTTTTTTTTTTGTATTTAAAAAAACAAAAAATAAATACAAGCTTCATAAAAAATATGTACAATTATTTAGGTATGAAATGTATCTGATGCTGCTAATTCTGGTGTTGGCGTCTAGACATCAATGACCATTTGTCAGACCACAAGTGTAAATAAATATTTAGTGATGCCACAACTTCTTCAGTTTTTCGTTGTTTGCTATCACCTAAAGCATCAGCCCACCCACAACTGATATTTCAGTAAAACGAATGAGCTACAGTACCACTAATTGTATATCTTTGATTTTGCATTCTTTACACCAGTGTTTCTCAATCTTTTTTCAGTCAAGGCACCCTTTAAAATTATGGACAACTTAGAGGCACTCTCAAATTATGGACAGTCTTGAGGCAACCCTTTCCCAAATGTAAAAACAATTCTGATAGTTTTACATAATGCAGCGACATCAATACACGTAGGACATCAAACGTTAAAGGTGATTTATTCTTTCAAAGCCAATACACTTTTGAAAACTGTTACTGATTAGTAATCCAATGTTTCTCTTCGCCCTCAGTTTATAAGCTTGCCAGCTAGAAGTGTAACTAAAAGGTAGTTTTCATCTACCCACCAGCTTATATACAATTTTGGAGACATTTTTAGGCATTTTGCCAAGGCACCCCTGAAGAAACCTCAAGACACCCCAGGGTGTCTGAGATCACCTTTCACCTGGGATCACCTTTCCTGTTTTTGTTTTTTTTCTTATTTAATGAATAATACAGCTGAAGGAGTGATAATTCCAAGTTCTGCAGGAGTTTCAAGACAGGGAAAACAGCCCAAGGACAAATGCAGGAAAATCTATCCACCAGCTTTCATGAAGATAGTAAGAATCAAATAAGCAGAACAAACCTCTCGCATCTGTCCAAAACTGGGTGGGTTAACGGACCCGTAACACACATGTGTCAAACACAAGACCCATGGGCACAATCTGTTCCTCCATGTCATTTCATGTGGCCCTCGCACCTCTCCTACAGCTACAGCAACTCCCTTGCAGGGAAGATCTTTATGTTCGAGTCAAACTCATGTTCGACTCAAACATTGGCTGTTTGCCAGTTCGCCGAACAACGAAACAATTTTGGGTGTTCACGGTAATTTCGAAAGCCGCGGAACACCCTTTAAAAGTCTACGGGAGAAATTAAAAGTGCTAATTTTAAAGGCTTATATGCATGGTATTGTCATAAAAAGTGTTTGGGGACCTGGGTCCTGCCCCAGGGGACATGTATCAATGCAAAAAAAAGTTTTAAAAACTGCAGTTTTTTTGGGAGCAGTGATTTTAATAATACTTAAAGTAAAACAATAAAAGTGTAATATGCCTTTAAATTTCATATCTGGGGGGTGTCTATAGTATGCCTGTAAAGGGGCGCATGTTTCCCATGTTTAGAACAGTCTGATAGCAAAATGACATTTCTAAAGTAAAAAGGTCATTTAAAAGTATTCGCGGCTACAATGAATTGTCGGTCCGCAATACACATAAAAGTTCATTGATAAAAACGGCATGGGGATTTCCCCATAGGGGAACCCCTGAACCAAAATTTTAAAAAAAATGTGGGGCATCCCCCTAAATTGCATTCCAGGCAATTTTTTTTAAAAATGACGTGGGGTCCCCCTCAAAATCCGGGTCTGGTATGGATTTTAAGGGGGAAACCCACACCAAAATTTAAAAAAATGGTGTGGGGTCCCCCCAAAAATCCATACCAGACCCTTATCCGTGCACACAACCTGGCAGGCTGCAGGAAAAGAGGGGGGGATGAGAGAGTGCCCCCCTCCTGAACCGTACCAGGACACATTCCCTCAACATTGGGAGGGTGCTTTGAGGTAGCCCCTCAAAGCACCTTGTCCCCATGTTGATGGGGTGAAGGGCATCATCCACACAACCCTTGCCTGGTGGTTGTGGGTGTCTGCGGGGGTCGGGGGCTTATCAGAATCTGGAAGCACCCTTTAACAAGGGGTCCCCCAGATCCCGCCCCCCCCTGTGAATTGGTAATGGGGTACAAATGTACCCCTTCCATTTCACAAAAAAAGTGACAAAAAGGTTCAAAAACACAAGAGACGGTTTTTGACAAGTCCTTTATTAATTTCTTCTTCTTTCCGCTTCTTCTTTCATCTTCTTTATTCTGGTCTTCCTTCTGTGTTCTTCTTCTTTTCCATCTTCTTCTCCATCTTCTTTTTCATCATCTTCTTCCTCCGCTCTTCTAGTCCCGCATTTTGCTCTGGCTTCTTCTCCGCTCCGTCCGCACGATTTGCCTCAGTGTGACGCTTCGATTCTTTTGACACTTCTTAAATAATAAAGGGGGGACTTCCCTATGGCTTTCCCCGTGTTGTCAGAGGGGGCGGGGTCACTCATTTACATACATGTTCGTGTTCCATAGACATTAACGGTATTCGCGTGTTCAAACAAATTTTTTGCATGTTCTGGTGCGAACCGAACAGGAGGGCAGAGAGGAGGATAGAACTCCTCCTATGGATCCTATGCCTCTCTGTACAGCTTCAGCATCCCCTCATATCCGCCTCCCCTGGTCTCAGCCTTCAGCATACATCAGCAGCTCGTTTCCAGCCCTCCTCTGGTCCTCCTCCAGACCCTACACTTCCTGCTTCCAGCTCCGCCTCCATTGTCTTCCCAATAGCAGCACAAGGTGAGGGGGGCTGAACTGTGATGTAAGGGTGGGTGGAGGACTCTTGAATTCTGGTGGACTGGTACTCAGGGTCGCACTCAGACTATTTTACAAGTTGTGATTTCTCCTTGCTAAACTCCGGAGGAAGCAACGTTATCAGCTATGAAATGCATAGAAAAACTACCACCTCTGATTACCTACAGATTGCTACTTGAGGACTTTATACGTTGATCATTCATAAAATAAACTGTAATATGAGTGTGGCAGATAGTGTGGAGTAGTAAAAAAAAAATGAGGTGGAATACATGTATTTACACGTTTTTATATTATTTGATTTTGCTGTATTTTTAATGACATTGTACTGAAAATATTGTGTAATATTTATACAGAAAGTAGATTATATGGGGGGTGCCTTAAAAATCCTTGTTTCAAAAAATTCTCCTCTTATTTATTCAAAACCCGGATGTGGCACACTAGTACCACCTTATGGACTATCACAATACTACAAATATCAGTGTTTAGCATGTGTTTCTGTATCATATGCTGTTGCTGTTTCCTAAATAGTCCAGAAAAAGCTAGTCAGAGGAGTGAGACTTTCAAGTTCTGCAGGAGTTCCAGGAAAGGGAAAACAGCCCAGGAACAAACACATGAAAATCTAACAACCAGGTTTCCTGAAGATAGAAAGAATCACATGAAAAGCACAAACCTCTCGTATTCATCCAAAACTGGGTGGGTTGACTGACCCTTTAACAGAAGTACAAATATCAGCATTGCCTTAGTGCAGGAGTGCCACCCTGATCCAGAATGGTGTACCACCCGATTTGAGGACTTCTATGTATGGCCTGGTGTGTGGTTGGGGCTACCTGGGCCACCTAGCTCATTCCAATGGTCTACAGAGAGGAGGGGAATTACTGCCTGGGCCCTGGAATTGCTGGTGGACCTGTACTCAGGGTGGCATCCAGACTATTTTACAAGTTGTGATTCCTCCATGCTAAACTCCTGAGGAAACAAAGTTATCAGCTATGAAACATCGAAAAACTAACCACCTCTGAATACCTGCAGATTGCTACTTGAGGACTTTATACGTTTACCATTCTTAAAAGAAACCGTAATATGAGTGTGGCAGATGGTGTAGAGAGGTAAAAAAAAAAATTAGGTGGAATACATGAATTTACACATTTTATATTATTTGTTTTTGTTGTATTTTTGATGACTTTGTACTGAAATTATTGTGTAATATTGATATAGAAAGTAGATGTTTATATGGGGGTTGCCTTAAAAACCCTTGTTTCAAAAAAAAAAAACTTTATTCAAAAACGGGATGCAGCACACTATTACCACCTTATGGATTATCGCAATGTTACAAATATCAGTGTTCAGCATGTTTTTCTGTATCATATGCCATTGCTGTTTCCTAAATAGCCCAGGCAAGGCTAGTCAGAGTGCAGTAACCTCATGTGATCTCATTTGGCTCTCGTACTGCTGACCTCGGCACAGGTCCGCTCTTACTAACCCGCAGCCCACAGAGATTAGAGGAGACTATTAGTTCCCTGTTCAGCCCTCTAACCTCTCACCACTGCCATTTCCTCCACAGACAAAAAACTCATATGAAAGGCTTTCCTTGGCTTTCATCAAATCTGGGTTGCAGGCCTATTTTGTAACATTAATTCTCTCCCTCACTGACTGCCACATCAATTCAGTATTTTATAAACTATTTCTGGGATCCGATTTATCAGGCCTGACAGAGCTTCACAGTGAAATAAACAGCGCTGCTTCAGCTCAGCTCTCTCTCTCTCTCTCCCTCTCTCCCGCTCTCTTTTTTTTTTTCTGCGCTTTCTATTTATCATTATTTAATTCAAGGGCCTAAAATTCTCTGACATTATTAATAGTAAGATGAATCGCTAGAAAGCAGCAGAATCTGTGACCAACCAAGTCGAAATAATCCATTTTGGTAAAAATGTCTGCGTGGAATTGCATTCCCTGACGGGTATATTCGCTGTCATTAGCTCCTTGGTATGCATGGGTGGTAAAGTACTGAACCATAGGTCTCCAATGAGTAGAAAAAAACTTCAATTGCAATTCCCCTTCCAACAGTTAACACGTCAAGGCAACAGCGACTATAGGAAAAAAAAAATAATTTGATGGCTGCTGTCAGTGGAATTTAAATGCACTAATTTAAAACTTTTGTACATGATTAACTTTTAAGTTGTCGGAGGTTGAAGTTTTGTGTTATGGAGACAGGAAAATCTATTAGTTCAATTCTAAGGGCAGTATTACTTACAGCCATTAATGAAATATAATCAGCTCCCTAGTATGGCTATGAACACATAATGGTAGGCCAGCTAACCTCATTAGGTTTTTTTTTCTGTCTTTCTATTAATTTAGTTTTTTCTTCTTAGAGAAGATCATGTGGCAGTGTGGAGTCAGGGGACCTTAGGGGCTCATTCGCACTGTTGCATTCAAGTGTAATGTGGGGTTCATTTACCAAAAGTGGAGATTGCAAAATCTGGTGCAGCTGTGCATAGAAACCAATCAGCTAAGACCCCTTTCACACTGGAGCATTTTTCAGGCGCTACAGCGCTAAAAATAGCGCCTGTATAGCGCCTGAAAAAAGCGGCTCCATTCACTCCAGTGTGAAAGCCAGAGGGCTTTCACACTGGATCTGTGCGCTGGCAAGGCGTCAGAAAAAGCCCTGCCAGCAGCTTCTTTGGAGCGGTGAAGGAGCGGTGAACTTCTCCACTGCTGCTCCCCATTGAAATCAATGGGGCAGCACTGCCATACCACCAGCAAAACACTGCTCCGGCTGAGTTTTGCGGGCGGATTTAACCCATTTTTGCCTGCAAGCGGGGGGGTTAAAACTGCATAGCTAGCAGCCGAATAGCCACCCGCTAAAACTACAGTAAAGCTGCCGCTTTACCGCTGATGCCCAGGAAGGCTCGGTGTGAAAGGGGTCTTAAGGCTGGATTCACACTAGTGTGAATTGGATGCGGGTTTTTTTTTCGATACAGCACTGCGTCGCTTTAAATGTCAATTGCGTGGTCGTGCGATGTTGTATTCAAACAAAGTTGAAGTCTTTTTTTCCCACACATAGAGCTTTCTTTTGTTGATATTTGATCACCTGTGCGGTTTTTATTTTTTGCGCTATGAAAAAAAAGCCTTTTTGCGATAATAAATAAAAAAAAAAATGTAAAAAAAATGTCTTCATCAGTTTAGGCCAATATGTATTCTTCTACATGCTTTTTGGTAACAAAAATCACAATAAGCATATATTGACTTGCACAGAAGTTATAGCATATACAAAATAGGGGATAGATTTATGGCATTTTTATTATATATTATTTTTTTAATAATAATGACGGTGGTCTGTGATTTTTAGCGGGACTGTGACATTACAGCGGACAGATCAGACACCCCAGGTGATGTCTTATGAGACGAAACCGGTGGGGGCGTGCTCTGCTGATGCCACTGTGATATTTGATTTTACTTACATGCCTTTTAATGCCTTCTGAAATGTGAGTTACCATTTTACTTATTTCAATAAAATGCCTTTTTTGTAAATGGAATCACACTATATGGCCCAATTTTTTCCTTTTACCATATATAATACTGGGAGGATCCGTTCTTGATCTTTGGTCACTATTCCCTTGGTGGATATCCATTGATGTTATACATTGTGATAGACCCCTGCCAGATTGGTCTACATTGGAAACCGTGTATGCTGATTTTCTTCCCTGAGTGTGTTACACCACAAGCTCTGTTGACTCATCAGGTGTATGCCTAGTTGGGTTCAACTTGTCTGGTAAGCCTTCTTCCTTTTGGTGAAGGATTATCAACAGACAACTAGTTCACAGATTTATCTTGCAAGTCACTTTATATATTGGAGTCACTTTAGGGATTTTCATTCTAATATATATATATATATATATATATATATATATATATATATATATATATGCACTGTTGGTTTATGTAAACATCATCATTATTGTTGTTTGTATATTAGAGTAATATTGTATAATTTTTATCATGATTTATGCACATCAGTAATGGTTTGTTACTAGTTTGATCCCATCAGGAGAATCTCACTTTCACCTTCACTTTTAGCGCTGCACTTTACCACTTTCCCATTTGTTCACATATTCACATATTTGTGTTGTGCTGGCAGCTATTATTTATCCCTTTAAGACAGCGCATTTTTTTTTATTTTCTTTTCTTTTTTCCAGATCAGACACTTTTGACAACATTTTTTGAGACCAGTGACCAGTGATTTTTTGAGACCAGCAGCAATCACTGCTATAAAAATGAACTGATTACTGTATAAATGACACTGGCAGGGAAGGGGTTAACACTAGTGGTGATCAAGGAGTTAAATGTGTTCCCTGGGAGGTGTTTCTAACTGTCGGGGGAGGGGATTGACTGGGAGTACAGAGAGATCGCTGTTTCTAATCACTAGGAACAGACGATCACTCAGTACTCCTCTGACAGAATGGTGATATGTTTGTTCGCATTGAGAGATCCCTGTTCTGGCTCTCTGTGGAGCAGCCACAAGTGGCCGGCAGACATCTCGGCCACCAGCCACACGCATCAGCTCCCCCGCTATGCAGCAGGCACGCGACTTCTGTGACACGCGTGCCTGCTATAACTGTAAAGCGGGCCGATGTACAGCTATGGCGATTCACAGGAACGAGCAGAGCTGCCACATTATAATGATGGTGGCTGGTTGGCAAGTGGTTAAGGTGGAGTGGCAGGGGGTGTGTCCTATGCCTACATACTTTTGCTAATAGGTTTCCCAGTTCCCAACTCAAAAAGTTGTGAGGTGTGAGTAAGGGCAGATGATTCATGTAGCATTTACTTCCTGGAATTCATCTGCTCTTATCTCAGGCATGCAGGCAGGAAGGTGTGCTTAGCTGAAAAAGCCCCTCCTTCCCTCTTCCAGGTGAAAGGAAAAAAATTCACATGAAATCTCATAGGATGTATAAGATCATTTTGGCCTAGGCCAGAAACCAGGAAATAACTTTATTATTATTTAAATTTAATTTAATCACCAAACAGTTGGTAAAATCTCTCAAAAAGTCTATTAGTGAGAAACATGTGCTTGGGTTACTGGGTTTGCACACCTGCTTTATAAATGGCGTCTTAAAACATATCAGGATGTCACGTTGCAGACTATTACTGTAGGTTCTCCTAATCTGCAAGGAGAGGAAGTAAAATTGGTAAGTAATTAATAAAACAATTGCTCATTTAAAAAAAATGTCCTGCTTTTCTACCTGGATGACATAAGGCTGAGCAAGGAAACAAAATCCTTTTTCACAGGGATAATTTTAATATGTGTGATCATTTCACCTATTCGTCTATTCAAGTTTGACTATAAATATCTATAGAATGCCTGTTAAAGTGGAGCTCCCCCCAAAAGGGAAAGTTCCACTTTAAGGTCCCCTCTCCCACTCCTGTTTGTGAAATGGAGCTTTTGGGAGGAGAGGGGGTGCAGGCACCCAATTTTGAAAGGTACCAGCCTCCACCTCCACTTCGATAGCCTGGTCGATCATAAGTGGAAGATCTCCTTCCCCCCTCTCTCTTGAGGTATTCTGGGACACATGTTAGGTCCTAGAAGATTGTGGGACCAGTCACAGAGCACAGTGCCCCAGCGCATGAGCATTAGGCACCTGGCTTTGAGGCTTTGAAACCACAAGAGTGCCCATCAGGTGCCCATAGTAAAGATGCTGGCAAGGGAGGACACAGGGGGAAAATGGCTCATTGGGACAGGTGAGTGGCAATTTATTAAAAGTCAACAGCTACAGCTTTTGTAGCTGCTGACTTTTAGGCTACTTTCAGATTGGGGAGTTGTGGGCATCGGCAGTAAAGCAGTATATTTAGCACCGCTTTACTGTCATTTTAGCGCCGCTATTCGGCCACTAGCGGGGCAGTTTTAACGGCTTAAAACTGCCAGGATATGCTCACGGTTTAGCGCCGCTGCCCCATTGTTTTCAATGGGAAGGGGCGCTTTAGGAGCGGTGAATACACCACTCCTACAGCACTCCAAAGACGCTGTTTGCAGGACTTTTTTTACCTTCCTGCAAGCGCACCGCTCCAGTGTGAAAGCCCTCAGGAGAGGCGCTTTACAGGTGCTATACAGGTGCTATTTTTAAGCGCTGAAGTGCCTGTGAAGTGCCTCAGTGTAAAAGTAGCCTTAGTTTTCACTTAAGAGACTGGAGCTACTCTTTAAAGACCACAGATAAAGCAGGTATCTCTTCTGATATATTATTAACCAAGGGCTTTTTCAGGGTTCAGCATTCAGGGCATGCTTGGCAGGAGTCAAAAATGGTTGCCCTACCTTTACGTGATCCTGTAAACCATCCCCTGCATCACTTTGCAAGAAGAATAGTAGATGTTGTTGAGTTTGTGATAAGTTCTTCACTCTAATGCCGCGTACACACGTAGCCGACTATCCGGCGGACTTAGTCTGGCGGACTTCCCGCCGGACTGTCTGTCGGACTTTCCAAACGGGTTACTTGCCCACACACGGCACTTTTTCAGCGGACTAATACGGTGTACTAAGTCCGCCGTACTATCCGCCGTACTATCCGCCATACTTTTTAAATGAACGGACTCGCCCACACACGCGGAGGAAAGTCCGCTCATTTTGAGCGCGTCTCCAGGTAGGCGGGGCCCGCGAAGGAGACGTCGCTGGCCCCGCCACCTGGTATGGACTTAAAGGGGAACCCAAACGCCGATAAAATCGGCGTGGGGGTCCCCCCCAGGTCCACATCAGACCCTTGTCCAAGCACGCTACCCGGCCGGCCAGGAAAGGGGGGGACGAGCGAGCGCCCCCCCTCCTGAGCCATACCAGGCCGCGTGCCCTCAAAATGGGGGGTTGCCTTGCGCGGCCCCCTAACCCAAAGCACCTTGTCCCCATGTTGATGAGGACAAGGGCCTCTTCTCGACAACCCTGGCCGTTGGTTGTCGAGGTCTGCGGGCAGGGGCTTATCGGAATCCGGGAGCCCCCTTAAATAAGGGGGCCCCAGATACCGGCCCCCTCCCTATGTGAATAAGTGTGGGGTACAATGTACCCCTACCCATTCACCTGTGAAAAAAAACTACAAAAAAAACACAACACAGGGTTAAAATTGTTTATTGCACAGCTCCGGGGTCTTCCGTGTTCGGGGGTCTTCTCGCCGGACTCCTCCGCTATCTTCTGCTAGCTCTTTTACTAGCAGAGGAGCCCGGCTTTCTTCCTCGCCGCCGGCCTCTTCTTCTGACTTCGGGGGTCTTGCCCCCTTCTTCGGTTTATCTGCCGGGCCACCGTGCCTTCTTCTAGCTCTTTTACAGGCGGTGGCCCGGTCTTCTGTCGCCGCCGTCGCCGCCGCTACTGCTGCTGCCACCGTCTTCTGTTCTTCTCTTCTTCTCTTCAGATGTTGCCTCGTCGCTCCCTCCGCTCACAATGACTGGGACCGGGCGCGCGGCGACTTATATAGGGACATCACCGGATGATGTCCCCGCCCAGTATGATGTCACAGTCCCAGCATCCTCTGGGACTGTGACATCATAATAGGCGGGGACATCATCCGGTGATGTCCGGTGATTCACTCGTTTACACCCCCAGCAAAATAATTATATTCAACCATTGCCAACTGAATCAGACATTTATTTGTTGGAATTGTATTTATGTTCACTAGTGAGGGTGCAGAGAGAGATAGTAAAAAGGAGGACAATTTGCTTGCAAGGACTAAATCATATTTGCCATTTTAGAGTTAGCAAAGTATGCTCCTCCCTCAACTCTAAAAGAGTAAAAATTGTTGTAAAGTCTCTATATTCTTTATGCAGATGGGGGGGGGGGGGGGGGAGGGCACTTCACTCTAAAAAAAAAAAAGAAGGAAAAAGATTTTGCAGTGTACAGATTTGGCATACCAAGCATGTAGTTTATCTGAAAGAACTGAAGGAACACAAGTGGAAACACATGCTTTCACACACATGGAAGCTTTGCCATTGGAATTTTACACAAGCAATATTTGTATTGATTGTAGCATGATGGTCATTGACGGATGGATCAATGGATGGTGAGTGCTGAGGTTCATGCGTGAAAGTAGCAGGAGCCATAAATTGTGTCAAGTTCCCGAAAGAGGGCCAAGGAAGTATCACTGCTTCCGGAAGACACCAAAACCATGAGCAAACAAGGTAGACATTCAGCTGGTACTCTATAGAAGAATTGCCTCCAGGAAGGATGGAAAAATAAACTTTATTTATTTCAGTAAGATTTCTTTAGGGGTGGATAACATAAGCTTAAAGTGTATGTAAGCTTATCCTAGTAATGTATGTCCCCTACTGCTCCCTTTTGGTATACGTAAGTAAATGTATTGTTTTATTTGAGGGCAGTTAGAGATGTACAATAACATACATTATGGGGGAAATTTACTAAAACTGGTGGACACAGAATTTTGTGCAGTTTTGCAGAGTAACCAATCAGCTTCTATGTTTAATGTCAAAGCTGGAAACTACAGAAAAACAATAAATGTAGCAGCTGGATTGTTTTTTTTTTTGTTGTTTTTTTTTTTTTTTTTTTCTGGTGACTAACTTTTTCATATAAATAAGTGAAAGTTGAATGAAAAATGACTTTCAGGTAACTTTACCGTAATGATTAATACTGTGTTTTGGCTGCAAATGCACTGTAGTTTCCCTTTAGAAAAGAACCGTGAGCATTTGAATAAGCATTTCAGCCTTATTTATTCAATGGTTTTGTGTATATGTCAATAAGGATTTGAATGTGTCTTTGCCTACTGTGATTTTTGCATAGCCCAGTACAGTGTGTGGAACAGCTCAGCCAGACGCACAGCTTTGTAAGCACATCAGTGGCAAATTAAAGCAACTGCAGTTCCATCGCGAGAGTGCTTCAGTGCTACACTTTATGGCTTGAACTGCCGGTTTAATGGACTGTGAGATCTTTCTCATTTGCTCCGAACAAAAGTAAAGGAAATCTGCTTGGCACTCAAAAAAAAAAAAAAGAAAAGATCATTCTAGTTAAATCCCTGGCTGCATTGGAAATTAGAAAATTCTAAACGCAGCCATCAATCTTTATGAATTTTCAGAAGTAGAACGCCCTACCATTTGAGTGGAGAGGATGCAATAGACTTTGACCTCTCATTTGAGAATTTTTTTTGCTTCATTACCTGTCTTATTTAATTTAGATAAAAAGAAACATAATTATATGCACATATATAATAAATTGAAACAAGAAGATAAAGTACAAGGCCGTTTTATTTCCTGAGATACGAATAACCACAACGATTCAAGAAATATGCCATTCATAGCGGCGGGGGGAAAATACACGTTTGATTCCTTAACAATCTCTATCCCACTGTGCGCCCTACTTGACCTACACATTGCATAATTCACTGACTAGCTGGATAGGTAATGAAATACAAATTACAGAGGCAAAAATAACATCTATTCATCTGTGCATTAGGACACAGTGATGTCATGGAGCATGGTGGCACTGACATGATTAAACACTAAGTAAAGATTTATATTTAATGCCATTTATTTACAAGAAAGACTGTTTATTTTAAATGGCAGGAGGCACCACTCACATTATACCATACTACTCGTCATTAGCTTTCCTGGTAGCAAAATAAGGTTAGCAGATTATTGTGTACCAAAGGTCAGAACCTGGGGAATTGCTTAATTTGTTCAAACTAATGTAGCAAACCTGGCATTGATGTAAGATTTGTCAGTATCATTTTATTTTGTTTTGCTAACAGGCCACAGGAAAATTTAATAATGGTTATTTTAAAACATTATTAGGATTTCTTAACCTATTTATTATTATAGATTCCTAATGGATTGTTCATAATGTCCATGTACCCCTGTAGGCAGGTGTAGTCTATTTTCTCCACTGTAGGTGGCGCTCGACCATAGCAGAATTGCAGTTGGAGGGGTCGTCAAGAGAAACATGGTTCCTCTATGGTTTCCTGGGTCACTGGGGAAGATAAGAAATCCAATGTAACCTTGGGTCAGGCAGAGCTTATTTAAGGCCCTGTAATTTGTATTTAAGGCCCTGGCTCCCAGGCTTGGCACACATTTCACGTGTGGGTAGTGTGGGGTCAGGACACCTGTCTGACAGGGACAGTGATTGGTAGAAGGGAGAGGTACCAGAAGAGTAGGGAAAAGATAGGGACACGCCATCCTTCATGGGGACCTCCCTATTTGAGCACAGATCAGCCAGGCCGCATTCCGCCCCTCAAGACAGGAGCTGTTGGCACACCAGAGATCTGCTCTGTTACACATCGCTGTTGCATTCTGTGATTGGTCCCGGTCAGGTGCTTTCCCACCGGGCTTGTTATGAATTGCTGATCTTTGAATTTACTACAAATTCTCTTCCTGCAACTGAGCTCTGAGTGTTTACTACCACCGCACCATGCTGCACTGTCCCCCACCCCTTTTACCAGACATAATCATCATCACCAGTCACATTAGTAGGAAGAGGCTTTGTGCCTGGTTCTAGGCACCAGGTATGGAGCCTGGGCCTAGAGTGTATCAACCCTCTGTTTGAGAAGGTTTTGTGCCAGGTTGGGGCCCAGGCCTAAAGGGAATTGCCCCTCTGTTTGAAAAGGCAAGCCATGAGTCATCAATGTAAAAGAGTTACACCAAAACCTTTTGTTTTGTGGCTAATGTGCACCTCAAAGAAGTTCTGTGTGATGTTTCCTTATGCATCCAGTGACTGCTAGCCAAGCAACCAAGACCCACCCAGTGACTACTAGCCAAGGAGCTGTAGGAACCCCATGTAAGAATAATGTACAGTATTCCACCTCCTTTGAAATTTCCTCTGGGGAAGACCCTTTTGTATCCACAAGACCCCATAGCTGGAGGCACTAGAGACTTAAGAACATATGTGCGTTAAATGTAAGATCATGTTCATGATCCTCTTTTCCCAGGTACTGCTACAGCATTGGAATGTAATGACCACAAGCCAGGGGTCATCTCACATTACTTTGCTCATCTCCTCGAAACACCCCAAAATAAGTAACATCTCAAGATACAATTTATGGTGCTATGTTTCCCTCTCCTGTAAATGTCATCCAGATAGGCAGGGGGCATTTACAAAAAAACAGAAGAGGGGTTTTGGTAAAAGGGTAATTCTTGATGGTAAGGGGCCTTTTTGTGTTGGTTGTTGTCTTGGTCCCCAGGAGACATCAAGTGCATTAGTAAGAAATTCTGTAGTATTTAGGTGCTGCTGAGAACAGGGTTTGGACATGCTTTGTTTATTGTTTATTGGGACCAAATAAAAACCACTTTACCTCCAGAAGGTTTTACCCCGCTCATGACAAGGCCATTTTTTTGCTATTAGCACTGTGCAGTCATGTAACACTGTATGTAAACAAAATGTATGTCATTTTTTCACACAAATAGAGCTTTCTTTTGGTGGTATTTGATCACCACTGTTTTTATATTTTTTTTGCTATATAAATGAAAAAAATACAAAAACATTTTGAAAAAAAAAACACATGTTTAACTTTCTATTTTAAAACATATCCAATAAGATATAATTTTTTCATGAATTTAGACAAAAATGTATTCTGCAACATGCCTTTGGTAAAAAAAAGAAAAAAAAATCCCAATGAGTGCATATTAATTGGTTTGTGTGAAAGTTATAGCATTTACAAACTATGGTATATATGTTTGAAAATGTATCAATCCTTATGTACTGATGGCCTAATTTCCTGAGGTGCCAGGACAGTACAAATACCCCCCCTCAGTGACGCCCTTTTGGCAAGTAAACAGCCTGAGCTATTTAGTAAGAGGCAAGGGGAGTTTTTTGAAGTTGTATTTTTTTTTGTCACAATTTTTTGGAAGATGAAGACAATAAATAAAAATGTGTTTTTTTTTGTTTTTACATACTTTCATCAGAGTATTGACACTGAACCACTTGGGGGGTGGGGGCTACACTTTGATGATCACTGTAGCAATGTTTTGAACTATCATGAATGGGTTACATTCATAACGACTGTGATTTTCTATTGTGCACTGTGATTGGCCCAAAGCTAACACATGGTACAGGGTGCTGAGATTGGCCCGGGTACCATGTGAATCATAATTGTTAAGAATGAAATTCATTTATAGCAGATAACATTGTGATCATGTGATTGCATTCCAAAGACATGATCCCCGGCCGGGAGCCGCAATCCACTGTGTCCGGTGGACACAACAGTTGCAGGACCAGCACGTTACACACCCCTGTCCTGGAGGAAGATGATGTACATGTACGTGATCCTGCCTGCCCATACTGACCTGCTGCAGCAAATGTTAGGCGGCAAGCGGGTAAGGAACATTATTGTTCTTTAGTATATGAATTCCTCAGTCAGACATGAGATTAAAAATAAATATATAACCACATTATCAAGGATTAACAACACACAATATAAGATTTTTATATATATATATATATAAATGTTAGTGTTAGTTGCTTTTATAATTTTCTATATTATTTATAAATGTAGTTATTACATTTAGCTGGTAAAGACAAAGTAAACCTTAACTAAACGGCATTTAGTTTGTTAAACCATTGTGTATCTTAAACAATTGTCACGTTTAAAATAAAATACTGGGATTACACATTTTTTTATCTAGCTCCAACTCAGTGCTGCTGATCTACCACAGCCTCTGTAGCTTTCTTCTCTTTACATGTATGTATTCCAGGGATTGTGGCAAGTTTCCTTATGGGGAACACTGCACAATGCCTGCACAATGTTGGATGCATTGGCCACTGGCCATAATCTCCACTGAAAGCCTGTGCGACAGAGTAACAATGCAGCAAAGCTTTGTCACCCTATACACTATACCTAGGAACAGAGCTTTGTCACTCTATACCATTATAGTATAGAGTGCTTAAAGAACAGAGTATTATTTATTGAGAACTGCAGATTTAAAAATATTGAAAATTACATTTGAAATTGCATTAACATATGAAAGCTTGTATGAGATTAGTGATTGGTTTCACATATACAGTATATTAATGCATAGATTGTATTAGATTGTAAGCTTTTATGAGCAGATACCTCATAACCGTCTTGTCTTTTATTGTATTGTAGCTGTACAGTTCCCTTTTATATTAAAAAAAGCCCTGTGCAAATTGATGGCACTATATAAATCCTGTATAACAATATTAATTTTAAACTCTTTCTTTTGGCATCATTCTGTCTTCAATGCATGTAACGTTTGGCCACCTTGGAGAGAGTGTTTTGTACTATGCCACAGATTTTTTTTCTATGCTTTTTTTTTTGTTTTAAAAATAAAATTGAAACTCCTGTTAATTACCTTACAAACATTTTATTTTCGCAAGGCTTCGTTATTTTGTGTTGTAATCTCCTCTGTCAATCAAACAATTAACTACTTTTTTTTTTAAATGGCAAAGTTTGAGATCCTTTTAGAAACTATGTCATCTTGCCTATAATTTAAATCTGCTAAAATAAAACGGATTCCTTATGATTTGTTTTATTTCTGATACACCACAGAAGATAAGTAATCCTTTCTATAAATTACTTATCTATCGCACCCAGATTGGGGGAAAAAAAAGCCTTTGTCAAAAAATATAGGTCATATGAATGACTCTGACTTTGTCAGATACAATAGGCCAAGTCAAATAAACACGATTCCTTTGAAATCAGCTTTGTTATAGCTCAATATTTGTTGCCTTTTGTTCATTAATACTTTGGATGGAAAACATGTGAATGTTCTCTCCATTAGCTGTGCATGCCAAGGGAAAGAAAAGCCTTTCTGACACTTGTTATCCAGTTTTTCCTTTGGTGAATGAGATAAGGTTTTATTGAGATCCCTCATATTAAACTGAGCTAAGCATGTGCCTAGTGCTTCAGGATTTGCCTGTGAAATTTTTATGTGGGAAATAAAACGAGCAAATGTCACAATCTTGTTTTCTCTAAACTCAATTTTGATGGGGTTATGAAGTGGGAAATATTCATACGCAATTTTTTATCCGTTAAGCTCTTTAACATAAGCATTAACTGCAACATTAAAATTTTAATTAAGCACTTATTTGTGAGTATATTATTTTTAATGAGTCACATACTTAGTTTGATTGATGTATTGTATTATGTTTGCTTTACATCCAATAATATTTCAGCCAAATAGTTATAGTAAAAAAAGAAAGCGCATGATATTGTTGGAATTCAAAGACACGATTAAAGTAAATCTAAACCCTATCTGGATAACTGATGGTATCATAATATTTTTAGACCTCTTTTGTATCTTAGTGCTGCTAATCAGTTTGGTCTGAACTTACAAGAAGTTGTCACATGATATTAGTCCGACAGCTCAATCAGCTGTGATTGGGAAATTCCCTGCCATGCAGCTGCATGCAACTGAGATGCAAGGTTCTGGTGGCATCATTGACCCAATATGGCCACATGGTAATGACATTATCCAAATATGACTATGTGGTCAATGATGACAATGATGTCACCAGCTTCCTCGCCTCTTTGTTACATGCAACTGTAGCGCAAGGAATTGCCCAGCCGAAGATGCCTGGGTCTGTATTATTTCACAATTTTACGCCGATTCAGGCAAAACTGGGTTTGGTCTGAGCCTTAGCTCATCATTACCTAATTTGTTTGCAGCTACGTCCTGTCTACATGCTCTTACTTCAGCAGTGGCTAGACATCATTGCTTAGGGTGGGTTTCCTGTGGTTGATACTGTTGGAACATGTCTGCATCATGAGAGTCTCCACGGGCACTTATAATGTCTTATAGCATTTGATAGAATGGCAATGCAAGAGAGCAAACGTGAGACAGGAACAGAGTGTTGTCACCTCATAACAGAAAGTGTCTGAATAATGATCTTCATGTCACAAGGTGATACTTTAGTAAAATATTATATTAAAGTGACTTTTTTTATTTACGCTTTTAAGGTTTGTAGATAATGTGGACATGTCTGGCTATGGGTGGCCAAATTAATGCCACAAAATAAGGCATTCCCATCGTCATTGCTCTTGCACTTGCACTCCACTCCTGTATTGACATTGCTTATTTTGCTGGCCATTAGAAGTTGCAGCAAATCAGATAGAGTCCATCTCATTTCCTGGCTCGAGGCAATACAGCATCATCTAGCTTTTTTTGTTGTTGTTGAAAATATATACTTTATTTTATAAAAAATATATAAAAAAAACAAAATACTTAATCAGGGTACATTCCACCCTGTACTGCGATGCAACTCAAAAATACACCACATTACAATACAGTTCCAATCATACAATAAATACATTCACCCTGCGATATGATGCCTAACATGTTGTGTGAAGTAAAGTTCTCTGAAAGACCCCATCATGCATGACGCCGCTTATCCTGAAAGCATTATTAAAACACATTACTGAACTAGCAGTGCAATGTCTGCCATGCAGTGTCTGAGTTAGACCCTGTCTCACACATACTACACGGCACCGCAAGCTCTTTCTACCCAATCAGGCTATCCTGGGCAGTGGCGTATCTAGGGTATGGCACATATGGCAAGTGCCATGCGTGCCATATGAAGGGGGCGCTCGTGAGTGGCTGGGCAGCAAGCAGTGTTGCCAACCGTGGCCCCCCGTATTTTTCGGCAGTCTCTGGAGTGGTCCAATCCGATCCTGTATTTGGTCAGCC
This sequence comes from Lithobates pipiens, assembly GCF_037356315.1. NCBI lineage: Eukaryota > Metazoa > Chordata > Amphibia > Anura > Ranidae > Lithobates > Lithobates pipiens. The sequence continues at coordinate 100,533,013 of NW_027507764.1, read as the reverse complement.
CAGCTCCGAGGGCAGACTTGACAGAGGCTGGGCTGGCGATGCTCTACTACTGGTGGCAAGTGATGTCATGGCGCATCCCACCAAGCACGCCAGAATTTAAAAACAGTCACCAGGAGCAAGAGGCGAGCTGTGCAGGAGGAATGGAAGAGCCCTCATAGTGGCCTGAGTGTCCTGATGATCCAGAGATTTGAGGACAGAGTGACAGCATGAGCGTGACAGCCCAGCCCAGGCATCCACATCACGAACGGACCTCCCAGGGCAGGCAGGCACACCTTAAGGTAATAAATATAGGAGGTGATGGAGGCAGAAGTGATGGATCATGCAGGCAGGAGGGATGGTGTGATGGAGGCTGGAGGCATGGTGTGATGGTGACAGGAGGGATAGTGTGATGGAGGCAGGAGGGATATTGTGATGGTGACAGGAGGGATGGTGTGATAGAGGCAGGAGGGATGGTGTGATGGTGAGTGACAGAAGGGATGGTGAGATGGAGGCAGGAGGGATGGTGTGATGGAGGCAGGAGGGATGGTGAGATGGAGGCAGGAGGGATGGTGTGATGGAGGAATGAGGAATGGTGTGATGGTGACAGGAGAGATGGTGTGAGGGAGGGATGGTGTGATGGTGACAGGAGGGATGCTGTGATGGAGGCAGGAGAGATGGACCATGAATGATCAAAGAAAGGCAAGGCAATCGGTGACGGTCTCGGTGGCTCAGAGGCAGTGGTACTCCCCCACAGCAAAGAAGGTCAGGCCACTACACTACTGTGGGGGGTGAATTGGACAGAGTAGGATATACTACTATACTACTGTGGGGGGGGGAATTATGCATAGGAGGATATACTACACTATTGTATATAATATGATTTGTTAATTGAAAGATCAAAGAGCTTGAGTTTTGTTATTTTTTTACTTTTTGTTGAGGTTATCTGAAAGATGGATTTCAAATGTTTTGACAGGGGCACAGTTTCAGTGCTTGGCATAGGTGCCCTTTTTCGCTAGATATGCTCTGATGCTCGGCCCACCCATTTAATTATTTGGATTTTGGTTCTATATAGGATGAAGCCTCAGCAATACAGTACATGTGGACTTTACCTAGGGAGGTCTACATTCAAGTGTATTTTCTCTAGCAATGCCTACAGTTGGATATCTACCCATAAATACATATTTATATTTTTATAACTTCTCCCAAGAGCCAGCCCACAATGTCATGCTAGCACCAGGGCTGAGGGAAGAGTGCTAAGGCAAAGTGCTGTGATGGTTTCAGAAAACCATGTACAACATCTGCCAGCCCCTCCTACCAAACGCGATCTGCCTGCAATCCATGGAGATTCACTGGGTCCAAAATAAAGTATGTGATGAAAATGAAATCATTGTATTTAAAAATGGATGAGGGGGAAAGGTGGAACCAGTGAGGGCAAAATATAAGCACATTAGCATTCAGCTTTGAACATTTAGATGCCCTTAGCTATCTTATTATAAGTGGGAACCCCATGCCTGACCACAATATCCTCTTTTTCATTAGCTCTTGTTATATTCAATTTCTTTCCCTCCTTTTATCAACCTTTATCTGAATGACACATACTGATGCACGTGTCCAACTGAGTTTTATTGGGTTATTTATTTTCAACCTCCAAAATGTTCTAAAGGAACAGATTGAAAATTTCAGAGGTACCGTATATTGTAGAAATGGTGGATCTTGCCCATCCCCTATTTAGTGCTCTACTACATACTGTGATTTATTGTATTTACTTTTGTATTTTGCAAAAATGTCCTTCAAAATATCTTCAGTGGAGTGTTTGTAACTCATTGTTTTTAAGCTTATTTTAGAATTCAATAAAAAACAAAGAAAGGGGCAAAAGGTTTTAATAGTGTTTACCTGATGTGACTTATAAAAGCGTTCAATATTTGAACAGGCACACGGATAAAGGAAGAAAACAGCTGCAATATTAACATGAAGCAGCATGCTCATAATTATAATAAGGGGTCCGTAGGGGAATAACAAAAGAAGTTTGGCATCATGCTTCTCGTTTTGAGTATATGAACATATGTTTCCAGCATTCACCATGTCAAGCTTGTTAAATATAAATTTACATTTATAATGCATAAAGCACTGGTTGCACTCTCATTCATGAAAATGGTTTAAAACATAAATCTAGCTGTGAAACATTCATATTTTTTTAAGGGTTCATTCAGAGGCTATCAGTAGAAACCACTGTTTATTTGCTGTATTTAGAATGTATTCATTTTATCATTCTGCAGTTCACAAAGAGGAACCATGGAAATAAGTTCTTAGCCCAGTAGATGTTATGGTGTAAAGTCCTCCATGGTGAAGGAGAACAGGCATTGATCAAAAGGGCTTTGAGACTGCCAGCCTTATCACCTTAGATTTGTATTTATTTTATTTACTACATGTACTTATATAATACTGTCAATTTACACAGTGCTTTACATACCTTACATATATTACACATTCACTTCAATCCCTGCCCTCAAGGAGCTTACAATCTAAGATCCCTAACTCATATTCGTACATACACATACTAGGGTCAATTTAGACAGGATCCAATTAAACTACCAGCATGTCTTTGGAGTGTGGGAGGAAACCAAAGTACCCAGAGTAAACCAATGCAGGCACAGGGAGATCATGCAAACTCAAGGCATGTAGTGCCATGATTGGGATCACAAACTGACAATCCTAGTGCTGCTATGAGGAAGTGCTAACCACTTAGCTACTGTACGGCCAGCTCTGTGAAAGTGGTGGGCAGCTATGAAGCTGCCGCATCACTTTCACTTTGAACCCGGTCACCGACAACACAAAACCCACTACTGCAGCCATCAGCCTGTAATTAAGGGCTCACACCTTGGACGTATGTCCAAAGCGCTCATTTGGTTAAAGGAAACCTGTCATAAGAGTAGACTGCCATTGTTGACTTCTTCATAATATAGTTACTCTCAGTTGTGCTGATTTAATAGTTGCAGTATTTTCTAAGTAATTCAATCCAGAACAAGTATAGAAGTAAGGGATTTTTAGTATAGCACCTGGGAGACCAGATATATGTAGACACTATTGTTTTTGTAAATTTAAGTTTGTCTGAAGCTGCAGTTTGGCTCAGACTAATTATGTCAAAGTTCTGGTTTCTGTACCCAGTCAGCCATGTTGTGCTAGTTTCCACTTGGCCATGGGTGTTGCTGTCACCACCGGTAAGTGTTAGAAATACAACAGGCTGAATGCATTGGGTACCCCTTTTACTCAGAAATAGCCCGGTGGGAGTGGTTCACCCGCTGTGCATTCTGGGTAAGATTACTTAAGGTACAGGCGCCATATTTTTGGGGTTCGTTATCCCGACCTCTTGGCCCTCCTGGCCTGAGGTGTGTGCTGCCTGTCTTTATGTCTAGGACTAGCAACTGAAAGGAAGGGCCCAAAAGTCTTGCGAGTGAGCGCCCCCCCCTCCTGAGCCGTACCAGGCCGCGTGCCCTCAACATGGGGGGGTGCCTTGGGGAAGGTGGGGCCACGTGGCCCCCGCACCCCAAAGCACCTTGTCCCCATGTTGATGAGGACAAGGGCCTCATCCCGACAACCCTGGCCGTTGGTTGTTGGGGTCTGCGGGCGGGGGGCTTATCGGAATCTGTGAGCCCCCGTTAATAAGGGAGCCCCCCGGATCCCGGCCCCCCACCCTATGTGAATGAGTATGGGGTACAATGTACCCCTACCCATTCACCTGTGAAAAAAAGTAAAAAAAAACACATCACAAAAGGGTTAAAATAGTTTATTTCAGAGCTCCGGGGGTCTTCTGTCCGTCTTCGGGGGTCTTCTCGCCGGAGTCCTCCGCTATCTTCTGCTAGTTCTTTTACTAAAGGAGGAGCCCGGCTTTCTTCTTCGCCGCCGCCCTCTTCTTCCGACTTCGGGGGTCTTGTCAGTCTTCTGTCGCCGCTTGCGCCGCTGTCGCCATCTTCTGTTCTTCTCTTCTTCTCTTCAGATGTTGCCTCGTCGCTGTCTCTGCTTACAATGACAGGGACGCGGCGCGCGGCAACTTATATAGGGACATCACTAGATGATGTCCCCGCCCATTATGATGTCACAGTCCCACAGGATGCTGCCGCCGGACTTTTGGGTAAAAAAAGTCAGCCGGAGCCCACACACGGGGGGATTGTTCGGCGGACTTGAATCCGCCGGACTTTTCCACCAGCTTGTTTGATTGTGTGTACGAGGCATAACCAGCAATTACAAGGTACCTGAACTCCCCTTAACCCTCTATTGCAAAACTTCATGTTCTTTCAAATAAATCTTTGGAAAAAGGACTAAGTGTCGGAGCTAACATTCTTTAATCCACTTTACAACGGGACCTCTAAGATGGACACAGTGATCAGGTAAGGTAACGGTAAGCCCCACAAAAAACAGCTGCTCCTGCCAGCCTTTGCACCCGCGTGCGCTTGTTGCTCCCTGGCACACCAGCATCCTGCTGACCTGCATCCAGCTGACCTGCATCCTGATGATCTGCATCCCGCTGACCTGCATACAGCTGACCTGCATCCTGCTGATCTGCATCCAGCTGACCTGCATCCTCAGAATCTCAGTCGGCTCCAGCCTCTCCCAGTGGTCATTATCTCCAGTTCCAGAGAACTCAGCAGGCACTCTTACCTCATTGTGCTCCTATGCTTACTTTCCCAAACTCCAGTGACCCGGGAACTAGGGCTGTATGAGAGGTCTCCCTCTGCAAGTCAGGCTTACCTCCAAGGTACGTGAGAACCGCTGAGCGGCCAGCTCAGAGAAGGGCTAAACCCAGCCCTGACAGTAACCCCTCCTCAATCACATCACATCACAGCACTCAAGAGGTGTGGCCATTGGGTTTGACAGGGCGATAATATATACGGTGGAGGAGCATCTGGCCAATCTGGAGGGAAGGTCCTTTTTTATGAAGGGGAAACTGTTCAATATGGTGTGCACAATAGCAAATATTTACTCCCCAAATAAGGACTTCATTTTTAAAGGGAACACTGGAAAAACTTGACGCCTTTAAAGAGGGTAAATTCATAATTGCAGGACATTTAAATTGGAGCATAGACCCAAGAGTAGATATTTCAGGGGGTTCCTCTCGATCCACAGCTCAAAGACAAAGGTAATAAAAAATTGCTGCTGGACTCTCAGCTTGTCAGGAAGGGCATGTCAGCATCCAAGATGGTGCCCATGGACGTCAACCTATTCTGTATGTCCCACTGAAAAGGGACGTGTGTCACCTGCGCACGCAAGCACCTGCGCACACGCTTGCACACTAGTGCTGCACAAAATGCCAGAATTGGTGCGCACAGGCATACACGCACGCACGCACATACAGTGATGTTCGTCACGCTAACAAACTATTTAAACTGCCTTACTTCCTTGGATTGGGGCTGCCTGGTCTACAGCGTTACCTGTAATCCCTGATTATCATTTGCGTGTTCCTTCTCCAGTTGACCCTACCCGGCTTGCTCCTGACTACCCCTGTTTATCTGCCTGCACCTGACCTCAGCCTGTTTTGACTACGTTCCTGCCTGCTCCTTCTGCTACCTCGCTGCCAGCCTGTTGCCGAACCTGCCTGCACCTGACCCTGCTCCAGTGTCCTCCTGCCCTGGATTAGTCCATCTACGTGCACCTGCTTGAGCTCCAGTTTCCAGTCCGACAGCTGTTCCCGGGTCCATTCCAGTTCCTGCTTCAGTTCCAGTCCAGCTCATCTACCAGCAACCTTGCCAGGCACTCGTGAAACTCTGCACTCCTGCGCCTCCTGTTCTCTCTATCAGATGCCTTGAGTCAGAGGTGTAAGAGAGGCCTCCTTCTGCATACCAGACTCTACCACCAGGTACGTGACACAGCTGATGGATGCATGGAGGATTAGACATCCAGGGAAACAAGATTACACTTTTTACTCTTCTGTCCATCGGACATTTTCAAGGATTGACTATATTTTAATAGAACACCAACTGGTACCATACCTTAAAGGTGCGGATATCAAAGCAATTACCCTCTCTGATCATGCCCCAGTGATAATCCAATTGGAAATACAGTGCCTTGCGAAAGTATTCGGCCCCCTTGAACTTTTCAACCTTTTGCCACATTTCAGGCTTCAAACATAAAGATATAACATTTTAATTTTTTGTAAAGAATCACCAACAAGTGGGACACAATTGTGAAGTGGAACGAAATCTATTGGATATTTTAAACTTTTTTAGCAAATAAAAAACTGAAAAGTGGTGCGTGCAAAATTATTCGACACCCCTTTACTTTCAGTGCAGCAAACTCACTCCAGAAGTTCAGCGAGGATCTCTGAATGATCCAATGTTGTCCTAAATGACTGATGGTGATAAATAGAATCCACCTGTGTGTAATCAAGTCTCTGTATAAACGCACCTGCTCTGTGATAGTCTCAGGGTTCTGTTGAAAGCGCAGAGAGCATCATGAAGACTAAGGAACACACCAGGCAGGTCCGTAATACTGTTGTGGCGAAGTTTAAAGCTGGATTTGGATACAAAAAGATTTCCCAAGCTTTAAACATCCCAAGGAGCACTGTGCAAGCGATCGTTTTGAAATGGAAGGAGTATCAGACCACTGCAAATCTACCAAGACCTGGCCGTCCCTCTAAACTTTCAGCTCAGACAAGGAGAAGACTGATCAGAGATGCAGCCAAGAGGCCCATGATCACTCTGGATGAACTGCAGAGAACTATGGCTGAGGTGGGAGAGTCTGTGCATAGGACAACAATCAGTTGTACACTGCACAAATCTGGCCTTTATGGAAGAGTGGCAAGAAGAAAGCCATTTCTCAAAGATATCCATAAAAAGTCTCGTCTAAAGTTTGCCACAAGCCACCTGGGAGACACACCAAACGTGGAAGAAGGTGCTCTGGTCAGATGAAACCAAAATGGAACTTTTTGCCCACAATGCAAAACGATATGTTTGGCGTAAAAGCAACACAGCTCATCACCCATAAGACACCATCCCCACTGTCAAACATGGTGGTGGCAGCATCATGGTTTGGGCCTGCTTTTCTTCAGCAGGGACAGGGAAGATGGTTAAAATTGAGGGGAAGATGGATGCAGCCAAATACAGGACCATTCTGGATGAAAACCTGTTGGAGTCTGCAAAAGACCTGAAACTGGGACAGAGATTTATCTTCCAACAAGACAATGATCCCAAACATACAGCAAAATCTACAAAGGAATGGTTCACAAGTAAACGTATCCAGGTGTTAGAATGGCCAAGTGAAAGTCCAGACCTGAATCCAATCGAGAATCTGTGGAAAGAGCTGAAAACTGCTGTTCACAAACGCTCTCCATCCAACCTCACTGAGCTCGAGCTGTTTTGCAAGGAAGAATGGGCAAGAATTTCAGTCTCTCGATGTGCAAAACTGATAGAGACATACCCCAAGCAATTTGCAGCTGTAATCGCAGCAAAAAGTGGCTCTACAAAGTATTAACGCAAGGGGGCCGAATAATTTTGCACGCCCCACTTTTCATTTTTTTATTAGTTAAAAAAGTTTCAAAAATCCAAAAGATTTCGTTCCACTTCACAATTGTGTCCCACTTGTTGGTGATTCACAAAAATAAAAATGTTATATCTTTATGTTTGAAGCCTGAAATGTGGCAAAAGGTTGAAAAGTTCAAGGGGGCCGAATACTTTCGCAAGGCACTGTATCAGGGGACATCTTGGTGGGGAAAAATTGGAAACTGAATGATTCCCTTTTTTCAATACCCCGAGATAATTAAAAGGATTGAGCAGGATCTAGAGGCCTTTTTTGACACAGTAGATATTTCTAAGGCAACTTTGTGGGAAACAAATAAGGCCTTTATAAGGGGAATCTTGATTGGGATTGGAGCGGGGAAAAAGAAAGAAAGGGGAAAAAAGATGGCTCTCTTATATAGAGAGATACAGGTATTAGAATAAAGAACGAGGCTGAAAGGTATTCCAGAAAGGCAAGAATTAATAACAAAAAGAGAGGAATTAGAAGAATTGTTAGAACAGGAAAGAAAATGTGCTTTTCATTCAGTGATTAGGGAAAGATACCAATGGGGTAACAAATCATGGAAATGGATGGCTAGAAGAGTAAAGGAAAAAAAGAACAGGTCCGCTATTCTTAAGATTAGGGACAATAAGGGAGAGATTGTGAATTCTTCCCCTGAAATTGCAAAAATATTTCATTCCTACTATAGTGCTTTATATAACGTGAGTCAGAGAGGGGAAGATGGAGAGAAGTGGAAGATTGAAGCTTAGTAGTATCTGTGGGGCCTAGACCTTCCCAGGGCATCTAAGGAGGAGTTTGAATTTCTTGAAGCCCCAATTTGGCAAGAAGAGGTGGATAGAGCAATAAAGAATATTACCCTGGGAAAGAACCCGGGCCCCGATGGATACTACATTCTGTATTCTGGTCCCTAAGTTGTGCGATTATCTAAACGCATTGGCAGAAGGAGAGACATTTTGAGAGGAGTCATTATTGGTGCATATAACCCTTATTTTAAAAGAAGGGAAGGATCCAACATCCCCAGGGAGTTAAAGGCCAATATCGCTATTAAATACGGATATCAAGTTTTTTGCCAAAACAATAGCAGAAAGATTGAAACCTCTGCTACCAAGGTGGATTCATAATGACCAGGTGGGGTTTGTGACAGGGATAATTCTCTGACGTTCATCTTCCTGATACATGAAGTAATGGGGAGGGAGATCCTGGTGGTTTTTATGTCAATAGGTGCAGAAAAGGCCTTTGACAGGGTAGAATGGGGGATCATCCTTTTACTATCACCCAATGGTTATTATTAGAATAAATGGAAACTTGTCCTCTCCCCTTGAATTATTCAACGGGACAAGACAGGGGTGACCCCCTTTCTCTAATGTTGTTTATAATAGCATTTTAACCTCTATTAGCTGCAATCCATAATAACCTGGATATTAAAGGAATCCGAGTAGGAGAAAAGGAGTATAGAATAGCCGTGTATGTCTTGCTTTTCTATATTTCTAACCCCAGGACAACAAGCCCAATAGTTTTAAAGTAGATGAGTAGGTATGGGAAACTAACAAAATTTAAAATAAATATGGCTAAATCTGAGATCCTGAATATAAATACATCGAGGGAAGAGCAGAAGACAATTCACACTAAATTTGCTTTTGTATGGTGTAAGGAGGAGCTGGGGTATTTGGGTATAAAATTGACGTCATCCTTAGGTGCCATGTTTAAGGCTAATTATATCCCTATGCTTAATAAGATTAAGGATCAATTGAATATCTTGAGATATAAAACTCTCTCATGGATAGGGAGAATAAACGTAGTAAAGATGTTTATATTACCGATGGTGAGATATATGTTTCAAATTATTCCAATAGCACTTCCCCAGGAGTATTTTAGGAAATTAAAAGCAATGGTATTAAAATATATATGGGGTCGCAAACGTCCCAGGGTTGTGTATGCTACATTAGTTAAAGAAAAAGAGTGGGCACTAGCAGCAACAGATTTTAATAAATATTATCAAGCGATCGCTATCTCTCAAATTGCAGATTGGATCTATAACAAAGAGGAGAAAAGCTGGGTAAATGTAGACATTTCACAAAGTAAAACAGATACAGGGAAGATGGTTTGGATACCACCACAATTCTGAGACTTAGGTTCCAGCGCAAACCCACTAAACGAGAAACACTTTGAAGATATGGGATGGATTAGGTAGAAGATATCATTGGGATTATAACTCACCATTAATGTCATTATTAGATACAAATTATTTTAAGCCAGGGAAAGAAGAGCACATATATTTCACTACGAAGTAATACTACTGCAAGATATGATGAAGGGAAATAGATTATAAACTTTTACAGAAATGACACAGGAATGGGGCAATAAACCACTAGATAAATGGAGATATATACAATTACAACATTTTACACAATCACTACCACAACCACTATGGGGAAAGGCACAATTGAGGTTAATTGAGAAACTGCTTTTCTCCCCCTTAAAGTGGGGTACCCCCTAAAAAAAAAAAATTAAAAGTCAGCAGCTACAAATACTGCAGCTGCTGGCTTTTAATAATCGGACACTTACCTGTCCCGGGTTCCAGCGATGCGGGGGAACGAAGCCCCCCCTCGCTCCCCGCTCCGCTCGCGGCGCCGTCATGCATACTGTGGGCACCCGGCTGTGGCTTCACAGCCGGGCACCCACTGCGCATGCGCGAGCGGCGCAGGGCGCCGTGATACGCCGTACAGTCACCTGGGACACGTGACAGGTCCCAGGTGAATGTGCGGCGCGAGGGGAAGTGATGTCACCAGCCCGGGCAATGAAGAAGGCAGACTACGAGGGACCCCCTAGAAACCGGTATTTAGAGGTGAGTAAAAAAATTTTTTTTTGCCAATTATTTTTTTTTGATTTTTTTTAAGAATTTTAAGTAGTTTTATTTTTTGGGGGGCAACTCCACTTTAAGCTTAATTCGAAGCATAACCAAAATATACAAAATACTGATTAGGGAAGCAGAATATGAATATCCATCTTACCTGGGGAAATGGAAAGATGAAATATAACCCCTTAGAGATGAGGAACATAGGAATAAGATATTGAGAGTAGCTTGCTCTACTGAAAGAGATGCCCAGAGATTGGAAATGTGTTATAAACTGTTGGTGAGATGGTATGTGGCCCCCCCAAAGGGTACATAGATATGGGGGAGAGAGCCCTCCAACTTGTTGGAGAGGCTGTGATGCCCCGGGGACTTTTGTGCACCTTTGGTGGGACTGAATCAAAATAAAATCTTACTAGCAATTTTTCATATAACAGGTGAACGGATCCAAAAAGATCCCTGGGTATGTTTGTTTCATGATACTAGGGATGTGGTGCCCCATTACGGAAATAACCTAGCCCCATATCTCATGAATGCAGTTAAAGGTCTGATTCCTTGTTTATGGAGAACTCAGGCCCCGAAGATGAAGGAGTGGGTATCAAGGGTGGAATGGGTGAGGTCCATGGAGGAATTAATACATACAACAGAAGACACGCGGGGGATTTATCATAAGTTATGGCAAAACTGGATTGAATTTAAGAGCTCGGATGAATATATGTTAATGATGGAGGTATAGAGGGGGAGTGAGGAGGGGTGAAGAGGAGGAGAATAACTTTACTTAATTCTTAAATTGGGGGGTGGGTTTTTTGTGGGGGGGGGGAAATTGAGGGAAAGGGAGTAGCGTGTGATTTAAATAAGGAATGTGAAAAAAATAATGGCCTGTTCTGGTGTTAAACACAGTTTTCCACTCATCGCTCTCCTTAACCCTCACGAGATTGTATGCCCCTCTCAAATTAAGCTTTGTGAAAACCTTTGCTTCCTTGAGGCGGTCAAATAACTCCGTAATCAACATAATAACATAATCGGATAGGCATTCTTAATCATGAAATGATTGAGACCCCTATAATCAATACAAGGTCTCAGTTCACCACTCTTCTTCTTCACAAAGAAGAAACCAGCACCAGCAGGAGACAAGGATTTGTGGATGAAACCTTGAGAAAGTGCATCTGCAACATACTCCTCCATTACCTTATCCTCCAAGACCGACAAAGGATAAACCCGGCCATGAGGGGGTATGGCACCAGGGTGAAGGTCAATTGCACAATCATAAGGCCGGTGTGGAGGCAAACTACCACTTTGATCTTTGTCAAAGACATTGCTAAAATCGTGGTACTCCTCCAGCAGGGAGGAGAGTGAAGAGGTGTACAGGACCTTGGCTACCTTCTGGAAGCATGCCTCACTGCATTGTGGTGACCAGGATAGAACCTCAGCATGGAGCCAATCAAAAGGGGTGTTGTGCCTCTGTAACCAATAATCAGCGGAAACTTAGGTGAGGAAATGACTTTAAATTGGATTATCTCATGGTGAAGAGCCTCTACGACCATGGACAATGGAACCGTCTCATGAGTCACATGGGCAGGCTGTGGAGGTCTCCCATCAAGAGCCTCAATGGCAAGTGGAGTGTCACGCAGCTACAGCGGAATCGAGTGCTTCGATACAAAGGCAGCATCAATGAACAGGCCTGCAGCCCCAGAGTCGATTAGAGCTTGTATCTCAACGGACGACTCAGCCCAAGAAAGGGTGACCGAAACCAGAGGCTTATCCTTCTGGATAATTGGAGATGAAACAATGACACCTAAGGTCTGTCCGTGACAGGACCTCAAGGTTCGGGCGTTCCCTGGACGGGTAGGACAAGACTTCAAAAAGTGACCTACATGGTCAAAATAAAGGCACAATCTCCCCCTTCTCCTAAAGGTTCTCTCATCTGCAGAGAGACACGTGAAGTCCAAGTGCATGGGTTCACTTTCACTGCCTGACTGAGATAGTAAAAGATGGTAAAAATCTTAAAATTGTAGTGTCTGGAGTGTGGCATCAGATTGCTAAAATAGTGTAATTTCAGTGATTGAAGTTCAACTTTTCTGGATGTGTATACAGCTCTACTCCCCAAAAAGTGGCATTTTTGCCAGGACTTCTCCTTGAACATGCATACGCAGGTAAATGCCAATGTAGAAGCCAATGGTATTTACCAGAGCACAGCTGCGTAGAGCCATTCACTTGTACTGGTGGATATACGTTGGGGATTTTACACCTTAGCACACAGCAGCTGCAAAGCATCCATGTACATGAAACCTAATTACATTGTCCTGATACATTGCTTATAAATCACTACTAAGTAACTATATGCAGCATTAAAAATGGTTTGCAAAATCTGCATTTGATGGCAGCCTATAAAGTCATGACTGAGCTTTCCCTATTATAAGTTTATTCTTTGCAGTTTACTTTTCTCATTCTCAGAGATTTGAGTTTGGCTGCAGTGGGAGTTTTCAGTACAGATTTAAAAGATGATTTAATTACCTGTGTGATGAAACTTTTCAATCAGCGGAGCAGCAGGGGTTTCTATGTAGAGGAGAACTTTTATTAATAGTCTATAATACAAACAACTTATTTTAGATTTGGTTTATACAGGAAAAATCAGACTGGACTACGTATCACTAACAAAATTATTCAACAGGTCTTTGAAGCTTTAAAGTTAAAGAGAAAAGTTTTCATTATAGTTGTTACTATAGTGGTACCCTCGTAAGGGCTGCTGAGTGTAGTGGTCTGTCTGTCACCCTCTCCAGCCAGGCACACAATTTCAAGCATCCAGAGACATGAAACAGTCCTTGCACTTTTTTTTTTGTATTTTATTGGGAGGAATTTAACTTGGATAGGGAAATTATGAGATGCCCAGATAATTGGCTTTCTTGCAGACTATCTCTCCTCAACACCTCCAGCACTTCACTTGCTTGTACTTCCAAGACCAGCTAGCACTGTAGGCCTGACACTGGCTCAGCTAGGCCCAAAGCAGATGTCCTTTGCAGGCAGGGACCGTGGGCCCCTATGGTGTAGCAAAAATAAAGAAAGTCTCAGTGCTGTCCCTGTGGCTACTGCTCCCAGCACCACCTCTCCAGGCACTGCAAGCCCTCCTGGCTGCAGCTGCCCCATTCCTCTGCCCGTGACACCACAATCCTCCAGACTGCTCCATCTCAGTCCTTTCTGGCATGCCTCCCAGTCCTCCTGACTGTGTGAACACACACCAGCCCTCTTTGGCGGCCTCTGTGGAACTCCTAGAGACTTACCTGGCAGTGTTCTCACGCTGTCCTCTCTTGCTCTTCCTATGCCTCCTGGTCAGGACACCTCTGTGGGTTGTAAGAGGATACTGTGCACACCCGAGCCCCAAGGCCCACCCCCACACTGAGGAGCTCCCTGCAAGGCCCGACAGCCTAACACTCCATTTTCATTTTCCACCCGATCAACTCCTCCACAGCTGGGCTGGCTCTGGGTACCTATGGAGGCTTTCCCCCTGCCAATCCAGATTAGGGTTTGGTCAAAGCTCCTCAGAACACGCCAGGTAGCTCCACCTCGCCTCTCCACCTCTCTTTCCAGAAAACACCAGAACATTCTGGAAAGAAGTGGGAGGTCCTGGTGACACCACCTGTGACACCACCCAGCTCTATTCCGAGTCACTCCCAGTCCAGATCAAAAACATACCAATTTACCTACACACACAACATGTACTATCCTTCTAGCACACAAGATGCTACATTACTATTAATAATGATGATTTAAGCAAAAAAATCATCTCCTGTTATGTTGTACAAAGTGTATAATACAGAGACATAAAAAGCATTTGACATGGAATGTACTTTTACTATTGTAGCACTATTTGTACTGATCTTTAATAATGATGCATAAATATTGATCTTCAGCTACAATAATGGATGCAGTAAAGTCCCAGACACGTGCAAACCAGCTGTGATTCTTCTGTTTAAATGTTCAGAATGGGTGCCATTCACTTTAGTGCATTTTAAATAAATAAAAAGGTTTATTGCACAAGACAATATGGAAAGGAGGGGGAGACTGCAATCAGGGTGTCCCCACTGAATCACATACATCAAGCTAGACCTCAATCTCTTCTAGATCGCTCAAAGTCGCTCTCAAGGGGGTTGATTTACTAAAGGCAAATAGACTGTTTACTTTGCCAGGGAAGTTGCACTTTGCATGGGAATTTTCCCCCAGAGCTCAGTGAATGAGATGAAGCTCTGCTGACTTTCATATATATAATCAATGTTGTTTTTTTTACATTTTCTTGCACATTATTGGGTATTCTTTTCAAAGGGAAATATCACCAGCAACTTCAATTTCAACAGCCTGTTTGCCTTTAATAAATCAACCCCCAAATTCCTGGTTGTTTCCTTTAGATGATAGATTGTGATATCTGGACTCCACAGGAGCTTGGCTTTCCTGGTGACTCAGGTTCAAAAGGTATCTCAATCTTAACTTACAGGGAAGGGCAGCATGGAAAGGTTCCTGTGTATTACTTCCCACGCCCACTCCACATCTCCAGATTTAGGAAATAGTTCCAATTTGCTTCCTCTAGGCCATACGCCCTCTACTTCCAACAGCCAAGCACCTTCAGAGGTTCTTCCTAGGAGGGAAGATCTCTGCTTCCTGCCATGTGTCTAGAACCAAGGCCTAGCAGAACTGAACTAGGCTTACATCCCTATGGGCAGAGGTTCATGAGGGATGAGCCAGAACAGGAAGTTCCTTAGGTATTTAATAGTTCTCAGAGCATGCACAGCAGGTTTCCCAGGCCTAATGATTGGCTCAAACAGTGGTCTCCAAACTGGGGCTAGGGTTGCCACTGTAAAGGGAAAATACCTGAAAGCAAGACTGGCTCCAAATTAAAAATGTTTATTAGCACACACACACATATATATATATATATATATATATATATATATATATATATATGGAACAAACCACTATACAGAACGTGTGTATATTAGAAATGGCCCCAGGGCCGTCTTTAATATTGATTGGACCCTGGGCAGCTGCCCCTTTTGCCCTGCCTTAAAGACGGCCCTGAATGGCCCATTGAGCCTGACAGACATCTCTTCTTTTATACCCCTTCTATGGTCGGCACACCTAGCTTATCTTGTTATCTGTGTCTCCCATCCTCTGTCATTACGCACAACCATGACTAGCTTATCTGGTTATCAGTGTCTTCCATCCTCTGTCATTACGCACAACCATGACTTGACATATCGACATACAACTGCTTACAATGTGATTGCTATCTAAAATAGCTTACAACACATATTGTTATCTAACTTGCTAGCAACACATATTCTTGTTACAAAAGATGTTTTGTGTCATGTTGCAGTGCTGATAGAGAAATACAGAATATACTTAATTAATTAACACAGCAAACATTGATATAGTGATTCACCTGTTCGGATTTTACCCAGACAGTCCAGGTTTTGAATCATGTGGACCCATTATTCAGACCAGGCTGTGGCTCCCCAAGTGACCAAGGTAGTCACACACAAATCTTTTTCCGTCTGGGAGCTGCGGGCAGTTATCTGGGTGTAGGTTCGCTATCACTGGGGGGCAGGGTGATGATGTCAGCAAGAGCAATTTGGCCACACCCACTGTTTGCTGTGGCACGCTAAGCGCACCGCATTACAACTCTCCTTGGGGCACCCAAAAGTCTCCCAGACTGCTAAAGTGTTTGGGTTTGGCTTGAAGAAAATGTGGCAACCCTGACTGAGGATCAGGGCCTGGGTGCGGCCCTTGTCTTGCCTTTATCCTGTCCTTGGGGCATTATTCCTCCCACTGTTACAAGACACTATCCTGCCAACTGACATCAACAACGGGGGACCCATTTCTTCCATTGACACCAACAAGGGGGCACAATTCTGCCTGATGATACCAACAATGGGGCACTGTTTCTTCACCTAATAACTACCAAATGTAATGTTTACTTCCACTGATGCCAGGAAAAATTTCCGCTCCCACTAGCCATAGTCCTGTCCCCCTTAAGTCTGAAGGACAAAAAATGGGCCCTTACAAAGTTTAGAGACCCCTGGGCTACACTATCAAAACCCTCAATACAGAATTTGCAACAGACGAAACACACTCTGAGTTTAGAGGGACACTATTTGAGCAAATCTGTTTGCATATTGGTCAACTAAGTATTTATATGAAACTACTACCCTGTTTCCCCCCAAAATAAGACCTATTGTAGATTGTTGGTGATGGCTGCAATATAAGCCCTACCCCCCAAATAAGCCTGTGACGGAACCGATCCCACACTCCATTGAGTGCTTCCGTCAGTATACCGCTTCCTAAGTCTGAATATAGATATCAGATATTCCAACCTCTCACAAGCACAAAACAAGATGACACTTGCTTAGCTGCTCAGCATGGACTGATTTATTAGAACCAAAATGTCAAGTATTTATAATACAGTAGAAGACTAAAACCTAACCTAATTAGCATGAGCTAATTATCTAATCATTGACCCAGACTAGTTGTCTGAGAGATAGAACTTTTCAGGGTAAGACTTTGTCTGATAGCTCACTGATTGACTATTCAATACACATTACCATAAACATAAACACAGGGTTAATTAGCGCAACAACAATGTGTGGAAAATTCCTACAAGCCAGACTAGACTAATTTACACAACAGACAGGTGGCTGGAGTTGATGACATTAGCATCAGTTTGTGTCCCAACAGTGTGATTCAGTCTATTGCTAATATGGCAAATACATATCCAGAGTCTTGGGGGGAACATGGATCTGAATCCAAGTAACACCACCTCAGGGGTCCCCAGGCATTCAGCTCACAAAGAGTACCGTTCCCCAAATGCCAGTGCCCATAATCGCAAGGCAAGAGGCTCGCATTCTGTCCCCTCCAACAGCCTCTGTCCCGGCTAGGTCTGTCACAAAGCCCTACCCTGTTTCCCCCGAAAATAAGCCCTACCCTGAAAATAAGACCTACAAGGAGTTTAACTAGGGCTTATTTGGGGGGTAGGGCTTATATTGCAGCCATCACCGACAATCATGCTAGATCTTATTTTGGGGAAACAGGGTAGTTGTTCATTATGGCTTAATCAGTAGTGATGTCAGGGATTATGAAGGTCACAAGGTTTATTTGTGTCAAACTGTTGCAAAAACATTTTTAGTTACAGATCAGTTGCTACCACTGCAAGCCTGATTTCATCATCCAGCTGATGGCAACTCACTGTAAAGAGAGATTTTAGATCGATGCAGAATTTAAACATTATTTATTACACACATTTTGAAAGAATATATAATTAGAGGGTGTTTTCATGTATTTGACCTGTGATCTTAAAGGACCAGTTGACATTTTTATGAACCGTAGCATTAGAAAACCAGGTACAAATTGTTGGCTGACAACTCTTAGCTTCCTGTCACCTTATCATGCGCATCATACCTACCTTGAACTGCTAAGCACACGATATATCCCTCTGTCACTTCATTTCATGCCTCACAGCTTCACTTTTACTGAGTATAACTCCTGGCAAATCTCAGGTGCAGTAAGAGCTCCATCACGTTGACAGCAAAATACACAATCACAATCAGCCTTACAATTTTACAGGGATTCAAATTATGTAAAAGGTTTGTCAGACTAACTGCTGTGAAATAGCATTCAGACCCTTGGCAGGATTTAGAGAGTAGCTAGGTTTTCTGATTACAATATTATTCAGATAAATTGTACTCTTCGCTCTATAGAATGTTAAATAGAACAAGGAATGTGATTAACTGAAAGATGCTTATCATTGTACTGCATGGCTGTAGCCAATTAAAAATATTTCTTTGTGAAAAGTTACAACAGTATAGTTTTAGTTCCTAAAAAAAGAATGTGTCAAACATTCATAAAAAGATTAGATAAAGTTTGAAGTATTCCATTAGGGTGTAGACATTTTTCCATTTACGTATTGGTTTAAAGGTTCAGCTTACGGAACCATAATACATGCAGGATTTTCATCAGGTCCTATGCGCACTTGTCTACTTTATACAGCAAAACTCATGCATTGGCTCGCAGTCTCCACTCTTAGCCCTTGTACACACGGTCGGACATTCCGACAACAAAATCCGTCGGATTTTGTCCAATGGATTTTGTCCGAAACTTGTGTTGCATACACACGGTCGGACAAAGTTGTCGGAAAATCCGATCGTGCGTAACGTGATGACGTTATTTCGTTACGACGGGACTACGTTCAGGCTAGTAGCCAATAGCTTTGGTCTAGGAATTTGATCTGAGCATGCGTGGCACTTTGTCCGATCGGAATTCTCTACACACAATCGGGCAAAGTCCGATCGGATCATGTTGTCGTGAAAGTTTTATAGCCCAGCTCTAAAACTTTGTCCGTCAGATATTCCGATGGAAACAGTCTGATGGAGCCCACACACCCATTATCCGACAACACGGTCCGATCGGACATTTTCCATTTTCGGAATGTCCGACTGTGTGTACAAGGGCTAATTCCTCATAAAGGTGTTCTTTTGGGTTGAGGTCAGGACTTACAGGCCAGTCAAATTCCTCCACCCCAAACTTCCTCATCCACACTATATTGCCAAAAGTATTGGGCCACCCCGCCAAATCATTTGGTGGAGGGGGATTATGGTGTGGGGTTGTTTTTCAGGGGTTGGGATTGGCCCCTTAGTTCCAGTGAAGGGAACTCTTAAAGGGGTTGTAAACTCTTGTGGTTTTTCGCCTTAATGCATTCTATGCATTAACCGCTTGCAGACCAGCAGCCGCAGTTTTACTGTGGCAGGTTGGCTCTGCGGCGCAAAATCACATTAAATTACGTGATCTTGCGAGGCTTGCATAGCAGGCATGCTTGAGCTCTGTGAGTTTGACCATGGGTACCGTGGACTCGATGTCTGCGGGGATACCCTCGATCATCTCACGGAGAGGTAGAACAGGGAGATGCTAATGTAAACTAGCATTTCCCTGTTCTTCCCAGTGACAGCACACTGATCACAGCTCCCTGTAATCGGGAGCGGTGATCAGTGTTGTGTCACAGCTAGCCATCCCCCCTACAGTTAGAATCACTCCCTAGGACACACTTGACCCCTGCAGCACTCCCTCCTGGTTAACGCCTTCACTGCCAGTGACATTTTTAAAGTAATCAATGCAATTTTATAGCATTGATCGCTGTATTAATGCCAATGGTCCCAAAAATGTGTCAACATTGTCTAATGTGTAGGCGCTATAACTTTTGAGCAAACCAATCATAAAAAGCTTATTGCGATCTTTTTTACCAAACATATGTAGAAGAATACATATCAGCCTAAACTGAAGGAAAACATTTTTTTTATATATTTTTGGGGATATTTATTATAGCAAAAAGTAAAAAATATAGCTTTTTTTCAAAATTGTTGCTTTTTTTGTTTATAGTGCAAAAAATTTAAACCACAGGTGATCAAATACCACCAAAATAAAGCTCTATTTTTGGGAAAAGAAAGAACATCAATTTTGGCAGCCATGGTGTACGACCGCGCAATTGTCGGTTAAAAACGACGCAGTGCCGAATTGCAAAAAGTGCTCTTATCTTTGGCTACCTTCTGTGGTGCTGCTGCCCCCCCCCCCCCCCCAAGCCCCCATTTTACTTACTTAACCCCGATCCTTCGTCAGCCGGGAACGACAACACCATCTCTAGCTGGTGTCTCGTGTCCTGATTGGATAGATTGATAGCAGCTCAGCCATTGGCCCCCGCTGCTGTCAATCAAATCCAATGATGCCATGCAGGGGGGCAGGGCCGAGTCCTGCATTCTGTGAATGGACACAGATGCAGGACACGGAAGCGTGCCCCGCATGGTTGTCCACCATAGGAGAGAGCTTCTCCAACGTGGACACTCAGTGCGCGGAGGAGCCAGAAGCGCCACTGAGCCCAGAAGAGGATGTTCAGGGCAACTCTGTGCAAAACTAACTGCACAGTGGAGGTAAGTATAACATGTTTGTTATTTAAAAAACAAAAAAAACAAAGCTTTACAATCCCTTTAAGGTGTCAGCATACCAAGAAATTTGTGCTCCCAACTTTGTGAGAACAGTTTGGGGAGAACAGTCTGTGGCTTTCTGACGACGCTCAAATGCGAAATGCGTAGGAGTTGTGGGAGACATATGGTCCTTGAATACAAGCCAGGAACAGGTCGGCCCAGTGGAGGGAGACTAACACCACATGCGGAACATCAGTGGCTTGCCTGATTTTAGAACGGTTTTCTCATAGCTGGAAAGGCTTGGTGTCGGCCAATAGACACATTGAAATGTGAGTGCAATACGTTTTTTATAGATTTTTCCATTAAATGGTTTTACACTATATTGGTTCCATTTAATTTTGTATGAATATACGGACGTTGAGGAATTGCTAATGGGAGGAATGCGTTGTGGATTGGTTATCCGTTGAATGAACCGAAGGCTTACTGATTGGGGACTGGTGAGTGGCCATTCTGCTTGGTGACGGTGGCACAGTTTTGGTTATTTTAGTTGACACAAGTGGACTTTTGATTAGAAGATGATCGGTGATTAAGACGGCACAGTTGGAGCAATCGAATTAAAATATCGCACAATAAGGACGCTATATTTTTTGAAATTATAAACTAATGTCTTGTGTATATATTTTGGATAATATGGGGGCACAGTGATTATTTAGTGAATTTAAGTATTATTAAGCATACTCTATTGAGAAGGGGGTAGTATAAATAGTGAGTGGGAGGCGCAATCCCCTAAAGATATATATATAAACAGTTTGGGGATAGCCCCTTCCTGTTCCAACATGACTGCACACCAGTGCACAAAGCAAGATCAATAAAGACATGGATGAGCGAGTTTTGACCTCAAGCCAATAGAACACCTTTGGGATGAATTAGAGCAAAGACTGCAAGCCAGGACTTCTCGTCCAACATCAGTGCCTGACCTCACAAAAGCACTTCTGGAAGAATGGTCAAACATTCCCATAGACACACTCCTAAACCTTGTGGACAGCCTTCCCAGAACAGTTGAAGCTGTTAAAGCTGTAAAGGGTGGGCCAACTCAATATTGAACCCTACGGACTAAGATTGGGATGCCATTAAGTTCATGTGTGTGTAAAGGCACTTGGACTACACAGCCCCATACTCAATAAACTGCAATTTACATTTTTTCTCCTTTCATAAACTTCAGGGACAACGTTTTATCTGCTGCCTAACATATTCCACTAACTTACAGATGCTGTTGTAACAAGATAATCTTTGTTATTCATTTAACCTGTCAGTGATCATAAAATTATAGCTGATCGATGTATATGAAAACTAAAACAGATATAAGACATTACATTAATCTCCGCTCCGACAAGGAGGGTTGATTCAGAACTGCACTTGGCACTTAACTTTGTGAATATCCAGACCTTGCCTTGGTCCTACCACCAGATATGGAAGTCTTTAAATAAATTGCACCCACAATAGTATCATACACAAATTTAGAAGTTTATTATGAAGCAAAAAGCAGATTTCAACTAGGCATTAAGGTGATATTAAAGGTTTGATTATTATTATTTTTTTTGAAATAGTAAACATGTCATACTTACCTGCTCTGTGCTATAGATTTGAACAGAGCAGCCCCGATCCTCCTCTTCTCGGTCCCCCCACCAGTGTTCCAGGCCCCTCCTTCCTGCCTAGTGCCCCCATAGCAAGTATCTTGCTCGCTGCCAAGCTCCATTCGCACACGGAGCCCAGCTCAGCCCTGCCCTCATTCTCAACTCATTGGCTCTCTGGCTCTGGTAATGGGAGTGAATGGCTACCGCTGCTGTCTCAGCCAATGAGGAGGGAGAGACTTGGGAGAGCTGAGGCTTTCATGCACATTGCTGGATCAAGATGGGGCTCAGGTAAGTGTTGGGGGGGGGGGCTGGGGGCTCTGCTGCACACAGTAGGTTTTTTACCTTCATGCATACAATATTTGAAGATAAAAAAGTTGAGCCTTTATAACCACTTTAACTTCTTAAAGACTGGAAGGATTTCCCCCCTTAATGACAAGGCCATTTTTTGCAATATGGCACTGCGTTGATGTAACTGACAATTGCGCGGTCGTGCGCCATGGCTCCCTAACAAATTTGACGTCCTTTCTTTTCCCAAAAATAGAGCTTTCTTTCGGTGGTATTTGATTACCTCTGTGGTCCTTATGTTTTGCGCTGTAAAAAAAAAAGAGCAACAATTTTGAGACGATCTCTCTCTACTCCCCTGACATACCTGGGATCTGTTTGTTTACATGCGCAGATCCACGTTCTGGCTCTCTGTGGAACGATCGTGGGTGGCCAGTGGACATCGTGGCCTCCGGCCACACGCATCGGCTCCAGCGTCACGAGATCCAACCAAAAGCGGAACCTCCGCTTATCTGCTCCCCCCCCCCTCCGGTGCCACATTTGGCACCTTTCCTGAGGGTAGGGGGGAACAGGTAGCTGTTTTTGATGGGGGGGCTGCGCCACAGCGCCAAAAGGCTTCACTGCCAGGTTCCCTATGATTAAGCACAATTGTACTGTGTGAAACGCATCTACAAGACTGTATATTTGTGTTCTTTGGTGTCACTTTAGTGATTCAGTAAAACGGCAAATTGGACTTTCATCGATATGCAGCCATTTCTTCTTTACTTCATATAGCTACGGAGGTAGGCCGGGGCTAGCACTTGATTGAATCTCTTATCAGGCACAGCTTATTCACATGGAGCGGTGATTTCTTCATATCTGCCTGGTTCCCTTACCAGGAATGGCTATGTCAGCACCCGAGATCCGATCTAAATATTGGTTGGGGTGACAATATCGCGGACAGTAAGTGTCCTAATATTAAAAGTCAGCAGCTACAGTATTTGTAGCTGCTGACTTTTAATTTTTGTCGTGGGGGGGGGCGGAACTCCTCTTTAAGGTGTATACTCTGAAAGGGGGAAGAAAAGATTTCCTCCTGCTCTTGTATTTGTTACCTGTTGTGTGATGGGAAGTGGACGCCATTCCTCCCAATGAGGTACAAACATATTTTAACCTAGCCTTACCCCATCCAAAACAAAAAAATTGACATTATGGTTTTGATTTACTAAAACCGTAAAGTACAAAATCTGGTGCAGCTGCGCATGGTAGCCAATCAGCTTGATCAATTCAGCTTAACCACTTGACATCCTGCCCATAATCAAATGACGTCCGAAGGAGGGATCTCCCATCCTGGGCGGGTGACCATCTAGGTGGCGCACCCTGCGTCATTCGGGAGCAGGTGCATGTGCCCGGCGGCCACAATGTACACCGGGCACCCGCGGTTGCCCAATAACAGAGCAGGATCGTGGCTCTGTGTGTGAACACACAGATCCACATCCTGTCAGTTGTTCTCAGTACAGAGGAACACTGATCGGTCTCCTCCCCTTGTGAAACCCCTCCCCCTACAGTTAGAATCACTCCCTAGGTAACACATTTAACCACTCGATCGTCCCCTAGTGTTAACCCCCTGCCAGTGACATTTATACAGTAATCAGTGCATTTTTATAGCACTGATCACTGTATAAATGTGAATGGTCCCAAAATAGTGTCAAAAGTGTCCGATGTGTCCACTGCAATGTTGCAGTCACAATAAAAATCGCAGATCGCTGACATTACTAGTAAAAAAAATAATAATAAAAATGCCATAAAACTATTCCCTATTTTGTAGACGCTATAACTTTTGCGCAAACCAATCAATATACGCTTATTGATATTTTTTTTACCAAAAATATATAGAAGAATACAAATTGGCCTAAACTGAGGAAAATTTAAACTGAGGGTATTTATTATAGCAAAAAGTAAAACATATTGGGGCTTGAAATTCCATTGAAAGTGCACTTGGAAGTGCAGTCGCTGTGAATCTAAGCGGTAGATCTGAAATGAGGTGAAGCTCTGCTGATTTTATTATCCAATCATGTGCAAGCTAAAATTCAGTTTTTTATTTTCCTTGCATGTCCCCCTCAGATCTACAGTGACTTTACTTTCAAGTGCACTTTCAGTGCAATTTCAAGTGCACTTTCAGTGCAATTTCAAGTGCACCTTGCACTTGTAGTTTGCACTTGTAGTGCAAAGTGGATTTGCCTTTCGTAAATAATCCCCATTGTGTTTTTTTCAAACTTATCGCTCTTCTTTTGTTTATAGCACAAAAAATAAAAACCACAGAGGTGAGCAAATACCACCAGTAGAAATTTCTATTTGTTGGGAAAAAAAAGATTAAAATTTAATTTGGGTGCAGTGTTGCATGCCCGCGCAATTGTCAGGAAGGGGGTGAAAATGCCCTGTATTTAAGTGGTTAAACAAACAAACAAAAAAAACCCGGAAGCTGGTTTCTATGCAGAGCTGCACCAGATTCTATAGCCTCCAATTTTATTAAATCAACCCCTATCTATACTTTGGATCTTTAAAGTTATCTGTAGCCCCCAACATCACAGACAAAACAGAGCCTGCCTAGTGCAGTAAACTAGTTTACGTCAATCATTAGATCTCTTGTTTAGTTCAATGTGAATTTTAAGGCATGAACAAAACAAATGAAATCAATGTAACCTGTCATTTGTCAAAAGCTGGTAATGTTATTGAAAAGGATGAAGACAGACATGGAGTTTGTACAAATCATAAGTTATTCCAAGAATGTCAAATCAGGGTCCTATCGTGCTTTAACCAAGCTGCTTCTTATATACCCACCAGGGTGCAGCCAGGGCAAATCCCTAGCAACAGCAATGCCGTGTTTTATATTTACATGCTGATCATTTCAAGCAACCTGTTTATTTGACTATAGCTATTAGATTATGGTCAGATTTGTGGATCTGGGTACACGTGGCTCCTTTTTTCATTCAGCCAGATTCCTGCATCAACACAAGCAAGGACACCAGGACATTGTATTCTGACAGTGGGTGCTCTCCACTGTCAGAACAGACTGATCAGTTCTGCAGCCTGCAGCCACTGATCAAAGAAGGTCTGTTTGACAGAAGCTGATCTAGCTATCGGCTCCTGTTAAACAGGAAGGGCTACACAAAGATTACAATTCGGCCATTCCCTGCTGAACTGGACCAATTTCAATCCATGTGTACCCAGCTTAAGCCAGCCTTTCTTGGGGCTCTTCGAGAAAATAGCAATTCTTACCTCTCAGATTCGTTCCCACCAACTCCAGTGATTCCTTTCCATTACCGCAAATGTAAGGCCTATTCAGCTTCTAACTTCAGCTTGTTCAATTAAAGGAGAAGTACAACCAAAGCTTGGCTGTACTCCTCTGGATCACATGAGTGCAGTTAATTCTGCATTCCTGTGACCAGTTTTCCGCTGACAGCGGACTGAAGCTCACTGTAGGCTGACGTCATAGAGTCGGTCCAGGCTCGGGCAAAATCATGACAATGAATGCAGTATCTGCCCACATGCTTAGACCGGCACCAAGCTCAGCCTATCATCGAACAGCTGAGAGCATGAGTCAGCTGCTTCCGCCCCCTCCATAGCCCAACGCTCCAGTGAGCACCAGGGGGAGGGGACAGAGCAGAGAGGCAGTAACTGACTTCAGGGAGCTGTGAGAACTGAGCCATCGACGTTGTTCAATTGCTTGGTTCTCAATGTTGGAGCCAGCGGGGGACAGATGCAGCATTGGACCAATGCAGCATCCACCTGGGTAACTTCTCTTTTAAGCTTTGACAATAAAGTCTGGAAGCTGATTGGTTTCTATGCACAGCTGCACCAGAGTCTCAGACCCACGTATCTGACAGGTGAGCCCGAAATAGCAGGGGAAGGTCTCCCTTACGGGTCTGGTTCACGGCCCCTGGTAGTATGGACAGGTGGCACGGGAGCGCAGACGGGTATGAGAGCCTGGAGGGTTAGATGCTGGAGAAGAGATCTGACGGCTGGGTTCGGACAGGTAGACAGACTCTCACAGCTGGATGCAGGAGCAGATGCGAACAGGAGATGGTGAGCAGGTCCACCCACAGGCACAGATGACAGCAAGCAGACGGTGCAGAAAAGGGATGAGCAAGTTCAAGTCCAGATCACAAGCAGGGTAGGCAACAGGCGGGCAGCGTGGTACAAAGGAGCAGGCAGATGCGAGGTCAGAGACGGGCCGAGGTCAAAGGCAGGCAGCAGACAGGATAATCCAAGGGACGAGCCAGGTAAACAGGAGGTCAGGAACACAAGCAAAAGCACAGGTAACAGGGCACAGGAAGCTGCAGATCGGACAGCACCGAGCACACCGCGGGGGAACACTTAGGTAGGCCGATTGGCGCCAACGCGCACTGACGCACGCGCGCACGCACAGGAGCTTCAGCGTGCACCAGCACACATCGACGCCCCGCAGCGCGCCCAGTGACATGTCCGCTACGGGCAACTCTCTGACACAGAGTTTGCACTCTCCGGTTATAGTAAATCAACCTATGTGAGCTGAAAACAGTCATTTTTAGCAAGGGTTCCCTGAGACCAAATAAGTATTTTAATGGTTCCTCCAGGGTAAAAAGGTTGATAAAGGCTGGTCTGAATCTTCCAAAATAAGTCACTGCGCAAAAGAATACTCTTCTTCAGATTATCTTACCAATTACAGTGCCTTGCGAAAGTATTCGCCCCCCTTGAACTTTTCAACCTTTTGCCACATTTCAGGCTTCAAACATAAAGATATAAAATTAAAAATTTCTGTGAAGAATCACCAACAAGTGGGACACAATTGTGAAGTGGAACGAAATCTATTGCATATTTTAAACTTTTTTAGCAAATAAAAAACTGAAAAGTGGTGCGTGCAAAATTATTCGGCCCCTTTACTTTCAGTGCAGCAAACTCACTCCAGAAGTTCAGCGAGGATTTCTGAATGATCCAATGTTGTCCTAAATGACTGATGGTGATAAATAGAATCCACCTGTGTGTAATCAAGTCTCTGTATAAATGCACCTGCTCTGTGATAGTCTCAGGGTTCTGTTGAAAGCGCAGAGAGCATCATGAAGACCAAGGAACACACCAGGCAGGTCCGTAATACTGTTGTGGAGAAGTTTAAAGCCGGATTTGGATACAAAAAGATTTCCCAAGCTTTAGACATCCCAAGGAGCACTGTGCAAGCGATCATTTTGAAATGGAAGGAGTATCAGGCCACTGCAAATCTACCAAGACCTGGCCGTCCCTCTAAACTTTCAGCTCAGACAAGGAGAAGACTGATCAGAGATGCAGCCAAGAGGCCCATGATCACTCTGGATGAACTGCAGAGAACTACAGCTGAGGTGGGAGAGTCTGTCCATAGGACAACAATCAGTCGTACACTGCACAAATCTGGCCTTTATGGAAGAGTGGCAAGAAGAAAGCCATTTCTCAAAGATATCCATAAAAAGTCTTGTCTAAAGTTTGCCACAAGCCACCTGGGAGACACACCAAACATGTGGAAGAAGGTGCTCTGGTCAGATGAAACCAAAATGGAACTTTTTGCCCACAATGCAAAACGATATGTTTGCGTAAAAGCAACACAGCTCATCACCCTCAAGACACCATCCCCACTGTCAAACATGGTGGTGGCAGCATCATGGTTTGGGCCTGCTTTTCTTCAGCAGGGACAGGGAAGATGGTTAAAATTGAGGGGAACATGGATGCAGCCAAATACAGGACCATTCTGGATGAAAACCTGTTGGAGTCTGCAAAAGACCTGAAACTGGGACGGAGATTTATCTTCCAACAAGACAATGATCCCAAACATACAGCAAAATCTACAAAGGAATGGTTCACAAATAAACGTATCCAGGTGTTAGAATGGCCAAGTCAAAGTCCAGACCTGAATCCAATCAAGAATCTGTGGAAAGAGCTGAAAACTGCTGTTCACAAACGCTCTCCATCCAACCTCACTGAGCTTGAGCTTTGCAAGGAAGACTGGGCAAGAATTTCAGTCTCTCGATGTGCAAAACTGATGGAGACATACCCCAAGTGACGTGCAGCTGTAATCGCAGCAAAAAGTGGCTCTACAAAGTATTAACGCAAGGTGGCCGAATAATTTTGCACGCCCCACTTTTCATTTTTTTTATTAGTTAAAAAAGTTTAAAAAATCCAATAGATTTCGTTCCACTTCACAATTGTGTCCCACTTGTTGGTGATTCTTCACAAAAAATAAAATTTTTATATCTTTATGTTTGAAGCCTAAAATGTGTCAAAAGGTTGAAAAGTTCAAGGGGGCCGAATACTTTCGCAAGGCACTGTAAATCATCTGACAGTTAATCAGTTACGGTACTTTAGAGATATTTATAAAGCAGTGAATATGACTTTCAGCAAACATTTAAAGCAAGTGTATCTTCCTGTGCATGTGTTTTCAACAACAGAAATTGATCTGTCGCATTCAAACATCACATTCAGTGTTTTAAAAAGTATACCCCTTTGATATTGTACAATAAATGGAGTTTAGGATTAGCCCTTGTACACACGGTCGAAAAATTACGACGGAAAATGTCCGATCGGACCGTCTTGTCAGATAATCCGACCGGGCTCCATCTGACTTTTTCTGTCAGAATGTCCGACCAACAAAATTTGAGAACTGAAAACGCATGCTTATATCAAATTACAAGACCAAAGCTATTGGCTACTAGGCTGAACGTAGTCCCGTCGTAACGAACTAACGTCATTACGTTCCGAACGATCGGATTTTCCGACAACTTTGTCCAACCGTGTGTATGCAACACCAGTTTCGGACAAAATCCATCGGAAAAAATCTGATGAATTTTGTGGTCGGAATTTTCGACCATGTGTACAAGGGCTTAGAGTATTTTGTACCTTCTGATGTGTGTTGATGAATATTCTGCTAATGGATTTTTTACGAAAGTGTATGTGAAGGCAAAACCTTATTTTTATTCTAGATAGAATAAGGGAGGGTAAACCTCTGTCAGATTTTTTATATTGCTGGGGGAACTTCTTTTCACTACCTGTCCAAAAGATGAAACGTTAAGTAAGAGAAATGCTCTACAAAGTGATGAGAATTACCTTTTTAGACACCTGATAGGGATACAAATACCAATAAAAAATATTTTCGTTCTAGTGGAGAGGGAAAGATTAGATTTATTTTATTTATTTTTTATTTTTATTTTTTTAGCTACTTTTATATGAACTTTGCTTTAAGCACAACGCTGCCTTCTCATTTTTGTCTTCCTTTTTCTAACTTGCAATCCACATGGTTCCACAGGAGTTAGCAGGGGGTTGTCTCTCTTTTGAACTGGAGATCAGATTATAAAGGCTTTTCAGAGCAAAGCAATAAATGACTCAGCATACATGATGGGGTACAGGCTGAATTATAATACCTGCTGTTTGCAAGTGGTAAATGTGAAATATTCGCATGCGATAATAATTTGTGCCTTACTTTAAAAAATAACATACATTTTAAACAAGTGTAGCCAGCAATATGAAGATGAAGACATTGGCCTTTATGCTTCTCTTCGCCCTTGTACACGCGGTCGTAAATTCCGACGGAAAAGGTCCGATCAGATTATATTGTCGGAAAATCCGATCGTCTGTGGGCTCTATCGGACTTTTTTCCGTCGGTAATTCCGAGTGACATGATGAAGAACCCGGTGTGTTTTCTCGGGTGGGGTAGTTAGTGTGGTGTATGTTAATGAAAAGATTTATATAGATATATTGTGCTGTAAATTGTGTATTTATTAAAAGTTTTTAAACACAGATACAGAGTAATAAACAAGCAGATAAACAAGTTCAATTTGAGAAACGTATGCATAAAGAAAATACAATCATCAATAGAATACAGATCGTATACAGTTAACATAAGAAGCAAAGGGGGACACAATGCTGCCTATTAATTGCAGCTGCATGGTAATGCAGCCTGTCTAGTCAGGAGGGGGGAATGGGGAGGGGGAACGAGAGAGCAGGCAGCCTAAACAAAGTATGGTATTTCACACAAGAAGTTTATGGTGCTCTCCAGGTCAATATTTAGTGGGACCGTCTGGGTGTCCGAACGAAAAGAGGACACTGCAAAGGGGTCCCATCAAGGGAGTGGGTAGAAGGGAGGGGGTGGGAGGGGAAAACACCATGGCTACATAAAATTAGGAGGGTCAAAGGTGATCAGGATAGGCTTGGGTCAGAGTTTAGTCCAAGTAATCAATGAGGAGCAGGATCTGCATAGTGAAGCGGTATGGCTCCAGGGTTAAGCTCCGCATGGTCCCACGTGTCCCATATTTTGGAGAACTGAGGGAGAGTGTTGTGTATTTTTACGAGATTGTAGTGAGATGCTCCATTCTACGAATCTGCTCCAGTATCTGTAACACTTTTTGGAGCGAGGGAGGCGAGGTAGAAAGCCATCTCAGGGGTATAGCTCTTTTCTTTTTTGCTGCCAGAAGGACATAGGCAGCCAGTCTCTGGGCATGCTTGTAAATGCTGGGGAACAGCAAGCCCAATAGGTAATGGATTGGATCTGGGGGGAGGGATAATTCTAGAAGGTCTTGTAAAAAAATCTGAATAGAGGCCCAAAAGGTTGAATAATGGGGCAATCCCAGAATATGTGGAAGTGTGAGCCAACGTCACCCAGACGAGGTGTCTGGGTGACGTTGGCTCACACTTCCACATATTGAAAAGATTTATATAGATATATTGTGACCTCAAGACCTTAGGGTCATATCTGTTTATTACCTCTGGGGTTCTATACCAGAAAAACAGTATCTTATAAGCCGTCTCCCTCTTCTCCACACACCTTGAAGTTTGGAACCTGCCATTGAGGAAGGGTTAAGGAATGATGGGTGGCCCGGGACCATTTCTGCATTTATGAGTGTTGGGTATTTGTGAGCTGGTGTGCTTCATAGAGAAACCTATAAATATCTTAAATAAGGTGAGTTTGATGTGGACCTTGAGAACATAGGAGTTCAAATGGGGTGAGTTTATCTAATGTGAGGGAAGAGGGCTTAGAGGAGAAATAGTGTTTAAATTGAAGGTAAAATAGTTGTTTAGGGCTCTGATGTTTTTTTTGTATGTCTACAAATGGCAGGAGGGTACGGGTAATTGGATGGACTATGTTCCAGAGCTGGAAAATACCAGCCTGTGTCCAACGCAGCGTACGAATGTAGAATAGACGGTCTGGGATCTCGGGACTAAAGAGCACATTTAACAAGGGTGGGCACGAGGAGGAGAGAGGGAAGCGTTATGAGCATTTCTGCCATATGGAAAGAGTAAATATCATAGGGAGGAGACATAGTCCTTGTAGTTGGGTCATAGAGGAGTCCAGACTCGACCAAATCATGGAGCATGGGTGGACTAGGCTAGTTATGCTCATTTCTATCTCAGACCAAACGCTGGTCACCATCCTGGTGGACAACACAATAATTGGTTTGAGATGGGTGGCAAAAGAGTATTTGATAAGGTCTGGAGCCCCCATACCAACTCTAAGGCGGGCAGCTAACATAACCAAGCTGGCAATTTGGTGGGCTTTATTATGCCATATAAAGTTTAGAAATGATCTTTGTATGGCTTTGAGCTGTGACATAGGGATGGGGACATGTAGAGTTTTGAACAGGTAAAGTAGTCTCAGTAGGATGGACATCTTCAGGACATTGATTTGACCCAAGAGAGATAGGGGAAAAGCGTCCCATTGCCGCAAGAGTCGGTCAATGTCTCGGAAGAGTGGGGAAAAATTTGCCTGGTAGAGGGAGGGATAAGAGGAGGTGAGATTTGTCCCTAGGTATTTAAGGGAATGTGGGCACCAGTGGTAGGAATCATTTTGTTGTAGGGTATAAAGGAGTGAGGGAGGGATATGTATCGGTAGGGCTTCCGTTTTGCTCGTATTGACTTTATAACCTGAATTTGAGCTAAAATTATTTAACAGGTCATGGAGGTTTGGAAGGGACATGTGGGGGTTGGTCAGTGTCATTAGAATGTCATCAGCGAATAAGGAAAATTTGTATTCCCTTTGGAGTAACGAGACCCCACGGATGTCAGGGTGAGTGCGGTTGGCTTTGACTAGGGGCTCCAAACACAGAACAAAGAGTAGGTGGGATAATGGGCAACCCTGCCTAGTGCTGTTACTCAGGGAGAAAGGTAGGATAAATAGGATGATAGTTGGACTTGGGAGGAGGGTCGGGAGTATAAGGCATGTAGTGCTGCTACAAAGCGGCCTTGAAATCCATATCTGGAAAGGGTGGCAAACATAAAGGGCCACCTAAGCCGATCGAAAACTTTTTGTGCATGGTGTCTTAGTATTAGAGCAAGGTGAGTTGTCTTGTTTAGTAAGTCAATGAGGTCGATGGTACATCTAGTATTGTCACCTGTATGTCTGGTCTGTACAAAGCCTACTTGGTCCTTATGTATGAGGGTAGGGATTATGTGGGATAGTCTGTTGACTAGGATTTTTGTGAATATTTTATAGTCAGAATTAAGCAAAGCAATGGGTCTGTAATTGTCAGGGAGGGAGAGGTCTTTACTCGATTTTGGAATTAAGGTTATATGGGCATGGAGATATTGGGAGTGAGGTTCAGTGCCTTTGAGTAGCAAAGCGTATAGTGACATCAAGTGTGGGCTAAGGATTGGGAGGAAAGTTTTGTAATAGGAATAGAAGAGGCTGTCTGGGCCAGGGGATTTGTGGGTTGGGAGATGTTTGATTACTTCAGCTAGTTCTTTAGGAGTAATTGTGGAGTTTATGGAACAGTGGTGGTCAGGAGTAGGGATGAGCCGAACACCCCCCGGTTCGGTTCGCACCAGAACTTGCGAACGGCCCCCACGTTCGTTACGAACGTTAGAACCCCATTGAAGTCTATGGGACTCGAACGTTCGAAATGGAAAGTGCTAATTTTAACGGCTAATATGCAAGATACTGTCCTAAAAAGGGTTTGGGGACCTGACTCCTGCCTCAGGGGACATGGGTCAATGCAAAAAAAAGTTTTAAAAACGGCAGTTTTGGCGGGAGCACTGATTTTAATGACGATTAAAGTGAAAAAAAAAAGTGAAATATTACTTTAAATATGGTGCCTGGGGGGTGTCTGTAGTATGCCTGTGAAATGCCACGTGTTTCCCGTGTTTAGAACAGTCCCTGCACAAAATGACATTTAACGGAAATAACACCATTTAAAACTGCTTGCGGTTTTAATGTTATATCTGGTTCCTGCAATATGGTTGAAAATCATTCAGAAAAATGGCATGGGTAGCCCTCCCTGCCCATTACCAGCCTATTTGGGTCTTGTACGCATATTAAGGGGAACCCTGTACCCATATTAAAAAAAGGAAATGCGTGTGGCCCCCAGGCCCTATATACTCAGAACAGCAGTATACAGGCTTTGCAAACAAGACAGGGACTGTGTAGGTTTGTTGTGTTAAGTTGAATCTGTTTGTAATTTTCAACTGGTACATTTTTAAAGTGTAGCTCCAGTCAAAAAAACAATTTTTAAGCTTTTTGGAAAACATAGGGAAGGGTTATCACCCCTGTATAATTTGTTTTGCCATCCGTCTTTTTTCATCTCACTTGCTGCTGTCTCCTTCCGTTTGCAAGTAGGAGATGTTTGTAAGTTGGATGTTTGAAAGTAGGGGCCTGCCCTATATTATAGCGGTATGTACTGGGTACAGAGCACGCAGACTGCACGCACTATCTCCAAACACTACTGACTGCAAGCTCTATTATTAACCACTTGACCACTGGGCACTTAAACACCCTTAATAACCAGACCAATTTTCAGCTTTTGGTGCTCTCACATTTTGAATGACAATTACTCAGTCGTGCAACACTGGACCTATATGAAATGTTTGTCCTTTTTTTCACACAAATAGAGCTTTCTTTTGGTGGTATTTAATCACCTCTCAGTTTTTTAATTTTTTGTGCTATAAAAGAAAAAAGACCGGAAATTCTGCGAAAAAATGAATTTTTCTTTGTTTCTGCTATAAAATTTAGCAGATTAGTAATTTTTTCTTCATAAATTTTTTTTTACTGGTTACATGTTTTGAGTTGCAGAGGAGGTCTAGGACTAGAATTATTGCTCTCGCTCTAACGTTCTCGGCGATACCTCACATGTGTGGTTTGAACACCGTTTTCATATGTGGGCGGGGCTTACGCATGCGTTCGCTTCTGCATGCGAGCACATGGGGACATGGGCGCTTTAATTTTTATTTTATTTTTTATTGTTAATTTTACTTTATTTATTTTAGTTTGACATTTTTTTCCCCAAAAATATATTTTTGATCACTTTTATTACTATTACAAGGAATGTAAACATCCCTTGTAATAGGAATATGGGGTGACAGGTCCTCTTTACAGTGAAATCTGGGGGTCAATATGACCCCACATCTCACCTCTAGGCTGGGAAGCCTGAAATAAAAAATAAAAAAAAGATTCTGGCTTTGATCGTACTGGCGAGTTGGTAGAAGCACTGGAGGGCGGTGAGGGGTGGGGGGCGTCTATGGCTGGGTATTTCAGGGAATCACCGAGTATGGCTGGGTATCTCCGAGTATGGCTGGGTATGGCAATTTATGGCAGGGTATTGCAGAGTATTGGCGGGGTATTGGCGGGGTACTACAGAGTAATAGCAGGGTACTGCAGAGTATTGGGGAGTACTACAGAGTAATGGAAGGGTACTGCAGAGTAAAGGCAGGGTACTGCAGAGTAATGGCAGGGTACTGCAGAGTAATGGCAGGGTACTGCACTGCAGAGTAATGGCGGGGTACTGCAGAGTAATGGCGGGTACTGCAGAGTATTGGGGGGTACTGCAGAGTAATGGCAGGGTACTG
Source organism: Lithobates pipiens (assembly GCF_037356315.1). Taxonomy (NCBI): domain Eukaryota; kingdom Metazoa; phylum Chordata; class Amphibia; order Anura; family Ranidae; genus Lithobates; species Lithobates pipiens. The sequence continues at coordinate 100,497,998 of NW_027507764.1, read as the reverse complement.
CAGAGTAATGGGGGTTACTGCAGAGTAATGGGGGGTACTGCAGAGTAAAGGCAGGGTACTGCAGAGTATTGGGGAGTACTACAGAGTAATGGCAGGGTACTGCAGAGTAAAGGCAGGGTACTGCAGAGTAATGGCAGGGTACTGCAGAGTAATGGGGGGTACTGCAGAGTAAAGGCAGGGTACTGCAGAGTAATGGGGGGTACTGCAGAGTAATGGCAGGGTACTGCAGAGTATGCACTGGTATTGCAGAGTATTGGCAGGGAATTGAGGGGTTAAATTCGGTGAGCAGCGATGTGGGCACTGCAGATGCAGCCCACATCGCTGCTGACACCGATCTCTTTCCCCTCCGCTGTACCGATCGGTACAGAGAGGGGAGGGAGGAACCGGCGTCATAACATGACGCCGGTTTGTTTACAAGTGATCACTCCGTCATTTGACGGAGCGATCACGTGGTAAACGGTCGCGACGAGCAGCCGTTTACCATGATCCGTGATGCGCCGGGTCCTTTGGACCCGGCGGTCACGGATGCTCTCGAGTGCGCGCCCCAGGGGGCGCGCGAGAGCAGAATTCTGGGAGGCCGTTAATTAACGGCCTCTCAGAGTTAAACAACCGCCCTGAAGCCGTTAATCGGCAATGGGCGGTTGTTAAGTGGTTAAAGATAGATCACTAGCTAGCTATATAGGTGAGGTGAATATAGTGTAGTGGTGTATACTGCGGTCAGGGCACAGACAATAACCACTACACAAGAGCAAGATAGGAAATCAGCCAAAAACGATTGGTGTGTAACTGTGTTGAAGGTAAACAGAACACCCACTGCTTCAGATTCCAACACACTACACGAGGCCGCCTCAAAGGCGGCCTTATATAGTGTGGGGCGTGCACTACACAGCCTGAGCTATGATTGGCCACAGGCAGGATGCCTGTGGCCAATCATGGCTCTCCTCGCTGCTGGCGCTGCGATTGGCCAAGCATGCGGGGTCACAGTGCATGCTTGGCCAATCATGAGCCAGCAATGCACTGCGCCATCGCAGTGCATTGTGGTCCGCGCGCGCCATACGAATTTTGGCGCGAACGGACCAAGAGTTCGGATTTCGCCGAACGCCCGAACAGCCAATGTTCGAGTCGAACGTACGTTCGACTCGAACACGAAGCTCATCCCTAGTCAGGAGCAAGCTTAGGTAAGTGAAGGGATTCAAAACAAGAGTAAAATTTTTCCTGCGTAAATTGGCAGTTGGGGTCTGTTCGCAGGCAGTTGTACAGTTTATGATAGAAGTCCCCAAATACTTTGGACATAGTAGGGGGGCAGTAGGTAGGGGTACCATCAGTCTGCATAAGAGAGTCTGGAATGGAGTGGAGGGGGCATGGTTTAATTTATAAACCAACATTCTGTGTGGTTTGTTGGAGAATTCATAAAATTTCTTTTTAGACCATAGAAGTGATTTGTCAATTTTTTTCATATCAAGGGACCTTATTCGGTTACGGAAAAAGATAATGGCTCGGAGCCTAGCCACCATGGGAGAAGCCATAAAAAGTCCCTCGGCCTTGTGAAGCCTGGACAAGAGATACGGCTTTATGAGCTTCCCACAGGGTGGAGGCCTCAGAGACTGTGTCCATGTTGAGTTGAAAAAATTCAGTTAGACTATTTGAGAGGCGTTCCATCATTTCTGGGATATGCAAGGGACTCGTTGAGTCACCAGTTATATGTCCTTGGGGCAGCCGAGGACAGAGCGATATCTAGATGTACAGAAGAGTGATCTGGCCATGAGATAGGGCTCATTTCTGAGGACACTGAGGATGTCAGAAGGGGAGTAGTAACAAAAAAATGATCTAGCCTGGAGTATAGTTTGTGGGTATGGAAGTAAAACGTGTTATGCCTATGTGTGGGGTATTTGATTCTCCAGATGTCCAGAAGGTTGTGGGCCCTTATAAGTTTACGAAAAGATCTGGAGAGTCTATCTGCATTAGTGGGAGATATGGGGGGGAAACAGAACTCATCGGTCTCTGATAGGGGACATGGTCATGTGTAAATCTCCACCTATAACCATAAAGGGTTGGGAAAATTTGTCTAGAGTATCAAACAGTTCAGATAAAAATTTAACCTGGCCAGAGTTGGGAGCATAAACATTCACTATAGTAAGAGAGTGGGTCAGAAATGAGCAATCAAGGATAATAAATCTGCCAAGTGTAAGGATTTGACACGTAAGGGACATGAACGATTAATCAAGATCACCACACCTGCCTTCCCAGATGGGTCGAAGGCCATAAAAGTGGTCGGGAGAATGTTGCTGGCAAATTTGAAGGAACCCCCAGGATGGAAATGTGTCTCCTGGAACAAAATTGCATTGGCCTTAGAAGATTTAAACTCTTTCAAAGCCCACCACCTCTTCTTTTAAGCCTTTGTCATTATAAGTAAGAAATGTCAATGCCATAGTAACATAAGTTGCTGGGTAAGCACATGAAAGATTATGTAATAGATAGACATCAGGTAGAAAATGCCATGGTGTATATGACATAGGAAAAATTTAAAGTATCATAGTGAGTCTGTAAAGGTCGGCAGCATTTTACCAGAAATGTGTTGTATCAATGGAGTGTAGCAACAACAGGTCAAAAACATGGTAAAGAAAAAAAAAAAAAAATAGCAAAAAAAAAACAACTGAAAAACTGTCAGTGTATCCAAAATGGAACCTGGAAGACAAGGTGTCTCCAGGAAGCCCAGGCTGCAGCCATGGATAAGGGAGAGGTACATGAGGGTCTCAAATGGGGGAGGGAGGGCCCTCCATCCTCCTCTGGTGTAGAAGCTTGGAACATGTAAACAAACTTCAAACAGTTGATAAACGTGAACTTTGAACCAGGATGGGATGAACGCAACCATCAACACACCCCACGGGCAAGGGTGAATGGGCCCTAAAAAAGGGGAGGGCACAGGCCATTCGTGAACGTCCGGGGCCAGGTAACAATAAAGCTCCCAGCCGGAGCACGAGCCAAGGGTCTTCAGGTCGGGAAACCGGAGAGACTGTGTCTCTGAGGCGTGAAGGTAGCCTTGTGATGTTTCTGTCTCACTGGGTTCCAGCTGCGACTTGGGGGTGCCAGTGGCCTGGGAGTGACAAGTAGTGGTACAGGGTCCTCATCAGGGAGGGATGGTAGGCCAGGTTATGCACGAATGAGTCACTTTACTGAAGGTCGCGTAGAGAGTACTGTATGCCATTTCAGGAGGCAGAGAGGCGAAAGGGGAACCCCCAGCTGTATTTTACTTTGTGGGTCTGGAGATGCAATGTCACCAGGTGAAGGTTTCTTCGTTTAGCCAGCGTTATGGGAGAGAGGTCACTAAAGATCTGGATTCTGGATCCTTTAAAATCAAGCTAGGACTTGGTGTTGGTGGCTATGGTTAAGGCTTCTTTACTATCATAGCAATGGAAACGGACTATGACGTTCCTTGGGTTGGCCCCTGCTGGTGGTTTTGGAGCAAGCGATCTGTGGGCTGTGTCAGGACGCCAATCAATGTCAGGGATATTGGGAGCCACAGTGTTAAACAGGCTTAGCACGTAGGGGCGTAGATCTTGGTCTTCTACTGTCTCTGGGATACCCCTGATCCACAGATTTTGTCTGCGTTCTCTGTTCTCCAAATCTTCCTGCTGGGCTTGGAGCTGGGTGACTGAATGTTTAATGGCAGCGTTGTCTTCCTCCAAAACATGAACATATTGTATAAGTTCACCTAACTTTGTCTCTAGGGTGTCAGTGCGTTCCCCCAACTGTACTATTTCCCCTCTCAGCTCCTTGGCTAATTTCCCCATCTCTTGTTGGATGTTATGGGTGAGAGCCTGAAGCAGAGATTGCAATTTAGCATCCAGGATGTCTGCTGCCAGTGGGGGGATCCCTGTGCTGGGGTGTGGGGAATATAGAAGAGAGTACCTGTCTCCAGCTCCTGGAGCTCCGGAGGGTCTGGCGCTGATACAGGCCTATGGAGGTAGCGATGCATGCTGGAACAGGCCCAAGGCTGGAAGACTGCAGCATAGTTATGTCTCTAGTCTCCAAGTTTGCCCATGGGGTGCACAGCTGCCGCGCGAGTGAGGGGATGTGACTCCCGTGGCTGTCGGTGCTATAGATCAGGCGTCAGGAGTCCCGGAGTGGCGATGGAGGATGGAGCACTTGTCTCACGCGTCCACCATGTTCAGAAGCCGTGCATGTGCCCCCGCAATGTGTATTTCTATGTTGTATGTTGGAATGTCTCTTAATAAAGAAAAAGTGATTATAAAAAAAACTTGGTAGATTAAATGTTACTACTGCCCACTGCTGCACCTAAGGTGTCCTTGCATTTTTTTATGCTGATCTGGACCCCAAATGTCATCTAATGTCTAGTCCCTACTGGTAATCACTTTGTATGATAATTTGTGTTATAATCATTGGTAACACGTTTTATGCTTGACTAGTTACGAACCATATTGGGTAACAATAAATTATGTTTTCCTTTACTACCTGGTTTGTTGCCTGTTTTCTTTCATATAACACCACTACTGAGTACTAAGTATTATTTTTCAGTTATTTCCTGTGATATTGTATGCTTGTATACTCAACCTGATGTATCAGAGGGGCTGAGGTTCTTGAGAAGGTTGAGGTCAAGAACTGAGGACCCTTCCTATTCAGTGGCTACTACTGTGGTAGCACTACACAAGGAAAGAGATACAGGTACAAAAATATGACGGATTTTCTATAAAGTTCCCAAAAACTTTAAATTCATATTACCTGCAGTTTTGAAGTATCCCAAAGACTGTCTGGTGTTCATCCAAAACCAAGCAACAAGATAATTCAATTAATGAAGCATAAAGTCAAATCAATTTAGTTAACTCGGTAGCCAGTAGGGAAGGAAGCCAATGCGCTGCTTATGGTATTCACAATCTGTGATGGTTTACTTCCCGGTAAGTGCTGTGTAACTTCCAGTCTTTCCATTGCTGTATCGTCAATCGCATTCAAACTTCCTAAGCAGTTGTGAATTTAGCAGTAAGAAGCTCCAAGTACTGCCATTTTTTAAAACAAAGGCCTAGTCCACCGTTACCAAGAAAGCTGCCTATGCAGGTAAGGGGCATCTTTAGATAAAAACAAACGTGCAGTTGAATAATGTCCTTGCTGTAGGTATAGGCCAATTATGTACCTCTGAAGACTGGAATACTCCCAGAACATTTCTGAGGACATTGCTAAGAGAGGCCTAGATGTTACTCTTTACCACCATATCACAGGAGTGAGATCATTCTCTGATTCAAACCCCCTCACATCCATTTTCTCTCTGCTGATGCAGTAGCTCTGAGATCAACATTTGAGAGCCTCCTCTTGTGATTGTGGAGAACAGTAATGGCTAGACCTGTCGTAGCAACATCCTAGCTGGGAGTTTTTCAGTCAGACTTCATTAGGTATGTAAATCGCCTACACCTATAGCAAGGGCAAAATTCAAGTTTAGTCGAAGCTGCAAAGTTTGTTTTTATCAACAGGCACCCCTTATCTTCATAGGCAGTTTTGGTAAAGGTGAACTAACCCTTAAAGTGGTTTGGTACCTAAAAATGAAAGTTCATGTTATTAAAATCAACAGATAGCATACTTACCTAAACGAACCCTGAAAAAAAAAAATATTATTTACTTACCTTTTATTTCTGATGTTTCAGCTGACTTCGGGGTTGTCCTCCCGTGGGAGTAGGCGTGGCTATCGTCCTCGCAATGGTCCCTGGGAAATTTCCCAAGAATCCATGGGGGACAATGAAAGTTTTTCCTTCCTTGTCACTGCTCTCACTGAGCATGTGCAAGATGGAGCGGAGCATGCTGGGAGCCAGACGTCATCATATACCAGGAAGTAAATGCCTGTGGGCTTCAGACGCCCACAGTTAAAATGGAAAACGCCAGAGCAGGTTTTTATAAGTCATCCTGAGGAAAAGATTTGTCGCGCCGGGGGTCAAATAAACGCCGGACGTGGATGCCAATCGAAGGTAGCACTCGCCCACCAGTGAGACAGGTAAGAAAAAAATAAAAAAAGAGTGGAATCCCGCTTTAAGGAACTAACCCTCTTACCTTTAACCCACACCCCAGCAGCTCTGTTTGGCCACCAGAACCACAGAGAGGAAGTTCTGTAAAAGCTTTGAGGTGTGAAAGCCTCATGTGAGAGCACAGTATGCCTTTTTGGCCAATTACCAAGCAACATCACTGTCACATAGGTAAGGGGAGCAAGGCACATGCTTGCCATACTTAAGAGTATGCAATGAGCAGCAAGGGATTAAAGGTAAGATGATTACATGCTATTGGTGGGACTACCTTTAAAGCGAACCATTTACTTTACCCTGTTTGAGCTAGGTAAAGTAAAGTGCTATTTCATTTAAAATGTTTACTGAAATGTAGCTACCCCTGCAGGAGCTGTTTGAGTATATTTGGTTCTATTCTCTGCCTCTCAACCCCAAAAACAACCCCAGCCCCTCTGGCACACCTAGTAAACAGTGTAAATGCAAGCACGGGATTAAATAGACACAAACTGTGGCAACCTAGAAAGTCTGTTTACTGGGAAACTTTCACCACCATCAAACAGTACAGGGCAACCTAGTAGTCAGAAAACAGACTCTGATTTGTAACAGAATAGCACAAACTAGGTTTGGATTTCTTATAGCACAGTTGAAACAACCTAAATAGCTCTAATGTGGCCCATGCCATCAGACACTAAGGGAAACAAAACTGGCTTGGTAATGGTCAGCTTATTCCCCTTAAATCCTGAAATCACAGGCCCAGGCAATCAACACGTGATGCAACAAGCAATAACATGAATTGTCAACTTTAGGCTTAACGTTAGAGTTCTTTCTTAATGAGTATGGCTATAATCAGTCCTTGTTAGATAAAGAAGGAACAGGAGAGTCATTGCAATCAAATTGTCTGGTATCTTCACAGGGCCCTGCATTGGTGCACTTGGTGTCCTGTTTGACAGGATGAGCAGAGGGCCTTCAAAATTGTGATAGGTCATCATGAAATTATATGTGTACCGTAATTTATGTTCCTAGAATGCCTGGAGGTGCTACTTGGATGTTGAGCATCTGTATGTGGCCAGGCTGTGTAAAAGTCCCAGACATGTGGTATTGCCATACTCAGGAGGAGTAGGAGAATCTATTTGTGGTGCAATTTTAGCTATATACATGCTGTTTGTTAGAAATATTGTATAAATAAAAATAAAAATAAAAATTGCCTTTTTTATTTTCTTTCCACATCCTCTGAAAACTTGTGAAAAAAAATTAACCATTAAAAAGACTCATAATGCCTCATAGAATATACGGTGGAGTGTTTGCCTCCCAAAATTCAGTCATTTTGCAGGCTTTTCCATTGTCCTGGTGCTCCAGGGCCTTCAAAAGTGTGATAGATGTCCCTAGAACACCTGACGGTTCTCCCTGCATGTTGGGCCTCTGTATGTGTCTTGGCTTTGTAAAAGTCTCATACATGTGGTATAGCCATACTCAAGAAGAGTGTCAGAATGTATTTTGGGGTATAGTTGCAAGTATACATATGCTGTGTTAGAGAAATAACATAACTATGACAATGTTGTAATAAAAAATAAATCTTAATTTTGCAAAGAATTGTGGGAAAAAATTGTGGGAAAAAAATGACAAAATTCACCACGTGACTTTACTAAATACCTTGGTATTGGTCTGCTTTCCAAAAAGGGGTCATTTAGAGGATATCTGTACTTTCCTGGCTTGCTAGTGTCTCAAGGACACAGTACATCAGGTGTGATAAAGTGTGATCAACTTTCAATGATTGGCACCATAGTTTTTAGACTCTATAACTTTCATGAAGACCAAATAATATACACTGATTTGGGATATTTTTACCAAAGGTATGTAGCAGTATACATTTTGGGCAAAATTTATGAAAAAAAACTACTAATTTGAAAATTTTACAACAGAAACAAAAACTGTAATGCTTCACACCGTCTCTACAGGTGTTCCCTTGAGATATACCTAGGGTCCCCCTCTCAGGCAGAATGTCCACCAACTGGCCATGAATTGTGGGAGGAACGGCACACTGACCCAGGAAGGCAGCACCTTTCCCCTGGGTCCAGTCTTCTTCCTTCCCTCGTGGATCGTTGTAAAACGACCCGTCCCCCATGACAGTGCCCAGATTCCTGCACCCTGTTTGATAACCGTTTGGTTATTAGGCCTTCCAATGGCTAAAGTGATATTAAAGCCTTGTTTTTTGTTTTTTAAATAAACAAACATGTTATACTTACCTGCTCTGTGCAGGGATTTTTCACAGAGCAGACCGGGTCCTTCTCTTTTTAGGTCCCCCACCAGTGCTCCTAGCCCCATCCTCCTGCCGAGTGCCCCCAGAGCAAGCAGCTTGCCATGGGGGAACCCAAGCAGGCTTGCTCCCCATTTCCAATCACACACACAGAAGCATCTTGGTCTCGTCCCCTCTCTCTCCCTATTGGCTCACCGGTTGTGATCAGCCAACTAGGAAGGAGAGTCCCCAGAGAGCTAAGACTATCGTGCACATCTCTGGATTGCGATGGGGCTCAGGTAAGTAATATGCCAGGTACACAGGCGCCAAATGTTGGGAGACAATGGGCGGCTAAAAAAAAGTCCATCATTCAGCCCGTGTATGCGGTTCTGTCAGACAAGCATGCTGGAAAACCAAAATCCGACTGACTCCGAATCAGCGCTCTCAGCCATTGGGAGAGAGCACTGATCTAAATGTTCTGATGGGGGGGGGCATCCCCCTATCAAAACACAACAGCTTGGGGGGGGGCAATCGCTGAACTAATGTTGCATAGTTAGTACAGTGGCTCCAACTGGAGCTGTCAGTTTTTTTAGTTTAACCCGCGGGGTTGAACGAAAAAGAAAGCTAATAGTGTCGATCCGGCCTTAGGGGGGCCTGCTGCACAGAGATGGTTTTTACCCTCATTCATAGAATGTATAAAAGGTAAAAAATCTGGAGCTTTTAGAACCACTTAAGTGAAGTGAATATTTGCCCTCCGAATGGGGTTCGCCCCAAAGTTTACAAACTTCCAGAAAAATCCATAAAACTGTTTGCAATCCAAACCAAGGCAGATTTGCTCATTTTTAACTGAACCAAAATTAATTTTAGTTCACAGTGTTTATAACTTTAATCATGACCAGTTAACAGGCAAGACCCAGTGTATATCATGTTATCATTATCCCGACCTTATCAAGTCCATCACATGCAGGCTTTCACAGAGGCGGTGAAGACAAAAAAAATCCACTTTTCAATTATCCATTACATTTTTTTTCTAAACTTTAGAGGAAGCAAAGAGAAAGCCACTTTAGGTGAAATGCATCTGCTCTGAAAGCCGATGTGATAATAACTGCTGCTGAGACAAGAACACACAGCATGAAGCACTTCTAAAATGTTTTTGTGATTTTTCTTTTCTATTTGTTCTCAGAGCAAGTCACTGTTTAAAGAAATAGATATAATAGCAAAAGTATGCTCTGAAGGAAGAGTAGCATTTCCTTTCTCATTGTACTTTATATACAGGACAATAAGTCTCATTCACTAGGAGTCACAGAACTCGTAATTGGAGTCCCAGAACAGAATGAACTTTTTAGGAGGTTTATAGGCTGAATGGCTTACTTCATACACCTAAAGACTTCAACTGGTTAAAGAGCAAATGCAAACAAGTGGAATCAACCAGTGAGCTGCTGATGCTATCCAGTAAATGCTGCTACAGCCAGAAAGTTCAACAATTCACCTAAACCTGTGTTTTTCCACTGCTTTCAAAAATACATACACTCCTCAATCAAGGAGGCCAATAGATGTATAATTTCAGAAACATATGCTTGATAACTGCATTTTCTCTCTGTATCCTGCATCACCAATTCATTCTCCAATTTCAGACGTAAATATGAATAATGACTGTAAGAAGCTTCATAATGCTGCACTGGCTTTCTGTATGGGAGAGGCAGCAAGGAGCTTGCAGTGTATGTTCCAGCATCACAAACAGTTGCTTTCCACAAACATCAGATTATAAACATAAGGCAGTGGGTAGGGATGGGCCAGACGACCCCCTGTTTGGTTTGCACCAGAACTTTGAAACATCAGGAAAGTTTGGAACCAAATAACGAACCCTATTGAAGTCTATGGGACAAGGATCGTGAAAAATCAAAAGTGCCAATTTTGAAGGCTTATATGCAAGTAATTGGGTATACAATGATTATGGGGGTCCGGGTACTCCCCTGGGGGACATGTATCAATGACAAAAAAAGTTTGTAAAAAAAGCCATTTTTAAATGAGCAGTGATTTACTGATGCTTAAAGTGAAAGTATAAAAATGAAAAATTCCTTTCAGTATAGTGCCTGGGGGTACGCTTAGTCCACCTGTAAAATGGCACATCTGTACTGTGTATAGAAGCAACTGCTGCAATAATTGCATTTATAAAGCCAAAAAAAATGATCCCTGCAAGCTTTCTTTATTTTGTAAGCAAGGGCTTGGGGAGCCAGTCTGTATGATGAGGCCATAATGTAGTGCACGGGGAACAAGAATAGCGATTATTTGGATAAATTCTGGTGTCACTACCACAGACTTTGACTTTCTACTTCTGTAACGGGTGCAGAAAAATTGTTCTGACAGTGGCGCCTTCACACTGTAAGCCTTTAGAGCAGTGATGTCGATTCTTGGCACCCCAGATGTTTTGGAAATACATTTCCCATGATGCTCATGCACTCCGCAGTGTGGTTGAGCATCATGGGAAATGTAGTTCTGAAACATCTGGGGTGCCAAGGTTCACCATCACTGCTATAGAGGTACTCTTGATGAAAGCCAGAATTGGCCTTGCTGTCAAAAATTGTAATGATATGCACCTGTCAAACAGGTGCTGAAAAATTGTTCTTTGGGTGTCGGTGGCGCCTTCACACTGTAACCCTATAGAGGTACTCTTGATGAAAGAAAGAATTGGAGAATTCATTATTTTGTATCACCACAGGATGGCAGGGTGGATACAGGAATAATTGTATGCCAACGTCCTAACTATATTGGAGAAATACTTGGACATAAAACATGGACTTTATAGGCACACCCATGCGATTTATTGAAAAATATAATCTTTTATTTGAACATAATTAAAAACAATATTTACATACATATTAAAATCATTATGTAGTTTGACCTACAAAGCACTCACAGCACCTATAATACCAGTTGTGACCAAAACATATGGAGTCAAAGGTAAGTTTGACCTGGTTACTGAATATTCCAATAAAATATGGTTAGTGGTTGAGGCGTGATGAAGGTTACTCTACATCTTGCAGGCATCCAGCACTTCTTCAGGAGCTTGAAAATCAAATATACATAAAAAACAAACAGTGAATTTAACATCAAATAGACCAATTTAATTTAGATGTATGGTTAGCATGTCGACTGTTTAAGTCCATACCCATAAACAACCCACCAACATAGTGGGCAACTGCAAGGGAACAAGCCCTGGCTGTTGGAGCATAGATAACCTTCAAAATGTAACCCATTTAGATTAAACAAATATCAAACATCACATAGATGGAGGCTACTTACAGTTCTTACATTTAATCAGTGAGCATATATATATATATATATATATATATATATATATAAAATGAAACTCAACTTATCGTATATGGGGTATATGCAACGCAAATGGCTAGAAAAAAAAGAATCCCTATATACTCCGGCATATGCTTACCCAGAACTCCACATAAGCTTGTCAAGGCGGAGGTAACCACCAAAATTGGCTAACCATAATCTCAGGCTGGAGAGTATAGGCAATAGAGATGGCTTTGCGGTTCACTCAGCGCTCAGTTCACGGCGAACTTTGCTCGTTCGCGATTCGCCAAACCGGCGGACTTCTGGCGCTGTTCGCGGCAGACATATTCATTTACATTGTGAAGAACTTTGACCCATGACACATCCATCATGGGTTACAGGACAGCCAATTGAGACATTTCAGCACATGGACATACCCCCTACCTTTTAAATAGACCTGATCTGGCGGGCATTTTACATTCTGTCTTTTGTCAGTGTAGGGAAAGGACGCTGTGTGGAGCAGGGATAGTCAGTCTAATCACTAGCTATTACTATTAGGTCCACAAAAGTCATTTTAAGGACTGGTATAGGTGTACAGTATATAGGGTTGTAATACACATATAATATACTTTCTTTCAAATACAGAAAGCATATTATAGTGCACTGCATGCAGTGCTGCTGACTGATTCTGCAGCTGTCGTTTCTCAGTGTAGGGACAGTTTGGTTTTTGGAACAGGGACAGTATGCAATTTACTAGCTACTAGGTCCACAAAGGTCCTTTTAAGGACTGGTATAGGTGTACAGTATATAGGGTTGTAATACACATATAATATACTTTCTTTCAAATATAGAAAGCATATTATAGTGCACTGCATGCAGTGCTGACCGATTCTGCAGCTGTCATTTCTCAGTGTAGGGAGGGACAGTTTGGTTTTTGTAGCAGGGACAGTCTGCAATTCACTAGCTACTACCGGATCCAGCATCAGGGAACGCCTAGACTGACAGGTGTCTGACTACATCGGGTTAATGGCCGATGTGGACACTCTGAGAAGTGATGAATCCCTGGACTACTGGGTGGGCAGGTTTGACCTCTGGCCAGAGCTTGCCCAATTTGCAATGGAACTGTTGTCTTGCCCCTCGTCCAGTGTCCTGTCCGAAAGGACGTTCAGCGCAGCAGGGGGGATTGTGACCGATAAGCGTACTCATCTAGCTCATGACAGTAATGACTACCTCACATTTATAAAAATTAATGAGGCATGGATCTAGGAGGAATTCAAAACATGTGACCAGTAGACCATGTATATGCATAACTCTATAAACGATTTATATAATCTAGCACACAGACCTTTTTTCTAACTTTGGCTCACTTCCTTGTCCAAAAAAAGCACACCGTACTATATGCCCCTACCCTCCTGTTTGAAGAGTTTGAGCGGTGTCATATTTTTGGGTCCCACAGCGAGTTGCTGGTATCAGTGCTGGTGTCAGTGCTCTCTATCTCGGTGCTGGTGTGGTGTCAGTGCTCTCTATCACGGTGCTGGTGTGGTGTCAGTGCGCCGTATCTCGGTGCTGGTGTCAGTGCTCTCTATCACGGGGCTGGTGTCAGTGCTCTCTATCACGGTGCTGGTGTGGTGTCAGTGCTCTCATTCACGGTGCTGGTGTCAGTGCACTCTATCACGGTGCTGGTGTCAGTGCTCTCTATCATGGTGCTGGTGTGGTGTCAGTGCTCTCTATCTCTGTGCTGGTGCCAGTGCTCTCTATCAAGGTGCTGATGTCAGTGCTCAGTCTCTATCATGGTGCTGGTTTCAGACAGTGAGGGAGATAGCAGCAGAGAAGCCAATCAGCAGGCAGTGCCAGCACCATGGCTGAGGATCAGAACTGGACTGGCACCTCCGGACCAATGCATTGGAGCCCTGCATAGGTGGGGGTAAGGGCCGGGCAGAGGGAGGGGCTCAAGCACAGGTTGGCACACTGGGACACTGGCACAGGACTGCACTGCCCTGACTGTGGCACTGATCATCACCCCCTTCATAGCCTGGCCTGATCTTGCCTCTCCTCCATGGCCTTCATGTGCGCCTGAATTGTCAAAATTTCACAGATAAAAAAAAGAATGCTTGTCGTTCAGCACAAACTGAAAAGCGCTAAATGAAAAGAGCAAAATGAAAATCACAAATCAACACTCACCAAACTTCTACAACACAAAATTAGCAGAAGGAGCCCAAAGGGTGGCACTAAAGAGCTGAAAAACCATATGGTACGTCACTACTTTCAGGATTGTTGGCCAACAATTGAGTGCTGTTTGTATGCAAGACAAGTTTGGGCCAACGCCCTTTGGACAAAAGTCCACAGTTTTGTTGGGGGTAAATCTGATTGTGTGTAGGCTTAAAGAGTAAGTAAACCCTGGTGGGTTTTACTTCCTCTTTATTTCCCTGCAAAGGTAAAGCATAATGGGCTACTATGCATCGCATGGTAGCCCATTATGTGTCACTTACCTGACACCAAAGCCTGCGATGTCTCCGTTGTCCCCACGGGCAGGGAGTGTCCATCTTCGCCCCTCTTCCTTCTGGGGGCCGTGAACTCCGGCTCTGTGACTGGCCAGAGTTGGATGACGGCATGCGCGCGGGAGCTGCCAGTCACGGCATGGACCCTATTGGAAAACTGCACAATCTTCTAAACCATGGAGGTTTAGGAGATATTTCAAGCAGCTAGAGGTAAGCCTTAATATAGGCTTACCTGTAGGTAAAAGTGGTTGTACAGGGTGTACAACCACTTTAAGACTTTAATGAACTTTGATCATCAGGCTTTCCGATTTAAAAAAAAAACTGTTAAAATGTCTTTGTACTTCTGTCAGGACTTCTATATCCTTCCTATCCACTCTTGGTATTATACTGACACTCACTGTCAGATAAAATCACAGCTTCTTTAAGGAGTTTTTGCCAAAGCAAAATACAGTAAGAATATGTACAGATAACTGGGAAGTAGGAGAACGACAGGAATTTACAGCATCCCTAAACTCAAGAAAAATTGTATATATTGTAGCTTACCAGTGTAGATGTGATGGCTGCATTCATTTTCTTTTTTTTTTTTTCCTTTACTTTCACCTTGTGATCCTGCCAGTAACACACATCCTGTCCTAGCGTGACAACGTTCACTCCCTGTACTGTATTTATACAGGAGCTGCTCACTCCTAATTTGAACAACAAATACATACCCATAGGGTATGAAGCTGCAGGTATCACCTCGGTATAACCACTTGAAGTCTAGCGACGTACGAGTACATCACTGGTCGGCAAGTGGTAGTGCCTTGGGTGAGGCAAAGCCTTCAAACCTGTGTCCAAGTCTCATTGGAAACCTGCAGGTTGTGTGAGTATGCAGGGGTGGGCACACTCATTATAAGCAAAACCTGCCCATAGTGTAGAGCCCCCCCCCCTCCCAGGAGAGAGATGTGTGTTCCAGTCAAGATAGATGTGTGCTCCTTCCAAGATATAGAGGTGCTCTATTTAAGAGACTGCACTCTATGTGGGAGAGATTTCTTGTCCATCGGACTAAGAGCTGAGGTGGCTGGGAAACTGAGGAAAAGTCTGGGAGGCTGGAAAAGCCAGGATAACTACACACACTATCAGATTTTCTGCTGTTTTTTTCCTTCAGATTTACCAAAACCATGTAGTAGAAGGGCCTGCCTGATTGCATACAAATTGAAACTCCTAAGGTTTGCCCTCATATTATATGCTTTAGGTAAATCTGAAGGAAAAAATCAGCAGAAAATCTGATAGTGTTTATGGGGCTTTAGATATATAATTCCGTTAGTTGCAGACTGGCTGGGCAGTTGAGCTAGGAATTTTCTTTGGTTTTATTTTACAATATGGGAAAGTTTGCGCTAACCAGGCTGTAGGTGGTGTGCAGTGTGGAGCAGCGGAATAGCACACTCAGTCCCAGTGCAATGAAAGAACTTGTATTGAAATAATGCAGAAACAGTTCACAAATAACACATGGGAAGGTAGCCCAACTGGGAACATTCATAGTTCCAGCAGCATGTAGAGAGCAGAGTGCGGCTTAACTAATAGCATCTGTAGACAGGGGAAGAATGTGGCCTAGCCATCTTGTACCCAACCAGCAGGTACACAGAGAAGATGCAAACCCTGCACTTTCCCTCCTTGTCAGGAAACTTTCCCTGCTGCTAGTGCTGTCCCTACCCGGCGGGGTACCTGTCTCTACTCTATCAACTCGAAAAAGCATGCCAAACCTGGGAGCCAATAGGCTCTACCTGACCCTAGATCGCTTCCAGAATGACATGGGATGGCAGCATCCAATTGGATGCTCCCCCCAGTGACCCAGGAAACCATAGGTGAACTGTGTTCCTCCTGACTTCCTCTCCAACTACCGTGCCACTGTGGAAGAGTGCTACCTGCAGTGGAAAAAGCACCTGCCTACAAGGCGGACACCTGGAATTAAAGTGACTGTTTGGAGCAGCGAGTAAAGCCTATTGTGTCATGGACCGAGGGTGCTGTAACTAGACTAAATAAGCCAAGAGAAGAGCAGAGCTGGGTGACACAATTGGAAGGACTAATGAGAAGAGCTGTGGTGCTGCTGAAGAAGGAGCCAGGTTGCTCAGTATTTTTGTGAACATGTTGTTCACAAAAATAAAACTGTAAAACTGAAAACCCCTGCATGAACAACTGTGTTTGTGCACTTTTCATTTGCTTAAAAAAAGTGGGCCACACCCTTAAAGCATAACTCCACTTTTTTCGAGAAAAAAACTTCCCCCCCATGTTATCTATGTACATTGCAAGGATTATAACAACCTTTGTTGCAGATTCCTATCTTTTGCCATATTGCACTGCATTTATAAAAAATTACAGCTGCTGCAGATTGAAAAGGAAAGGTAATTTTAATAACATTCAATTACAATATGACTTGTATAGCAATTGTACACACTACATTTTTTCTTTATTTGCTATTTTTTTCCCCACAAAAGTGGAGCTACCCTTAAAGCCACAAGTTTAGACTGGCAACAAGTGTTCTAATCTCAGCCAGCTGCCACTGCCACACAGGCAGCGGTGCAGATACACAGGCTATGGGGAGAGACACACAAACTGTCACAGCTGTGGAGGATTCCCCCCCCCCTCCGCCCGCACTGATACACAGAGAGCTGAGCTTTGTGAGTGTCCGGCTGCAGCTGGTTGCCATTAGGGGCAGCAATCAATCTTGGATCTTGGGACATGTAGTCCTGAAGACAGGCAGCCACAGGTTAATTCCAAGGGAAAGACTACAGACCCCAGCAGGCTGGTGGACACAGGAGGAGGGGAGATACCACAAGGCTGCTGGGGAGTGAGGAGAGGAAACCACAAGGCAGAGGGACTGGACACAGGAGAAGGAGACTCTTCCTCCAGAATGGTGTGACCATTTTCCTGCCAACAGCTCCATGGTCAGACGCAGACCCATCGCCTCAGGCACTCTATCGGCTGTAAAACCTTCGAAAAACAGTGCTGGTCTAAACAAAGTGCTAGACAAATATATATGAAAAAATCAAGTGTAAATAAAACAAAAACTTGATATTAGTGTTAATACTGACAGTAGTAAGTTCTTGCTGCAACCCAATGCGAGACACACACAATATACAACAATCAAAAAATATAGCTGCGCTAAAACTTATAAAACAAAATTATAAAGTGACATAATTTTTCTAATTTACAAAAAATCCCAAAAACATGCAAAAATAGTGCCAAAGTAATGATTTCCAGGCATATAAGCAGTCCAAAGAAAAGGAAAGATGGATAGGATGCTGAATCTTAGTCCATTTTCGGTGACTCTCAAAAACCACCCTTTACACACGTAGCAGGTGCACCCAGAGTAGAAAGAGATTATCCACCACCAAATTAGAGGAGGCTTACCAGCTGTCAAGATCTCTTTTTAAGGAGATCATACGGGCTTGTAAAATGTTACGTTCCTGGTCCCCACACTGGGCTCTGTTGGTAACACCAATCTATCTGCTCCCTCTTTATGGTATATCTCGTTCCACCACAATCATTTAGTACGGCAAAGAGAGAAGAAAAAAAGCTCCCATAGCATAATTCCGTAAAGATTTATTAAAATATAAAAAGTAAAGTAACAACTCACGAATTCCCAGCAGAGTGTAAGCGTATAGCGTATAAAAAACGAGCCGGCCGGCTCTCTCTTGTTTGCACTGCCCGCCCTTCCGGATTAACGTGGAAATGCGGTGACGTCAGCACGCCGCTCACCCTACGTCGTTTCGTCAAAAGTGACTTCTTCTTCCTCTATCGGCTGTGTGGGTGCTCGTACAGACATCGCTGGGTGCTTTGGTCACCAGGTAGCTAGTCGGGGCAACCGGCAAGAGCCTGCTCCAGGACATCTTTCATTTGGGCCTTGGTTTCGGCAGACTGGTGAGCAACCATTAGCCCATTTTGTGCAAATCCTTTAGAGAGAGGACACTGCTTGCAGACACCAAAATATAAATGACACAAGGTCTGGGGTCATTTATGAGTGAGGTGACTATGGTTAGTCAAAAAACCTATCATGGAAGTAAAAAAAATATAGATTTATTACAATTTGTTGCACATATAAAACACAACAGTAATAAATGCAGGCTGATAAAATATGCATACAATGTGAACATAAGACAATCCACATACATGGTAAATTGTGTATTCCCCTATACAAACATCATAAAAATGTGCAAGCATCAGTAGTACCCAACGGCATTTTGCAAGACCACACTCGCTCTTCAGGGGTAAATGATTTGCTATATCTGTAATACAAGTAGTAGATCAAATTAATGAATGTATTTTGCATCAAATAGGCAGGGAGGTGAGTAATTGTTGGGGTCAGACTGTGGGATCTCATACTCACCAATGGACTGGGTCAGGCCATCAGTCGCTGATTCCACATGCGGCGACAGCAACAAACATCCAGCATGGGAGCCAAGGAGGCGGAGCAAAAGGTAACCCCATCAGGGGGACAACTGTAGAACCGGCATGGCTTTGGTAGATACTAGTGCAAGTATCCCTAGAAGTCTCCCATTGCCCATGATTATATACAGCAAAAAATGGTAAAAGAGTATCTACTGGTACTTTACTTACTTGATAAAGCCCTGTGAGGAGACCCTGTGTGCCATTTGTTTCACTCAGTTGCAACATTGCATTCAGCACACTTGCCAGGACATATTGGGCCCTTTTCTAAAGCACTAGCTGAAGACTCAAAGCCTCATCTCCAAAAACTTCAGAATATTCTCCATTACAAGGTATAAGGGCTTCTGTGTTCTGAGAACAAAGAATCTAACATTCTCAAGCGGTTCCTTCGGGGGTAGTGTTACATTACCTTAAAATTAGAACTTTTTCTGGAAACAAACTTTTGATCGGTTGCTATTGAGGACATAAGGCCTTACACACAGCCAAGAAGGTATTGTTCATTTATAGAAGTATGTATGCATTTGTTTAGCTAGCTACAATTATTCTGTACAGTCTGTCTAAAGTGCGGCAACCCAACAGCTCTTGAACCAATTACTAGGAAAACACATTTGGCATAAGATATTTATAAAACATTATCTGACACAACCTTTCTGCTGAATACTGTGATGGCTGCTGTGGCTGCTGATGGGTTGAAGGATTTTTTAAACGCAAAAACGCTGGCAATAAAACTAGATGGACTCTTTTGTCACTTAACGTAATAGATGTACAACATAATGAACACAATGCATGCAGTTAGGAGTATAACGTACAACATAGTGTTTACAGTGCAGAGGACAGGAGTATAATGTACAACTTAGTGAATGCATTGTAGGGGTCAGGATTATAATGAACAAAATAGGATATAGTGCAGGGGTCAGGAGTAAAATGTTTGTAGAGCGCAGTTGTCAGGAGTATGTCATATAAAGGTCAACAGTGGAGTGGTCAGGTGTATGAAATGCCAGACATATTTTCTATCATGCAGGCATTAGAAGTGTGAAATGCACAGGACGTGGGGGTCAAGGCTGCATAAATTACCCCCTCCTCCCACTACAACCCACCACCCCATAACAAGCCCATATCTCCCACTGTGCAGATCTCTCCCAACATCTCCCACTCCCCACCTAAAGCCCTCCTAAGCACAGACCCCCTTCTCAGCCCATTCCCCCAGTACAGACCCCTCCCAGTACAGATCCCCTTCCCAGCCTACCCTTCAGTACAGATACCCCTTCTTAGGCAATGTGCATACAGTGAGGGAAAAAAGAATTTGATCCCCTGCTGCTTTTGAATGTTTGCTCACCGACAAAGAAATGACCAGTCTATAATTTTAAATGGTAGGTTTGTTTTAATAGCGAGGGAAAATCCAGAAAAATGCAATTGAAAAAGGTTATAAATTGATTTGCATTTTAATGAGTGAAATAAGTATTTGACCCCTTCGCAGAACATACAGTAAATTAATACTTGGTGGCAAAACCCTTATTGGCAATCACAGAGGTCAGACATTTCTTGTAGTTGGCCACTAGGTTTGCACACATATCAGGAGAGATTTTGTCCCATTCCACTTTGCAGATCTTCTCCAAGTCATTAGGGTTTCAAGGCTGACATTTGGTTACTCAAACCTTCAGCTCCCTCCACATATTTTCTATGGGATTAAGGTTACAGTGGCAGGGTTTTTTTTTTAAGCACCTGATTAGAAGCATAGGATCTAATAGGCATCAAAAAAGGTCACTCAGCTGTGTTAGAAAAAAGGTGTGTGTTATCCATCACCTGATTGGCTAAAATGGCAGGTGCTGTGATTGGACGGATATCAGGCATTCGATCACAGCAGAGGACGAGAAGAGAGCATGGGAGAAGACATTGAAGAGCTGTCCCACCGCCACCAATCGCTGCATTTGATATGGCACAGTGGCTGCATTTGATGGTGCACAGTAAGGCTGCATTTGATGGAGCACAGTGAGGCTGCATATGATGGGCACAGTGGCTGCATATGATGGGCACAGTGGCTGCATAAGATGGGCACAGTATCCTGTATTTGATGGGCACAGTAGCTGTATTTGATGGGGCACAGTGGCAGCATTTGATGGCACAGTGGGAGCATTTGATATGGCACAGTAGCTAAGTTTGATGGGCACAGAAGCTAAGTTTGATGCGCAGAGTGGCGGCAATTGATGGGCACAGTGGCTGCGTTTGTTGGCACAGTGGCTGCGTTTGATGGCACAGTGGCTGCGTTTGATGGTACAATGGTGGCAATTGATGGGCACAGTGGCTGCCCACTTCCCCTAGGGGTGTCTTAATAATGATGCTAATGCCCTAAGTGCTTGGGTGAATGTAAGTGACTTATGCCGTGCAGCAGTGTATTCAGGGGTACATGTGCTCCCCCACCACATAGAAATATGAAGGATTTGCATGCCAGCATGTGGTAGGTTGTGATACAATGTTAGCAACTTGGAAGTGGGGATCTCAAAACCCAACAAACTTGGTGGCTGAGAAAATCCACCGGCATCTACAAAAACTGGAATATCACTTTTAAAAGGATAGGCCTTTTAAAAAACACTGGAAAAAGATATATCTTGAGCAATAATGTTCAATAACATCTGGTGTTCTCTGTATTTTTTAGTAAACATTTGCAATAAAAAACATCCACTCTGAAGCCCTGTGGATGCCCACCAAACATGCATTTAGTTCTTTAGAAAAAAGAAAACACCAGAAAATAAATATATCTCATTGCATGACTCATTGTAATTAACTAATATCATTTTAAGAGTAAGAAAAAAACAAGGAAATTGGTTGCATGGAAAATGACTGGTAGATAAGATAATAGATTAATGACAAATGTAGAGGGAGAATTTATTAAAGAATATCAATTGGCAGCATAGGTGAAATAGAAAAAGAAGCTGTGACAAGCATGCAATATCAGTGATTAGTTTAATATATAATTTGCTTGTTCTTTCATGATCCATAACAGCGAGTAAAGTTCTAAACTGCATTATCATCTATTACAGAGAGAACTAGTCTGATAACCTGCGAAGATTTCACTATTCCTCTAATTGCATTTTCTGAAATCTTATTAGCAGCATTCATTTTACTGTACAGCTGACTTCTCCAGCAGTGTGCTGCTTCCCCCTAGTGTTAGAAATATAAATTACATTTTACATATATATATATATATATATAGCGCTGGGTCACACTTTTGCATTTAAAAGGTTAGTTTACCCAGAAATAAAATTGCAATGCATTCAGGGGCCCCCGGTAGTTTACAAATCAAGGTACAGTGTAGAGAAATCATTTTACCTTTAATTTGCATACATGTATCCCAACCACGGCTTACGAAAATTTGAGTGATTGCTGCCGTCCTGCACTCACGTTGGGCGGATGATATATTGTGTGTATCCCCATCATCACAGTAATGAGTTTGGAGCTGCTGTATTGCTTTGCCACAAATCTCTTCCTTCCCGTCACGTCAGAGTTCAGGGGAAGGAGAGTGCACAATGCATGCATGGATATGTGGACCAAGGAAAGTACACTGTGCATATGTGGATTTGTGGACCAGGGAGAGCACACTGCACATGTGTGGATTTGTGGACCAGGGAGAGCACACCGCCCAGGTGTAAATTTGTGGACCAGGGAGAGCACACTGCACATGTGTGTATTTGTGGACCAGGGAGGGCACACTGCACATGTGTGTATTTGTGGACCAGGGAGGGCACACTGCACATGTGTGTATTTGTGGACCAGGGAGGGCACACTGCACATGTGTGGATTTGTGGACCAGGGAGAGTACACTGCACATGTGTGGATTTGTGGATTTGTGGACCAGGGAGAGTACACTGCGCATATGTGGATTTGTGGACCAGGCAGAGCACACTGCATATGTGTGGATTTGTGGACCAGGCAGAGCACTCTGCTCATTATCTTTTCATAGCTACTTTGCAGGATCGCACCAATCACTCAGAATACATTTTATTTTGTGACCAGGCTTTGTGGAAGTTGCAGTTGGCCTACAGATATGTAATTTAAAACAAGTTCAATTTCTCTACACTGCACCATTATTTGTAAACTGCTGGGGCCCTTTGACTGCACTGTAAATTTTATTATAAAGGGGAACTAACCTTTTGACTCATTCTGCTGCAGCCCCCAGCCCTTTAAGAGGATCTAAATGCTGGAAGGCAGACTTCCCAATCATGTAATCACTGTGATTAGCTTAAAGATCTTGATCATAAACAATGATCGACAGCAGTCCATGACAGCTTAGTCACTGTGCTGGGAGTATGCATGCTCTCTGCACAGAAGAGCCGATCTCCATAGAAGCATATGTGTGACAGTTCGGAATTAAAGCCCACCTGCCCAGGTTCTGCATATATGCATATGGCCAGTGGGAACAGGTTAAAATCACACATATTTCCTCCCTTTTTTTAATGCATTTACCATGCGCAATTCATGTATTGTGCATTTTTCTTGCACTTCTATTATTATTCAAGCAGGGAAGGACTGACAACACTGTAAGAATAAATGAAAGAAAGAGGGCACACTGGCCTAGTACATTATCCCACAAACTTTTATTAATAGTGAAACAAATAGGAACAAATACTCACAAGCATAGGTCATTGTTGGAAGTCCATGTGTTTTTTATATCAGACATTCATGGGTTTTTACTGCCTGGATAAAAAAAAGCCATTTGGCCTATGTTGGAAGTCATTTTGGAATGCCAGTACAGTAGGTTTACCCCACAGGGTGTTTGTAACAGGGAGCCATTACTGAATTCATCTCCTAAAGCAGGGGTAGTGAATTAAAATCCACAGGGGTCTGGTCAGAAAAATGTTCTTCTAGCGGAGGTTGGAGTGTTATATTGGTGCTATGACTCCACATGATATCCTCCACATCGCAGCCTCCTGTGCACATCACAGGCCCCTCATCTCAGACCCTCCATCACAGACTGGCCCCTCATCACAGACTGACCCCCCATCAAAGAGTAACCCTCCCATCATAGACTGTCACCCCCATCACAGACTGACCCCCATCATAGATTCACCCCCCCATCACAGATTTACCCCCATCACAGGCTGATCCTCACATCACAGACTGACCCCCCCATCACCAACTAACACCCATCATGGACTGGCCCCCCATCACAGACCCCGTCGATAGTAGACTCCTGTCCTCATAATAGCACAGGACTCCCCACAGAGCCCTACCTTATTCACAGAAGATGGAAAACACAGCAGCCCTGGACAACTGGGGGACTTTTCACGTTAAAGGTGAGTGATTGATTGCTGGGACTGCCTTGCTGCATAGCAATCAATCACCCGCTTCTTAACTTAAAAAGTCCCAGCCTTTGTCCAGAGTGGCCACGTTTCTCATCTTGTGTGAATAAGACAGGCAGGGTGGGCGAGTGCAGCAATCTTACCGAACTGACAGACCCCTGCGTGGCGTGCCTACCAGGCTGTCTACATAGCCGCAGCAGGCAAGCGAGCTGGCGGTGGGGAGAGGACACACTGGCAACTATTTGGCGAGGCTGTGGTCAGCCATTTAGTGATGCCTGTCCTAAAGTATGTTCTCACATAGGCCTCCTGATGTGATGTATGGGAGGTAGAAGAGCATCACATAAGACCTCCTGGGAAGGTGATAATCAAAATGGCTGATTTCCTGAATTACAGCAAGATCAAAGGCCAGCTGTTACTGGAAGATGACATGGGGCAAAGCAGTGGTTTATGGACTAATGCTGCCACCTGGTGGAGACCGCAAAATACTTCCTGGAAAATATTCGGGGGAGAATATACTTCATGGTAATTAGGAAGGACAGCCTCTTATGGTGTCTCATAAGACAGAGGACCACAGGGGCGGGCAGATGGTGTTTGTGTGAGTTGTGTCTGAAAGGGCTTTAAAAGGTAATGGCCAGCTAAAGTTTTTCCTTTTTTTTTTTTGGAGCCCAGCCAGCATACAGAACCCGAAAGGAAGGACTTATGGTATCCTATCACCCCTGCTCTTTTTGTTTTATATGCTCTGTAGTATTCTTTTAGACCATTGCTTCTTTGAGCATTGAGTTTATTTTTATAGCTATCGTTGTTGTTGTATCATCACCATTAATATTATCAGAGGTTTGCTAGACTAGCTAACCATAGGAAGAGACAAGATAATTCATATTTATAATAAATAGGGGAAATCCAAAACCACCCCATATTTATTTCAGTAATATAAGTGTTCATCAGGCCACTCCTCATGGCTAAACACTCCCAGACTGGCTGATGACTCCAGCATAGAGGGAGACCTCACCAGAGTCCCTGCAAGTTGACGCGTTTCAATGGTATGGCCTTCTTCATCAGAGCCAAGCAGCCACAAAGAGTGGTCCTGATGAGTGCTTATATTACCTATGCTTGTGAGTAGTTCCTATTTATTTTACTCTTAATACAATTTTGTGGGATAATGTACTAGGACAACCCCAGTCCTAGAGGGCAGCAAGGCTTCAAGAGAATTATCCATTTATGCAACAGAGTAACACTTTCTATCAGGTCATCGCACTCTTACGCAGGAGATAATTGTTGTAGTTTGTGTTAAGGACTTAGAACACTTGGCCTTGGAGGCATACATAACTAACTGGCCATTTCATGAAAGTGACATTTTTCCAGTGGGCTAAAAAAAGTGGTCCATGCAAATGATCCACTTGCAGACCGCAATACATATATATTCATTGTGGTTTGTAAGTGGTTTACTGGAGTTATGACTGAAGCTATAAGCAATAACCCCAGTATATATTTTTTTCATTCGGCAACTGTCTTTCTCATGAAAGCATCTATTTAACTGCTGTATTGCTTTCAGAAGCAGCAGGAAGGGCCAATCCACCGCCACTCACAGGTGTTTCTCAGGCTTACTGTTTTTACCAACTATCCCAAGAAATTATCCTATGGGTCACGTGGCTGGCCATAGAGGTTCCTGGGAAACCATATGGTCTCGCTACACCTCCATGGTCTTGGAGGACCGCAGCGACATCATGATGTCACTTCCAGTCTAGGGTGAAAGTAAATACATTTTTTTTGAACTATGGACAGATGAGGACAGCTTTCACTTGACACCATTAAATCAATCCAGGTAGCAGATTCACTGCTGAACCACACTATAGCAGTGTGGGAAGATAAGTCCTTTGCTTGCTCTGGCAGCAGACTCAGTGCACATTTTCTTCAGAACACTCACTAGTATCCTCTTTAGCTGACCCCCATTCCACTGACTTCTCTAGCCTGAATGGATGGCCCTCACAGAATAGTCCCTTAGATGCAGGTCTGTACTCTCTGTAGCCAGAAACAGATGCTTCTATATGCGTCTCCCTTCTAATCAGCTCCATGGGACATCTGGGTAGCAGCTTCCTCAATTCTGACCCCTCAGGTCGACCCCCTGAGGTAGAATAGCAGCCTATACAGAGAATGGGCGGCAGCCCCCTCCTTTTCGTGACACCACTCTTCAGCCAAAGATCCCAAGCACATGTGCCCTAGGCATATATAAAGTCACCCAGCATGCCCTGAGGCACCTGCTTCTGCCAATGGCCAGGGTTGTAACTACTTCTATGCTCTAATTTGTCAGGTTTCCTCCCACTGTTCAATATGCCTCGTCCTATTGGACCAGTGCGAAACAGCTAGACAACATGAGCAGCACCTGAGCACAATGAGCAGACCCTATTCAATGGATCACTGCTCCCTAGAAGGCAGAAAACACCTAAATCTACCTAATAGCCTCCCTGGTATGCAGGGAGACCCACAATTATGCTCTCTCTAGCACCTACCTAAGAGGGTGCTACACAAACATTTATCATCTCCCCAGCCAGTCATAGTCAAAACAGGAAGTGAAATGCAATCCCTCCAAAGTGAGTGGATTACTGGTTGTTTCCAGGGTCACTAGAACTTGTGTCCCAATTGGAAGATTTCATCCCTGTTCCTGGTCTGGTGACAGCTCAAAAGTTGATGTTGTCTTTCACTTTTACTCATGATGACAGGGACAGATGGAGATTCACTCTCAAACTGTTTGCAAAGAGCGTATGAGAACTGTATAGCATGTATGTGCCATTTTCAGCGCTGAACATCTGGAAGAGGGGCTTGGTACACTGATAACGTTTCATGCCTGTGCGGTCACTCCTTCCATGTCGGCCTGTGAACTTTTCAGACTACCCTCACAAGTGGCCTGACCAGTAAAATTAGGACTTGATGCCAGTTCAATATCCATATAGGTGATGTTGTTGGTATCCTGCAAGAATACTTATCACCAGACAAAACTGAACTTTTGAATTTCATTGTAAAATTGTAAATAGACCATTATTCTACATGGGGGTCATGTTTGCAGAGTGTTTAGGTGCAAATAGCAGTTGGCAGTGGGCAATATGAGTTCTTCTGCAGATGAAAATAAGCAATCTTTTGTTAACCACTTCTGGACCAGCTGTCGCAAATTTACTGTGGCAGGTTGGCTCGGCTGGGCAAATCGACGTTACCTTACGTCGCTTTTCCCTTTGGCCACTAGGAGCGCACGCTCACCCAGAGCACACGCTCACCCGGAGCGTGTTCTCGGAGCCGATGTGAGTGCCCGGTATGACAGAGCATAGAGACAGGGGAGTAGAGAGTAGAGTAGAGTAGAGACAGATTGTGTGTTTATACTAAGTATGAACACCGATCTCTCTCTCTCCTCCTAGACAGTCCCATCCTCCCAACAGTTAGAACACAGTGAGGGAACACAGTTAACCCCTTCCCTGCCAGTGACATTTATACGGTAATCAGTGCATTTTTTATCGCTGTATAATTGTCAATGTTACCAAAAATGTGTCAAAAGTGTCCAATTTGTCCGCCGCAATATCGCAGTCCTGATAAAAATCGCAGATGGCCACCATTACTAGTAAAAAAAATAATAATAATAAAAATGCCATAAATCTATCCCCTATTTTGTAGACGTTATAACTTTTGCGCAAACCAATATATGCTTATTGCGATTTTTTTTTTTTTTAATATGTAGGGGAATACATATCGGCCTAAACTGAGGAAAAAGTGTGTTTTTTGGAAAAAAAAACATGGGATATTTTTTATAGCATAAAGTGAAAGATGTGTTTTTTCAAAATTGTCTCTATTCTTTTGTTTATAGTACAAAAAATAAAAACCGCAGAGGTGATCAAATACCACCAAAAGAAAGCTCTATTTGTGGGAAAAAAGGATGTTAATTTTGTTCGGGTACAGCATCGCACGACGCTGTCAGTTAATGCGACACAGTGCCATATCGCAAAAAATGGCCTGGTCATTGAGCAGCCAAATCTTCCGGGGCTGAAGTGGTTAACTAAACAAACTCGTTTTATTATCTGCCCCAGTCACTGTGGATTTTAATTGATTGTCCCCTGTTCCCTCATTATTATACCTGCACCAGAGTTAGTCCTGACAGGGAGGAGTGCCTGAGGTCTGAACATAAAGACAAATGCTGCAGGGCCACGTGTAGAAAAAAAGCAGATAATAAAGTAGCAGCGGGAAATAAGCAATATCCAAGCAGCGTGATCTGCAGACCTCCATCACAAGCACAAGGCCAGAAGGAAGGAACAGATGCTTTGATTTTACTTTATTGGCAGTGGCGTCTGTCTCGTGTGGTGAAAAAATTTATAGATTTTAAGGACAGCAAGTTTCCCAAGAGTGCTGGCAAAGAGGGAAAATATGCTTTAGCATAGAGAGATAAATAGCCGACTCTCCGTCCTCCCTCCCGCCATTCTTCTGCTTAACTCTTAACATATAGTAAGAAGACCTATACATAACAGTGTAATCATTTCTACTAATGGAGTTGGATTGTTGGGTGTTTATTGGCACCACATCCCACTAGCAAACCGGAATTTAATAACCCTTTAATGACTAAGCCTATTTCTGACATTTGGTGTTTACAAGTTAAAAATTTTATTTTTTTTCTAGAAAATTACTTAGAGACCCCAAACATTATATTATATATATATATATATATATATATATATATATATATATATATATATATATAAAATCTCCTTTTTCCCCCGAAATTTAAGACCTAGCGTGATTGTCGGTGGTGGCTGCAATATAAGCCCTACGCCCCAAATAAGCCCTACCCTGTTTCCCTGAAAATAAGCCCTACCCTGAAAATAAGACCTACAAAGACTTTAACTAGGGTTTATTTGGGGGGTAGGGCTTATATTGCAGCCATCACCGACAATCACGCTAGGTCTCATTTTCGGGGAAACAGGGTGTGTATATATATATATATATATATATATATATATATATATATATATATATATATATATTTTTAGCAGAGAATCTAGAGAATAAAATGGCTATTGTTGCAATATTTTATGTCACACAGTATTTGTGCAGCTGTGTTTTAACAAAATTTTTTGGTAAAAGGGACACTTTCATGAATTAAAAAAAAACAAAAACAGTAAAGTTAGCCCAATTTGTTTTGTATAATGTGAAAGTTGATGTTACGCAAATAGATACCAAACATGTCACACTTTATAATTGCACGCAATCGTAGATTGGCGACAAACTACAGTACCTAAAAATCTCCATAGGCGACGCTTTCAATTTTTTTTTTTTTACGGTTAACAGGTTAGAGTTACAGAGGAGAAAAAAGCAATGTTTGAACATTTTACTGGGTTTCAAAAAAGGCTGCACATCCCGAATATCTATACGAAAGAAAATATGAAAATATTCCCCATGGGATTTTTTAGCAGCCAATTGAGAGACATCAAATGAATTTTTTTCTCCAAAATATTTTTATTGCTTATAAAACACTAGGTGACACATATCACAATAAATAAGCATAATGGGAATAAAATATGAGCTGGAGGCAAATCCGAACTGTCCACACCCCGCTATCCATGTCCACACAGTCCCCCGGGGAGGAAAGAGGAAGAAGAGATTGTTTTCTACATGAACCGGGGGCCCTTTGGGACCTACAAGCGGTCGCGTGACTTTTGAGGCTTTAACCATCCAGACAGAAGAACGGAGAGCTGCACCTGCGAGTGATTATGTTTATAAAATAATTTTTTATATCTTTACAAATACAATATGGTAAGTTCACTATCTAGTATATAAAGGAAATGAGGAATGAGGAAGGAGACTAATGAGAAATAATGACATAAGTTTTGTGAAAAAATAAATATATATATATATATAAATATATATATAATAAATATATATATATATGTGTGTGTGTGTGTATCCTGCAAATTAATTGCAATGCCTTATTTGAAGATGTGAATAAATCAGTTTTTTAAATTTTATTTTATATTTTATATTCCTTAATAAATAATTAATTTGAATGTGTCAATGTGTGAATGTGAGTGGGCCAAATTCTAAGGCCGCGTACACACGCGCGGACTGTTCGCCCAACTTTGTCCGTCCAACAGTTTCGGCAAACAGTCCGCTCAAACTTAGCATGGACGGACATGGCCACACACGACGGACGAACAGTTTGCTGAAACCGTGCGCGATGACGTATGTCACGTACGACTAGAAATAGGAGGTCCAAGACACAGCAAAGCACCCTTTGGGCTCCTTCTGCTGACTTTGCGTTAGTAGAAGTTTGGTTAGAGACGATTCGCGCTTTTCAGACTTCAGCTTAATTTGTCCGTTCACTGCGGCGCAGTCTACCTGTGAGGTTTGTATCTGTCTTTCGGTACGCGTGGATCAGTTGTACCTGTTATTAGGCACTTCTGGTCCGCTCGTTTCTGGGTTTCAGGTCGTTCTTCATAGGTCTGGCTGTTCTTCAGTGCGTTCAGTTGAGCTTGTCTGTCCAGCCGACCGTTTCAAAGCCATGGAGTGTGGACGTACTCGGGAACGAGTTCGTGCTATATGGGGGCTTGGTGTTGGGGTTAATACTTTGACCCGAGCCCAGTCTGTGAACAGGGTGAGGAGGAGTTCATGGACAAAGAATTGGTTGCGCCAGCGTGACCAATTCTCTCATATGTCTTTACTCCGTGAGATCCGTGAGAATAATCCTGATGATTTCAGGAATTATCTCAGGATGACGGACCCCGTTTTTCACCGTCTGCTGGCTTTGCTGACCCCTTATATCAGCAGGCAGGATACCTGCATGCGGCAAGCCATCACTCCGGAGCAGAGGCTCGTCGCCACGTTGCGCTACTTGGCGACAGGGAGAAGCCTTCAGGACCTCAAGTTCTCGACAGGCATCTCCCCCCAGGCTCTGGGGATCATTATTCCAGAGACCTGTTCTGCCATTATTCGGGTCCTGCAGAAGGACTATATTAAGGTAAGTTTGTTATTTTAATATTGCATTGTATGTTTGTATTAATTTCATCATGACTTTTAATATCCATGACAGGAATATGATGTGAATGTCCCCTTTATATGAATGCATGCACTTTTTTTTATATTTTTTTTTTTGGTGTCATTTTTTTTTTCCTTTAAATGTTTTTATTTTTTCTTTTTTTTTTTTTTCTTTAAATGTTTTTTTTTTTGTGTCATTTTTTTAGCATTTTACCTTTTTTTGTGTATACATCCTGTGTGTGGAGAGAGAGATAGAGATAGATAGAGAGAGAGAGATAGATAGATAGATAGATAGATAGATAGATAGATAGATAGATAGATAGATATAGAGAGATAGATATAGATAGATAGATAGATAGATAGATAGATAGATAGATAGATAGATAGATAGATAGATAGATAGATAGATAGATAGATAGATAGAGAGAGAGAGATAGATAGATAGATAGATAGATAGATAGATAGATAGATAGATAGATAGATAGATAGATAGATAGATAGATATAGAGAGAGAGATAGATAGATAGATAGATATAGAGAGAGAGATATAGAGAGATAGATAGATAGATAGATAGATAGATAGATAGATAGATAGATAGATAGATAGATAGATATAGAGAGAGAGATATAGAGAGAGAGATAGATAGATAGATAGATAGATAGATAGATAGATAGATAGATAGATAGATAGATAGATAGATAGATAGATAGATAGATAGATAGAAATATGGATTGTCAACTCATTAATTTAATTATTCCCCCCACTCAAATTTGTTTCATGTGTTGTATACTTAGTAATTAGTCCCCCCCACCCCACTTACCCACCTAATTTATGTCCCCTGGTCCATCAGAGGGCTGATTAATCTGTGAATTGGTCCGCCTATTTATATATATATATATATATATATATATATATATATATATATATATATATATTTTTTTTTTTTGTCTTTATTTTTTTCTTTAAATGTTTTTTTGTTTTGTGTCACTTTTTTTTTCTTTAAATGTGTTTTTTTTTTTTTTTTTTTTTTTTAGCTTTTTACATTTTTTGTGTATACATCCTGTGTGGAGAGAGAGAGAGAGATATAGAGAGAGATATAGAGAGATATATATAGAGAGATATATATAGAGATATAGAGAGAGATATATAGAGAGAGATATATAGAGAGAGATATGGATTGTCAACTCATTAATTATCCCCCCCACTCAAATTATGTTCATGTGTTGTAGACTTAGTAATTAGTCCCCACCCCACTCAAATTATGTTCATGTGTTGTAGACTTAG
Source organism: Lithobates pipiens (assembly GCF_037356315.1). Lineage (NCBI taxonomy): Eukaryota > Metazoa > Chordata > Amphibia > Anura > Ranidae > Lithobates > Lithobates pipiens. Next base: position 100,465,968 of record NW_027507764.1, on the reverse strand, counting down.
TAATTAGTCCCCACCCCACTCAAATTATGTTCATGTGTTGTAGACTTAGTAATTAGTCCCCACCCCACTCAAATTATGTTCATGTGTTGTAGACTTAGTAATTAGTCCCCACCCCACTTACCCACCTAATTTATGTCCCCTGGTCCATCAGAGGGCTGATTAATCTGTGAATTGGTCCGCCTACTTTTTTTTTTTTCTTGGCAGAAAACAAATTAGCAAGATTTCTGTTTAACTGTTGTTCCAAAATGTTTTTGAATTTTCTTTGTTATGAATTGTTTTTATTTAATGACTAATTTTTATTTTTTTTTTTGTTTCAGCTTCCTTCAACGCCACAGGAATGGCAGACTGTGGCTTCCCAGTTCGCTGCCCGTTGGGACTTCCCCAACTGCGGAGGGGCCATCGACGGGAAACATGTGAGGATTGTGCCCCCACCCCATTCGGGGTCCTACTATTGGAATTATAAGGGGTTCCATAGTGTGGTGCTAATGGCGGTGGTGTCGGCACAATGTGACTTCCTTTATGTGGATGTGGGGAAGAACGGCCGGATGTCTGACGGAGGAGTCTTTAGGCAGACCGAGTTCTGCCACCATCTTACCACTGGTGGCCTGGACTTGCCACCAGATGCCGAAAATGTGGATGGGCTCCCGTTTGTTTTTCTGGCTGACGAAGCGTTTGGTCTGAGCGAACATCTCATGAGACCCTTCCCCCAAAGGACCCTCACCCCGGAGAGGAGGATTTTTAATTACCGGCTGGCCAGAGCAAGAAGGGTTGTGGAGAGTGCCTTTGGCATTATGGCCAGCCGGTTCCGTCTGTTGCTGACAGCCATCAACCTGGCAGAATATAAACTCAACTATGTTGTTCTGTGCTGCTGCATTCTTCATAATTTTTTAAGGAAATTTTCTGGTAACCAGTACCTGCAGCCTATTGGGCCTGAGGCCGGACTCAGGCTTCCAGAACTGACAGGGCTGGATCATGCCCTTCCTGGCTTAGCCCCCCAAACAGCACGTGAGGTGCGTGACCGCTATGTCACCTAATTTAATGGTAGGGGGGCTATTCCAATGCCAGCTGACCAATAAAAAAAATATTTTTCTTGAGATATGTCTTGTCTGTTCAAATTTTTAAGTTTGGTTCTTGTTTGCTTTTCACGTTGCTTGTATCCTACATTGTCCTAATTCAGGGATATGCAATTGGCCAACCTCCGGCTGGTGCAAAACTACAAGTCAATCATGCCTCTGGGTCTCATGCTTGTGGCTGCCAGTCTTGCTATGCTTCATGGGACTTGTAGTTCTGCAACAGCTGGATTTCCACTAATTGCATATTCCTGTCCTAGTGCATTTGTATAGCAAAGTGGTTTTTGACAATAGGAAATAAGGCCCTTTGTGACAGAAAACACAAAATGACTTTACAAACTGGTATTGAGTATTGAAAGAAGTAGACACACACATTATTTTATTTTTTTGATTTTTTAATAGTGCACATTGCAACCAGTGCCTCTTATTTAGATCTTTTTTTTTTTTTTTTTTTGGTGTTTTTTTTTTTATTATTATTTATTTTATTTTTTTGTGAAATTGTTTTTTAAAAAATCTTTTTTTTTATATATATTTTTTTTTTAATTATTATTATTTATTTTTTTTTTTTATTTTTTTTTTTTTTGGTAAACATAGAAATATATAAATATATCAAAAATACAACTATCACTAAAATTTAAAATAATAAAATCAGATTTTGAACTATTTACATCAAACAAGGGGTAAAGCCAAATTTTGAAGATGCACACCAAAAATTGGTAATGTCAACATGTGCTATGTACCATCATGAGTGATCAATGGACGTGTTTGGTGTGTGCAATCCCTTCCTCTCACATACTAGAATGAGGAAGGGTTTGCAAACACCAAATGCGTCCATTGCGATCCTCTGATGGCACATAGCACATGTTGACACACCGTGTGCATCTTCAAAATTTGGCCTCTAAAAACTATGTTTTTAAAACATTAAAAACGTTGTTCCAAGGGAATGAAGAACATGATCGATTGGGTTTTAGGGAAAAGGGGCTTAGATTCTCCCTAAAACATCGATCATGTTCTTCATTCCCTGCCTCATAGTGACCAGTTCTCTTTGGATGTTTATAATTTGGTTCTCTATCCGATCAATCTGCCCATTCCAGGCCATGATGTCACCGATCATCCTCTGGGCACTATCACTGGTAAATGGGTCCGCCACTTGTTCTACCACAACCAGATCACCTAAAAACATGTGTAGATAAAAAATTGGTTAAAATATACAGCCATTAATTGTTTACCTTAAGCTGGGTTGTCAGACACTCACTTTCACTTTGTGGGGTGTGTAACTCCACCTGCTCTTCCTCCTCCACATCTAGCCCTGGGCTCGGCTCATCCAGTGGAGCTACGGAGCTTGGTCCAGCGGAGGATACCGAGCTCCGTAGCTCCCTCGCAGATACAGGACTGGGCAGCTCCAATACCGACGCAGGGCTGGGGTTGGGGCTGGGGCTGGGGCTGGGGCTAATTGCCCAATCAGGCTGGCGAGGTCGGGGGGTCCTGGGCTGCTCCGCCTCTTGTCTGAGTCTTTGTTTCCCTATGAGAATGAAAAAAAAAAATAAAAAAAATAAAATACTTTTAAGCATAGTGATATTTGAGTTCAGAAATTTGAATATGAAACATTGGTTTGAAGTGGTGTAAAATTATTAGCTGGTTATTACAAGATCCTAGTTTAATACATCCTTAAAATGACTTTTTTTTAGTTAGGCTGTGTTCAGACTGCTGCGATGTGTGAACGCTGCAAATCTACTGTGGTTTCACGCATCGCATGCGGAGTTCGCACTGCCCTATGTGACCTGCTGGGAGTATCAGTGTAAAGTTTTATTGACACCTCCAAATTAGTTATCACTTCACAGTGCAATCTTTAAACTCGGACAGGAATCGGACCACATGGTGTGAACACCCATGTGATCCGATTTGGCTGTGGACTAAAAAAAGGGCCATGTACAAGTATATCCTATAAACTGAGCGTGACAATTCAGTTTATCATGAACAATACAAAAAAAAAAAAACTAATTAAAATCTAATCCAACACCAGCTAAATTTACACCATACACAAATTCATACTATTTACGCCCACACATACGAACAACCATATGCGCCATATTTTAATAAACTACCTACACGAACGATTACGATCTAATCCGCCAGATCTACTTCGCCTACACGAACGATTAATATAAAGCCGCCTGTTTTCACACACTATCTATACGCACGATTATGATAAAATCCGCCAGTTTTACATACACTATCTACACGAACGCTTACGATCAAAACCGCCAGTTTGCATACACTATCTACACGAACGATTACGATCAAATCAAACGATTATGTCCGACAGTCACGAGAAACACGGAGTTTACTCACTTTTTTTCAGGACCTTTTTGATGCGGTCATATTGGTCCGGCTCCCTGGACTTGATGTCCGACCATCTTTTCCGCAGCTGGTCCTTTCCTCTCCGTACCCCGAATTTTGACTCCAAGACTGTGACCACCTCGTCCAAGATGGCGCTTTTTCTTATGTTTGGTTTTGGGTAAGGGCCATGTTCCCCATCATAATCCTCCCTTTGAAGGATAGCTACCATCTCCACCATCTCTTCGAACGCCATATTGGTGGCCTTATATCTCCTCCTTGCTTGGGGCCCACGGCTTTCCTCCGCGCTGCTCACGCTGCTAATTGAGCTTGCATCCGCCATTTTCCACTCTCATACACCCACAACGGAAGGAGGGTAAAAGGGGCGGGGAAACACGGTCGCAAGGAACGTCAGGGGCGGGCGACGCAGGCGGAGCCTGAGCGCATGCGCCGTGTATAAAGCGGTACCACGAGGCCATACGCTTGTCCGAAAGGGAGCAGCGAGTGCTACACGCGACGGTAAGATAGTTATCATTTTATTTTCGGTTAATTTAAAGCCTGCGTTAGGGATATGCATATTTAATTTTATTTTTATTGATGTTTGATTGATTTCTATGTGGGTTGGTGGTTGAGTGGGCTTGGTGTTTTGTGTGGTAGTGTGGGGGTGGGTGTTTAGGGGGTGGGGCTAGTGTGTGTGTGTGTGTGTGTGTGTGTGTGTGTGTGTGAGTGTGTGTGTGTGGGGGGGGGGGTGTGTGTGTGTGTGTGTGTGTGTGTGTGTGGGAGTGTTTGTGTGTGTGTGGGGGGGGTGTTTGTGTGGGGGGGGGGCAGTAGTGTGTGTAGAGTGTGTGTGTGTGTGTGTGTGTGTGTGTGTGTGGGAGTGTTTGTGTGTGTGTGGGGGGGGTGTTTGTGTGGGGGGGGCAGTAGTGTGTGTAGAGTGTGTGTGTGTGTGTGTGTGTGTGTGTGGGAGTGTTTGTGTGTGTGTGGGGGTGTGTGTGTGTGTGTGTGTGTGGGGGGGGGGGGGGGGGGGGGGGTAGCGTGTGTAGTAGTGTGTGTCTCGCCTACATTGTCACAATATAGTTTGCATTTGGTCTGACTTTTTTTTTTTTTTTTTTTCAGAAAATGCAAAAGTATAGTGCAGACCCCTTTAAAGAGGAGGCCTTCCTCTCCACCTTTATAGATCTAGTGGAGTCCCACAGCAATCTGTGGGATACAAAACACCCCCAATACCCAATCCGTGCTGCCCGGAAGAAGACCCTGGAGACAGTTTTGGCGTTTGTGAAAACCCGACTCCCCCAGGCAGACACTACCTTTGTGAGCAACAAAATTCAGAACCTGCGTAGCGCGTATAGGCGGGAGCAACGAAAGATCCTAGAGTCCCAAACATCAGGATCAGCAGCAGGTCAGGTCTATGTACCTAGGCTGTGGTATTATGACAGGCTGCGTTTTCTGGATGACACGTCAGAAGCCAGGCAGTCACTTTCGACTCTTCCGTCTACCCGTCCCTCCACCCTTCCCTCCGCCTCAGGTGAGCCATCCCTGGAAGATCCAGACCCTTCCTTGCTGGACGAGGTTGATGCGCCCAGCTGGAGCCAGGTATATTTTAGTTTCTAACGTTTGGATTGCTCAAATATTAATGATGTCAAGTTCAATGTTTGAATTGCTTCCAAATCTAGGATTTCATCACAAATTAAATTAGATAGAAGGATACAGTAGTTTCCACAAATGTGGCTCAAATCTTAATGAACTGATGGAAAAATGATGGTGTCAAAATGATAGCCTTTTGTATTTCAAGACAAATGTATTTGCAAGTGAGAACTGTAAAATTGTTAGTGATTGATGATTTCTAAATATAGACATATTTTAGTTATTGATTGCTTTGTTTTTTTACACAGGATGAGCTCACCCAGGAGGAGGCCGGGACCAGTGGTATGGAGGAGGAGGCCGGGACCAGCCACACGCAGGAGCTAGCTGGGCCCAGCAGGAGTAGGACTGAGAGCCAGGTCCCTCCCCTCCGCCTAGCCAGCAAAAGGCCCAGGAGGATGGGCCGTACAGAGGAGGAGTCCTTGGTGCTGATACGGCAAGCCACCCAGATTTTGACCAAACCCCCCAATCCGCAGGAGGCCTATGCCACTTATCTGGCTAGCAAGCTCCAGGAAATGGACAAACCCCAAAGAGACATGTGTGAGGCAATCTTCTTTGATGCCATACAACTGGGTCTGAAGGGTGAGCTCACACCCACCACGAAGCTCTACAAAACAGACCCTACTGCTCCTCATCCTCCTCCTCCTCCTCCTCCTCCTCCTCCTCCTACCACAACTCCACCACCAGAGGCACAGCCTCCAGCGAAGCGTGGAGGGAAGGCTAGACGGAAGAGTCGCAAGTGACTGCCTGGCTTCAGTCTGCTCTGAAAGAAGACGCAGGCTGTTGTAGTACCACAGTCTGGGGACATAGATCTCATCTGCTGCTGTTCCTGGTCTTTGGGATTCTAGGACCTGGTTGTGCTCCCTATGTACATGCTACGCAGGTTCGGAATTTTGGTGTCCACTCACTTGATGTGTGCCTGGGGGACAAAAGGCTTCACAAACGTCAAAATTGTCTCCAGTGTTGCCTCCCTCTTGATTCATTTTGGTTATGAGGAAAAATAAAAATTTTTGATTTAAAAAAAAAATTGTATGTTTTCTTTTATTTATTTTTTATCAATATTTTTGTATAATTTTGGGTTAAAAAAAACAAAGTTTATTTGTGAGTAGGCAGATACATGTCAAAAAACTCTGGGGGTTATTTACAAAACACATGTTCATGTAAATATGCTAACTTCAAGTGCAATTTTTAAAGCACTGCAAGTGCACTTGGAAGTGCAGTCGCTGTAAATTTGAGGCTTAACATTTGAAATGAGGGGAAGCTCTGCTGATTTTGAACATGCAATCATGTGTAGGCTAAAATGATGGTTTGGGTATCTATCTATCTATCTATCTATCTCTACTTGCATAGTCCTGCTTGTCCCAAAAAAATGAAAGTCCATCTTGTTTCAAACCCCCCACCCAAAAAAAAAAAAAAAAAAAAAACAATAGTAGTTCCAAAAATATATAGTAATAGATTTTTTTTTTTTCTGAAATAAATAAATAAATATATATATATAAAAATAAAAAAATATATAATATATATATATATATAAGACGTATTTGTGTGAACTGTGAAGTTAAGTCATGGATTGTGGAAACTAAATAGTGTCGGGTGATTGTATATAGTGTATACCAGATTTACCACTGACGAATGCAGATTTGCAATGCAAGGAGATCAGCTAAAAGTAGTTGGATATGTATGTGTGTTATAATTAATCGAAATTAGTCGATTAAAAAAAAAAAACGATTAATTGAATACTAAAATTGGAATCAGTTAACAGCCCATATATATATATATATATATATATATATATATATATATATATATATATATATATATATATATATATATATATATATATATATATATATATATATATATATAATATAATATATTTTTTTTTTCTTTTTATATAAATTGGGAATATATTTTTGATATAATTGGAAGATTAATCATAGGATGAGGATGAATAAAAACATGTAGTATAACTCTGTGTGAATATAAGCAGCAAAGCTACTTCACTTTTCTTGCATTACAAAGAAGAAAAGAACGGGCTATATTAAAAAAAAACACAAAATTAGCAGCATGACGAATATGCTAGCTTCAATACGAACACTAGTTTTACAAGACCGAGCGCTTCCGCCCTGTAAATTCTTTCTGAGTATGCGCGGAACTTAGTTTGTCGAACAAGCCTACACACGGGCGGACTGTCCGCTGAAACAAGGTTTCAGCGGACAGTTTTACGGAATTTCCGAAAAACCTTGTCCGTCCAACTGTCCGCTGAAAGCCCACACACGAGCGGACTGTCCGCCCAAACACTGTTCAGCGGACAAGGTTGGGCGAACAGTCCGCCCGTGTGTACGCGGCCTAAATGTGTATAGGACTGCAACTATACAAAAAGTGATAAGTGAATAATGATAGTGAATGTGAAACTGATATAAGTGAAATGATGATAATAATGGTGAAATAAAAAAAAAATGAAATGAAAAAAATGATGGAATGAAATAAAATGAAATAAAATAAAATGAAATAAAATGAAAAAATAATGAAAAAATATAATAATGAAATGAAATAAAATAAATTAAAATGAAAATAAATGAAGAGAATGGGTGAACATATGTGTTAGAACAAAAGTGAACCAACAATAATTAGTGAAAAAACTTGAAAAATGTGAGAAGAAAAAAAAATTTAAATATTTAAAATGGATACCTGTTGGCTGTGTAATTTAGGCGCTAGAAATTACTTATAGAAAGGAGACCTGCACCACTAAGCCCCTGTACACACGGTCGGAGATTTCCACAACCAAATCCGTCGGATTTTGTTCGTCGGATCTTGTCCGAAACTGTTGCATACACACGGTCGGGCCAAGTTGGCCAAAAAATCCGATCTTTCAGAACGTGATGACGTAATTTCGTTACGATGGGACTACGTTCAGGCTAGTAGCCAATAGCTTTGATGTAGGAATTTGATCTGAGCATGCGTGGCACTTGGTCCGATCAAAATTCTCTACACATGATCGGAATATGTCCGACCTGCCCAGTTGGTTGGGAGATATTTCCAACATGTTGGAAAATTGGGTCCGACGGATATTCGGACGGAATCAGTCCGATGCATACCACACACAGTCGGATTATCCGACAACACGGTCCGATAGGACACATTCCATCGGAATCTCCGACCGTGTGTACAAGGGCTTTGAGGAAAAATTGTTTGCATCTAATTAATTCTAAGATAGAATCAAAGATTTTTTATGTAGAACCATAATTCATTCATGGACTTACCTGCTCCTCAGCTTTGGCATGTACTGTCTCCGGCAGAAGAAATCAGTTAACTGACCTCTGCCGGAGATAGACCATTTATATATACCCTTAATTGGCTTTTACTTAGCTGCACCTGTGCCTCACTCATCAGCTCCCCTGAGAGCATGGAGCCTACTGGCCATTAAGCATGGCCCGTTCGTGACCACCTCGGCGTCCTGGAAGACGCCAATCACGTCCCAGGGAAACCCCTGACGACGCCGTCGCAACCGCGTGACGTCAGAGGTGAGGGACAGCTCGCGCACATGCGGCACCGCCGCAGTATCCCGACCCGGCCCGCCGCACGCGCGCCAGCGTTCCCCCACTGGGTGAGACTGCAAGACGGGCACCAGGGTGGAGACCGAACGGCAGCGCCTGCGCCCACCTCTCCCCCACCTCCCAATCCGGCGGCGATCACAGGACGCCGCCGGCACTGGGAAGGAGACCCGGGCAGTCAAGGAGACCACCCGGGTTAGACAGAGGTCCTCTCAGGCCTCCCCCATCTCTCTCCCCAGTACCATGAGGACCCTCCGGGACCCCGGCCTGGCATCCCCCAAAGATAGCCTCAAACAGAGTTACAGAGGAGGTCTAGTGCAACAATTATTGCTCTCAATCTGACGATCGCGACAATACCTCTCATGTGTGATTTGAACACCGTTTACATATGTGGGTGCGACTTCCGTATGCGTTTTCTTTGCTGTGCGAGCTCACGGGAAGGGGGCGATTTAAAAAAAAAATCTTATTTATTTTTATATTATTAAGTTGTGTTTAAAAAAAAATGTGATTACTTTTATTGCTGTCACAAGGAATGTAAACATCCCTTGTGACAGTAATGGTGGTGACAGGTACTCTTTGTGGAGGGATTGTGGGTCTAAAAGGCCCTCAATCCCTCCTTTGCACTTCAAAGTATTCAGATCGCCATTTTCGGTGATTCTGAATACTGTATATTTTTTTTAAACCAGCGCCATTGGCAGCCAAGTAAACAGGAAGTCAGGAAGTGACGTTGTGACGTCGCTTCCATGTTTACAATCAGGAGACTGGAACAAAGCCGTTTTTTTTTTCTATTACAAGTGATGTTTACATTCCTTGTAATAGGAATAAAAGTGACCCAAACATTTTTTTTTAAAAGGACAGTGCAACCACCAAGGCCGCGTACACACGGGCGGACTGTCTGACGGACTTGGTCCGCTGAAACGTGTTTCAGCGGACAATCCGCTCGTGTGTGGGCTTCAGCGGACTTTTTCAGCGGACAGTCTGGCGGACTAAGTCTTTCGGAATTTCCGTAATATTGTCCGTCCAAACTTGGTTTCAGCGGACAGTCCGCTCGTGAGTAGGCTAGTTCGACGGACTAAGTATGGCGCATGCTCAGAAAGGATTTACACGGCCGAAGGTTGCATTGCAGTGTATTGGACGTCGTATTTCTAGTCCCGTCGTACGTGCCGTACACGTCATCGCGCAAGCTTTCAGCGGACTGTCTGTTCGTCGTGTGTGGTCAAGTCCGTTCATTCAAAAGTAGGACGGACTGTCTGTCGGATTGTCTGACGGACTTAGTTGGACGGATAGTCCGCCCGTGTGTACGCGGCCTAAGTCTGAAAAATAGGCCCGGTCCTTAAGCGGTTAACCAGCACTCACCCACCGTATTGTCAGTTGATGGACAAGTGGCGGTTCTCTCATTCTGGAACAATGTCATGAACAAAAAAAACCTGGTGCATAAAGCATGGTGAAACCCCTCATGGATTTTTTGACAGGCCGACCAAAGTGTTGGTAAAAAATGTATATTTTATTATAACAACATGATATGTACCTCTGTCAGACACCACATCATCAGGAATTCCATGTAGTTTAAATACTTTTCGAATCATTAACTCAGCAGTTTGTTCACCTGAAGGTACCCCCTTAACAGGTATAAAATGACCCATCTTAGTGAGACGGTCAACAACGACCATGATAGTGGTCATTTCTTTTGAGGGAGGTACATCTACCACAAAGTCCATAGAAATTGAGCCCTATGATCTTGATGGAAAAGGGAGTGGCTGGAGCAACCCCAAAGGAGAAGCGCAGGGAGTCTTACTGTGTGCACAGGTTAGGCATGAGGCCACATAGTGTTTGACATCTTTCATATAGCTGGGCCACCAAAAGGTACATAACAAGAGCTCTTCTGTTTTGGAAATCCCAAAATGCCCAGCAAGTTTTGAGTCATGAACCAACCTGAGGACTTCAATCCGAGCAGATTCAGGTACATAGAGACTATGTGCATGAGTCCAAAAGCCATTCTTGTACACCAGGTAATATCCTTAGGTGGATTAGGAAGAGGGTAATTTTCGTACCCCTCCTTTAAGAGACTCAAGAATGTCTTGAAACCGTGGCCCCTATGAAGTTATTTTGAGGCAGGATAGTACATTCAGGGGTGTCTTCCTGGCATGGTTCAGTCAACATCTTGGATAATGCATAGGCCTTAGCATTCCTTCACCCAGGTCGATACGAAATGATAAAATTAAACCTGAAAAAGAACAGTGAACAACATGCTTGTCTAGAAGACATACTCTTGCCAGAACAAATGAATTCTAGATTTTTATGATCATTAAGAACAGTTGCTGGATGCTTAGCCCCTTCCAGCAGATGCCTCCATTCAGAAAAGGCTTCCTTAACTGCCAGTAACTCCTCATTCCTGATGTCATAATTTCTTTCGACTGATGACATCAAGCGAGAGAAATATGCACAAGGATGAAGCTGCATCTTTTCTCCTTTTCACTGAGAAAGAATAGCTCCCACAGCAGAGTCTGAGGCATCTACTTCCACTATAAAAGGAACTTCAGGATCAGGATGTACCAATATTGATGCAGAAGTGAAAAGAGTCTTTAGCTTAATAAAAGCATTCTGTGCCTCAGCTGACCACACAAAGGGCATCCCTTTCTTTGTCAGCTGTGTAATTGTTGCTATCACTTTAGAGAAGTTTCATATGAATTTTCTGTAGAAGTTGTCAAAACCAACAAATCTTTGTATCTCTTTAAAATTACTAGGGGCAGGCCAATCCACCACTGCTTTGATCTTCTCAGGATCCATGCTTACTCCTTTAGGAGAAACGATCTATCCCAAGAACTGTATCTGGGTTTGTTCAAACTCGCATTTCTCCAATTTATTATAAAGTTGGTTCTTCCTAAGCCTTTCAAAGACAGTACAAACATGTTTGCGATGTTCCTCCAGGTTATTAGAAAAGATGAGAATATCATCCAAATAAGCAATCATAAACTGGTCCAATAGGTCTCAAAAAGCATCATTGATGAAGTGTTGGAAAGTGGCAGGGGCATTGAAGAGGCCAAAAGGCATAATCAGGGACTCAAAATGCCTATATCTGGTTCTAAAAGAGGTTTTCCATTTGTCTCCTTAACACATGCGGATGAGGTTATATGCCCCCCGTAAGTCTAGTTTTTTGAAGACTTTGGCAGAGCAGAATCTTTCTAACATTTCAGAGATTAAAGGAATAGCGTTTTTTAATAGTGATTTTATTCAGGTCCCAGTAGTCAATGCATGGACGCAAGGTGGAATCTTTCTTTGCAACAAAGAACAGCACTGCCCCAGCAGGAGACGTTGAGGGTCTAATGAAGCCCTTCTCTAAATTCTCATCAATCTATTCCCTGAGAACCTTTAATTCAGGTTCTGAAATATTGAAGAGACGACCAAAAAGGTATTCAGCCCCTGGGAGCAGTTCAATGGGACAATCATATGGGCCATGAGGAGGTAACTTATCGGCATTCTTCTTATCACAGACATCCCGAAACTCATGATATTGTGGAGGCAGGTTTTCATATGACTGCGTACTAACAACATCCACCTGTGATTTCTTGACTGGCAAACAACTTGTTTGACAAGGTTCTCTACAGAATTATTTGCAATGGGCGGATGTAAAGTTAATAATCCATGCTTCCCAGTTGATGAAGGGATTATGGGTGGAAAACCAAGTAATGCTCAGGATGACAGGAAATTTAAGTGACATAATCAGTTGAAAACTGATGGTCTCATAATGGTTAGCCTCAAACTGCAGTACCAAAGGGACTTCATGCGTAACAGGTTCTGAAGTTAAGGGTGAACCATCGACCGTTTCCATATCAATAGGAGCAGACTCATTTTTTTGTTTAAGGCTCGGGGGAACTTTATGGACATAGAATTTGCCAACAGTAATAATATCCAGAGTCCAGCATAGCAGAGCAAGGAATCTCAATACTAGTGATGGACGAACTTCCGACGGGACGTTTCGCGAACGCGGACCGCGAACGCGGCCGATAGTTTGCGAACCGTAACGTTCGCGGCGGGCCCCATTGACTTCAATGGGAGGCAAACTTTGCAAACCTACAGGTCAAATTTTCAGCCACAAAATAATTACTAGCTGTGCAAACATAGTCCCACCACATGGCCAATGACATAACACATGTATGAGGTGAATCTGGGATCGACAACTACAAGCATTCTTTTTATATATGTGAAATTGTGACAATTCAGGACTGTGGAGCGCATGAAGGCAATGGAGGAGAAGGAAGGTCAGGGTAGGCAAAGAAGAGGGTGCAGGAGATGATCACCAGCAGCGTGACATACAGCAATGACACCTGCACCGTGATAGAGTGATCTGACACCAGCACCGTGATATACAGCACTGACATCAGCAGCGTGACATACAGCAATGACACCTGCACCGTGATATACAGCGCTGACACCAGCACCATGATATACAGCACTGACACCAGCACCGTGATAGAGAGCACTGACATCAGCAGCGTGACATACAGCAATGACACCTGCACCGTGATAGAGTGATCTGACACCAGCACCTTGATAGAGAGCACTGATATCAGCAGCGTGACATAAAGCACTGACACCAGCACCGTGATATACAGCACTGACACCAGCATTGTGATATACAGCACTGACATCAGCAGCGTGACATACAGCAATGACACCTGCACCGTGATAGAGTGATCTGACACCAGCACCGTGATAGAGAGCACTGACATCAGCAGCGTGACATAATATGCACAGCAGAGGTACAGCCCCAGGAGGAAGTCAGCACAGCACAGGGATGGTGGGAGCCCCTCATAATAAGCAGCCCCAGGAGGATGTCAGCATAGCACAGGGATGGTGGGAGCCCCTCATAATAAGCAGCCCCAGGAGGAAGTCAGCACAGCACAGGGATGGTGGGAGCCCCTCATAATGAGCATAACACAGGGATGGTGGGAGCCCCTCATAATGAGCATAGCACAGGGATGGTGGGAGCCCCTCATAATATGCACAGCAGAGGTACAGCCCCAGGAGGAAGTCAGCACAGCACAGAGATGGTGGGAGCCCCTCATAATAAGCAGACCCAGTAGAAATATGACACCGCTCAACCTCTTTAAACAGGAGGGTACGGGCATATAGTACGGTGTGCTTTTTTTGGACAAGGAAGTGAGCCAAATGAAGAAAGAAGGTCTGTGTGCTCGAATAAAAAAATTGTTTATAGACATATACATGGTCTACTGGTCACATGTGTTGAATTCCTCCGAGATCCATGCCTCATTCATTTTTAGAAATGTGAGGTAGTTAACACTGTCGTGAGCTAGGCGAGTACGCTTATCGGTCACGATCCCCCCTGCTGCGCTGAACGTCCTTTCGGACAGGACACTGGATGAGGGGCAATCCAAAAGTTTGATTGCAAATTGGGCAAGCTCTGGCCAGAGGTCAAGCTTGCCCACCCAATAGTCCAGGGGTTCATCACTCCTCAGAGCGTCCACATCGGCCGTTAACCCGATGTAGTCGGACACCTGGCGGTCTAGGGGTTCCCTGATGCTGGATCCGGATGACACCTGTCGATGGGTCGGCTGAAAGAATGACCTCATATCCGAAGTCACCAACACATCTTCAAACCGGCCTCTTCTTGCAGGCGCTGTTGGATTGGTACCCGCAACTCCTTCTCTGGGAGTGGGAATTGCTCCTCTGCCAGCGCACGCAAAAGCATAATGCAGCATTTCTCGAAGCAAGGCCTGGAAGTGCTCCATTCTGACAGCCCTCTGTGACAGCGGTAACATTTCCGCCATTTTGTGTTTGTACCGGGGGTCTAAGTACGTTGCCACCCAGTACTGGTCCTTGACCCTTATGCTTTTTATACGGGGGTCCCTATTAAAACACTGGAGCATGAAGGCCCCCATTTGCACTAAACTGGAAGCGGTGTGGTGGCTTGGCTCCTGCTCATCATCCAGGATAATGTCGTTCTCTTCATTCTCCTCTCCCCATCCACGCACAACAACAGGGATCCCAGAAAGGTTTAAAGCATGCTCTTCTTGCTCCTCCTCATCCGCCCCGGCACCATCCTCCTCTGACTCCTCTTCAGACTCCTGTTGTTCACTTGTCTCAGATAGAGTAGCCCCCCCTGGGAATTCATCCAACATTGCGACTTCCTCATCTTCCTGCTCCTGCTCCTCCACAGCTTGATCAATGACACGACGCAATGCATGCTCCATAAAGAAGGCATAAGGTACCATGTCACTGATGACGCCATGGCTGCGACTGACCAGTTTGGTGATCTCCTCAAATGGCCGCAGAAGTCTGCATGTGTTGCGCATGATTAGCCACTGGCGCGGTGAAAAAAAAAACAGTTCCCCAGAACCTGTTCTGCCGCAGAGTTCATATAGGTAGACGTTAACTGCACATTTCTGCTGGAGCAGCCTATCAAGCATATAGAAGGTTGAGTTCCATCGCGTCGGGCAATCGCAAATAAGACGTCTGACCGGCAAATTGTGTCGCCGCTGAATGTCAGCAAGGCGAGCCATGGCCGTGTAAGATCTTCTGAAATGGGCCGAGATTTTCCTTGCCTGCCGTAAGATGTCCTGGACCCCAGGGTATTTGACAACGAATCGCTGCACGACCAAGTTTAAGACGTGTGCCATGCATGGCACGTGCAGAATTTTGCCCTGTTTCAATGCGCTAAGCAGATTGGCACCGTTGTCACACAACACTTTACCAACTGTCAAATTGAGCGGTGTTAGCCACTGATCTGCCTGTGAAAGCAAAGCTGAAAGGAGTGTCGGGCCAGTGTGGCTCTTGGCTTCCAGGCACAACAGACGCTGCACGGCATGGCAACGTCTCACCTGGCATGTCGAATAGGTTCTGGGGAGCTTGGGCGGCGCAACGGAAGAGACGCTAGCAGCGGAAAAGGAGGAGTCAGTATGCAATCCGTGGCGGTAAAACCAAATCTACACAGGTGCCACGGGTTACATGCTTGACGGCTGTCAGAAGGTTCACCCAGTGGGCAGTAAAAGTGATATACCTTCCCTGCCCGTGTTTGCTAGACCACGTGTCTGTGGTCAGATGTATCTTGGCACCGACACTGTGTGCCAGAGATACATTCACTTGCCGCTGAACATGGCCATATAGCTCTGGGATGCCCTTCTCTGAGAAATACTTCCTTCCTGGGACCTTCCATTGTGGTGTTCCAATGGCCACAAATTTTCGAAAGGCCTCCGAGTCCACCAGTTTATATGGCAGTAGTTGGTGGGTTATCAGTTCTGACAAGCCAGCCGTCAACCGTTGGGCAAGAGGGTTATCCGGCGTCATCATTTTTTTTACGCTCGAACATTAGGCCCACGGAAGCCTGCCTTTTTACAGAAAAACGTGAGCTTGGCGTGATGGAAGGTGGAGTGGAGGACAATTGTGAGGAGAGATGAGAAGGAGAAGTAGAAGACGAGGCTGGACGGTGAGAGCCTGCAGTGTGGCTTTGTGTGTTCTGTTGCTCCCACTGGGCTCGGTGATGGCTGCTCATGTGCCTTCTTAAGGCGGTCGTCCCTAGGTGAGTGTTGGGCTTACCGCGACAAATGCGTTGACTGCAAAGATTGCAGATGGCAACACTATTGTCAGCAGCGGACATGTTAAAAAAAGCCCACACTGCGGAGCCATGTGCCGGCGTCCTGGGAGCGCCAGATGTGACCGTACATGGTCGATGACTCGCTCCTGATACTTTAGCAGTCTGCTTTGTCCCTCCTGTGCAATGTAAGTTATTCCTGCTTCTCCTCCCTATCTGCTGGTCCATATCTCCCTCTGAACTCCCCTCCTCTTCCTCTCTTGTGGGCACCCACGTAACATCACTAGACACGTCATCATCTACGTCACCTTCTCCACCGCTATAAGTAGAGATCTCAGAGTAGGCAGCAACACCGGGGACCACCTCCTCCTTGGGCTGATCTGGGTACTGTCGTCAGACTGCTGAGTGGCAGTTCTTGCTACCTCCTCTTCCTGATCCAATGCCAAGAGTGGCTGCACATCAGAAATGTGTTGATATGGATCGGAAAATAATTCCTGGGACTCAAGCGGAAGGTATGTGGTGGTGGTGGTGGTGGTGTTGGTGGTAGTGTCTTTGGGGGTGCACATAGCAGAGAGTGAAGAAGAGGGTGCAGATCGAGAGGATGAGGAGGGTGCAGAAGAGTAAGGCTGAGTGAGCCACTCAACCAAGTCTAGTGCATCCTTTAAAGTAACTGAACGCACCTTCTGCAACTTCCCACTTTGGCTCAAGCCTGTTGCTCCTGCCCTACCCCTACCATAGGGCAGCAGTCAGCAGTAGTGCACCTCAACCCTATATATTGTGGACCTATACCAGTCCTTAAGGATTAGCAGACTGTACCTCACTCAACCCTATATACTGTAGTACGCTATACCTTACCAGTCCTTAGAAGGACCTTTGTGCAAATAGTAGGTTGTGATTAGCAGACTGTACCTCAGTCCCTATACTCATAAAGGACTGCTGCAGAATAGGGCAGCAGTCAGCAGTAGTGCACCTCAACCCTATATATTGTGGACCTATACCAGTCCTTAAGGAATAGCAGACTGTACCTCACTCAACCCTATGTACTGTAGTACACTATACCTTACCAGTCCTTAGAAGGACCTTTGTGCAACTAGTAGGTTGTGATTAGCAGACTGTACCTCAGTCCCTATACTCATAAAGGACTGCTGCAGAATAGGGCAGCAGTCAGCAGTAGTGCACCTCAACCCTATATATTGTGGACCTATACCAGTCCTTAAGGAATAGCAGACTGTACCTCACTCAACCCTATGTACTGTAGTACGCTATACCTTACCAGTCCTTAGAAGGACCTTTGTGGAACTAGTAGGTTGTGATTAGCAGACTGTACCTCAGTCCCTATACTCATAAAGGACTACTGCAGCAGAAGGGCGGCAGTCAAGTATAATATTCTTTCTATATTTGGAAGAAAGAATATTATACGTGTACAAGCCTATTACCATACCAGTCCTGAAAAGAACCTTTGTGGACCTAATAGTAACAGCTACTGATTAAACTGACTGTCCCTCACTGCCACACACAGCTTCCTACCTGTCCCTATTTAAACTGACAAAACACAGGCTCCTGCAACAAGAACTTGAATAGCACTCAAAACTATATCCTGTACTATTTTACCATACCAGTCCTGAAAAGCTAATGATTAAACTGACTGTCCCTGCTGCACACAGCGTCCTGTCCCTCTCTCTACACTGACAAAAGACAGGCTGCTGCAACAATGACTTGAATAGCAGTGCCTCAAACCTATATCCCGAACTACACCTAACACCTATACCATACCAGTCCTTAAAAGAACTTTTGTGGACATAATAGCTAGCGATTTGGGTCACTGCAGTCTCTCCCTGCTCCACACAGCAACCTCTCTCTATAGTGGCATACGAAAGAATGTAAAATGGCCGCCGGATCGGGTCTATTTATAAGTTAGGGGGAATGTCCAAGTGTCCATGTGCTGTAATGTCTCAATTGGCTGTCCTGCACCACATGATGGATGTGTCATCATAGGTTAAAGTTCTTTTACACAGTAAACACGGAAGTCCGCCGGGCAAACAGCGGCAATAGTCCGCCAATCGGGCGGACCGCGAACAGCTGAAATTAGCCGCGAAACGACTGCCGGGCGAACCGTTCGGCCATCCCTACTCAATACCATCAGAGATGAGTTTAATAGGGATGATAAAATGAGATAGTACAGAACTGACTTTATTCTCTTCATGAATCAATGGGGAGATCGACTGGGTAATAGAATTTATTTGTTCAGGCATGATCACATTAGTCACCGCAATTGTTCTTCTAACCTTGTTAGGACAGTAAACCATGTAATGCCCAGAGTCCCCGCAATGTAAACACAAACTGCATAGGTTCAGCTGTGTCAGAATCTAGAGCAGGGATATGCAATTAGCGGACCTCCAGCTGTTACAGAACTACAAGTCCCATGACGCATAACAAGACTCTAACAGCCACAAACATGACACCCAGGCAGAGGCATGATGGGACTTGTAGTTTTGTAACAGCTGGAGGTCCGCTAATTGCATATCCCTGATCTAGAGAATCTAGAGAAACTCTTGGATCCTTCTGAACAAATTGACTAGCAGAGAAGCGCATGCCACCATTACTTCCTAACATACCAAGTCTCTCCTTCCTCCTTTCTGTAAGGGTCCTTTCACATGGGGCGGATCAGTGATATCCGCTTGGATATCCGCTTGCTCAGTGGGGATCGCTCCGTCGATCCCCACTGAGCAGGAGGATGACAGGTTCATCTCTGCACACTGCGCAGCGACGGACCTGTCAGAGCGCCGCTCTGGGAGATCAGAGGATGACGGACCGCAGTGTCCGTCGTCACCCAATCCGATCCGATGACGGATGGAAAAGTAGGTTTTTCCACCGTCACACATTTTTTCGGATCGGAGCAGGTCGGATGTCAGTGGACATGTCACCGCTGACATCCGACGCTCCATAGACCTCTATGGAGCGTCCATTCAGGTCCGCCTGAAAAACTGACAGGCGGACCTGAATGGATCAGCCATGTGAAACAGGCCTAAGTCTTTGATCAATTCGGATACATAGTTGGATGAAGACCTCAAGATCATTAGGAGTCTCCACTCTGGCAAGCTCGTATTTTACCTGTTCAGAAAGCCCTTGGCGGTACTGACTTTTATGCGCTGCTTGGTTCCAAGTGGTATTTGTGATTCAACGTCTAAATTCAGCTGTGTACTCAGCAACTGAACATTTACCCTGCCGTAAACTATGCAACTTTGCTTCAGCTGTAGCACAGCGATTGGGATCATCAAGAACCTGATTCATCGCAGCATTAAAAGTCTGGAAATTATTCAGCGTGGCACTGTCCTGTTCTATATAAGGGGAGGCCCAGGCTAGAGCTTCCCCCGTCAGGAGGTTGATAACAAACATTATCTTCTGTTTTTCAGACGTGAATGCAGTAGGTCGCATTTGGAAATAAATGTGACACTGGTTAAGAAAACCTTTGTAATGGCGGCGATCTCCATTAAATTTGGGTGGGTGAGGCATATGTGCATTAGCATCATCTCGGGAACGTAGGTCCAGCAATTGTTTTTTCAGAACACGGATCTCTTCATGTTGCCCTTTCACCACACTTTCCAGTCCGGCAAATTTTTCTTGGTAGGTGACACCAAATTCCTGCAGCTCCGCAATTTGCTGCCTACAAGGAGCATTTGCTATAGCGGCCTCCATGTTTAGGTTCAGGTTATCCTGTCACGATCAGGTGTTGTGCTTGAAGACCAATCGCTATAGCAGTTGCAGGACTACCACTGAACAGCAGAATGGGTACACAGGCAGTCACTCTGGCAGATGACACAGGCTCACCTTAGGTCCGGAATCTAAGTACTAGCCGGTGTTCACCAGAGCTCCTTATGGTGGAGATGGATTTAGCTGCATGCTAGTACCAGGTCACGGTCCTCAGGTTTGCCCAACCAGGGTGTGAGCAAGCCGGGGTCCAGTAGCGGATGAGCAGATAAGGATTAAACAACAGTGTGGTCAGTAAACAAGCCAAAAGGTTGGTAACGAGTAGTTGCTGGTTGGGATCAGGCAGTAGAGTAGTCGAGGAACAAGCCAAGGGTCAATCACGAGTGGTAGCAAATACGGAAGGCAGCAGGGAAGACAAGAGCAAGGCACTGGCTGAGAAGGCACAATAACTTGGCAAAGAGGAAGACAAGGCTTATACAGGAAGTCCACGGGAGGAGCAAGGAGTTCAAGGTTCAACAGTAATCAAGACTCAAGGTAGGGTGGTACAATGGATCAGATAGTATTGTCCAATAAATCAGGCAGTGAGCTATCCAGCATTCCAGATAGCTCAATGGAAAGAATCAACGCCCCACACAGAAGAGGTCCCAGGTTCAAGCCCAGATCCTGACAGGTGGTGGTGGTGACAGCAACCCCTCACAGATACTCACAGATACTCTTGTTGGGTGCAGAAACGGGCCCTGCTGTGAAATATTACATAAAAAATTTTAATTACACGCCCCTGTTAAACAGGGGCAGAAAAATTGGGTCTTAGGCAGAGGTGGTGGTGCCAAAACACTGTAACCCCTCACAGATTCTGTTGAGCACAGGAATGAGCCCTGCTGGGAAATATTACAGCAAAAATTGGAATGACACGCACCTGTTAAACAGGGGCAGAAAAATTGTGCCTTAGGCACTGGTGGTGGTGCCACAACACTGCAACCCCTCACAGATACTCTAGTTGAGCACAAGAACGAGCCCTGCTGCGAAATAGTACAGAAAAAATTATAATTATATGCCCCTGTTAAAGAGGGGCATAAAAATTGGGCCTTAGGCACTGGTGGTGGTGCCCTGAAACAAAAATGTTCTCAGAAGCTAACTACATGAACATTGAGGAGGAATAGGATAGTCACTCAGCATAACAGGATAGTCACTCAGCATAGGTAGTCTTCAATGGATCTCACATTCATAGAAAAATGTATCGGTTGCATCAGCATCAGATGCTTGGTAGCTGGTGATTAGGGATGAGCTTCGTGTTCGAGTCGAACATACGTTCGACTCGAACATCGGCTGTTCGCCCGTTCGGCGAATTCCGAACGCTATGGGCCGTTCGCGCCAAATTCGTGTGGCGCTCACGGCCCACAATGCACTGCGTCATCGCAGTGCATTGCTGGCTCATGATTGGCCAAGCATGCACTGTGACCCCGCATGCTTGGCCAATCACAGCGCCAGCAGCGAGGAGAGCCATGATTGGCCACAGGCAGGATGCCTGTGGCCAATCATAGCTCAGGCTGTATAGTACACGCCCCACACTATATAAGGCCTCCAGCGCGGCGGCCTAGTGTAGTGTGTTGGCGTCTGAAGCAGTTAGTGGGTGTTCTGTGTACCTTCAACACAGTACACACCGATCGTTATCGGCCGATTTTCGATCTTGCTCTTCTGTAGTGGTTGTTGTCTGCTTGCCGTGACCGCAGTATACACCGCTATATTCACCTCACCTATATAGCTAGTGATCTATCTTTTATAATAGAGCTTGCAGTCAGTAGTGTTAGGAGCTTGTGCGTGCTGTCTGCGTGCTCTGTACCCAGTACACACCGCTATATCCACCTACATAGCTCTTCTCTATTTGAGCCCACTTACCATCTGCAGGAGTTATTGGAAGTTGTGTGTGCCTCCAGCACAGCACAGTATACATCTGTATATACCCCTTTATCTCTGGTGTTCTATAATAAAGGCATCTGCAGGAGTTAGTGGGTTTTTTGTGCCTCCAGCACAATATACACCTGTATCTACCCTTTATTGCTGTTCTCTAATAGAGCCATCTGCAGGGCTTAGTGGGTGTTGTTTGACTCAATTACAGTATACCCCTTTATCTCTGGTGTTCTATAATAAAGGCATCTGCAGGAGTTAGTGGGTGTTGTGTGACTCCAGCACAATATACACCTGTATCTACCGTTTATTGCTGTTCTCTAATAGAGCCATCTGCAGGGCTTAGTGGGTGTTGTGTGACTCCATTACACTGCTGTTTTACCCAACTCCCTTCAGGCCATTACCATGTCTGGAAGGCCAGCAAGGAGAGGCAGACAGGCGCGAGCCGATAAAAGAGGGCAAGCAGGCTCTGTGTCTAGAGACAACAGTGCTGGTCGTGGACGCGGTG
Organism: Lithobates pipiens; assembly: GCF_037356315.1. Lineage (NCBI taxonomy): Eukaryota > Metazoa > Chordata > Amphibia > Anura > Ranidae > Lithobates > Lithobates pipiens. Next base: position 100,443,696 of record NW_027507764.1, on the reverse strand, counting down.
CATTGTCATCAGCACGTGGCCATGGGACACGCTTGTCCTTCTTTTTGGCAGCTGGACATGTTGAACCGCAACATGCCAACGACTTGGTAGAGTGGATGACCAAGCCCTCTTCATCCTCCTCATCCTCTCTCACCCAATCTCAGGGTACTAGCAAAGCAGCTGCCAAAGCATCGTCTTCCCTCCTCTCAATGTCATCATCAGTGACTCCTTCCCTAGACCCACCACGTCCTCCTGAGGAGTCTCCTGAACTCTTTGAGCACAGTGTTGGGTACATGCTCCAGGAGGATGCCCAGTGTTTTGTAGGCTCTGATGATGACACTCAGCTAGAGGAAGGCAGTAGCGTGAGCGCAGAGAGAGGGGATGCTCAAGAAGGACAGCAATCTGGCAGTCATGTTCCACAAGCTGCAGCATACTGCCAGGTTTGCTACAGCGATGAAGAGGGAGGGGATGATGAGGGCACTGACTCCACGTGGGTGCCTGGTAGGAGAGAGGAGGAGGAGGAGGAGGAGGAGGCACATGTCCAACGAGGCAGGATTCCCTCCGGGGGCCAGCTTAGGGGCAGCACACCGACTGAATCACACCGCAGAGCTCCGCCTGTGCAGGGCGCTGCCTCTGCACGTTATTCTAAAAGTTCTTTGGTGTGGGCCTTTTTTGAGACGAGTGTATCAGATCGCACCGCTGCTATTTGCAACATATGTCTCAAGCGTATCTCTCGTGGCCAAAACATCAGCCGCTTGGGCACCACATGCTTGACCAGACATATGTTGACCTGCCATGCAGCTCGTTGGCAAGCTTACCTCAAAGACCCACACCAAAGAACAAAGCGGACCTCTCCTTGCTCCTCATCAGCTGGCATCTCCAACCCCACTAGACCTTCAGTCCTCTCTGAAACCTGCTCTGAGAGGAATGAAGGTGTAGAATTAGGTGTGTCACAGCCAAGTGCTTCCGGGCACTCTGCTAGCAGTACACCCACGTCCGATTATAGCAGGCAAATGTCCCTGCCCCAGCTGCTGGACCGGCAAAAGAAGTTCACTCCCAGCCATCCACATGCCCAGCGGTTGAATGCTAGCTTGGCTAAATTGCTAGCACTTCAACTGCTGCCTTTTCAGTTGGTAGACTCGGCCCCCTTCCGTGAGTTTGTACAATGTGCGGTTCCTCAGTGGCAGGTAGTGATGGACGAACTTCCGACGGGACGTTTCGCGAACGCGAAACGCGAACGGACACAAACGTTCGCGAAAACGACCGTTCGCCGCGGGCTCCATTGACTTCAATGGGAGGCGAATTTCGCAAACCTTTAGGTCGAATTTGCGGCCACGGGGTAATTATTAGGGGGTAGCACGTAGTCCCACCACCTGGACAATAGCATAATACATGTATGAGGTGAATTTGGGATCGATAACTACAAGCATTTTTTTTTTATTTGGGAAATTGTTCTGACAATTCAGGACTATGGAGCTAATGAAGGCAATGGAGGAGAGGGAAGGTCAGGGACCAGGGTAGGCAAACAAGAGGGTGCAGGAGATACAGAGCACTGACAGCAGCACCGTAATACAGAGCACTGACATCAGCACCGTGACATACAGCGCTGACAGCAGCTCCGTGACATACAGCGCTGACAGCAGCTCCGTGACATACAGCGCTGACAGCAGCTCCGTGACATACAGCGCTGACAGCAGCTCCGTGACATACAGCGCTGACAGCAGCTCCGTGACATACAGCGCTGACAGCAGCACCGTGACATACAGCGCTGACAGCAGCTCCGTGACATACAGCGCTGACAGCAGCTCCGTGACATACAGCGCTGACAGCAGCTCCGTGACATACAGCACTGACAGCAGCTCCGTGACATACAGCGCTGACAGCAGCTCCGTGACATACAGCGCTGACAGCAGCACCGTGACATACAGCGCTGACAGCAGCTCCGTGACATACAGCGCTGACAGCAGCTCCGTGACATACAGCGCTGACAGCAGCTCCGTGACATACAGCGCTGACAGCAGCTCCGTGACATACAGCGCTGACAGCAGCTCCGTGACATACAGCGCTGACAGCAGCTCCGTGACATACAGCGCTGACAGCAGCTCCGTGACATACAGCGCTGACAGCAGCTCCGTGACATACAGCGCTGACAGCAGCTCCGTGACATACAGCGCTGACAGCAGCTCCGTGACATACAGCGCTGACAGCAGCACCGTAAGCAGCCCCAGGAGGAAGTCAGCACAGCACAGGGATGGTGTGATCCCCTCATAATAAGAACCCCCAGGAGGAAGTCAGCACAGCACAGGGATGGTGGGAGCCCCTCATAATAAGAACACCCAGGAGGAAGTCAGCACAGCACAGGGATGGTGGGAACCCCTCATAATAAGCAGCCCCAGTAGAAATATGACACCGCTCAACCTCTTCAAAGAGGAGGGTAGGGGCATATAGTACGGTGTGCTTTTTTGGGTCAGGGAAGTGAGCCAAATGAATTAAGAAGGTCTGTGTGCTTGATTCCAAAAATTGTTTATAGACATATACATGGTCTACTGATCACATGTGTTGAATTCCTCCGAGATCCATGCCTCATTCATTTTTAGAAATGTGAGGTAGTTAACACTGTGGTGAGCTAGGCGAGTACGCTTATCGGTCACAATCCCCCCTGCTGCGCTGAACGTCCTTTCGGACAGGACACTGGATGAGGGGCAAGCCAACAGTTCGATTGCAAATTGGGCAAGCTCTGGCCAGAGGTCAAGCCTGCCCACCCAGTAGTCTAGGGGTTCATCACTCCTCAGAGCGTCCACATCGGCCGTTAACCCAATGTAGTCGGACACCTGACGGTCTAGGCGTTCCCTGATGCTGGATCCGGATGACACCTGTCGATGGGTCGGCTGAAAGAATGACCTCATATCCGAAGTCACCAACACATCTTCAAACCGGCCTCTTCTTGCAGGCGCTGTTGGATTGGTACCCGCAAATCCTTCTCTGGGAGTGGGAATTGCTCCTCTGCCAGCGCACGCAAAAGCAGAATGCAGCATTTCTCGAAGCAAGGCCTGGAAGTGCTGCATTCTGACAGCCCTCTGCGACGGCGGTAACATTTCCGCCATTTTGTGTTTGTACCGGGGGTCTAAGTACGTTGCCACCCAGTACTGGTCCTTGACCCTCATGCTTTTTATACGGGGGTCCCTATTAAAACACTGGAGCATGAAGGCCCCCATTTGCACTAAAGTGGAAGCGGTGTGGTGGCCTGGCTCCTGCTCATCATCCAGGATAATGTCGTCCTCTTCATTCTCCTCTCCCCATCCTCGCACAACAGGGATCCCAGAAAGGTTTAAAGCATGCTCTTCTTGCTCCTGCTCATCCGCCCCGGCACCATCCTCCTCTGACTCCTCATCAGACTCCTGTTGTTGACTTGTCTCAGATAGAGTAGCCCCCCCTGGGAATTCATCCAGCATTGCGACTTCCTCATCTTCCCGCTCCTGCTCCTCCACAGCCTGATCAATGACACGACGCAATGCACGCTCCAGAAAGAAGGCATAAGGTACCATGTCACTGATGGCGCCATGGCTGCGACTGACCAGTTTGGTGATCTCCTCAAATGGCCGCAGAAGTCTGCATGTGTCGCGCATGAGCAGCCACTGGCGCGGTGAAAAAAAACCCAGCTCCCCAGAACCGTTTCTTTCGCAGAGTTCATACAGGTAGACGTTAACTGCACGTTTCTGCTGGAGCAGCCTATCAAGCATATAGAAGGTTGAGTTCCATCGCGTCGGGCAATCGCAAATAAGACGTCTGACCGGCAGATGGTGTCGCCGCTGAATGTCAGCAAGGCGAGCCATGGCCGTGTAAGATCTTCTGAAATGGGCCGAGATTTTCCTTGCCTGCCGCAAGATGTCCTGGACCCCAGGGTATTTGACAAGGAATCGCTGCACGACCAAGTTTAAGACGTGTGCCATGCACGGCACGTGCGTGATTTTGCCCTGTTTCAATGCGCTAAGCAGATTGGCACCGTTGTCACACACCACTTTACCAACTGTCAAATTGAGCGGTGTTAGCCACTCATCTGCCTGTGAACGCAAAGCTGAAAGGAGTGCCGGGCCAGTGTGGCTCTTTGCTTCCAGGCACAACAGACGCAGCACGGCATGGCAACGTCTCACCTGGCATGTGGAATAGGTTCTGGGGAGCTTGGGCGGTGCAGTGGAAGAGACGCTAGCAGCGGAAAAGGAGGAGGCAGCTGAGGAGGAGAGGGAGGAGGATGGAGTAGGAGGAGGAGAAGAAGAGTCAGGCCTGCATGCAATCCGTGGCGGTAAAACCAAATCTACACGGGTGCCACGGGTTACATGCTTGACGGCCGTCAGAAGGTTCACCCAGTGGGCAGTAAAACTGATATACCTTCCCTGCCCGTGTTTGCTAGACCACGTGTCTGTGGTCAGATGTATCTTGGCACCGACACTGTGTGCCAGAGATACATTCACTTGCCGCTGAACATGGCCATATAGCTCTGGGATGCCCTTCTCTGAGAAATACTTCCTTCCTGGGACCTTCCATTGTGGTGTTCCAATGGCCACAAATTTGCGAAAGGCCTCCGAGTCCACCAGTTTATATGGCAGTAGTTGGCGGGCTATGAGTTCTGACAAGCCAGCCGCCAACCGTTGGGCAAGAGGGTTATCCGGCGTCATCATTTTTTTACGCTCAAACATTAGGCCCACGGAAGCCTGCCTTTTTGCAGAAAAATGTGAGCTTGGCGTGATGGAAGGTGGAGTGGAGGACAATTGTGAGGAGAGAGGAGAAGGAGAAGTAGAAGACGAGGCTGGACGGTGAGAGCCTGCAGTGTGGCTTTGTGTGTTCCGTTGCTCCCACTGGGCTCGGTGATGGCTGCTCATGTGCCTTCTTAAGGCGGTCGTCCCTAGGTGAGTATTGGGCTTACCGCGACTAACGCGTTGACTGCAAAGATTGCAGATGGCAACGCTATTGTCAGCAGCGGACACGTTAAAAAAAGCCCACACTGCGGAGCCATGTGCCGGTGTCCTGGGAGCGCCAGATGTGACCGTACATGGTCGATGACTCGCTCCTGATACATTTGCAGTCTGCTTTGTCCCTGCTGTGCAATGTAAGTCATTGCTGCTTCTCCTCCCTATCTGCTGGTCCATATCTCCCTCTGAACTCCCCTCCTCTTCCTCTCTTGTGGGCACCCACGTGACATCACTAGACACGTCATCATCAACGTCACCTTCCCCACCGCTATAAGTAGAGTAGGCAGCAACACCGGGGACCAACCTCCTCCTTGGGCTGATCTGGGTACTGGCGTCAGACTGCTGAGTAGCGCTTGTTGCTACCTCCTCTTCCTGATCCAATACCAAGAGTGGCTGCGCATCAGAAATGTCCTCTTGATATGGATCGGAAAATAATTCCAGTGACTCAAGCGGAAGGTATGTGGTGGTGGTGGTGGTGGTCGTGTTGTTGGTGGTAGTGTCTTTGGGGGTGCACATAGCAGAGAGTGAAGAAGAGGGTGCAGATCGAGAGGATGAGGAGGGTGCAGAAGAGTAAGGCTGAGCGAGCCACTCAACCAAGTCTGGTGCATCCTTTAAAGTAATTGAACGCACCTTCTGCAACTTCCCACTTTGGCTCAAGCCTGTTGCTCCTGCCCTACCCCTACCACCCCTGCGGAAGGGCCTGCCTCTTCCTCTGCATGTCATTTTTTAAATGACCCTGTGACAAAACTCTTAGTCCCTATACCGCTGAAGGACTGCTGCAGTATAGGTGAGCGGTCAGCAGTGGTGCACGTCAACCCTATCTATTGTGGACCTATAGCGGTCCTTACAGAACAGCAGACTGTACCGCACTCAAGCCTATGTACCGTAGCACCCTATACCAAGTTACCAGTCCTTATAAGAACTTTTGTGGACCAAGCAGGTTGTGTATTAGTGTTTAGCAGACTGTACGTCAGTCCCTATACCGCTGAAGGACTGCTGCAGTATAGGGCAGCGGTCAGCAGTGGTGCACGTCAACCCTATCTATTGTGGACCGATAGCGGTCCTTACAGAACAGCAGACTGTACCGCACTCAAGCCTATGTACCGTAGCACCCTATACCAAGTTACCAGTCCTTATAAGAACTTTTGTGGACCAAGCAGGTTGTGTATTAGTGTTTAGCAGACTGTACGTCAGTCCCTATACCGCTGAAGGACTGCTGCAGTATAGGGCAGCGGTCAGCAGTGGTGCACGTCAACCCTATCTATTGTGGACCGATAGCGGTCCTTACAGAACAGCAGACTGTACCGCACTCAAGCCTATGTACCGTAGCACCCTATACCAAGTTACCAGTCCTTATAAGAACTTTTGTGGAACAAGCAGGTTGTGTGTTAGTGATTAGCAGACTGTACGTCAGTCCCTATACCGCTGAAGGACTGCTGCAGTATAGGTGAGCGGTCAGCAGTGGTGCACGTCAACCCTATCTATTGTGGACCGATAGCGGTCCTTACAGAACAGCAGACTGTACCGCACTCAAGCCTATGTACCGTAGCACCCTATACCAAGTTACCAGTCCTTATAAGAACTTTTGTGGACCAAGCAGGTTGTGTATTAGTGTTTAGCAGACTGTACGTCAGTCCCTATACCGCTGAAGGACTGCTGCAGTATAGGGCAGCGGTCAGCAGTGGTGCACGTCAACCCTATCTATTGTGGACCGATAGCGGTCCTTACAGAACAGCAGACTGTACCGCACTCAAGCCTATGTACCGTAGCACCCTATACCAAGTTACCAGTCCTTATAAGAACTTTTGTGGACCAAGCAGGTTGTGTATTAGTGTTTAGCAGACTGTACGTCAGTCCCTATACCGCTGAAGGACTGCTGCAGTATAGGGCAGCGGTCAGCAGTGGTGCACGTCAACCCTATCTATTGTGGACCGATAGCGGTCCTTACAGAACAGCAGACTGTACCGCACTCAAGCCTATGTACCGTAGCACCCTATACCAAGTTACCAGTCCTTATAAGAACTTTTGTGGACCAAGCAGGTTGTGTATTAGTGTTTAGCAGACTGTACGTCAGTCCCTATACCGCTGAAGGACTGCTGCAGTATAGGGCAGCGGTCAGCAGTGGTGCACGTCAACCCTATCTATTGTGGACCGATAGCGGTCCTTACAGAACAGCAGACTGTACCGCACTCAAGCCTATGTACCGTAGCACCCTATACCAAGTTACCAGTCCTTATAAGAACTTTTGTGGAACAAGCAGGTTGTGTGTTAGTGATTAGCAGACTGTACGTCAGTCCCTATACCGCTGAAGGACTGCTGCAGTATAGGTGAGCGGTCAGCAGTGGTGCACGTCAACCCTATCTATTGTGGACCGATAGCGGTCCTTACAGAACAGCAGACTGTACCGCACTCAAGCCTATGTACCGTAGCACCCTATACCAAGTTACCAGTCCTTATAAGAACTTTTGTGGACCAAGCAGGTTGTGTATTAGTGTTTAGCAGACTGTACGTCAGTCCCTATACCGCTGAAGGACTGCTGCAGTATAGGGCAGCGGTCAGCAGTGGTGCACGTCAACCCTATCTATTGTGGACCGATAGCGGTCCTTACAGAACAGCAGACTGTACCGCACTCAAGCCTATGTACCGTAGCACCCTATACCAAGTTACCAGTCCTTATAAGAACTTTTGTGGACCAAGCAGGTTGTGTATTAGTGTTTAGCAGACTGTACGTCAGTCCCTATACCGCTGAAGGACTGCTGCAGTATAGGGCAGCGGTCAGCAGTGGTGCACGTCAACCCTATCTATTGTGGACCGATAGCGGTCCTTACAGAACAGCAGACTGTACCGCACTCAAGCCTATGTACCGTAGCACCCTATACCAAGTTACCAGTCCTTATAAGAACTTTTGTGGACCAAGCAGGTTGTGTATTAGTGTTTAGCAGACTGTACGTCAGTCCCTATACCGCTGAAGGACTGCTGCAGTATAGGGCAGCGGTCAGCAGTGGTGCACGTCAACCCTATCTATTGTGGACCGATAGCGGTCCTTACAGAACAGCAGACTGTACCGCACTCAAGCCTATGTACCGTAGCACCCTATACCAAGTTACCAGTCCTTATAAGAACTTTTGTGGAACAAGCAGGTTGTGTGTTAGTGATTAGCAGACTGTACGTCAGTCCCTATACCGCTGAAGGACTGCTGCAGTATAGGGCAGCGGTCAGCAGTGGTGCACGTCAACCCTATCTATTGTGGACCGATAGCGGTCCTTACAGAACAGCAGACTGTACCGCACTCAAGCCTATGTACCGTAGCACCCTATACCAAGTTACCAGTCCTTATAAGAACTTTTGTGGAACAAGTGAGTTGTGAATGTTTAGCAGACTGCAGCAGAAGGGCAGCAGTCAAGTATAATATCCTTTCTATATTTGGAAGAAAGAATATTATACATGTACAAGCCTATTACTGTACCACTGATACCAGTCCTGAAAAGAACCTTTGTGGAACTAATAATAACAGCAAGTCTTTAAAATTACCCTCACTGCCTGACAACACTGCTTCCTTCCTGTCCCTATACAAATTGGCAAAAAAAGAGAACGATTAGTGGTTACTGGAACAGCTCTTTTGTGGACCTTGATAGTAACAGCTAATGATGATGATGATGATGATGATGATGAAAGACTAATCTGGCTGTCCCTGTAGCATACACCGTCCTTTCCCTTTCTCTAAACTAACAAAAGACACTCAGGCTGCTGCAAGAATCAGCAGCACAGCAAACCTATCAACACCTAACACCTATACCAGTCCTGAAAAGAACTTTTGTGTACCAAATAGCTAGTGGTTTATCTCTCCCTACTCCACACAGGAACCTGTCCCTATCTTAACAGAAGAAAGAATGTAAAATGGCCACCGGATCGGGTGTATTTATAGGTTAGGGGGAATGTACAAGTGTCCATGTGCTGTCATGTCTCAATTGGCTGTCCTGTATCACATGATAAACGTGTCACCAAAGGTTAAAGTTCTTGTATACATTAAACACGTAAGTCCGCCGCGGCGAACGACGGAAAAAGGCGTTCGAACGTGCGGACCGCGAATGTCGGAAATTCGCCGCGAAACGACCGCCGGGCGAACCGTTCGGCCATCACTAGTGGCAGGTCCCCAAACGCCATTTTTTCTCACGGAAGGCGATTCCGGCTCTCTACCGGCATGTGGAAGGCAATGTCCTTGCCTCGCTGGACAGGGCGGTCAGCGGTAAGGTGCATATTACCGCTGACTCATGGTCCAGCAGGCATGGACAGGGACGTTACCTGTCTTTCACGGCCCATTGGGTCACTCTTCTGGCAGCTGGGAAGGATGCAGGACAAGGTGCAGTAGTGTTGGAGGTTGTTCCGCCACCACGCCTCCAAAATGCTACTATTGGTTGTGACACACCTCTCTCCTCCACCCCCTCCTCTTCTTCTTCCTCCATGGCCTCTTCCAGTGCTCTGTCCTCAGAACCAGCGGTGCTCCGTAGGCATTCCAGGGGCTACGCAAGTACTCAGGCAAAACGATGCCATGCCGTGCTTGCGCTGGTTTGTTTGGGGGACAGGAGCCACACTGGGGCGGATGTTTTGTCAGCTCTGCAGGGGCAGGCCGAGAGGTGGTTGACGCCACGCCAGCTTAAGCCAGGAATGGTGGTTTGCGACAATGGCACCAACCTCCTCTCCGCCCTCCGATAGGGACAACTGACCCATGTGCCCTGTGTAGCTCACGTCCTTAACCTGGTGGTGCAGCGGTTCTTGGGCAGGTACCCCGGCTTAAAGGATGTCCTGAAGCAGGTCAGGAAAGTCTGTGTGCAATTCCGCCGATCATTTAATGCCTGTGCTCGGCTGGCTGAGCTCCAAAAGGAGTTGAACCTGCCCAAGAACCGCCTTATATGTGACATGCCCACCAGGTGGAACTCAACGTTGGCCATGCTGCAGCGGCTGCACACTCAGCAGAGGGCCATCAATGAGTACCTGTGCGACTACGGCACCAGGACAGGGTCAGGGGAGCTCGGTTTTTTCTCCCCACGCCAGTGGGGCATGATCAGGGATGCATGCACTGTCCTGTCACCGTTTGAGGAGGCCACAAGGATGGTGAGCAGTGACAGTGCATGCATCAGTGACACTGTACCTCTTGTCCACCTCTTGGAGCATACGCTGCGTGGAATAATGGACAGGGCACTTGAGGCAGAACAGAGGCAGGAAGAGGAAGACTTCCTTGCCTCTCAAGGCCCCCTTTATCCAGACAGTGTTCCTGCTGTGCCACCCATCACACAGGAAGAGGATGAGAAGGAGGAAGAGGAGGAGGAGGATGATTGTGTCAGCATGGAGGTGGAGGCTGGCACTCAGCATCAGCAGCAGCAGCAGTCTTGTAGGGATGATTTACAGTCCCAAGAAACACGTGGACTTGTACGTGGCTGGGAGGAGGTATCTGCGGATCATGTTGCCCTTAGTAACCCAGAGGACTCGGGACCGAATGCCTCAGCTAACCTACGCTGCATGGCCTCCCTGATCCTGCAAAGCCTGCAGAAGGATCCTCGTATTCTTCGGATCAAGGAGAGGGACCATTACTGGCTGGCCACTCTCCTTGATCCATGCTACAAGGGTAAGGTTGCCGACCTTATCTTGCCATCGCAGAGGGAGCAGAGGATGAGACATCTCCGGGAGGCCTTGCAGAAAGGTCTGTGCAATGCGTTCCCAGAGACTGGGAGGTTACAAACTCCTGGTCCTGGACAACGTGTTGCTGAGGCATCGGTCAGAAGGAGCGGCGGAGAAGGTGGCCGTCTGGCTGATGCTTTCAGACAATTTTTTAGTCCGCAGCCCCAAGGTATGATCAGTTCCAGCAACCATCGCCAGCATCTGATTTACATGGTGCAGGAATACCTAGGGGCAAGGTCAGACTTGGACACCTTTCCCACCGAAAATCCTCTGGCTTACTGGGTCTTGAGGATGGATCACTGGCCAGAGCTTGCACAGTATGCAATTGAGCTACTGGCCTGTCCTGCATCCAGCGTTCTTTCGGAACGCACCTTCAGTGCTGCTGGCGGCTTTGTTACCGATCACAGGGTGCGCCTGTCCACCGAATCAGTTGATCGACTGACCTTCATCAAGATGAATCAGTCTTGGATCACCCACAGCTACCAAGCACCTGAAGCTGATGTAACCGAATAATTTTTTTTGAAATATCACATCTCTTCAAGACTGCCTATGCTGATGCTGAGTGACTGTCCTGTTATGTTGATTGTCTATCCTCTTCCTCCTCCGCTGATATGTTGGAAGAACATTTCTGGTTCTGGGTGATGCCATCAGCCCAATTTTTCTGCCCCTGTTTAGTAGGGGCATTTAAGTACAATTTTTGATGCAATGCTTTGCAGCAGGGCTAATTCCTGCAATAAAACTAGAGTATATGGGAGAGGTTGCAGTGTGGTGGCACCAGCACCAGTGCCTAAGGCCCAATTTTTCAGCCCCTGTTTAACATGGGCGTTTAAGTACAATTTTTGATGCAATGCTTTGCAGCAGGGCTAATTCCTGCAATAAAACTAGAGTATATGGGAGGGGTTGCAGTGTGGTGGCACCAGCGCCTAAGGCCCAATTTTTCTGCCCCTGTTTAAAAGGAGCGTTTAAGTACAATTTTTGATGCAATGCTTTGCAGCAGGGCTAATTCCTGCAATAAAACTAGAGTATATGGGAGAGGTTGCAGTGTGGTGGCACCAGCACCAGTGCCTAAGGCCCAATTTTTCTGCCCCTGTTTAACAGGGGCGTTTAAGTACAATTTTTGATGCAATGCTTTGCAGCAGGGATAATTCCTGCAATAAAACTAGAGTATATGGGAGAGGTTGCAGTGTGGTGGCACCAGCACCAGTGCCTAAGGCCCAATTTTTCTGCCCCTGTTTAACAGGGGCGTTTAAGTACAATTTATGATGCAATGCTTTGCAGCAGGGCTAATTCCTGCAATAAAACTAGAGTATATGGGAGAGGTTGCAGTGTGGTGGCACCAGCACCAGTGCCTAAGGCCCAATTTTTCTGCCCCTGTTTAACAGGGGTGTTTAAGTACAATTTTTGATGCAATGCTTTGCAGCAGGGATAATTCCTGCAATAAAACTAGAGTATATGGGAGAGGTTGCAGTGTCGTGGCACCAGCACCAGTGCCTAATGCCCAATTTTTCTGCCCCTGTTTAACAGGGACATGTAATTACAATTCTTGATATAATATTTCACAGGAGGGCCCGTTCCTGTGCCCACCCAGAGTAACTGTGAGGACTTATAGTGTTGTGGCACCAGCACCACAACCACCAAAGGTCAATTTTTCTACCACTGTTCAACAATGGCATGTAATTACAATTCTTGATATAATCGTTCACAGCAGGGCGCTCCAGCGCCCAGCAAGAGTCACTTTGAGGGCTTACAATGTTGTGGTAAAACCAACACCTTGTTCCGCCATTTCTGCGGAGCATATAGGGCAGGCCCCTACTTTCAAACATCCAACTTACAAACATCCCCTACTTGCAAACGGAAGGAGACAACAGCAAGTGAGATGAAAAAAGATGTACGACAAAACAAATTATACAGGGGTGATAACCCTTCCCTATGTTTTCCAAAAAGCTTAAAAATAGTTTTTTTGACTGGTGCTACACTTTAAAAATGTACCAGTTGAAAATTACAAACAGATTCAACTTAACACAACAAACCTACACAGTCCCTTTCTTGTTTGCACCGCCTGTATACTGCTGTTCTGAGTATATAGGGCCTGGGGGCCACACGCATTTCCTTTTTTTAATATGGGTACAGGGTTCCCCTTGATATGCGTACAAGACCCAAAGGGGCTGGTAATGGGCAGGGAGGGCTACCCATGCCATTTTTCTCAATGGTTTTCAACCATATTGCAGGAACCAGATATAACATTAAAACCGCAAGCAGTTTTCAATGATGTTATTTCTGTTTAATGTCATTTTGTGCAGGGACTGTTCTAAACACGGGAAACACGTGGCACTTCACAGGCATACTACAAACACCCCCCAGGCACCATATTTAAAGGAATATTTAACTTTTTTTTTCACTTTAATCATCATTAAAATCAGTGCTCCCACCAAAACGGCTATTTTTAAAAACATTTTAGGCATTGACCCATGTCCCCTGGGGTAGGGTCCCCAAACCCTTTTTAGGACAGTATCTTGCATATTAGCCGTTAAAATTAGCACTTTTCATTTCGAACGTTCGAGTCCCATAGACTTCAATGGGGTTCTAAAGTTCGTTCGAATTTGGGGTCCGTTCGAAAGTTCTGGTGCGAACCGAACCGGGGGATGTTCGGCTCATCCCTACTGGTGATCCAAGACTGATCCATTTTTATGAAGTTGAGCCGATCAACTGAGTCTGTGAACAGGCGCACTGTGTGATCAGTTACAAAGCCTCTAGCAGCACTGAATGTGCATTCAGAAAGAACGCTGGATGCAGGACAGGCCACTAGCTCAATTGCATATTGTGTAAGCTCTGGCCAGTGATCCATCCTCAACACCCAGTAACCCATTGGATTTTCGGTTGGAAAGGTCTCCAAGTCTGATCTTGCCCCTAGCTATCCCTGCATCATGTAAATCAGACGCTGGTAATGGTTGCTGGAACCGATCAGATCTTGGGACTGCAAACGAAAGAATTGTCTGAACGCATTGGTCAGACGGCCACCTTCTCCACCGCTCCTTCTGTGACTGACCAAAGCCTCAGCAACACGTTGTCCAGGAGGACCAGGAAATTATAACCTCACAGGCTCTGGAAACACATTGCACAAACCTTTCTGCAAGGCCTCCCGAAGATGTTTCATCCTCTGCTCCCTCTGCGAAGGCTGGATAAGTTCCCCAACCTTACTCTTATAATGTGGATCAAGAAGGGTTGCCAGCCAGTAATGATCCTTTTCCTTGATACCACGAATCTGAGAATCCTTTCGCTGGCTTTGCAGGATCAGGGAGGCTATGCAGGGTTTGCTGAGGCATTCGATTCGGAATCCTCTGGGTCACTAAGGATGACATGATCCACAGCCACCTCCTCCCAGCCACGTACAAGTCTATGGGTTTCTGGGGACTGAAAACGATCCCTTCAAGGCTGCTGCTGATGCTGAGTGCTAGGCTCCACCTCCATGCTGACACAATACTCCTCCTCCTCCTCTTCCTGTGTGATTGGCGGGCCCGCAGGAATACTGTCAAGATAAAGGGGGCCTTGAGAGGTAAGAAAGTCCTCCTCTTCCTCCCTCTGTTTTGCCTCAAGTGCCCTGTTCATTATTCCATGAAGCATGTGCTCCAACAGGAAGACAAGAGGGACAGTATCACTGATGCATGCACTGTCACTGATCACCATCCTCATGGCCTCCTCAAATGGTCACAGGACAGTGCATGCATCCTTGATCAGTAGCCACTGGAGTGGGAAAAAAAGCCAAGCTCCCTTGATGGCCCTCTGCTGCATGTGCAGCCGCTGCAGCATTGCCAACATTAAGTTCCACATGGTGGGTATGTCACAAATGAGGCGGCTCTTGGGCAGGTTGCATTCCTTTTGAAGGTCAGTTAGCCGAGCACTGGCATTATATGACTGGCGGAAATGCCCACAGACTTTCCTGGCCTGCCTCAGGAGATCCTGTAAGCCAGGGTACCTGCACAAGAACCACTGCACCACCAAATTAAGGACGTGAGCCAAACAGGGAACATGGGTCAAGTGTCCCTGTCGGAGGGTGGAGAGGAGGTTGGTGCCATTGTCACAGACCACCATTCCTGCCTGAAGCTGGCTTGGCGTCAACCACCTCTGAGTCTGCCCCTGCAGAGCTGACAGAATCTCTGCCCCAGTGTGGCTCCTGTCCCCTAAGCAGACCAACTCAAGCACTGCATGGCATCTTTTTGCCTGAGTGCTTGCATAGCCCTTTGAATGCCTACGGAGCACCGCTGGTTCAGAGGAGAAATCTGCACAGGAAGAGGCCATAGAGGAATAAGAAGAGGAGGGGGTGGAGGAGAGAGGTGTGGCAGAATCATCACTACTAGCATTTTGGAGGCATGGTGGTGGAACAAGCTCCAACAATACTGCACCCTGTCCTGCATCCTTCCCAGCTGCCAGCAGACTTACCATTTGCGCCATGGAAGAAAGGTAACGTCCGTGTCCATGCCTGATGGACCATGAGTCAGTGGTAATATGCATCTTACCACTGACCGCCCTGTCCAGCGAGGCTAAGACATTGCCTTCCACATGCTGGTAGGAGCCGGAATGGCCTTCCGTGAAATTAAATGGAGTTTGGGAACCTGCCACTGAGGTACTGCACATTCCACAAATTCACGAAAGGGGGCAGAGTCTACCAGCTGAAAAGGCAGCAGTTGGAGTGCTAGCAATTTAGCCAAGCTAGCATTCAGCCGCTGAGCATGTGGATGGCTGGGATGGAATTTCTTTTGATGGTTTAGCAACTGAGGGTGCTGTGATTGGCCAAAGCATGCAGGTCCTGGTGCATGCTCTGTCCAATCATCATACGGTAATGCACTGCGCTCCCACCGTGCATTATGGGCCAATATGCGCCTCTCGAATTTGGCACGAATGGCCCATAATGTTCGGCTTTCGATGAACAGGCGAACAGCCAATGTTCGATCTGAACAGAAAGCTCATCCCTAGTTGCTAACAGTGTACATGCAAAGAACAGACATGAGGAAAGTGGACAATCCTTTTCATTTCACCGTCAAGTTCTTGAGCGATCTTCTATTGGTTCACCAGGGTGATTTGATTGACACGCAGGAAGTGGGTTTTTCTGCTCGGGAACAGGGGCAAGCTCCTTTGAACTTAGGGGTTGCAGCCTTTGGGGCGGTTATACCAGGATGTCATTGAAGAGTATATGAGAGATGGCTAGCCCTTTATTCAACTTTACAAGCTAGGCGTGCAGTCGGCAAGTTCTGCAAAGTTTGGGACAAGACATATAAATTATTTTTGTCTTTGCCAGCTTTTCTGTGATTGTCAGTGTTTCTTTTCATGTGTTCTCTCCCACCCATTTATTCAGCTAGTTAAATCCCATTGTGTGCTGACGTGAGGTATGGCCGGGAATTTGGAAAATTGTTATCAAATACTTTACGTAATTTTCCTTCCTGGCCTATCCTGACATCAGCACAGGACTCCCTCCCAAGTGGCCTGTCGCAGGCTAGATTATCAAACACGTCAGTGGGGAAGTGGGGAAGGGGCTGTCATTTATTCAGCTAGGAAAAGGTGGTCATCTGGGTACCAGATAAGGCGTTAACCCATTGTGTGCTGACGTGAGGATAGGCCAGGAAAGGAAAATTACCGCGAGTATATGATAACAATTTTCCATAAAATATACACTGTCTGAAGTGTATTATAGAATATACATCACCGAATGAACTGTGTGTATGTGTGTGTATATATAGTGACTGTGTGTGTGTGTATATATTTATATATATATATATATATATATATATATATATATATATGGGCTGTTAACTGATTCCAATTTTAGTATTCAATTAATCGTTTTTTTTTTTTAATCGACTAATTTCGATTAATTATAACACACATACATATCCAACTACTTTTAGCTGATCTCCTTGCATTGCAAATCTGCATTCGTCAGTGGTAAATCTGGTATACACTATATACAATCACCCGACACTATTTAGTTTCCACAATCCATGACTTAACTTCACAGTTCACACAAATACGTCTTAAATTCAAACTGTAGCACTGACGTAAGTCATTTTATTTTCCAAAGTAGCGTGACAATCCCTCCACCTCCAGTCTAACTAATCACTCTCACCTTATGGCATGGACCCCTGTGCAAACAGGTGATCATGCAAGCGGGTATCAAAAGGGTTAACACGGGCCATAAACTTCTCTCACGTCTCCTTAGATCTCAAAAAGAAAAGATCTAAGTGCTCACCGCTTAAGTATAAGATTTCATTTTTGTGTTCAAACATAAACTTCTCACATAAAGATGATAAACGCACAGCATGTAAAGCCGACAATCATGTTAGTTCCGTAGGGCAACAGCGGGTGACGTCATGCGTAGCTCCTCCCCCGTACGCGTTACGTTCAATCAGAACTTTAACGTCACTGGACTGCTCCCTCCTTCCCTTCGTTAGCAGACGGAGGCACTTGGGGAAGGGGGGAGGAGTCCAGTAACGTTGATGTCTGTGACATCACCGGATCTCCGACGGAACTCCATGAAGACCCGGAAGCTGGTGGAGAGGTGAGTACCGATCAAAATAATTTTGATTGATCAAAAAAATTAATTGATTAATCAAGGAATTAGTCTTTAATTTCCACAGCCCTAATATATCAAATACACTGCCTGTGCTGCCTGAATATAGAGTATATATATCAAATACACTGCAACTAACTAACTAACCTGCCTGCCTAATGTAGCTCAATCTATCTCTCAGCCTTATATTGTGTGGGACGTGGACTTAGGCCCCCTTAACCATGATTGGCCAAAGGCACCCTACCTTTGCCCAATTATGGCTCTCTCTGCAGAGCACGCTGTGATTGGCCAAAGCATGCAGGCAGGTGCAAGCTTTGGGCAATCATCAGACACTAATGCACTGCGATCTCACAGTGCATTATGGGGCATTCTGTGGCACTTGAATGCGGCGCTCCCCATATTGTTCGAACATCGAGCTCATCCTTAATGTACATATGTTATGTGTATATTTTTGGAAAAATGTATATATTCTATTTTTGATACCATTCATTTATTTGTACAAAGACCTTTTCTAAGTTTGTTCCCTTTTCCACTCCCCATTTTTGGGTTCAGGAGCCAATTTTGAAAATATTTTTTTCTAGCCAATGGGAACATGGCTGTTTTTAGGAGGGGGGTTGACTATATTTCTGGCTCGTAGGTAAACCCTTTGAGTCTGTAAGTGGGTCAGGGTTACCAGAGTTCAGGGCAGCATAACTCATGCAGATAACTCTTGGGTGCCTCCCCCTGGTTCTAGACTGTTGAAGAATGCTCTGGAAGCTGAAGGGTGGAGGCTAGGAGGGGCTGTTCTGCATACTTAGGGGCCCTTAGCCAATCCCCAGGAAGTGGGCTTGGCAGGAGACTAAGTGAACCCTTATATAGACACGAATAATGCTGGCAGGGGCATCGGTGGAATATGGAGATGCAGTGCTGAGAGAGACTGTCAGTGGCCCTGGAGGCAAAGCCCTTAATCTGGGGAAGTGCTCTGCCTCGGGCTGGGGCTCATTTGGCTGGCCTGGACCAATCCTGCCACAGGAGAAATTGGAAGGAGGCTTTGTATTTTTACATTTACAAATGCTGCAGTTCAGAAATTGGATGAAATGTTTAGTGCTGGGAAACATTTTTTGAAAGATAAAAAGTACATTTTATATACAACTATATAGAACAGATCAAAATGAGACACCAGCGAAGAGGAAAGAGGGACAAAGGGACATTGCTCCAAATCAGGGACAGTTGGGAGCTATGCAGCGGTGTGCTTAAGCCTTCTATAGCTTTTTCCTGGGAGAATTCCAGAGTTTAGTTCGGGTAGACTGGTGAAGAGAAGCAGCCAGGTGAGCTGGTAAAGAGGAAGCCAAGTGGGCTAGCATTTTCCTGCAGGGGTAGAGCTGGAACCAGTGTCTGCAAGAGAGTGGAGGTGCTCCAGGATGCAGTTCACACAACATTGTGCTACTTTCTAGAGGGACTGAGAGTTCCTAGCCTGTAAGGGGCTGTTGCTAGTGTAGCGCTGACATTTTTGCCTACTAATGCAATGTTAATGTGAATACAATGTAAACCTAAGCACAATGTTATTCCTTAGTATTTGGCACCATCTAGTGACCAAAACTAGAAATGGACTTGGATGATTTTCCTTTTCATAATGTTGGAAAGATAACAGGAAGTGACTGTATTTACTTTTGATATTTAACCTCACTTACCCAGAATGCCAGGTGACCTACCCATGATTGCCCTGTATTGAAATGCATGCTGGGTAGGCTTTAAAAGGACCCAGTGTGGCCATCTTAAGTCTCTTCCGGACGCATGGCCTGCCTGTGAGGACTGCTGAGGAGGTCTCCGGGGAGTGCGGCCTACAGCCACTGCCGAACATCTACAGACTTTGCCATCCCTCTGAGTGCAGAAGCAAGACACAGTGACCGGATCGGCTGAGGATCCAGAGACACCTCTTGAAGCATCAGAAGGACCCGGTTCAACTTGCGGACATAGTGCACCGGATCAAAGCTGTCACACCTTTAGGTATCCAGTGGGTGAGAGGGCTCTTGCCCATTTTCTATTACACACTTGTATACACTTAGGCAGTCAACACAGCACTGCTGGGACCTGTTGTCCTACAGAGAAGGTTTTGCTAAAGACTGAAGTTAAGCAGGCCTCAAGCCTATTTTGCACAGTCTCCTTAACCCTGTGTTATCATTCTAGCAACCTCAGGTGCTTCCACTACAGGAACAAGTACAAGTACACTCATTTACAGTTATATTTGCCATCTAATTTTTGGATTACAAATTATTGAAAATATCAAAGCTAGCAGAACAAAGAAGATTAAGGACTATATTCTGCATTACAAGGCCTGGTATTTAGACTAAAGTAGGGGGAGCTCCCTGGTGGTATATATACACTGCAATTGTCAATTTTTTATATCACTTAAGCCCTTGGAGTGTGCCTGGAACTGGGAGAGTTGTCCAGAGTCAAGCTTATGTACTCTGGGCACTGGTTCTATTTTAGGACACACCTTCAAGGTATATACAACTACAAGTTTATGTACACTTATTATTGTGGTTAATCACTGCATTGCTGCACTACGTTGGGGAGGCATTGTAGTTTCTGTAATTATATTACTTCACCATTATTACAGTAAAAAATATGTTATCTTTGGTTACGTTAACTGGTGTGGAGTGTTGTTCCTCGTTTTCAACAGCAGGTGGAGACACAGGACATTCAGGTAATAACAAGGTAAACTGTTATTATATTGTCTATTTGGAGGTTGTCTTTCACCGTTAGCCTTACACCAACATCACACCACAGCTGTGTCAAGGGGACTGAGCCTAGTCAGTGGGGGTTCATTAGCAGAGTACAGGCCCAAACAAGTCAGCAGCTCCTTCGGGGGTCAGTGCTACACTAGTCTAACAGAAACTGTTAGCCTGTACAGAGGCATACCTCCCAACATTTTGAGATGGGAATGAGGGACATCTCCTAGCAAACATATGTAGGCATAGGGCATGCCCCCTGCCACACACCCTTAAAGGAGAATTAACCCCCAAAAAATGGTTAATTAAATACACAAGGGCTTTTTTTTACCACTACTATTCCTTTTTATTGGCTTTTAAAATTTACAAATGCAGCAATTTAGAATTGGATGAAAGGTTTAGAACTGAGAAACACTTTTTTTGAAAGATAAAAAGTGCATTTTATATACATCTATATAGATCAGACAAAAATGAGGGACAAATGAGGGGGTAAAGAGGGACAGTCTCTAGAAATCAGGGACAGTTGGGAGTTATGCAGAGGAATCAATTGGAGCTAAAGAGAGAAATCAATTGAAGCTGTGTAGAAAATAAATTAGAGCTGTATATAGGGAGGAAGTTGTCCCTGGTTTTATCACTTTCAAGTTGGGCATCCCATGATTCCTATTCCCATCCAAGTTATTATCCCTCAATAAAACAACAAAAACAAAGCTCAAGGATTGTTCACTGTGTCTGGATGCAAGTTGGAAATGCATGTTCCTGTCTGTGCAGCAGTGGGGAACCCTGTCACTTGCAGCCTCTACAGGGGTAGTGCTACATTAAGGTAACAGTCTCTATTTCCCTAAGGCCTAATGCATGTTTTGGTGCTTAATTACATATGTTTATGCATGTTTACACATGCATGTGTTTTACACGGTACACAAACTTCTGATCATTTTGTTTGCTAGAATATTCAGTTATTCTAGACATTAAAATGCCTTTACGCTTGTTTATGAACTTTATGCATGCTTAATCGTAAAAGTGCAAATTCGCTGCTCTGGAAATGCATGATTGCAGCATTTTTTTTATGCCCCTGAATACTGTGTGCAAATATGCATATACAGTATATATAAAAACCTGCATGTGCATGGAAATATTAGCTAACATGCAGCTGCATTCAGATGCATACAAAAATGGCAGATACCCCTTAAAGCAGCATTTTGTTTTGTGTGCTAGTATGCCTGAGGACTAAATGAACCCTGAATACTATTATTACAGATATTAACTACATACAGTTACAAAAATGCAATCATTTTTGCTATAGTGATCTGTAGTGACCGTTAATTTATAGCATTGTGCAAATTTGTAGATTTGATTGGCTCAGAGTGCTGACCATCCCTCTACCACTAAAGCTGGCCATATACCATACTTCCTAACATTCTGAGATAAGAACAAAAAATATCTATTAGCAAAAGTATGTAGGCATAGGACACACTAACTGTCACACCACCTTAAAGGAGAATAATACAAAAAAAGATTAAGCCCATAAGTTTTTTTTTTACCATTATTATAACTTTGTACTGGCTTTTGACATTTATCAATGCAGCAATTTAGAAATTGGATGAAAAGTTTAGCACTGGGAAACACTTTTTGAAAGATAAATAGTGCAGTTTATATATAATAATATAGATCGGGCCAAAATGAAGAACAAATGAGTAGGGAAGAGGGACAGAGGGACATTGCTCCAAATCAAGGACAATCCCTCGAAATCAGGGACAGCTGGGAGCTATGAATATACTGATCAAGATGTGTCTGGTTCAGCAGGGATCAGACAAATTTGGATCAGATTTGATCGGCTTCTGTCAAGGGGGCACTTTGGAAAATGTTTCTTGATCAGCGTCTGCTGTCAATTGGTTGCAGCCGCTGATAAATGTATTCTGACAGGGGTGGGTTCTGCTGTCAGAATACAATTTTCTAGTAGGTGGGATTCCTCTATCCACCTTACTTGGGTGAATGGAGGAATCGGTTGTCAGAATGCTGGCTGAATAAAAACATAACCATCCATGGCCAATTTTAGAGTTCTTCTGTGCAAAGGAACACAGAAATCTAATTTAAGGAAAGTGATATTGTTAGTTGCAGTTAGCAAAAATAGCCACAAGATGGTGCCAGATAAACAAAAGAGGAGTTACTACTTGATAGCGCCAGACTAAAGTATTCTACTAGCCATTAATTATAATAAGAAGTAGAAAATGTCCATACATTTACCAGATATCTCTGTGTCCTGCTATAAATTCTATCAAGATACATTTATAATCTTAAACTATAAATACCTGATGTTAAAATACCTCCTTTAATAAATGTTAATGTTTTGAAGTGCAATTAGGGTTGCCACCTGTCCAGGATTCACCCGGACAGTTTGGGTTTGGGATCATGCGTCCGGGTTTCAGACTGCCTGAAACCCGGACACATTATTTAGACTGGACTATGGCTTCCCAACAGGGTTGCTGGCTGCAGTTGTCTAAGCTGAAAGTGTCTGTTACACTCTTTCACACTGCCCAAAGCCGACACTAAACCCCCCCGAAACACACACACAGACGGGAGAGGAGAGAGGGCTCGATCACCACCTATTCCCCCCACCCCTACCCCTCTGGGTCTGCCCACACTCCAATCCCCGGCGCTGTGCTTCAGAAAAGGAAAGTTGGGGCCGGAACAATTTGAATTCAGCAGCCTCAGATACATCTGGATGAGAGGTGCTGACTGCCAAGGGGTGAGTGAGCTCACCATCCATCCCTGTCTGTGACTGAAGTCTCCCCTCTTCTATCTCCTGCCTCTGAGTGAGTACACTAAGGTAAATCAGGGTTCTCAGAGCACCCCTTACATCAGATTTCCCCTTTAAACCAGAAGCCACAGTGTTCCCCCTTACATTAGAGTCCTCTCCGTACATCAGAGTTCTTAGTGTTTCCCCTTACATCAGGGTTCCCAGAGCATCCCTTATGTTAGAGTCCCCAGAGTTCTCCCTTACATCAGAGTCTGCAGAGTCCCCCCTTACAGTGGAAGGGAACTCAGCAAGTTCAGATGTAAAAAGGGGAACTCTGTGGGCTCTGATGTAAAGGGGGACTCTTGTTATTAACTTCATATGATTAGAAATGTCATTTAATAGCAAAATATATGTATAGTTTATACTATTAAAAAAAAATTGGCGTGCTCCGCTAAAGTGTTCGGGTTTTACTTGAACAAAAGGTGGCAACCCTAAGTGCAATGCTGTAAAACAAGTATTTCTTTCTCAGGGAGGCTGATGGGGTGAGCAGACAGGTAAACTACAGGCATACAACTTCCCTGAAGACTGTGCTAAAATAGCTTAGGTATCTCTGTTTTATGATAAAGATGATCCTGTGACCAATGACATTTGTGTCTCTCTCCCCTGTAGAATCTAAAATGAAGTGTGCTCACAGTAGGACAGTATGCTATCCAGTTTTAAACTCTTGTGGCTGAATTCACATTAAATAAAATAAAATAATAAAATAATAAGGCCCTCATGGCCATCTTTTCAAAAAGACCACTGTCTCCTTGGAAACTGTTCTATATTCCAAGGCAGCTGGCAACTCATTTTCTGAATCACTTGTTAAAAAGTTTGCTTGGTCCCTCAAACCACTTCTCCAATCCCTTTTGGCTGTGTAGTGGATAAAACTATCCTTTTCTGTGGACTCATCCACTTTCAACCTATGCCTGTTAAGTGTCTGATAGTGTGC
The DNA here is from genome assembly GCF_037356315.1 of Lithobates pipiens. Classification (NCBI taxonomy): domain Eukaryota; kingdom Metazoa; phylum Chordata; class Amphibia; order Anura; family Ranidae; genus Lithobates; species Lithobates pipiens. Next base: position 100,420,076 of record NW_027507764.1, on the reverse strand, counting down.
TTCACCACAAGGTCATCTTCTTCTTCCTTGTTTTGCTACAAGTTGTCTACACTCATCTTAAGTCTTCCCTGATTTTAACAGTGTTATATTGGTTCTCCTTTTATTTACTTGCCTGGGGATCATTTCCTGTGCCTCACCAAGATCTTGCCAGTGAAACCTCTTCTTTTACTATCTCTGAGCTTATCTTCTCCATTCCTGCTCATCACAGGGATTATCTAGATGTCTTCTCCCAGCGCAATGCAAATCACACAGTATCAACTTATGACTGTGCCATCAACCTAATTCCAAGCTCCATTACCTCTAAAGATGATTATTTCCTCCGTTTCCCTAAAGAGGGTGCATAGAGCTTGATTCGCATAGGTGTAAAAAACGGAAAATTCCTATCAAAATACTTACCGTAATTTTCCTTTCCTGATGGACTCCATGGCAGCAACGTGTGGGTTAAGTCCCGCCTCCACTACCCTATAGGACACTACTCCCATAAATCTTTGCTCCCTGCCCATGGCCGTGTTCGATAACTAGCCTACTCCAGCCATTTTGGGAGGGAACTCCTGCTGCCATGGAGTCCATCAGGAAAGGAAAATTACGGTAAGTATTTTGATAGGAATTTTCCGTTTTCCTGACAGACTCCATGGCCGCAACGTGTGGGAAATAACTCGCCAAACACACTCGGGTGGGCAAAAAATGCTGAACAAAAAATGTATTTAACACTGTCTACCGACAGCACCTTTCAGCCAAAATCAACAGAAGATAGACTGGCAGTTTCAACACAATAATGAGCCATAAATGTATGAATGGATGACCAAGAGGCAGCCCTGCAGATAACCTCAGGAGCCACATGACGTGAAGCTGCCCAAGAAGTAGAGAGACTTCTCGTGGAATGCGCCGTAACCGCCTCAGGAGGAGCCAAGCCCTTCTCATTATAAGCCCACTGGATCGCCTGAACCACCCACGTGGAGATGGATCTGACCGAAGCCCTAAGGCCTTTGCTTTTACCATGAAAAAGAACAAAAAGATAATCTGATTGCCGGAAAGAAGCTGTCGCCTCCAGGTATCGTTTCAAGATAACTCCCATGTCGAGAGGATGAAGATCCTGATTCCCAGCCGAATGAAAGGTAGGAAGGGTAATGTCCTGATTTTCGTGAAAGACTGAGGTAACCTTTGGGTTCGAACCCAGCATTGGCACTAGGACCACTCTGTCAGGGAAGAATGTGAGGAAAGGTTCCTTTGACCCTAAAGACTGAATCTCAGAGACTCTTTTTGCTGAGGATATGGCCACCAAAAAAGATGTCATTAGGGACAATTCTTTGACTGAAAGTGTTCTGTCCAGATGAGAGAAGAAGTCGAGAACTAGCGGTAAATCCCACTTGGGGAACCTAGGTTTCCTCTGTGGTCTAAGTCTAATCGCTCCTTTAAAAAATTGCTGAACCAATGGATGTTTAGCCCAGGATACTCCAGAAAAGGCCGAGATTGCCGAGACTTGCACACGAAGAGCGCTGACAGATAGGGGAATGTCCAGTCCGGGCTGTAAGAAACCGAGAACATCCTGAACCGTCAAATTACCACTGGAGCAAGACCTGGAAGACAAGTGACTTGTGAATCTAGACCAAATCCTCTCATATACCTGGTTGGTACTTTTCCTCCTTGCACTCATGAGAGTAGGAATGGCCTCCTTTGGGCAACCCAGAGCCTCTAACCTTCCCCTCTCAAAAACCAGACCCTCAGACATAGGTGGGCTGGACAGGGATGGAGCTTCGAGCCCTGGGATAGAAGATCGGGTCTGAGAGGTAAGGGAATCGGATCTCTGACACTGAGGAGCATTAGAAGCGGAAACCATGGCCTGTTGGACCAATAAGGTATTACAGCTATCACCTCTACTGCTTCTGTTTTGAGTCTCCGCAGGAACTGCAGAATAATAGGAGTTGGAGGAAAGGCGTAAGCTTTGTTGAACCACCATCGATCCGTCAGCGCATCCACTCCGTAGGCCTGAGGATCCCGAAAACCTGGAATAATACCTCGCCAGTTTCTTGTTGCAAGGGGAAGCAAATAGGTCGACCTCTGGGGAGAACCACAACGTTAGAATCCACCTGAAAACTTCTTCGTGAAGGGACCATTCGTTGTTGTCCAGATTGACCCTAGACAGAAAATCCGCTTGGACGTTCTGCGTTCCTGGAACATAAGTTGCTGTAATGTTGACCAGGTTCTTCTGAGCCCAAGACATGATTGGCTCTACCTCCTGAAGAAGGGACAGACTCCGAGTACCTCCTTGTCTCCTTATATATGCCACTGCTGTAGTGTTGTCTAGTCTGAGTAGGACCGAGGTTCCTAAGACCAGATGCCGAAAGGCTAGGAGCGCCTGGAAGGCTGCCCTCAATTCCAGAATATTCGATACCATCCTCCTGGAAGGAAAGTCCCAGGTGCCCTGTGCTACTTCCGTCAAACAGTGGGCGCCCCAGCCCCTGTTGCTGGCATCAGAAGTTATTGTCACCCATGAGATGGGGAGAATGGAATGGCAATTGAATAGGTTCTTCTTCCGAAGCCACCAGAGCAGAGAGATTCTCATTGAAGATGTGATCCGGATAGGTTGCATCTTGTTGCCCAGCCATTGGTGAAGAAACCCCTTTTGGAACGGTCTCATCTTCCATTGGGCCCACTTCACCATTGGAATCGTGGCCACCATGGTGCCAATAATCCTCAGGCACTGAAGAGCCGGAAGATGGGAGGCTGAGAGGGCCGGACGAATTCTGTCTCGAATTACCACTACTTTCTCTTCGGGTAAAGAGATGGTACCCCTCACTGTGTTGAAGAGTGCGCCTAGGAACACAAGAGACTGGGAGGGAATTAACTGACTCTTTTCTAGATTCAGGATCCAACCGAACTCTTGAAGAGTGGAGATAACCTGACCCTTGTGCAGTAACAGACGGTCTCTGTCCTGGGCTAGCAGCAGAAGATCGTCCAAATAGTGGTAAAGACGAATTCCCTTGGTTCTCAATAGAGCCACTACGGCCAACAACACCTTTGAGAACACTCGGGGGGACGTTGAAAGTCCGAACGGGAGACACACGAACTGGAGATGTAGTTTTCCTACTGAAAATCGCAGAAACTGCTGAAAATCTTCTGCCACAGGGACATGAAAGTAAGCGTCCTTTAGGTCTATTGAAATCATCCAGTCTCCTGACTGGACTGACTGTTGTATTGTAGACAAGGTTTCCATCTTGAACCTTTCCTTCTTGATAAAACGATTCAGATGTGTAAGGTCTATAACTGGTCTCCAAGAACCGTTTTTCTTCTGGACCATAAAAAGAGGGGAATAAATTCCTCTCCCTCGTTGATCGTCTGGCACGGGTACGGCAGCGCCTTGAGCCAATAAAGATTTCACGTAGGCCAACAAGATCTGCCTTTTTTCTTCTGTGGCTGGAAATGAAGTGGGAACATACTTTAGTCTTGGGGACCTGCAGAAGGTCCAAGAATGGCCTGAAGAAACCGTTCTGACGGTCCAGAGGTCCCGGATTGAGGCCGCCCAGACATGCCGAAAATGTAGAAGACGAGCCCCCACCTGGCCTATCTGAGCGGGCCCAATCTCAAAAAGATTTGGTTGGTTCCCTCTCTCCTGACGCACTGCTCTTGGCGGATTTCTTAAAGGATGACTGCCTTGATTTCCATGATCTGGAATATTCCCGACCCGGTTTATAGCTACGGGCCTCCCTGGCCTGCTCTTGATACTGCTTTTTAGGAAAAAAACTCCTCTGGCTTTTTAAGCGTCTATCCTGGGGAAGAAACCCCGACTTACCACCAGTGGCCCGGGTTATGGCATTATCCAATTTAAGAACCCTCGAAGGGGATACGGCACCACACCTGTTTAGATGCTGGATCAGCCAGCCAGGGACGAAGCCAAAGGGCCCGTTTGGCGGTTACAGCTGAAAGCATGACCCGGGACACTAGGCGGATGATGTCAATCGAAGCCTCCCCCAGAAAAGCCGAAGCAAGCCGCAACTCCTGGATAGGAGAGTTTTTAGCGACTTCATCCGAAATGTTTCTGAGAGTATCATCCACACCGTCCGTCCAGACTTCCATGGCTTTGGACATAGCCGCTAAAGCCAATGCTGGCTTGCATGCCATACCAGAAGTGAGGTAGACTCTCTTTAAATCGGAATCAATCCGCCTATCTAAGGCATCCTTGAATGAAACTGTATCCTCCAATGGAAGGGTCACATGTTTTACTAATCTCATCACCGCTGCATCCACGAGTGGAGCGGATTCCAGATACTTGACCTCATCCTCCTTAAAGGGATATAACCTTAGGACTTTTGAGAGCATACTATTCTTTTTCTCAACTTTACTCCATTCATCCGTGATGACCTCACCAAGTTCAGACAGGAATGGAAAGTTAAGACGCTCCCTTTTAAGTTGCTTGAAATACTTCCTTTGTTTGGAAGGATTAGCCACCTCATCTTCCCAGTTCAAAGCCTCTCTGATGGCCTTCACCAAGGGAGAAAGTAAGGCAAAGTCAAACCCCACACAGGGGCTATCTTCCTCAGATTCACTGTCTGAAGCAGCAGCTGAATGGTGGCTTGTTAAAGAGGACTCCCAAAGCTCTTGAGCATGTGAATCCCTGACTGGTGACTGAGGTGATTCTGACTGAGGCACAGGGGTCTGATTGGCCCCGATCCCCTTGAGGGATTCTTTCACCACTTTTTCCACAAGGGATCTTAGTTGCTGGTCCGTACCCCCTCTCTCACTAGAGGCTTTGGAAAAGCAGAGGTCACACAGGGATTTCCCAATAGGAACTTGCGATCTGCATCCCCAGCAAGTATTAATAACAGAGTGGCTGGAATGAGCCCTGGAGGAGCGAGATCGATCCTCGCTACGGCGCCCAGATCTTGAGGGTGAGCCGTGATGTTTAGACTTAGAATATGAGTGCCGGTGGTAAGACTTAGAAGAATCGCTTCCTCTGTGCGTTGAGCTGCGTTGCTGTGCTGATCTAGATGGGCTAAGACAGAGATAGAAGAGACATACAGATAAGGAAAGATAACACACTGACTAATACCGGACCACTCCCCCCCCCTTACTTCCTCCCCAGACAGTACCTATTATGAGAGGGCTGGCCACATACAGGCGGAGGTGAGTCCATATCTCTAGGGGTTTCCATAAATGCTGCAAAGACATATAAGTAAGGCTGAGGGCATCAAACACACACACGCCCACCCCCTTCTTCCCAGAAGGCCACCTACCTCCACAGCAGAAAACCTGGACAAGGGGAAGTCACGAAATAACCTGCAAGCATTCCCAAAGCCTGCAGGCTATTTTCTAAGTTTAAATAAGGCGCCTTAATGACGTCATCACCGCGTCCTGTGTACCGCTACTGCGCATGCGAGAATAGCGTCATCCCGCCGTCACCGCGCACGCGCGAACCAAGCCTCGATCCTGTGCCGTACGCGCGCATGCACAGAACGAACGTACCGACGAAGACCCGGAAGTGAGCACTGGCGAAACGCAGGCTAATCCGACCGTCACGCCTATACCCACATACACAGACACAGAAAACGAACGGAAAATGAAGGAGAAACGACAAGAAAATAAACACAAACTGCTGCCATGGAAAAGAGGAACACTCTTACCGCTCCCACACGATCGTCTCCGGGCCGAAGGTAAGCACAATACATACCGGACTTCTCAGGGCAAAATAGGTCACCTGCTATTTAGCTGGGCTATCCGACCAAGTGCGCAGCCTGCCTGCCAGTGGCTAGGCTTCTGGCTTCTTCCAGCGCTTATATCCAATGCCCACTCCATACCCCGCTAGTAGCTAGGGCTTAGCGGAGTCATGCGACAATTCCATCCAGTCGCAATTCGGCCAAACCAACGATGGAACCGTGTGGGAGCAATCTTCAGGTAGAAAGACCATAACGTCTGGTCCTACGGAGGAGGACAAAAAAAGAACACGGCCATGGGCAGGGAGCAAAGATTTATGGGAGTAGTGTCCTATAGGGTAGTGGAGGCGGGACTTAACCCACACGTTGCTGCCATGGAGTCTGTCAGGAAAGGCTTGCTTACCTTTACTACCATAGGTCAAGCATGTACCTTCCGCACAGTATTAGCTCCACAATGAAACGTGGGGAGTGCACATCAACTAACAGCAAAGATGGACAACCACACCACAATCACACATATCCTGACTGCCCTCTGTTTATGCCTTGTGCAAGCTCTTTATTCTGTTGTATCCAATGGGAGATTGTTTTTTTTGGAGACACATTGTTTTCTGTTGTGCTGCAGTATTATGTAGACAGCTGTGGTTCCATGGCAACAAGCAAAAATGAAATGTTTTCATTGGAGACGTGCCATCATGGAAATAGTTTGGTAAGAAAATATTCATTTTTAGAGTTAATTATTTACATCATATGTGCCTATTTGATTTACCCTAATCAGTACTAGGCCAATAGTACATAGACATAGCAATTGTATACATTATGCTGAATATTACTAAGAGCAATGTATCTGGACACTGTCCCGCTGTTCTTACTCTAATTGCTTGCTACCAGCTAGAGTATCACAAACATTTCACAGCACACTTACCAGCTATCCTGCAAAAAAAACAAAAACAAATTTATTCTGTCTAAGCCCTTTTACACACGGTCGGAGATTCCGACAACCAAATCCGTCGGATTTTGTCTGAAACTGTTGCATACACACGATCGGACAAAGTTGTCGGAAAATGATCTTTCAGAATGTGATGACGTAATTTTGTTACGATGGGACTACGTTCAGGCTAGTAGCCAATAGCTTTGATGTAGGAATTTGATCTGAGCATGCATGGCACTTTTTCCGATCGGAATTCTCTACACATGATCGGAGTATGTCCGATTGGAGCAGTTTGTCGGAAAATATTTCCAGCAAGTTGGAAAATTTGGTCCGACAGATATTCCGACGGAAACAGTGCGATGCAGACCACACACAGTCGGAATATCCAACAAACCGCTCCGATCGGACACATTCCGACGGAATCTCCGACCATGTGTACAAGGGCTAGCAGTTCATGTTAAAAACAGAGAGTTTAATTTGCACACATTTGCAAAGCCGCATTGCCTACGTCAAGGCTCCTCTGTATACTGTGGTACTAAATTTGTAGTTTTGAGAGTCTCCAAGTTGGAGCACAAGAAGCAGTGGATAGATTAAGGGCAGGTTTGCCTGGCGGGATCGCACACCTCCTTAAAGGCACAGGGATGCACTTAGTGCCCAGCAAGAGCACAATGGCAGCTGAAGGCATCCAGTGCACCCCCATATCCAGTTCAAATAAGTGTACAAACAAGGGGAAACCACCATTTGGCACTTGTTTGTACCAGACAGAGCAACCATAAGTCACCTGGAACACCTACTGTTGGTGCTTCGTGAATCCTGTAGTGAGGAGTAAGACTAAGGCTGGCCGTACAGGGCTCAAATTTCACATTATTTCTGCTGAATCTGAAGAAATTAAAGCCATGGATAGCTCATTCAGCACCGCTCTGCTTGCCAAATGTCAACTTCAAAATAAAAAGAGCCTTGTGGATTTTGCACAGCCAAAACACACTATCAGGTTTCTGCTGATTTTTGTCTTCAGATTTACCAAAACCATGTAGTGCAAGGGCCTGTCTGATTGCACACACATTGAAAATCCTAAGGTTTGACCTCATATTATATGGTTTTGGTAAATCTGAAGACAAAAATCAGCAGAAAATCTGATAGTGTGTATGGGGCTTAACAGTGACTGTATCCAAGCAGATGCAGTCGCCATTCAGGTATTCTGGCAGCCATGGGTGGATTGGCTGTCTGAATACAATAAGTGGCAAGCAGATTCCTCCATCCTTGCTGTTTCATGTGGAACGGGGAACCAACTAATTTTTTTTCCAATAGATTTTTATTCAAAAGTTTAACAAAGTACAAACATACCAATGTGGTTGGACAAATATCAGAAAAAGGGCGCTCCCTCCAGTACAATCAAGAGCCTAAATGTTATGGAACTGGACCTAAATAAATTTGCCTAAAAGACTGGGCTTTCTTAATAAAGCATCTGTTTATCAAGAGCATAAACTTGGTGAGTGTAGTCACCCTATGACAAATATAGAATAGAGGCAGATCTATAAAAGAACATCACATTAGCAGTTAGTTAAATGGTAACACAACTACAGTCAAAGAAATGTGGCAGTTATAACAACAGGGATTACGTTTAGTACCTCAAGGCACAATGCCTTGCTCCCATAAATGATTAGGAGTGAGGAAGGCTCTATGTACCCTCCATATGCATCCATATAAAGACATTGGTTAGTAGTAAGGGAGCAGAAGAGATAGGGGAAGAGAGAGAGAAAAAAGGGGGGGAAAGAAAAGTGAATAGCAGTCTCCTAAATCCGGTCCCCAACCACAAGGCGCCCCAGCCCCTCAGGGGTATGGAGGTATTTAATGCAGGGGTTCCATACCTTCTTAAATCTGGTTTGTTTGTCTCTAAGAATACTTATTAGTTTTTCATTAATCATAATCCAGGATATTTTGTATTTAATCAGCATAACGTTGAGAGATAAGGGTTCGGAATTGCCTGGGGGTTTCATCCAAGAGGTCAGCTAACAAAGCCATTTTGGGAATTTTGGGTATGTTCTGTCCCATCACAGAGTAAATTAAATTGAATATTCTGATCCAAAATCTTGGGGCCTTCGGACAAGACCACCAGACATGGAACATATCTCCCTCATGGCCACATCCACAGAAACAGTGAGATGAGGCTCCAAGATAGATTTTCGTCAACCTCACCGGAACACCGGTGATACCATCTGGATAGCACCTTGTAGCTCGCTTCTACTAAAGAGGTATTGAGTATTCCTTTATGTAGCGAGGTTGACCACTGAGCCCACAGCTCCTCCTCTATTTTCTCATCCAGGTCTGATTCCCATGCGTTTGGTATGATGAATTACTACTTTGGCTACTGAAGAGGAGATATAGCGCAGAGATTCCTCAGCGCGATTCAGGACCATGTATACATTTCAAATAGAGTTCTAGTTGTTATGTCTATCTGGTCCTTACTGAAAGACTAGAGAATAAATAGTGAGAAGGAAATGAGTAACTTAGCACAAGCAAAAAACTTCACTAGGGGGTATCTCTAATGATTCTCGAAAATAGGGAGGCTTTACAATCCCTTTATGATCTATAAAATGTGCTATTCTGTAGAAGCCCTTGTTAATCCACAATGCAAATTGTTGAGGGTCCTGTCCTGGGTGGGGGGAATTGAGGGTTATTAAAAAGAGAAGCCACTGGAGAATGAGATTTCAAGGGCGAATCATTTGCATACTTTGTCCCAAAGATGTAGTGAGTGGAATAAGGAAGGACTTTATGATGGCCTGATTCTCCTTTGAGGAGGGCCACATCATGGAATCAACTATTTTCAGTCCGTGGCGCTGAACAAGAGAATCTAAGCATGATTGGCTAGCCTAAGATCAGAGGATTACTGGATTCTAGAACACTCATTTTCCTACGCAAGATAGGATTTTAAAGCTAAACTTTAAGCAAACAGCTAAACACATAGATGAAATTCACATACAGGAGCTGTTTTACCTGCCAAAGAATTTGTATTTCTATCCATCCAGTTCTGAAGTTTTCACAGCTCTTCTACACAACGCAGCCCTGCCTAGAAGGGCAGAAGACTGATGATATTATCTCTCTGTCACTCTTCTATCAGCATGGTCCTTGTTAGTCGCACTACAATACAACTGTACTATACTGTATAAGACGGCTTTCACACCAAGCCGCCCATAGCGCCGGCGGTAAAACGCCGCTATTTTTAGCAGCATTTTACCATCGGATTTGCAGCGCATTTCGGACACTAGCGGCCGAAAAAGGGTTAAAACCGCCCGCAATACACTGCAACAGCTGCGTTTTGCCGGCGGTATTGCAGTGCTGCCCCATTGATTTCAATGGGGAGCAGCTGTGGAGGAGCGGTAAACACACCACTCTTTCACCGCTCTAAAGAAGCTGCTGGCAGGACTTTTCCTGATGTCCTGCTAGCGCACCGCTCCAGTGTGAAAGCCCTCGGGCTTTTACACTGGAAACAATGGAGCAGCAGTTTAAGGGCGGATTGCAGGCGCTATTTGTAATGCTATAGCGCCTGCAAAATGCCCTCGGTGTGAAAGGGGTCTAGGGGACTGCAAGAGGCTGATGATAAGTAAAATTCAAATGTTTACATTTTAAAAGAATGCATTTATTAATTCATTAATAAATACAGAGCTGCAGTTATGTGTGTCTGTGGCATGTACCTGGTAAGAGGCCGAAGAGCTAAAAGATCTTCCCTTCAGGGCAGCCCTGAAGATGGTGACAGGAGGTGCTGTGCTCAAAGAAGCATGAGTATCAAGCTGAGGTAGCCTGAAGAGCTGAGATGATGACTACCTGATGAGGGCAGGACAGAGCAGGATCAACTGCAGACTGGTGTCTTTAAGAAGTAGCAGGTGGGTCTTGACAGAAGGGCAAGGTGGAGAGCAGAGTCAGGAACAAGGCCATGGGTCATGCACAGTAGATCAGTCAGGAGCAAAGGCAGGTTGCAGGGTCAGGAACAAGCCATGGCCATGCACAGGTAATCAGGCAGCAACAAGGTTAGTAGGACAAGCCAAATTAGTGCCAGGAGTGAACGCAAGACAAGTCCAAAGGAAATCCAATAACAATATACACAGGGGGACTGAGGATCATCCAGCAACCAGTGAGCAGGGCTGCCATCCTTATAAAGGCCAATAGGCGCCAGATCCTATCGCTTGTGCGCACGGAAGTGAACACAGTGTGTCCATGCTGTGTATTAGCCAAGGTGCCAGTTCTTCTCCATTTAGTCCCCTGACAATCTGCCTTAAGTTTAGTATTAAACACTATACCTCTTTTATTCTTGGCAAGCATCTGAAAAAAAGAGTCCTATTCAGCACCCTCAAACATGACCAAAAATTCTCTGTTTTAATATGCAAAATAACCTCTCAGTGTGGCTGTCCTAAAGTATATGTGAAGCCAATCACTAAAATCTCATGTAAGCTTTAACTTGTTAATGTAATTCCAAAAGTAATTTTCAATATTATTAAAGCAGAGCTCCAGGCACCAAATACTGTAGCTGATGACTTTTAATATTAGCACACTTACCTGTCCACGAATCCAGCGGTGTCTTCACCCGAGCCAATTTTTCAATCAGCTCTTGGGTGCTGCTGCCACCATCTTGGGTAAGGGGAACCAGCAGTGAAGCCTTACGGCTTCACAGCCGGTTCCCTATTGCGCATGCATGAAGCACACTGCACTTTGTAAATGGCCTGGCAGCGGGGGAAGGAGGAGGGCGGCCGCACTTCCCGATGAGTTTGCCATGGCGAAGTCAGCCAGAAGTGGGAGTGGGTACCTGTCAAAACCAGGTACCTGCTCCCCTCTCCCCTGCAACAGGTGCCAAATGTAGCAGAGGAGGGGGGGAGGAGGCAAATAAAAGGAGCTTCCACTTTTGGGTGGAGCTCCGCTTTAAATCTACAGCTTTTATTAAAATAATACCTGGTGATCCTTTCCTTATTAAGACACTTCCTTTTATAAAATGACACAGCTCTGTCCCTTTCTCCCAAATGTACTCCTGATTTTTTACCCTGTCACCCACTCTCACAGAGGTGACTACAAGCACCAGTGCCCACACATACAGTATGTCACAAGAGTGAGTACACCCCTCACATATTTGTAAATATTTTATTATATCTTTTTATGTGACAACATAAAGAAATGACACTTTGCTACGATGTAGTGAGTGAGTGTACAGCTTGTATAACAGCGTAAATTTGCTGTCCCTTCAAAATAACTCAACCCACAGCCATTAATGTCTAAACCGCTGGCAACAAGAGTGAGTACACCCCTAAGTGTAAATGTCAAAATTGGGCCCAATTAGCTATTTTCCCTCCTCAGTGTCATGTGACTGCATCAAATTTGGCTGCATGGCTATCGTCCCAGAAGGAAGCCTCTTCTAAAGATGATGCACAAGAAAGCCCGCAAACACTTTGCTGAAGACAAGCAGATTAAGGACATGGATTACTGGAACCATGTCCTGTGGTCTGATGAGACCAAGATAAACTTATTTGGTTCAGATGGTGTCAAGCGTGTGCGGCAGCAACCAGGTGAGGAGTACAAAGACAAATGTGTCTTTCATACAATCAAGCATGGTGGTGGTAGTGTCATGGTCTGGGGCTGCATGAGTGTTGCTGGCACTGGAGATACAGTTCATTGAGAGAACCATGAATGCCAACATGTACTGTGAAAATCTGAAGCAGAGCATGATCCCCTCCCTTCAGAGACTGGGCCGCAGGTCAGTATTCCAACATGATAACGACCCCAAACACACCTTCAAGACGACCATGACCTTGTTAAAGAAGCTGAGGGTAAAAGTGATGAACTGGCCAAGCATGTCTCCAGACCTGTGGGGCATCCTCAAACGGAAGGTGGAGGAGCGCAAGGTCTCTAACATCCACCAGGTCCGTGATTTCATCATGGAGGAGTGGAAGAGGACTCCAGTGCCAACCTGTAAAGCTCTGGTGAACTCCATGCCCAAGAGGGTTAAGGCAGTGCTGGAAAATATTGGCGGCCGCACAAAATATTGACACTTTGGGCCCAATTTGAATATTTTCACTTAGGGGTGTACTCACTTTTGTTGCCAGAGGTTTAGACATTAATAGCTGTGCGTTGAGTTATTTTGAGGGGACAGCAAATTGACACTGTTATACAAGCTGTACACTCACTACTTTACATTGTAGCAAAGTGTAATTTCTTCAGTGTTGTCACATGAAAATATATAATAAAATATTTACAAAAATTTGAGGGGTGTACTGACGTTTGTGAGATACTGTATTTCACAATGTCATCATTGGGAAGCTCTATCACTAGAGTACATACATGTCAGCCTGAAATGGCTGCAAAAAAACTGCAGGAAATAAGCAAGTATTTTTATTTAAAAACAAAAGTAATTTAGCAATCAGTTAAGGCTTACGTCTACTTCAAGAATAAGACACTGCACTTCCCCTACTCATTTTTATTGCTTGAACATGAACCCTTATGGGACCAGAACATTCAACTCTATTATGAAATGCTTGCTTTGGGCATGTAAAATGAACTGTTATCTGATGGCAATGGCCAGATACACTCACCGGCTGCCTTATTAGGTACATCTGTTCAATTGCATGATAACACAATTTTCTAATCAGCCAATCACATGGCAGCAACTCAATGCATTTAGGCATCTAGACGCTGTGAAGATGACTTGCTGAAGTTCAAACTGAGCACCAGAATTGGGAAAAAGGGGGATTTAAGTGACTTTGAATGTGGCATGGTTGTTGGTGCCAGATAGGCTGGTCTGAATATTTCAAAAACTGCTGATCTACTGGGATTTTCACACACAACCATCTCTAGGGTTTACAAAGAATGGTCCGAAAAAGAGAAACTATCCAGTGAGCAGCGGTTGTGTGGATGAAAATGCCTTGTTGATTTCAGAGGTGAATGGGCAGACTGGTTTGTTACAACCAAGGTATGCAGAATACTATCTCTGAACGCACAACACATCGAACCTTGAAGCAGATGTATTAGAACAGCAGAAGACCACACCGTGTGCCACTCCTGTCAGCTAAAACAGGAAACTGGGGCTACAATTCACACAGGCTCACCAAAATTGGACAATAGAATATTTGAAAAATGTTGCCTGGTCTGATGAGTCTCGATTTCAGCTGCAACATTCAGATGGTAGGGTCAGAATTTGGTGAAAACAACATGAAAGCATGGCTCCATCCTGCCTTGTATCAATGTTTCAGGCTGGTGGTCATAGTGTAATTGTGTGGGGGAAATTTTCTTGGCACACTTTGGGCACCTTAGTAACAATTAAGCATCATTTAAACGCCATGTCCTACCTGAGTATTGTTGCTGACCATGTCCATCCCTTTATGACTACAGTGTTCCCATCTTCTGATGGCTCCTTCCAGCAGGATAATACACCATGTCACAAAGCTCAAATCATGTCACTGCTGGTTTCTTGAACATGACAATGAGTTCACTGTACTCCAATGGCCTCCACAGTCACCAGATCTCAATCCAGTAGAGCACCTTTGGGATGTGGGGGAACTGGAGATTCACATCATGGATGCTATCATGTCAATATGGACCAAAAACTCTGAAGCATGTTTCCAACACCTTGCTGAATCTATGCCAAAAAGAATACAAAGAGGTTGTAAACCCATGGGGAGAAAAACAAAACAAAAGAAAAAAAAAACCTGCAAGACAAAGGCATAATGAGCTAGTATGCATAGTATTGTAGCTCATTATGATATATTTACCTTAGATCGAAGCCCCTGCAGCGGTCCCGGCACACCACTTTGGCCGGCGACATGTCTCCCGGAGTTACTTCTGGGTTACTTCCGGCGCTGTGATTGGCCGGAGCCAAGATGACATCCCTCCCACGCATGCACGTGGGAGCCACTGGTCATGTCAGCTGAAGCAACAGCATGAAAGAGCCATTGGCACATGCTCATACAGGGGATATCTCTGTGTAGGTTTAGGAAATATCCATGGTAGCTACAGGTAAGCCTTATTATAGGCTTACTTGTAGTAAAAAGTGGTTGTAAAGGGTTTACAACCAATTTAAGGGAGTTCTGAAGGCAAAAGGGGATCCAACCCGTACTAGCAAGGTGTACCTAATAAAGTAGCCGGTGAGTGTATATCATTTAAAATAAGTATTCCTAGGCTGCACCATTGTAAAATAATATTAAAAGGACCTTTTCCATAACATTCCAATTAGGTTAACAAAACGACTTCATGTTTATAATCTATCCTGCAATTGAATGTTATTAAATATTACCTTTCCTTTTTGCTCTGAAACTATTTATGATTATTTAAAACTACAGCAAAAAATCTAAATTCTCTTACTTAAAGAGTATGTGAACCCAACATTTCATATTCCAGATATGTGCCTGTTGTATCATGTACTTGAAGGCAAACACATCCTGTTATTTTTGTTTTGTTTCCTTTGTGTGAAATCCCTGGTGTTCCTGTCAGCCCTCTGCTTTCCTATGAAAAACTGACCACACTTAGTAGGAGAGCACACCGTGGTCAGTTCTTTAGCTATGCTGGGAACTCAGCCTAATCTCCTCAAAGGATCAGACCCGTCCCCACACATACCCCTTCACAGCCATTTGCTGGGAAGATCAGTGTGTTGCTGTTTCTCCTCCCCCAGCTCATATGCAGCTGAGAACAAAGGGAATGTGATCATTTATAAGGTATTTTTATACCTATACATACATGTTTTGCCTTTTATTTCTATTTTAAACTGAATGTTTTTTTTACAAGGTGAGGGTTTACAATCCCTTTAAGCTGGCCACACACATTTTCTCATTGGGGGACCCTGTCAGCTGCCTCCTGCTCAACATCCCGTGATTAAAAAGTCGGAGGAGCTGACTAACTGAACCGCAGATGCATCCAATCAGATGCAGTTGCTGTTTGGGCATTCATATTTTGCATGGAGCTTTTTATTTATTTTTTATTTTTGTATATATATATATACATTTTAGGGAGAGAATATTGATTAGCTTTAATGGCAGGTGTAGAAGGTATATGGAAAACAGACAAAAATTATTAAAAACAATGGCATTTCTTGGTTACAGCAGAGACACAGTCACACCACCAGGGAAATGGCAGTATCATGTTATGTGACATCCATATCCTTGGAGACTTCTCTCCCACGTCATGCTTGAAAGCACCATTGATCCATTGATTACAAGCATGAAAAGCTGAGTGCTCAAGCGTTATTAAGCTAAGTTATTCATGCACGTGACGGGCCCCCAGGGGCCACGGGCAGGGAGGAGCCTTTTAATTCTATAAGTATCTCATAATTACACAAGAGACTTCTTCTCAAAGCTACAATATACAATAGTCAGGTGTGTTTTGTACTAGAAACCTGACCTGTTATATGACCACAGGGATCATGTTATACTTCAATGCTGCTACTGATGTGTGGCAAAGTGAAAAAAAAATTGCATTACAGATACAAACTAAGCCAAGTATTTTAAAAACAAAACATGGCAAGAAACATCAGGTTAAAAAAAAGAGTGTGGAAAGAAAGAACTTGCTACAGCACTGCGTCAATTTAACTGACAATTGCGCGGTCATGCAACGTTGTACCCAAACAAAATTTAAGTTATTTTTTCCCACAAATAGAGCTTTCTTTTGGTGGTATTTGATTAACTGCGGTTTTATTTTTTGCTCTATAAACAAAAAAAGGCTGACAATTTTGGAAAAACAGATTTTTTATATTTTGCTATAATAAATATCCCCAAAAAATATATTAAAAAAAAATAATTTCTTCCTCAGTTTAGTCCAATATGTATTCTTCTACATATTTTTGGTAAAAAAAAAATCTCAATAAGCGTATATTGATTGGTTGTGCAAAAGTTATCGCGCCTACAAAATAGGGGATAGATTTATGGCATTTTTATTATTATTATTTTTTTAATAGTAATGGCGGCGATCTGCGATTTTTTTTTTTTTATCCTGACTGCGACATTGAGGACAGATGGGACATTTTTGACACTATTTTGGGACCATTGACATTTATACAGTGATCGGTGCTATAAAAATGCACCGATTACTGTGTAAATGTCACTGGCAGGGAAGGGTTTAAACACTAGGGGCGATCAAGGGGTTAAGTGTGTTCCCTCAGCATGTTCTAACTGTAGGAGGGATGGGCTCACTAGACCATGACAGAGATCACTGGGAGCAGTAGATCCCTGTCATGTTGCTAGGCAGAACAGGGAAATGCCTTGTTTACATCCGTGCCATGATCGAGGGCTACCGGCCGAATATTGGGTCCGCGGGACCCGCGGTCATGCCCCCGCTAGCCGCCGATGATGGAGTAAGTAATTGTGCTCACTCGTGCCACTTTGCCAGCAAGTGGTTAGAAAGGCAGACACTGAAATCAATGTAAAACTAGTAAAAAAAGAGAAAGGTACACATGGACAATATTCAAACCAATATAAGGGGGGCTTCAGCTGCCTGGGCTTCTACTAGAGCTGCACGATTCTGGCCAAAATGAGAATCACAATTTTTTTTTGCTTAGAATAAAGATCACGATTCTCTCACAATTCAAATGGTGTAACATCATCTTTCAAATCATACAAAAAAAATGGGCTAACTTTACTGTTTATTTTTTTTTTATTCATTTAAGTGTATTATTTTCCCAAACAATTGCATTTGAAAGACCACTGTGCAAATACAGTGTGACATAAAATATTGCAACAACCACCATTTTATTCCCTAGAGTCTCTGCTAAAAAATATATATATATATCATATGTTTGGGGATTCTAAGTAATTTCCTAGCAAAAAATAATGATTTTAAACTTGAAACCAACAAGTGTCAAAAAAAGGTTTAGTCTTTAAGTGGTTAAACTGCCCTCATTTACAGATCATTTGTTCCTTTGATCTAAAAAAACAAAACATTGCAATGTTTAGAGTTAGCTCTGCAGCTGAGGAATGTTGTGAAACTTGGCAGACTGCCTGTTTTTTGTTTTTTTTTTGCTGTCAGATTGAGCAGAGAACTCTCTGCATAGAAGCGAGAAAATTCTTTGTTAAGATAGCAAGGGAAAAAATCGCCACCTCGATTCTTAACGATTAATCATACAGCTCTAGCTTCTAGTGTGTTGCTGTAAGGGGGGAAGGGCTGCATCCAGGTAAGCCTGCTCTTAAACTGTCAGAAACCATGAAATCAGACCAAGACAGAAGTACTGTTATCACACTTGTTTAATAATAAAAGTAAATAGAACAAACAAAGTCAAAGCAAAGCCAGAGTTAAAGAACCGGAATGGATAGTCAGACAAGCCAAACGCCAGGGAGCCGAAGATGAGCATAGTAAAACAGCAAGCAGGATCTAAAGCCAGAAGGGATGTCAGCTAAGTTTTTTTTTTTTTTTCAAAAGTTTTTATTGATTTTATACAAGTAAGTTTACAGCAGGCTTTAAATATACATATTGATTATGAACAGAATGAACATGAACAGGGAGAACATACATTCAAGTATTCAATTGTACATTGTTTTAACGTATAGTAGTATTTGTATTGTCCAACTCTAACCAACAGTTTGTGTAATTTAGGCATATGTTTACTGGGACTGTGTGTCTGTAAGGGTTCTCCTATTGTGCTCTGCTCATAAGAAGATCTATAATTGGGGGTTTAGTAGGTGTTGGTTAGGGTATGTGTCCATGTGTCAGCAGTTGTCCCTTGTCCTAAGAAGGAGGTTCTATCATGTTCGGTCTAAATTTTCATAGTGATAGAGACTTAGGGGAGGTGTAAGCGGGTAGCGTTGTCGGTGGCGACCTGTCCAGGTCATTAAATATAGGTTAATTATTTATCAAGGGGGGGACATGAGGTTGGGAGAAGGTGGGGTAGGTCGTGGGGCATAAATATGGTACTGGGGTATCCGAGAATGGGGAGGTCTGGAAACGTGAGTTTATGCAAATGAAATGTATGGGTGGAGGGGTGAAAGGTGGGGAGGAGGAGGGGTGAAATCTGGAAGATTACTATTGTGGGAGTATTCAGTGATATGGGAGTAACTGTGTATCTCTCTTGCCTCCCTGGTGGAGGCTCCCATCAGGTCCATGTTTGCTGATCAATGTCATGGGTATCTGGCATGCCTATTTACAAAGTCATTTTGGATTTTGATTGGAAGGATAGCGAGTTTGCATGTTCATTTTCATTGGTGAGTTTAAGAACATTTGACTTAAAGTCTTTACTTATTTGAGGATAAGAGGAGGGAGTATTCTGGCGTTGATCGGAAATGTATCCAACATGCCCATTTAGAATTAAATCTGTGCGGGGAGTCTCTTGCTATATGAATCAATCCTTCCATTTCAGTGATTTTATAAATTTTGTTAATCCATTCTTTGATGGAAGGGGGTGTTTGGGATTTCCAGTGTGTAGGAATGCACTGCTTCGCTGCAGTGATCATGTGCATCGCAAGCAATGTAGTAGATATTCGGTAGGAGTTCTTTCCAAATTGTAAGTGGTGATATGTGCAATTGTCCTGTGTACTTCCATCCAGAACGTTTTTATGTAGGGGAAGTCCCACCATATGTGAAGTAGGGTTCCTGGTTGGTCATTACATCTCCAGCATTCCTCTGGGATTGCAGGATTGATTCTATGTTGTAAGGCGGGTGTACGATACCGAGTTTGGAATTTGAATCCACTCTCCTGAGTAGTCACATTGATGGAACCTTTATGAATGTTAAGGTTCATTTTCTCCCATTGTTCCGGCGACAGGGATAGAGGCAAGTCTCTCTCTCAGGCGGCGCATATTGTCGAGTCGTTAGGTTTACAATCTGTGAAGAGAAGGGAGTGTGTGGTTGATATCAAGTGTAATTGCGGTGTTTTCTGTAAGCAGCAGTGTTTAAAGGGTGACAATTGTCTAGAACACGAAGATTTCCTGTCTAGGTTTCATAAGAAATGAGTGGTCAGGAGATACGTCCATTCTGGTATCTGTGGTTTATCATGTCTAGGTGAGAGTTGGGATGCTGAAAGAATTTTCTCTTGGTTGTAAAAGTCGTGTGCTAGGATCTTTCCTTCAGTCCAGTGTTGTATCAAGAAGTTGGCGTGCATGTCTGGAAGGAAATCTGGGTTCAGTCTGAGTGGGGACATCGGGCCTGGAATTGGCAAGATGGAGGAGCGTTTGCAAGTCTTGTGAAAGCTTAGTATTGTTGGACTGATCAGAGGGTGTCATTTCAGTTTGGTGAGGAAGTGGCGTTCTAGAATCCATGGCATCGATGCTAGTGAGAGATTCTGAAGGAATCCTTCAGTCTCACTCAATCTTCTGTGGGTCCATGGAGGTTCCAATCTAAGATTCTAGTCATATCTACAGCTTTGAGGTTGGATATTAGACCAAATTTTCAGAATTCTTTGAGTAGAGCAGGGTTCTTAGTATTTGGATGAGTGAGAGATAGAAGGATATCGTCCGCGTAAGCAGCTAATTTGTATTCTCTGTGGCCAGCGGTTACCCCTCTCATGTCTGGGTTTTGACGTAAAGAGAATATAGGAGAGGTTTGAGCGTGAGGACAAAGAGGGTGGAGGCAAGAGGACATCCTTGCCTCGTTCCGTTGTGGATGGGGAAGGCATTCGACAGGGTGTTATTTACTCTAATATTGTCTGAGGGTTGGGCATACAAGGAAAATATAAGGTCAAGCATGTGAGGTCTTAATCCTAGGTTTTTGAGGACAGCGGCCATGTAATCCCAAGATACCCTGTCGAATGCCTTCTCCGCATACAATGAAAGAAAAAAAACCCTCCTGTTTGGAGGTGGTCATATAGGGGTGTAGGATGATAGCTTTTATAGTGTTGTCCCTGGCTTCTCTTCCAGGGACAAAACCAACTTGATCCCGGGAAATGATTGATGGGAGCAGTGGAAGTAGTCTATTGGCCAAAATTTTGGAAAAGATCTTAATGTCCACATTAAGTAAAGATATAGGCCTATAGCTTGCCGGTTGCGTTGGATCTTTGTTGTCCTTAGGTATGACCGTAATATGTGCTTGTAACATTCCTGGTGTGAGTGGTCTGGTTGCTGACAAGGAGTTAAAAGCTTTTAGGAAGGGAGTACTAAGTGTGTTAAAGAATGTTTTAAAATAGACAGCAGACAGGCCGCTTTTGCTAGCCTTCAAGCTTTTGATGGCTTCTTTGAGTTCCTATGTAGTAATCAGGCTGAGCCCTGACATAAGCTAGCTATACGCTTGTAGATTTTTGAATGAAAATGTATACAAAAAATTGTATGAAAAATCTCTTTATGTTTGACGGCCTGACGAATGTCCTGCGAAAACACCATTTGCTTTAACATTTGATTTTGGAATGAGTGGACTTTTCTGAAAAAAATAAAAAACAGATACAAAGTTGTTCATTCAAGAAAAAAAACATCTTGGGATCTGTAGTCATGGGTAGCAGACCTGGCTTTATCACTGCTAGGAAACATGTACCCGCAACTAGGATGTGGGTATACATGGAGCACAGATTTTGAAAAAAAAAAGGACATTTTTAAGGATTCAAAATTTTTTTTTTTAACAAGCAATTCTGTTTTAGAACACGAATAAACAATGTCTGTGCTGGTCTTCTTTTTCAACCAACTGCTAGCAATGAAAATTATATACCTAAACTCCTAGTAATCAACTATACAGAGTTGCAGCTCAGGCTGCTGTATATTTGATTCTGATTTATAAATAATCTTCCACCAACAAAAATAGACAGATAGATAAATACTTTATTGTCATTGCAACGCAAATTGCAATGAATTTCTAGAAAAGCTCCACATATATGTAAACATAATCAAAATAATCAAGGGGTTTTCCTATACTTTAACGGCGCTGGGAAAATTGTCCAAAAATTGTTTGGAAAAAGGTGTGGGAAGGAAATAACCGGACTCCAGAATCTGGTTTCAGGCTGAATTTATTATTGTGTTTAAGATGCCTGAGGTTAGTTCTTAGTTCTAAATAACAGTCAGTTCAAAGAGCAAAGAGTTTATGTATGTTTTGCCAGCACAAAATGACCTGTTTAAATGCAAACAAATGTTAGTGTTTTCTGGTTATTACTGCAAAACACTATGGGGTACATTGAATTCACACATTAGAAAAATAAAGAATTTTGTTAGTTTTAGCAAAAGACAGAATTTCTTTCATTTTCCCATAGCACGTATTTTTTCTCTTGAGTACATGTCTATAGAACACTTATTTGTTCAGTAAATAATGAGCACATTTGGCCTCAAACTGTGATGGGAAAGCATATTGAATGTTGGTGCGGGTTGATGAAAGTAGCCGGGCGAAGTGCTGGGGCACACCGCAAGGTGATTAAAAGGACCTGCAGGCACCCATTGCTGATAGTTCTAGGTGGAAGCATTTGATGTCAAAAGCAGGTTTAAGAAAAGTGTTCCTCCACATACCACGGCATATTAACTGTAGTACCAACAGCCAGATGCTTTTAATTATCTGGGATAATAGTATTTTTTGATTTACTGTCTATAAATGAGAAACTCCAAATCCAATTTCGTAGCTCTAAACACGATCATCTTAACCTCTTCACCAACACTTATAGTCATACTCCTCCGGAAAAAAAAATTTCTCTAAAGGAAACATCATTACAGAACAGGGAGAAATTATACACACTCTCAAAGAAAATAACAAGTGTAATTAATAAATTAAAGCTCAACACCAGCCCCCCCCCCCCTCCCCATTCATGCACCCCTACAATATAGAATAAATATATAAATATAAATATATATATATATATATATATATATATATATATATAGCACCCTGGTGTTTAGGCAGGGTTGCTAACAAATTTAGTTTGCCGGGTAGTAATTGTCCTGGCTAATTGGCTAATTGTGATCCACTGATTTCTCTATTATTCTGGAATTGCTGCACCTTTTCTCTTTTGTCACTAGGTGGCAGTGGGGCTGGTGACAATAGATTGACAAGGGCATAGCAAGGTCAGACCATGAATATATGGGGTGTCTCAGCCAATTGGCAGGGGTTTCTTTAGTCCCTTGGCCTGCTGGGAGAGCCTATTCATTTGGGTGGAGTCAGGTAGACATGCTTCGGTGCTACCTGGACAGCTGTCTAGGTGTACGTGTGTTATGTCCGCCCGGGTTGCTAGGCCAGAAGCAGCGTAGGATTGGGAATGCAGGATTGGAGTCCAGCCGAGTTGCGAAGGTTCATCCGGACAGGGAACCAGTTGTGGTCGGAGGTAAAGGGGAAGCAGTCGCCACTAAGGGACCATCCACCTTATTACAGGAGACTACTGTGAGTAAGCTTGAGCAAGTACCAGAACAGTGTTCTCACCAGGCGGGGACGATAAAGAAGTGAGAAAGCTTCAGTGAGTGCCAAGCCAGGGACCCAGCAGGTTAGAGGTGGGTGACGATTGAGGAGTATACAGTGGGTTAGCTGTGGAAGAGCTCAGGAGATCCGATGACGAAGGGTATCTGGAAGTATAGTGGGAGACTGGGAGCTCAGTGAGTGAAGACCTACAGTGGGATACTGTGAGATAAGAGAAGAACTATTCTGTGTTAGCAAGAGTTGTGTACGACTACCTTTAGTGACTGTTACAAGTTTAGTTGTGATAGGAGACAGCGGTCCTACCTATACAGATGTGGCCTCTGGCTGGAGGCCTTTCCCTGTATAGCTGTCTACCTATAGTGTCTTGGAGTCTGCCAATTAATATTGCATCTACCCAAGGGTGTCCTGGCCCTAACCCGCTCTCCCATAGTTCTTGTTAAGAGACAATAAATCTCTTGCTCGCCTTCAAGTAACTAGCGCCCAATTGTTCCATGTTGCATTACACCCACTATGCCTAGTAACCCGCTTACAAAGAAGAACGTCAACTGTCCCTGACTTTGAAGGTCACCAACAGCCCCTTAGAGGTCTGGGAGATTACTACATATATCTATCTTTTATCCAGGTCCAGTGACGTCATAGGTCCTCTTCTTCCTCCAGCGATAGATCCTGAATGAAGTGGTGCTGCTCTCTGTGCAGCATTCCTCTGTAAATCCAGAATGAGAGGCAGAGCCTTGTCACCCTGGGCTCACAGGAAGGGGGTTGAATGCCTCTGGGTGTCATTCAACCTGGAAGTGGAGTGCCACCATACTGCTGGAACAATGAGACTTCAGGGAACAGCTCTGGGGAATGGATGAGAAGAGCAGCAAAAGGTGCTTTTTTTTTTTTTAAAGAGTTACTGGGGGATCCAGTTTTTTTTTTTTAAAGTTGAAATTGGGCTTTAAGTATGAATTCAGTGACCAGTAAAGCAGACTTTGTGCTCCCCTGATGAAGCCACAGATTGGCGAAGCATGTTGGGAGTTTGATTATGATGTGTTTTTAGCATAATACAAATAATTATAGTTCTGATCAACAGGTAACAAGAAACGTCACGGAAAGATAAAGAAAAATAAGAAATGAAAAGAGATGGATGTTGAATAAAGTTTTATATATATATATATATATATATATATATATATATATATATATATATAGGTATATAATTATGTTCTCGCCCTTTTAACCCTTTATCTAAGAATAGCTTTACAGAAAAGGGAGTCAGAGTATTGTAAGCAGTTTTGGGATTTTTATTTTAATAAAGATAAAAAAAGATACATTTAATAGATCTGGACTTGGGATGTGAAGCACAGACCCCCTTGTACTTTGTAGTATAAAGCATCACCCCATCTCCCCATCATCTAAATTTTTTGTGCATACATATCTTTGGCAGCTAGTTTTTTCAGTGCTTAGGTCTAGGGTCTAGAGCTTTTAGACCACACCTTCCTGGTGTCCAGCCGTTTCATGCCAGTTCACCTCTGGCATCTAAGAGTGTTGTAATATGGATATTTCTTTACTGTATACTACTACTACTATATTTTAGTTTTTTTATTTTTACTGTCCAGTTCAAGCTGTGGGCAGAGAGGTGAACGGGTTTTAATGCTTAGTCGCAACAGAATTAAGCCATGTAAATCTGACTTTATTATCTAGCAGAGAAGTGTAATTCTGAAGACTGGATGGACAGTAATACAAATCCTTTGACAGGTAAACAGCCCCCATATATGCATTTTAAAATGTTTGCCTTGAATTCCTAAATTAGCAAAAGGAGTTCCGAATGAGAGGTTGTATACTATTGGCCTTTAGTTCCAGGAGATATTGTCTACAAGACCGTGAACGACAGGTGCATGAATGGAAGAACAAGGTCACGTTTTGTATGTATCATGCTTTGTATTAGCATTCCACAATAGCTGTCACTCACCAGTCTCTAATTTTACAGCCTGGATGATTTGTCCTTGAGCTCATGGGCGTCCGCAGCAGGGGGCAAGGGGGGTCAAGTGCCTCCCCCCCCCGGAATCCCCAAGGTGTTGCAGCCGCCGCCATGCTGCATTTTTTTTACTGAGTCCGCCGGCGGCTGCATCCTCCGCTCTCTTCTCTGGATCACAGAGCTGGCTGCCTCTGTGTTCGGCGGTCACTCTGTAACATGGCCCCGCCCCCCAGACCTGCTTGTGTGATAGTAGAGAGAATCAACATTCCGCCTATCACACGAGCTGGTCTGGGGGGGGGCCATGTTACACAGCGGTACACAGCCAGCCAGCGCTTTTATCCATAGGAGGAGATGCTGCAGGTACAGCCCGCCCTGTGTGCCACAGTGCCTGGATAGGAGGATGGAGGGGGCTGCAGGGGCCCCCCCTGCCAATTCTCCTATCCAACTTATTTTACTGTCCCCAGTTCACCTTGTGCTCCCTGCACCCCCAATGCTCCTCCACCACACTCTCCTGCCCCCCGTGCACTCCTCCACCACACTCTCCTGCCCCCCATTGCTCTCCTCCACCGCCACACTCTCCATGCCCCCCCCAGTGCTCTCCTCCACCACCACACTCTCCTGCCCCCCCCCAGTGCTCTCCTCCACCACCACACTCCCCTGCCCCCCCTCAGTGCTCTCCTCCACCACCACACTCTCCTGCCCCCCCAGTGCTCTCCTCCACCACCACACTCTCCTGCCCCCCCCCCAGTGCTCTCCTCCACCACCACACTCTCCTGCCCCCCGTGCTCTCCTCCACCACCACACTCTCCTGCCCCCCCAGTGATCTCCTCCACCACCACACTGTCCTGCCTCCCCCAGTGCTCTCCTCCACCACAACTCTCCTGCCCCCCCCAGTGCTCTCCTCCTCCACCACACTCTCCTGCCCCCCCCCCAGTGCTCTCCTCCACCACCGCACTCTCCTGCCCCCCCCAGTGCTCTCCTCCACCACCACACTCTCCGCCCCCCCCGTGCTCTCCTCCACCACCACCACACTCTCCTGCCCCCCCCAGTGCTCTCCTCCACCACCACACTCTCCTGCCCCCCCCAGTGCTCTCCTCCACCACCACACTCTCCTGCCCCCCCAGTGCTCTCCTCCACCACCACACTCTCCTGCCCCCCTCCACAGTTCTCTCCTCCCCTGTTCTTGCTGTCCCCCCTGCTCTCCCCACCCTTCTCTAGCCACCATCCCAGTGCTCTCCACTCCCCCACGTTCACCCCCCAGTGCTCCCCCCACAGTGCTCTCCACTCCCCCCAGTGCTCTCCCCCTTGTCCCCCCCAGTGCTCTCCTTAACCACCCCCCACAGTTTTCTCCTCCCCTGTTCTTGCTGCCCCCTGCTCTCCAGCTCTCCCCATCCTTCTCTACACTCCGCCCAGTGCTCCCCCCGTCCGTCCCCTCACAGTGCTCTCCACTCCCCCCAGTCCTCTCCCCTCCGTGCTCTCCCCCTGTTCTCCTCCCCAGTGCTCTCCCCCCTGTTCTTTACCCTCCAGTGCTCTCCCCCCTGTTCTCCCCCCCGTTCCCTCCACTCCCCCCAGTGCTCTTCCCCCCCAGTGCTCTCCTCCCCCCCAGTGCTCTCCTCTCCCCCAGTGCTCTCCTCTTTCTGCCCCCTGGTGTTCTCCAGCCCCCCCCCCCCAGTGCTCTCTACACTCCGTGCTCTCCACCCTGTTCTTTTTGGCTGCCCCCAGCACTCTCCACTCCCCACCCCTGTACTCTCCACTCCCCCTGCATTTTGCCCCCACCCATGTGCTCTCCAACCCTACCAGTGCTCTCCAGTCCCCCGTGCTTTCCATCCCTGTTCTTTCTGGCCCCCACTGGTGCTCTCAAGCTCCCCACCATTGCTCTCCACTCCCCCCTGCTCTTTGTACCCCCCCAGTACTCTCCAGCCCCCATGCTCTCCACCCCTGTCCCCCCCCCCCCAGTGCTCTTCACCACCCCACACTCTTAGCCCCCCCAGTGCTCTCAGCCTACCGTGCTCTCTACCCCTGTTCTTATTGGCCCCCCCAGTGCTCTCAAGTCCCCACCCCTGTGATCTCCACTCCCCCTCACTCTTTGCCCCCACCCATGTGTTCTCCAACCCCGCCAGTACTCTTTGCTCCCCCTTGTCTCCAACTCCCACCCAGTGCTCTCCACTTCCCCAGGACCAGAGGACAGGCTGACTGGGGCTGGAAAATGAGGACAGCTGAGGGTCCAGGTGGCCAGGGACCACTCCATCTCACAGCAGACAGATCCTCTGGAAGGAGCATCGTCCCCATCCAAAACGAGAACAGACCTTGCCTGCTGCTGGCCATCATGGATATCCTGCTGGCATGCAAGGTACTGTACCGAGCATCAACAACACACCTTCCCACAGACAGGGACTGCAGACTGGAACATGGGGCACAGGAGGGGCTGCGATGATTGACACAGTGAGGCTGCATTCACGGCACAGTAAAGCTGCATTTGATGGACACAGTGAGGCTGCATTTGATGGACACAGTGAGGCTGAATTTGATGGACACAGTAAAGCTGCATTTGATGGACACAGTGAGTTTGCATTTGATGGACACAGTGAGTTTGCATTTGATGGACACAGTGAGTTTGCATTTGATGGACACAGTGAGTTTGCATTTGATGGACACAGTGAGTTTGCATTTGATGGACACAGTGAGGCTGCATTTGATGGACACAGTGAGGCTGCATTGGTGGGCACAGTGAGGGTGCATTTGATGGGCACTGGTGAGGCTGCATTGAGCTCTTGCATCAAGTTTGCAATCTCTGACCATCCCCTGTAGCATGTCTGCAGTCTCTGAGGGAGCATGGAGAGGAGTCAAGGGTGGGAGCACCACCAGGATGGGGGTCATGGGAGAAGTCAGACTTGTGTGGACTGTGGACAGGAGACTATAGGATAAAACCAGAGTAGGGATGAGCTTCGTGTTCGAGTCGAACATACGTTCGACTCGAACATCGGCTGTTCGTCCGTTCGGCGAAGTCCGAACATTTTGGTCCATTCGCGCCAAATTCGTGTGGCGCTCACGGCCCACAATGCACTGCGATGGCGCAGTGCATTGCTGGCTCATGATTGGCCAAGCATGCACTGTGACCCCGCATGCTTGGCCAATCGCAGGTGCCAGCAGCGAGGAGAGCCATGATTGGCCACAGGCAGGATGCCTGTGGCCAATCATAGCTCAGGCTGTGTAGTGCACGCCCCACACTATATAAGGCCGCCGGCGCGGCGGCCTTGTGTAGTGTGTTGGAGTCTGAAGCAGTGGGTGTTCTGTGTACCTTCAACACAGTACACACCGATCGTTTTCGGCCGATTTTCGATCTTGCTGTTGTGTAGTGGTTATTGTCTGCGTGCCCTGACCGCAGTATACACCGCTATATTCACCTCACCTATATAGCTAGTGATCTATCTTTTATAATAGAGCTTGCAGTCAGTAGTGTTAGGAGATGTGCTGTCTGCGTGCTCTGTACCCAGTACATACCGCTATATCCACCTACATAGCTGTTCTCTATTTGAGCCCACTTGCCATCTGCAGGAGTTATTGGAAGTTGTGTGTGCCTCCAGCACAGCACAGTATACATCTGTATATACCCCTTTATCTCTGGTGTTCTATAATAAAGGCATCTGCAGGAGTTAGTGGGTGTTGTGTGCCTCTAGCACAATATACACTACCCAACTGCTTTTTTTTTTTACCCAACTCCCTTCAGGCCATTACCATGTCTGGAAGGCCAGCAAGGAGAGGCAGACAGGCGCGAGCCGATAAAAGAGGGCAAGCAGGCTCTGTGTCTAGAGACAACAGTGCTGGTCGTGGACGCGGTGCATTGTCATCAGCACGTGGCCATGGGACACGCTTGTCCTTCTTTTCGGCAGCTGGACATGTTGAGCCGCAACATGCCAACAACTTGGTAGAGTGGATGACCAAGCCCTCTTCATCCTCCTCATCCTCTCTCACCCAGGCTCAGGGTACTAGCAAAGCAGCTGCCAACGCATCGTCTTCCCTCCTCTCAATGTCATCATCAGTGACTCCTTCCCTAGACCCACCACGTCCTCCTGAGGAGTCTCCTGAACTCTTTGAGCACAGTGTTGGGTACATGCTCCAGGAGGATGCCCAGTGTTTTGTGGGCTCTGATGATGACACTCAGCTAGAGGAAGGCAGTAGCGTGAGCGCAGAGAGAGGGGATGCTCAAGAAGGACAGCAATCTGGCAGTCATGTTCCACAAGCTGCAGCATACTGCCAGGTTTGCTACAGCGATGAAGAGGGAGGGGATGATGAGGGCACTGACTCCACGTGGGTGCCTGGAAGGAGAGAGGAGGAGGAGGAGGAGGAGGAGGCACATGTCCAACGAGGCAGGATGCCCTCCGGGTGCCAGCTTAGGGGCAGCACACCGACTGAATCACACCGCAGAGCTCTGCCTGTGCAGAGCGCTGTCTCTGCGCGTTATTCTAAAAGTTCTTTGGTGTGGGCCTTTTTTGAGACGAGTGCATCAGATCACACCGCTGCTATTTGCAACATATGTCTCAAGCGTATCTCACGTGGCCAAAACATCAGCCGCTTGGGCACCACATGCTTGACCAGACATATGTTGACCTGCCATGCAGCTCGTTGGCAAGCGTACCTCAAAGACCCACACCAAAGAACAAAGCGGACGTCTCCTTGCTCCTCATCAGCTGGCATCTCCAACCCCACTAGACCTTCAGTCCTCTCTGAAACCTGCTCTGAGAGGAATGAAGGTGTAGAATTAGGTGTGTCACAGCCAAGTGCTTCCGGGAACTCTGCTAGCGGTACACCCACGTCCGATTATAGCAGGCAAATGTCCCTGCCCCAGCTGCTGGACCGGCGAAAGAAATTCACTCCCAGCCATCCACATGCCCAGCGGTTGAATGCTAGCTTGGCTAAATTGCTAGCACTTCAACTGCTGCCTTTTCAGTTGGTAGACTCGGCCCCCTTCCGTGAGTTTGTACAATGTGCGGTTCCCCAGTGGCAGGTCCCCAAACGCCACTTTTTCTCACGGAAGGCGATTCCGGCTCTCTACCGGCATGTGGAAGGCAATGTCTTTGCCTCGCTGGACAGGGCGGTCAGTGGTAAGGTGCATATTACCGCTGACTCATGGTCCAGCAGGCATGGACAGGGACGTTACCTGTCTTTCACGGCCCATTGGGTCACTCTTCTGGCAGCTGGGAAGGATGCAGGACAAGGTGCAGTAGTGTTGGAGGTTGTTCCGCCACCACGCCTCCAAAATGCTACTATTGGTTGTGACACACCTCTCTCCTCCACCCCCCCCTCTTCTTCTTCCTCCATGGCCTCTTCCAGTGCTCTGTCCTCAGAACCAGCGGTGCTCCGTAGGCGTTCCAGGGGCTACGCAAGTACGCAGGCAAAACGATGCCATGCCGTGCTTGCGCTGGTTTGTTTGGGGGACAGGAGCCACACTGGGGCGGATGTTTTGTCAGCTCTGCAGGAGCAGGCCGAGAGGTGGTTGACGCCACGCCAGCTTAAGCCAGGAATGGTCATTTGCGACAATGGCACCAACCTCCTCTCCGCCCTCCGACAGGGACAACTGACCCATGTGCCCTGTGTAGCTCATGTCCTTAACCTGGTGGTGCAGCAGTTCTTGGGCAGGTACCCCGGCTTACAGGATGTCCTGAAGCAGGCCAGGAAAGTCTGTGTGCATTTCTGCCGATCATTTAATGCCTGTGCTCGGCTGGCTGAGCTCCAAAAGGAGTTGAACCTGCCCAAGAACCGCCTTATATGTGACATGCCCACCAGATGGAACTCAACATTGGCCATGCTGCAGCGGCTGCACACGCAGCAGAGGGCCATCAATGAGTACCTGTGCGACTACGGCACCAGGACAGGGTCAGGGGAGCTCGGTTTTTTCTCACCACGCCAGTGGGGCATGATCAGGGATGCATGCACTGTCCTGTCATCGTTTGAGGAGGCCACAAGGATGATGAGCAGTGACAGTGCATGCATCAGTGACACTGTACCTCTTGTCCACCTCTTGAAACATACGCTGCATGGAATAATGGACAGGGCACTTGAGGCAGAACAGAGGCAGGAAGAGGAGGACTTCCTTGCCTCTCAAGGCCCCCTTTATCCAGACAGTGTTCCTGCTGTGCCACCCATCACACAGGAAGAGGATGAGGAGGAGGAAGAGGAGGAGGAGGATGATTGTGTCAGCATGGAGGTGGAGGCTGGCACTCAGCATCAGCATCAGCAGCAGCAGCAGTCTTGTAGGGATGATTTACAGTCCCAAGAAACACGTGGACTTGTACGTGGCTGGGAGGAGGTAGCTGCGGATCATGTTGTCCTTAGTGACCCAGAGGACTCCGGACCGAATGCCTCAGCTAACCTACGCTGCATGGCCTCCCTGATCCTGCAAAGCCTGCGGAAGGATCCTCCTATTCTTCGGATCAAGGAGAGGGACCATTACTGGCTGGCCACTCTCCTTGATCCACGGTACAAGGGTAAGGTTGCCGACCTTATCTTGCCATCGCAAAGGGAGCAGAGGATGAGACATCTCCGGGAGGCCTTGCAGAAAGGTCTGTGCAACGCGTTCCCAGAGACTGGGAGGTTACAAACTCCTGGTCCTGGACAACGTGTTGCTGAGGCATCGGTCAGAAGGAGCGGTGGAGAAGGTGGCCGTCTGACTGATGCTTTCAGACAATTTTTTAGTCCGCAACCCCAAGGTATAATCGGTTCCAGCACCCATCGCCAGCGTCTGATTTACATGGTGCAGGAATACCTAGGGGCAAGGTCAGACTTGGACACCTTTCCCACCGAAAATCCTCTGGCTTACTGGGTCTTGAGGATGGATCACTGGCCAGAGCTTGCACAGTATGCAATTGAGCTACTGGCCTGTCCTGCATCCAGCGTTCTTTCGGAACGCACCTTCAGTGCTGCTGGTGGCTTTGTTACCGATCACAGGGTGCGCCTGTCCACCGAATCAGTTGATCGACTGACCTTCACCAAGATGAATCAGTCTTGGATCACCCACAGCTACCAAGCACCTGAAGCTGATGTAACAGAATAATTTTTTTTGAAATATCACATCCCTTCAAGACTGCCTATGCTGATGCTGAGTGACTGTCCTGTTATGTTGATTGTCTATCCTCTTCCTCCTCCGCTGATATGTTGGAAGAACATTTCTGGTTCTGGTTGATGCCATCAGCCCAATTTTTCTGCCCCTGTTTAACAGGGGCGTTTAAGTACAATTTGTGATGCAATGCTTTGCAGCAGGGCTAATTCCTGCAATCAAACAAGAGTATATGGGAGAGGTTGCCATTTTTCTCAATGATTTTCAACCATATTGCAGGAACCAGATATAACATTAAAACCGCAAGCAGTTTTAAATGGTGTTATTTCCGTTTAATGTCATTTTGTGCAGGGACTGTTCTAAACATGGGAAACACGTGGCACTTCACAGGCATACTACAGACACCCCCTAGGCACCATATTTAAAGGAATATTTCACTTTTTTTTTCACTTTAATCGTCATTAAAATCAGTGCTCCCGCCAAAACGGCCATTTTTAAAAACATTTTAGGCATTGACCCATGTCCCCTGGGGCAGGAGCCAGGTCCCCAAACCCTTTTTAGGACAGTATCTTGCATATTAGCCGTTAAAATTAGCACTTTTCATTTCGAACGTTCAAGTCCCATAGACTTCAATGGGGTTCTAAAGTTCGTTCGAATTTGGGGTCCGTTCGAAAGTTCTGGTGCGAACCGAACCGGGAGGTGTTCGGCTCATCCCTAAACCAGAGCCACCAAGCTGGAGCCGACTGACTGAGCCCTGCACAGTGCACCTGAGAGGAGGTCAGCGAAAGCACGGGGGGGGTCACTGATGTAAGGGGGGAGTGAATACGATAATGTAAGGGGCACTGATATAAAGAGTTTCCTCCTTATATTAGTAACCCACCCCCCCTTACCTTAGAGTATTCTTTCTGCAGAAGGTGGCCCCCCCCCACGTTCTGAGTTCCTGGGGTCCCCCTTGATGATTGATCACTTACCACTATTAACTGGTAAAATGTATGGTTTTCCCTTTCATGAACAAGAAAATAATGACGTTATGCTGTTGGGCTGGTATAATAATGCTGTAAGGCTGGTATGAAATTTTTTCCAGGGCTGGTTTTTTTAAAGCATTGGTGTCCGCAAGGTTACTCAGGTGGCTGCGTACCATGCCCATATAGCCTAGAGAATGTACATCTTTTTACATTGCAATACATCTGTTGTTGCCATATTTTTATCTTTATGAAAACAGCCTATACAGTGACAGTATGAGATCAAAATATGGCCACAACAGATGTATTGCAATGTAAAAAGATGTACATTCTCTAGGCCAGTGATGACGAACCTTGGCACCCCAGATGTTTTGGAACTACATTTCCCATGATGCTCATGCACTCTGCAGTGTAGTGGAGTATCATGGGAAATGTATATAAAACAGTCGACAAGATATATAGTGATTCCCAATGCGATTTGTTCAAACTAATAAAGTCGCATAAAAGTGCTAGTGCCAGACAAAGAATAGATCTGTGAAAATATCTATTACATCCAAATATGAAAATATAATGTGCAAAAAACAGTCACTAACTAAATAAAACAATGGTGCAAATAATGGTTGACTTGTGACTGAAGAAATCGCATAAAGTGACAAATGCCAAAAAAAGGGGGGGGGGGGAGTGAATATGTGCAAGTGTCCTATGTGGTAAAGAATAGTATCAGCTAAATACTGTCATCGAACACAACAGAATATTAAATCCAAAGCAGAACAAAATAGAAAAAAACACATACATTAATCTTGGTGTTAGGGGAAAGGAAAGAACCTTCTAAAAAAAATATATATAATCCGAACAAAAGAAGGGGGTGTGCATAATGTTTTAGACTTAGTAAATACAAAAAATTGAGCAATAATCTTTGTTAAAAATGTCCATTCAACTTGTGCGACACCCGATAGCGATTATCTCAAAAATCGCATATAACGAAGCAATCGCATACAGTGCTGGTGCTTTAAATATCTGTGCACTACAAAATAACAGCTGAAGCAGTGGTGGTAATAGTGATGGTGAATGTATCCCACGTGGTCCTGTGTGATCGAAATATGGGTGTCCCCTTACCTTACGGCTGTAAGGTAACAGCGTATGATATATATGTCCTCAGGGTTCCTGATGATCGTTATCCCTCGAGGTCCTGTTCCTATGTCCCCGGGTCGTGGCGTCTCCTGCCGTCTCCTGCCTATTCTGCCGTACTGGGCTCTTTATGTGGTCGCTCAGCAGTACTTCAGCGTGGGGGGGGGGGGGGGGTACCTCGGCGGTGGGTGTTTATGTAAGGGGTTAAACACATAAGGAAGGGAGCCCCATAGTGTAATAGTTTTTCCAACAATATTGAAGTTTATTCATAAAAACGGATTGAATACTCACAAACAGATAGGTTTCTTATATGAGGTATAAACGAGCCTCGAGCTCGATTGCGTCACTTCCGGTAGCGTCCCGACGCGTGTTCGTCACGGTCACGTGACTTCATCAGGGGATCCGCTGAGGTACCCCCCCCCACGCTGAAGTACCCCCCCCCACGCTGAAGTACTGCTGAGCGACCACATAAAGAGTCCAGTACGGCAGAATAGGCAGGAGACGGCAGGAGACGCCATGACCCGGGGACATAGGAACAGGACCTCGAGGGATAACGATCATCAGGAACCCTGAGGACATATATATCATACGCTGTTACCTTACAGCCGTAAGGTAAGGGGACACCCATATTTCGATCACACAGGACCACGTGGGATACATTCACCATCACTATTACCACCACCGCTTAAGCTGTTATTTTGTAGTGCACAGATATTTAAAGCACCAGCACTGTATGCGATTGCTTCGTTATATGCGATTTTTGAGATAATCGCTATCGGGTGTCGCACAAGTTGAATGGACATTTTTAACAAAGATTATTGCTCAATTTTTTGTATTTACTAAGTCATTACATTATGCACACCCCCTTCTTTTGTTTGGATTATATATATATTTTTTAGAAGGTTCGTTCCTTTCCCCTAACACCAAGATTAATGTATGTGTTTTTTTCTATTTTGTTCTGCTTTGGATTTAATATTCTGTTGTGTTCGATGATAGTATTTAGCTGATACTATTCTTTACCACATAGGACACTTGCACATATTCACTCCCCCCCCCCTTTTTTTGGCATTTGTCACTTTATGCGATTTCTTCAGTCACAAGTCAACCATTATTTGCACCATTGTTTTATTTAGTTAGTGACTGTTTTTTGCACATTATATTTTCATATTTGGATGTAATAGATATTTTCACAGATCTATTCTTTGTCTGGCACTAGCACTTTTATGCGACTTTATTTGTTTGAACAAATCGCATTGGGAATCACTATATATCTTGTCGACTGTTTTATATATATTATTTAAATCACTATATGATGTAGTAGTTACCTGCACGGACCTTCTTTATATCCAGCACTGCCACTTTATGCAACTTTGCTAACCTTACAAAATCGCATTGGGAATTATGTTTTAAACTATTGAAATTTTCTGAACATTCACATGATTTTTACTCAAAATATTATTACGGTACAGCTGTGAGGGCTCCTCACTATTCTTCAAACACATATTGGCTTTTATGTTCTTATATAGCACCTTCTAGGACGAACGATACTATATTTATTACCAAATTATTTGAGAGCCTAGTGTACCTATTAACCTGTTCCGGCCAGATTTTCCACTATAGTACTGCGCATCACTACTTCTTTGCCCCCTTTTTTCTTTTATTGGGGTTCTAGTACCCCATCCCAGTGTGTGCAGCGGTACAACAATCAGACTTCTTCCTGATTAGGCGCAGGAATAATTCCCTTTACATTTATCATGGGAAATGTAGTTTCAAAACATCAGGAGTGCCAAGGTTCGCCATCACTGCTCTAGGCTATATGGGCATGGAACACAGCCGCCAGGGTAACTTCCAATACAAAGTGAAGATGAATTATCTGTTATATAACACATTACACATATGTATTACCAGTGGAAAGATTTTCATGAGATTGTCGAAAAGGGGCGGAGCATGAGCGGCCTTAAAATGATGCCCCCCCTTGGAAAAAGTTCTGCGGACGCCCATGCTTGAGCTTGTTACATTTTTACAGTGTATATCCATGCAACAATACCTCTGCATTTGGCATAATGTAATTTTGCACATTACAATATATAGATATATATATATATATATACAGAGTGCCAAAATCTTCTGCTAGTATTCCAGTTCCCACATCCCATG
The DNA here is from genome assembly GCF_037356315.1 of Lithobates pipiens. Taxonomy (NCBI): domain Eukaryota; kingdom Metazoa; phylum Chordata; class Amphibia; order Anura; family Ranidae; genus Lithobates; species Lithobates pipiens. The sequence continues at coordinate 100,383,976 of NW_027507764.1, read as the reverse complement.
ATTTACAATGTTTGTTCTTTTTCATAGCATCCCACTGCCCCCTATGCTACTAAACTGCCAACAGTACTCCCCTACAGTTTCTACCCTCCGGTGCTCTACTGTGGAGGGGAATTTGAAGAGAGGAGAGGACACTACTGTGGGGGGAGGTGATGTGAAGGAGCAGAAGACACTGCTGTGGGGTGGAGGGGGGGGGGGGTGGTATAGGACATTGCTATTGTGGGGCAGAGGACACTGCTGTGGGGTGGGGGGTATAGGATATTGCTATTGTGGGGCAGAGGACACTGCTGTGGGGTGGGGGTAGAGGACATTGCTATTGGGGGGAAGAGGACACTGCTGTGGGGTGGGGGTAGAGGGCACTACTGTGTCGGGGGGGGGGGCAGGAAGGCAGAGGACACTACTGAAGGGTGTGGAAGGGGGCGGGGGGCAGATGATACCACTGGGAGGGAGCAGCATGTAACTGTGTGGGGTGATGTGAAGGGGGCAGAGGACACTACTGTGGGGGGTGGGGGTGAGGTGAAGGTGGTGACGCATTATATGTTACATGTCATCTTTTTATTGGGAGCGTGATCGTTTCTTTTGTTTTGTTTTTTAAGTGCGCCCCAGCCCCCCAGGGATTTTTTATTTCCTCCATGTTGTCCACGTAAATCTCAACCTCTGAAAGGTTGTCTACTCTTGCTCTATACTACACCTCTCCTTCACCTCCAACTCCCCCTGTATTTCTCCTCTTAAATTTCTTATGCCGCGTACACGCGATCGGAATTCTCGTCGTAAAAAGCTCTAAAGGTTTTTCCATCAGAATTCCGTCAGATTTTCGCTCAAACTGTCTTGTCTACACACGGTCACACCAAATTCCGATGGTCAATAACACCACGACATACAACATGTTCGATGGCACTATAAAAGGAAAGTTTAATGCTTCCGAGCATGCGGCGGTAATTTTGCGTGTCGGAATTGCATAGACACAATCAAAAAATCCGATAGAAAGGTTTTCCGACAGTAAAAATAAGAACATGCTCTCAATCTGAAGACCGTTGGAAATGCCAACAGAAAAAGACAGATGGGCAAACACACGGTCGGAAAATCCGACGAAAAGCTCCCATCAGACTGATTTCATCAGAAATTCCAGCCATTTGTACACGGCATTAGAGTTCCTTTAGATTTATTCTCTTATTTCTCCAGCTTCACTCCCATATATGTGCTTTTCCTTCCCCACTATCATCTTGCCAAGGACTAACCGCAATTCCAACCACAAGCCACGACACAAGTGAATGTCAGGACCCTTGGGACAGAAGACAAACGTCCTTCAACTCTAGTGAGGAACACCAAGGGCCAAATTATCATCTCCCGTTTGACAGTCAAGTGATCTTGCACAATGTATTTGATGATCAACCTTTTTGTGAATTATATTTTCTAAATAGTATTACTTTTTTGATTTGTCTTCCGAGTATCAAGCTATTACTATAGGGAAAACACTATATACAGAGCTTGGCAAATTATAGCAAGTGTAACAATATTTTGACAAACCATGCCCACTTAGTATGAAATTTTGTTCTATTTTAAGTGCTGTGTTTAACATGGTATATGAAATTATGCATTGGTTACACAATTCAACAAGCAAACTTGTACTAATACTTTATTGTAGGCCTCTTGCACACAGGGTGTCTGTTCCCCTCTGAATGCCAGAAGTTACTCCTGGCAGGAAGAAGTTGTTTCAAAAACATGGTAAAAGCCAAATATTGCACATACGTTTAGGCACATTTAGGCGCCACCAGCATTTGACCATTAAAGCTTTCTAATGGCCAGAATATTTTTTTGATTCTGCCCATTGTAAAGCATTTATACCTAAATGCAGATTTGAAAAAAAAAAAAAATAGATGGGATTCCAATTTAATGTATACAAGCAATTAGCAACCATGTCTGTAAAAGAAAAAGAGAATACTGTGCTGGAAACTAGTGATTTTTTTTTCCCCAATGGCTGCAAAGACCTTAAGGACTATACCTACGCTAAAACCATTTTGGCATATTGAATGTGCATCCCTCTGTGCTCCCATCCAGAAAATCCATTTTTTTTTTTTACATATATATATTGTTTCTTTGGCTGACAACACTGTAATACCACTGCTAAAAATGCTGTCTGGACAGTGTGCCCACCTAACTGCCGCAGAGAAAGAAGCAGACTTGGTCATGTGACCATGTTGAAGATAGGTATTTATCAGCCAAATTTTCATAAGTACACGGATGGTGGTGTTGGAACATGCAGTACAGTTAGATGTGTTTACGTGCATTGTCCTAACTAAACATGGGCGCCGTCAAGAAATTAGTTTTGTTTTGTTCCGTTTTGTAATTAGTCGTATTTTGTAATTCGTGAAATACGAATTTTCGTTAGGTTTGTTAACTTTTTGTAACAATTACACATTATGATGAATTTAAAAATAAAAACATACCTTTCTCAATATGGTAGTCATTGACTCATTATGCCCATTATGAGGGGCTCCCACCATAGCTGTGCTGTGCTGACTTCCTCCTGGGGCTGTACTCCTGCTGTGGTCATTATGAGGGGCTCCCACCATCCCTGTGCTGTGCTGACTTCCTGGGTTTGTACCCCTGCTGTGCTCATTATGAGGGGCTTCCACCATCCCTGTGCTGTGCTCATTATGAGGGGCTCCCACCATCCCTGTACTGTGCTCATTATGAGGGGATCCCACCATCCCTGTACTGTGCTCATTATGAGGGGCTCCCACCATCCCTGTGCTGTGCTCATTAAGAGGGGCTCCTACCATCCCTGTGCTGTGCTCATTATGAGGGGCTCCCACCATCCCTGTGCTGTGCTAACTTCCTGGGTTTGTACCCCTGCTGTGCTCATTATGAGGGGCTCCCACCATCCCTGTGCTGTGCTGACTTCCTGGGTTTGTACCCCTGCTGTGCTCATTATGAGGGGCTCCCACCATCCCTGTGCTGTGCTGACTTCCTCCTGGGGCTGTACCCCTGCTGTGCTCATTATGAGGGGCTCCCACCATCCCTGTACTGTGCTCATTATGAGGGGCTCCCACCATCCCTGTGCTGTGCTCATTATGAGGGGCTCCCACCATCCCTGTGCTGTGGTGACTTCCTCCTGGGGCTGTACCCCTGCTGTGCTCATTATGAGGGGCTCCCACCATCCCTGTACTGTGCGCTCCTTATGAGGGGCTCCCACCATACCTGTGCTGGACTCAATATGAGGGGCTCCTACCATCCCTGTACTGTGCTCATTATGAGGGGCTCCCACCATCCCTGTGCTGTGTTCAATATGAGGGGCTCCCACCACCCCTGTGCTGTGCTGACTTCCTCCTGGGTTTGTACCCCTGCTGTGCTCACTCTGAGGGGGCTTCCACCATCCCTGTGCTGACTTCCTCCTGGGTTTGTACCCCTGCTGTGCTCATTATGAGGGGCTCCCACCATCCCTGTGCTGTGCTGACTTCCTGAGTTTTTAACTTCATCATAAGGAATAATCATAATTATTATGACAATAATAAAACGATATTAACAAACATTCTTATTTTGTCTGATTCTGAATCTCCCATCGACTACCAGTACCCGTATTAAAAAAGGTAATTTTCCCACCCCTCACTCAGCAGCAGAGAAAAACCTCTGATTGGTCAACAAAACACCAGTCACGTTTCCGTATTTTGGAATTTGGATCCGAAATTTGTCAATGAAATTTCGTATACAATTCAGAAGCATAGAAATTCGTATTTCAGATGCTTCCGAATGAACACATTTTTGGAAATTCGTACGAATTTTTGATTTGCACGAAACGAACCGCACATGTCTAGTCCTAACATGTACTTTAATCTGGCCCTGTTGGTAGGGGCATATCATTTTATTTCCTACATACGCCTATTGGTAAAACCTGCCCTAACAAAAGCACTGTGAAAAATAATGAATTTGGTTGTAGATAATCATATAAATCCCCAAATATAGACAGATTGAGTTTAGCACAGTTATAATGTATCCTGAAGAGCATTAGCTGTTCTGTGATCTCTTATGCTTGTTGTATAAAGTTTCTCTTTAGAACACACTTACATTCAGAATCTGCATTAAGGCCTTATATGTAGAAAACAACTTACATTATAGCTTTTGTGTCGTTCAGAAGCTAAAATTCTTTCTGTTAATGACTATCCGGAAGAAACATTCCATTTATATATTGATCCTGACGATGCACAATTGATGGAATCAAATTTAGCAGTACCGTAGTTATTTTCTGCTGTGTTCTTCAGATGACTTTCAAGGTCTTTTAAAAGTAGAATCCTCCTGTTGTGTGGCTTTCATTGAAGTTCAGAAGGTCCCCAGTGCAGGGCAAAATATATTTTGCCTGAAAGACCACACATCTATCATGTCCGCAGTGACAGCAGAGACAAATGGATGGCCTACTATGTGCAGCACGACATGTGTGTCATGGAGGAGATACCCTCATTCACACATCACACATCTCCTATTTTTTCTGATACTTTGTGATTTGTAATGTGAAAACATTGAAACCTACATTCTTTCTGGTATTAATGTGTACAGTACATAGGTTTTTATTATTGTGTAACTGAAAATTACATTCTGTGCCATTTGGGGATTGCAAACGGAATTTTATACGCAGTTCTGTGTAGTTGGTTCTTTATTTAGTGAATTATACCTTCCCATGTACTGTATGTTTACAGATCTTACATTATCACTCTCTGTGTCAAGACTAGATTTTGGTCCTGCTTGCTGTATGTCATTGTGTTATGCTGTTATATTTATTGTCTGGCCCACAGAAATCGGTGGCTGTATTGTACACGTGGTTTAACCACCTCAATACCAGGCACTTACACCCCCCTTCCTGCCCAAGCCAATTTTCAGCTTTCAGGGCTGTCGCTGTTTAAATGACAATTGTGCAGTCATGCTACACTGTACCCAAACAGGATTTTTATCATTTTGTCTCCACAAATAGAGCTTTCTTTTGGTGGTATTTGATCACCTCTACGTTTTTTTTTTTTTTTGCTAAGCAAATAAAAAAAAAAGTTTTCCTTTTGCTTCAAAATTTTGTAAAAAGGAACGTTTTCTCCTTCACTGATGGGCACTGATAAGGCGGCACTGACGGGCACTGATAAGGTGGCACTGATGAGCACTAACGGGCACTGACGATGGGCACTGATGGGCGGCACGGATATGCAGCACTGATGGGCATTGATAGGTGGCACTGATGGGCACTCATGGGTGGCACTGGTGGGCACTTATAGGTGACACTGATGGGCACTGAAAGGCTGCACTGATAGATACTTAAGGGTGGCACTGATGGGCACTGATAGATGGCATTGTTAGGCATCACTGATGGCACTGGCAGGCATTGGGGATGGGCACTGTTTGGTAGCTGCCTGGGCACTGATTGGCAGCTGCCTGAGCACTGATTGGCATTTCCCTGGTGGTCTAGGGTGGCATATCTGGTGGTCCAGTGTTGTGGCCATCCCTGGAGGTACTGGCGGCATCCTGATGGTCCTGGGTAGGCATCTGAGGGGGGCTGCGCTGATAAACAATCAGCACAGACCCCCCCTGTCAGGAGAGTAGCTGATCAGCTCTCCTCTACTCGCGTCTGTCAGACGCGAGTGAGGGAAAGCCGATCAATGGCTCTTCCTGTTTACATCATGATCAGCTGTGATTGAACACGGCTGATCACATAGTAAAGAGTCTCCGTCCGAGGCTCTTTACCGAGATCAGTGTAGCGGTGTGGCAGACTGATACACCGCACCACCGATAACCGTGTTGCACGCCCCCATGGGTACGCGAGAGCAGTTGTTATGGTTGGACATCATATGACGGATTCACAGAACGAGAGTAGCGCCGCACGGCCGACAGGCAGGAAGCAGTTAATTTACCCTACAGTACCTGGGTATAGATATAATGTGAGGTACCCCTCCCAAATTTAGAAACATAGAAGAGTGATATCAGAAAAAAAGACCAAAACTGGTCCATTGAGTCTAACCCATTTTTTTTTTTTTTACCTTTTTTCTGTGTATTTTATTTTTTTTAACTTTTTTTTGTTAGTACAGCCCTAGGTTTGTCCCAAGCATGTTTCAATCAATTTACTGTTGACTGATTTACTACTTCTGCTGAAAGTCTATTCCAAGCATCAACATTCAGTAAAATAATACTTTCTAAGATTAGTTTTGGACTTTCCATGTATTTAAAGGTTTCAGCCATGTCTCCCCTTTCCCTTGGGTCCTCAAGAATGTACATATTATGTTCCTAAAGTCTCTCCTTATGTTTTATCCTGCAGACCTTTCACCAATTGTGTTGTCCATCTTTGAACTTGTTCTATCTTATGCCTCGTACACACGATCAAACAATCCGGTGGAAAAGTCCAGTGGACTCAAGTCTGCCGGACAATCCCCCCGTGTGTGGGCTCCGGCGGACTTTTTTTACCCAAAAATCCGGCAGACTAAGAAAGTATTTTTGCACTCTAATATGTCCGCCGGACTCGTATTTCGGTAGACAATCCGGCCGTGTGTGTGCCAGTCCACCACACTTTTGAAATGAACGGACTTTTCCCGCCCGGAGAAAAGACCGCTCATTTTGAGCGCGTCTCCAGGTAGCCGGGGCCAGCGAAGGAGGTGTCGCTGGCCCCGTCACCTGGTATGGACTTAAAGGGGAACCCCTACACCGAAAAATTGGCGTGGGGGTCCCCCCCAGGTCCATATCAGACCTTTATCCGAGCACGCTATCCGGCCGGCCAGGAAAGGGGGTGGGGATGAGCGAGCGCCCCCCCTCCTGAGCCATACCAGGCCACGTGCCCTCAACATGGGGAGGTGCCTTGGGGAAGGCGGAGCTGCGGGGCCCCCCCACCCCAAAGCACCTTGTCCCCATGTTGATGAGGACAAGGGCCTCTTCCCGACAACCCTGGCCATTGGTTGTCGGGGTCTGCAGGCAAGGGCTTATCGGAATCCGTGAGCCCCCTTTAATAAGGGGGCCCCCGGATCCTGGCCCCCACCCTATGTGAATGAGTATGGGGTACAATGTACCCCTACCCATTCACCTGTGAAAAAATGTAAAAAAAAACACAACACACAAGGGTTAAATTAGTTTATTGCACACCTCGGGGGGTCTTCTTCCGTCTTTGGGGGTCTTCTCGCCGGACTCCTCCGCTATCTTCTGCTCTTTTGCTAACTCTTTCACTAGCGGAGGAGCCCGGCTTTCTTCTTCGCCGCCGCCCTCTTCTTCCGACTTCGGGGGTCTTGTCCCCCTCTTCGGGGGTCTTGTCCCCCTCTTCGGTTCTTCTTGCCGAGCCACCACGTCTTCTTCTAGCTCTTTTACAGGAGGTGGCCCGGTCTTCTCTCGCCGCTGCCGCTGTCGCCGTCTTCTGTTATTCTCTTCTTCTCTTCTGGAGATGTTGCCTCCGACATATGTGATATTGGGGAATCAGGACCTCCTTCCTCCTGCTGGCGAACCCTCTAGAGATACACCCTAGAATTCGATTGATTTACACACTCCCCGGCCACTGTTTCCTCATCTAAAAATAATAACACCCCCAAACCTTTTACTGCTGTAGTTCTGACCAGCTTAAAGCGGAGTTCCACACAGAAATAGAACTTGGTCCCCCCTCCGGTGCCACATTTGGCACCTTTCAGGAGGGGGAGCAGATACCTGTCAAATCCAGGTATCTGCTACACTTCCGGGGAAAGATTGCTGCAATATTGTGTGGTGAACTACGCAATGTCCGGCCCCTCTTCCTCCCCCTCCCCCTCTGCTGCCTTCTGGGAGAAACACAGGCCCCAGAAGTCAGCAGGGACCATTCAGAAAGTGCAGTGCGATTTGCGCATGCACAGTAGGAAACAGGCTTTGAAGCTGTAAGGCTTCACTTCCTGTTTCCCTTAGTAAGGATGCCAGTGCCTGCACCCGGAGCTGAGGGGCAGGTCAGCTTCGAGTGCAGACATTGTGGGCTCCCAGGACAGGTAAGTGCCCATATATATGAAAAGTCAGAAGCTGCTGTATTTGTAGCTGCTGAATTTTTATTTATTTTTTTACCCAGGGGGAACTCCACTTTAAGCAAATCTTCCCAATATGAACCAAAATAACACCATCCTTCTTGCACTGCTGGTTATGTGCTGCTGTTTTCATTGTGCTTCTGGCTTCTTCCTACCCAGCTGCTCCTTATTTTATTGCATTCAATAACATACCAATATAAAGGGCTCTCCCACAGCCTTCATTGAATATGAGATTCATAAAGAGCTTCGGATCTTAAGCATCTAACGCCTCTGTATGTGTTGGAAGCCTGCTTCCTCCTACTTCATGCTGTGGCTCTGCCAACCCATTATTCTGGGCTGATAAGTAATCATACCGCTCAACATTTTGAGATGGGAATGAGGGACACCTACTAGCAAATGTATGTAAGTATAGGACACACTCCCTTAAAGGAGAATGAACCAAAAATAAAAAAAAGGTTAATTAAATCTAAATCCACAAGTGCTTTTTTTTTTTTACCACTACTGTTCCTTTATATTGTCTTTTACAATGTAGAGAGCAATTTAGAATTTGGATGAAAGGTTTAGCACTGGGAAATGCTTTTTGAAAGATAAAAAGTGCATTTAATATACAACTATACAGATCAGACCAAAACGAGGGACAAATGAGGGTGAATGAGGGACAGAGGGACATTGCTCCAAATCAGGGAGAGTCCCTCAAAATCAAGGACAGTAGGGAGCTATGAGTAACTAATGTGTCTGCTCAGTACTAGTAGTGACATAGAAGACAGTGGATAGTACCGCAGAACCGCAGGATGCAGGTATCCGATATACATCAACATGTCAGTTGCTGAAGATCTAGCATCAAGAAAGTAAATATTCCATTCCACAGGGTCATTAATATTCAGTATAATAACCATAAACTTTTATAATTAATTGTATCCCCACTTGCCTTCTTATATCTTAGGTAGCAATTCCCAGACTGTCACTGTTAAGTTAATTAAACGTGTTTAACTAGATGCTGACCGCCGGCCATCAAATGACGGCCAGGCGGCGCACCTATTGTGGCGGGAGGCCGTCATATGACGGCCTCCCGTTTAAACAGGGAATGCATGCGATCGTGCACGCACACCCCTGTTTCTTCGGTGGTGGCGTGCCACGGAGACACCGCTCGCCACCGAAGGGGGTGAACAGCCATTGGTTATGGCTGTTTACCATGTGATCGGCCGTGATGAAGTCACGGCCGATCACAGATGGTCACACCCCGACTGTGCACGGCACATGGGCGCGATCGTGAGCGCGCTGCGCGTGCACGGCGTGTCCCCGGGAACACTGCTCGTCACCAACGCTGGTAAACAGCCATTGGCCGGCTGTTTACCCACATGATCGGCTGTGATCCTTTCACAGCCGATCACTAAAATCTAAACAAACCGCGGTAACGAGATGTTACTGGGTTGTTCTCCTCCTCACACACACCGATCGTGTGTGAGGAGGAGATTGCGGTAACATCTCGTTACCGCCTAGTGTACACCAATCACACTGATTGCCTGCCTGCCCCCCCCCCCCAATAAAGAGGACCTGTCACCACCCCTCATAGTACCTGTCAATCGCAGTCCATCAGAGTACCTGTCACAGTCCATCAGAGTATTTGAGTACCTGTCACAGCCCATCAGAATACCCGAGTACCTGTCCCAGCCCATCAGAGTACCCGAGTACCTGTCCCAGCCCATCAGAGTACCCGAGTACCTGTCCCAGCCCATCAGAGTACCCGAGTACCTGTCCCAGCCCATCAGAGTACCTGAGTACCTGTCATGGCACATCAGAGTACCCGAGTACCTGTCACGGCACATCAGGGTACCCGAGTACCTGTCACGGCCCATCTGAGTACCCGAGTACCTGTCACAGTTCATCTGAGTACCCGAGTACCTGTCACAGCCCATCAGAGTACCCGAGTACCTGTCACGGCACATCAGGGTACCCAAATACCTGTCACGGCCCATCAGGGTACCCGAGTACCTGTCACGGTCCATCAGGGTACCCGAGTACCTGTCACAGTCCATCAGGGTACCCGAGTACCTGTCACAGTCCATTAGAGTACCGAGTACCTGTCACAGTCCATTAGAGTACCTAGTACCTGTCACAGTCCATCAGGGTACCCGAGTATCTGTCACAGCCCATCTGAGTACCCGAGTACCTGTCACAGTCCATCAGCGTACCCGAGTACCTGTCACAGTCCATTAGAGTACCAAGTACCTGTCACAGTCCATTAGAGTACCAAGTACCTGTCACAGTCCATTAGAGTACCGAGTACCTGTCACAGCCCATCTGAGTACCCGAGTACCTGTTCCAGTCCATCTGAGTCCCCTAGTACCTGTCACAGTCCATCTGTGTACCAGAGTACCTGTCACAGTCCATCTGAGTACCCGAGTACCTGTCACAGTTCATCTGAGTACCCGAGTACCTGTCACAGTTCATCTGAGTACCCAAGTACCTGTCACAGTCCATATGAGTACCTGTCACCGCCCTTCAGAGTACCCAAATACCAGTCACCAAACCATCAGAGTTCCTGTCACCAGGCCATCAGAGTACCTGAGTACTTGTCACCAGGCCATCAGAGTACCCGAGTACCTGTCATCAGGCCATCAGAGTACCCGAGTACCTGTCACCAGGCCATCAGAGTACCCGAGTACCTGTCACCAGGCCATCAGAGTACCCGAGTACCTGTCACCAGGCCATCAGAGTACCAGAGTACCTATCTCCAGCCCATCAGAGTACCCGAGTACCTATTTGCAGCCCATGTCTCATAGAATATACGTTGGGGTGTTTGCTTTCCAAAATGGGGTGATTTTGTAGGTAATTTCACTGTCCTGGTGGTCCAGGACCTTCAAAAGTGTGATGGGTAGGAATGAAATGAGATGTGTCATTTATGCTCCTAGAACGCCTGAACGTACTACTTCAATGTTCGGCCTCTCTATGTGGCCAGGCTGTGTAAAAGTCCTACACATGTAGTATCGCCATACTTGGGAGGAGTAGCAGAATGTATTTTGGGGTGTAATTTTCGCTATATACATGCTATGTGTTAGAAATATCTTATAAATTGACAATTTTGTGTAAAAAAAAAAGTGTTTTAATTTTTTTCCACATATTCCAAAAACTTCTGGAAAAAAATGAACCATTCAAAAGACTCATTATGCCTCACAGATTATATATTGGGGTGTTTGCTTTCCAAAATGGGGTCATTTTATGGGAAATTCCATTGTCCTGGTACTCCAGGGCCTTCAAAAGTGTAATAGGTGGTTGAGAAATGAGATGCGTAATTTTTGCTCGTAGAACGTCTGAATTTACTACATCAATGTTAGTGCTCTGTATGTGGCCAGACTGTGTAAAAGTCTCACACATGTGGTATCGCCGTACTCGGGAAGAGTAGCAGAATGTATTTTGGGGTGTAATTTGTTGTATGCATATGCTGTGTGTGAGAAATAACCTGATAATATGAAAATTTTGTAAAAAAAAATAATAATAAAAAAAAAATCTTCATTTTGCAAAGAATTGTGGGAAAAAGTGACAACTTAAAAAAACTCACCATGCTACTTACTTAATATCTTGGAATGTCTACTTTGTAAAAAGGGGTCATTTGGGGGGTATTTGTAATTTCCTGACTTGTTAGTGTCTCAAGAAATGAGATACACCTGATGTACTGAAGGCCTGATCAGAAGTGATCAATTTTCAGTGATTGGCACCATAGATTGTAGACTCTATAACTTTCACAAAGACCAAATAATATACACTAATGTGGGTTATTTTTACCAAAGATATGTAGCAGTATAAATTTTGGCCAAAATTTACAAACAAAAATTACTAATTAGCAAAAATTTATGACAGAAACAAAGAAAAAGGCATTTTTTTCACAAAATTTACGTTTTATTTTATTTATAGCACAAAAAATAAAAAACCCACTAGTGATTAAATACCACTAAAAGAAAGCTCTATTTGTGTGGAAAAAAGGACGCAAGTTTCATATGGATACAGTGTTGGATGACTGAGTAATTGTCATTCAAACTGTGAGAGCTCTGAAAGCTGAAAATTGGTCTGGTCAGGAAGGGGGTGTAACTGCACTGTATTGAGGTGGTTAAAATTGATGGACTACAGTATTATTGCCAGGCAACCAACATAGAGATCATCAGCGCCAGCTTTTCAACTCAGTCTGCCAGAGCCCCAGTCCTCTGTCAACAAATTTGAACACAGTTTTTCACAAAATGATGCATTTGCAAGTATTGTTTAAAAGCAAAATAATAAATCAGCTTTATAAAGTGCAACCGATTCCTGTCTGAGGTATCTAACCACAGATTATTACAAAGTTCATAAAGATATTTTTTATTTATTTTTTTGATGTCCAAAAACTGCTTGATGCATCCAGTGCACCATTATTTTATTCTGGCAAAATCTCTGGATACCCAAATTCACTGTTCCTTCAATCCGCCGTGTTCAGTGAGCTGGCTGAGTGTTGAAAATTATGATATTAAATATTGATGTATTTCTTACTCCATGAAATGCTATTTTTGTTTAAAGAAATCTTAGGCCAATAAAGAAACCGAACAGAGGGGATTATTTATGAAAGGCAAATCCACTTTGCACTGCAAATGCACTTGGAAGTGCAGTCACTCTGAATCTAAGTCCCCTTTCACACTGGAGCATTTTTCAAGCGCTACAGTGCTAAAAATAGCACCTGTATGGCGCCTGAAAAAGCAGCTCTATTCACTCCAGTGTGAAAGCCCGAGGGCTTTCACACTGGAGCGGTGCGCTGGCAGGGCATCAGAAAAAATCCTGCCAGCAGCTTCTTTGGAGTGGTGAAGGAGCTGTGAACTCACCGCTCCTCCACCCCTGCTCCCCATTGAAATCAATGGGGCAGCGCTACGATACCTCCAGCAAAACGCTGCTCCGGCTGTGTTTTGTGGGCGGATTTAACCCCTTTTCAGCCACTACGAGAGGTTAAAACTGCCCTGCTAGCAGCCGAATAGCGCTGCTAAAACAATGGTAAATTGGTGCTAAAAAATAGCGCCACTTTACCACCGTCGCCCGGGGAGGCTCGGTGTGAAAGCCCTCTAAGGGGTCAATCTGAAATGAGTGGAAGCTCTGCTGATTTGATCATCCAATCATGTGCAAGCTAAAATGCTGTTTTTTTCTTTTCCTCGCATGTGCCGCTCGGATCTACAGCGACTGCACTTCCAAGTGCACTTACAGTGCAAAGCAGATTTTCCTTTAGTAGCTGCCATAACCACAGTATTTTCTGCAATGGTGGGTGCTTCTTTTAACCACTTGCTTACTGGGCACTTAAACCCCCCTCAGTCCCAGACCAATTTTCAGCTTTCAGCGCTGATGCACTTTGAATGACAATTGCGCGGGCATACAACACTGTACCCAAATGAAATTTTTATCATTTTTTTCCCACAAATAGAGCTTTCTTTTGGTGGTATTTAATTACAGCTGGGAGTTTTATTTTTTGCTAAACAAAGAAAAAAAATGCAAAAAAAAAAAAATCATGTTTAATAGTTTGTTATAAAATTTTGCAAACGGGTCATTTTTCTCCGTCATTGAAGTGCGCTGATGAGGCGGCACTGATAGGCTGCACTGGTGGGCACTGATGGGCTGCATTGGTGGGCACTGATAGGCTGCATTGGTGGGCACTGATAGGCTGCACTGGTGGGCACTGATAGGCATAGTTAAGGTGGCACAAATAGGCACAGATAAGGCAGCACCGATGGGCACAGATAAGGCGGCACTGATGGGCAAAGATGGGTACATAAGATGGCACGGATGGGTGGCACAGATGGGTGGCACGGATGGGTGGCAAGGATGGGCACTGATAGGTACCACTGATAGATGGGACTGATGGGCACTGATAGGTGGCACTGATAGGTGGCTCTGATAGGTGGCACTGCTGGGCACTGATGGGCGGCACTGCTGGGCACTGGTAGATGACACTGATGGGCACGGATATGTGGTACTGGGGTGTAGCACCTTTGTTAACCACTTTCAGACCGGACCATTTTGCTGGTAAATGAACAGAGGTCTTTTTACAATTTGGCACTGCGCTGCTTTAACTGGTAATTGCGCGGTCATGCAATGTTGTACCCAAACAAAATTTGCGTCCTTTTCTTCCCACAAATAGAGCTTTCTTTTGATGGTATTTGATTGCCTCTGCGATTTTTATTTTTTGCGATATAAACGTAAAAATACCGCAAATTTTGAAAAAAAATGATATTTTCTACTTTTTGTTATTAGAAAAATCCAATAAACTCAATTTTAGTCATACATTTAGGCCAAAATGTATTCAGCCACATGTCTTTGGTAAAAAAAAAGTCAATAACTGTATATTTATTGGTTTGCGCAAAAGTTGTCACATCTACAAACTAAGGTACGTTTTCTGGAATTTACGCAGCTTTTAGTTTACGACTGCCTATCTAATTTCTTGAGGTGCTAAAATGGCAGGGCAGTACAAAACCCCCCCAATAGACCCCATTTTGGAAAGTAGACCCCCTAAGGAAATTGATAAGTGGCATCTTGAGCCCATTGAATATTTTATTTTTTTGCCTCAAGCGATTGAATAATGACAAAAAATTATTATTTTTTTTTTTTTTACACAAAGTTGTCACTAAATGATATATTGCTCACACATGCTATGGGCATATGTGAAATGACACCCCAAAATAAATTCTGCTGCTTCTCCTGAGTACGGGGATACCACATATGTGGGACTTTTTGGGAGCCTAGCCGCGTACGGGGCCCCGAAAACCAAGCACCGCCTTCAGGCTTTCTAAGGGCGTAAATTTTTGATTTCACTTCTCACTACCTATTACAGTTTTGAAGGCCATAAAATGCCAAGATGGCACAAAACCCCCACAAATGACCCCATTTTAGAAAGTAGACACCCCAAGCTATTTGCTGAGAGGCATGTTGAGTCCATGGAATATTTTATATTTTGCCACAAGTTGCGGGAAAATTACAAACTTTTTTTTTTTTTTTTTTTCACAAAGTTGTCACTAAATGATATATTGATCACGCATGCCATGGGCATATGTGAAATGACACCCCAAAATAAATTCTGCTGCTTCTCCTGAGTACGGGGATACCACATATGTGGGACTTTTTGGGAGCCTAGCCGCGTACGGGGCCACGAAAACCAAGCACCGCCTTCAGGCTTTCTAAGGGCGTTACAGTTTTGAAGGCCATAAAATGCCAAGATGGCACAAACCCCCCCCAAATGACCCCATTTTGGAAAGTAGACACCCCTAAATTTAGGGGTACACTAGTGAGACTAGGTAATAAATGGCGGGTGCCCTGAAACTATAAAAAAATAACTAACCAACCAGCGCCACCTGTAACAGTTATATGGTGATCACTGGTGAAAGGGTTAACTAGGGGGCAATCAGGGGGCTTTATGCGGTAGTATATGGGGGTCCCTGGCGCTATAAAAAGCTGCGGCGAACCTAAATACCTACCTGCCTAACTAGCGTCACCTGTGACACTAATACAGCGATCAGAAAAACGATCGCTTATTAGGCTGGGTTCACACTGGAACGATGCGGGAACGCCACGAATCCGCGGCGGGTTCCCGCATCACATGCCTCCCGGCGGCAGTTCACACTGCCCTATGCGAACTGCTGGGAGTGTCAGTGAAATGTTAATGACACCCCCAGATCAGTTCGCATATCGCAGTGCGATCTGCAAACTCGGATCGCATGGTGTGAACACCCATGCGATCCGATTCTGCTGCGGACCAAAAAAAGGATCCTGTGCGAGTTTGCAGCGGGTGCGACACGAATTCAGCCATACTATCTGTATACTATCTGTATGGCTGAACTCGAATCGCACAGAGATCGGATGTGATTTGCACTGCAGTGCGGTGCGAATCACATCCGTTCTCATAAACCGCTACAATGTGAACCCAGCCTTAGTGACACTGGCGACGGGGGGTGATCACGGGGTTAAACCTTTATTGGGGGGGTTAGGGGGGTACCTTAGAACTAAAGGGGGCTAACCCTAACTGCCCTAACAGTTATTACAGTCACAAATGACATCCGCCGGGTGATCAGGGGGTTAAACCTTTATTAGGTAATAAGTGGCGGGTGCCCTGAAACTATAAAAAAATAACTAACCAACCAGCGTCACCTGTAACAGTTATATGGTGATCACTGGTGAAAGGGTTAACTAGGGGGCAATCAGGGGGCTTTATGCGGTAGTATATGGGGGTCCCTGGCGCTATAAAAAGCTGCGGCGAACCTAAATACCTACCTGCCTAACTAGCGTCACCTGTGACACTAATACAGCGATCAGAAAAATGATTGCTTATTACGCTGGGTTCACACTGGAGCGATGCGGGAACGCCACGAATCCGCGGCGGGTTCCCGCATCGCATGCCTCCCGGCGGCAGTTCACACTGCCCTATGCGAACTGCTGGGAGTGTCAGTGAAATGTTAATGACACTCCCAGATCAGTTTGCATATCGCAGTGCGATCTGCAAACTCGGATCGCATGGTGTGAACCCCCAATGCGATCCGATTCTGCTGCGGGCCAAAAAAAGGGTCCCGTGCGAATTTGCGGTGGGTGCGGCGGGTGCGATGCAAATTCAGCCATACTATCTGTATGGCTGAACTCGAATCGCACAGAGATCGGATGTGATTTGCACTGCAGTGCGGTGCGAATCACATTCGTTCTCATAAACCGCTGCATTGTGAACCCAGCCTTAGTGACACTGGCGACGGGGGGTGATCACGGGGTTAAACCTTTATTGGGGGGGTTAGGGGGTACATTAGAACTAAAGGGGGCTAACCCTAACTGCCCTAACAGTTATTACAGTCACAAATGACACCAATGCAAAAAAAAAAAAAAATTACATTGGTGTCACTGTGACTGGGGAGCAGGGGTAATTGGGGGGGGTGATCGGGGGGGTGTGAGTGTGCCTGGCATGTTCTACTGTGTAGTGTCGTGTTGGTGCAACTCACCGATCCTCTCTCCTCGGTGTCGGAACGAAAAATACCGACACGGAGGAGAGATTACATCACTTCCTCTCCTGTGTTTACATTACAGGAGAGGAAGTGATGTCACGAAGGATTTCTATTCGTCGGGAGCGATCGCGAGGGGGTGGCCATGAATGAATGGCCGCCCCCTCATCCCGGATCGCTCGCGAACGAATACCGACCGCCGCAGGCACCGGGCGGGGGCCCGATCGGGCCCCCGCCCGCGGGAAGGCAGGGACGTACAGGTACGCCCATATGCCTGCCCGTGCCATTCTGTCGACGTACATCGTCGTGCGGCGGTCGGGAAGTGGTTAAGGCAGATTGTGGGCACTGCTGGGTGGCACTGTGGGCACTGCTGGGTGGCACTATGGGCACTGCTGGGTGGCACTGACGGGGGGCACTTACTTTTTTTAATGTGGCACTTGCAGGGGGCAGGTGGGCACTGGCAGGGGGCAGGTGGGCACTAGCAGGGCTGGCCGTGATCGGGACTGATGTCCCGATCACGGCCGCCGGTGATCGGCTTTTTTTTTTCTACTCGCGCTGTCAGCGCGAGGAGGAATAATAGCCGATTACCGGCTCCTTTATATCACATGATCAGCTGTCATTGGCTGACAGCTGATCACGTGATAAGGGGTCGGGATCGACCCCTTGCACGGATCGGTGATCAGGCGAGTCTCGTAGACTCGCCGATCACAGAGCGCGCCGCGCGCGCCCCTCAGGGGGCGCGCAGGACGCTCGTGCACGGGACGACGTCAATAGACGTAGTCCCGGAAAAGGAGATCCGCGCTGTAGCCGTCATTTGACTATAGCGCGGATCTCAAGTGGTTAAGGATAAAAGTGGTCTCTGCAGAGATCACTTTTATCCAGGGCGGGGTTGTCCCCGCCGCGCTCCGGTCGTCTCCGCTGCTTCCTGGAGCTGTCGGTAACGCTGACAGGCCTGGAGCCGAGTGAGAATAAGATGGCCCCCACTCGGCTCCATCACATTTTATGGTGGAAGCGACATTAAACGTCACTTTCACTCAGTGGTCTTAAAGGGAATTTATTTATTTTTTTTGAAAAAATAAATAAATGACATTTAATTTTTTTTCTTTTCTTTTTTTTTATTGCATTAAAGTGTAAATGTAAATGTGCAACTTTGAAGCATGACAGGTTGGGTATCAATCTACACAGCGTAACATTATTTTTCACCATACAAAAAAAAAAACTAACTTTACTGTTATCTTAAAAAGTAAAAAAATTCTAAAAAATTGTGCTTGTAAGACCACTGAGCAATTACGGTGTGACATAAAGTATTGCAACACGCGTTATTTTATTCTCTAGAGTGTCTGAAAAAATATATATAATGATTGAGGGTAATTTTCTAGCAAAAAAAAAAAAAAATGATTTTAACTTGTAAATAACAAGTGTCAAAAAGCAGCTGGTCCTTAAGTGGAAATTGTGGATACTAGCAGCAAACAGTACTTTGATAGTGACAGCAGGGTAGTAATAGAGTTCTCTACAATAATAACCTGACAAAAAATGGGTTTTTCATTTTTTTGTTACAGTATTTGCACAGCAGTTTTTCAAACACAATTGTTTTGGAATAAATACACTTTAATTAATTGAAAGGCATTATAAAGCACACAAATACAATATAATACTCATTTAAAAAAAAAAAAAAAACATAAAAGATGGCATTAAACCGAGTAAATAGATACCTAACGTGTCACGCTTTAAAATTGCACACGCTCGCGGAATGGCAATTTAAAAGGGGTATTTAAAAATCTTCATAGGCAACGCCTAAGCTTTTACAGTTTTCCAGTTTAGAGTTACAGAGGAGGTCTAGTGCTAGAATTATTGCTCTCGCTCTGACCTTCACAGCAATGCCTCACATGTGTGGTGCTATCGCCGTTTTTATATGCGTCTGGGACCAAGGCGTACATCTGCCTTTGCGCACGAGTGCAGTTATTGCTGGCAAAAGGAATGTAAACAAGCCTGTAGCTGCAGGCGTAATCCCAGTATATAAGTCAGTGATTAGGCAGCAAGTGGTTAACCACTTCAGCCCTGGAAGATTTTACCCCCTTCCTGACCAAGCCCTTTTTTGCGATACGGCACTGCGTCGCTTTAACTGACAATTGTGCTGTCGTGTGACTTTGTACCCAAAAAAAATTGGCGTCCTTTTTTTTCCCACAAATAGAGCTTTCTTTTGGTGGTATTTGATCACCTCTGCCACATTTATTTTTGCGCTATAAACAAAATAGAGCGACAATTTTGAAAAAAAGGCAATATTTTTTACTTTTTGCTATAATAAATATACCCCCAAAAAATATAAAAAAACGAATTTCTTCCTCAGTTTAGGCTGATATTTATTCTGCTACAAAAAATAAATAAAAAAAATTGCAATATTGATTGGTTTGTGCAAAAGTTATCGTGTCTACAAAATAGGGGATTGATTTATGGCAATTTCTTTTTTTTAATAGTAATGGCAGTGATCTGTGATTTTTATCATTACTGTGACATTGCGGCGGACAGATCGAACACTTTTGACAATATTTTGGGACCATTGGCATTAATACAGCGATCACTGCTATAAAAATGCACTGATTACTGTGTAAATGTCACTGGCAGGGAAGGGGTTAAACACTAGGGGGCGATCAAGGGGTTAAGTGTCTTCCCTCAGTGTGTTCTAACTGTAGGGGGGATGGGATCACTAGAACATGACAGAGATCACTCTCAAGTTGCTAGGGAGAACATGGAAATGCCTTGTTTACCCGTTCTGCCTCTCTGCACCACGATCGCAGGACAACGAGTGCGTGGGACCCGTGTGCACACGCCCGCTAGCCACTGATGACGGAGCAACGTACAGGTACGTCATTTTGCGCACCCGTGCCACCTTGCCAATGTATATCGGCATGAGCCGGTCAGCATGTGGTTACACAATTATTTTTTTTGCGCATCAATTCTTCATGATCCAGTAAGTGGTACATCACAGTTATATGTCCTTCTGTCTTCATACTTTACACTAAAATGTGCTTCTCTTTTTCTTCATAGAAAGTTGGCAGGTGTGCTCAATGGAGCATAATTGCAGTGACGTCACCAACTTTGTAGTCCATTAATACTTCCTCCAGCTATGTAACTGAAGATCCGGACCTCGGCACAGACTAGAGACTAGGAGAAGAATCTACATGAGCCAGTGCCAGAGTACTGCTGTGGCACCTTGATGCAATGCTTTGCAGGCTCAAATGAAAAACAAAACATTTATTATTTTTTGCAAAATGTGGAATTTTCCTTTAGGCCTAGTTCACACTTGTGCAGGCTGCATTCTGCATGCACAACTCCTGGCAAAATTTATGAAATCATCGTCCTTGGAAAATATTCATTCAACTGTTTAATTGTGTCGAAAAAAAAATAATCATAGACATGCCACAAAACTATTTTCATTTAACATTCCAACTTTTTGGCCTTAAACACTAAAAAAAAAAAATTGTAGTCAATTTCAACTGTTTTTACAGATCAAGCAGATGAAAAAAATATGGAATCATGAAAAAAAAAAACACTACAGTACACCACTAGTACTTTGTTGCACCACCTCTGATTTTTCTAATAGTTCAATTCATGCCTCAGAGAATTCAAACTATCGAGAAACAATATTCTTCATTAATCCGGCTCCAATTTGCTCTTATTGCAGTTGCCAGATTAGCTTTGCAGATTGGAGTCTTGTCATGGACCATTTTCTTTCAATTCCACCATAGATTTTCAATTTGAATTACGTCTGGACTATTTACAGGCCATGCCATTGACATTGTGGGGGTTATTTACGAAAGGCTAATCCACTTTGCACTACAAGTGCACTGAAAGTGTATTTGGAAGAGCAGTCGCTGTAGATCCGAGGGGGACATGCAAGGAAAAAAATAAATTTTTTTTTAGATTGCACATGATTGGATGATAAAATCAGCAGAGCTTCCCCTCATTTCAGATCTACCCCTCAGATTTACAGCTACTGGACTTCTTGTAGTTCAAAGTGGATTTGCCTTTCATAACTAACCCCCTCCCCATATGTTTTTCTTGAAGGAAAGTTTTGACTGCTTTTGCCCTATGGCAAGATGCATTATCATCCTGAAAAATGATGTCATCATCACCGAACATCCTTTCAATTTGATGGCATAAGAAAAGTGTCCAATATCTCAATATAAACGTGTGCATTTATTGAAGATTTAATGACTCATCTCCCCATACCTTTACCCGACATGCAACCCCATATCATCAATGATGGTGGAACATTGCATGTTTTCTTCCACCAGTCATCTTCATACATTTTATTGGAACGGCACCAAACAAAAGTTCCAACATTATCACCCTGCCCAATGCAGATTGGTGATTTATCAGTTCACTGAATATCACTTCCATCCAGTCATCCACAATCCATGATTGCTTTTCTTTAGCCCACTGTAACTTTGTTTTTTTCTGTTTAGGTGTTAATGATGGTTTTGCTTGGATTTTCTGTATGCAAATCCCATTTCCTTTAGGCAATGTTGTCTTATGCCATGTACACACGATCGAATTGTCTGCCGGACTTTATAAGGAACGGACTTGGCCACACACGGATGCTCCGAAAGTCCGGCGATTTCTAACGCGATCACGTACAGCACGTACGACGGGACTAGAAAAAGGAAGTTCAATAGCCAGTAGCCAATAGCTTCCTTCTTGTACTTGCTTCTGAGCATGCGTCATTCTTAGTCCGCCGGACTAGCACACTAACGAACAGATTGTCCGCTGAAAGCCAAGCCCGGCGGACAAATTTTGAGTCAAATTTACGATGAAAAAGTCAGTTGGAGCCCACACACAAACGACTTGTCCGGCGTACTGTGGTCCGCCGGACAATTCGATTGTGTGTACGCGGCATTACAGTTCAGTCTGACCATTTGTTTCTCATTTGTTTTGTTGTGAATTTTCTTTACGTTTTCTATCTTGACGCTTTGAGGTCTTCCTTGGTCTACCAGTACGCTTCCTTTTAACAACCTTCCCGTTTGATTTGTACTTGGTCCAGATTTTAGACACAGCTGGCTGGGAACAACCAACATCTTTTACAACATTTTGTGATGATTTACCTTCTTGAGGAAGTTTTATAATCCTCTCTTTTGTTTCAACTGACATCTCTCTTGTTGGAGCCATAATTCATGCCAATCAGGTTGGTGTAAAAGCTCACCAAGGCGTGCAAGCACTCTTTATTAACTGCAGACTAATTAGCAAATGTATTTTCATACAGATGTTTGTTTTAGAACTGCAAAGTATATGGTGATTCCATAATATTTTCCTCAGAATTGATTCCCCTTTCTTGATCTGCAAAAATATTTGCAACTACCGTTTTCTTATTTTTTTATTTTTTATTGTTTCTTAAAGCCAGAAGATTGGAATGTTAAATGAAAATAGTTTTGAGGCATCTCTGTGATTAGTTTTCCACACAATTAAACAACTGAATGAACATTTTCCAAGAGTGGTGATTCCATACTTTTTGCCATGGGTTGTAGGGCAGCCCATTTATTTCAAGTCCCTAACCCTTTTTTTTTTAAAGTTGCGCCTCACCAAACTGCTTGGTGTTGCAGCAGCATGCAGTTTGGTCTGCGCAAAAACAAGCTATAGTTGCTGATGTGTGGGGTTCCACATGGCATTCCTCGTGTGTCTGCTAAAGTGCAGAGCATTTCTCTTCGGGTCGGATGATATGTACAATTTTGCGCACGTTCCCCACTCCAAAGATATGTGAACCTAGCCTTAGGCCTAATCTCCTGTTTAAAGTCGATGCTTAATTGTTTAAACAACATCTTCAAGGGATGTTTAACATTACATTGTCTTACAGGTTATACTGTCAATAAGGAAATATACACACAAAGGCAAACACATACTGCAGGCTCTGGACAGTCATACTTTATTCGCACTTGCTTTACAGGCATCCAGGTTGGGTGAGCTGTCTCAAACAGAAACATTATACGTCAGGACCCTTAACCACATGCCTGTCAAATTAGGACAAGCTGCTGTGTCCATGCCGCCTCTGCGACCCCATAGACTTACCTGAGTTGCCTGCTCACAGCACCTGGCGGCTCCAGTCACATAAACATGTAGTGCTCTCCTAGTTAGGCTGCTAGGTAAATTTAGTTTTTGTCTCCTTCTGTTATCAGGGGAGCAGTAATTGTTTGGTCTGGTCTGGTCTGTTCAGCATTTCATAGGCAGGAAGTTGAATTGCTCCCCCCTTCTTTAGAAGAGGTTTCTGGAGCATAGGGAGGGAGAATTCAAATGTCCAGCCTAAATATTGAGTAGGGTCTTGCCAACCCCTGGGGAAAGTGTGCCCAGTTGGTGGTGGAGATGCTGTTAAATAGTCCCTACTGGGGGAATGGAGCTGTGAATGGAGGGAGGCTGCTTGCACCTATACACTGATCCGCTCTTCTCAAGACCTCCTTCTCTCAAGCTCTCTCGTCTCCTCCTCCCATGCTCACCTCTGGAACTCACTACCTCCACTGGTCCGGCTATCGCCTACTCTCGCTACCTTCAGGCGATCCTTGAAAACTCATCTTTTCAGGGAAGCCTACCATGTATCCAACTAATCTCCTACCACTTCCATCAGCTCATTCCCCACAGTTACAACCTTTTGTACCACCTGCCCCACATTATTAGATTGTAAGCTCTTCTGAGCAGGGCCCTCTTAATCCTCTTGTATTTTATTGTATTGTAACTGTATTATCTACTTTTATATTGTAGAGTGCTGCGTAAACTGTTGGCGCTATATATGTATGTATGTATGTATAATAATAACAATAATAATAATAATAATCTTGTGCCAGAATCCTGAGTAGAAGCTCATTTCTGCAGCATACCTCAATTCATGGTCCCCAGCTCTGAACCTGTAGGCTGTTCCAGTCTACCTCTACTTGTGCTCAAATCTACTTAATATCCCCAGCGGTGAACCTATAGACTCTTCCCGTCTGTCTGTTACTAGCTGCTACTGAGCAAGAAGAGTCCTCTGCTAACAATACCTAATGTTTTGGTGTATCCCATACCCCAAACCTCTCTCCTGTTACCAGTTCTACAAGCAAATAAAATGTAAAAAGATATCCCCTAGACCAGTGGTCTCCAAACTGTGGCCTGGGGGCTGGATGTGGGCCTTTGCTTGCCTTTATCCGGCC
This sequence comes from Lithobates pipiens, assembly GCF_037356315.1. Classification (NCBI taxonomy): domain Eukaryota; kingdom Metazoa; phylum Chordata; class Amphibia; order Anura; family Ranidae; genus Lithobates; species Lithobates pipiens. Next base: position 100,359,841 of record NW_027507764.1, on the reverse strand, counting down.
CTTGAGGCACTATTCCTCCCACTGATATGAGGCACTATTCTTCCAACTGACACCAACAATGGGGCACTATTCCTCCCACTGATACAATGACCAGTATCCTTCCTCCTCATACAAAATGTGCCAGGAAAATTTTCGACTCCTGCTGGCCACAGCCCAACCCTCCTAAAGTCTAAAGGACAGTAAACTGGCCCTTTATTTAGAAAGCTTGGAGACCCCTGTCGTAGACTATTTAATAAGCCAGAGTATATGGACTGTTTCTGTGTGCCTGGCTGCCTCTGCCTGTTGGGGAAAGAACCTGTAAACTACAGGGGCTTCTGTGGGGGAAGCGCTACAAACACAAAACCAGTTCAGAACTTCATGGTATATGGGCCTCAGCACCCATGTGAATGAGGCCTTAATTAAGTATGAGTGTCCAGAGACTGTAGTATGTGTTTGCCTTTGTGTGTATGTTTCTGTATTGTCAGTATAACCTGTTAAGGATAATGTAATGCTAAACATCCCTTGAGGGTGATTTTAAACAATTAAGCATAAACTTTAAATGGGAGATAAAATTGGTGAGCACTTGAAAAACTGGAATGTAATAGCCACGCCAACATTTCCTGCAGTCACCTAAACAACATTGAAACCATTGCTAATGTATTTACAGTAACCTTTCTAACACAGAGGAACCCTTGAAATATCTTCTAAGGCTCAGGTCTCCATATTATATCTACACCCCATTCTACATTAGTATGAACAGTAGGTTGTAGAGATAAGAATTAAAAAAAGAAGAAAAAGTTTTGTGTACTTTGTGTATTTTACACCCAGTGCTACTCTACAGTATATGACAAAATAAACTGTCGTAATCCTCAGTGACTTTAACTTTCCAGTCATTGTTAACTTCTCAGTCATCGTGCAACTACTCAGCCTAACCTCATCTTTTAACACAATGGACAAAAACCACCACTTACTCCAACCAGCACCCACGACCTTGTATTCTCCAACCTCTACACTCCTTGCAACCTCTCTTACACCCCTTTGCCTCTCCCAGATCACAGCCTTAAAGAGAAAGTAAACTCTCACTCTGATGCTTCTTTTCATTTAGTCCATTATAATAAGTAATTATCAGACTATAGCCACTGTAATGCAGCCCAAATCGCATATTACTTACTGTTTAAAGAAACTTTAAAAAACTTGTTTCCAGGGGTTAGGCAGCGCCATCTTAAGTATTGTTTTCTGAGTCCACAGTGGAGTGTATTTCCGCCCTTACATTGAGCACTTCCTGTACTGTTAAGCAAGTCTCCTTCTCAATCCAATGTTTTAATGCAACCCTGCTTCCCTGTTCATAGCTTACTTGTTTATTTCATAGTATTTACTTGTGCCGACGTCTAATGTTTGCCTTTGTCAGACTTATCAGCTTCAGCTGATAAGACTGCAGTAATGGCCAATTTTAGACTGTATGTGAGGTCACATAGTGTGTAGGAGGAAGCTCTGAGTGATCAGCAGAGTTCAGTGTTGTGCTGTAGGAAGTCCTGATAACAGATAGATAAGCACATAGAGAGTGTGCCTTAAATCAGGGGAGATCTGGGCATGCTCAGTGACTTCATTCTACAGAACAACAAGGATTACAATACTAAGCAAGTAAGGAGATATCTACAAGCAGTGTTCATTAGGGTTTTTTATGCTGATTTACATGGGACAAAGTTGTGGGGGAGGGTTTACAACCACTTTAAGTTTCACACTCTCCCTGTCTCCAACCAGCAAACAGTTACCTGTATAAACTTTCACCACCTAAACCCTTCCCTTCTTTACTCTGCTACTGCCTTTATGACAAAATCACACCCCTTTTCTGCCCAGACTTGGCAACTTCTGTCTGCAGCAACTTAAATCGGGAGTCCGCGGGGAGTGTGCGTTTTTTTTTTTTTTTAAAGCCAGCAGCTACAAATACTGCAGCTGCTGACTTTTAAAATTGTGACACTTACCTGTCCAGCGCGCCCGCGATTTTGGCACCCGAAGCCTATCTCTCGATCGTCTCTCGGGTGCTGCCGCCGCCATCTTGGGTATGGGAATCAGGAAGTGGAGCCTTTCGGCTTCATTTCCCGGTTCCCTACTGCGCATGCGCGAGTCGCGCTGCGCAATGAGGATGGACCCGCTGCCTCTGGGATCTGTGTGTTTCCCAGCAGGCAGCGGGGGACTTTCGGAAAGGGGCGTAATCTACGCCCCTTTCCGCAGAGAGCTATCCAGGAAGTGGGTACAGATACCTGTACTGTACAGGTACCTGCACCCCCCTCCCCCCTGAAAGGTGCCAATTGTGGCGCCGGAGGGGGGGGGGATTCCAATGAGCGGAAGGTCCACTTTAGGGTGGACCTCCGCTTTAAGGCCAATTCAGTAGGAACTGGATGAATTTCAATCCATGTATGGGCGGGCTGGTTTCTACCCATCGACTTCTGTACAATCAGTGATTGTATATTTTGATGGTGGGAAGTCTCCCCGCTGGCAGCTTACAATAACTCAACTCAATGTGGATAGGGGAATCACTGTTCCATTTACTACAGTGGAGCTAAAAACTAAATTTGCCTAGCAACCTAATCAGAAGAGGATGCTACATTGATAAAGTGGACAGGGATTAGAACACCTCAGGTTTTTTTTTTTTTGCTGTCTGTGCCCCCATTGAAGAGATACACCCTCACTATTTGTCATGTTTACTGTTATCTCTGAAAGTGAAATTGAAGGCAGATCCCAAATTGTGAGTTATTCCCATAACAGTAATAGAAGGGGAATCTTCTAATGGGGACACTAGTTCTGGTGACCCGGGTAGCAATCATGGATTCCCTCCTTATAGCCCTCCCTTAACCACTTCCCGCATATCCTATAGCAAAATGACAGCCGGGCGGTGGTTCAGTTATCCTAACTGGACGTCATATGACGTCCTTCAGAATAACAGCCGCCGCGTGCCCGTGGGGGTGCGCATCACGACGATTGGTGGAGTGGTGTGTCAGTATGACACACCGCTCCACTGATCTTGGTAAAGAGCCTCTAACGGAGGCTCTTTACCATGTGATCAGCTGTGTCCAATAACGGCTGATCACGATGTCAACAGGAAAAGCCGTTGATCGGCTTTTCCTCACTCGCGTCTGACAGACGCGAGTAGAGGAGAGCCAATCGTTGGCTCTTCTGACGGGGGGTTTGCGCTGATTGTTTATCAGTGCAGCCCCCCCTTAGATGCCCACACTAGACCTCCAGGAGAGTCGCCAGGACCACCAGGGAAGGGGGCAACACGAGGATGGCCAGGTATGTACTTTATGGCCATCCACATGTGCAAATTATGCCCAATCGGTGCAAATTAGTGCCCACAAAGGGGCACTGACTGGCACCATTATATAACATATGATGCCCAGCACTGCCACCAATCAGTGTCATCAGTGCCACCTTTCAGTGCCCATCCATGCCACCTATAAATGCCACCCATAAGTACCCATCAGTGCTGCCTACGAGTGCCCATTAGCACCACCTATCAGTGCCTATCAGTGCCACATACCAGTGCCAGCTATCAGTGCCCATCAATGCCCCCTATCAGTGCCCCCTCATCAGTGCCATCTCATTGGTGCCACCTCATCGGTTCCCATCAGTGCCGCCTTATCAGTACCCATCATTGAAGAAGGAAATGTACTTATTTACAAAAACTTTTAACAGAAACAAAGAAAAACTTTTCGGTCTTTTTTTATTTGTTGTGCAAAAAATATAAACCGCAGAGATAATAAAATACCGCCAAAAGAGAGCGCTATTTGTGGGAACAAGATGATGAAAAATTTGCTTGGGTACAGTGTTGTATGACCGCGCAATTGTCATTCAAATTGCGACAGCACTGAAAGCTGAAAATTGGCTTGGGCAGGAAGGTGTCTAAGTGTCTGGTATTGAAGTGGTTAATCTTCTAAAAAAAGGTATGTTGTTAATTCTACTTAAAGCGGGAGTTCCGTCATTTTTTTTTTTTTTAAAAGCCAGCAGCTACAAATACTGCAGCTGCTGACTTTTAAAATAAGGACACTTACCTGCCCAACGCGCCCGCGATGTCGGCACCCGAAGCCAATCTCTCGATCGTCTCTCGGGTGCTGCCGCCGCCATCTTGGCTATGGGAATCAGGAAGTGGAGCCTTGCGGCTCCCTACTGCGCATGCGCGAGTTGCGCTGCGCAATAAGGATGGTCCCCGCTGTCTCTGGGATCTGTGTGTTTCCCAGCAGACAGCGGGGGACCTGCGGAAAGGGGCGTAGATTCTGCGGAAAGGGGCATAGATTCTGAGGATATCTATGCCGGAAGTGGGTGCAGATACCTGTACTGTACAGGTACCTGCACCCCCCTCCCCCCTGAAAGGTGCCAATTGTGGCGCCGGAGGGGGGGAGGTTTCCAATGAGCGGAAGCTCCACTTTAGGGTGGAGCTCCGCTTTAAAGCCCCAAACTGATAGTAAACATATTACATATAGTCATCTACAAATCTTTTTTTATTTTTTATTTCCATAGCACAAGGTATTCTGTCCAAGAGGACTGCCAATGGCAGTCGTATGTGTGTCTGAATGGTAATATGGACCTGCTTCTAACAGTACATACAGAACACCATCAGAGAGTCTTTCTCAGCCTCTAAGTAACCCCAATATTGAAATGAGTAACCTGGAAACACTGCAATAATTGTTTTTATTATTATTAAAGTCCTCTCTTTTATCTTTCTTTTTTGTATAGTTTTGCAGCAAAAATAACACAAATGAAAAAACGACAATTGAAGTGTACAATGTTTATTTCACAGGTGGCTATAGAAAGCATTCTACCGAGGGGTTGTTTTACTAAAAGTAAATTCACTCTGCACTGCAAGTGCACTTGGAAGTACAGTTGCTTTAGATCTGAGGGGAAGATCTGAAATGTGGGGAAGCTCTGCTGATTTTATCATCCAATCAAGTGCAAGCTAAAATGCAGTTTTTTTATTTTCCTTGCATGTCCCCCTCAGATCTACAGTGACTTTACTTCCAAGTGCGCTTGTAGTGCAAAGTGGATTTGCCTTTATTAAATAACCTCCTGTGTCTTGCATTCAGTATACTGTTATACGTAACTAGGAGACCATATAGGCTTGGCTGGCCACAGTTTTTGCTACTAAGATTTCTAATAGCATTAGCTCCTAGAGAGAAAGCTCATTGTGTGCAGAAAACTGCACATAATAATGGACGTTATCACAATTTAACTATATGGTATGAGATGTGCCTGCTTATTAACGTGGTATGGAGAGTGACATGTCATCCTATATCCTATTTAGCAATATATATATATATATATATATATATATATATATATATATATATATATAAAATGGAGCACTTACCCCGAAGGAGTGGCTGAATGTTTCTGGGCTTACCGAATGCCTCCACCATCTCGTATTCATTGTCCTTGTCTAGGGGTTCCCAGGGTTGGTAACCCAGTAATTGTAGAGACCGACACTTGAGTTCCTTGTTAGGTTTTTTATTTTGCATAAAACAGTTGAACAAACTCAGTCTCTAAGTTGGGAATAGAGGGTATCAGGATAAAGTTTAGCTCAGGTGCTCGGAACTGCTGACTTCAATAAAAGTCTCTCTCTGTAC